>NC_070615.1:45622500-46832500 GCF_027172205.1 Podarcis raffonei | reverse complement strand
ATGCAAACAATTTATATAAACATAAAAAAAGTTTTTGCAATTTACATTATTTAATAGGAAAAGGTAAACTGCAAAATCTTTTTTAAAAAAATGTTTCGCTTACTGCATTTGATATTCTGAAACATACCTTTAATTTTGTAGAATAACTCGGGAACAAAGGCCTGAATGGCTTTAAACCTTTCCACCACAAACCCCAGTGTTGGGAACTGACAACTTCCGTAGCTGATCAGCTGTTCTGCTAAAACGTTGGGGAAGAGTTTCTGGAACCTCAAAGTCTGGAATCTCGTGAAGGCAGCACCTAGGCAGAGAAGAGAAAATAAGCCAAATGGCCGTGCATCTATCTGTACTGAAGAGACAGGTGTTACTGCATAGGGCAGGGGTGTCAAACTCAAATTCATCGGGGGGCCGCATCAGCAGTTTGGTCACCCTCAAAGGGCCGGTTGTTCAGGCAGCCGTTGGATCTGTCACATCACAGGATGGCATGCGCTCAATATAAAAACAAGTGGAGGTTTCCTGAATGCATGTAAAGTGGAGGTTTCCTGTGTGGAACGGCTGGCGCCGCTAGAGGGCAGACGTTCTCTGGCTTCAGCGCATGCGCTGAAGAGGCGGCTTTCTTGTGTCAAAAAAAAAAAAAGCGGCTACACGGGCCACATGGTGAGGTCTGGCGAGCCGGATTCGGCCCGCGGGCCTTGTGTTTGACACCCGTGGCATAGGGCTATCCATGAGACTATGTTTCTAGTACTTAAGGTTTTTTAAAAAACAACAACTGAAAATATAACAAGCAGTGCGTTACCAGAAAGCTCACAATTTTTGGAAACATACCGCATGCAGAGCAAATACCTGTGCTTTGAAAGACCTTCCCCTATAATAATGCTAAAATATTATTATTATTATTATTATTATTATTATTATTATTATTATTATTATTACCCCTCCCATCTGGCTGGGTCTCCCCAGCCACTCTGGGCGGCTTCCAACAGAAAACTAAAATACAATAACCTATTAAACATTAAAAGCTTCCCTAAACAGGACTGCCTTCAGATGTCTTCTAAAAGTTTGGTAGTTGTTTTTCTCTTTGACATCTGGTGGGAGGGCGTTCCACAGGGAGGGCGCCACTACCGAGAAGGCCCTCTGCCTGGTTCCCTGTAACTTGGATTCTCGTAGCGAGGGAACTGCCAGAAGGCCCTCGGCGCTGGACCTCAGTGTCCGGGCAGAACGATGGAGGTGGAGACGCTCCTTCAGGTATATCATCTTTATACAGTGGTACCTCGGGTTACAGACGCTTCAGGTTAGACTCCGCTAACCCAGAAATAGTACCTCAGGTTAAGAACTTCGCTGCAGGATGAGAACAGAAAGCGCGTTGCGGCAGCGGGAGACCCATTAGGTAAAGTGGTACCTCAGGTTAAGACCATTCAGGTTAAGAACGGACCTCCAGAACGAATTAAGTTCTTAACCCGAGGTAACACTGTACTGACTTATGCCACGATATCCGTTGTGACCCAAGTATCTACATAGCACGAGAGTTGTTTATATGCGGATAATCTACCCCTTATGCCTTTCGCTCCATACCTATCCTGAGATCCAACTCTTGTCTGACATCCACAGCATCACTAATATTCTGATTGGGCTGGGTGAGATTCTCACAGGCAGTTCTGATGGCACCAGGCGTGATCTCGGAGAAGCGAGCTCGGAATACCTGGAGGCTCGGCTTCACTGTCCACCAGAAAGAGAGATTAATGGCAGATTTAGACTGAGGAAGCAACACGATTAAAATATTTTAAGAAATCTCAATAACATCCCAGTGGTCCACAAAACATAGCTGACATCTTTTATCTCATAGTGCTATTGTTAAAGAAGGTGTTTTTAAGTCGATTTAATAGGCCATGGTAAGAATTAGGAGAGAAAATACTTTTAAGGCATGTTGGCCTCAAGGCCCAATAGATGAAGAATCCTTAAACTGTGGCTTGTGGACCACCACTGGTCCAGATGTGCTTTTGGGTAATCCATAAGACCATCTCAAAAAAAGGAAATACTGCTGAAGGTAATTTCCAAAGACAAACTAAATAAGAGTTTGTATCGATTCCTTTGTTCCACAAATAGGATTGATTCATGCCAAATTCTAAATTAAAACTCAGCTCCTTCTACACTCCGAAGCAGGGGCATTTGCACAGAGTAAAGGGGAAGCATTACCAGATGGTAAGCAGATGTTGCTTCCTATTCACATGCTTTGCAGCACAGATATTATGAATCAGGACCAACTCTTAACTGAAGCACATGGTATTGCTGTGTCAGAATGCATAAAGAGAAAACTTCCAGAAGCCTTGTCTATGGCTTCCCGGGTAGCAGATATTGGAAAATGTGATGTTTCCACAAAATCCACAGCAAACTAGAACAACAGGGGCACAATGGGTACACTATAAATCCCAGTGCTGTGTGTATCACTGTGCAAGAGTGGGAGAATTCGGAAGCAGGCTCAGAGGCCTAGATTATTAGGCACCACATTCTCTGCTTTTGGTCCACTATAATACAAGCATTTCAGGTGGAGGGGGAGAGGAAATCACTGCATTGAACAGACTCGGCTGCATCTGGGAAGACTCTGCTTGAAGGAAGAGGATTGGTCTACATGCATTTCACTGACCTAGGATTCTGTTAAGGAGGGTCACATTCTCACACTACAACCCCACACACCTGCTTTGCAAACGTTAATGATCTCGAAGCCAATGTTCTCTCCTTCGCGATCGCAATCTGTCCAGATCACCAGAGCCTGGCACTGCTGAACTTCTCGCTCAAGTGTTCGCTGGAATAAGTAGTGGGACAAGATGAGAGAACATGGAAACAAGCCACCCACAATGCTGCTGGTTTTAATTACTGCCTACCATGCAATCAGCAGGTGGCAAGGACACAGAACACATTTCTACAGTTAATAGGAAACACACACCATGCTCTCAGGCTTAGGCCAAAAACAATGGGACTTGCTTCCAAGTACACATGCGTAGGACTTTGCTACAACAATGAAAATCTGTGCACGCCTACCTAATCTCACTGATTTCAGTGGGGATTGGGCCAAAGCAAGCATGCACAGAATCAGGCATTTTAGGGGGCATTTGAGAACAGAAGACACCAGTTTTCCCATTGCCTTCTCTGGCTTTACTATTATTATTTTTTACTGCTATATTGTAGATTTCATTTTAACCATGTAGCTATTTATGTTTCAGTTGTTATTGTTTTGTGTCAGCCGCCAATCTGGTGCCCTACAGGTGCTTTGGACTACAAATCCCATCATGCCCAGAAGGGGCTTCTGCTAAGATGTAATTCAAAACTGCTGGAGGGCACCAGATTGGAAAAAGCTGTTCTACATAACTGTTAAGTTGTGGAGGTTGCGGACTCTCCTTCCTTGGAGGTTTTTAAGCAGAGGCTGGCTGGCCATCTAACATGGATATTTTAGTTGAGATTACAGCATTGTAGGGTTGGACTCGATGACCCTTGATGTCCCTTCCGATTTTACAAGTCTACAATTCAAAGTTGCCTTGTGAGTACTAATGAGTGTAAAGATGGTGCATATACATTTAAAATAAAGAGTTCCCATGTGCCTCAGAGTATGCAGTACAGTCGTACCTTGGAAGTCGAATGGAATCCATTCCAGAAGCCCGTTCGACTTCCAAAACGTTTGGAAACCAAAGCGCAACTTCTGATTGGCTGCAGGAAGCTCCTGCAGCCAATCAGAAGCTGCGGAATCCCCCTTGGATGTTCGGATTCCAAAGAACGTTCGCAAACCAGAACACTCACTTCCAGGTTTGCGACATTCAGGAGCCAAAACGTTCGAGTACCAAGGCGTTCGGGATCCAAGACACGATTGTACAATGTTTTACCTTCCCCCCCAATCACCTACTAGCCAGTTTTAAAGGAGGAAATTGGAGCCTGCTATATACAAGCCTGGTGAGGGAGTTCAGCTCTGATTACAGACTGACATGGTTTTATATCCCATCGCATGGATTTGCAAGCCCCAACATTTCTGATCCACAGTACAATGCGGAGGCAGCAATTGCGACATTTATGGTCTCTGGCCTTGGGGCAGAATGCCTTGAGTCGTAATTTGTGAACAAGAAAGTAGCCAACAATACTGCAGAGTGCAACTGCAAGTTCAAGCTATCGTAACAGTTTGCAAAAAGGCCCGTTCAAAAAGCAGGCAAACTTGCCCCTGCTGAAGGCACAAGGGATGCAACTGGAAAATATTACTAGGCAAAGATCCCCAGATAGATGGTAGAGGATAACAGCAGTTACAGCAGAAAGCATTGCAGCAACACAAACCTTAATGTCCATATAGTTTTCAGGGCAGAATGTCTCAATTTCGGCATCAAAGAGGACAAGTGGATTGCAGCTGTGCCTGAGTGTCAGCAAAATATACAGTCAAACAACAACAGACAAGAGCAGGCAGCAAGTCTAAAGAAATGCCTTCCACTTTCTAAACACATCTGCTGCGGTAAAGGTAACAACTTCCTACAGCTTCTATTCAAAATCTCAGCATGTAACTGTAGAAATATGAACTATCCTCAGAGATCCACTCATACATACCATTTTCGAAACGGAATCTTAAAGTCTTGAGCCAGCAAATGTCCAGAAACAGAAGTCATCACCACAGCTACATTCTGCAGAAGCCAGAGGAACAAGGATTATTCCCTGTCAGAGCCAAAGAAATGCTTTAAACCCTCCGCCCATGGTGGGCTTCTAAGATAAAGTCCTCTCAGGCTCATTGTAAAGAGATCAAGAAATAGGGTTCAGCCACTGCCGTGCACAAATGGATCTGGCTTCCTAAAGAAGAAACAGAGACACTTCCAAAATTCAAACACTTTCAGTTTGTGTGTTTGCGTTTGTGTGTGCATGTGTATATACACACACACACACACACAAAATGTGATAAAACAAGCTTCACAATTACAAGGGGGAATTTATGAAAAATACTTATTCTATATTGGCTCAGTCACTTCCACAGAATGGAAGTTGGCAGAATCCCCAAGGACATGCTCTATGTCAGGCTTCCTCAAACTCTGCCCTCCAGATGTTTTGAGACTACAATTCCCATCATCCCTGACCCCTGGTCCTGCTAGCTAGGGATCGTGGGAGTTGTAAGCCAAAAACATCTGGAGGGCTGAATTTGAGGAAGCCTGCTCTATGGGGAGCTGGCTTCAGGTACCAGGCCCACTGGCAGATCATCCCTGTGTTACAAAAATGTCTGCAAATGTGACGGGAAGGCTGGCAACGTCAACACCACTGTGCGGGAATCTTTTGCATGAGACACTAGTGCCTGGAGACAGACTGCCATGTTGTGTATCCATAGAAAGTGACCAGAGGAGGAATGACCACTGGGAGGAACACAGAGAGAAGAACCGCTGTGGTGCATCTGCACTGATTCGTGGGGTTGACCTCACTTACCTAAATAAGCCTCAGTGAATTCAACAGGACAGGACTTACTACTGAGTAGACACGCTTCAGGTTGTGCAGCAAATCTGTGTAGTAACTACCACTATCTTTTGATGTGGATTAGAACCTGCCTCTCTTTCTCTCTCACACACAGTTTCATTAGATCAGTAGCAAAGCACAATGGTAAAGGATAGCTGGATACATACCTGGCCAAACATATGATACTGGCATTCGTAGATCTTGTTGAACCTGGAAAACCCTTCTCTCTAAAAAGGAAGAATTCCAGGACATAACAAATTAGATCAACGTATAGCTAAAATGTGTAACGTTTACAATGAGGGTAATCCTGTATAAAATTATTCCCATCTGTAATTGTCAGGCACCGCTGAAGTTACAATAAGCATACATTCTGCTGTGTGCGCAATAACTGGGAAAACTGATATTTGGTATCTTTTGAGCATATCTACATGCAGCAAAATACATGCCTGCAATCGACACAGGTTGCATACTATGCTCAGGTTGGATATAGGTTTTTACATATAGGAACAGTGTCACACTGGAACCAGCCCTCAGCTGCCACCACCCTCTTTTTCAGGTATTACAGGGTCTGAATAATCTACATTTTTGACCAGCAGCACTGTACAACCTTTTGGTTTGTGATTCTTTTTGCAGACCAATATTTCATCAGAAGTGCTGTGCTTTAGCGGTATAGAGAGTTTACTCCCCTCCAACCAAACCTCGGGGTGGGGAAGAAAACATTCGAATAAATAAATATTGTATCACTATTGCGCTCTCCTACCCTCCTCATCCTGCTGTTGGAAAGGATGTCTGCAATCCCCCTGGCAGCATCATTTTTCTCTGCCACGCAGAGAACCTTCTGGATGTTTCGGACCATCGTGCCCTCAGCAGCCTGAGAGAAGCAAAGACTCCAGGACCGGAAGAGCAATCCAACTCCGCAGCGGGCAAACAGTCTGCTCTGACCAATCATCCTGAGAGCTGGGCCCAATTCCCAGCCTGCCAAGCCATGACGGAACCTTCTTCGCAAGGCTGCTTTGTCTGTTTATAAAGCCACCATGGAAACAATGGGATCAGCACCAAAAGTTGGTTAATACGGGATTATAAACCAGTTTTGGATACAGTGGAAGACAGCTCACTTGCCACACGTGAACCGTGAAAGGCTGCAAAAACAGCTGGATGTTCTGATGTGCACAGGTTCCCATTTCTTACAAACGTGGACTTGTAAAGGGATAGAGTTCTTTGACAACCCAAGGCTGTTGGACTAGGAACTGGGGGGACCTTCTACACCGGAAGGCCTGCCAACATGCTCCGCAGCAGGAACTCCCATTTCAAGAGGAGACCATTCAAACCAGCAATAGGCTGTGTTTCCCTCAGTGTCCAAGGCGGAGGAAATCCGTTTCGCAGCTTGTCCCTCGTCAAAGCACGATTCTGAACTTATCTGGCCACTAGATCCTACTCCTGAGTGCAGACCACCAGGATTCAGACATGTAAAACAAACTGGCTGCCTTTTAACTCCAGAGCCAGCACTGCCCCTCCCACCTCAAGGCCAAGCCCACCCCTCCATCCACTCAACAGCTGCTTGACCTCAAACAACACCCCCCCCCACACACACGATGGTCCTTTTCGTACCTTTCTGCCCCCTCCTTTCTTTTCTTCCCAAATCCAGCTTTTTCACTCTTTTTATTATTCCCTCCCCCAGCAGCAATAAATGCCAATCCTACGTTGTTGGTTTTTTAAAAGCCTCCCTCTCTCTTGAAACCTTTTCCTCCGACTTTTTAATAATCTCCTACCAAAAGAAAGCTCGCCCCCACCCCACAAATTTAAACCAAAACGTCAAACTCCCCCTCCCCCCAATCCCAGAGCTTTTTTTCTGGGGTCGCTTTTCTCTGCCTGTTTTGCCCCCCCTTCAATTCCTCCTCCCGGCCCTCCCTCGGGTGCTTCGCCCCCTTTTTCTTCCTCGGGGTCTCCCCCACTTTCTCTCTCTCTCTCCTCAGGCTTCCCTCACTCTTCCCTCCTTCACAGAACAGGAGCTTTCCCGCCTGCCAGCCGTATTCCGCGCCGTCGTAAACGCACGACGCGAAAGAGAAGCGGGCCGGGCGGGTTCGTTTCCCTTTCTGTATTGCTTTACGGCTTCGCCGAAACAGAGCGGCGGAGTAGAAGTAGCAGAAGCGGTTGCGCGCGCTTGAGAACTACCGCCCCCAGAATGCCCCGCGGTGGCGGCTGACGTAAACAACCGAGCTACCTAATTTTTTTGAACCGAACTTTTTTTTTAACGCTGTTTTCAAGTAGTATTACATTCGCCAGTTCTGTGCTGCCTCTACTTTTGCTGTTTTTTTAAAAAAAGGGGGGGGCGAAAAGCAGTGAGGGGAAAGAGGGAACTGCAAAACCCATGATGCACCGCGGTCGCGCGACCTCTTTCATATTTTAAAATTTTTATATATCCGCGCCTTTGCAGCACTAACTGAACCAGCGTGCTCCTCCTATTATTTTATTTTATTTTAAAATCTAAGTTGTGTGCGAAGAGAAAACGATTTTTATTTTATTTTTTATAGAGGAATCGCTTCCGGGGTCACCCGGGTCGCTTCACAGCAGGTCATGTGACTCCAAGATGGCTGCCAGGCGGCGGCTGTGAGGGGGAAGTGACGGTTCGTGCTGCAGGCGCGGGGCAAAGGGAGGGGGAGAGACGGGGCAGGGGGTGTGCGTGTGGAGGGTCGGGCTGGTCCTAGCGCCCACCTTTTTGGTAAGAGGGGAGAAGGGGGGAGGGGAGGAAGATCCGGAGAAGGGCCCATTTCCCAGGGAGGGAAAGTCGAGGGGTTGGGGAGAAAGAAAGGGGTCCCCTTCCTTCCCTGGGGAAGGAGGCGTATTAGATCCTGGGAAGGGAGCCTGGAATTCGAGGCAGCTAAACCAAGGGAGAGGGGGATCTGCCCCCCCCCATGAAAGGGCATGCCTCACCAGGCCCGCTGGGTGAACAGGATTGGTACCCTGTCCTTCAGCTGAGGGGCAGGTGACCCCTAGTCAGAAAGGGAGGTGCCACAGACTCCGGAAGGTGCCCACCTCTGGCAGGGAAGTAAAAGGGAGAGTGCAATAGGTTTCTTTGGGTGTGCAGGAAGCGCCCCCACCCCTGACAGTCCGTCAGCAGAGCAAGTCCATGAGAGGAGCCCTCATTCTCCGCCAATGGATTCCGGTTGACAACTGGTGAGGCACCGGCCCTGCTTTCTTCATGCCCCTTCACCGCCCCCACCTGGAAATATGATCAGCGCCCCAGATGTGGTGGCGTTTACCAAAGAGGACGAGTACGAAGAAGAGGCATACAGCGAGCCAGCCTTGCCTGAGGAATACTCTGTTCCGCTCTTCCCTTTTGCCAGCCATGGGGCCAACCCCTGGTCCAAGCTCTCAGGTGCCAAGTTCACCCGGGACTTCATCCTTATATCCGAGTTCTCGGAGCAAGTGGGACCCCAGCCTTTGCTCACCATCCCGGATGATGCCAAAGTTTCCGGCACCTTTGATCTCAACTATTTTTCCCTCCGCATCATGTCGGTGGACTACCAGGCTTCCTTTGTGGGGCACCCTCCTGGATGCCCTTACCCAAAGCTGAACTTCGTGGAGGATTCTAAAGTAGTGCTGGGTGATTCCAAGGAAGGAGCTTTTGCTTACGTGCATCACCTGACTCTCTATGATCTTGAAGCAAGAGGCTTTGTCCGGCCTTTCTGCATGGCCTACATTTCTGCCGATGAGCACAAGATTATGCAGATGTTTCAGGAACTCTCTGCGGAGTTCTCCAAAGCATCAGAATGCTTAAAGACTGGCAACCGAAAAGCTTTTGCGAATGAACTGGAAAAGAAACTGAAAGACCTTGATTACACTAGAACTGTTTTGCACAATGAGACTGAAATCCAGAAGAAAAACAATGAGAAAGGATACTATACCACACAAGCCATTGAGAAAGCCAATGAACTGGCTAGTGTTGAAAAATCTATCATTGAGCATCAAGATCTTTTAAAACAAATCAGATCATATCCTTACAGTAAGCTGAAAGATTCTGATTTTCACCCTTATGAGCCAGAGTGTGTGACAGAGCAAGTTGATGATAGTTCCGAACAAGGATTTACTACCTCGAAATCTGACGAACCCAGTGAAACACACCTTTATCCTCGCCTGTCCTCTTACACCCCAAAACTTATCAAGGCAAAATCTGCCAAGTGCTTTGACAAGAAACTCAAAACCCTTCAGGAACTGTGTGATGTTTATTTTTTCACCCAGACTCTAGATCAGTTACATCAAATTGAGAAAACGTTCAGAGGTGACGTTTGCTACCTCTTGACCAATCAGATCAGCAGAGCACTTTTGCAGCAGCAAACTATTACCAACTTCCTTTTTGAAGACATGTTCCTTGTTGATGAACGACCATCTGAAAAGCATTTAAATGGCTACCAGGGACCTAACGTAGACAGCCCCAATCCCAAAGGTTTGGAAGTCTGCCTTATTCCTAAAACATTAGTCAGCTTGGGATCTTACAAATCCAGTGTTGAGTCTGTGCCTATAAAGATGGAACAGGAGATTGAAGACATGCAGGAAGCAGAAGTCACTGACCCTGTTACTTATGACCAGCACGACAATCTTGAGTACCTCGATGCAGATCTTAAAGGAAGTGTTAGTAGTGGTGAAAGCATTGAGGTTTTGGGGACGGAAAAGTCTGCTACTGCCCTGAGTCAATCTGAAACCCAGGCAAGCATGCCGCAAGCCCACCTGAGTCCACAAGTGGTGAGGAGCAAAGCTGTCAGCCGAAGGACCATAAGTGAGGACAGCATTGAGGTCCTCAGCACGTGTCCCTCAGAAGCTCTGATTCCTGATGACTTTAAAGCGAGCTACCCAAGTGCCATTAATGAAGAGCCTTATGCAGATGAAGAAGATGAAGGTTTTCGCTTTAGCCCTGTTTTAAATCCAGACAACACTGAAGGCAACCCTGAACCAGAAAACCTGCTCCCTGTGGACTCTGCCTGTTGCATTGGAAAAGAGAGTCCAAATTTTCTCGAGCCTCCGTCCAACATGGTCCCCAAACATTGCGATGGTGACAGTGTGGTCAGTATCCCGCCCCAGCCATACCGACAAGGGGACCAGGGGTTTCACGTGAATTTCACGGACTATTCTTCCCAC
Organism: Podarcis raffonei; assembly: GCF_027172205.1. Taxonomy (NCBI): domain Eukaryota; kingdom Metazoa; phylum Chordata; class Lepidosauria; order Squamata; family Lacertidae; genus Podarcis; species Podarcis raffonei. Next base: position 46,821,910 of record NC_070615.1, on the reverse strand, counting down.
GATGGCGTCTTGGGAGGCCTCCTCACCTACGAACTCGACCCACATTATCTCTCGAGCAGCAGAGAGACGAGTAAAATGAGCCTGGACAAATGCTCAGACTCCACAAGCTACATCAGCAGCACAGCCTCCACCAGCTCGGACAGGACTCCTTCCCCTGCCCTTCCTGCTGGTCATTTCGGAGAAAGGCACAAGAAGAAGTCGGGGCAAAATGCACTGAGGTTCATCCGGCAGTATCCCTTTGCTCACCCTGCAATATATTCGCTACTGAGCGGCAGGACTTTGATAGTGCTGGGGGAAGACAAGACGATTGTGGAGAAGCTCGTCACCGCACTCTCTCTTTTTGTTCCAAATTGCGGTGCGTATGCCAAGCCGGTGAAGCACTGGGCCACATCTCCTTTGCACATCACAGATTTTCAGAAGTGGAAGCTGATTGGATTGCAGAGGTAAAAAAACCCCACCACCACCACAACCTACCCAGATCTTTAAAATGTCTGACCACAGGCCTATCTAGTCCAGCATTTTGGACTGTATGCAATGGGTTGCATCCAGCTGACTTTTGCTCAGAGTAGACCCATTGAATTTAATAAGATCTAAGCCTTCCCATTAATTTCAATAGGTCTAGTGTGAGTGGGACTGACATTGGATATAACCCGTTGTTAGTCCTACTCAGAGAAGGCCCACTGAAATTGACGAACAAGGCTAACGCAGTTCCATTAATTTCAATGGGTCTAACTTTTGAGCAAAAGTTGTTTGATACAGTCCTAAGTTCCCATTGTGGCTATCCAGATGCCTCTGGAAAGCCCATGTTCTCCAGCAGCTGGTACTCAGGGTCATATTGTCTCTGATAGTGGAAGTAATAACAGAATAATAATTTATTATTTATACCCCACCCATCCGGCTGGGTTTCCCCAGCCACTCTGGGCGGCTCCCAACAGAATATTCAAAACACAATAACATCAAACATTAAAAACTTCCCTAAACAAGGCTGCCTTCAGATGTCTTCTAAGAGTCAGACAGTTGTTTATCTCTTTGACATCTGATGGGAGGGCATTCCACAGGGCAGGCGCCACCACCGAGAAGGCCCTTTGCCTGGTTCCCTGTAACCTCACTTCTCGCAGGGAGGGAACGACCAGAAGGCCCTCAGAGCTGGACCTCAGTGTCCAGGCTGAACAGTGGGGGTGGAGATGCTCCAGGTATACTGGGCTGAGGCCGTTTAGGGCTTTAAAGGTCAGCAACAACACTGAACTGTGCTCGGAAACGTACCGGGAGCCAATGTGGGTCTTTCAAGACCAGTGTCATATGGTCTCGGCGGACATTCCCAGTCACCAGTCTAGCTTCCACATTCTGGATTAGTTGTAGTTTCCGGCCATTGTGGTCCTGCCAGATACACAACCCTCACAACTCTGATCCCTGGCAGTACAGTCAAATGACAATTGATTCCCATTGACAGAAGAGGGGCGCAGTGGTCAGAAATATACCCCGTTCAGTCACCATTTGTTCTGCCATGGTGGGGTTTGGCAGTGATCATTTTCATGTCAGAGGCTTCCATACTTAATCAGAAACCTCCTCCGCCCCTTCCAAAGGTTACCTATGAAAGCACCATTTAGCAGGAAAAATGACCTGCCCGTTGATTTCCTGCGGTAGCGCAGCAGGGGTGTGCAATTGCCGGTGGGGGGGGGAGCGCTGGTGCAGGAATGATATTTCCTGCTCTGGGTCCCAGAGAGAGATGTGGCTGAACTGAGAACTCCTGGCTCCCAATCTCTGCCACTTCACTTTATGATCTCTCAGAGACAGAATGCCTGCATACCTGTAGTTATTCTACCTCGGAATTTCAATGTCAGGATGTTATCTTCCCCCTTCCTTTCCAGAGCATCTTCTCCGTCGGGTGTCAACATGATGCACTCCCTCTGCCGCTACAGCCGCTACATCAGTATCCTGGATGCCGACAGCAAGACTCTCCGCTGCCCGCAGTACAAAGGGACCCTGATCCCCAGGCTTGCTGACCACCGCACGCAGATCAAGCGGGGAAGCACGTACTTTATGCACGTCCAGACCATCCTGACCCAGCTGTGCTCCAAGGCCTTTCTGTACACCTTCTACCACGACCTGCACCTGCCCATCAAAGAGGGGGAGACGGAGGAGTCCTTGGCAAACCGGCGGCTGAACTTCCTGAAAATCCAGCTGGGGCTTGCAAACGAGGACAGCAAAGTGGTGCAGTACCTTGCCGAGCTCCTGAAACTGCAGTACGTTCAGGATCCCGTCCGAGGGGTCAGCCCGGTCCTCAGGTTTGATTACGTGCCCAGCTGCTTGTACAAAATTTGAGTTGTGCCCAGCCTGCCCTGCTGCCTCCCCTCCTCGCCCGCCGGCTCACCTGTGGCCATCTGCAGGCCTAGACGATTCCGCGATTGACACACTAGTCATTGAGAACCCATAGGACGATATGGAGGACCCCAGCGTGGCTAAGCCAACCTCATTAGAATGGGACTTCCTAAACCTCGGTCACACCTCTTTGGAAGAGGGGAAGTTCATTATCATTTGCTGCTTAAAGTGGGGAGCGTGGGGTGTGTGTGTAGCATCTTTAAGGAGCAGTTGGATATCTTGACTATAGGGGATTTGCATGGCACATGGTCGGTGCTGGGTACGTGTGAGTGGCACCAAAGACTTGTGCGCATTTTTTAGAAACCACAGTGAGCCACAGAAACATATTTCAGAAGTGTATGGGAGTGAATTGTAGAAGGTGGAGGGGTTTTGTTTGTTTTTTAAGCTAAACATAAGAATTCAGCTGTTTCACAATAGCCAGACGTTGACCCATCTCTCGGGTCTTTTTGCACCATCGGTGGTTGCAATGACTCCTCGCATTTGCATCCCTGGGGAGTAGAGGGAGGCCCTCCTTGGCTCTTGAGGTCAGAGGTCTGGTGAAGGCCTTTTGAACCCTGGAAAAGCACAAGGGGGCCTTGGTGGGGTGTTATGCTGAGCACTGTGTCTCTGTAGTCCGCTGCACCTTGGCTTGCCTCTCCCAGAGGGGAAAGGGACGCCCACAAATCCTTATATCTGGCCCTGTTTCTGCAGTATGGGGGAGAATGTGAGGAAAGATGGAGTGGGGAGGGTGTGCTTCGGACCCTGTCACACAGGCCAGTGCCATTGCTCCCAAGAGGAGAGGTCTCTGGAATTGCTCAGTGCCCTTAAACCTTAGCACTCAGGTGTCATTGGGATTGAATGTACTGGATTAGGCCTCCCCATGCTTTGTTTGGTACAGCCAGCCCCTGGCGGGGATGGGGGCCAGCGCTGGCAGGTGCAGCTTCCAATTTGGCCTCACCCTTCCTGAACATCCAGGCTTTGCAACCGTTTTACTACCTCTGCTGTCGCTGCGCATTGGGGTGGTTGCCGGTCACGCAGCTTGGACTGGATGTTGGGGCTCCTCCCGAGCCACACACTCTACCGGGTGCGATCAGTTTTGAGCCTTTTAAGAATCTGTCGTTACTCTGGTTGAATCCGGTAGAGGTGGTTCCGCTTTATTTCTTTCGTGCTGTGAAAACTTGAGGTCTCCGATGAGGCCACATCTCATCTGCGTCTTCTCCCTAGCTGCAGATAAGTACAGCAGCGGGAAATTCCAAGCAGGCCGGCTGGCTGATAATTTTAGAGGCGGAGGAACGCCTTACTAGTTTTATTTCCTTTTCTTTTTAAAAAGTTCTCTTTCTGTTCCCTGTGTGTCAGGAAGCTGGTGACAAGACACACGTTTTACAAGAGTAACTGGACTTGTGATATTTCAAAACCTCTGTTCAATGCAATTATGTGTGACAGAGTTCTGGAACTGAATGTACCACCGGAGGAAGCTTCAAGGGCGAGTGTCAAGTTTGGTGTTTTAAGAGTACTGGAAAACTTGATGCAAAGCTGCACTTTGTGTGTGTGTGTGTGTGTGTGTGTGTGTGTGTGTAATGCTGCACTTTTTAGTTCCTCAAGTAATGGGTTGGTAGAGGCCATCTGTACGACACTTTGCTGCTTTGTATCAGAGAAAAAGGATCTTGCAAACGGTACAAACCTTGCTTGAATCTTGCCCTGACACTCCATTGTTCTCAAATAGGGCTGGGAAACCCAGCTACGTTGTCAGCCACGATGGAGTTGCGGGCAAAGCTTTTCTACGAGAGCGGGTGGGGGTGGGGTGTCCCACCTTTTGATGCAGACAGCCCCATGGTGGCTTCACAGCAGCCAGGCTTCCAAGGCGTGGCCCCGCCTGTCCCTCAGCAAAGCAGGCAGATAAATTTCAAAGCTTTTCAGAGAGAAGATAGCACCCCTGTGCTGCTTTCTACCTCTCCTCCCCCCCTCCAAAAAAGTCTATTGGGTGGCTGTTCGTTCATGAAGATGGTGGAGGGAAATCTGTTGTGCTTTGCAGTGAAATCATAGCAGCGTTATGCAAGGACTCCCAATATCCAAGATTTGGAAAAGGCCTTCCTCAGCAGAGTTGCTTTACCACATCTGCAAGGCAAGGTATCTCTTTAAAGGGTAGGACTCAAGAGTCATGGGAACCGTGGGCCTATCTCCCCAAATGCTGTCATTGAGTCTAGTTTTCCCCCTGTACAGTTTAGGAATATTTGCCCATATTGTGACATCATCACACTGGTTTCCTCCTTCCCCGTTGGTGGTTGGGAGCCACAGTATAGTGAATGTCTCTGGATATTTCAGATAGTCAACCTAGCCAGTGGGATGCCATTGTTGGCACATCTAGGTCAGTGTTCCCCAACCTCGTGCCCTCCAGATGTTTTGGACTATGGCTGCTATAGCAGCCCGCGGTTGGGGAAGGCTGGTCTATCCCAGGAAGCCTCTCCAATTTTAGATTCTTTGGGTCCTGGTTTGTCAACTCCATTTGGCAGGCTTTTCTTCGACATCTCCCTTAATCTCAAGACCAAGCCTTCATTTATAGACTTTTCCTCCTTTGATGGTGGGAGGCAACACTTTCCTGAATTGCTAAAGGAATGTGTGTGTCCCTCTGTGAAGAGGTAGCTTTTTCTTGCCTTCCTAAAAAGCCTAGTTTGCACATTAGCCTTGTATTCAGATATTTCTCCCGCCACCACTGCCAATACAGAAATGGACACCTGCAGTTTATTTGGGATAATGGAGACACAAAATCTCACAAGGTCTTCTAGGTGCCCAGGCTTGGGCCCACCAGAGACTTTTCTTCTGATTTAGCTGAGCAATGCCTTTCCATCTGAACATCTTAAGAATTTGCCTTTTCAAAGCTTGCACTATAAGCAGAAATACATGAAGGATCCCTGAGGAACTGATCTAGATTCACAGTGGTCCTATCTACTCTGCCCTTCAGACAGTGTTCAGGGCTTCGGCATTGCTTATTATTTTTGCAGGTGCAAAAGGGACCTGTTACACTTGCAGGTATGCCTGACATCTTGCCTGATGGAAGCAAGATCTGTGAATCACAAGGCTCTGGAATCGGTCTTGGTGGTTCACGAGCATGCCATAGATTGTAGTGTGGCACTGCTGACTTTTTTTTTTAAAGGGTTCACATATATGTAGATACAAGGCCTGCTGGTGAGCCCCTTCCTTTTCTCAAGAGCCAAGACTTAGCCCAATCACCTGCAGAGCCTAGTAACGTGAACTAGTTTTCTGCTTTCGTGTCCTTAGCCAATCCTTAACAGATTGCCAACACCCCACAGGCTCAAACGTCCTCTTCCGCCCCTTGTCAGTTTTAACAGTGGTATTACACCCTAGCAGCGCCAGCCAGCTTCAAATCCTGGTTACAAGCTAATCCTAGCCGGCTAGAAGCTCCTGGCAGATGTAGTAAAAAAAAAACCCATATTAATGCTAGCAGAGAGAAAGGGGAAATCCATACAGGACAGAGTGGGGAGATTGGAGGAGCTGGGGAGAGGGCCCCCCCTCTTTCATCAGTGGTTCTAGCGTCAAGAGGAAGGCAGATCCTATACTTGGCCCATTCCGCATCCTCTCAGTATGAGCTGCTTCCATAACGGAGCTCATCTAGCCATTTGGCAATTGAGGTGTTTGCATATCTCTGCTGCTTTAATCTTGCAAATATAACGATAGGCTGATCCATGGGAACATCACACACAGAGGATGTGAGTGGCCCACAAATTCAGCAGCTTAGGTACAATCGGCCCCTTGAGACATGTGAATTGGCGTTGGCGCACTACATGCGCGGAGCTGGCGCTGGCCTGCTTGTGGATGCAACATGCAGGATCGCGGTCCCTCTGGGTGCTGTGGAAAGCCCAGATGTTGGGCCCCATAATTCTGCATTTTCCTCTTATCAACCAACTACTTGACCTTTCTCCATCTCGACTGGACTGGGCTAGCAGCTCCCTGGAAGTAACAACTTCCCCAAGTGATCTTCCTAACTGCATGTTCAGTTTCTTGTCCGCACTTGTAGGAACACAACACTTTTCGCTTAAGCAGTAGTTTAAGAGAGGAAGGGATACACGAGCGTCTTCACTGAAGAAAATCTGAGCAGCATGCCTTCCATGTCTTAGTGCTGTTAAGGTGTGTACTGCAGAAGCGCTTCACAAACAATACTCAACACCCAGTGACTACAATGATAAAATGTACATTGGAGGCAGGGGGAAGAAGAAGAAATTATTTATTTGGGCTCAAGATATTTTTGAAATACAAAATATATATATATATACTGGTTGTATTTTTTAAAGCTTATATAACCCTTGGCGTATATTGTGGTTCAATTCTTGATTTTATTGTGCTTAGTAAAAAATTGTCCTGACTATTTCTGAGCTCCTGTGTCTGATACAAAAGGGGGGGGGGAGAGAGGACTGGAGAATGGCAACCACAAAATGTTGGGAGTTGAGCAATGCAAGAGGCCAGCCATGGGTGGATCTAAACTGGAAAAAATGCTGTAAGTCAGAAGTAAGATCGCTTTAACAAAGGAAAAAAAATCTCTATGGAAAATTGCGTTAAAAAAATTCCTGGTCCCTGGCGCCATCTAGTGTTGCATGTTTATAGTGCATCCAGATTGCTGTTTCTTTGCTAATGTAGCTGAGAGTCCCATGCCTTGGATTTAGAAAGACAGAATTTTGCCTTGCTATGTTGTTTTCAAATACCCATTGCTGGAAGCCACAGGTGGGGAGAGTGCTCTTGTGCTTAGATCCTGCTTGCAGGTTTCCAGCAGACACCTGGTTGGCCATTGTGAGAAGAGGATTCTGGACTAGACTGGTGGACGCATCAGGACTTTTCTTACATTCATGGTAGGCCCGCTCTGATAAAATTGAATATCCGAGACGGTTTGCTTAAACTCTCCCCGTTCTCCAGCGATTGGAAAATTGTGCCAGTTGCTATTCCACAGCGATGTTGGTGAATGGAGAAACGTTATCTTCGCCCTTTCCAGGTATCGCTATACACGGCTGAAATACTGGTAGTCTAGAGATGATATCTCAGGCACAAGCCACGTAAAACAGCTGGATCCGACTGGAAGGTTTGTCTAGCCTTGTTTTCTGCAGTGGAATAGCTGCGTGCTTCTGAGAAACCCTCAACCAGGCCACAAAGGCAACGGCCAGCTGCCTAGCAGATCAGTGAGGGTTCAGTGGTCTCTGAAGGAGAGGATTCTGTTTAGTTTTCCAATTTTCAGGTGTGAGCACCCTGCTCTGGTAGCCCAAAGGGCAATCAGCCACAGGGGCAGCAGGGAGACTCCCCAAGCTTTGCAGAAATAAAAGAAATCTTTTAAGGGGGGGAGTAAAAAAGATGGGGGGGAGCCCCATTGCTGCAGGGTGGGAATGGAAAACCAGGTGGGATGAAATGTATCCCAGAGGCATAACTGTTTTACTGGAACAGAGGAGCGATCCACACTGCAGCACTTCGTTCCAGGTTGCACGTTTCATGACTGATCCCTACTGACAGATCTGTGCTCTTAATACCCCTGCTAAATGCTCCTGGCCATGCCCAATCCTTGTGGCAGGGGGTTCCGCAAACCAAAGCAAAGGAAGACTTTGGTTTGAGTTTTCCTGAATGAAGAAAACTCTGGTTTGAAAGTGGCTCAGCTATGCTGGCTGAAGACACCACAGCACAAAGGTCTATCTTTTTGTTGTTTCTTGCTTAGACTTGGAGTAAATCTGTTTTCTCCAACAGGCCAGCTTTAACGAGGAAGCTCAAACCCGGCAAAAAATCAGATTCATTCTTCCTCGTGACCCAGTTTGACGTTTATTCAAACCTCGGGGGCGCTTCGAGTTGCTGTCGACATTGTATTTCCCCCTTCCGCCACCTCTCAGCCTCTTCCATTTAAGACCTTTGGGTAACAGGTTGATTCCGTATGCAATATTTTTAACACCGATTTCCATTTGCAGCAACTGTGTGGCACATCTCTCTTGGGGCCTCTTTACCACTGCCAGGGGTATAATTCTGGGATGTCCATTAATACGGCTGTTAACCTCGCCGATGGAGGATTTTAAATCTTCATTTGGCCTGTGCCCATTTCCTCCATATTCAATGCAACTTATTTTTTTAAAAGATGGGGTAGAGGTTGGTTAAAGAGCAGGTTTCAAGAGCAGCTCTGCTTGTAAGAACAGTAAAGAAAAGGGGACACTGGAGATGCCTCGATTCCTCCTAAATCCCTTTTAGGGGAGGGCAGCTTTCGTGAGACAACCCACACTTCAAAGCAGCCAAGAAGAATCGCAGCTGTTCCAGGCAGGAGTTTCCTTGCTGTTCTTCTGGCGCAGGGGGGGAACCGTGACTTTTCTTTTATAGAACAGGCAAGCCAGGGAGGGGGAAGGTATCTGCAAAGGCCTCCACCTCCTGCCGGAGGGATCTCAGGGGACCTTGGTACTTCTCGTCAGACACCAGCTTCTCCTTAAACTCCCGCAGCGTCGCTTTGGGACTCATGTCGCTCTGGACCTGCAAGGTGAGCTCGATACCTGCATGGGCAACACAGAAATTTCCTCGTTTGGCAGCTGAGTTGGCTACAGGGTGATCAGTTACTATGGACATACCAGCAAAACCTCAGCAGAGAGGGAGAGGGCTGTGGTTCAGGGGTAGCGTACGCCTTTCGCATGCAGAAAGGCTCCAGGTTCAATCCCAGACGCCTCCCGTTTAAAGGACCGCAAAATGTCTCTAAATGTTGAGACGCCACAACCAGTAAGAACCAATCGCTCTGCCCAAGTTGACCTGGTAGCCCAATTTGGTATAGGGTAACTCCATGAGTGGGATGCGGGTGGCGCTGTGGGTTAAACCACAGAGCCTTGGGCTTGCCGATCAGAAGGTCGCAGTTTGAATCCCCGCGACGGGGTGAGCTCCCGTTGCTCGGTCCCTGCTCCTGCCAACCTAGCAGTTCGAAAGCACATCAAAGTGCAAGTAGATCAATAGGTACCGCTCTGACTGGAAGGTAAACGGCATTTCCATGCGCTGCTCTGGTTCGCCAGAAGCGGCTTAGTCATGCTGGCCACATGACCCAGAAGCTGAACGCCGGCTCCATCGGCCAATAAAGCGAGATGAGCGCCGCAACCCCAGAGACAGCCACGACTGGACCTAATGGTCAGGGGTCCCTTTACCTTTAACAAGTGTGCCAGCCCAAACCCTCTGAAGGGCGGCCCTCCAGATGCTATCAAGCTTCAACTACCACCAGCCCAGGACAAGCATGGCCAATGATCTGGGATGAAGGAAATAGTGGTCCATACTTACTTATCTGAAGAAGTGTGCATGCACACAAAAGCTTATACCAATAACAAACTTAGTTGGTCTCTAAGGTGCTACTGGAAGGAATTTTTTATTTTATTTTGTTTCAACTACAGCAGACCAACACGGCTATCTACCTGTCACTGAATTTGCATTGGCACTCCCAAATCATTCTGCAAATAAGTGAGGGGATGAAAGCAGCGTTCACCTAAGGCAGATGCTGCTGGCGAAGATGAGGTAGAAAGCAAAGCCCAGATCTCCAAAAACAGAGCTCCCATGCCCACATGCACCTTCCTACCTTTATGGATGAAGTGAGCGACTTTCCGGAAGTCCTCTTCCAAGAATCCCCTGGAGGTAAGGGCTGGTGTTCCCAGCCGAAGACCGCTGGGGCGCAGGGCACTCTTGTCTCCTAGGCACGGGGGAAGAGGCCGGGGGTTGAATCCAAAGACACGGGCAGCTGGCCAGTTTTATACATTGCACAGATAAACTGCATAAAAACTGAAGCCTGTTATTTAAATCCTCAGTTTTCCTACCCAGCAGTCTTCTAAAGTTGCTGCTTTATAATAAATATTAATAATAATAATAATTTATTATTTCTAACCCACCCATCTGTCTGGGTTTCCCCAGCCGCTCCAGGCAGCTCCCAACAGTTTAAACCCTGAAAACTGGTGACTAATGCTTTGGACAAGGCTTCCCCAAAGGACAGCAGCAGTGACAAAATAAAGGACAGTCAGTTGGTAGAACATGAGATCACAGCGTTGTGGGTTCGAGCCCCATGTTGTGTGAAAAATTCCCGCATTGCAGGGGGTTGGACTAGACGACCCTTGTGGTCCTGTCTACGATTCTATTATTCATAATAATAAAAATAATTTATTACTTATACCCCGCCAATTTGGCTGGGCCTCCCCAGACACTCTGGGTGGCTTCCAACAGAACACTGAAAACACAATAAAACATCAAACACTCAAACATCAAAACTTCCCTAAACAGGGCTGCCTTCAGATGTATTCTAAGAGTCTGATAGTTGTTTATTGCCTTGACATTTGGTGGGAGGGCATTCCACAGGGCAGGTGCCACTACTGAAAAGGCCCTCCGCCTGGTTCCATGTAACTTGGCTTCTTGCAGTGAGGGAACCGCCAGAAGGCCCTTGGAGCTGGACCTCAGTGTCCGGGCTGAACGATGGGAGTGGAGACGCTCCTTCAAGTATACTTTCCCATCCTTCCTGAATTTCTCCCCAAATGGGGAGGGGTGGTTAACTCAGCGGAAGAGCCCCTACTTTGTGTGCACAAGCTGCCGAATGCCATCCCCTGGACCACTAGTTAAAGGGGTCTCGGGTCCAGGAAAGATCCTCTTCCTGGGAGAGTTATTTCCAGGCAGAATGGGCAAGATGAGGCCAGAGAAATCAGTGGGCAGACTTGGCCTGTCCATACCCAGCTAGGAGGATCCGAATTAACCGACAGAGGGAATGACAAGGGGACGTACCGTATTTTTCGCTCTATAACACGCACCTGACCATAACACGCACGTAGTTTTTAGAGGAGGGAAGTCCGTAGGCATGCAACCCGTAGGCATTCCCTCCATAACACGCACAGACATTTCCCCTTACTTTTTAGGAGGAAAAAAGTGAGTGTTATGGTGCAAAAAATACAGTACTTTGTTGAACTCCCAAATGTGAACTAGGAAGGATAACATCTAAGAAATATATCCCTCTCCTAGTTTCAATACACACACCCTACACCAGGCATTTCTGAAAACTGGTAAACCCCAGCGCTGCGAGGGGGATGCTTGGCCATTGCTAAGCATCGTGAAGAACCTCGGCCACTCTCACCTGGGCAGGTGTTCTTGTTGCATGCAATGGAGCAGAGCTCAAGGACCCGTTCGGCCCGCCCTCCGTCCGTGCCTCGGCTGCGCAGGTCCACCAGGATCAAATGGTTGTCGGAGCCGCCTAGGAGAAGAGCCAAACACCAGCAGTGACTCACTCATGTCACCCCAAATTTGCAAGGGTGATTGGGGGGGGTCAGCAGAGGGAAATGAGGAGCATGGCACCCGCCAGCGAAGTTTGCAAGCATCAGTTCAGTAGGACAAGCCAGATAAGAACTGGCTTCGTGTTTTAAGCGTCTAGAACAGGTCATCCTCATGCTGCTAAATTACAAATTACCGTATTTTTCGCGCTATAGGATGCACTTTTTCCCCTCCAAAAATTGAGGGGAAATGTGTGTGTGTCTTATAGAGCGAATGCAGGCTCCTTGGCTTCAGCGAAAGCAACGCAAAGCCTCCAAAGTGCAGAGGGAGCGCTCCCTCCTCGCTCCGGAGGCTACGCTTTCCTTTCGCTGAAGCCTGGAGAGCGAGAGGGGTCGGTGCGCACCACCTCTCTCGCTCTCCAGGCTTCAGGGATAGCCGCCTGAAACCTTTGGAGTGCAGCAGGAACTCGTGCTGTGCTCCGAAGGTTTTGGGTTCCTTTTGCTGAAGCCGGGAGAGCAAGACTTCGGGTTCAAATCCCCCGTTTGGCTGGCCACAGTCACTGGGCGACCTTGGGCCAGTCGCTGCCTCTCGGCCTAACCTACTGTGCAGGATTGCTGTACGGATTAAATGAGGAAGGGGAGAACGACGTATACCACCTTGAGCTCCTTGAAGGAGGTGGAATGGTGGTATATAAAGTGTAATGAATAAATAAAATAAGAGGCTTTTAGCTTCTGGGACTGAGATATCAGCCCCACCCTCACCCCTCGGCATCCCATGGAGCAAAACAAAACTGTTAATGGCAGCTCAAGCGTACGATTCAAGCTACATTCTCTAAAGCAGAGGTGATGAACTTGCAGACTCTGTCCCCAGACAAAACACTGCAAAAGCCTCCAGCCAATTCACCTGGAAGCAACACCAGATATTAATAAAGGTGCAGAGGTTCCCAATCACAGCCTCACTTGTAAGGGAAAGCAGGGGTGACTCTTTCATTTTCTCTTTATTTCTTTCAATAATAATTTTTACTAGTTTTCAATTACAACAATCCAATAATAGCCTCATCATAACAATGCCAAATTATAATACAATTAGTAATACCAGTGCTTTTGTTTTCTAGGGGTACGCAGGGACACGCATACCCCTAAACATTTTGGGAATCTAAGTGTGTCCTCATTGAGGGGCAGTATTTCAATATGAGTAGGAAAACGAGAGCACCCCTAAACATTTTTTTAGAAAAAAAGCACTGAGTAATACCAATCATTGAGGTGCCAAATTATACAATTTAGTTCCCGGTCCGCCCGTGCTAGAATTGATAGTTTGGTGATTTACTTTATTTCTGCGTTCCAAAACCTTATAAATTTCAATTATGCTCCAGTCAAAATAACAACCCCTTATATCACAACAATCCCTTATATCGCAGTTTTAACACCTTCCCTTTGTATTTCCACATTAAATGATGTATACAGCTACAGGTGAAGCGTTCAAACTCCTTGGTTCTTCCTGTGTGTGGCAATTATTCTGTCCGTAATGTTTCCTCCTGACAGGGGTGACTCTGTGTGTGTGTTGTGTCCTAGCTGTTCCTTACCCGTAACAATGTGATATCCCAAGCCAACAAGGGCATTGGATAAGGCCTTGCAGTTGGCGACGACCTGCCTCTGGTAAGCTCTGAATTCCGGAGTCATGGCTTGCTTCAGAGCTACCGCAATTCCTGGATGAAAAAGAAGAGAGGAGGTGGCAGCTGGGCATGTTTAGCCTGGAGAAGAGGAGGTTAAGGGGTGATATGATAGCCATGTTCAAATATATAAAAGGATGTCACATAGAGGAGGGAGAAAGGTTGTTTTCTGCTCCAGAGAAGCGGACACGGAGCAATGGATCCAAACTGCAGGAAAGAAGATTCCACCTAAACATTAGGAAGAACTTCCTGACAGCAAGAGCTGTTCGGCAGTGGAATTTGCTGCCAAGGAGTGTGGTGGAGTCTCCTTCTTTGGAGGTCTTTAAGCAGAGGCTTGACAACCATATGTCAGGAGTGCTCTGATGGTGTTTCCTGCTTGGCAGGGGGTTGGACCCGATGGCCCTTGTGGTCTCTTCCAACTCTATGATTCTAAGATTCTAGGTAGTCAGGCATGTGGAACGGGGAAAGATGTCTCATCAAACACCTCCATCTTCATGGGCCTTTTCGGTGGCTGCTCCCAGATTCTGGAACTCCCTCCCTCCTTCCTTGTTGCCCTTCCGCCAGATCTATCGCAGATCACTCATAGACAGGGTGGATTTGATTTAAATCAAATCAATTTAAATCACGATTTAAATCACTAGTCAGTAAGACTTGATTTAAATCATTATTTTTTTACAGAAAGACTCATTCTTGCTGGTATAATCTTAATATTTACAACCAGAAGGTGGTTTCATTTTTGGAATAATAAATTTTCAGAGTAGTTTTTACAGTTATATCAAAAACTACTGATTTGGTTATACTATTAGAAATACATAGACAGATAATTATGAAATTATTGTGATGTTTAGTAAGTTAACTATATTTGGACAACTTTTCCGCTGTACTTTATTGGAAGGAGAAAAACAATAATTTCCTTAATAACAATTTAAACAATTTACATAACTAAAGCAATAACTTTATAGCATATGTATCTATGTTAACTGATGTGGTTAAACAATCTCTTTTTTTAAAAAACTAACTTAGACTGAGTTTTAGCACACATGAAAAACTTAAAACAAATCCTTATTTGATGATGAATAGCCCTTGGACTATAATGTAACTTAAATAGAAAACTATCTTTAAAAAGATCTTTCCTCCATATCCAAGAGCTGCTCCCTAAAGTAAAGTGATTTCATAAGAAATTAACTGGATTTGTTTGGGAATTAAAGGACTTAAAACAGACTCTTTAACAGACCTACTATGTGATCCTTTTCATATTATCCTTGGGGTCAATAAAAATTTTAATTGCTAAAAAAGAAAGAAAGAAAGAAAGAGCACAATTCAAAGTGTTGGTGCTGACCTTTAAAGCCCTAAACGGCCTCGGTCCAGTATACCTGAAGGAGCGTCTCCACCCCCATCATTCTGCCCGGACGCTGAGGTCCAGTGCCGAGGGCCTTCTGGCGGTTCCCTCATTGCGAGAAGCAAAGCTACAGGGAACCAGGCAGAGGGCCTTCTCGGTAGTGGCACCCGCCCTGTGGAACGCCCTTCCAGCAGATGTCAAAGCGATAAACAACTACCTGACATTCTGAAGACATCTTAAGGCAGCCCTGTTCAGGGAAGTTTTTAAGGTGTGATATTTTACTGTATTTTTGGTTTTTATGGAAGCCGCCCAGAGTGGCTGGGGAGGCCCAGCCAGATGGGCGGGGTATAAATAAATTATTATTATTATTATTATTATTATTATTATTATTATTATTATTATTATTATTATCTTTCCTCCAAAAGCATTTTAATTTAAAAATCTGATTTAAATCAAAAAAATCTGATTTAAACCAAAAAAATCCATTTTACATTTTAAAAATCCATAAAATAAAATAAAATCATTGATTTTTATCCACCCTGCTCATAGAGATAGCAGTCTGCCTGCAGCCTCCCCATTTTAGAGAGCCTGCCTCACCCGCAATGGCGTGGTTGTGGGGCCCTCCCTGTAGCCCAGGAAACACTGCTTGGTTGATGAGGCTTTCATAGTTGTACAGGATTTCTTTCCCAGTTTTCGGATCCACGCTGCGGGCACCTGGGGAGAACAGAAAGGAGGAGGGTAATTTGGGGCAGGAGTTTTTGGGGTGCTGCTGCCGCCGCTCTCAGCTAATCCTTCCCTTTGGCTCCAACTTTGCAGTCACCTAGAGCCAAACGCTCAACTCCAAACGCAATCAGCTACTGAGAGAGGTTGCGGCCCAGCGGCAGAGCACCCGCTTGGAGTGCCGAAGGTCCCGTGTGCGATTCCTGGCGTCGCCAGTTAAAAGCGCAGGCAAGCAGGCGATGGGGGAGCTTCTCCCCATTAGAGTAGAAAGCACCAGGGGAGGCAGAGCAATGGTGTCTCTCAGTACAAAAGGACTTCAGTGGTGGTGTAGTGGTTGGTGCGTCAGATTTGGACTGGGAGACCAGAGTTCAAATCCTGACTCGGCCATGAAGCTCACTAGGCAACCTTGGGACAGTCACTGCCTCTCAGCCTAACTTACCTCACAAGGTTGTTGTGTGTGGATTAAATGAACCATGGACAAAAAGCTGGTCTATGAAAGCAATAAATAAATAAATACAGTGGTACCTCGGGTTAAGTACTTAATTTGTTCCGGAGGTCCGTTCTTAACCTGAAACTGTTCTTAACCTGAAGCACCACTTTAGCTAATGGGGCCTCCTGCTGCCGCCGCGCTGCCAGAGCCCAATTTCTGTTCTCATCCTGAAGCAAAGTTCTTGACCTGAAGCACTATTTCTGGGTTAGCAGAGTCTGTAACCTGAAGCATATGTAACCCGAGGTACCACTGTATAATAAAACCATTACAGTCGTACCTTGGTTCTTGAGATGTCTTGTGACTCGAACGTTTTGGCTCCTGAAGGCCGCAAACCCGGAAATGAGTGTTCCGCTTTGCGAACGTTTTTTGGAACCTAAACGTCTGAGGTAGCTTCCGCTTGAGTACAGGAAGCTCCTGCAGCCAACCAGAAGCCGCGCTTTCGTTTTTGAACAGACTTCTGGAATGGATTCCATTCAAGAACCAAGGTACGACTGTACAGTGGTGCCTCGCAAGACGAAATTAATTCGTTCCGCAAGTTTTTTCTTCTTGTGAGTTTTTCGTCTTGCGAAGCACGGTTTCCCATAGGAATGCATTGAAAATCAATTAATGCGTTCCTATGGAGACCGCCTTCAGACCAGGTCCGGGGACAGCGGGGAAGACGCGCTGCGCTTCCCCGCTGTCCCCGGAGATTGTGGGGCTGGCAGTGGGGAGAAGGGCTCTTCTCCCCACCGCCAGCCTTCAGAAGAGGTCCGGGAACAGCGGGGAAGACGCGCTGCGCTTCCCCTCTGTCCCCGGAGCTTGCGGGGCTGGCAACGGGGAGAAGCGATCTTCTCCCCGCCGCCAGCCTTCAGAACAGGTCCGGGAACAGAGGAGAAGCGCTGCGCGCCTTCCCCTCTGTTCCCGGACCTGTCCCGAAGGCTTGCGGTGGGAGGAGGGTTTTCCTCCCCACCGCCAACATTCAGAATGCTGTTCTGAATGTTGGCGGTGGGGAGGAAAAACCCTCCTCCCACCGCAAGCCCCGGGAACAGAGGAGAAGTGCTGCGCGCCTTCTCCTCTGTTCCCGGACCTCCCACCGCAAGCCTTCAGGACAGGTCCGGGAACAGAGGAGAAGGCGCACTGCGCTTCCCCGCTGTCCCCGGAGATTTCCCTACGGGCTTTCGTCTTGCGAAGCAAGCCCATAGGGAAATTCGTCTTGCGAAGCCGCTAAAAATCGGAAAACCCTTTCGTCTTGCGGGTTTTTCATTTAGCAAGGCATTCGTCTTGCGGGGCACCACTGTATATAGAGTTCCTAGAAATTTACTTAATTACAAAATAAGAATTGACAGCATTAGCATTACTTGGGGGATATGAGAAGGGCCAAATGAAGTTGGCTTGGAGAACAAATTTATTTATTCTTAGCTTCCTATATTGGGACGCGGGTAGCGCTGTGGGTTAAACCACAGAGCCTAGGACTTGCTGATCAGAAGGTCAGCGGTTCGAATCCCCATGACGGGGTGAGCTCCCGTTGATCAGTCCCTGCTCCTGCCAACCTAGCAGTTCGAAAGCACGTCAAAGTGCAAGTAGATAAATAGGTACCGCTCCGGCGGGAAGGTAAACGGCGTTTCCGTGCGCTGCTCTGGTTCGCCAGAAGCGGCTTAGTCATGCTGGCCACATGACCCGGAAGCTGTATGCCGGCTCCCTCGGCCAATAAAGCGAGATGAGCGCCGCAACCCCAGAGTCAGCCACAACTGGACCTAATGGTCAGGGGTCCCTTTACCTTTACCTAGCTGCCTATATTAAGTCTTAGCAGCACCTTTCTCCCCATCACAATTGAGGTTGCCGGTGAATAAGCACTGAAGGGAGTGTAAATAGCACCGGCGATCTCTGGCACCGTCCACTGGCACTTCGGCCCCCAACCATCCATTTCCTGATGCATGTGGCCCCTGACTGCCCACCCCTAAGTTCACCCTCTTCCTGGAAAAAACAGGCAGTTGTTCTATGCCACAACCCTCACCTTTCCGGAAGAAAATCATGCCCGCCCGGCACCCCCGCAGGGTTTTGTGTGTCGTGGTCGAGACCACGTCGCAGTGCTCGAAAGGGGACGGCACCACGCCGGCGGCCACCAAGCCGCTGATGTGGGCCATGTCAGCCATCAGGTATGCCCCGTTCTCATCGGCAATCTTCCTCATGCGAGCGTAGTCCAGGTTCCGCGAATAGCAGCTGACCCCTAGGAGAGAAGAGACCATTCAGAATGCCCAAGACCAGCTGGGAAATTTAAAACACTTAATTGATGCAACAAAAAACAGCATAAAATACAGTATAAAACGTGAATAACAATCAATTCAGAATTCAAAAATCAAAAATCAATTTAGGGGGAAAATCCATCCAATAAGCATTAGATGATCACCAGGGCGAGCTGGCTAAATTAGTCCTACTTGGGCCAGTGAGGAGACCAGGGGAGAATTAGCTGTGGGGTCCCAGAGTGGGTAATCTTCATAAAAAGGGGAGGGGGAGGGAAGGAAGGGGAATAAAAGATCAGGCTAAGTTCAAGTTGAAAGCCAGGCGGAATAGCTCTGTCTTACAGGCCCTGTGGAAGGAGGTTAAATCCTGCAGGGCCCTGGTCTCATGGGACAGAGCATTCCACCAGGTTGGAGCCATCACTGAGAAGGCCCTGGCCCTGGTGGAGTAGGGGGATTGTTGGCGATTACGGAATGTTAGTAAGGGTACATCTCCACCAATCGTCTTACCTGCGATGATCAGCTTTGGGTGGAACAAGCGGGCATTCTCCTCCAGCCTATCATAGTCGATGTAGCCAGTTTCAGGGTTGACCTGGTGAGAAGAAGGACCAAGAAGAAGAGTTCAACAGGAGCAGCTCCTCCAGCTTCTGGTGTTGCCTGGGGGTAGGCACACTGTGGTAGACACCAGAAGAGGAGATTGGCAACAGAGACACCAGCAGGCATCAAGGAAGGGTCCAAGCAGAAAGTTCTCAAGCTTGCATCTGCAAGGCGAGAGGCTGGCTCATGCTTGGGGCCTCACACATCTCATTACACAACTACAAGCTGAATTGGCTACCAGGATACCGTGCTAAGGAAGAGCTGCGGCAAAGAAACTTCTGAACGCATTCTTAGGTAGCCAAGTGCTCAACCACCACACACTTAAAAATGAAAAGCGTATACGGCCTAGGACCCTTGTACCTATGGGACCGCCTCTCCTGGTATGTCCCACGGAGGACCTTACGGTCTTCAAACAAAAACATCTTGGAGGTCTCGGGCTACAGGGAGGTTAGGCTGGCCTTGACCATAGCCAGGGCTTTTTTGGCTGTGGCCCCGATCTGGTGGAACGCTCTGTCACAAGAGACTAGGGCCCTGCGGGACTTGACATCTTTCCGCAGGGCCTGCAAGACAGAGCTGTTCCACCAGGCCTTTGGCCAAGGCGCAGCCTGACCCCCTCTCTCCTTCTGGAATCCTCACAGAACTCTAGCCCAATGGTTGCCATTAATTTGATTCTGAATTGATTTTAGAATGCATTTCAATTAATTGATTGTGATTTTATGTAAACTGTGTTACTTTTATTGTTGTTAGGCACTCTGAGCCCGGCTTTGGCTGGGGAGGGCGGGATATAAATAAATTATTATTATTATTATTATTATTAATGCTGGTGGTCAACAAAAGAAGTTCAAAGACTCTCTCAAGGCAAATCTGAAAAAAATGTAGTATAAACACCAACAACTGGGAAACAGTGGCCTGCGAGCGCTCCAATTGGAGAACAGCTTTTACCAAAGGTGTCGTGGGCTTTGAAGACACTCGAACTCAGGACGCAAGGGAGAAACGTGCTAAGAGAAAGGCATGCTTGGCAAACCCTCACCATGATCAACTCTTGCCCGGAAACCTATGTCCCCACTCTGGAAGGACATGTGGATCCGGAATTGGCCTCCAGAGTCACTTACGGATCCACTGTTAAAACTGTGTTAATGGAAGACAATCTTACTCGACTACGAGAGATCGCCAAAGAAGAAGAAGACCCAACAAATTGCTGCATTCAGAAGAAGGACAGAGATCCTTCGGCACGGAACGCGGCTCACCTTGTAAGGCATGGACTCAAAGAAGATGGAGGTGGCCGAGATCTTCTTCTTGTCCGTCATGAAGCCGTGGGTCAGGTGGCCTCCATCTGGCAAATCCAAGCCCATGATCCTTCCGTGGGGCTCCACGAGGGCTGTGTATACTGCAAAGTTCGCTGGAGACCCTGAAAATGAGAAGGGGGCGAGAGAGAAAGCCTGAACATATCCTAGCATATGTTCTGAGGTCCAGCGCCGAGGGCCTTCTGGCGGTTCCCTCACTGTTACAGGTAACCAGGCAGAGGGCCTTCTTGGTAGTGGTGCCCGCCCTGTGGAACGCTCTCCCATCAGATGTCAAGGAAATAAACAACTCTCTGACTTTGAGAAGACATCTGAAGGCAGCCCTGTTTAGGGAAGTTTTTAATGTTTGATGTTTTATCGTTACAGGTAGGTAGCAGTGTTGGTCTGGCGTAGTCAAAACAAAACAAAATAAATAAAATAAAATAAAAAAACTCCTTCCAGTAGCACCTTAGAGATCAACCAAGTTAGTTATTGGTATGAGCTTTCGTGTCCATGCACACTACTTCAGATAGTTTTATCGTGTTTTCAGTTGGGAGCCACCCAGAATGGCTGGGGAAACCCAACCAGATGAGCGGGGTTGTATGTATGTATGTATGTATGTATGTATGTATGTATGTATGTATAAATACTATTATTATTATAGCATACTGCTTTCTAAATATAATGGGCTACAGTTCCCGTCAGCATGACCAATGATCGGGTTGATGGAGAACACCCCATTGGTTGTCCCTACTCCAGATGTTTCTGCATCCCTCAACCATTGACTACTCTGGCTGGGACTGATAGGAATTGGGAACCCAGCAAAGACATCCATGTACACACAGTGCTTTATAGAGGGAGAGGCCAGGCCTCTGATCCAAGGAGCTTACAACAGGCTTCCTCAACCTCGGCCCTCCAGATGTTTTCGGCCTACAACTCCCATGATCCCTAGCTAGCAGGACCAGTGGTCAGGGATGATGGGAATTGTAGTCTCAAAACATCTGGAGGGCCGAGGCTGAAGAAGCCTGGCTTACAGCTTATATCACTAGATTCCAACAGAGGAACCAGCCCTCTCCACAGCCCTCCATTACCAGTTAGATGATAGGAATACCTGAGTAGGGCTGAACATTGACTCCCCACTTCTGTGGGTCCAGCCCATAAGCCTCCAAGGCTCTTTTCTGACACAGCCTCTCCAGCTCATCCACAAACTCCGTCCCACCATAGTACCTAAAACAAGGAAGGGGAAGGAAAGTTCTGTGTGCGCATCTCCATTTTCATAACCGCAACACTGGCTTATAGTCTCTGTTCTCGCTAGAGGTGCATCATACGATTGGCAACAGACATAAACTGGGCGCCATGGGGTGGAGTTAAGAGCTGTTGAGAGCAAGGCAACGTCACCGCAACCCGTGTCATTGAGGAATGGTGGGAGGAACCAGCCGAGGAACCCCCAAGGGATGAAGGCTCAGAGCCTGAAGACTGGTAGATAAGGAAGATAAGGAAGAGGGAGAAGAGGTCACAGGGTTTAGTGAGCTGGGGGAGTCTGCGGCAGAGGGAAGTGCAGAATCAGTGGTAGAAGCTGAAGCAGGGTAAGAGGGAGATCAAGAGGCTGAGAGGAGTCAAGCTGGTGAAGAATCAAGGATGCCTCCCCCTCCTACTGCGAAAAGCTCCCTTGCCCCCCTCGTCTCCCGGAACCAGAAGAGGCATGAAAAAGGGTGGAGGAGAGGCTGGCTGCATGCAGGCACAGTCTCAGATTGCTTGGGGAAAGCCCTGGAGAAGAGGGGACTCAGATGGCTGTGGACTTTCAGTCTCAGCAACCGATCCGTGGGGCAAGACCTACCAGGGATGAGTTGCTGCGCTCCTTAGGCCTGACACTCAGCCAGGTCTGTGCAGATTGTGTGATCTACTGCCGGCTCGCTCCTGACAACGTGTCACTGGAAGCCTTTATCAACAATGAGACACAGACAAGTTTGCTTGGCATGGGGGGAAAGGATCTCAGCCAGGCCGTGAGCCCAAGTCCTCTGGCCCTTACCTTTGTCCCGGGTATCCCTCTGAATATTTGTTGTTCATGCAGGAGCCCAGGGCCTCCAGAACCGCCCGGCTGGCAAAGTTCTCCGACGCAATCAGCTCCAAGCCAAGCCGCTGCCGCCGCTTCTCTTTCTTGATGATGTCGTAGACCTTTGCACAAGGAGGAAATGGATACGGGACAGAAGAAGATCCCTTAGACCCAGTGAGACCCATTGGGCCACTGAGCTCAGTACTGTTGGCACTGACTGGCAGGATCTCATGCATGCAGTCTTTTCTTGCCCGGCCTAGAGGTGCCAGGAACCTCCTGCATGCACACCTTTCCCCCAAAGGTGTAAGGTAAAGGTAAAGGGACCCCTGACCATTAGTTCCAGTCGTGGACGACTCTGGGGTTGCGGCGCTCATCTCGCTTTACTGGCCGAGGGAGCCTGCGTGCAGCTTCCGGGTCATGTAGCCAGCATGACTAAGCCGCTTCTGGCAAACTAGAGCAGTGCACAGAAATGCCGTTTACCTTCCCGCCAGAGCGGTACCTATTTATCTACTTGCACTTTGACGTGCTTTCGAACTGCTAGGTTGGCAGGAGCAGGGACCGAGCGACGGGAGCTCACCCTGTCGCGGGGATTCGAACCGCCGACCTTCCGATCGGCAAGTCCTAGGCTCTGTGATTTAACCCACAGCGCCAACCGCGTGTAGGAACACAGTAAAATGTTATGCTGTGAAACACGGACCACTTATAAACGCCATCTCCAACTCCTCGAACGATTCCATAAACGGTGACTCCGAAAAAAATTACACATCACTTGGGAAGACAGGCGAACTAATGCCAGTGTACTGGAAGAAGCAAAGATCACCAGTGTCGAAGCAATAATTCATCAACACCAACTTCGTTGGACTGGTCATGTTGTGCCAATGACTGATGATCGTCCTCCAAAGCAACTACCCTATTCCAAACTTAAGAATGGAAAGCGTAATGCTGGTGGTCAACAAAAGAGGTTTAAAGACTCTCTCAAGGCAAATCTAAAAAAATGTAGTATAAACACCGACAACTGGGAAAAAGTGGCCTGCGAGCGCTCCAATTGGAGAACAGCCTTTACCAAAGGTGTCATGGGCTTTGAAGACACTCGAACTCAGGACAAAAGGGAGATACATGCTAAGAGGAAGGCACGCTTGGCAAATCTCCACCGTGATCAACAATGACATTAACAGATGTTCTCAATATGAGAACAGGGCCTTTTCTGCAGTGGCTCCCCTTTTTTGGAATGCTCTCCCCAGAGAGGCTCAGCTAACGCCGTAGTTCTGTATCTTTAGGTGCCAGGCAAAAGCTTTCATCTATAACCCGGTCTTAAACCATCTGTGGCCTTTTAGAAGTGGGTGGGAATGTTTTTAAGGCATTTCTTTTCCCTCTTGGTTTGAATGCATCTATGTAGGGTTTACTGTCTATTTGCTTGGTTGCAAGTCGCTTTGGGTTCCCCGGGGCTAGATAAAGAGGCAAACTCTGAGTTTGTAGAAATGGCAAAATTGATGGCAATTATTAGAAGCCATTCAAATCACAGAATAATTAGAGAGTGGGATGGAGTGAAGGAATACATGAAAAAACATGGTTCCGGAATTGAAATATTAATAGAGAATGTGTAAAACGTGCAGGGGTAAGCAAGGAAATAATAATAGAATCAATTGAATAATTATTAAATTATAGCAACACAACAAGATGGAAGAAGTAAAATATTGAGATCACACATGGGTGAAGGGGAGTGTGGGGTATATGGGAACCTATAATATCATTTATAATATAATTTGTTAACTGTGTTGTATTTACATTTAGCAAAGGGAAGCCTAGAGTAATTAGATATATTTTAATTTAGTTAATCTATGTAAAAGGCTTATGTTAGAAAATGAATATAATTTTGAATTTGATGTTTGTAATTTTTTTTGGTTTTGAAATAATTTTTTTTTAAAAAAGAGAGAGAAAATTGGACTTCAGCAGCATCTGGGATGGCCAAAACAGGCCCCCGCTCTGCTGCAGAGGTAGGAAGGTGGGAAAATCTGAAAGGGTTAAGCCAGCGCCAAGTGCAATTTTCTCAATGAACGTCACTGAGCCTGTAAACGTCAATGACCTGCTGTCCCCCAGTTGCTCAAAACCATTGCCGACGAATGACAGCGGTCCCTGCCCTCTGGTTTCTTCTGCCAGAATCAATACTACCCTCTCCTGGTTGACGTCACTGTCCAAACATGAAGCCCTCTTACCTCTGGGTCGTTGGTGTCTAGAGGCTCCATCACCATCTTGTTGTGAGAGGTCCACTCCTCCTTAGTTATGGGGTTTCCATCTGTTTTGGGGAGGCTGGCCATGGCAGCAGCCCAGAGGAAAAGAACGGCAGAGGATTGGCCGGAGGGCAGGCAAAAGGGAGTCCCAAAACTTTGGAAGCTGAAATTGAAAAAGGTTAAGTGAGCTATCAGGCCTGTATACTCTGCTTTGTGGCCCTTAACAGAGCCATCAAGGAGGTTTATGATAATACAGTGGACACTTGGGTTGCAAATGTAATCCTGCGGGATGCACGTTCGCAACCCGCAGCAGCACGTCTGCACACGCGGGTTGCGATTCACCGCGTCTGCACATGCAAAAAGCGCGATTTAGCGCTTCTGCACATGCACGACCGCCAAAACCCGGAAGTAATCCATTCCGGTACTTCCAGGTTTTGGCGGTCTGTAACCCGAAAAAATGCAACCTGAAATGTCTGTAACCCGAGGTATGACTGTATAGTGGTATTACAGTGGTACCTCGGGTTACAGATGCTTCAGATTACAGACTCCACTAACCCATAAATAGTACCTCAGGTTAAGAACTTTGCTTCAGGAGGAGAACAGAAATCGTGCAGCGGCAGTGGGAGGCCCCATTAGGTAAAGTGGTACCTCAGCTTAAGAACAGTTTCAGGTTAAGAACGAACCTCCAGAACGAATTAAGTTCTTAACCCGAGGTACCACTGTACCTTGGTTCTCAAACTTAATCCGTTCCGGAAGTCCGTTCCACAACCAAAGTGTTCCAAAACCAAGGTGCACTTTCCCACAGAAAGTAATGCAAAATGGATTAATCTGTTCCAGACTTTTTAAAAACAACACCCAAAACAACAATTTAACTTGAATTTTCCTGTCTAACAAGACCATTGATCCATAAAATGAAAGCAATAAACAATGTACTGCAGTCACACACATCAGTAGCTGAACTGGGTTCCACACAGTCACAAAAACAAAAAAGAAGAGCCGCGAAAACAAAAACGCAAAATAAATAGCAAAAACAGACAGACCTCAGCGTAAACTTCAAAATGGAAGCGCGGCACTCAAAACGGAAGCGTAACACTCAAAAGGGAGCATGTTCGGCTTCCGAAAAATGTTCGCAAACCGGAACACTTACTTCCGGGTTTGCAGTGTTTGGGTTCCAAGTTGTGTGAGTACCAAGGCGTTTGAGAACCAAGGTACCACTGTAAAATAAATACACATGTAACTATACAGCTAGCGTAACAACAGAGATATTTAAAAACCACAAAAGCGTATTCAAAGATCGAGATGCGACACCCTGCTCCACGGACCCATTCAAACAGGGGCAGGGAGCCTTTTCCAGAATAAGGGCCACATCCTCTTGCAGAGAGCCTTCTGGGGGCCGCTTGCAAGTGGTGGGCAGGGCAGAGGCAACAGTGGGCGGAGCAATGGAGCAAAGCACTTTTATACCACTTTAACAGCCATGGCTCCTCGCAAAGAATCCTGGGAGCTGCAGTTTACCCCTCGCAGAGCTATAATTCCCAGCACCCTTAGCAAGCTATAGTTCCCAGGACTCTTTATGGGGAAAGCCATGTGCTTTAAATGTATGGCGTGGCTGCAGGGGACCCCTGCTTCTGAGCTTGGGAGGCGTGGAGCAGGGCAGCCGCCCTGTCTGGAGCAAGACTGACAAGCCAGCCTGACCAAGGCAACAGATGGTTCTCATCTGCTGACCTTCGTGTGACTTGTTGGCAAGACCGGAGCCTTAAACAGGCGCAAACTGCAGCAGGAACAAAGCTCAGGCTGTCTTAACCGGGGAAACTCATCCCGAGTTATTCGTTAACTCCTCAAGGATAGCAAAAAGGCCGTGTGCAGCTAGTTGGGCAACTGCAGGCAGCTCGCAATCGCCAAACAGCTAAAGTCCATTTTGAAATACTGCCTAGCGTCCAAGAATGCTCTGGGCATCAGAGGGGCCAGAGCTAAGAATGTCTGGCTTTAAAAACTGCTAACCCAGCATTTTAGGGGGCTGGGCTACATGACCCTCTTTCAGGGTTCGAAATTAGCAGGGCGCCAAGCACATTTTGCACCTAAAGATTCTCCATTTGCAAGCACTTCAAAAAGTCTGGGTGCTATTTTCTGCGCCTGGCTGACACTCAAGGATTACTGAAACGTATGTGCTTCGAAGCCTCAAAGTATATCTTAAGGACAGACAATATGTTAAGGAGTTTAACAATAGAGGGTAGAGTGTTTTGAAAACTGAAGTGTGGTACCAATAATTTTATTATCAACACCAAATTAAACATGTGTTAACCATTTCTGATAAAAACGTGATGTTAACAACGTGTCTCTTATGTGAATTGCGTATTAGTTCATGCATATCAAAATAATAAATAGTGTTGCCAACCTCCACACTCTGTGGCAACTAGACCAGGGGTTGGCAAGGCTTAGCGGGCATAGGCCGGATCACTACCACGGAGATCCTCCGTGGGCCAGACTGGCGCAGCACCACACTGGAAATTGCGTCTGCGCATGCCCAGACGCCAAAAATCACAATTTCCGGTGCTGCGGACATGTGCAGATGCGTCTGGGCATGCACAGAAGTGATTTCTAGAGCCACGGAAGAGAGTCCCTGCACCACGCTGTGTCGGTTTAGTGCAGAGCGCAGGGACTCACTGAGCAGGCGGCTCAGTTTGGGAGCGGTTCATGGGCTGGTTAAGTGACCCTCATGATCCGCTTCTGGCCCATGGGCCTTAGGTTGCCGACCTCTGAATTAGACATTCTGTTTTGATGCCCACAACCCAGGTCCCAGAAGCCATTTGGCTCCTAGCTTTTCTATCCCAGTTTCTAACACTGCCCTCGTGGAACCCTTCCAAGTTCAAGATTATCTCTCTCTATATGACTCCCATGAGCATCAGCTTCAGCACTTCACGAAAAGTTACTAGTTCCAACATAACCTGGGGGCCACTTTACATACCTTTCATACCCCAAAAGCACCTCTGTGTAAGAAACAACACAATAGCCACACATTCACAGGCGTCTTTTTATTATAATTTGTGCTTTATTCTGCTGAAAGCTGTGCACCCATCCTCTCCCAAGCTGAAACAGGCAGCTTAGCAAGATTCGTTAAAACCAGGGGCTAAAAAAATCTCAGCCAATTAATTGTGTTTCTTTGTTGATTAATTCACTAATTACATTTACCTAAGGGTAAAAACAAACACTCTGAAGGAGGCGCTCCCTGTTTTTAGATTGTGTAAACATGCAAGAGAGAAAAAGTGGGGAATGCTTGTTATAAAAACAATGCCCTGCCACCTACAGTTTGTAATTTGTATTCATTATAATATTTCTGGTTAAGAGGTGTACACCATTTTTTTTAAAGAGTTGAATCAGTTACCTAATCCAGTTTATTTACTTAAGTATATTTAAATTCTGTTGCACATCCACAGTTCCAAGGATTAGATGCCACAGCAGAAAGGACCTTCCCTCCTGGCCTGATGTGCAGTTTCTGGTGGTGACACACCATGGAGATTCTCTCACCCTTAACTCCTAGGTAGGGACATACTGGGAGAGGCTCTCGCTCAGTTATTTAGGTCCCAAGTGGTTCAGGGCTTTGCAAGACATTCGCAAACCCTTGACTTTGGACTGAAACGGTATTGGCAGCTGAAGTATATTTTAATAGCTGGAATAACATCGCTCTGGCTGGTGGCCTCATGCAAGACAGGCCATACAGGTCACTGTGGGCAAGCTATCCATATTCAGGAATCGGTCATTGCAGGTAAACCAGTCAGTGTTGAGGAAAATAACTCAGTTTAATCATTAAATTTTGCAACCCTTGTTTAAAAGGGATAAGCGGCAGCTTGACTGCCCGCACGCTATTGGCACTAAAAATGATCTGGTTGGCATATTCCAGAAAGACGAGGGGCGGATCCGCACCATACTTTTACGGCACACCCAACACGCTTCAAAGCACAAGACTTTCCCCACAAAATCCAGGGACCTGCTGTTTGTTACGGGTGATGGGAACTGCAGCTCTGTGAGGGGAGAACTACAGTTCCCAGGATTCCTTGGGGGAAGCCATGGGTGCACTTTATATGTGTGGGGTGGCTCTGCGCTTAGGACTGCAATCCTATAACACTTAGTCATGAGTAAGCTGCTGACTTTTGAGGAACATCTACGAATAAAGATGGTTAGCCCTGCACTTTATGGCACATTTTTGATGATCGGCATGTTAATTATTATGGTGTTTATATCCTATCCCCGTTTTTCTCAAAGTCTGTGATATAATCTACCTAGTGTAACATAACAAATATAGCAAAGTACAACAACACTCCGAACTGTGCTGGATTACAGCTTCCAACATCCCTGGATCGCTACCCATGCTGCCTGGACTGATGGAGAGAGTCCAGCAACTTCTTGAAGGCTGCAGGTTCCCCGTTCCTGGAGGACAAGATCTAACTGCTAACATGCTCTAAAAAACATGGCTGCAAGTATTTACAGGGGAAAGCAGAGACATCACCTTGCCAACAAAGGTCCGTATAGTTAAAGCTATGGTTTTCCCAGTAGTGATGTATGGAAGTGAGAGCTGGACCATAAAGAAGGCTGATCGCCAAAGAATTGATGCTTTTGAATTATGGTGCTGGAGGAGACTCTTGAGAGTCCCATGGACTGCAAGAAGATCAAACCTATCCATTCTGAAGGAAATCAGCCCTGAGTGCTCACTGGAAGGACAGATCCTGAAGCTGAGGCTCCAATACTTTGGCCACCTCATGAGAAGAGAAGACTCCCTGGAAAAGACCCTGATGTTGGGAAAGACAGAGGACGAGATGGTTGGACAGTGTTCTCGAAGCTACCAGCATGAGTTTGACCAAACTGCAGGAGGCAGTGGAAGACAGGAGTGCCTGGCGTGCTCTGGTCCAGGGGGCCACGAAGAGTCGGACACGACTAAGCGACTAAACAACAACATTTACAGAGGACTAAACGCCCTCAGGCCTCATTCAGCCCAGTCCTCTGAAACAGTGAAAACTTTATGCATTTCCACCACCCCCAGAAGCTAGGGATTACAAACATTTCACCTTACTTGATAGATCTCCTCTGCCTTTTAAGAGCCGTGCACAGGGCTGCAAATGCAACAGATGCAGCTTTTCCAGGGAGAGAAAGTGAGGCTTCACCGGTTGGATTTCTGCCTGCCGCGCAGGAGGAGATAAAATATGGGTGGACAGCCAAGCACAGCACTAGCACGGAAAAGGGGGAAAGAGTCTGCAAACCCACACCCTCAGTACTTACCGGATTCCTCAGTTCCCCGCCACGTGCTGGAGAATCCCTCGAAAGAAAGGGCAAGTTTCCCCTCGACTCCTAGGCTTAAATCCTCAAGGCCCAGCGCGCTCTGCGGAATAGAACTCTCAGCACTTTCTGCCTCGGTCCGCAGCCAATCAGCGCGATCCGCTTGCCAGTCCTCCGTCTGCGTCATAGCCAATCGGGGGAAAGCGGCCCGGGCCTCCCTACCTTGCCTCGCTCGTTATTGGCTGAGAGCGTTCGAGCTCCCTTTAGAACGCACAAGCTCTGCCCCCTCCTCGTTATCAGAGCTGCCAGTTTTGATCTTCAGTGCTTTTTTGCACCTCGGGCAGAGTGCCTCTGAGCATACGCAGAGTATTTTTTCTTTCTTTCAGGAAAACATTTATTGGGCAGCCGTTCCACCAAGAGAGGGGAAGCTGGCGGCTCACTCCCATCATCTTTGCAAAACAACCCAGCTCTATCTGGCACCTCCTGCCTCTGAACCGCGCCAGCTGGTCATTATAGGACTTGTTTAGAAATTTGGGCTCGTGGTTTGTTTTTCCGCTTCCCTCCCTGTCCCTTTTCCTCTGTGTGTCTTTTAAAAAGAAATAAAAATTGTAAGCCTGTAGGGAGGAATGTCCTGTTTCGACTGGTTGTATGTAAGCAGATCCGGGAGCCATTTTGGCAGAAGAGCAGGGTACAAATGTTCTCTCTATATATATATTTATTTAAAGACATATTGAGAAGGTGTACCTGAACGTGTGCAGGCTTTTTTAAAAAAGCCTTTTCATTTATTATTTACTAATAGACCGTTTTCCCCAAAGAGGGACCCTAGTATTAAAATACAAGAAGCAAACAATGGTTGAAACAAAATAACAAGTTTAAATAAAAATAAAACACTAAAAAACTGAACCCAAGAAACAGAATTGAACCCACCAGCAAAAGTAGTGCGTCTTTGGTATTAATATGTTTGTTTATTTACATCTCTCCATTCCTACAAGGTGCCCAAGGTAGCATACATGGTTCTGTTCCTCCCTATATAATCCTCACAACAACCTTATGAAGTAGATTAGGCTGAAAGGGAGGGACTAGCCCAAGGTCACCCAGAGAGCTCTATGGCTGAGTGGGGATTTGAACCCTGGTCTCCCAAGTGCTAGTATGACACTCTAACCACTATATATACCCTTGGCAATTTAAATCAATACATACTTTTGTAGGTACAAGTCTACTTCATCCAATGCAAGGATTTAAAAACCACTCTCCATAACACACAGAAGAGTCCTGCAGACTGGTTTCTTCCCTGAAGAATACCACCTTTCCTCTAGCGAAAAATAAAAAATGTTGAAACACTGGCAATACCTGGTGACAGGTGAAAACAGCAACAAGCAACTCTCAGCCTCCTCCTGAGGAGGATAAGCAGATCAGATTGACAGCATTTCAGTGCAGGAAGCAACACACAACATACATGTAACTGTCATATATGATGGTCTTATAGACATATAGTAAACAGGGTATACATTCCTTCAATAAATCATAAAATCTATTTAGCTGGTGACTTTGGAGATAACATAGCAGAGAATATAATCAGACTATACCACTCTTTAAAAGGTAGAAAGACTGAAAGGAGTTTTTGGGATGCAATTCATATTCAACATACGTTTTCACAAGGTTGCCACGTTTTTTCTCCCCACTTGCCTTGCTCCAGTGCTTTTAGAAGTTGGTGGTCACACGAAAAATAAAACTGCAACTCTATGTGTATTTTCTCAAGAGTAGATCCTACAGTGGGACTTACATGTGCCTGAAATTGGGACTGTAGGCAGGCAATATATCTCCACTGTTCAGTATCCCATTTTCTAATGTTGCTGGCATCTTTCTGTCTTGAGAGACAATCGAGTGCACTTCTGGGGGTGAAGTTCAAACCACGGTGTTAACAGCACTGAAGTGACCCCCTTGGGTGCAACCGTCTTAGGGTGCTCCATTCTGGATTTATGTAGGGTTTATTCCTGCAACTTTTCTTCTCCTGAATACAAATACTATTTTATTATTTTCATTTTATTATTTACACCCCGTCCATCTGGCTGAGTTCCCCCTCCCCCCCATCCCACAAGGCAGTAGCAGGGCCAGATTTAGGTTTGATGAGCCCCTAAGCTACTGAAGGTAATGGGGCCCTTTCTATGTCCAACTGTCCTTTGTCAACAACAAATTGCCGTTGTTTTTTGTGTTGAATATATGCTATATGGTAATTTATGGACCTAATAGGTATCTAAAGCCATTTTCACATAAATAGGAGCCTACACAGCACAAACCACTGTTGTTGTATGTAGGTATTTTTTTATTTGCTTTTTATCTTTTATTTTGCAAATCACAGTGATACCTCGGGTTACATACGCTTCAGGTTACAGACTCCGCTAACCCAGAAATAGTACCTCGGGTTAAGAACTTTGCTTCAGGATGCAGCAGGAGGCCCTATTAGCTAAAGTGGTGCTTCAGGTTAAGAACAGTTTCAGGTTAAGAACAGACCTCCAGAACGAATTAAGTTCTTAACCCTAGGTACCACTGTACATCTCAGGTGTTTTTTCCTTTAAATATTTTTGGAGCCCCCAAGAGATTGGGACCCTAAGCTATAGCTTCTTTAGCTTATGCGTAAATCCAGCACTGGGCAGTGGAGAATTAGGATCAGAGTTGTCCTTCACCTAGATGGGCTACCTTCGCAGGTTGACAAGCTCCATCTGCCCCTCACGTCCCTCTAAACCATGTGAAGAAACTGCCTACTTGACAATTGGACCCACTATTGGCCTCACCTGCTTAATCCACCGCAACCTCTCTCCACATACAGGGGAAGTCCCTAACTCTCGAAGGGTTTGAGACCCATCGGCTCCCCTCACCTGGTTTAGCCGGCCAGCTGAAGCTGTTTCTGAGCCGTGGCCACTGTCACATGCTTACAGCTTCCAGGAGCCACAGGTGAGAGCTGAGGGGTCTACTAATAAACTGCAATTTCGGCAGAATCCGTGACCAGGGAGAAGAATTGATGGAAGAGGATTGGAAAAAGTTTAAGGACTATCTACAAAAATATTGTAAAATGTTTGAGTGTTAATATGATGTGGGAAGTGAAGGTAACATGGCATTTGGGATATGGTTAAAAGAGATATGAAAAGAAGAATCTTAAAAAGGAGAAGGGGGGTATGACCAGAATAATATTATGTCAAAGTATACAAGGTGGAGTAAAGGACCAAGACAAGGGAAATTTGAGACATAATAAATGGAAGTATATAATTATAAATGAGGTTTGAAAGAGGGTTAGAATTTGCTGAATTTGACGGAATTAAAGAGGAACACAAAAAAGAGAGATGTGAGGAGGTCAGGACAGGGGGATATGGAATTTCGGAACTTAAAAGTGGATTTTTCTTTTTTCTTATTTTTTTTCTTTGTTAACTGTGTATTTTTCTGTTTTTCTGTTCTTTGTTTTGTTATATCTGATTGTTTGATTTATATGATTTGATGACTTTTATGTTTTGTAAAATCTTAATAAACATTTATTATAAAAAAAAATACTAATAAACTGCAATTTCCATGATTCTTTGAGGGAAGCCGTGACCGTTTAAAGAGGTATAATACTGCTTTAAATGTACAGTGGTACCTCACAAGACGAATGCCTCGCAAGACGAAAGAGTTTTTCGTTTTTTGAGTTGCTTCGCAAGACGAATTTCCCTATGGGCTTGCTGTGCAAGACGAAAACGTCTTGCAAGAGCAACTCATAGCACGCGGTGTGGTAGCCTTTTTGGGGGTTTTTGGGAAACCGTGCTTCGCAAGATGAAAAATTCGCAAGACGAAAAAACTTGCAGAACGAATTAATTTCGTCTTGCGGGGCACCACTGTATAGTACAGCTGAGACTGTCAAATCAGAAGGAATGCTCCTTAAATAGTCAATACTGTCTACTCTCCTTGAAAACACACTGCCTGTGACAATGGAGGAAATACACAGCCTTTGTGATTAGTAGTCATTGATTTATCCTTCATGAATTTGTCCAATCCTCTTTTAAAGCCACCCCAGTTGGTGACCAAAATAAAAACATGCCGCATATTACAACTAGTCCAAGGGTTAAATTCCATTAATAACATGTAGGGGAAGAAGAGGTTGGAATAAATTAGATTCTCAAAATTCCCCTAAACAAAGACGTGTGGAAAGAAGAAGGAAAAGATTCAGGCCAAGATTATTCACCACTGGGAAGAACACTCCGTTAAAGTCTTCTAGAGAAAACGTGTTAGATTGCTCCAGGAATTGGAACCAGCAAAGACATCTGTTGGAAGAGGCAAAAAGAAGGGGTGAGTCTTCCTGATCCCTGTCTTAGCCAGTGGTGTAAAATAAAATAAAATAGAATTTTTATGTATTTTTATTAGCAGCTAGAGAGATGGGGGGAAGATATGGTCTGGTGGAACTGGTGTAGTGGCGATAAATTTTATTTAGCTATAATGAAGAAGCCTCAAAAGCTTGCCAAAATAACAACACAAGTAATATATAAATCTGAACGATCAAGGAGCAGAAATATAACATCAAAGCTTGAAAAGATGAACAGCAACATTTTGGCCACTCTAGAAATATTTAGCAGCAAATACCCAAATTTCAATACACTCCTTCTTTAAAAGAACATTGTTTAAGGCCAACCGAGGCAAAGGTTACCTTAGTTCAATTAAACTCTTTAATTTGCCACAATAAATTCCAATTTCAGTCGGATTGACGTTGCAGAAACTAACATAGCTAACCCTGTATTTTCTTCCCTGATTGGCTTTTCCTGAAGCGTTTATTTTCTCAAACATTTGGATGATTTTTATAAGATTTCAGGAGGATGAATACTTCACTGGGAATGGAGAACAGTTCTTCGTTGACCTTCCGGTCTAATTTGACCTGGTGGCAGGAGAACACCACCTCTTCTCACACTGACCGCTATCTGGGCCTCCAAAAACAAATGCACCTCTTGTCCATAGTGATTTACAGCATTGCTTGTCTCCTCGGGGTGACCGGGAACGGCCTAGTGATCTGGATTGCAGGCTTCAAGATGAAGAAGACGGTGAACGTAGTCTGGTTTCTCAACCTGGCCATTGCGGATTTCGTCTTCACATTTTTTCTGCCCTTCAGCATCGCCTACACATCTCTGGGCTTCCACTGGCCTTTTGGGAAACTTCTGTGCAAGCTGAACAGCACCATTGCCTTCCTGAACATGTTTGCCAGTGTCTTCCTCTTGATGATCATTAGCATGGATCGGTGTGCTCTGGTTGTCTACCCAGTGTGGTCCAGAAACTACCGAACCACAAAGCTGGCATATGGCATCGCTCTGGTGACATGGGTCACAGCTTTCATCATCAGTTCTCCGTACCTCATTTTTCGAGACACCGCAACAAACTCCAGGAACGTCACCAGCTGCTTCAATAACTTTGCTTTGTCTGACAATTACAATACTGAGGAGACACGAAGGCTTTGGAGGATGAGGCACAAAGCTATGATCATATCCAGGTTCCTGTTTGGTTTCCTCTTTCCCTTCACCGTGATCCTGGTCTGCTACAGCATCGTGGCAGTCAGGATGAAACGGAGACGTCTAACCAAGTCCACCAAACCTTTCAGGATCATCATAGCTGTGACAGTGTCGTTTTTCCTCTGTTATTTCCCGTATCACATCTTCTCCTTGCTCGAGATGTCCAAGGGTTCTGCAAATCATGAACTCAAGATGGCTTTGTTCTTGGGAATCCCTTTGGCCTCCAGTTTGGCGTTCTTCAACAGCTGCATCAACCCCATCCTTTATGTGTTTGTGGGGCAGAAGAAGTTCCGTCAGTCGGTAATGGTGGCCTTTGAGGGGGCTTTTGGAGAGGACTTTATCCTGTCTCTATCCAGCAAGAGAAAATCTAGATCCATCTCTCAGGCAGAGATTCAGGTGACTTCTGAAGTCAGTAGATGATTGGAAAACATCTGCTGCCAATTAACCACAAAGGGCCATTATTCAGTCAGTCCTTGTTTATGTTTCATATGTACATCCATGCACACAAACTCACTGGGGTCTTCTTGATTTTGCTGGGTTTCCACAATTTGGAATCACATTGCCCTTTCTTTGCCAAAACAGTTACTAGCACAAGTAGTTACTGTGCATACGACTCTTCCAAATAACATTTTCTAAAGGCATTTCCAGACTGTTGCTAGCTTGCAAGTGGGATTCAAGTGCATACCACAAATTCAGGTTCTGCAATTAAAGCTGATTTGATGTTCTTGCTTAACAAACCTGTTTTTCCCTTCCCACTAAAAATAAATAAATTTCAAACTTCTTGCCATAAGGAATGCGATGGAGATAAAGCACTGCAAATTTTGGGTTAGCACTTGCTTGATACAGCATCATATAACTTCCCCCAAAACAAATCAGAATGAATGCTCAGTAAAAATTCAGTGTGACCTCCTTGAAAACTTTGTGCAAATGTATCAGGATGAATGCTCACTATTATTTAATATTTTATTTTGTCTTAATAAAGGTATTGCCTTAATGTGGATTTTTTTTCTTAATGGATCAACACAACAGCCTATTATTTTCTTTTTCTTATGGCTTCTTCAAATGGTTGCAACCAGTGGATGGATATCCCAATGGCTTTGCAGAGGGGAGGGCTGTAGATCAGTGGTAGAAAATCTACCGTTCATGCAGAAGGTCCCAAGTTCAATCCCCATCATCTCCAAGCAGAGCCGAAAGAGACTCCCTGACTGAAACCCCTGAAGAGCTGCTGCCAGTCAGTGTAAGATGGACCAATGATCTGATAAGGCAGCTTCCTATATTCCATTATCCTGCAAATCCCATTCACAGACAATAGTGTCCTAGTTAATGTATTGTTCACACTACCCAAATCTTTGAGTGGTATGAGATTCCAGGGGTTCCAGGCACTTACCCAGGGTTTTTGTTTTCTTTGGAATGAGGTATAGCAGAGACTGTGGCGTCTTTAGGATATATGGGGATTTATACATATATACAATCTGACAGAGGGGTTCACAGCATTAACACCCTAAGAGGGTCTCTTGCCACAGCCTTGAATTCCAAAAGGAACCAGGCATAGCTGTGTCTCCCAACTGCCTAACCTGCAGCCTGCCATCATTCATTTCTCAACTTTGCCCTGTCTTGAAAGAGGGTTAGAAGTTGAGGGAGGGGGGCATCCATTTGCCATCTGGCACAGAGCCACTTACTTTGCTACATTAATACCATATACATAACGACCATTACGTCACCAGAAAGCTAGCCTGGCTATTCCAGGAATTGAATCTGTGCTGGATCCAGAAATTAGAAGCAGAGGTAAGGCATACAGCTTACCCCCCCCCCGAATATTGTAACAGTATATTACTATAACCTTCGAAATTACCATTTAGTTGCGTCTCTCATTTGTTGGTTCAAAGAAGAAACACACCTGTACTTTTATTAAATACATAACAATCTTTTAACAACAGCTGAATTTCTCATTGGCCTTCAGTTGATGACACACATATTAGGCTGCACCCCAACCTATCACTATATTCTGGAGCAAACGATCTCTATTTTCTTTAATTGTTACTGTAATCTAGGATTTTTATTAAGGGGATGATAATGGTTTCAAAGAGGATAGAATATAAGAAAGAGAAGAAGAGTGGTAAATGAATTGTGTTGGGGGAGGGATACAATTAAAATACTTGGGTCTCCTGTTGCTGTGATAGGGATTTCTGTCCCTAACATTTCCAGGTAAGTCTGGAAAGGTCCCTTGCCTGAAACCTTCGTGAGATGATGTCAGCCAAGGTATAGACAATGTTGAGCTAGCTAGACAGACTAGGAGAAGGCAGATTTCTATGTTCCTAAAGACAGCTCCAGAGAAATTCCTTTTCTTGCTTCCCTTGTGCAACTCATCTTTCAAGGTCTTTTAAACTTTAACATATGACTTTGAAAGGGGTGTGGAGTGGGTGGGAAGGCTTTCACAAAGCTCGGGGCAATTTTGTCCTGCAAAGCTGTTTGCAGTTCTTGAGAAACCGTGTTCAGTCCTGACGACTGGGAAAGTTGGCAGGAGCCTGAAGATGGGAGTGGTGGTGGGGCGTTACCGGAGGTTGGCCTTTGAGAGGATAGACTAGTAGTGTATGAAAAGGAGGGCCGCATTCAGCAGTGGCTGGTGCCCCTTGATTGGGTGGAAAGCGGTGAGGCCTACTAAACTTGGAGCCAGAGCCAAAATGACAGGGGGAGCCCTCCAATTCTAGATCTGCCCTCATCTTGTGGTGGTTGGTGCCCACCAGGACTGGCAGGAAGAGAAGCAGGGAAAGCTATTGCTCATGACAGACAGAGTCAACTATAGTTTTGTCCCCATCTTCCTCCACGTTGAGCAGTGCATGAGACTCTTGATCTGAGGGTCATGGGTTCGAGGCGCAAGTCGCATGACAGATTCCTGCGCTGCAGGGCGTTGGACCCACATGGCCCCTACGGTTCTGCGAGTTCTGCAAAACCAGCAACAAGACTAAAGAGGAGGGAGTAGTGTCACCGCCTACACTGGTTGTAAGAAAGAAGGCAGGCAGGTGGAGCCTGGCTGAGGGAAGTGTGAGGTTGGTGGGGCAGTGTCAGCCTCTGCTGTCCCCATCTCCCTTCCTCCCAAGTTCTACAAGGGCAAAACTGAGATGGAGGAGGAAGAAGCTGACAGCCAGGGGCACCTCTTGGGATGGATGAAAGCAGGAGGGGCTGGCTAAGGGCAGACTGAAGCTGGTGGGGCAGGGCCCCATTCACCCTAATGGACCACCTTCCACCAGCCACAGGGGTGCGTCAAATAACTCGGCATCTGTAAAAAGCAAGCATCCGTAGAGGTGAGCATAGAAGGAAAAATACTCTGCCAGAATGAAAGAATGAGTGGCGATTTGATGGGCATGGGAGGTCTGCTGAATCCTGCAAGTTTCTGTGCATTTCTGTGGGGTCTTTTTTGCTCCACAATAAATGTGTGGCCGTGTTACTCAATTGCTGCAGAGGACCCAGACGTCTTTGCTCAAGGGAAATCAAATTTCCCCAGCATTCAAACCGTGGTTGCACAATTGTTATTGACACTGCCAGGATTTGTTCAGTAAATTCACCAAGTATTTTCTTCTCTTCTCTCTCTTCCCACCTGAAAGTAGTTCCTATAAATACAGAATGAACTGAATGTGATTTAAGTTCCTTCTGCGTTGGAATTTTAGGCCATTTTAAATTCAATTCTGTTTTAATTTTAATTCAATGTTTCATCACACTTAAATCTCTGTTTGATTGTGGTCATTGCATTTACCATTTTTACCTATCTAAGAAGTGA
Organism: Podarcis raffonei; assembly: GCF_027172205.1. Lineage (NCBI taxonomy): Eukaryota > Metazoa > Chordata > Lepidosauria > Squamata > Lacertidae > Podarcis > Podarcis raffonei. Next base: position 46,783,164 of record NC_070615.1, on the reverse strand, counting down.
CCCTACTGTTTAAGCTTTTCCATTGTTACACCCCCCCAAATTATTCACATGATATTCTGTGTGTGTTTCAATGTTTTCTTAAGTACCGTATTTTTCGCTCTATAACACGCACCAGACCATAACACGCACGTAGTTTTTAGAGGAGGAAAACAAGAAAAAAAATATTCTAAATGAAACAGTGGATATATGATTTTTGTGGTTCATGCTGTGATCTGACAGTGAGTTTGGAGTAGCCCAATGCAAAAATCCTGAGGATCCATGTGGATCTGTGCTTTGTAACCACGTTTTAAGTGGGGAAGGAAGGAAAAGCACTCAAGGGACAAGGAGCACGCGTGGGGTGTGTGGAGAAGGATGCTGCTAATAATGAAGAAGAGGGGTATAAGGGGAGAAGGCTCCTCTTCCCTCCCAGTTTGCTCCTTTAAAGAAGCAGGCTCTCTGTCCCTCTCTCCTCCCCACTCCACGGCTCTTTTCCCGCTTTGCTGTTTCAAAGCGAGCCACGGAGGAGGGAAGGAAGGGGAACCATGGATCCTCTGCTCACGACTGCAGCAGATCCGCTCTGCCACCCGCAGGCATTCGCTCCATAATACGCACAGACATTTCCCCTTACTTTCTAGGAGGAAAAAAGTGAGTGTTATGGTGCAAAAAATACGGTATATTTTATACTTCAGTAGAGCAGCTTGTAAAATTCTGAAGACTGAAAAAAAAGAGCTGATGACCACGTGAATGAATTATGAATTGAACTGGAATGGAGTTAGTTCCCATTTGGAGGGGGCAAACTGGAACTGGAACTAATTCAGTTTTGGAGGGAGTAAACTGAAACTAACTCCTTTTTAAAATGAACTTTCCAAGCACTGTATCTTCAACTTCCAGAAAAGTACTTAAAGAAGCATATACAACTGACTGATCAATGAAAATCTATCCAAGTGTTAGTGGGAACACATACACACACACACTGCTGAACTACCTGGAACACAGATGAAACTGAACACCAGTCTATAGCACCTTAATCCAGGGGTCAGCAACCTTTTTCAACCGTGGGCTAGTCCACCGTCCCTCAGACTATGTGGTGGGCCGGATTATTTTTTTTTTGGGGGGGGGGAATGAAAGAATTCCTATGCCCCACAAATAACCCAGAGATGCATTTTAAATAAAAGCACACATTCTACTCATGTAAAAAACACCAGGCAGGCCCCACAAATAACCCAGAGATGCAATTTAAATAAAAGGACACATTCTACTCATGTAAAAACACGCTGATTCCCGGACCGTCTGTGGGCCGGATTGAGAAGGCAATTGGGCCGCATCTGGCCCACAGGCCTTAGGTTGCCTAAAGAGGTAAAGGGACCCCTGACCGTTAGGTCCAGTCGCGGACGACTCTGGGGTTGAGGCTCTCATCTCGCTTTACTGGCCGAGGGAGCCGGCGTACAGCTTCCAGGTCATGTGGCCATGACCTACCCCTGCCTTAATTCATTTCTTAACAACAACTCTGTCATATTATCTAGTCATATTATCTATTTCAGCTGCATCCTGACCAATTCCTTTCTATGTGTCTTCTCTACAATTCAGTTTGCAGCTGAATGCTTCTAAACAACCCACTTCTGGGCAGAGTTAACTGGCAGCAATTGCAAAAACAAACAGTGGGATCGAAAATTGATATTTTTTTTCCTCCATAGAGCTGCAAGGTTCAATACAGGACAGAGCTTCTGGGGTCTGTCTTGTATTTGCACAGAATGCATAAGTGCCATGACTTCCTGCCTAGACTAGCAGGTAGGAATTCCCCTCTCAAACATCTTCAAGGCTGGCAATTGCTTGGGATCAGTGATGAATGCAGCCTGCTCTGTTGGGGTGGCAAAGGGATCAGGACCAGAGGAGGCAGCGTTTCTGGACAGAAACAATCATGGACAGAGTCAGCCTAAGGCATTTTGCTTCCAGAGAAAAAGGACAAGGTCTCTCCCACAGTCTACGTACCAAAGCAGAGTGGGCTGGCAGTCAAATTTCACTTCCACGTTAGCATAGGTGCCAACTCCCTGGGACCTTGGGCACCCACAAAATTCCCCATGAAGGCGCCGGGCACCCACAAATTTTGGTGCCAGGGCCATGCACGCTGCATGGCACCCACGGCTCTGGGCACCCACAGCTGTGGGGCCAAGCTGCTCTGCTCAAGTATAAAATATACTTAAGAAAACACTGAAACACACACAGAATATCGTGTGAATAATTTGTGGCAGGGGGGCGTGTAGCAATTGAAAAGCTTAAACATTAGGGTCATTTCTTAGATAGGTAAAAATGGTAAATGCAATGACCACAATCAAACAGAGATTTAAGTGTGATGAAACATTGAATTAAAATAGAATTGAATTTAAAATGACCTAAAATTCCCACACAGAAGGAACTTAAATCACATTCAGTTCACTCTGTATTTATAGGAACTACTTTCAGGTGGGAAGAGAGAGAAAAGAAGAGAATGCTTGGTGAATTTACTGAACAAATCCAGGCAGTGTCAATAACAATTGTGCCAAGAATCCTAATAAATGCGCCCGAGAGCTGCATATTAGTTCAGGGCATGCATGACAAAGCTGTGCAACGCTCTTAGATTTCCTACAGAAGGAGCTCAGCAGAAGCAGCGCTAAGCATCTTCCGCCTCAGGCAAGCGCCTCACCCTGCCTAACGGTACAGTGGAGGCCAGTCAATTGCGTGGAGAAACGTAGTGGAGTTTCCTTTCTGACTCACCCCCAGCAAACACACATTCATGATCGGGGAGATGTAGGAAAACGGCTGCAAGCCAGCAATTCCTCCTCCTCCTCTGTCTGTTGTTGCACTAGGCATAAAACCTGGGAAAAGGGAGATGCTACACATACGTGTTTGGGAGCGGTTGTGAGGAAGCGCATGTTGGGGAGGGGGAGAAGATGCTGAATACATGTGAGGAATGGCAAGGGTTGAGGGGTAAAGGCGCACTTATTTGAGAGGTTGCAAGAAAGGGCAAGCACTGGGAAGAGATGCCAAAACGCATGTTTGGTGGGTCGTGTGGAAGGGCAAAACGTCAAGGGGGGCAGTCTTGGTAGTAATAAGTGTTGAAAAGTGATGTATATTTAGTGGCTGTGAGGAAAGGCGGGCATTGATGGCTGTGTGTGTGAAGAGACGCCAAACACACGTGTTGTGAGGGCCGTAAGGAAGGGTAAGCAGGAGAGACGCTGAACACACGGATCGTGAGGAAGGGTGGGCGTTGAGGCGTTTGTGTGTGTGTGCGAACGGACACCAGACATACACAACCTGCGGGCTGTGTGAGGAAGGGCCAGCGCCGAGGCGTCGGAACGCGCGTGCTCGGCGCATCGTGAGGAAGGCCAAAACAACCCGCGTGTCGCGGAGAGCCGAGAACCCGCACCGCGCTGAGGGAGGCGTGGAGCGAAGGCAGCGGCCATTAAGGGAAGCCAGAGGCAAGGAGGGAGGGGGCGTTCAACACGCGCGCGCTCGTGTGAACGGGGGTCTGAGCGCGGCCGCTCCGCCCACCCTCAGGCCTTTTCATCCCCGCCGCCATTTTGCAGCTGGACGGAGTTGGCCGTGTGGTGCGTCGCGGCGGGAGCAGGAGAGCCTCCGACAGGGACGGGCCTGCTCGAGCGAAGACCCCTCGGCCTCAGTCTGCCCTGAGCCCAGGAGGCAGGTAGGCAGGTGGGCGGGCGAGGGAGGGAGGGAGCGGCGGGGTCCGCGGAGGTGGCTGCGCCGGCCAGGTCCTCCTCCTCCTCCATCCATCCTCCTCCCCGCGTGGCTCCTCCTTCGCCTTCTCCCTTCTCCCGAAATTCGCTGGGGGTCGCGGGTGGGTGGGGAGCGCCTTTGTGTGGGTGGGGTGCTGGGTGCTCTCCATCTTTTAGGGTGCGGGTGAGGGGAGGAGGAGTCCTCGCGTGCTGGGATTTTTATAGATCTATCATAATATATTTATCTATCTATAATAATAATATATAATATAAAGATATATACAGCTTTGCTGTGTCTAACCAGGTGGCAGCAAAAAAGCAACAACCCAACTACTGCAGTTATTATTTTTTTAATAGCAGGGGCAATTAGAATTAAGATCTAGTAATTTGATTATTGATGGGACCCTCCAGAATGTATTTTTTTGCCTAGGTAAGTTTTTACCTCTTGTCTTCAGTGCATTGGTGTTTTTTACTTTATCGCTACGGCTAGTGGCTGATGTCGATCAAGGTTCTTTTGATCCTGCGTGCGATGTGCGCGCAATATAATGTGTGTATATACGCGCACGCACGCACGTGTCTGGGGCGGGAAGAGCCCGAACACATTTATATCGATACCTCGGTGCTCTGTATTTTTAAGCACTCTTCATTAGCGCTGCTTCCGGGGCGTTTATTATTTAGCAGGAGTTTGTATTCACTGCCGGTTTGTGGTCGGAGATGCGCGGGCTGCTCCTTCTGTTTTGCGATGGCCATTAGAGCCACGGACAAATGAAATCGGGACGCCGTCGACTGTAGGTTTGTATACATGTGCACACTTTTATAGAGGTAGCGATATATGTGTGCGAGAGTACACGCTCAGATTTGTGCGTGTGTATCTGCGTGGATAATAGCTTGCATGTATACACTCGTATATGTTATGCTCCGTGTGTGTCTATATAATAATGATAATAATTTTTATTATTTGTTTCCTGTCCATCCGACCGGGTTGCGCTGTGTATCTGGGCGTGTTTAAACATATTTAAGCTATCAGCCGTTCAGATCCATCACCAGAAACTTAACTTGAGCTTTGCATCAAACCTAACAGATCCTCCTCAGTCTAAAGCAGCAATATCTAGATATTTAATTGCAGTCACTCTCTTTTTGGGAGGGGTGTGTGTGACTGAATGTTATAAACTGCCTTGAAGCATTGCATTTGGAGGCCGGGTTAAAAATAGATTTAGTTCAATGAAAGTGTGTATGTGGGGGTGTCAATGTAGAGGGAGTGGTTTTGTGCCCCTCCATCACACCAGGTGTTTTTATATGTGTGTGTGGAATGGCATTTCCCTGCTTCTAAGGCAACCACCCTCTTTTTGATTATTTATGTGATTATTTAATTTCTGTACCACTTAGTATATTAAATATATATCTAAGCGGTGTACAGAACACTGAAGCAACAACCGACAACTTAAACAAAATATTACAAAAATGCAGAGTTACATATAAAAACGTTACATTAGTACAAAGTTACTGATATATACAAATCAATCACTTTCCACCTGATGGAGGTTGTTGTTGTTAAATAAATACCTGTTATTTTGCAATTTGCATTGGGATGCTTGCATGCTCACAGACCCTAAATCTTTATCTGTTTAAAGCAACACTTAACAAGGAAAAACAAACCTTGACGTGAGGAAGGGCAAGGTTTCGTTAGAGGGGAGCAGAAAAAGGGGAGTGGGTTGTTTGTCTCCAATCTTCACATCATGTGTTTGTGTGGAGGGGGGAATAAGAGTTTTTCCATGTGATGAGAGAGACATTGACATATATACACATTCAGCGCATTTCCCCCAGGGCTGGGTATAAGGCCTCCTTAACTCCTCTGTTGTTATTTTTGTATAAAAAAAAAATGATGATTTGGGATGGGGGGGCAATCTCCCCACCACCATAAGGCAAAAAATGTGATGCTGTCAATTTCTCCACCCCCCCTTCCATGCTCAACCCCCCCCCCAGCTCTGTCGCAAAGGCAAATACAATTACTCTCGGTGTTTTCTTATGATATACGCAAGTGTGTGACCTTACTGGATTTAATGCACATACATAAACTCATGGAAAGTAAGCTTTGGAGGGGTGTGGCAAGAAACAATTTAAACTGATGTTTCCTGAGTTTTTAATAGTACGTAGAGGTTCCCCAAGTTTAGGCCACCGGAGTGAAAAAGGCTTTGCTGATCATCTGGAAAAATAGGTGGGGTGAGTTTTTCTTAAGCACACACTCTTCCCATCCTCTATTTATAAGAGAGACCTAAGGGTGTGTGTCTTTTCCTCCGTATTCGCTAACCTCCATGCGTCTCCTTTCCTCCCCAACCTGCAACTAATTGGGTAGATCTTTATTCAGTATTCACCTCTGTCCTTTAGCAAGGCTACAGAAAGCAGGAGTGAACTTATTGTTGCTCATTTTGAGTGGTGCTGGAATGAATGCACGATGTTGATCCCCTGGGCTGATGTGTTTGGTTCATCTCCATTATACTCATCCTTTCAGCTGCACGGTAACAATGGCGGAGGCCCTAATGCGCAGAAGCTCTAACTGGGAAGCTTTATCCTTTGGGAATTGTGGTGTGTGTGTGTGTGTGTGTGTGTGTGTGTCTCCCCCCTCCCTGCTGCTCATCTCCCTTCAACTGCTGAATGCCTTTGTGGTCCAGAACCTATCAGGACCCCCAAAGCTCTTAGTGGATAGGATTTAGTCCAGCAAAGTCGTTTGCTCTGTGCGCTAAGGGTGTGGTATGTAACTGTAGCCAAAGCACCATAACAGTGAGAACTGGGCTTTCTGTGGTGCTGCTTGCGCTTATGGGCTTGTGAAGCAGAGTGCAAATTATTCCCACCGGTCTAGATTGTGTGTGGTAATTCAGAACCAAGTCCCAAGAGAGACACTGTGTAAAATGCACCCCATAGCCTTTCTCTATTTTCCCTGTTATAGTTGTTGGTAAAGCTGTGCAGTGCTTGCTTTGCTTCCCTTAGGTAGAACACAATGGATGCTCTCTGTCTGTTGCTTCTGAACCGTAATGTGGTCTTTATTTGTGCTATAATGAGCTAATGGATATTTATGGAGCATATATACACTCTGGTTTGGGTCTAGGTTCAGAAAAAGATCGACGCTTTGTGCAAATTTGTTCATAGAGTACTTGCTGAATTAGGGCTGCATTTCTGTGTCTTAGTTTCAGACAGTGTTCGAAACTCCCATTATTCTAGGCGCATTTTGCGACAGGGAATTTCATTAGTGCAAGCAGTCTCTGAGCTCTGGGCTTATGATTTCAGATTAAAACTGCGGAGTGGAAGGAAAGGAGAACCTTTTTCTGCCTACCCACTTCCAGTTACTCTCTGAAGACTGGAGAAGAGACTCTCTTAAGAATACTAGGGAGTTGAGAAGGGGAAGGACTAGAGCATGTGGAAAGTGAACATAATGTTTTAGCTGCAGTTCATTCATTTTCAGCTTTGTATTCTTGTTTTTTAAAAAAATTGCACCTAGACATTCCGCTGTTGAGCCCATAGCCTAGGTTTAAGGTGCCATTTAGCTCCTAGCTTTCATATCTCAGTTTCTAACACTGGGTTTAGAGTTTTCTCGTTCTGAGCAGGCAAAGTTCCATGCCTGGCATAGTAGAATTTCCCCACATGTGGTGCTTTAGAATGTTAATTATGCCTATAATTCGATCCTTACAGTGGATAAGTGTTCCTTGGGCGTGTCATTGGTTTGTAGTGAATGAGGTTGTTTGAAGTCCTTCTGCTGTACACTGGGTTTGAGCGCCAACCCACAGGTCACCAAGCATGTTAGGCCTGTGGACACATTTGGATCTTTTAGTTAGTATGGCCTCTCTGCCCCCTGGATCAGTGCTTCCCACTGCCCCCCCCCCCACAGTGCCAAGACCTCACTTTTCCAAGGTATCTGGAAAAGGGTGGCAATGCTAGCTGGGGCTGATGGCAGTTGTAGGCTAATACATCTGGGGTGCACCAGGTTGGTGGATTCTGTGTTAGTGAATGATCACAAGAGAAAACTTTTGCTTGTTTGGATTGTGGTTTTCCTGTCTTCGCTGTGCTGAATTTTCTGCCTTCTATTTTGAAAAGGCAGCCTCTGCTTTTGACGTTGCGTGCTTGATCGTGTTGTTAGTTAATTCAATGTCTTTTAAACAATAATTTGTAACATTTTTTCCTTCAAAAAGAGCTCCTCTGAAATGGGCATGGTTTATATAAATGAGAAAATGGTGTGATGGTAGAGGCTCTGCAACAAGTGAGATTTGCCACCCTCCTTTCGGCTGTGAAATTCCACTATGTCTGGACGAATAGAATGTGGTCTGTTTGCAGAGGCTGGGAGAAGATTTTTTAATAACGGTGTTGCCCAGTATTAGTCACAACTATGACTAACAGTATTTTTATAGATGCCACCCTCCAAAAACAGGAGAAAGCACCATTCTTGACTAGTCTATATGTACCACATTGCTTTCTCTTTGATTGTGTGACACATTTTTGAAAGATAGCTGATAGTATATAGAAAGAAACTTTTCTTTTTCTTAGCTATATATCTGCATTGGAGCTTGGATGAAGGGACAGGTGTTTATTTTTTAATAGGCAAATGGCAATGATTTGGCACTTTTTCTGGTTAATAATCAAATCATTGCATATTGTTTAATACTGATGACTGAAGTCCTATTTCTCGGTTTCATTAGAGTCCCAAACGTATAGTTTTCAAAAGGTGCAGCAAAGGGTGTTTGTTCTTATTTTTGCAGAATAAAGACCATTGGGATAATCTTTACCATCTGCTCTTACTTCCCGTGTCTCTTAATGGTTATATTCTCTCCTCTATTTCCACAGGTAAATTTTTTGAAAGGATGCTAGTGGCATTGTCCTCAGGAGGAGAGTAAAGTGCAAGAGAGCTTCAGCTCTGTGTGCCAACTTCGCACAGCTCTTTTCTCAGCCGCAACCTTTATTTGTAAGTGCTTTCTCTAAGAGCAATAATCAGACCTGGGCGCTGGCTTATATTAGCAAAACTGTCAGAGGTGGTTTGTTACCCTGAACCAACAGCCTTTTGTTTAAGATGGATAAGCATCAGGGCTGGAACTGGGAGCAAGCTCTGTTTTTTGTTTAAGGCAGGGGTGAGGTAATCCTTCTTTGCTAAAGGGCCATACTTATTTGTGGGGGGGGGGGACCTTCTGGGAGCCACATGGGCAGGGCTGGAAGCAAAAGTGATCTGAGCCATAGATGCAACTCTTAGCATTATAGGGTAGGTGGTGGACTAAACCACTGAGCCTCTTGGGCTTGCCAATCGGAAGGTTGGCGGTTCGAATCCCCGCTATGGAGTGAGCTCCTGCTGCTCTGTCCCAGCTCCTGCCAACCTACCAGATCGAAAGCACACCAGTGCAAGTAGATAAATAGGTACCGCTGTGACGGGAAGCTAAACAGCAATTCCATATGCTCTGATTTCTGTCACGGTGTTCCATTGCGCCAGAAGCGGTTTAGTCATGCTGGCCACATGACCCGGAAAGCTGTCTGTGGACAAACGCCGGCTCCCTCGGCTTGAAAAGCTAGATGAGCGCCACAACCCCTTGGTCGCCTTTCACTGGACTTAACTGTCCAGGGGTCAGTTACTTTTTTTTAAAAAAACAAACTTTTATTCCAGTTATGCAATAATTGGAACATTCTGTACACACCATCATTCATCCAGGTATGAAAGAGGAAATATTCAATACTGAGTGTTCAAGGGCACATTCCAACCAGGCAAAAAAATGAGGGCTGAGAGCAAAACTAGGGAGGGATGTGGTTTGGGAAGGGCAATATTATTACTACTACTACTACTACTACTATTATTATTATTATTATTATTATTATTATCATCATCATCATCATCATTATCATTATTATTATTATCATTATTATATATTATTTTATTTTATTTTTCATTTCATTTCTACCCTGCCCATCTGGTTGGGTTTCCCCAGCCACTCTGGGCAGCTTACAGCATATATAAAACATAGTAAAATATCAAATATTAAAAAACTTCCCAATACAGGGCTACCTTCAGATGTCTTCTAAATGAAGAAACCTGGAGAGTCACATTTGCCTCCCCACGGACCTGAGGTTCTCCTTCCACCCCCGACCAAGGCATCTCAGTCACACATACCTGTCTTCACTACTATAGGTCCCTGTGTTCTTGCGTGAAAATGAATTCTCACTTCCGCACACCGTTTTTATTGTACATTCATAAATCGCCATGAGATAAATGTGAAAGTTGATTCATAAATAATATATAATACTTGCAAATGAGTCAGGAAGAAAAGTCCAGCCTGCTATTTTACTTTTAACAGCATCTTGATGTCCAGAAACCAGCAGACAAAACTTTTGTCACAGTGTGGATATGGGTGTTACCACCTATTCACGCCAAGTTGCAGTTGTAAGTACAGCTGCAGTTTTGGGTTGATAAGCTGGCAACCCTAGTGGTAGTCTGATCATTGCTGAATGAGGCGAGATGTCTTAAGTTCCTTCATATTGGTACTTGAAGGGTTACACAGCATGGGCAGAACGTACAAGGGTGGCAGAAAATATTGAAAATTGGGTCTTCATGCTCCACGTTGCCTATTTAGAGCTAATGTGCTTTTGATCTTCTTGCAGTATTTTAAAAGTGGGAAGACAAAGGAGGATTTGATGTTTTGTGTGGCACCCAATGGTACAGGAGCCATCATGAATATAACGAAGGGTGGGCTGGTGCTATTTTCAGCCAATTCCAACCCATCGTGCATGGAACTATCAAAGAAAATTGCCGAGTAAGTAACAGCCGCTGTATTTTTCTTCCTAAGCACTCTGTGCTGCCTCTGTTTCAATGTGGGGTGTTGGGTCTGGCTGGTATGAGCGTAATGTACGACTCTCAGCAAGATTATATTGTCAAGTTACTTAGTAATGTCTCACTGCTGTTTTTGCCAAGAGAAAGTTACATTTAAAGGTGCAGGGTTAGTATAATGCAGGCTTTGTTCTAACATGATAAACCCACATATGATAAACCCACATATTAATGTCTGCTGGTCTTAAAGCGTTACCTAATATATATATCTGGCTTTCCTAGCCGGAAAGTTTAAGATAAAGGTGGTCTGAGGATTATCACTGGGTCCTGGTGCACCTCTTAGGTAGCCCCTGCAATCCCTCACACCAAAAGCAAGTTTGAGGTTTATGATGCTTCTGTTACGTGCTGAAGAGGCCAGCCATCTTTTGGTGTAGATTTCAAAGTTTGAACTGAAGATTAGCTTGCCTCTTCAGCAGTAGTTCAGTGGAAACTCAAAATAATGGAACCAAGTGAGTGGATCCAAGTTCTAGAATTGAAGCAGCTGAACAAGACATTTCTTAATAGTTGTACCACATTCCTGATTCCAGGAATGACAACATGGTGGCCCATGAAGAGCAGACAAATTTTAAGTGAATGCTATGAGAGCAGTTTTGTAAGGCTTGGAGACTAAGGATACAGTGGTACCTCGCAAGGCGAATGCCTCGCAAGACGAAAAACGCGCAAGACGAAAGAGTTTTTCGTTTTTTGAGTTGCTTCGCAAGACGAATTTCCCTATGGGCTTGCTGCGCAAGATGAAAACGTCTTGCGAGAGCAACTCATAGCACACGGTGTGGTAGCCTTTTTTGAGGTTTTTGGGAAACCGTGCTTCGCAAGACGAAGAAACTCGCAGAACGAATTAATTTCGTCTTGCGAGGCACCACTGTACATTGCTCCTTCTGCCCTTCTTTCCCCTTCCCCCACCCCCAGTTCTTGCCCATCCTGTTATTTAAGCTTGTGTTCTCTCAAGAGAGCCACTCATCTTAGCATTTCTTACAGCCAGAAGGTCTCTTGACAGTTAGGTCATGCTGTGCACACTGGCTGTTTTTCAGATTCATTTTGCAGAATGATCCTTTGAGAACACTTATTTCGGGCCAAGCCTGTTCAGCCAATGCTTAGCCTCCCAAACACCTAATGTACACGGAGCTGAGCCAGTGATAGTCAGAGCGTGACTTGTGTGATTTTGTTTTCTCCTGCCCTTGACAGTTGCTTGCCCAGACCAGAAAGGGAGCCAGTTACTGAGTAATGTGGATGCTTTGAAACGGAGACGGTCTGTTGATGGCTAGAAGAAACCCATCAGGTTATCTTGCAGGAAAGGTTCTAGTTTTGGATTGGCACTGAATGAGAGAAGTAGCAGAAGAAGCTTGTGGGGAAAATTTGCCCAGGAAGGAGTAATGGCAAACTGAGCTGTGCGCTATTTTCCTCAATGACAATACATAAGATTAACAGCAAGTTGGGATTCGATTACCACTTCTTAAATTGCAAAACGACCCACAGGTATGGCACCTGTGGTCTACAAACCTGAGCAGCAGCTCATTCCTGTAAAGCGTGACATCTGCATGGCAATTGTTCCTGCAGTTGGAGAAATGGCAATTGTTTCTCAACAGTGCATTTGTAGGCAGATCCTTCTGGATCTAACAAGTGAGCAGAATCTGTGCTGTGGCAGGAATTGGCAGAAGCTGCCTTTTGACATTGGGGACATTGAGTCAAGTCTTAGCAATAACCTGCTTAGAGAGTTCAGTGATCCAGGGTTTGTGCTGCAGGCAGGCTGCTGTTATGACTATAAGCAGTTAGGGCAAGAGGGCTTCCCAAACTCTCCCCACCCCCCACGGACCACTTAAAAAATGGCAAAGGGTCTTGGCAGACACTTCATGATTATTAATTTTTTGCCTGTTGTAGCAATTGTAATGTGCTGTGTTAGATGCTGTATGACTTTTCTTTTTGTTGCTTCTTTTATCTCCTATATTTATTGTATTGCAGTTTGCATTCCTTAGAATTCAAGCTGAAATACAACATAAGAAACAGAAGCAGTACGATTACAGTTATAAATTGGTGTGGGTATTTAATGCAGACCCACCACAGACCACTTGAATGAAGCTTTTGGACCACTGGTGTTCTGCGGACCATTGTTTGGGACTAGAGTACAAAAAACTGTTAAGTGATATCAGCCTTCACCAATTTGGTGCTCTCCATATGCTTTGGACTGCAACTTCCATCATCCACACTGGCTGGAACTGGTGGGAGCTGTAGTCAAAAACCTCTGGAGGGCGCAAGAAGAAGAAAGGCTGCCCTCCCTATTGAAAATGTTGTTTTCGATCCCAATTCTAATTCATCCTTGCTTCATTGAGCTTTGTCTTGTCTACCTTTGCAGGCGCCTGGGGGTGGAGATGGGCAAAGTCCAGGTTTACCAGGAGCCGAACAGAGGTGAGCATCTTCTACTCAAACCCCTTACTTAACGCGTTCATTGCTGGGAGCTAAAGGAAAAGGATCTAGTTTATTAAGCACCTCCCATAACAACCTCTTTCCTCTCCCTTCCCCTGCCTCTTTTTCCCTGGAGAGTTTGTCCCTTTAGGTGATCCATGTTTCAGCTCTTGCCCTTTCCTTAACTAAACAAGTGTAAGAGGCCACTTCCTGGTTTTCCTTCCGCAGCATCTTCCTGTTGTCGGCCTGTCCTTGCAGTTCGGAGACAGGCATGCAGTGTTGGGCTTTCCTGTCACTTGCCTGCATTGCACAACATGGTAAGGAAGAAGAGCAGCTGCATTTGGCACAGCCCGGCCTGTACATTATACACCAAAGAAAATCCCCTGTGTTGCAAAACTGAACACTCTGAACAACAGCAAGCAACACGCCGGCTAATAATATACTGACAATATTTTTATAACACTATACTGTTTCAAAATTCATAAACAGAAGACATACAATATGTGCATGGAGTCACAAACTAATAAGAATCAAGTAAATGTTCCATGAACAGGAATGGTAGAGGAGGGGTAAGTCACTGTCAAAGATCACTGAAATGGAGGCAGAATGCCTTTCCACAGTCAATATCCTACAAACGTGAGATGATGGGTGCCCTGAACGTCGCAATAGGCTTACTACACTTTTTAGTGATCGCTGATCCATGGCCATTTGATGTACCTTTGGGGACTATTAATTTGATGATGGACTGTACTGTCTGCTGCTGTGCTTGGAGCACCCTGGAAGATCTTTGCTGAAGAGTAGATGTCAGGAGTGCGTGCAGGAGCCAGGCCCTGTGACCAGTAGGACTTTGCAGGACAGGGGCCTTCCTAAGTTTGTTCTGAAGAGGCAAGGCGTGGCTGCACAGGTGAAGCCACTTGGTAACTCACTGCACCTGGTGGCAAGAGCTGGGAAGGGATATAAGGTCAGCATTTCCCTTTGGCTCTTTGCCACAGCAACACATTCCCTGCCTTGCTGCGTTTGGCTCCTTGACTCCATTCTTCTTGATCCTCGGACCCTTTGTGACTCCTTGCTTCTTAATCCTCGGACCCTTGGCTTCTTGACTGCTGATTCTCTGGCCCTCGGACTCTTGGCTTCCTGGCTTCTGGACTCTCGTTCCTACTTCCACCCCGCGATCTTGTCCCCGGTCCTGACGTCCCCAGCCGGGACTTCCATCGCCCGTGAACAGGACCGTGACAGTAGAGGCCTTAACCTGTGACCATACAGGTGTTGGCCTCTGTTATGGGCCTTCAGAGGTTCTCTAGGATCCTGCATCATCATCATCAATTATTATTATTATTCATTATTATTGTTTGTCATGTTTTCTATCAAGGTAGCTAAAGGCAACTTACAATATATAAACAAGCACGTACACTGAGACCAGCATAACAGAAAAAGAAAAACCTAAAAGAGAATCATGTTTCTGTAAGACAGGATTAAAATGTCACACCCACTGAAGGAGTTCACAGATAGAGCCCAAAGGCCTGGTGGAAAAGAAATGTTTTTGCCTGGCATCTATGTAATGATGGTGTCAGGCAAATCTTCCCAGGAATAGCATTCCACAAGTGGGGGAACCACCACTAGAGAGGTTTGTTCTTGTGTTACTGCCCTCTGGACCTCCTGAGGAAGGGGCACACAAAGGAGGACTTCAGGTGGTGATGTGGGTTGGGGAGTGGCAAACCTTATTTGCTCTTTGAATGTTTCTCATGGCACTGTGACCAAAGAATGTTGGCCTCTGGTGGTTTGCTACTGGACAACCACCTTTAGACATAAAAAAAGAGCAACTTGTTATACAGCTTTCTTGAAGAGCTGACAAGCTCATCCTAGAAAATTTAATGGAGGATAAGGCTATTTATTTACCTCCAGCAGGGCTCTTCTATGACCACTGGGAGGGGTGTTGCCATAAATCTTTCTCACCCCAGCTGTAATGTTTCTGAGTATTTGTCATGTGGATTGGAACTGTCTCCACGTTCCTTTCCCCCAGTGATTGTGGGAACTTTTAAGGCACCAGTTTACATGGCCAGGAGACCTGCATCATTCCTTACTAGCCATAGGAAGCTTCATTGCACCTGGTCACACTGTTTGCCTGATATTGCTTTGCTCTGATTGGCAGCACCTCTCCAGGGTCTCTGGCAGAGCCCTTTCTCATCACTTGCTGCCTGATCCATTTAACTGGAGAGACCAGAAACTTAACATGGGACCTGGGCAAGTGAAGGGGAAACAGCAATGTTAATCTTTTCCTTTGAGAAGGGTTTTCAATATGGTCTCACCTGATGATTGGAGAATGGACTGAGTTTCAGGCTTAACGCTGATGTACTTTGCAAGCATGTGTCGACACCAAGTGCATGTTTTCTTTTGGCAGAAACGCGGGTACAGATTCAGGAGTCTGTGAGAGGAAAAGATGTCTTCATCATCCAGACTGTCTCAAAGTGAGTACAAATGTCTGCTCAGAATTAAACCCCAGACATTTCCGAATTTGGTTCTGATTGAACTGTATCTATGTAATGCTTGTGGTGGCGGGTAGAGCTTATTAACTTTGTCTCTGTTCCTTTTAAACCCCTCTTGTTAGATGTCTGTGGTCTACTGCCATTCGCTGTCCATTATGTTCCCTTTAAGAATTGTTCAGCCAGCATCAATTTTAAAGCAAATGTCTCTAATCCCCTAAATGATTTGGCAGAGTTTCCCTGAAAAGTCTGGCCTATATGCTTCCCTCTCCTTTTTTCTTTTTAACCATGGTATATAAAAAAGGGATGCTCTAAATCCATTCTCTTAAAACCCCACTTTCCATCTTGCATAAGATGATACAGGCAAAACATGCAGGTATCCAAAGCTCATTGAAGACGCTCTGATCAAGGGTAGCTGTACCAGAGTTAGATAAAGACGGGAACTATTTTAAGCACCTGTAACTAGGTTATGGAGGAGTTGTTGTTCCTGCACTCTAATTTTATCTTGCTTTCTTATGCTGTTACCAACTGGTACCTGTCAATTTGAGAGACACTCCTTGCTGCAACCTCTTTGATTCCCCAGCTCATCTCTGCTTTTGGGGAAGGAGCATGCTGTTTGCAGGTCACTATGTTGCCTTCCTGTAATTGGTGTTGGCCCCACTGCAAAGACGGCTGGGTGGCAATGCTAGCCCACCTCTGGTCCAAAGGAAGCATAGTGGGGAGGGAACAAAACCATTTATTGACATTTACTGTATTGGGAAACCTTTTCTCAGCTGAGGGCCCTATTGCCTTCTGGTCTGCCTTCCGGGGGCAGTGGTGGGTGGGCTCAGAGGCAAAAGTGGACAGAACCTTGAATCTGAATCTTACCTTTATACAGCAGGCTAGTTTCTGCACACTGACACACCTCTCGAATATCATCCATATGGCAAGGCAAGCAAGAGTCGCCATCATAGTTCCAGCCAGGCAAAAATGCTTGAGGGAAACCAGTGAGAGGTGTGGCCTAAGGAAAGCACAAAGGTCCAGACAGAGATACTTGGAGGGCCCCTTCCAGGGGTTGAGGTTTCTACCCCCGCCCTCTAACCATGGCCTTTCTTTCCTCCCCAGAGAAAGGGCTCAGGGATGTGGAGCGTCTACCATTCCTGTCTCTCTTTTTGGGTAACGAATGCTGCACACACAGTTGAAATCCATGGAAGCAGAGGTCCACAAACCTTAGTTGGACATTGGTCACCCCAGAAAATTTGATCTTTCCAGAGGGAGGGGGCAGAGTCTTCCTGAGTGCAGGACCCAGTACAGCTGGGGTATGTCTTTGAGTGATCCCGTACTTCTCCACAGCTGGGGAGGCAAATGAGAGCCTGCCCCAGATGCTAAGCCTCAGGGAGTGGCGTTCCAAGTGCATGTGAGGTTCAAGAAGGAGCCTTAGGGAGAGATCTGACCAGTAGTGAGCTGGCAAAGACAATAGCTCAGCTGGTAACCTCAGGGTCCTGGGTTTGAGCCTCATGTTGGGCAAAAATATTCCTGCATTGGAGGGGGTTGGACAAGATGACACTTGTGGTCCCTTCCAACTCTACCATTCTTTGATTCTGTCTGAAATGCCCTTGCGGACCCATGATGAGAAGGAGGAATAGCTAATCTTCCTGAAAACAGGTGTGGCGGCAACGATTTGAGAGTGTTCATCAAGGTCGAAAGCCCTGCGTAATGTCCTGTTGCTCTACCTGTCCTCTCCGGCAGACGAAGGGCTCGATTGCGTCAGAATGCAATAGAGGGTTTGTTGTTGAGTGAAGTCCCGATACAGAACCAGCGCCCTTCTCATTGCAGGGATGTGAATACGACCATCATGGAGCTCCTCATCATGGTGTATGCCTGTAAAACGTCCTGTGCCAAAAGCATTATTGGCGTGGTTCCCTACTTCCCATACAGCAAGCAGTGCAAGATGAGGAAAAGGGGCTCCATTGTCTCTAAGCTTCTGGCTTCGATGATGTGCAAGGCGGGTAAGGACAGAGAGCAGTGGGTGAGGCCTTGGCGGGGCACGCCCACCCCCACCCTGGCCGCTCTAAGTATGCCTTCAGGCATCGCTATAGACTATAGGCCTTGGCTCTCTCTAAAGTGCTTTTCATGAGACAGTGGTCACTCGCAAAGGGAGGCAGTGCCTTGCTGAAGCTTGGTGGTTAGAGCACATCCTTTGCATGCAAATCGTCCCAGGTTTAGGGGTGTATCCATTGCTAGTCCTTGAAGTAGCCCCACAGAAGATGACGCAGCTCAGGCCCATTGGGTCTACTCTGAGTCGGATTTTGTTGGAGAAACTCGTAGCCCCTGGCATCTCCAGGTGTTGCTGAGAAACAGCTCCGCCTGAGATTTGGAGAGCTGCTGCCAGTCTGTGTAGACCAGGGTTTCCCAAACGTGGGTCTCCAACTGGTTTTGGACAACAACTCCCATCACCCCTAGCTGGTAGGACCAGTGGGTCAGGGATGATGGGAAATGTAGTGGGGGGGAAGCTGGAGACCCAAGTTTGGGAAACCCTGATGTAGATAATACTGAGCTAGGTTGTCTGACTCTTTTATAAGGCAGCTTCCTTGGTCTGTGGGACAAAATTTTGTACTTGGACTGCTCTCCATGCAGTCCCTTCTATTTCCTAAATTCTCTCCTGTTCACACATGCTGTCTCTTTTCTTGGGTTTTGGGGCAAATAAATCTCTTCTCGTATATTGAGAGACATGCCCAGTTTCATCTCAATCCGCTTAGACTGGCAGTCCTGATTTGACTCTTGGTCAGTAGTGGGTTTTTTGCTGTTAGCTTTTGGTATTAATTTTCCTTGTTAAAACCTTACAGAGTTAGTTGATGTAAGGAAATCCTCATAAAGTTCTAACAATTAAAACAACTGCATAG
Source organism: Podarcis raffonei (assembly GCF_027172205.1). Taxonomy (NCBI): domain Eukaryota; kingdom Metazoa; phylum Chordata; class Lepidosauria; order Squamata; family Lacertidae; genus Podarcis; species Podarcis raffonei. The sequence continues at coordinate 46,764,866 of NC_070615.1, read as the reverse complement.
TAATTAACGGGCCAAAATATTAAATCGATGAGAATTGCATTATATAAGGGTCATGCATAATAACTAAGAAATGCATCTTTGAACAAAGGAAATGTTACGATCTGTGAAACAAACCACACCTTAAATAGCCAGTCTAAAATATTATTATCATTATCTACTACCCTTCACCCAAACAGCACAGTTCTCAATATAAAATTACAAAATACATAATAAAAACAATATCAAAACCAAACCAATAACCTCCCTCCCATCAAACGCATGTAAACAGACACAGAAAGTTAGTTATTATTGTTTATTAAATATGGGGAGTGGACAGCTAAGGACACAGTTACAAAGGAACAAATGGGAGTTTAAAGTGAGTTTCTGATAGTTCCTTGGGAACTCTCACTGGGATCAGCTGCACTCAGGATCTCCCCATTGGGAGCTGCCGTATTGCCACCTAGAGAGACCTGCTGTAAAATCAGCTGATTGATGCTGTCACCAAGCCCAGCTTTGCTGCCAGGCAGATGCAGTTTGAATCCAACCTCACCTGCCAATTGGCACTTCTTTCCCTTTGCAGATGCTGCAAGTAACTTCAAGATGCCCTGCTCTGCCCACACTTTGCTGTGCTGGCAGGCGGTGCTGTCGCTGCCATAGCGCAGCGCGGCTTGGCCTGCTTCCTCCTGGAGACTCAGTGCTCTTGGAGGGGGTGAGTGGAAAGAATCTGAGCCACCTGTGAAGCTGGCCTGACTCTGTATGAAGCAAAACCGCCCTGAGCTGTCTGCATCCAGTGGTTCCGTCCCCCCCCTTACTGCTGCGAAGGGCTAGTGGGGGGACATGACTGCTGTGTGTGGGGCCACCACAACATCCTGCCAACTGGCCAGGCCCTGTGGATGTAGATCTCCAGTCCCCACGAAGCCACAAAGTTTAGCCTGGACCAGGCATGTCCAAAGTCTGTTCCGGGGGTCTAACCTGGCCCCTGTGGCAGTATATGTCCTGGGGTAAAATCCTCCAAAAAGCTGAAAAGCTGAACAACTTTGGGGTGAAATCCTAAAAAAAGCTCAATAACTTTGGGGTAAAATTGTCAAAAAAGCTCAACTTTGGTCGGCCCTCACACATGTGCAGATCATCAAATATGGCCCTCTTTGAAAAAATTTGGGCACCCCTGTTGGGCTAACCTACTGCACAGGGTGGTGTTAGAATAAAATTTGGGAGTGACAATTCTTTTGAGGAATGATTGGATATAAGAGCACAAAAGAGACAGAATTTTCTTTGGCAGACATTTTATTGTATTTATTGAATTTAAATCCTGCCTTCCCTACTGAAAGCGCAAAGTCTCACACTTACTATGGGGTGTAAAGGATAAGCATTTCCTAAGTAAAAGCTTCTTTGGAAACCAGTTTTTAACAGCTGCCACGCATCGAATGCAGGTTTCTTGCTCTTTGTTGGTGAAGTGACCTTAAAGCACTGCTCCCCTTGGTCTCCTCCCAAGGTCTGACTCACCTCATCACTATGGATTTGCATCAAAAGGAAATCCAGGGCTTCTTCAATGTCCCGGTTGACAACCTGAGAGCGTCTCCATTTTTGCTACAGTACATTCAAGAAGAGGTGAGCGAAGTCATGTCATTTCATTCCAAGCCAGGCTGATTGGGTGCTGAAAAACAGGCCTGTCCATCCAGTCCTAAGCTAGGCTGGCAAGATGAGCAATGCCTTGTTCTTGATGTCACCGCAGTCCAGATGAGGACCAAAAATGAGGGGTTTTTTTGGGGGGGGGGTAGAGCAGTTAAGAATATGAGCTTACAACTAACAGTCCATTGTCATTGGAATTATACCACTTAGGACTTGTAATATTTTGCTGCTGACTCTTACAGAGATGTTCCTAAGCCCTGTCCTCTCTGGGCAGGGCAAACTCTCTAAAGGGGAAAAGTTTGTTGGGGGAAAGGGGGAAGCAGTGTTTTTGCTTCTGTGTTGGGAATTAAAAAAATTAACAACACCACAAGAATCAGATCAGACCAAAGGCACACACAGCCCATTTCATGTGTTTGTGTTTGTTTGTTTTTACAGATTCCAGACTATAGAAATGCTGTGATCGTGGCCAAATCTCCAGCATCTGCAAAGAGGTGGGTGGGTACTCCAAAACCATGTTACTGTGTAGCACCAGCTATCTTCTTTTAACACCTGAAGTTTGACTCTATATAGGGGTCGATATCATAATAATTTGCAAGGGTGGGCAGCGGGTCTTGGCTCCGAACCAAGTTGTGTGCATTTCTGCTTATTAAACTAATGCCGGAGCCAGCAGCTGTTCTGGACCAGTGGGCATTTTTCCAGTTTTGAGAGAGTGTCCGTCACAAAATAGATGCCATATTTGCTGGGTCTGGGGGTGGGAAGACCTTTAGTGAAACTGAACGGTGGGCGATTATCAGGACTGCAAAGTATATACACAAGTATCAGATGTGGTGACAATAATAATAATACAACAAAACAACAACACCACAAACTGGCTTATAAGTATAAAACCAAATTTACTAGAATAATAGCTAGAATAGAGATAGACTGTTAATCATTCAAACAACAAACATACTAAGGTGCCATGTGCAAAACAAAGCCTGGAGCTACTGTAAACATGGAGTGGATAATTATACAACTCTATCTTAACAAGTTACATGTGCAGTAAACATTATACAGACTGGATAAATGAACCGTTCAACAAGTAACGTAAGTCCAATCACAGAACAGCAACCCCGTGCCGCCACAATGGCAAGGGTAGCACACTGGAGAATCTGAATAAGTTTTTCAAAGCTGTTTTCAAAGATTGAGCTGGATGAGATGTTCTTCAATGGGTCTTGAGTTGGAAACACAAAGCCGTATGCATGAATCAATCACGGGAAGGCAAATCAAAGCCACCACCCTGGTGAGAATAACGCAAGTGGGCAAAAGGAGACCTGTTCTCCGGATATATTACAGGTTTCGCTACACGCTTCATCAGCCCGAAAAGCCAGTCATACGAAACGGTTTGCTCAGGAAGCATTTCACAGAGCACATCCTTAAACCAATGGAGCTCTCTGCAAGGTGTGCTGACTCCCACTGGCTTAGGTGTGTTTGAGAGGGGATGGGATAAATTCATGGAGGGTGAGGCTGTCCACAGCTACTAGTCAGGGTGGTTAGATGCCACCTCCAGGTTCCAGGCGCCATGCCTCTTAAGTTACCAGTTGTTGGAGAATTGGCAGCAGGAGAGAGCTGTTGTCCTCAGGTCCCCATTTGTGATCTTCCCAGGGGCACCCAGTTGGCCACTGCATGGAGTGGGGATTCTGGACTAGATACATGAGGTGACTTGTGATCTATGTTTACAACAAACAACCATAATAAGAGCCTGCTTTGTCAAGTCAATGGCCCATGTAGTCTAGCATCTTCTCACAGAGGCCAAAGCTGCCGTTGTGGGAAGCCCACAAGCAGGGTGGATAAAAATAATTTTTTTAATAATATATATTTTTTTTAATTTAAATCAGATTTTTTAAAATAAAATGCTTTTGGAGGAAAAATCTTCCTACAGATTTTCTAGTTACATTATAGTCCAAAGGCTATTCATCAGCAAATAAGGATTTGTTTTAAGTTTTTTCCAGTGTGCTAAAACTCAGTCTAAGTTTTTTTAAATAAAAAAATTCATTTAACCACATCAGTTAACAAACATAGATACATATGCTATAATAATGTTTTAGTCAAATAATTTTTTAAAATTGTTATTAAGGAAATGGTTGTTTTTCTACTTCTAATAAAGTACAGGAGAAAAGTTATCCAAATACAAACAGTTAACTTATTAAACCTCACAATAATTTCATAATGATCTGTCTATGTATTTCTAATAGTATAACCAAATCATTAATTTTTGATGTAACTGTAAAAACTACACTGAAAATATATTATTCCAAAAATGAAACCTTCCTCTGGTTGTAAATATTAAGATTATACCAGCAAGAATGAGTCTTTCGGGGTGGGGGGGAATGATTTAAATCAAGTCTTACTGACTAGTGATTTAAATCGTGACTTAAATCGATTTGATTTAAATCAAATCCACCATTCCCACAAGCAAGACCTGAGGGCACCAGTGCTCTCCCCACTTGTGATTCACAGCAGCTGGTATTCCCAGGCGGAGTACAGTGGTACCTCGGGTTACATACGCTTCAGGTTACATACGCTTCAGGTTACAGACTCTGCTAACCCAGAAATAGTGCTTCAGGTTAAGAACTTTGCTTCAGGATAAGAACAGAAATCGTTCTCCGGCGGCGTGGCAGCAGCGGGAGGCCCCATTAGCTAAAGTGGTGCTTCAGGTTAAGAACAGTTTCAGGTTAAGAACGGGTCTCCGGAACGAATTAAGTACTTAACCTGAGGTACCACTGTACCTCCGACAGTGGAGGCAGAGCTTGGCAGTTACGGCTCGTAGCCACTGATAGCCCCCTCTATGAATTCGCCCAGTTCTCTTTTAAAGGCACCTGGGTTGCTGGCCATCACTGCCCCCTGTGGGAGCAAGCGCCACAGTTTAGCTATGTGCTGCGTGAAGAAGGTCTTTCTTTCGTCCGCCCTGAATCTTCCAACATCCATCTTCTTTGGATGCAAAGGTAGCAGTGGGGAATCGATGATTCCATGAACCCTGTTGGCATTTATTTATTACTTGCACCTTAGGAACTAGATCAGTGGTTTCTCAAACTTGGGTCCCCAAGCTGTTGTTGGCCTACAACTCCCACCATCCCTGACCACTGGTCCTGCTAGCTAGGGATGACAGGAGTTGTAGTCCAACACCAGGTTAGGAAATGCGGAACTAGATCAATTTGGCACCAACTTGCCCTGATCACCTGTCAGCTTAACACTCTTGGGAGAGGGCTGCCCTCCTGCCTTCCCTCCTGTGCTTGTATGGCTGTTTCTCTGCCGTCCTTTGCGTTGGGGACGGACGTGTTTTCTAACGTCCTTGCCCCTTGTCCGCAGGGCTCAGTCGTTTGCAGAGCGCTTGAGACTGGGGATCGCGGTGATACATGGGGAGGCTCAGGATGCAGAGTCCGACCTGGTGGACGGCCGCCATTCGCCCCCGACGGCTAAAAGTGCAGCTGCCATTCACCCTAGTTTAGAGATACCCAGTAAGTAAACTCGCGTGAGAGGAGGGCCCCTGCTGGTTGGGGTGGGTGTCCTTAAAAGGAGACGGGCATTCACAGTGGGCATCTCCCTCTCTTGTGAAGTCATATCCACACCATACAATTTGAGCACATGACTCGCCCTCTCCCATGCAAAATAAAGAATCTTGGGAACTGTAGATCATCCAGGGTGCTGGGACTTGTAAGCTACAGTTCCCAGGATTCCTTGGGGGAAGCCACATGTTTTAAAGGCTGTGGATGTAGCCTGAGTTACAGGGTTCGGACATGTGTTTGCTGCATGTTCTGGTGGAAAATCCCCTGCCCCTTCCCTGTTATGCTCAAGACTTTGCATTTAAAGTCTTTCTCTTTCTGGTTATGGAAAACTTGGGCCTGTTTCATGCCCTCTGTTTTTTGTTATTGTTGGATGATACCGTGATTTGCAGCATTTGGCATCATCCTTGACCCGTGCCAAGCCCTCTTGTGTCTCTTAGTGTGGTGTGCCACAAAACAAGGGTACATTTGTAATGCAGCCGGATGAAATGTGCTTTTGATTCCCGCCCCCCCCATACTCTTGCTCAAAACTGCAATGAACGTATGAGTAAAACTCAGTGCCCCCCTTGCATGACTGGAGGGCAAGCAGATACAAGCAAGCAAGGCTCCCTAGTGCCACTAGACTAGCAAGGAGGGACGCGGTTGGCGCTGTGGTCTAAACCACTGAGCCTCTTGGGCTTGCCGATCAGAACGTTGGCGCGGTTTGAATCCCCGTGACGGGGTGAGCTCCCGTTGCTCTGTCCCAGCTCCTGCCAACCTAGCAGTCTGAAAGCATGCCAGTGCAAGTAGATAAATAGGTACCACTGTGGTGGGAAGGTAAATGGCGTTTCCGTGCGTTCTGGCACTCGTCACGGTGGTCCGTTGCGCCAGAAACGGTTTAGTCCTGCTGGCCCCATGACCTGGAAAACTGTCTGCGGACAAACGCTGGCTCCCTCGGCCTGAAAGCGAGATGAGCACCGCAACCCCATAGTCGCCTTTCACTGGACTTAACTGTCCAAGGGTCCTTTACCTTTTACCTGGTGTAGCCCATCCACACTGTGCCCCTCAGCATCTCTTGTGACCTTCTCCCATGCTAGTGAAAGCCTGTCATTCATTCCTATGGGGAAAATTGGTTGTGTTGCATTTTGGTGCTCTGGTAGTGGTGAAATCAGCCCTTTGTCCTTGACAGTGGATGGCTTGGCTTCCTATGGTGGGGATTCCTGCAATGGGGAAGCCACGTGTCTCCATTCAGACTGGACAAGTCTTACCGGAGGGCCTTTCCTGCCTCCTCAGATACCCTTCCTGTCGCAGTGATAGCCATTTTAAGATGCTCCATGTATAGCATGGGTAGGCAAACTAAGGCCTGGGGGCCGGATCCGGCCCAATCGCCTTCTAAATCCAGCCTGCGGACGGTCCGGGAATCAGTGTATTTTTATATGAGTAGAACGTGTCCTTTTATTTAAAATGTATCTCTGGGTTGTTTGTGGGGCCTGCCTGGTGTTTTTACATGAGTAAGAATGTGTGCTTTTATTTAAAATGCACCTCTGGGTTGTTTGTGGGGCATAGGAATTCATTCATTTCCCCCCAAAAATATAGTCTGGCCCCCCACAAGGTCTGAGGCACAGTAGACTGGCCCCCTGCTGAAAAAGTTTGCTGACCCCTGATGTATAGGGAGCTCCTGGCCCCGCAGATACGATTCCCAGCTCCTCTCATCCCTAAGCCCTCAGGCCCTGTGTGAGGGAGTCTGCCAGTAGGCAGAGGACCACAGGACCCCCACCCCTGATAAACACAATCATGGGTGGCCCTTGCTTTATGGAGCTTGTGATTCCATAAGGCCTTCTGTGCAGCGCTCTCGTCTCTTTCTCGCTCCCCTAATGGTTTTGCTGTAGGGGTTGATGTCAGCAAGGACAGCTTTTGGCGTGACCAGCAGGGGTCGTTGCTGTCAGTAGGAAGTGGAACCTGGCCTGGTTTGCTGGAGTCACGATGAGTGGGGAAAGCATCTACCGAGATAACACCCTGTAACTAGGAGGAATGCTAAAAGGCAGGAAGTCTACTGCAACATTATAAGACTCCTTTCTTTCTCCCCTTTTTAACCAGTGTTGATTCCAAAAGAGAAACCTCCCATCACAGTTGTCGGAGATGTGGGCGGAAGGATAGCCATCATCGTGGTATGTAGCTGCCTTACTGCAGCAACCTTTAGATTCTGAATTGCCTTTTAGTGTTTGAGAACGCCACGTGGAAAGATGCTGTCAAGATGCGTGTGTGTTTGTGTGTCCCCCAAATCAATTAAAAAAATAAAAACCACGGGATACTGCCACCATCTACTGACTTACGAGGCAGCAGGGGTCCACGTTCAGGAACCTGCCTTCCAGCGAGTTCTGCAACACCTGCAGTCCCCTGGTAGAAAAGCAGGAGGGGAGGGGAACTCGGTGTTTGTAGCCTTAGTGACCCAAGCTGACCTAGAATCAGGATTGTAGAGTTGGAAGGGACCCCGAGGGTCATCTAGAACAACCCCCACCTAAAGCAACCACAACAGATGGCTATCCAACCTATTATTATTATTATTATTATTAGTAGTAGTAGTAGTAGTAGTAGTATCTACACCCCACTTTTCCACCAAGGAGCTCAAGGTGGTGTAAACATTTCTCCTCCCCCTTACAGCAACCCTCACACATTAGGCCTGAAAGTGAGTGACCAAGGTCACCCAGTGAGCTTTCACAGCTGAGTGGGGATTTGAACCCTGGTTTCCCAGGTCTTAGTCCAGCACTCTAACCACTATGCCACACTGGCTCTTATAGCAGCAAGATTTATTTGAACTAATAAGAGACAGCAGAGGAGATACTGGAACACAGTGCAAAAAAAAAAAAAAGTTTCCAAGAAGTAAGACAGATTGTAAAAGTTCAGGAACATTTGAATTACAGAACCAGCATGCACTGAAAATAAGAAAGACATGGCTAGCTAAAGTTACAATACCCCTTTCCTACCAACCTCAACTCCCCTCCCCGACAAAACACGGTTTGAAAATCAGGCAGCCGCAGTTAGCAGGAGAGGAAGGCGAGGGCAACGAACAAGGAAGTAAAAAATGTTTCAGACCCTTTTGCATGGAGACAGCCCACATGTTATTCCACAACCGAATGCATGGGCAGACAAACCAGACTCCCTAGAACTAGTCTGGAGATGAAAGCCTGGGACGGGCCCAGCTGCAGAATATTGCCAATTAAGAATGGGCGGGTGTTCTTGGGAACTCTAATGCCAGCCTCAAGATAAGGGCTGTAACTCATCAAGCAGCTGATAGTGATTACATGAGACGGTAAATTCCCAGTCTGCCCTAGATCTTCCCAAGAACCCCAGCTTCTGTACTATTCTATTCTCTTAAACCAGAAGTGGGGAATGCAGTTCTAGTCAGTTGTCCTTGCTGGCTCACAGATACTTTGGGGAGCATTTCTCAGCTGCTGGGATGTGTCATTCACGTGGTGTGGCTGTGGTTTTTGATGCCTTCTTCCCAGCCAGGGTCACTCAGATGAAGAAAGATCCTAAGGCAGGCATCATCCTTGACCACTGGTCCTGTAAGCTAGGGATGATGGGAGTTGTAGTCCCAAAACAGCTGGAGGGCCAAGTTTGGCCACCACTGTCCTAAAGGGCCTTATATATTTTTGAAGGGGGAATTGGGACCCAAATCCGTAATTATTGCTTCTGTCCGTGGCCCAAACTCCCACCCATGGAGGTTTTCAGTGTGTACTTCTTCCCTTTGGGAGAAATTTAAGGAGGGTGAGGTCCTGACTGGCATTATTATTAAATTATTATTATTATTATTATTATTATTATTATTATTATTATTATACGTTTTGGCACCTGTAGTTGTGCCAATTCCTCTGATCGAAGCAGTTGAGTGTGCACATGGGGGGAGGGAAAGGCGAGCTCAAAAGTAAAGTGGTCCCAGCTTGTTAAGGGCTTTCTATAATAATACACGACTGTAATTTGTGGCATCTGCATTTCGCAAGGAAATCCAGCAATCTGAAGCTGAACGTGCCACTCAGCTTCATGGCGCACAGCCTATGCTAATACTGTGCTGCTATTGCGCTGGAGTTTTTAAATGGCCTCTTGCTTTACTGTGTCACCTGCTTTGAGGTAATTGGGTTCAAGGTGCCGCTGAGTAAATCTGGGTCACATTTATCAGGTTTGGCTGCCGAGACTGAAGTGCTGCTCCTCGTGAGCTGCTCTGAATTAAAGGGAGCGCTTCCCCGGCCTTTAATGGGAAGCTGAAATTCCAGCCATTGATTCCCATTCCATCGGCGTTCCTGATTCAGATCAAAAGGCTTCAAATAGTGGGAGGAGACTAATATTTGCCTTTAACAAGCAAGCGAGCTCTTCTTTTTCTTCTTCGTTTAACTTAATCTTTCTATTAATCTTTCTTCGTTTAACTTAATCTTTCTATTAATCTTTCTGTTCAGTCTTCCGGTTTGTTTAAAGTTAACACGTTTTCAACAACATTAAAGTGGCTAATGATTATTCTCCACCCCTGTGGTTATTAGCTGAGCTGCTCATCCAGTTCTTGCATCAGATAACAAACTCCAGTGATTGGCTGCTTTTACTGACAGAGGCAACCTTCATATCCCTTGCCGCGTGGGAATGGAGAGGCTGCGGAATAATCCAGCGTAACAGCTGTTGAAAGATTTGTGCGTTGGCTGGAGGATTTAGTTTTCCTAGGAAGGGTGGACTTCCTAGGAAAGATGCTTGTAGGGAGAGATTAGAGTATATCTGGTGAAAGGAATAAATAACCTGTGCAGTTGAAGGCCTGGGTCTTCCAGATGTTTTGGACCACACTCCTCATCATCCCTGACTGTTGGCCTTGCTAGCTGGGGCTGATGGGAGTTGTAGTCCAAAAAATACATTGAGCTTGCCAGATTGGGGAAGGCTGAGCACTCTGTCTGTTTCCATTATCACGTTTGCAAGTGTGAAAAGCAAATCCATTATGTACCTCATTAAGCTTCACAAAATCAAAACACTTTGGGCCTGTGGGAATGCATATATCCCCGCTATGTCTCGCTGTGACCTGCTTGGTTAGAGAAATTGTCTACAGTGGTTTGTCATTTGGGACCCGGCGGCTGTTATCGCTGGAAATGCTTTGCAATATACAAATATATTCTTTCTTTGTTTAGCCGAAGCCATTGCAAAAGATAAAACACATCAAACAGAATAAAATACATTCCACAGTTAAAATACTGTATTTTTTGCTCTATAAGACTCACTTTTTCCCTCCTAAAAAGTAAGGTGAAATGTGTGTGCGTCTTATGGAGCGAATGCAGGTGGCGCAGCTATCCCAGAAGCCAGAACAGCAAGAGGGATCACTGCTTTCGCTGCGCAGCGATCCCTCTTGCTGTTCTGGCTTCTGGGATTCAGAATATTATTTTTCTTGTTTTCCTTCTCCAAAAACTAGGTGCGTCTTATGGTCTGGTGCGTCTTATAGAGTGAAAAATACGGTGATTATTAAAACCAAGTGTTTTGTCAGATAAGGGTTTGCTTCCCTGCAGAATTTAAACTTTCCATCCCTACAAACTTTCTCCTTAAAATTGTCACTCAAGACAAAACAGGCCACTTTTCAGAGGTGTAGGTGGACCTGTCCCCAAATTAAAAGTTAAATATCCAATCAATCTCCCTACTGGGAGATTCAAATCTTTGGATAAGGCTGCTCTTAAGTCCTTGTGGATTGGGCAAAACCGGTGAGTAGCAGGGAAAATATTCCACATGTGCAAGCTTTCTACTCATAAGGGATCCAGCGAGAGCATCCTGCAGTAATGGCAGGGGGCATAGACTGGAGCCACAGAGTTGTAAAGGCTATTTTCCATTTGTGATGCTAGTTAGTAAGGGTGAGGAGTCTGAATGGACAGTTTGGAATGCTAAGAGGCACATTTGGACGGGCGGACAGAAGTACGATCAGCACAAAAATCATGGCTTAAAATGGGAGAAAAGCTTGTGGTGTTGCTATTGGTCCATCTAGCCCTTAACAACTTGGGACCAGTTTACCTATTAGATCGCCTTAACCTACATGTAGCCACTCCACTGCTTCATTCTGTGGAATTGGCACTACTGCAGGTGCCACATAATACCCGTTCCACATTGGTAAGAAATCAAATCATTTTGTGTGGCAGTACCTACACTTGGGAACTCCCTGCCTATTGATATCAAGCAGGCAGCTTCTCTGCACTCTTTGTTGGCGCCTGCTAAAATCTTGCTTGTTTAGACAACCCTGGCCAAACATTTAGAAAGCCGAAGTAATTTTAATCTGTTTTAGTACTGTAACTTTTGAATGTTTTAAAGCATGGTTGTAAACTCTTATTGTTTTGTCTTTTCGTAAAACACATTAAGGGTTGCTGTTTTTTGTTGTTGTTTTTTTGCAACCAAGCGATGTCTGATAAATCAGTGATGTGTTCCCTCTCTCCCTGCTTCACACTTAGGCCATGGGGGTAGGGCACTGGAGAGCGCATTGCCCCTGGCACCATCGGGGAGGGGAGTACCATTGTGGCTGCCCCTCCGACACGTGCCACGCACCTATGGGCGCCACACCACGCCCCACGGGACGCGCGCTAGCGACACCCCCGCCTGCTTTCTGCCCCTGGTGCTGGAGCATGCAGCTTCGCTACTGGAGTAGGGGACAGAAAAAAGTTTGCATTTAATGCCCCACCCACCAGTGGCATGTTGCCCCCAGAATATTGCCCAGAAGGAAATCTGGCCTGTAAGTGGCTCTAGAGGCCTTCCACTTCCCTCCGGCGGCCTCGTTGAAGCAACACTGATAAACCTCTTCTCATGTCCTCTTGGCCAGGACGACATAATAGACGACGTAGACAGCTTCCTGGCTGCTGCTGAGACGCTCAAAGAGAGAGGCGCCTACAAGATTTTTGTCATGGCCACCCACGGCCTCCTTTCCTCGGATGCCCCCCGGTTGATAGAGGAGTCTGCAATCGACGAGGTAAGCAAGCAGAATGGGCTCGTTTTTTCCGAAATGGCAGTGTGTGCCTACGGATGCTAACTTTGCAAACTGGATGAGCAGTAGATTGAGAGGATCTGACTTGGATTCTGTAGCCACAATCTCCTAAAACTACCCGTATTTTCTTCCTGGGAACAGTTTGTGTGGGACTTTCGCGTTTAGTGTGGGATGAGGCGCTTGAGCCAACAGCTCTTGGCTCAAAATGACAGCCTGAGGGGATCTTGCAGGGAGCTTCCAAAGCTGGGGGCCTTAGAAAAAACTGCCGACATTTGCCTTGCGCAAGTGAGGTGGTGAATTGGGGGGGGGGGGATTTTTGTGCCCCTCTGAAAATGGCAGAATATAGCATTTTTAAGCCAATTTACACACAGAGAGAGCAAAAAAGGAGCATCAAGGCAACTTAAAAACCACCAATAAAAGTATACTGATAGAACCAGCTGAGATCTACAGATTATTGTGAGCCACCCTGAGGTCTATGGATGAAGGGCTGTAGACACATTTAATAAGTAATGATAAGAACAATGGAAATGTTGGGGAACCTACTGGAAATAAACGGCATTGGGGTCTAGCAAAGCCACCAGTCTTTTTCCCAGAGACCTAAAAAACCCAGTTTTTTTAAACAGTCCAAATAAGCATTTCCTCACCCTCCTCCAGCCATGATGCTGTTCCTTGCTGGGCCTTCAGGTGTTCTGTAGCAAGCACAATCCGTGGCTACACAGACCTGCCTGGAAGTGTGCGTGCTTAGGGCCTGGCAGCTGATTCAGCAGCTGCTCCCCTGTTCAGACTTCTGATTCTTGCATCCTGCCCTTAAAGGTCAGCACATAGTTAACCTTTGGAATGAGCTGCCACAGGAGGAAGTAGTGGCGGCTACCATCTTGGATGACTTCCAAAGAGCATTAAGAGCATTAATTGCTAAAAACTGGAAAAAAGAAACTGTGCCAACAAAAAAGGAACGGCAAGACAAACTGTTAGAGTATATTGAACTGGCTAGATGAATAGAGGCAATTAGAGATCACACTAGACAAGAATTTCAAAAAGCATGGGGGAAATGCAGAGAATACCTCACAAAACAGTGCCCTAAAATACATACCTGGGCTTGTTTCGATTACTGTCTGCAGGAGACTTTGTGGATATTTAAGTTATAATTAGAAAAATCTTAAAAATTATTCATAAAGGAAACAGCTTATAAGAAGTTAATAAGGAGACCAGATACAGGATAAAGGAAGTCTTTTATTTGATTGTTTGTATTGTTGTATGTTATGCTCACTGTATGTTCACGTTTAATGAGGGTGGATTTCTGTATTGGGGTGTGGGGGGCGGTTATGTTATGTTGTAAATAAAATTCCAATATATATATATATATTTTAAAAGAGCATTAAGACAAATTCCTGGAGGATTGCTGCGCTCTCCCCACCACAGCCAAGAGGTAGCAATGTTTCCGAATACCAGCTGCTGGAAGCCACAGGAGGAAGAGATGCTCTTGTGCTCGGATCCTACTTGGGGGTTTTCCACGGGCATCTGGCTGGCCACTCTGAGAACAGGATGCAGGATTAGATGGGCCAGGGAGCCTGACCCTGCAGGCTGCTCAGATCAGATGGGGCCAGAAGGAAGCTGTTAAGTCCTACAAGATCCCCAAGACACAGGTCTGGCTGAGTGTGGCTGCTGTGAGGTCACAGTGGCTGAGAAGGGGATTTGAACACAGGTCACCCTGGTCCAAGTCTATTCAGCATCTCACGTGGTCTCTCTGGCCCCTCCTATTCCTCCTTTACTCCCAACACAATTCTTATAGTCTTTTATATATACCTCCTGTTTTAATAATTTTTAGCTTTCTAAAACGTCCTGCAGATTATATATATAAATTTTCTATACCGCTTTATATGCTTAATAAAAATCTCAAAGCGGTTTACAGCATATTAAATCAATAAATCAATAAAACATTAGCCGGGCGATGTTCCTCCGGCCTCATGAGGAGCCTCTTTAGTAGGGCTGGTGAGTGTGGGCCTCACCCCCTAGGCCAGGTGGAAAGGGCCTTGTAGGGAGCGGCCTTCACACTCACAGTCGGGCAATGTTCCTCTGGCCTCATCATTTTAAGTGACTACGTATGCTGGTCTGTGACTGTAATAAATATTTGATTTGATTTGATTGACTCCCAACACGAAGCAAAATTGGATCAGCTGAAAAACTTTATTGTTTCTAATTTTAAATCCAGTACTAAAAAGGTAAAGGTGAAGGACTCCTGGAAGGTTAAGTCCAGTCAAAGGCGACTGTGGGGTGTGGTGCTCATCTCGCTTTCAGGTCGAGGGAGCTGGCGTTTGCCCGCAGACAGCTTTCTGGGTCATGTGGCCACCATGACTAAACTGCTTCTGGCGCAACGGAACACCGTGACGGAAACCAGAGCACACAGAAATACCGTTTAACTTCCCGGCGCAGTGGTACCCATTTATCTGCTTGCACTGGTGTGCTTTCGAACTGCCAGCAACAAGCTACAAGGAAGATGTACCACTCTCTCTTTTGCAGCTTTGTTTAGAAGTGATCCCAAGGTGTTTGTGGCCACGACTCTTCCTGCCACCTTCTTAATTTCCAACCTCTCCCCTCACTCTCTTTTCCTCTCTTCCCAGGTTGTGGTCACCAACACAATTCCTCACGAGATCCAAAAGCTCCAGTGCCCCAAAATTAAGACTGTGGACATCAGCATGATCCTTTCGGAGGCCATCCGCAGAATCCACAATGGGGAGTCCATGTCGTACCTTTTCAGGAATATAGGCCTGGATGACTGACTGGTACCTTGGAAGGCGAGGAGGAGGAGGAGAAGAGGGAAAATATTTTCAGGGGCCAAACTGGACATCTACACAGAAAACCAAGCTGTGAAGCATCGTGGCTTAAACTTTGTCCTTCAATGGAACCCACTTTGTTTAGTTGCTTTCCTTCCCCATGACTTAAATTTAGTAGATGAAATTTCCAGAACTTTTTTCTTCTTTTTTTGCAAAAAGACTTTTATTGGGGGGGAAAAGAACAAAAATCTAGTCTGTTACGTTTAGCTGCACCGTTGGTTAAGGACATGGTCCTTTTTGAGAAGTTATTGAGCCTCATTGAAATGCATTGGGGGCTGTGCAGGAGAAGACCCTGCGTCTCTTGAGGGTTTGGGTGACCAGGGAGCCCAACTGCGTGGTTTTGAAAGAGAAGCCCTATCCCCCTGGGCAATGACTCCCCAGGCGTGGGATTCTCCTGGTGAGAGACCCGCAGGGCCTGTTCCCATAGAACAGGTTATCCTTGTCTGCCTGTAAGCGAAAACTAGCCTTGCGCCCTGTGGGAGTCAGAGGACACAGAAATGGCAGCTGTGGGCTGGA
Organism: Podarcis raffonei; assembly: GCF_027172205.1. Classification (NCBI taxonomy): domain Eukaryota; kingdom Metazoa; phylum Chordata; class Lepidosauria; order Squamata; family Lacertidae; genus Podarcis; species Podarcis raffonei. The sequence continues at coordinate 46,749,408 of NC_070615.1, read as the reverse complement.
ACAACATGCTCAGTCTCCTGCCTCTCCTGGTCATTTCAATGAGGTTCACGCAGGAGAACTTCCTGGGAGATGGAGCTCTAAGGGTACAAATGTGCGTGTGTGCATGCGTACACACACACACACACTCGGAGAAAAGGGTCACGGCTCCTACGTGTTCACATTCCTTTCCTCCCTGAATCAGCTTGCTTGCAAGTGCTTTGAAGGGTTAATTACATACGATTCTTTTATCTCTCTCTTTTTTTAATATATATAAAAAAGCTACTGTATAAAGTTCGCATCTGACAAGCCAAAAAAGAAAAAAAAAAGTTGTACTGTTGTACGCAGTTCAGTGACATTTTTTGTAGAAGTGCTTTTATAGGAAAAGCATATGGAGTATGCACTGGTATTTATTTTCTGCAATGAGAAGAATAAATGACTTTGTTTTTGTGTGAGCTTCTTAGGAAATATTTGTTCGGCGGTTGTGCTCTTTTTGTCAGCGGAACAATATTCCGGGTGATGAGTGTGTGCTTGCCGGCAGCTTTCTGCGCTCCTTCAGTCTCCCCCTCTCAAAAACCCCCACAAAACTCGTTTTGACGTTTTTGCTAGACTTTTCCCACCTTGCAAAAGGGCAGCAGTGGGCTTCAGTGGGCTTACCCTTCTCACCCTTATGGAATCTTTTTTAGCCTTGCTTGCAAACTTCCATTCCCACACCTCCTAATATACCATTCAGCTGGGCACTCTGCAGAAACAAACCTCCTTAAACTAGCTGACACATGAGCAACATTGACATGCGAAATCCCCACCTTGAGAGTGTCATTTTGGAATTTGATATCTCTTCAGCTGCCCCTGCGTTGAATGCAGAACAGGCTTCAGGAACAGCGTTCCTGGGTTGGGCTTTAACGGAAGTCGCTCATTAAACAATGCCGCTAGTTAACGAAAAGGCTGACACATTAACAAAAGAGTGTCAATGTTTAGGAGGAAGGGCGGACAAGTTGGCCTGTGGGGGGACAGACATTTGAAGGGAGAATTGCACAAAAATGTCAAGGTGCAAGTTCTGCGAAGCAGGGACCTGTGGAGTGGGGGGAGGGTGGGGAGAAACTCAATTCAGTTAGCATTTAAAGGCAAAACCCATCAAATTCACCTTTTCTCAAAACGATGCAGGAACTGAAACACAGCTATCCTTCAACATTCGCCCTTCTCTGAATTTTGCAGCGCAGTTCACCAGCCAAAATGTGCTTAAAAACCCACACATTAGTGAACGTATCCTACAAAAATGCTATATATCATGGGAAATTGCTTTGTGTGAATCGGGGAAAATTGCATGCCAAAACGCATAGTAGGAGAAATTTGACCTAGAACGTTGATGAGTTTCATGAGGAAGTCACAGATGTGCTTAAGACTGAGCTTAAGACTGGAAAAGTGAGAAACTGAAAACGACAAGATCCCACGCATCCCTGGGCAGTCATGGATGGGTCAAATACCTTTAGCTGAATAGTCCTGTTGGTTTCATGTTGGATTTATGTGACGGAGACCCCCAGTCCCCTCCAGTGTTTCCCATCATAACCGAGAAAGCGTCACTGTTTTGCGCTGGCAGGGTTTGTCTGTGGCCTTAGGAGGGATCAGATATGTTTTCTTGAGTTCTGCCAGGGGCACATGGTTGAGAAGGGCGCGCCTTAGCATTTTGAAGAATGATCCTAAAACACCTGAGTGTGAGCCTGTTGTGCAACCCCGAGCCCCTCAGTCATGGGGGGCAAAGGTGGGGGGGTGTCCTGAGCCATGCACATTGGTTTGGGGTTTTTTTTTGCAACGTCTACGCAACTTCATCAGAACAAAAATGCCAAGCAGCATTCAAATTTGCAAATTTAGCGCTCCCCCCCGTAGCTCTGATTAAGCCTCAGTTCATTCGTATCCGCTGACAAAGGGGGCAGACTCTGCCCTAGGGCCAAGACAGCTCACCCACATGTACTGCTTCTCAAATCACAAACGGCCTGCCCCCCAGGCTGTTTAATGATCAATTCCTTGACTCTTGAAAGCAGCTGGTCACTCTCTCCTTGTTCCTGGGCCCAGGCATGATGTCCGCAGAAGACTTTCCTCCGGCTGAAATGCCCACTCCTTCACCCCACTTCAGCGTTACTGATGTGATCGTCGTGGTGGCGTATTTCCTTTTGAATTTGGCAGTGGGGATATGGGTAAGGTGGGCAAATCTTTAATCGGTTTAACGGCCCGATCGACTATGCGACGGCTTCAGTTGACCAATGGGACTGAGCATTCGGGGGATGCCAGCTTTTTAAAAGATGCAGTTTGGATTCTGCTGCCTGGGAACACAACATGCTCAGCTGTATTGGGCTGTTTTCTCCCCCCCCCCCACCCCTTAGTTCCCCCGCCACCAGAATTTGTTTGCATTTCTGCAAATCTAAATCCTCTGCTGAACCGGCCAATATCTCCCTGTTGCACGTAACTGGTGCCATTTTTACTGAGCGCTCATGCCTGAATGTAAGAAATTAGAGGGAATATTATTATGGTTATTATTACCCTTCCTGCCTCTAAAAATAAAGTAAGATTTTAGTCCTCATAGTTTTGAATAAAGGGTGAAATTAAATAAGAATCTGCTTTGCACCGAGCCAGAACATCAGTCCATCTAGGCTGGGTGTTGTTTGCAACAGATTCCAACAATCTTTTGCTGAGGTTTAGAACCCCAGGCCTAGGCGGCTAAATCCGACCCTCTAAGCCCCCTCTCAACTGGCTTCACCTCTGCTTTGCACCCTCTTTTGGTGTCTGTCTCGAAAATGTCTGCCTGCAATAATTATTATCACCTCTCTGAATCAGAATTTTTGTTGCCTGCACCCAAAGGTCCCAGGCTGGGTCAAAGCAATTTAAAACACAACTTTTTAGGAACCAGCTGCAGCATGCAAAGAGTTCCATCTTCAATCCATGGCACCTAGGGCTAGGAATGCACCCCCCCCCAATCTGAATTCCCAGAGAGCTGCTGCCAGTCAGTGTAAACAATATAGGAGTTAGATGGGCCAATGTTCCGACTAGGGGTGGGGCAGCTTCCTATGTTCAAAATGAGAAGAGGGTGGGTCTGAAAAATACGCAGCCCAACTGTGAAAGACCAGGGAAAAGAGGCATATCTTCAGCGTATGATGCAAACCATATAGGGAAGGAGCCAGGCATGCCTCTGTGGGGAGGGATTTCCACAATTTAGGGGCTGCCACAGAGAAGGCCCTGTACCCGGCCACCCCCTACCCAACTTCTCAGGGTGGTGGAAATATGAAGAGGGCGTCCTCTGCCGATCTAAAGACCCAGGGGACTCTGTAGGGAAGGAGGTGGTCTTTCTGGTACTTGGGGGTTATATTGTGGGGCAGCAGGAAGTCTCTGTCCGGTTCCCACGCTCTAGGCACAGTTTGTCTGTCACCCACCCCATGCTTAGTCGTCTCTTTGCCTGTCCAGTCTTCCTGCAGGGCAAACAGAAACACTTTAAGTGGATACTTCCTGGCTGGGAGGAACATAGTCTGGTGGCCGGTAAGTAGATGCAACTGCCTGTTTGATTTTGGGGCTCCACAAGGTTTCATCCAGGCCTCACAGAGGGCGGTGACTTATATGCATTGTTGGAAAAAGAGCAAGCGTTCCCCCCCAAAAAAATAGGGCACAAGAACATGCAGAACTGCATAAAATTTACACGTGCTAATTTATATTTCTAGATGCATGTTTAGAAAGTCACTTTCGTCCAAAGCGGACCCATTGGAAATAATAGCTCTAAGTGACTCACGTGCATTAATTTCAGTGGGTCTACTCAGAGTAGGACTACCGCTGGGTACAAGTCAACTAGGTAAAGGTAAAGGTACCCCTGACCATTAGGTCCAGTCGCAGACGACTCTGGGGTTGTGGCGCTCATCTCGTTCTATAGGCTGAGGGAGCCGGCGTTTGTCTGCTTCCGGGTCATGTGGCCAGCATGACTAAGCCGCTTCTGGCGAACCAGAGCAGCGCATGGAAACGCCATTTACCTTCCCGCCGGAGCGGTATCTATTTATCTACTTGCACTTTGACGTGCATTCAAACTGCTAGGTTGGCAGGAGCAGGGACTGAGCAACAGGAGCTCACCCTGTCGCGGGGATTTGAACCGCCGACCTTCTGATTGGCAAGCCCTAGGCTCTGTGGTTTAGACCACAGCGCCACCCGCATCTCACAAGCCAACTGCTGCAGTACTAATGCCAATACCATGCCGTGGTTAGTTGGAGTGTCAGACTGGGACCTGGGAGACCAGGGTTCAAATCCCCACTCAGCTGTGGGCCAGTCCCTGCTTCTCAGCCTTACCTACCTCACAAGGTTGTTGTGGGGGATTAAATAAGAACGGGAAGAGTTGGAAGGGACCACAAGGGTCGTACGTACCAATCGGCTGCAGTGCAGGAATCTTTTGCCCAATGTGGGGCTCAAACCCACAACCCTGAAATGAAGAGTAATGCTTTACCAACTGAGTGATCCTTGGAGGAAAAAAAGTGGTATATAAATACAGTGGTACCTCTGGTTACGTACTTAATTCGTTCCAGAGGTCTGTTCTTAACCTGAAACTGTTCTTAACCTGAGGCACCACTTTAGCTAATGGGGCCTCCCACTGCTGCCACTGCACAATTTCTGTTCTCATCCTGAAGTAAAGTTCTTAACCCGAGGTACTATTTCTGGGTTAGCGGAGTCTGTAACCTGAAGCGTATGTAACCTGAAGTGTATGTAACCTGAGGTATCACTACAATAAATGAATGGACCAGGTGACCTGTGTGCCTGCTCAGTCAGGGCCATCTTTACCTGGGGGTGCAAATTCTGGGGGGTGCCCAGCGTCTGCCATTGAAGCCGCCTAAGCTCTTAACTATCTACTTCTTATGAAATAATAAATAATTTTGATCAAGCTAGAAAAACAAAATACATATATACCTAGGTATTACCGAAATGTATACCTACTGTTTCACTAAAGGACCATCGACTTTGTGCATTCATTTACCAAAGATTGCACCAGTGGTGGTGCTTGTCATTCACAATGGCAATGCTTGTCAGACTCAACAACGGTGCTTGTCATTCTCAACGGCGCTGTGCACGCGAAATTAACTAAATTTGGGGGCGCTGGGCAGATCTTTGCACCCTGGTGGTGCATATGCTAAAGATGGCCCTGCGCTCAGTCCAAACTCTTCTCTGTCCTCCTTCTTTCTGGTACCCACCGAAAACATTTTTGTTTCAGAAGCATATCAAGAAGTTACACGAGTTTTCATTTTAGCTACTGCTGCTTTAGGAGAGACGTTTAAATACCTGATGTTTAACTCTTTCCAATTGATAATTTTAATGCTTTATTGTTATTTTTTTTGTAATTTGCTTAGGGTTTTTGCAATTTGTTTGGTATAATAATAATAATAATAATAATAATAATAATAATAATAATATTGGCTGCTTTTGGCCTGCAGATTGGTGCCTCACTCTTTGCCAGCAGCGAAGGATCGAGCCTTTTCATTGGACTGGCCGGCACGGCGGCCGCAGGAGGGGTAGCAGTGGCCGGCTTCGAATGGAACGTGAGTAGTGCCGGATTTACGTATGAGCTAAACAAGCTATAGCTTAGGGCTTCACTCTCTTGGGGATCCCCCAAAAAATTTCAAGAGAAAAAAACCCTGGATGTACATTTCCCTAAATATAAGATAAAAAACAAATAAAATAAAACCTACATACAGTTAGAGCTTAATAATTATTTCACTATTAAACTACTTCTTAATTGTGTTTCACTATTAATATACTACCGGTGCTGAAGAAACCGAAATTGACCAATTCTATGAAGACTTACGGGACATGGGTGGCGCTGTGGGTTAAACCACAGAGCCTAGGGCTTGCCGATCAGAAGGTCAGTGGTTCGAATCTCTGTGACGGGGTGAGCTCCCATTGTTCGGTCCCTGCTCCTGCCAACCTAGCAGTTCGAAAGCACGTCCAAGTGCAAGTAGATAAATAGGTACCACTCCGGCGGGAAGTTAAATGGCGTTTCTGTGCGCTGCTCTGGTTTACCAGAAGCGGCTTAGTCATGCTGGCCACATGACCCGGAAGCTGTATGCCAGCTCCCTCGGCCAATAAAGCGAGATGAGCGCCGCAACCCCAGAGTTGTCCGTGACTGGACCTAATGGTCAGGGGTCCCTTTACCTTTATCTATATGAAGACTTACAACACCTTCTAGAAATGACACCAAAGAAGGATGTTCTTCTCATTATAGGGGATTGGAATGCTAAAGTAGGGAGCCAAGAGATAAAAGGAACAACTGGATGGTTGAACCACTTTGGAAATTTCAGCTAGTGCTTATGTCCGAAGCACAAATCCCTTTTCTTTTACACATATGCACCAATGTGTAGAGCCACACTTAAGTGTTTTTATATCTCTTTCCAGGCCACCTTTGTGCTTCTGGCGTTGGCCTGGGTGTTTCTTCCCGTCTACATCTCTTCAGGGGTAAGTTGGGAACCGGGTTTGGTCCCGTCCTTAGGTGTGTGGCCTTCCTGCACCCCCAACAGCTGCTTTTTATGACCTCTTCCATACCAATTCAGTGCTGCCTACCCAGGTGGCCGAGGCCCACAGCCTTCTCTGTACTTGGCAATTCAAATAGTATTAATAAATATCTCCCAAGGCTCCTGGGTGAAAAGCCACCACAATTTATTTTAACATGATTCTAATGCTGTGTTTTACGTTGCGTAACCTGCCCCGGGACTGTCAGATAATAAACGGCGTGACTCCCCAGTGAGGCAGGTTTTCCACATTTCTGCAAGTGTTTGTCACCATGAAAATTCACCTGTCTTTTGGTACAAATTCCTTTTTGGTCATACAATCCAATTTTGGTCATACAATCCAATTGGAAAATTGGGAAAGGTTGTGGAAGGTGGATATCAATTTCACAGCCTGTTATATGATAAAAGAGAACATGATTTTACTGCTGGTACCTCACTTTGGGAAAATTGGCTAAGATTTACAAAAAGCAGTCAAACTTATGCTGGAGATGTAAGAGGGAGATGGGAACCTTTTATCACATGTGGTGGGGATGTAAAATTGTAAGAAAATTTTGGAACGAGGTATATGAGGAGCTGAAAAAATTATTCAAGATTTCCTTTGCCAAAAAGCCAGAGACTTTTTTGTTAGGCCTAATATCAAATGACTTTCCCAGAGATAAGAAAAATGTATTCCTTTACCCAACATCTGCCCCCCCCCACTAATATAGGCATTCTTATCCACACTTTTTGCTAAGATGTACTTTTTTGTACACATTATTTGGCCGGAGAACAGCAGCACAAAATTTGGAAAAGTGCAAATTATGCTGTGTTTCGGTTTGCATGCAAAGTGAAAATTGGGCTAGGCTCACGTTAAAATCTGAACGGAGCTGGCATTTCCCCCATCCTGAATTATAACACTGGCATCTGATTCTTTCCCTTCCTTTCCCTTCCTCCGATCAGATTGTCACCATGCCAGAATACCTCCAGAAGCGTTTTGGCGGGGAGAGAATTCGGATATACCTTTCATCCCTGTCTCTCCTGCTTTCCATCTTCACCAAGATATCGGTGAGTGGCTGCTAGCCAGCGAAATAATGCCTCTCAAATATGGCGGGGGCAAAAATATAAATAAAACCAATAAATGAAGTAGACAACCGTTCTGGGGTGTTTAAACCTCTCTGCCCTGCCCTGCCCCCGAGGCAGATGCCAATTTACCTGATGCAAAATTGGGGACTGGGCAATAACCTCCTCTATTTAGCAAATCCGCACAGATCTGCTGAGGAAGTGGGGGGAGACGAAGGTGTGTAGAATGTGGGGGGGCACCCCTGGCTTGCGACCCCCCAAAAAAAAGTTTGTTTGAGGGTCATTTTGACCCCTGGGATAAAAAAAAAGAGATTAGCCTCCTGTGTTTTTAAATAGTTTGGTAGCCCAGTTGGTAAAGCATGAGACAATCTCAGGGTTTTGGGTTCGAGAGCCAACTTTGGGCAAAAGATTTCTGCATTGCAGGGGGTTGGACTAGAGGGCCTTTGTGGGCCTTCAAACGCTGTGATTCTGTGGTTTGAAATTACCGTATATTTAACTGATTACTGTTTTGATGTGCGTTTGGATGCTGCTTTTGGAATAACACCTTTTTAGAAAGCAGGCTAGGAAACTTAGACTAAAAAATAAAATAAACATGGATCCCAGATGTCCGTATTGCAAGGTAGAGAAATGACCTCTGCCTGTGACCTTCACCAATGGGTCACTGGGGCCTAATCTGACCAACCTATCGCAGATGATGGTTCAGGCGTCCTACAGCTCTCTCGTCAGCAGGAGGTGCTGTTGGTCAAGTTGCTGTCCCGACCTTGAGCTTCCTGTGGCCTCCTGTTTTCTTTTGCTGAATATTATTTTGCCTCCGTCTGTTTGACACCGGCACACCCTTGCTTGTTTCCCAGAAAAGCCTTTGGGCAACAGATCTGTGCTCCAAGAGGAGGCTTAGATATACGAAGCACGATCAGGACGAAATTAATCCCTTTTACATCCCTTTGAGTTAAGGGTTGAAGTGCACGCTTAACTTTCCTTGTCGAAACCAGTGGGAATTAAACGAGCGTAATGTTTCTTTATAGGCCAATTTTAAAAGCAATAAACTTCAGCTGAGTCATGTTGTTATGGGGACAATTATTGCTGTTTGGAATAAGTATATATAATGAATGACCTTATTATTATCTTGTATAATATGGTACAAGGAGGGGAGGTTGATTAATGGCTACTGGCGTGTGATGGCTTTTTCGAACCTCCAGCCTCAGAGGCAGTCTACCTCTGAATCCCACTTAATAGATCAGGTGAGGAAAGAGATTCACCCGGTGGAATTAGATCCTTACCTCCCCTCCCACTCCCAAGGGGCCAGCTTTGAAAGCTGGTTAGGGCTGTTCACCTGCCAGTCACATGACATTACAGTGAAGTCAGGTGACCCGTTTCCCTTTACCTATGCAGTTTGAAATCTAATCGCACTGTGCTTTGCAAGTGCTGACGATCAGTTGGTCATTGGCAGGGCTTGGGGAAGTGGCCCGGCTATCCAGGTGTCGATGAACAGCTGATTGACAGCACCTCCTTGCGGCCAGCTTAATGGTGTAGATAGGAAATGCCACTGTGGGGATTTTTTGGACCAAACTGGGGAGAAGAATTTACAGTGTAAGAAGGTCACAGCAAGAGATTCTGAGGGACACAGCAGGTCTAATTAATTAGTTGTAAAGTGACTGAACGTCTGGATCACACCGCATCTAATAAGGTACTTCCTGGGAGGAAGTGTTTAATTGGGAAGAGGAAGGCTAATTAGATTACTGAGAAGATCTGAATGGAGAACCAGGTTCTCAACAACCAGGTTGGTTCCCTAAGTGGACGCAGGGCCCAATCCAAAGACTGAATTGTCCTTGTCTGGTAATAGCATTTGTCACTTCTGCATAGCTCTTGCTCAGGAGTCAGAATAAATGTGGGCGTACCAAAAGCTTGCATATCTAAGCTAACAGCCCGAATGGCTTATTTAAAAATTATTATTATTACTATTATTATTATTATTATTATTAGTATGTTTCTGCATTCCTCAATCTTGGCTCCAGGCCAAATTGGCAAAGCAGTTTAAAAGGTTGTGACCAGATGAATCCTTGTTTATTTATTACAGTGGTGCCTCGGGTTACAGACGCTTCAGGTTACAGACTCCGCTAAGCCAGAAATAGTACCTCGGGTTAAGAACTTTACTTCAGGATGAGAACAGAAATCGTGTGGCAGCAGTGGGAGGCCCCATTAGCTAAAGTGGTACCTCAGGTTAAGAACAGTTTCAGGTTAAGAACGGACCTCCAGAACGAATTAAGTTCTTAACCAGAGGTACCACTGTATTACATTTATATACCACCGTTATCTTCCCAGGATCTCAAGGTGGTGTACCTGGTTCTCCTCCTCCCCATTTCATCCTCACGACACAACCCTGTGAGGCAGGTCACTCTTAGAGATGGTGACCGCCCCAAGGTCACCCAGTGAGCTTCATGCCTGGGTGGGGATTTGAACCCTGATCTCCCAGGTCCTGGTCCGACACTCTCACCCAGGCACCCCCAAACGCGGCCCTCCAGATGTTTTGGGACTACAATTCCCATCGTCCCTGACCACTGGTCCTGTTAGCTAGGGATGTTGTAGTCCTAAAACATCTGGAGGGCCGAGTTTGGGGCTGCCTGCCCTAACCATTAAGCCGCATTGGCTCTGGTGTGATTGGTGTGGCCTGAAGGGGAAGTGACCGAGGAGAGGTGGAGCCTGGGGAGAAATATAAGTGCAAAGTGTAGAGGCCAATGAGGGTCATATTTGGCCCCTGGCCCTGAGTTTCCATAGGGACGCGGGTGGCGCTGTGGGTTAAACCACAGAGCCTAGGACTTGCCGATCAGAAGGTCGCGGTTCGAATCCCCGCGACAGGGTGAGCTCCCGTTGCTCGGTCCCTGCTCCTGCCAACCTAGCAGTTCGAAAGCACGCCAAAGTGCAAGTAGATAAATAGGAACCGCTCCGACGGGAAGGTAAACGGCGTTTCCGTGCGCTGCTCTGGTTCGCCAGAAGCGGCTTAGTCCTGCTGGCCACATGACCCAGAAGCTGTACGCTGGCTCCCTCTGCCAATAAAGCGAGATGAGCGCCGCAACTCCAGAGTCGGTCACGACTGGACCTAATGGTCAGGGCCCCCTTTACCTTTACCTTTACCTGAGTTTCCACGCCCCTGTTTAATGTGTGAAACAGCACATTTAAAAAAGCTCTGAACTATCCACCTTCATCCCTTTGCTGCTGTAGATTCTTGCAAGGCACATTCAAACTTCTGTTGTCATCTTGGGCTCCCCCGTCACACCTAGGTGTGACTTCCAGACTCCTGTCCATTGTTATCCCATGCCCCTAGTTGGCCCTGCCTGGGATCTTTCTCGGTTCCCCAAAAGGACATGCCGTCTTGTGGCCGCCTTGCCAAGGCTGGTCCCTATTCTTTAATTGCATTGCAACAGCTCCCTGAGTCACTCCCTATTCAGCCGCGGAGTGACTGGTCCGGTCCGGGAGATTAAGCGAGCATCTCACCCCCTTCACGGGAGATTTGGATAATCTTTGTTGACAGCGAGTTATTGAGATGAATGTCTGCAGACACGCGGGATGGTGTGAAGAGGTGGGGCAATTTATTCAGGCCAGGTATTTTGCTGACGGTAAGCACCTGCAGAGGTCGGGTGCTTGGGAGGCAGCTGGGAGAAATGGACCCAAGCCAACGGGAGAGGCTTTTCCAAGTATGGAGACGGTCAGGGTTAACAGAGGGGCGAGATGTTCCTTTGGGTATCCTGGTCCCTATACAGCAGGGGAGGGGGACCTGTGGCTGTCCAAATATTGTTGGACTCCAGTTTTAAAATGTCCCATTGATAGGGTTGTCAGGTCAGGAGCTTCCCAGATCCTGAGCATACCCTCCAACATTTCTCGGATGAAAATAGAGAAATCCTGTTCCATAATAATAATAATAATAATAATATTAATATTTATACCCCGCCCATCTGACTGGGTTGCCGCCCCAGCCACTCTGGGCGGCTTCCTACATATATAAAAACCACAACAAACTATTAAACATTAAAAAAACTTCCCTACACAGGGCTGCCTTCAAATGTCTTCTAAAGGTTGTATAGTTATTTATCTCCTTGGCTCAGGGGTCACATAACTCCATACCGTCCAACATTTATCCAATGTAAATAGGGACATCCTAAGGGAAGGCGGGGGATGCGGTTGGCACTGTGGGTTAAACCACAGAGCCTAGGACTTGCCGATCAGAAGGTCGCCAGTTCGAATCCCCACAACGGGGTGAGCTCCCGTTGCTCAGTCCCTGCTCCTGCCAACCTAGCAGTTCAAAAGCACGTCAAAGTGCAAGTAGATAAATAGGTACCGCTCCGGCGGGAATGTAAACAGCGTTTCTGTGCGCTGCTCTGGTTCGCCAGAAGCGGCTTAGTCATGCTGGCCACATGACCCGGAAGCTGTACGCCAGCTCCCTCTGCCAATAAAGCGAGATGAGCGCTGCAACCCCAGAGTCGTCCACGACTGGACCTAATGGTCAGGGGTCCCTTTACCTTTAAGGGAAAGCGGGATGTTCTGGGATCAAATCAGAAACTGGGACGGCTTCTGTAAATCTGGGATTGTCCCTGGAAAATAAGGACATTTGAAGGGTCTGAGTTTTCAGGGCCCAGACCTAGACCTAGGAGACACCCCCGGCAAAGTCATGGGGAGGGAGACAGGCGCTGGCCGAAGGGTTAACCAAGTGAGCTTCATGGCTGAGTGGGGATTTGAACCCTGGTTTCTCCCAGGCCCTATTCCAACACCACTCAGCCTCGCTTATAGAGTGGCAGAGCTGGAAAGTTTTTACTATTATCCCAATAAGACAGGGAATTGGAGCACTGCGTGCTTTGATTTAAGAGTCTTCCTTTGGAGCAGTTTAAAGATAACTTTCCTGGAAAGGATGGGTAAAAATCTCGCCCCACCTTAGAAGTCTTGCTTCTGCTGCCAGCCCCAAATAAGTGTAAGGTTTTCACTGATGAACGCAAGCAACTGATGTTCCTCCTCCCGGGAGCTGTTGAGACGGACTTCAAAGGCTTTTTATAGCTGCTGTTTTTCTTTTATGAATGGGCCAGGCCTGCGTCTCCTTCTCCCCCTAGATTTATTTTCAAAATGAGTCTGTTGTTGTGCTGAGAAGCCTTCTTAACAAGTTCCCTCGCCTGTCCGTCCCTGCCGAACTATACGAGAGGAAGCTGGAGGGGCCGTGTTTTTGTATTCCAAGAGGAGGAATGATGATGGTTTCTTTAATGGGATGCAGATGGCTGCCAACACCTTAAACATCCTCCGCCCTCTTTAAGTAATTATGAAAGCTTTGCTTTCACCTGCCATTGCAGCTTGCCAAATTCGACTCTTGTCAAGCAGGGGGAAAAGGCGAGAGGGATGTGTCTCAGGGAATAGAGACCCTCCTGGTCCTTCAGAGATTGAGGGATTCCAGTTCCCTCAGACCCGGCTAGCATGGCCAGTGGCCTGGGATGATGGGAGTTGTAGTCTAGCAACACCGGGAGGGCTGCCTGAGGCAGCTGGGCTTTCAACAAAACAGGGGAGAATGGGACTTCTGCTTCGCATCTCTCCCATCTGGTGAAATGGCATACTTAGGAACGATCCATGATCACTGCAGATCCATGGGCTCCACGATCACTGCAGATGGTGACAGCAGTCATGAAATTAAGAGACGCCTGCTTCTTGGGAGAAAAGCAATGACAAACCTAGACAGCATCTTAAAAAGCAGAGACATCACCTTGCCAACAAAGGTCCGTATAGTTAAAGCTATGGTTTTCCCAGTAGTGATGTATGGAAGTGAGAGCTGGACCATAAAAGAAGGCTGATCGCCGAAGAATTGATGCTTTTGAATTCTGGTGCTGGAGGAGACTCTTGAGAGTTCCATGGACTGCAAGGAGATCAAACCTCTCCATTCTGAAGGAAATCAGCCCTGAGTGCTCACTGGAAGGACAGATCGTGAAGCTGAGGCTCCAATACTTTGGCCACCTCAGGAGAAGAGGAGACTCCCTGGAAAAGACCCTGATGCTGGGAAAGATGGAGGGCACAAGGAGAAGGGGACGACAGAGGACGAGATGATTGGACAATGTTCTCAAAGCTACCAGCATAAGTTTGACCAAACTGTGGGAGGCAGCGGAAGACAGGAGTGCCTGGCGTGCTCTGGTCCATGGGGTCACGAAGAGTCAGACACGACTAAACAACAACAAAAGGAACGATCCTGAGTGTGGCATGGTAACCTCGGTGACCGAAGTGGGGAGCTGGGTCTCCACATGGTCCCTTGAAACTCTTGGAAATCTGTCTCCACAAGTCTAATCCAGATGTTGTTTTCTGAAATGAAGCAATGGCTCTCTCACACAGGAAACTATATGAAACACTGGCAAGCATGCTTTTATAGGGCGTTGGAGAGGGTCACATGACTTGCTTTGGCCAATGCAGAGGCTTTTTCACCGGCCTCCCTGCAATTGTCTCCTCTGGCCACTTGGTGGCAGTCTCACAGCGGCTCTTGAACCCTGGGCTGGAGCGGCGCTAGACTCTGGCACCACCGCAGAGCTCTGGTCGGAAGGGAGAACTGCAGGGTGGCGTACCTCTCGGACCGCAGCAGCTTATGGGATCAGGCTTGGTTCGGTTCCCCGGTAAAAGTCAGGTTGCTCCTTGACTTGAGAAACAATGCTCCTCTGCAGCTGCTCTACAAGGCTGCAGGACTCCTTGTTCTGCCGCTCCCCCCCCCCCGCGACGGCCATGTGGAACTGGTGGTGCCTTTAAATGTCAGATCTGTTCTCAGCATCCCAAGGCAAGGTCACCCCCTTGTCAGCCTTCTGGGCCTCAGCCCCGGGGCATTGCCATACCAAGAAGGGGCGAGGTGCGTGCTGCGCTTGGGTTATGCCAGAGCAGCCCGTAATCCTGCAAAGAATGTAAGGTCTCACCCCGTCCCGCTGCCTCTGATGTGGTCCAGGTGTGTGAACCGAGAACAGGAACTGAGCTTCGTAAGCAACAGCACCACTGGGGTGGCACAAGTGCTCGTGTGTTTCGAAGGAGGCTCCGAGATTTGCACTCGTTACCGATTTGCTACCAGGCCACGTTCAGAGGGTTGCTATTAGAATAGAAAGTCCTTGACAACTTGGGACAAGTTTCCCTGCGAGATCGCCTTGCCCCAAATATACCCACATGGCTGCTTTGATGGGTGGAACTGGCCCTGTTACAAGTGCCCCATAATACCCGTTCCTCATCGAGCATTTAGTGTAGCTAAACTGTGGAACTCCCTGACTCTTGATACCAGGCAGCCGCCTCCGCTGTGGTCTTTTCGGCACCTAGTAAAACATTTTTCTTTAGACAAGCCTATGCATACATTTAGAAAGCTGGCCTGTGTTTCCATCTGTGTTTAGTTCATTGCTGATTTTGTTTTGATTTAAAGAGTCTTTGTTCTTTCCCCTGACAGAACTACAATTCCCAGAGCGCAGTTGATCCCTCAGGGAACTTTGGGAATTATAGTTCTGGGAGGGGAATAGGGGCCTGCAAACAACTCCCAGCACCCTCAATGAACTAAAGCTCCCAGAATGCTTTGGGGGAAGCCACGGCTGTTTAAAGTGGTGTTGTAGTTTAAAAGTGTGGCATGAATGGGGCCGCAATATGTTTCTGAATACCAGTTGAAGGCGATTGCATGTGAAGAGAGGTCTATTGCAGTAATGCTCTGCTTGCAGCCTGTCTATCAGCATCAGGTTGGCCACTGCAAGAATCTGGATGCTGGACTATCAGACAAGCCCTTGATCTGATCCAGGAGTGCTCTTTTTTTCTGCAGCCCCTGAAAAATGTTTTTAACCAGGCTTCCTCAACCTCAGCCCTCCAGATGTTTTTGGCCTACAACTCCCATGATCCCTAGCTAGCAGGACCAGTGGTCAGGGATGATGGGAACTGTAGTCTCAAAACATCTGGAGGGCCACGGTTGAGGAAGCCTGGTTTAAACCCTGAAAATTGGCGACTCTAATGGTTTGGACAAGACTTCACCAAAGGGCAGCAGCAGCGACAAATTAAAGGGCAGTCAGTCAGTAGAGCGTGAGATCTCAGGGTGGTGGCTTTGAGCCCCACATCGTGTGAAAGATTCCTGCATTGCAGGGGGTTGGACTAGATGACCCTTGTGGTCCTTTCTAACCCTACAATTCTAATAATAATAATAATAATAATAATAATAATAATAATAATAATTTATTACTTATACCCCTCCCATCTGGCTGGGCCTCCCAGCCACTCTGGGCGGCTTCCAACAGAACATTAAAAACACAATAAAACATCAAACATTAAAAACTTCCCTAAACAGGGCTGCCTTCAGATGTCTTCTAAAAGTCAGATAGTTGTTTATTTCCTTGACATCTGATGGGAGGGCATTCCACAGGGTGGGTGCCACCACCGAAAAGGCCCTCTGCCTGGTTCCCTGTACTTCACTTCTCGCAGGGAGGGAACCACCAGAAGGCCCTCGGAGCTGGACCTCAAGTGTCCGAGCTGAATGATGGGGTTGGAGACACTCCTTCAGGTATACTGGGCCGAGGCTGCTCAGGCAATTGGCCAGGGACAGATGTCTAAGGAATTAGGAACTGCTGGAACGTATGAGGAAAAATAACAGAGCAAAGCTTTTGTGGTTTTTGCCGGCCCGGGAAAACAGCACAGCATTCATATTTCTGGGTGACCTAATGCTGGCGTGATCTGACTTGGAAAAGGCTGTTGTGTGTGAGGGTGAAGACTCGTGAGGACAGAGAAGGGAGGGCCCCGGACGACTTGTTTGATGCCTCCCAAGTTGCTGCAGGAGAGGGCGTGGGGCAGGGCAAGCTCCGGCGGGGAGAGGGAACAGGTTGTAGATCCATTTGCGTTGTTTCCTTGCCCTGATTGAAACGAGATCAGACAGAGCATGAAACAAGGGCGCCTGGGTACTTTGGGGCCCTTGTGCTGCCTCAGAGAGGGCAGGCGCCAGCAAGAAGCATCACTGGGTATCTGTCAAGGACCCCCCCCACTTCTGCCAGAGGTCCACAGCTGGTCTTGTTCCTCGCTGTTGCGTCTTCCTCACCTGCTCTCTCTGAGCGAGGGGAATGGAGGTGCTCCTTCCACTTGCCATGCGCTCTTCCTCTGGGTGGGTGTATGGATCAGGCCCAGAGGGGGGGGGGAGAGTGAGGGAAAGGGTAGCTGTGTCCCTTTAGGGCAGCGGTTCTCAACCTGTGGGTCCCCAGATGTTGTTGGACTACAACTCCCATCATCCCTGAGCTCTGGCCTTGCTAGCTAGGGGTGATGGGAGTTGAAGTTCAACAGCATCTGGGGACCCACAGGTTGAGAAAGGCTGCTTTAGGGCATATTGACTGAGGACACATTTTAAAAAAAAATATATTTATTAAGATTTTCAAATTTAGTACAATACAAAAAACATAAAGTCAAAAAAAAAGAAAAACAAAAAGCAGAAAAAGTTAAAAACACATAAAGTTCACAAAATCTATTTTTCAATAACATATTTCCCTGACCTCCTCATACCCCCTTTCTTGTATTCCAATTCAAATTGTTAATTCAGCAAATCCTTATCCATAATTTTTAACCTATTTCTATGCTTAATTTAACATATGATTATTTTACTTTTTCTCTTTCATTAATTTCCTCAATTTATTTTTACTAACCTTATTTTCCTTTAATTTAGTCCATTTTAAAACAAACCAATTTTACCTTATCCAAACTTCAACATCAACACCTGTACCTCAAACATTCTTTCTAAAGTCGACCCAGGTTCCCTTCCACGAATTTCCCAAATTTCATACACATTACCTTGACTGAGGACACATTTATACCTGACATTTAAAACACTTTGGTACCACTTTAAGCAGCTGCAACTCCCCCCCCAAAGAATTCTGGGAGCTGTAGTTTGGTAAAGGTGCAGAGAGTTGCACCGTAACTCCCCTCACAGAACAACAATTCCCAGAGTGTCTAACACAATCAATCCCTCTTCCCAGGGAACTCTGGGAATCAAAGCCTTTTGAGGGGAATAGAAGGGCCTCCTAGCAACTCTTCAGCAGCCCAGTTTCTTTCAGTTTCCCCCTTTTCCAATCTTAAATCCATTTCTTCGCATTTCTGCAGAAATTTGCAACTTTCGTTATTTGAAAAACAAAATAATCCTCATGGAAATTCACCAGCATTTTAGTTTGAAATTTTCCTACATTTTTTGCACGTAGCTTTTACTAATGTCCATATGATTGTAGGCAATTTTCAGCAATATAGTGCTTTTTCGTATGCTGTTTCCACTCATGGTCTTCCTCCAAACCTCCGTAATTGTATTAACATTGGCCAGAGAACTAGATTGCAAAATTCAGATACGTGCAAATTTTGAAGGAAAGCTGGGTTTCACTTTGCATATTGTTTCGGAAACTGTAGATTTGATAGGTTTCCCTTTCGGTGTGAACTGAACCAAATTCCCCCCCCCCCTCAGATGGGAGCCCCCTGGCTGTTCTGAGTGACTCTCCAGCAGAGGGAAATAGCCAGGAGATCAGAGTTGTGTGTGTTTGTGTGATCCATGGCCTGCCATTCACCTCCTTAACTAGCCTTCTGCCCCCAGTGGAGGACCGGTGTTGAAACAAAAGTTGTTTAAAATAATGCACAGCACAGAGAAAGCAGAGGGGAAAAAAACCTTTTCTCCCTCGCTCCCAAAATCAATGAAGCTGAATGCTGGAAGATTCGGGACAGGTAAAATAAAGTACGGTACTTTTTCATGCAGTGCATTGTTGAACTGTGGAACTCCCTTCCACTGGAGGCAAAGATGGCCACCAACCAGGATGGCTTAAAGGAGGACTGGGGAAATTCTTGGAGGATAACACTATCAATGACTAGCCACAATGGCTGTGCTCTGCCACTGGAGGGGAAGGTTGCTCTTGTGCTCTCCGCCTGGTTTACTATCCCTAGTACTTCAAGACACCCATGAAAGTGCCTGGCTTAAAACTGCCTATCAAAAACTTCACTCTTGTGGCCTATCCCCACAACACCTACTCATTATGGGCCCCACTAAAGCAAACAGTCTAATTTGGTCAACGTCTAAAAGATATTGAGCATCAGAACAACCTGGCCACTATAAGGAAATTCTGCCCTTGGTATGTTCAGTTTCCACCTCTCCATTTTGATTCTCTGGCCCCATATCTGCACAAACTTATTATCCCAAAATACAGACGTGCTTTTACACTTGCAAGTCTGGATGTTTTGCCATCTGTGATACTTGAGGGTCGATTCCAAAAGATCCCGCCTGAGAAACGTCTTTGCCCCTGTGGAGACAGTAGCACCGAAACAGCGGCGCACGTCCTCCTGTCTTGCACTCTCTGCAAAGACCTGAGGAACGACATCATCTCCCCACTCGTACTAACCATCCCAGGGCGCTCAACCACTGCCACAATGTCCTTTCTTCTATCAGATCAGAATGAACAGATAACTGCAAAGGTGGCTAGGTTCATAGCAGGGGCAATCAGAATAAGGGCTGCTAACTGATTCAGGACTTTAAATTGTGCTTTTATATCAAATTTCCTTTTCTGCGTATACAGTAATGTTTTACTGTTGCTGTGGCCATTGGCTAATGCAAATAAAGTTTTATCTCTCTCTCTCCCCTGCAAACTGCTCTTGTGCTCAGATCCTGCCACAGACATCTGGTTGGCCAGTCTGAGAACAGGATGCTGGACTGAATGGTTCATTGGCCTGATCCAACAGGCTATTATTCTGTTCTTCTGTTAAATAAGATTCAGCTGCCAGTAGTGGAGTCATCTGTACCCGAGTGGCAGTGATGGTTGGCATCAGCCAGCAAAGCATTCTGGACTGGCTTTGCTCAAAATCGGAACGTTTTCAAAAAATCGCTGGCAGCGTGGACAGAGCGCTGTCTTGACCAGAGCCCAGGATCCTGTCCAAGCTGCTTGTTGTCAGTCTCTAACCTAATTTCCAGGAAAAAAGCAAATATTCTGCATTGCCCCTTTGAACATGCTCAGGATTTTGCAGTCTATCTGCTCCTCCAGCAAAGCGAGCTTGTTCCTTTCTGACATCCCTTTTGCAACCTGTCAGATATTGACCAACAAGTGCACACACACCCGGGTGGCGTCTTGATAGCTGCCGCCAGATTTATGGATTGTCCTTCTCTTGGAAGAGGGAGTTGAGTCATACAGATTGGAGTGAGAGGCTCAGACCGGGAAAAGGGTATGGAGCCAGAGTTGCAGAAGAACCTCCAGCTGCCCTTGTGCAAGGCAACCCAGGTTGGAAGCAATTTTTTAAAAAGCACTACTTCTAGCACATTTCAAGCGTTCCATTTTTTTAATCTACTTTATCCTGGCAAGCATCCTTCAGGCTAGTGTGTTATCCTCATATTGCAAACGGAAAGCTGAATATAAGAAGAGCAGGATCAGGCCAATGGCCCATCTAGGCCAGCCTCCTGTTCTCAAAGTGGCCAAGCAGAAGCCTGCAGGCAGGATCCGAGCACAGGAACCCTCTCTCCTCCGGCAGTTTCCAACAATTGGTATTCAGAAACATTTCTGCCTCTGACTGTGGAAGCAGGGCAGAGGCATTGTGCCCCTAAAGAACCAGGCGTGCAGCCTGGAAGTCATTGTGGACTCACAGCTGTCCATGGAGGCACAGGGCAATTCTGTGTCCAGGGCAGCTGTCTACCAGCTCAATCTGGTACGCAGGCTGAGACCCTACCTGGCTGCAGACTGTCTCGCCAGAGTGGCGCACACTCTGGTTATCTCCCACTTGGACTACTGCAATGCTCTCTGTGTGGGGCTGCCTTTGAAGGTGATTCGGAAACTACAAGTAATCCAGAATGTGGCAGCTAGACTGGTGGCTGGGAGTGGCCGCCGAGACCATATAACACCAGTCCTGAAAGACCTACGTTGGCTCCCAGTACGTTTCTGAGTGCAATTCTGAGTGTTGGTGCTGACCTTGAAAGCCTAAACGGCCTCAGCCCTATACCTTGGGTTAAGAATTTAATTCGTTCTGGAGGTCCATTCTTAACCTGAAACTGTTCTTAACCTGAGGTACCACTTTAGCTAATGGAGCCTCCTGCTGCCACTGCTCCACTGCTGTGTGATTTCTGTTCTCATCCTGAAGCTAAGTTCTTAACCCGAGGTACTATTTCTGGGTTAGTGGAGTCTGTAACCTGAAGCGTCTGTAACCTGAAGTGTCTGTAACCCAAGGTACCACTGTATACCTGAAGGAGCATCTCTACCCCCATCATTCAGCCTGGACACTGAGGTCCAGCTCCGAGGGCTTTCTGGCAGTTCCCTCACTGTGAGAAGTGAGTTTACAGGGAACCAGGCAGAGGGCCTTCTTGGTGGTGGCACCCGCCCTGTAGAACGCTCTCCTGCTAGATGTCAATGACATAAAGAACTACACAACTTTCAGAAGACATCTGAAGGCAGCCCTGTATAGGGAAGCTTAATGTTTGATGTTTTCTTCCATTTTCATATCTGTTGGAATGGCTGAGGCAACCTAGGCAGCATATAATTAATAAAATTATTATTAGTAGCAGTATCTAAGCTGGCGGCCATCACTGCCTCCTGGGGCAACAAGTTCCATAGTTTATGCGACTCAGAGAGAAGCTTGTGAAACACTACATAGCGAGCTTGCGGTTGTGTAGGACTGGTTGTGGACATACAGTTTATTATATTTTTCCGGGAGCCTTTTGGGGGGTTCTGCATGCTAACCATGGTGCTAGCCCTCATGAGGAGCCCTCTGGAAGGTCTCTCAGCGGTGAACTAAGATACAAGGCACAGTTGACCTGAGCGTGGGGAGGCTCCTGTGCCCTCCAGGCTTGTGAGAGCCCTCCCAATTTTGTTGTTGTCGTTGTTGTTTAGTCGTTTAGTTGTGTCCGACTCTTCGTGACCCCATGGACCAGAGCACGCCAGGCACCTCTGTCCTCCACTACCTCCCGCAGTTTGGTCAGACTCATGTTTGTGGCTTCGAGAACACTATCCAACCATCTCATCCTCTGTCGCCCCCTTCTCCTTGTGCCCTCCATCTTTCCCAGCATCAGTGTCTTCTCCAGGGAGTCTTCTCTTCTCATGAGGTGGCCAAAGTACTGGAGCCTCAGCTTCACGATCTGTCCTTCCAGTGAGCACTCAGGGCTGATTTCATTAAGAATGGATGCGTTTGATCTTCTTGCAGTCCATGGGACTCTCAAGAGTCTTCTCCAGCACCATAATTCAAAAGCATCAATTCTTCGGCGATCAGCCTTCTTTATGGTCCAGCTCTCACTTCCATACATCACTACTGGGAAAACCATGGCTTTAACTATACGGACCTTTGTTGGCAAGGTGACGTCTCTACTTCTCAAGATGCTGTCTAGGCCTGTCATTGCCCTTCTCCCAAGAAGCAGGCGTCTTTTAATTTCGTGGCTGCTGTTACCATCTCTCTTTGCCACACGTGTCTGCTCGACCTCGTGGCCCACCCCTTCTCTGAGGACAGCTGGGGAGTCAACAGAAGCGCTCTCTCTTTTTTGTAGCCAGAGTGTGCAGCTGGCTTCGGAGCCAAGCATGAAGAAGCGACTTGGCAGGCGATTCAAAGGCGGGGCAGGTGCCAAGAGAACAAATCTGTTCAAGTCGAAAGAGTGAAAATGCCGGGCTGCCCCACCTGCCGCCTTCCGCGTTGCTGCCTCCGTCGCTCTGCCTGGAGGGAACAGGAGGCCGGCAATTTTTTATTTTATTTCTGCTGAGCTGGCAAAACAACAACATCAGAGAAAGGAATTAGAATCAGCCTTTCTCAACCTGTGGGTCCCCAGATGTTGTTGAACTACAACTCCCATCACCCCTAGCTAGCAAGGCCAGAGCTCAGGGATGAGGGAGTTGTAGTCCAACAACATCTGGGGACCCACAGGTTGAGAACTGCTGAATTAGATGAAAGCAATCTCCCCCCCCTTGCCTGTGTGATTTCGGAGGAGGCGGGTTTTAGGGATTGAGAAGAAGCTCATGAAAATTCAGTGCAACGAGGCCAAAGGAAGCTTATCTGTAGCCATCTGGCTAAATGAAGACCACCTGCTTTGCTGGCTGGTGCCAGAGGCTGGCATGATCAGGCATCTGCTGAGAGGGTGCAGCCCAGCAGGGCAGTGGCATAGCACGGCAGGGGGGGCTACATGGGTGCAAAATTGTTAGAGGTGCAAAATTTCAACATCCGGTGCTGCCTCAATGCAGCTGCAGCTGCATGCTTCCGTCTCTGGGCTCTGTTGAAAACGGCTTCTCCATGCAAACCATTCTCTGCGGCTGTGATCTCCTGGAGGCTTTAGGTACCGTTAGGCAGCTGAATTCGCATGTGTACCCCATCCATTTCCCTCCCACCGGGCACTGGCAACCCATGCTATGCCACTCTAGCAAGCCCCCCACTACAGAAAACCCCCTGGACCCGCTGCAGTGATGATGGTGCCTGTGAAGACTAATATGCCCAGGGCTCTTTCAGAATGCGGAGCCATTGTTCTAGTTAATCTGGTTTTACCCCCGAGCCAAGGAGATAACTAACCTTTAGAAGACATCTAATGGAAGGCCTGTATAGGAAAGTCCCCCTCCCAATGCTATATGTTTTATTATGTCTTTATATATGTTGGAAGCCTCCCAGAGTGGCTGGGGCAACCTAGTCCACCTAGTCAGATGGGCAGGGTACAAATAATAACATTATTATTATTATTATTATTATTATTATTATTATTATTATTATCATCATCATCATCATCATCATCATCATCATCATCATCATTATGGAATGTTGTTGTTTAGTCGTTTAGTCGTGTCCGACTCTTTGTGACCCCATGGACCAGAGCACACCAGGTACTCCTGTCTTCCACTGCCTCCTGCAGTTTGGTCAAACTCATGCTGGTAGCTTCGAGAACACTATCCAACCATCTCGTCCTCTGTCGTCTCCTTCTCCTTGTGCCCTCCATCTTTCCCAACATCAGGGTCTTATTATGGAATAGGACGTGCCTATTTTCACCAAAGAAATGTTGGAGGATATGCACTTCTGTACTGGAAGGAGAGGTCTATACACACACACAAACGCCCCAATTGTACAATGGGCAGAAGACATGACTCAGCCGGCAGCTTACGAGAAGGTGGTCTTTGCAACCAGCAACAAGTTCTGGGTAACCACCGTTATCTTCTTCAACGGGGTTTGTTCCACCTCACCCTTACAACATCTGTGCTACTGACTCCAAACTTTGGGATTGCTGAAATATATACAGCAACAAAAACCAATCCATTTGACTCAATTCCATGTGACTCAAATTGGGTCTACTACACCCAAAATGTTTAAGCAGTGTGGGCTAAAGTCTCTTCTGGGGCGCCTCTGGGTGGCTTCCCACATATATCAAAACACATTAAACACTGAAAACCTTCCCCATACAGGGCTGCCTTCAGATGTCTTCTGAAGGTTGTATAGTTATCTCCTTGGCTCAGGGGTAGCATAAATCCATACCCTCCAATATTTATTTGATGAAAATAAGGATGTCGTAAGGAAAAGCGGGACATTCCTGGATCAAGTCAGAAACCAGAATGGCTTCTGTAAATCCGGGACTGTCCCTGGGAAATAGGGACACTTGGAGGGTGTGGTGTAAGATGTTTAGCTACCATGAGTGCCTTTAGCAACCAGTTATATTGGCCCTCTTTCAAGACCCAAAGAACTTGTCCTCTATGGTGCAATGGGCAGTGCATGTGGCTTTTAACCAGAAGGTTGGTGGTTTGAACCCACCCAGGGATGGCTGTGGGCAGGTTCCCTCATTGCAGGGCATTGGACTCAATGACTCCATTGAGTCTATTCCAACTCTATGAATCTGTGCGTTCAACAGAACATAAACACCAGTGTTAATGCATTTATACGACTGATGGCCTCTGACCAAAAGACTGCAGCTTTGAGACACGACCAAATCATCCAGAACTTCTGGTCCTAACCACAGCGGCTAAAAGCTTTTAGCACAGCTTCTCTGCCTCCTCTGTGAAAACGCCCAGTCCTCTTTCACAGCTGTTGAAGACACCACACCTTGTGGCTGTGAGTTCCGCAAGTTAATTTGCTGCTGGGTGAAGAAGACTTTTTCTCACACCTGCCATGAATCCACAGTTCCTCCGTTTCGTAGGGTGGCCCCTACTTTCTAGGGATATCGGCTGAAGGAGGTTTGCAAAGGGGCCTGTCACAAGACCCACAGCAATTGTTGGCAGTCAGTATCGCCCGTACCCTTTTGCGTTTGGAATCCAAAGCTCTGAAACTCCCCCTGGGTTGGGAGACAGAAAGGAATCTCATTTGGTGAGCCGGTTGGTTTCTCAATGGTTTTCTTTGTGCCTACCTGCCGTTGGGCGTGCCTCTCCTCCCTGCCAAGCCAGATAATGAGACTGTGATGTCGAAAATCTTGCCTGGAATTTCTTGCTGCCTCAAAACTGCCCCTTAAGTCTTGTTGACAAGCAGGCCTGTGTAAGAGTATCAGCCACTGAGTACTTGGTCTCAGTCATATCTCCCCATCCTGGACTCCAACTCCCATCGGACCCAGCCAGCTTCCGCTCACTAAGCTTTCCTCCAAAACAAGTTTCTAGTTCTCATTGTTCAGGCGGAAACATGTTTTTCCCTTCCCAAATGTGTTGTTGAGATGCTACAGCTACAGATTTATTTATTTTTTAAAATAAACTTTATTTATTATTGTATTTATACCCCATCTTTCCTAAGAGGAGCTGAAGACAGTTTGCTCTTCTCCTTCTCCCCATTTTATCATCACAACAACTCTGTAAGGTAGGTCAGGTGGAGAGGAGAGAGTGTTGCTCTTCCGCCCGGGTACTTTTCTTTTTTCTTTTTATATACATTTTTATTGATTTTTTAACATATCAGTTCCAACAGTCATCCAACATATCTTCTCATCTTATACAATGTTTTAGACTTCCGTCAACACCTCTGATGATTTTCCGTTCTTTATCACTTATTCCTCATTTCTTAATTTCTATATTACATTTAATTGTCCTTAACTAACAATTCTTTTCATAGTCTTTCTTGTAAAATTTCAAATAAACCAACTTACAAAACTTCTTGCAATCCTGCTAGCGTAATCTGTTCATCACAATTACTTTTCAAATAGTTCATATATTTACTAAGAATCTCGGATCCCGCAGGTTTCGAATCCTTCCTGTCAATTTATCTAATTCTGCATAATCCATCAACTTCATCCTCCAGTATTCTTTTGTCATCTGGGTCCTTTCTTGATGGTTTCGCACAAATGTCCAGTTGGTCAGATGTTGGACCAGATGGGAAATTGGCCTGATTTAGCAGGCGTCTCTTATGTGTCGAAATGTGATGAAGTCCCCTATCAGGTCACATAACAGGCTGGAAGTTAACACATGCAACTGCCCCACCGCACCCCAGTTATGGGAATCTGTTGAATTTCTAGACATCTTCTGGCTTTAAGACCTGGTCCCTGCTTGTGCTACGAACACAGGGCTAAGACTGCTGATCACCCCTCCAGAAGGAGCCCTGCAGAATCTGACCAAAAATTACAGTCGAGTTTTGTGTTTTCCACAGTGGGGCAACCAGATGTCCCCATTGGGAAGCTCTAGGCTGCAAGCAACACCTTGAAAGGGAGAATTCAATAGGGCGGACTGTTGCACCTTAATGCCTGGAAAGGATTCGCCTGTGGATTTCTACCTGATGTCCAGCTGTTAAAAGGCACAAGAGCCTCGGTCTGCAGCCTCGGTCCCATGCTCATAACCCAATATTGAAGGACAGCCAGAAATCTATCAGACGAAGCAACTTCCTTCACTGTAGGCTGATGGTACCGAAATAGCTATTAAAACGAATAATTCAGGTGTTAGTTTAAAGCATGGGTAGGCAAACTAAGGCCCAGGGGCTGGATCTGGCCCAATCGCCTTCTAAATCCAGCCTGCGGACAGTCTGGGAATCAGCGTGTTTTTACATGAGCAGAATGTGTCCTTTTATTTAAAATGCATCTCTGGCTTATTTGTGGGGCCTGCCTGGTGTTTTTACATGAGTAGAATGTGTGCTTTTATTTAAAATGCATCTCTGTGGGGCATAGGAATTTGCTCATTTCCCTCCCCAAAATATAGTCCGGCCCCCCTCAAGGTCTGAGGGACAGTGGACTTGCCCCCTGCTGAAAAAGTTTGCTGACCCCTGGTTTAAAGCATGGCAAAGCTCTGAAGCGGCTTTTGCCTGTCCTAGCTGAGCACCCCCCCCAAAAAATCTGATGGTTTCTCTCTTTACCCCTGCAGACAGACCTGTATTCAGGAGCCCTATTTGTTCAAGTGTGCCTAGGCTGGAATCTCTACCTTTCCACTGTCCTGATGCTGGTCGTCACTGCCATTTACACCATTGCAGGTAAGATGCACGGTGGATCATAACCCTCCAACATTTCTCCCATGAAAATAGGGACATCCCGTTCCTTCATGATGATTCTATTATTTATACTCTGCCCATCTGAATTGGTTGCCCCAGCCACTCTGGGTGGCTTCCAACATATAGGTAAAGGTAAAGGGACCCCTGACCATTAGGTCCAGTCGCGGACAACTCTGGGGTTGCGGCGCTCATCTCGCTTTATTGGCGTACAGCTTCTGGGTCATGTGGCCAGCATGACTAAGCCGTTTCTGGTAAACCAGAGCAGCGCACGGAAATGCCGTTTACCTTCCCGCTGGAGTGGTACCTATTTATCTACTTGCACTTTGACGTGCTTTTGAACTGCTAGGTGGGCAGGAGCAGGGACCGAGCAACGGGAGCTCACCCCGTTGCGGGGATTCGAACCACCGACCTTCTGATCGGCAAGTCCTAGGCTCTGTGGTTTAACCTACAGCGCCACCCGTGTCCCTTCCAACGTATAGAAAAACATAATAAAACATTAAACATTAAAAAACTTCCCTGTACAGGATTGCCTCCAGGCGGTTTGGGGGTTGGATAACTCCATACCCTCCAACATTTCTCCCATGAAAACATCCTGGGGAAAAGAGGGGCATTCTGGGATCAAATCAGAAACTGGGACAGCTTCTCTAAATTAGGGATGTCCGTGGAAAATAGGGACGCTTGGAGGGTCTGGTGGAACATGCTTCACACATGAAACATGGTCCCAGGTACCAAGCAAGCTGTGGGCAAAAACTCTGGTTTGGCAAGAACCATCCCTTGCTTCAGGGACGCGGGTGGCGCTGTGGGTAAAAGTCTCAGCGCCTAGGACTTGCCGATCAAAAGGTCAGCGGTTCGAATCCCCGCGACGGGGTGCGCTCCCGTTGTTCGGTCCCAGCGCCTGCCAACCTAGCAGTTCGAAAGCACCCCCGGGTGCAAGTAGATAAATAGGGACCGCTTACCAGCGGGAAGGTGTGTGGCTCTGGCTCACCAGAGCAGCGATGTCACACTGGCCACGTGACCCGGAAGTGTCTGCGGACAGCGCTGGCCCCCGGCCTCTTGAGTAAGATGGGCGCACAACTCTAGAGTCTGTCAAGACTGGCCCGTACGGGCAGGGGTACCTTTACCTTTACCTTTATCCCTTGCTTCCTTCAGACAACTTTTTAAACCCTTTCTGGTTCTGCAGGCCCTTGTAACATGGATCTTCTTTTCTTAATCCAATCGGTATTTGCTGATGTTTTATTGATGTTTTTATGGATATCTTGGTTGGTTTTTATATGTCATATTCCACTTTGCTGGTTTTTTAATGGATGTGCGGATTAGAAATCTGTAAACAAATAAGCAAATGAACACCTGGAAGGTCTTGGTCTCCCTCCCTGTCATGTGCTCTCCAGTTCCCCCCTATTTCCAAGGCACCATCTGTTTTCTGGTCCCCCCCTTTGCGTGCCGTTTTTTCCTAATAATTCACATATTGT
This sequence comes from Podarcis raffonei, assembly GCF_027172205.1. Taxonomy (NCBI): domain Eukaryota; kingdom Metazoa; phylum Chordata; class Lepidosauria; order Squamata; family Lacertidae; genus Podarcis; species Podarcis raffonei. Next base: position 46,721,045 of record NC_070615.1, on the reverse strand, counting down.
GAATTTATCTGAATATTTATCTGAATTTATTGTTATTCACGTTTTATACTGTATTTTATGTTGTTTCTTGTTGCATCAATTAAGTGTTTTAAATTTGTTCTTAGCCACTCTGAGCCCGGTTTTCTGAACCGGGAAGGGCGGGGTATAAATAAAAAATTATTATTATTATTGTATTTTGCACACAATCTCCCCTGATAGAATGCATTTTTTTCATGTTACACTCATGTAAATATTTCCTAAATATATGCATTTTGCAGACACCTATTTTTCGGTGCAGTGCAAATTTGGGATGGGTGTGCGTGCCAGGATGCATGTTGCTTTGCGAACTGCAAATTAGGTAAATTTGTACTAATGTGAACTGACCCCAAATTTTGCCGCCCCCCTAGTTCTGAAGGGCTTCCTCTGTTAGAAACACGGGGAGGAACTGGAAGCACCCCAAATTGTGCTGATCAAAACTCTGCTCTGCAATTCAGATCTGCTCTCCCCGTCTACTGTCCGCAGGTGGGCTGGCGGCTGTCATCTACACAGATGCTCTGCAGACTCTCATCATGGTCATTGGAGCCACCATCCTGACAGTAACAGGTAAGGCCTGCCTGTGGGGGCCTGACACTGCTCCCCCCACACCCAAGGAAAGATCATAGGATCTCTTCTGACTTGCACCAGAGTGGTGCACCAAAATACAGGACATTCCAGGATCCAGTCAGAAGCCGGGATGGCTTCCGTAGTTCCGGGATGTCCCGCTCAAATCAGGATGGTTGAGGGGTTATGCATCTCCCACTTCCTCCATTGCCTGTTTTCTAAATTGTAATCTCCTTGGGGCAAGGACTTGTCTTCTGACTCTTCATATATTTACGGCACAGCACTAAATAGACAGGGAAAGAGCGAGAGTTTACAGAATGAACACAGATGCAACTTTCCACCATTTTTGGAACATTATAATTTTTATTTTATCTTTTTACATTTGTAAACAATTTCTTTGGAAGGCTGTACAGTGAGACAAACTCCTGCAGCAACTGCATGAACCAGTTGTGCTGGAGTGCGTATCTAGTTAGATTTTTAAAAGAAGTCTTGAGAACAGCAGCACATCTTTAACCATGGAGGAAGTTGGGTGATTTCCTGTTCCTTATGGGTGCAAAGGACATTGCATTTATACTCCCCTAATGTCCAGATTCCACAAGGGCAGTTCTTTAGCTTCTCTATTTCCCCTATGGAGTCAGAGTGGTTTAGTGTGTTACTGGGGTAGGAGATCTGAAAATAACGCCAATATATTTCACACCTGGCAACCAATGCACCCCCTTTGGTTTCCTGGGTAGATGAGTCTAAAAAGCCCGGGACAAAATTTTCCATGACCCCTCTAGCGCAGAGCTTTCCAAACTGTTCATGCTGGTGACACACTTTTTAGACGTGCATCATTTCATGACATGGCAATTCAGTTTTGCCAGCAAACCGGAGGTTAAACTAACCCCTTTCCAGCCCCGATGTGGAGCATTTGCGCAACACACTTACACATTGCAGCCGGCACACTAATGTGTCATGACACACAGTTTGGAAAGCTCTGCTATGCGGCTCATTTAACAGAAATAATGTGTTTATCTCGAACTCTGAAAGTGTATACTCGAGTGTATACCTCCGGCTTAGTTTGTTCCGAATCGTGTATACTGTTCCAGAGTTCATGCTAAATGCTTAATACAACCACAAATAATGCGGTTGTAAGTTCACTACCGCAATACGTCACTGCCCAAGTTAAAAATGAGGGGAAAGAAAGAAAGAAAGAAAGAAAGAAAGAAAGAAAGAAAGAAAGAAAAGGGCTAAAGTCATCTCCCCCTGTGGAGACAGAGTTCCTCTTCTATCTTTCTGGGGGTGGGTGGAAGAAAGAACCAAAGGGGAAATGGATGGCACTGTCCTGTGGGTGCCCTGTATATAGAAAGAAAGGAAACAGGGAGTTTCAATGCTAACCCCCCCCCCCGAAAGAAAACCTCACGATGTTTAGTATATACTATCTGAATTCAAATCCATGCCACACAAGTAAAGCACACAGCTCCCCCCTCCCGCCAAGAATAATGGGAACTGTAGTTTGCTTGCAGTTTGTGTAAAAAGGTAAAGGGACCCCTGACCATTAGGTCCAGTCGTGGCCGACTCTGGGGTTGCGGCGCTCATCTCGCTTTATTGGCCGAGGGAGCCAGCGTACAGCTTTCGGGTCATGTGGCCAGCATGACTAAGCTGCTTCTGGCGAACCAGAGCAGCGCACGGAAACGCCGTTTACCTTCCCGCCGGAGCGGTACCTATTTATCTACTTGCACTTTGACGTGCTTTCGAACTGCTAGGTTGGCAGGAGCAGGGACCGAGCAACGGGAGCTCACCCCGTCACGGGGATTCGAACCGCCGACCTTCTAATCGGCAGGTCCTAGGCTCTGTGGTTTAACCCACAGCGCCACCCTTGCAGTTTGTGTAGGCTGCTGGAAATTGTACCTTAGTGAGGGATAGACTACAGTTCCTGGAATTCTTGGGGAGCAGAAATCCACGACTGCCAAAGGGGTCTAAACGTGCTTGAAACGTGCGGTATGTGGACATGATCCGAGTGGGTTTGAGCTGCAGAATAAATTAAGAAGGTTCCGAGTAAACCAACGTGCACCGTTGCTTTTGTTTGTGATAATCGTTTTAGTGAAAAGCTTGTGCAGAGAAACTTCTTGTGTCCCAGGTCAGTTAATGGGTGTGGGCGCCATTTTGGCTTTCTGACCTCAGTCACCCCAACGCCTTGAACCGGCCCCCGCAGCCCATTCAATCAGCCGATACTCTGGAGCTTACATCTAAAGCCACCATTGAAGGGGGACGGATCATGTGGTAATCCTGCCCACGCCCTGGTTGGGTGGCTCGCTGCGTGGTTGCCATGACGAGGCTTTGAAAAGAACCCGCCACTAATTCCTGTTGACGCTCAAAACAAAGGCTGCAAATCCTGCCCCCTTTGCAAACTGCTTCAAATCATTAACTTTCCCGAGAGAGCGGCCTTAATCTGCGGTATTTGTGGGCGCTTGTTTTGGTTCGGGACACGATGTCTTTGCAAAAGCGGGCTTTCGTCTAGGGAAGCTGTTGGCTCATCCTGGAAGGGTTGCAAACCCCGGGGTGACTCAATCCTCATCACCATTATTGCAACTTTTTTTTGGGGGGGGGCAATCTGATTCAGCCTTTGCTAACCTCCCTTGATGATCAGGCAACATCCGAAGCAGAATGCTGATTCGGGCAATTGATTCCCTTTGCCCAGGACTGCATAGCCCAACTTGCAGTTGCTCTCCACCGTCTCAGGGGCAAGTGGGTCTCTTTCCCATCACCTGCTACCTGTGATCCCTTTAAAGGTGTGAATCTCAAAACTTGTACATGTGAAGAATACGTTTACCCGCTTGTCTTGTGCCAAGGCCCAAGAGGCTGTAGGACAAGGTGAGATCCTGGCTGGTTACAGGGCAAGGTGTGACAAAATTCAGGCAGGACACAAGGCAGGTTCTGCCTCTGAATTTGGCCCAGCAAGGAACAAGTTGCAACCCATCCCATAATGGAACCAGGTGTAACCTGATTCTTCTCAGCAACTTTAATTCAATTTAATAATTCAATAATTCATTTAATGCTTGACTTAAAGGGACACAGCCTTTCCCAACCATCTCCTACTGCAGGCACCCCCAAACTCGGCCCTCCAGATGTTTTGGGACTACAACTCCCATCATCCCTAGCTAACAGGACCAGTGGTCAGGTATGATGGGAACTGTAGTCCCAAAACATCTGGAGGGCCGGGTTTGGGGATGCCTGTCCTACTGTGACGGAGCAGGGAAGGTTCAGGTCTTCCAGGGTCTCCTACAGCAGAGTCCTCTGAGTCAGAACACATCCTGGAGGGGGGCGCGTTTACCCCACAGGTTAAATGGGTAGCAGCACTGTATGGGGCTGGCCCTATATAGAATCATACGCCCGTCCTCTTTAGGTTCAGAGTCCTCAGCTCCATCACCTGGTTGAAGAGGAATCCGACTCCTAGTCCCTGATCAGCTGTACCTCTCTGCCCAAAATAAACCCAGAAGCTCCTGCTTAAATGGTTTAGGAATTGCCTTGCATTGCAGTGTGGGCCTCCTGTGCCCAGTGGGCTGTGTGTGGCCCTCAGAGACCCCCCAGTGCGTCCTTTAAAGTCCTAAACAGCCTCGGCCCAGTATACCTGAAGGAGCGTCTCCACCCCCATTGTTCAGCCCAGACGCTGAGGTCCAGCTCTGGGGGCCTTCTGGTGGTTCCCTCACTGCAAGAAGTGAGGTTACAGGGAACCAGGCACAGGGCCTTCTCAGTGGTGGCGCCTGCCCTGTGGAATGCCCTCCCATCAGAAGGAAATAAACAACTCTCTGACTTTTAGAAGACACTTGAAGGCAGCCCTGTTTAGGGAAGCTTTTAATGTTTGATGTTTTATCGTGTTTTTAATATTCTGCTGGGAGCCGCCCAGAGTGGCGTATAAATAATAAATTGTTATTATTATTGCTCCCCGACCGCTGGGTGGGCTGACAGAGTTGTAATGGGGAGGATGGCACGGGGAGAGACGGCCACCTCTGATGAAGACGAGGGCCAGTGTGCAGAGTGTGTGTGTGTGTGTGTGAATGGCCCCACCCACCATTGACTCTAGCCACACCCACAGGCTTGCAGCCAGAGGCGCCAACTTGAGCAGAAGATTGGGGGGCCGATGATACACGCATGACATGTGTGGGATGCCAGGACATGCCAGGGGTGGAGCTGAACATGATGGCAGCGAGGCTTCAATGGCTGGAGGCTCCTGTACTCTGGCACTCAGTCTCCTCCTGCTGCTGCTGCCACAGCTGGGGGCTGATCCCCCCCTTCCCCTCCATGGCAGCAGGAGAAGCCGACAGCCACTGAAACTGCGCTGTGCCTGGCTTTGCGATCGGCCTCCTCCACAACTGATTGTTCTCAACATTGGGGGTGAGCTGGCCCCCCATATTTTGTTGGGGGCGGCGAAGTGATCTGGGCCCCTTAGAGTTGGTGCCTATGCACACACACACAAACACACACAGCTCCCTGCCTGTACTACGCCTGGCCCTCAGGGGCAAAAAGCTTCCCTCTCCGTGCCTTATACCAAATCCATCCAGGCCAGAGTGTTGTCTACACTGGCTGGCAGCTAATCCCCAGGGCTTCAGGCCCAGGATTTTCCCATCAATTACTACTAGCTCCGGCCAGTCTAACCGGCAATGGCAGGGACCAAACCTGCCTGCAACGCAGCCCCTGCTACACTGAAGGGAGCTAGAGATTTCAGGAAACACAGCACACCCATCATGCTTGCGCGTTCCCCTACCAAATCCCCACTCCCGGGTGCTGGAACAGGAAAGCGTGCCGACATTGCACCAAGGTTGTGTTTCTCGCAACGCTAAAAGTCGCGGTGGGAAGCGAAGGAAGCCTTTGTTCCCGTTTTGGTATATCTATTTCAAATCATTGCCTCTCCCCACCCCCTCTATCCCCTGCAAAGCTTTCGGCGAGATTGGCGGCTACCAGAACCTGGAAGAAGCTTACTTAAAGGCCGTGCCGTCTAAGATCATCCCCAACACAACCTGCCACGTGCCCAGGCTCGATGCGATGCACCTCTTCCGGGATCCCGTCTCCGGAGACCTGCCCTGGACCGGAATGACCTTTGGACTCTCGGTTGTGGCCACGTGGTACTGGTGCACAGACCAGGTAAACCCCCCTCTCCCCGCTGGGCGAGCGCACTGTTGCAAAGCAACCCCACTTTTGTGGGGGGTCCCTCCCCAGACCCCGGCAGGGCTCTTTCTCAGCGTCCCAGGGCGACCATCTCCCGTCCTATTGCTCTTTGTGGTTGCTGGCTCCTGGCTGCCTCCTCTTGGCATCGGACCAGGGAGACACCTTGTTCTTTAGGTGCTTGGATTCCGACAGTTTGGACAGCGGGATGCCAAAAGGTGTCCTTATTTCTTCCGCCGCCCTCTGGGCTTCTGGGGTGGAGACTGCTCGTGAGGGGCTGCTCCTTCCTTGGGAGAAGCGGCCGGCTTGTGTGTTCTTGGAGGTGCTGAAACCTTTGCTCTGCCAGTACGGCTGGCCGGCTGGGCTTGGGGGTTGCTTTTTGGCCCGGCTTCCATCCTCCTGGTATTTTCCGTCTCCCGGGGTTTTCTGATGCGGGGAACCACTTTTGCCTCTTCCCACAGACATTTGCACCCTGGACCCGTAGCAGAGCAGTTGTGGTCCCTGTTTATGAAACACGAAAAGGGGAAGAAAGCTGTGAGCAGTCATGCTTTGGGTATTCATTAACCCTGCAAATTTATTATCTGTTATTATTTACATCAGGGGGAGGGGAACTTCAGGCTCAGGGGCTAAATGTCCCCCTCCAGGCCTCTCTCTCTGGTCCCCAGGACTCCCCCCTAAGCCCCACATTACTGACCCTGTGGTGTACTCTCCCAGAGTGTTTTTGTGTGGCTGGACTGCATCCCTGGACTCTGATAATACCTCTTGTTTGTCTGGATAGAGGATACAGAGGGATGTGCAAGTATATGTAGGAACCCAAAACCTCTCTAGATGTTTTAGTCCACAACTTGCATCAGCCACGGCCAATGATGTCGTCAGTCATGTCATGGCAGTGATGTCACGATTGCTTCAAAAACAGGACAAGTTCCTGCCCCAACGAACTTACAGTCCATAATGCAACCAAGGGGAGGCGACAGGCAAAAGGGCAAGGAAATGGAAGCAAAGAGAAAATGTGTTTAAATGTATTTCTGTAAACTACCCTGTGGTCCTCAGGTGAAGGGCAGTCTATGAAACAAACAAGCAAACATTTGATTCTGTTTCTGAAACTATGGGCTTATCCGAACTTCCTTGTGTCCCGCGGCTATTTTCTCTGGCTCTTTGGTGCGCAAAGTAGCAATTCAGGTTATCTCCAGATTGACGTTTGCTCCAATTTAGCATTAAAGGGGAAATTTAGCAGGGCAAGGGGAAAACTCATTGGACCCCTGCTTCCTAGATATGGGACAAGTGGAAGCGTTGGATGAGCCCTACATGATAACTGAAATACACCAAGCCTTCCGCCAACCAATGTTTCCAAAAATGCATGGGTTGGTTAAAAATGTGCATGAGTATATTAGTGAAAAGTACATGCAAAAAAGCCCTGTGTTAGGAGAATTTGCTTGCAAAAAGGTATACATTAGTCGAAGACTGCACACATAGGTGGGTTTATTGGGAGAAGTCTGCACGAAAAAGCCGAAGACTTTTCGCAAGGATTTGAAATAAAGAAAACCTGCAAATTGTGGCAGAAATGCGGAGAACTGAATTTAAGATGGGAAGAAACGGAGAGAAATCAAAATGGACAGATCCTTCCATCCCGACTTCAGTTCTGTCTGCTTAGATACACCATAGAACGGGGACCAAAGGTTGCATTCGAAACGCTTCCAAAAGCGGTTTAACCATCACCAGTCTCTCTTCGCAAGGAACTCTGACAATTGCAGTTTTGGGGAGGGGTCTTCCTAACGATTCTCAGCCCCCCTAACAAACCACAGCTCCCAGGATTCTTTGGGGGAAACCTAAAGTGATCCCACTGTGCTGTAAATGTGGACGATGTTTTGGAAAAGTTCCTCCAGCCCCACCCTGCATGGCCAACAGTCAGGTCTGATGGATGTCATCATAGCAAGATCTGGAGGGCCCCAGGTACCAGGGAAGGCTGATGGAGATACAGAGCTGGGACTGCCAACATGGTGCCTTTCCAGATGTTTTGGACTCCCGACCTCCCCACCATCCTCAGCCACCATGATCAATACTCAAGGATGATGAGAGCTGTAGTATGGCCCATGTTATAGAACAGGCGTAGGCAAACTCCGCCCTCCAGATGTTTTGAGACTACAATTCCCATCATCCTGGACCACTGGTCCTGTTAGCTAGGGATGATGGGAGCTGTAGTCCCAAAACATCTGGAGGGCTGAGTTTGGCTATGCCTGTTATAGAAGCTAAGGATCTGAGCTAAGAATTGCTTGGTCCCCAGTTCAATTCTCATCTCTGCTGCAAACCGGCAGCCCGCTTTCAGTTTGCTTTGTTTATTGCAGTTATTGACCATACTTTTCCGTGTATAAGACAATGGGTTTTTTTGCTAAAAATGTTCAGGCAAAAATTGGGCAGGTGATTGGCAACGAGCAGGCAGAGTTCAACAACTTGGGTGGCCAACAACTCAAGAAATATTGATTTCTTAATTTGGGGTTCAAAAAAGTAAGGCTCGTCTTATACATGGGGGGTGCATCTTATACACGAAAAATACGGTACATCACATCTTTCAGGACATAAATCCTAGCAAGACAGCTTATAAGTCACAACGACATGTTTTCAAAGCACTGTAGAAACTCTGAACATATTACAAGCACACCAGGATCCTCTTTTCTGAGTAGCTGGCGGTCCTCTATTCTCCTTGCCTCTTTCCCCTACTAAGGGGGTGAGTAATCATATCCTACCTTACATCTATATGCTACAAGCCCTGTGTAGTAATAATACCGATAACCACCATAATCCATCACTGTAGTTATTTTATAGCCAGGACTATGGGTGATAATGGGATGCAGGTGGTGCTGTGGTCTAAACCACAGAGCCTAGGGCTTGCCAATCAGAAGGTCGGTGGTTCGAATCCCTGCGACTGGGTGAGCTCCCGTTCCTTGGTCCCTGCTCCTGCCAACCTAGCAGTTCAAAAGCACGTCAAAGTGCAAGTAGATAAATAGGTACCGCTCCGGCGGGAAGGTAAACGGCGTTTCCGTGTGCTGCTCTGGTTTGCCAGAAGCGGCTTAGTCATGCTGGCCACATGACCCAGAAGCTGCACGCCGGCTCCCTCGGCCAATAAAGCGAGATGAGTGCTGCAACCCCAGAGTTGGCCACAACTGGACCTAATGGTCAGGGGTCCCTTTACCTTTACATTTATGGGTGATAACATATTTAGCACCATGATATCTTTTTCTTATTGCTGGTGGTTCAGAAATTTTTCATATAAATAAAATGAAATGAAAATAGTTAACCCTGGATGGCCATCTGTCATGGATGCTTTAACTCAGATTCCTGCATTGCTGGGGGTTGGACTAGTGACCCCGCAGGGTTCCTTCCAATGATACAATTCTATGATTCTGTAACCAGGTACTGCCGCACTTTGTCCTGGATCAAGGAGTCTTGCTGGCTGCCAAAACCTTTGAGCCAGAGAGACTTTTCAACATGTTGAAACAACCAGGCAAAATTGCAAATATTTAGACAGCGACACAGACTTATTAGGGTGCCACACCTGATCAGCAAACAGGATCCATAACAGATGACCTGGAGAGGCTGGGATATTGCTAAGAAGCTTTCTTATATCGGGCCTTGTTGACACAGCACAGCAAAGCCTAATTAATGGGTTTCTGCGAATGCAGCGATCTGGGCCATTTTTGCTCTTCCTCACCACGATTCTTGGCTTAGTCCACAGGTGGGGAACCTCAGGCTATTGCACCAAATGCAGCTTTCCAGATTTCTGTATGTTGCCCTCTGTTTGGGGACCCTCCCTTGGCCAAACCCTCCTTGAGTACTTTTTGCCTGGCTGGTGTGGGATGTGAAACACATAGCAGTCAAGATTCAGGTCGGTAGCCATGTTAGTCTAACACAGTCAAAATAAATAAAAAAATAAACAAATTGTCTAGCAGCACCTTAGAGACCAGCTAAGTTTGTTCTGGCTATAAGCTTTTGTGTGCATGCATACTTCTCCAAATACATAGCAGTCAAGTACAACATTCCTATAATGGACACGCTAGGAGATGCTTTGTACCAGCCAGGAGAAAACTTCCTGTTTCCTCCTGAGCTGGGACAAACTTCTTCTGCATGTGACGTGTGTGTGTGTGTGTGTGTGTGTGAGTGTGGCCTAATCTGGGGAAGAGGAGCACACCATCTTCTTTTGCTCTTCTCTCTTCTCGGGTTTGTTTTTCTTTATGTGTGAGGAGAAGTCACTTGGGTACTAACTCCCTTATGGGATAGTTCCACATGTATATATACTTTTGTAACCTAAGTCTGCCTTCAGGGATCTAACTGTGAACTGAATGAATGTGAGTAAACTGCTTTTATATTCACTTTAATAAGATTGTCGTGTTTATTCTTTTCAAGAGGGACAAGAAGGGATCTTACCAGGAATCCTATATTTAGAAGCTAAAACTAGCCTGCAACAAGCAAACCACTGTGCATTTAAAGGGGAATGTTTAAACTCTGCTAAGATATAGAACTTGCTAACGCAGGTTAGGAAGGATATCATTAAACAATATATCCTCTCCTGCCTCCCTGAACATTCCCACAGTTGGAACATGTCCATGAAGTGTAATAACGCCGTCTGCTTGCCTGAATGGAGAGATGCAACATGTGAGAATGTAGAAAGCTTTGACTTTTGCACAACTGGAATGCAACCTAATTTGCAAAGACATGAGTTGCATATGTTGCTCCACCCACTTTTGCAACAGGCCCCTGGAAATTTCCCCATGAGGGATTGTGGCCCGATATAAGGCTCCTCAGCCCTGGCTTAGCATTATATCTGAACGGAATACTATCGTTTGTTTCTCTCAAACAAACCATAGTCTGTAAAGCCAATCAAACCTTGGCAGCAGAGTGCAACTTCTCTGAAGTGAGACAAATGTACTTTCTCTAAATGTGCACATTTTTTTAATGCAGTTTTTCTGTTTACATTTTTAAAAGTAATTTCCCCTGATATGATGAATTTTAGCATGCTAATTTCACCAACATTTGCATTTCAGTGTGCACTTTCTTGTATGTATTTATGTGTTTGTGTACATTTCTAGTTGGAGTACTGCATAAAAAGGTAAAGGTACCCCTGACCGTGAGGTCCAGTTGCAGACGACTCTGGGGTTGTGTGCTCATCTCGCTCTATAGGCCGAGGGAGCCAGCATTTGTCCACAGACAATTTTTCCAGGTCATGTAGCCAGCATGACTAAGCCGCTTCTGGCGAACCAGAGCAGTGCATGGAAACGCTGTTTATCTTCCCACCGGAGCGGTACCTATTTATCTACTTGCACTTTGACATGCTTTTGAACTGCTAGGTTGGCAGGAGCAGGGACCAAGGAACGGGAGCTCACCCCATTGCGGGGATTCGAACCACCGACCTTCTGATCGGCAAGCCCTAGGTTGGCAGGAGCTGGGACTGAACAATGGGAGCTCACCCCGTCCGTCGCGGGGATTCAAACAGCTGGCCTTCCGATCGGCAAGTCCTAGGTTCTGTGGTTTAGACCACAGCGCCACCCGTGTCCCTGACAAAGGACAGCTCGACATATAAAGGGCCCCATTACCTTCAGTAGCTTAGGGCCTCATCAAACCTAAATCCGGCCCTCCTGGAGCCCATCATCAATTACACACTACGGGACTCAAGCATCCCACAGGTGATTTCCCATGGTCCTTTCCAGCCGTGTTTTGAAACAAGAGTTGAGGCCTTGGAAGAAACTGGAAGTCACATGGGAGACCTTGTGAGGCCTCTCATGCAACCTCAGAAGTTGTATGGGAGGCCTCCCAGGTGCCACTGCGACGCATGTGATGTTACATGACATCATGTTACATTGTGGGTGCTGTTGGGCACCCATAATCTGGGGCCAATGTTGATGAGGGCCCTGACCCTCATCGTTCAGCCCAGACACTGAAATTTAGCTCTGAGGGCCTTCTGGAGGCTTCTTCATTGTGAGAAGTGAAGCATCAGGGAACCAGGCAAGAGGGCCTTCTCAGTAGTGGCGCCCATCCTGTGGAACGCCCTCCCATCAGATGTCAAGGAGATAAGTAACTCTACAATCTTTAGGAGACATCTGAAGGCAGCCCGGTATCAGGAAGCTTTTGATGTTTGATGTGTTGTTGTGTTCTTTTATACAGTGGATGCTCGGGTTGCGAACGTGATCCGTGCAGGATGCACATTTGCAACCCGCAGCGGCGCGTCTGCACATGCACGGGTTGCGATTCAGTGCTTCTGTGCATGCGTGACTGCCAAAACCCGGAAGTAACCTGTTCCGGTAATTCTGGGTTTCGGTGGGTCCGTAACCCGAAAAAACGCAACCTGAAGCATCTGTAACCCGAGGTATGACTGTATTCTGTTGGAAGCTGCCCAGATTGGCTGGGGCAACCCAGTCAGATGGGCAGGGTACAAGAAATAAAACATTATTATCATCATTTCCAAGAACTACAATGTCCTTTCACCCCTCTTTGAGACAGTCAGAACGGTGCACTTTTATTCCAAATTCAACAGCATCATATATTAGCAAAAGTGCATTATGAAATTAGTGGGTGCACCTCATTTCTTTAACACTGGGACTTATCAATGGCTACAAAGATTTCCATTTCTCTCTCTCTCTCTCTCTCTCTCTCTCTCTCTCTCTCTCTCAGCCAACATGGCATGCAGCGAATAAAGATATTGGAGAATTCTACTGAAAACAGGAGTAGAATCTCCCATGTTCAGAATGGAAATCGATCCAATGAACACAGTCCACAAATGAAATATAACTGATAATGTTCCCCTCCCACCGTCCTTGCTTTGCATCTCCTTTGCATTGAAACGAATGGGGTGGAATATCGTAATGACACAGTAACTTATGTCATTGCATAAATTACGTAAGCCACATAATTTCACCACAGCAGGCAGCGAGGTGAATAACATAGTTTTTTGGCAAAAGGCAAACTGCAGCAGTACGGAAACAACCCTGCATGAGACAAATACAGGGAAGAATGAAAAGCGATGCCTTCTTACATCCTCAGCTGTGAATCATCTGAGATATGCTTCATTGCCAGGAAAAAGGCGAAGGCAGGGCTGGCTGTTGCCTGATCTTGCACCAAGCCAAGGTGAATCATGCACTTCCGTTGAGTCACAGGAGTGCCATCAAAAGTCATTCTGCATTTCCCCCGCTTATCGGATGCAAGCAAAGGAAAGCGGAAGACTTAGTTTTCCTCTTCTGTGCAATGGGAACAATAGCACAACAGCCCTGTGAATAAGGCCTGGGCGGATTGACTTTAGTAGATAATGAATAGTTACATTCTGCTTTGAAGATGATGAGCCTGCTGGAGCATCCCTATTTTTTTTCTTCACCTACGTTTGAACATTGCCTCCCTGTTGTTGCTGCTGCTCTCTCTGTGTGTGTGTCCTTTTTTGATGTTGGGAGTCAGCCTTCCTGGTGTTTGTTGTTATTATTCAGCACACTAAAATCTATATATCGCTTCATCACAATTGTCTCCAAGTGGGGTGCACCAAGCTCAACAAATGCAGCAAAGCTAAATCCAGGTAAAAAACCCTAACTTACGACACCTGTGGCTTTCAAAACTCCAGTTGTCTGGAAGAGAGTAAGAGGAGTTTAACTTCCGGATAAACTTGCACAGGGCTTTAAGGCTGCCACTGAGATCTCATAGGAAGAAAAGTTCTGCCCTGTTATTCTGCAGGGTCTCCTGTGCCAGAAATAAAATTCACATGCTGATAAGAATCATGGATTCAAAAAATACCGTATTTTTTGCTCTATAAGACTCACTTTTTCCCTCCTAAAAAGTAAGGGGAAATGTGTGCACGTCTTATGGAGCGAATTCAGGCTGCGCAGCTATCCCAGAAGCCAGAACAGCACGAGGGATTGCTGCTTTCACTGCGCAGTGATCCCTCTTGCTCTTCTGGCTTCTGAGATTCAGAATATTTTTTTTCTGGTTTTCTTCCTCCAAAAACTAGGCGCATCTTGTGGTCTGGTGCGTCTTATAGAGTGAAAAATACAGTAGTTTGCAAAGCTGAGAAGCCAGCTGGAATCGAGGAGAGAGATGGGGATAAACCAGGAAAGAAGAGGGATCCTGTCCTCCTCAGCCTATTTTTATCGTTCCCAATAAAAGGCCCAAACTAGACTTCTCTTACCTGCTTGTTCCCCAGAGAAGTCCAGTGCCTGCCCATGTTAATTGCTCTGGACTAGTGCAGGGGAGAAATTCATTCTTTTGCATTTAATGGCAACCTACCAAATTAACTCTCCCCAGAGTGTGAAACATAGCTCTCCTTTGCAATTGTCGCTTCTCCTGATTTGGTGATGCGGTTCTCCAGCCAAAGAAGGCACAGGAAATTCCATGTGCATTAGGTCTACGTCCTTTGTACCCCGGTTTCTAGGCATGGGCGTGAGAAGTTTTTCTCTTCCACCGCTGCTTTCCCGCAGCAAACCTGATAGAAGTTTGTTCCGATTCAGCGGCAAACGGCAGGTTTTCCTGGGGCGGGATGAAAGGAAAAACCTCTTGGTCCCATGCTTAGAAATCTGGGACAAACGGAAGTGTGGAAGAGCCCTTAGTGCAGCGGTTCTCAACCTGTGGGTCCCCAGATGTTGTTGGACTACAACTCCCATCATCCCTGAGCTCTGGCCTTGCTAGCTAGGGGTGATGGGAATTGTAGCTCAACAACATCTGGGGACCAACAGGTTGAGAAAGACTGCCTTAGTGGAAAGGGACGGATCACTGGTCTAACTCGGCTTTCTATGCTCCTGTGATTCCTGCTAGCAGCATCGCTGGCTGAATTTCATTTCTAGGACAGGAGACTAGGAATAAAGGTAAAGGTAAAGGGACCCCTGACCATTAGGTCCAGTCGCGACCGACTCTGGGGTTGTGGTGCTCATCTCGCTTTATTGGCCGAGGGAGCCAGCGTACAGCTTCCGGGTCATGTGGCCAGCATGACTTAAGCCGCTTCTGGCGAACCAGAGCAGCGCACGGAAATGCCGTTTACCTTCCCGCCGGAGCGGTGCCTATTTATCTACTTGCACTTTGATGTGCTTTCGAATTGCTAGGTTGGCAGGAGCAGGGACCGAGCAATGGGAGCTCACCCCGTTGCAGGGATTCGAACCGCTGACCTTCTGATAGCAACCTGCAATACTACAGTGTGTTCTGTGTTCTTCAGCCTTGTATAGGTTCGAAAAGGGCAACACAGACGATCAAGGGGATTGGTGCAATTTTCCCATGACGACTTTTTCATTTAGGGAAAAGGCAAGTAAGCAGAGACCACGGTTTATAAATTTTTTTGCATGTCACGGAGAAAACGGGTAGAGAAAAGTTTTACTCCTTCTCTCCTAACACTGGTGGACTCAATGATTGAGCTGAATGTTGGAAGATTCAGGACACCTTCTTCGTACAGTGCATGGTTAAACTATGGAACTCCCTCCCACAGGGTTTAAAAGAGGAATGGACAAATTCATGGGAGGTAAGGCTTGCTGATCGGAAGGTCGTCTCGCTTTATTGGCCGAGGGAGCTGGCGTACAGCTTCTGGGTCATGTGGCCACTGCTAGGTTGGCAGGAGCAGGGACCGAGCAACGGGAGCTGACCCCATCAAGGGGATTCGAATCGCCGACCTTCTGATCAGCAAGCCCTAGGCTCTGTGGTTTAACCCACAGCGCCACCCGTGTCCCGAACTTAGGGTAGTTTGCCTTTAAATGTCAACTGACTTGAATTCCCCCTCCATCCCTATGTGGAATGGAGACCCACCATGCCTAGTGGAGCATTCTCCCTTGTAATGGTCCAAAAGACTGCAGCCCTCAGCTCTCTGATGAACCTGAGAAGGTTGCCAGCATGCTTAGTCCTGCCCATCAACAGCGAAGTGGGAAAATATGGACAAGACAGGCTTTTGTAAGCAGCATGCTCAGACACCCACGTCACCTTCAAAGAAGGATGCATGCACTCATTGTCTATTAAAACAAACCCTCCCAGTCTTTACTCATGGGGCACCGTGCAATTTAAATCCTCCCCCCTTAATATTAATCACCAGGCAATTGCTTTTTGCATCTGAACCAGCCTTTAGCTACCCTAGGAAGAAAGTTAAGAAATATGCTGTATTCTGGACATACCTGTCCTTGTGGTTTAAAATGGGCTGAAGGCTTAGTACATATTATTATATATTGAAATGTGTTGAGAGAGCAACACTTTGGGGCAAATTTTAGGGAGAGGTGGGGAGAGGCCTGACCGCGAGCCTGTAATTTATCTGCTGGATGGACAAGATAAATATGTAACTGCGGAGGCCGTGCATTTTCTGTCTGTAGTAACCGAGGAGAGGAGAACATTATTTGAGAGAGGATGTTGTATCTTGCCAGGAAGATATTTCAGAATCTTCTGCTTGTTTTATGCCATTCTTCATTTAGGTTTCACAGAGTTTTATTCAGATTGGCATCATTTTGTTTTATTTCATTTTAATATTTCGTAACAGTGGAACAATCTTTTCGCTTTAACGGAGCATGTTGTGATCTGCCAAGGATGGTTGGCATTCTAAGAATGTTTATGTTGCAGTTCATCTAAGTTAAGAACTAACTTCATTCTATTTTGATATTGTGTTTTTTTGTGGTGGTCTGATGACTGGACACAAATGGATGAATCAGAGCTGAACTGAACCATTCTCTAACGAGCTCCAGGTGGCAAAGGAGGATGGGGGGCAATTTAGTTAAAAGTGACCCCCTTTTCCCATAGGGAATTTGCTGCCATCACATGTAGTTTGGTCCCAAGTTCACAGCAGAGGCACAATTTGATTGGGGATTTATTGCTTTAGAACACAGTTCAGTACTGGGCTTCAGTGGATCATAACCACCAAGTTTTATTTTTAGGGCAAATGTGGATATTTGTTTCACAAGCCCAGTCATAATTAATTACCGCCCAGTCAGTCTGACATCAATAGCAGGGAAGATTGTGGAGCAGATCATTAAGCAAACAGTCTGTGAGCACCTAGAAAGGAATGCTGCGATCACCAATAGTCAGCATGGATTTCTGAAAAATAAGTCATGTCAGACTAACCTGATCTCGTTTTTTGACAGAATTACAAGCCTGGTAGATGAAGGGAACGCAGTGGATGTAGCCTACCTTGATTTCAGCAAGGCATTTGACAAGGTGCCCCATGATATTCTTGTAAAGAAGCTGGTAAAATGCGGTCTTGACTATGCTACCACTCAGTGGATTTGTAACTGGCTGACTGACCGAACCCAAAGGGTGCTCATCAATGGTTCCTCTTCATCCTGGAGAAGAGTGACTAGTGGGGTGCCACAGGGTTCTGTCTTGGGCCCGGTCTTATTCAACATCTTTATCAACGACTTGGATGATGGACTCAAGGGCATCCTGATCAAATTTGCAGATGACACCAAACTGGGAGGGGTGGCTAACACCCCAGAGGACAGGAACACACTTCAAAACGACCTTGACAGATTAGAGAACTGGGCCAAAACAAACAAGATGAATTTTAACAGGGAGAAATGTAAAGTATTGCACTTGGGCAAAAAAAATGAGAGGCGCAAATACAAGATGGGTGACACCTGGCTTGAGAGCAGTACATGTGAAAAGGATCTAGGAGTCTTGGTTGACCACAAACTTAACATGAGCCAACAGTGTGACGCGGCAGCTAAAAAAGCCAATGCAATTCTGGGCTGCATCAATAGGAGTATAGCATCTAGATCAAGGGAAGTAATAGTGCCACTGTATTCTGCTCTGGTCAGACCTCACCTGGAGTACTGTGTCCAGTTCTGGGCACCACAGTTCAAGAAGGACACTGACAAACTGGAACATGTCCAGAGGAGGGCAACCAAAATGGTCAAAGGCCTGGAAACGATGCCTTATGAGGAACGGCTAAGGGAGCTGGGCATGTTTAGCCTGGAGAAGAGGAGGTTAAGGGGTGATATGATAGCCATGTTCAAATATATAAAAGGATGTCACATAGAGGAGGGAGAAAGGTTGTTTTCTGCTGCTCCAGAGAAGCGGACACGGAGCAATGGATCCAAACTACAAGAAAGAAGATTCCACCTAAACATTAGGAAGAACTTCCTGACAGTAAGAGCTGTTCGACAGTGGAATTTGCTGCCAAGGAGTGTGGTGGAGTCTCCTTCTTTGGAGGTCTTTAAGCAGAGGCTTGACAACCATATGTCAGGAGTGCTCTGATGGTGTTTCCTGCTTGGCAGGGGGTTGGACTCGATGGCCCTTGTGGTCTCTTCCAACTCTATGATTCTATGATTCTATGAGCTTCTCTCTCCATGGATGATCTGCTCTTGAAGCAGATTTTGATAAGGATTTGGGGTGGAGGCGCTGTTCAAAGGAGAGAAAGTTGAAAACAGCAACAACCAACCACGGTTGCTGTTTCAAGCTCCTGGTTGCATCAATAGCAACTCTTTGAACCCTGGCAGGATTTGAGACGCTGGTGAAGTTCTCCCAAGGCAGGTTCAGGAAAAAAACTTTGCGAGTTTGTCCATGCCTGACTCAAAGGAGAGATGAGCTTTAACAAACCCCAGAGTTATTTTCTGGCTCAGATTGAAATCTGAGCCCGAGAAGGATTTCTGGTTTCTCCCTTTATCCTGCCTCTCCCCAACTTGATGTTCTCCAGATGTTTTGGGCTACAACCTCCAACTTCCAGACAGCTGTTGGGAGAGCAGATGCAAAGCTCAAGCCCAATAATGGATCTGGAGGTGGAAGCGGTTCTCCTCACCTAGCACCACTGATTTTTGTCCTTGCAGCCTTTTAAATTATCCCTGTACACAATGAAACGTTGCAACGTCGCTCTATCACATCAAACAGTGGAATATTTTAGAGGCTGAAATTTGAATCATTTTTCTGGACGTTGGCTTGTAAACAATGATCTGGGGGTTCCCAAGATCTCAGCCCTTTCTGAATTAATGCGAGATGAGCATGGGAGAGGATTGTGTGCATCCTGCAATTCTATTGAAGTGCAGCAAAAACAAACAACCCCCCCCCCAAAAAACTAGAATTAGTTGTCAAAAAATGCAGGATTCAGCTTCCTGAAAATACGAACTTCCAGTGGCTACATTTCAAAAAATCAATTTTCTAGCTTTTTTTCCTATTGTACTAGAGCATAATTTAAAATGCTTCGTGCCAAGTGTTATTTAGCCCTGCCTATATTGGTTTTATAAAACATACAATCAGCCCTATTGAATAAATAATGGGATGCTATGGTTAAGTCTCTCTTGCCTACAATGCCAGCCACCTTTGTGGGAAAGAATTAAGGGAATCGACCGTAGGTAGCTACTTGCATACAAGACCCGCAGCTTTGATGACAATTAATTAAGGCTGCAGTGTGCAATTGGATAGATGCTTTGATTTTTATCAAACAACCTTTTGATTAAAGCAGGTGTCCTCCTTGATTTGGTAGTAGATTTTTGATGGAAAAATTAATAGTAATTGCAGTTGATGGGCACCATCTTAAAATGTATAGAAACTAGCCTGCTGTTGAAAGGGAAAATCAGCATGTGTTGCTTTGGGTGCCACTGGCAAGCGGCCCTCAGAAGGCTGCAGAGAAGGGAATGTGGCCCTTATGCTGGAAAGGATTCCCAATCCGTGAGGTACCGTATTTTTCGCTCTATAGGACACACCTTTTCCCCTCCAAAAATTAAGGGGAAATGTGTGTGCGTCCTATGGAGCGAATGCAGGCTCCTTGGCTTCAGTGATAGCAACGCAAAGCCTCTGAAGCGCAGAGGGAGGCTACACGTTGCTTTCGCTAAAGCCTGGAGAGCGGGAGGGGTCGGTGCGCACTGATCCCTCTCGCTCTCCAGGCTTCAGGGATAGCCGCCTGAAGCCTTTGGAGCACAGCGGGAACTCGCACTGCGCTCCGAAGGCTTGCTGAAGCCAGGAGAGCAAGACTCTCCTGGCTTCAGCAGAGAGGGAGAGCTGTGCAGTGCCCCTTCAGTGAAGCAGGAGGAGAAATGGAAGGGGCTCCGTTTCTCCTGCCGCTTTGCTGAAGGGGCGCTGAGCAGAGAGGGGGAGAATTTTTTTTCCTTGTTCTCCCCCTCTAAAACAAGGTGCGTCCTATGGTCGGGTGTGTCCTATAGAGCGAAAAATACGGTACATCCTTTTCTCTCTCTCTTTCTCATAGGTCATTGTCCAGAGGTCTCTCTCAGCAAAGAACCTCAATCATGCCAAGGCCGGATCCATCCTAGCCAGCTATTTAAAAATGCTTCCCATGGTTGTCATCATCATGCCTGGAATGATAAGCAGGATCCTGTATCCAGGTAAGCTGCAATAACCCCCAAGAAGGAAACTCAGGGACCCAATCCTTACAGTTTTCTAATACTCCTGAGGCACCACGGAAGGAGGAGCTGTCACGGAGGCAACAGGCCTCTTTTTCTCTTGCCTCTGCCCATCAACTGTTACTCTGAGGTAGCCTTTCCCTGGACTTGGAGGTTCCATTGAGCCACCAGGACTAGTAGCCATGGATAAATCCACCCTCCGTGAGCTCGCCCAGTCTCCTTTTTAAAAGCAGGTGTGGGGAAGGATATTTGTTGGAAGTTCAACAGCAACAAGTTTTATTTTACTTTTAAAAAATATATAAAAGGGGGGCTTCGTGTTGTCCCAGTGTTCTTCTTCTTAAGTAACAGGGAGGGTTCAGTGGAACATGAGGTGATAACCTCATATATGATTATGGCAGCAAGAAGATTATATTGCAAAGAAATGGAAGCAATGAAGAAAGCAGACAACGAAAGGGAATTGATTTCATAGTAGCGTTGGCAGGTCAGGAGCACCCCAGACTCTAGGATTTCAGACCTCAAACCTGACACATAGGGTGTGGGTGCTGGTGATGTCATGGGGCAGATCCTGGTTATCCTTCCTCTGCACTCCCTCCCACCACTGAGCCCTGGAGACGGAAGTTAATTGGGAGAGGAGAGGAGAGTCCATACAATAATTTGCAGCCAGGTCTTTCCAGGCTGAAGCTTGCATGCTGCACACATCGTCTTCTTAATCAGTTTTCAGTATTAGAGGGACCCTTGCTCGCCTGGAGATTCAAGTTCTTCCCTTGCCACCTGGAGGGGGCCAGGCAAACCTCAGGGGCTTTCGGCCAGTCCTGGAGAACTGGCACCTCTGTTTGGTAGGGTTTGCATCAGAGGCGATTTTGAAAGGGCCTCTGAGCTCTCAGTGGCAACGGGCAGCTCATCAGAGCAGCCCGAAACACCTGGCCTGTTTAAGCGCCTTGCAAGCGTAACAGAAACCAGTCTGACCCAGTCAATAATAGCATGCCAGGTCAGGGGACGCGGCTGTGTCAAGACTTCAAAGGCATCGGCACGCCCAGCCTTGCAAAAGTCAACCGGCCCCTGGGAGAGGGAAGGCGAGTTGAAAGTATCATCAGCATCTTAAGTGGCCAAGCGCAGGCAGATAATGTGTTGTGCTTGGCTCAGATAAGTTTTATTTCATCCAGAGAACTATGTTCTTACATCACCCACGGCTTGCAAGCCTCCTAAGCAGCTACTCAGAAGTAAGGGTGCAACCTATATATGGATGGATAGATCTGGCAATTTAGGCGCTCTCCGTTTCTCGTTTCCCCCGTCTTAAAATCAGTTCCCACATATTTCCGCAACAGTCCGCAATTCCTATTTCTTTAAGGGGAAAAAAATTAGAATCCTCATGAAAACCAATCAGCATTTTAGTGCGAGTTTTTCTTAATAAACAGATTTTTGTATGCAGTTTTGAACAATATGGACTTATTTTTTTACAAGCATCTTCCTCGTTAAGCTACGCCAAATGTAAAAGACCCCATAGCGATCGATACCCCCCCCCAAAAATGTGTATTATTCTAACAGGAAGAACAATGAAAATAGAAATAATGAAGTTTTATATTTCCATTTATACACATACGTAGGCGAGGATGCAACTGGAAACGTACAACTCGGCAAAAATATGTAACTTGCCATGAGGCTATTTATTTCTTGCCGGCTGGGCAAAACCTGAAATTTAGCCAAATAAAATTTATTGAGAGGCCCCTTGCTATCTGAGGCTCTAGGCTGCAGCTTACTTAGCCTGTTTGCAAATCCCACAAAGCCAGCCGTTGCAATGTTGACGAACAGACGCCGCCCTCCCTGTTTTATAGCGTGTTTGTGACGCTCCTCTCGTGTGAGAATGCGCCCAGGCATTTATGCTTTTGATGACCGCGTTTGGAACAAGGAAAGACAGCGACGCAGCTTAAGAAGGGTGTGTTTTCGTGGGCAGGCCGGGCCATGCCTCACTCCGCTTTGCATAGGTGGCAAAATCCACACACACTGCTCTCGCTCAGGTGCCAAAGAGGCTGCCGTAATTTGGGATGGCAGAGGCCTGAGATCCTGCAGGCCTGGGGCTGTTCCTCCGATTTCCTAACACGGATCAGCTTCCCCTCAAAATGCAGCAGTTTGGGAGGAGCGGAGGCCGTGTTAAAATGTCAGAGTCTGGCAGACGTATCGCCTCTGGCGATATGAAATTAAATGATTACGTGTGGGGCCTGCAACAAAATGTTGCAGCGGTGAGTCCTCCTTCTTAAAGAGCTCCATCCCGTTTTCTCTTCCACCTGGTGTTCTGTCTCGCTCCACCTCTACCCAGCAACAGCCACTGAAAGTGGGTGCTCAGTCCTTTGGTTGGCACCCTCTCCCCCTCTCCCCTCACCCCCCAAAGACTTGTTTTTCTAAGTATTTATTTGTCAGGGTGCCGATATCTCTCTCTTGTCAGTGCGTAGTTTTGTTACGGCTGCATAAGAACCAGCGTTTGGAGATCTGAGATCGCTCTCACTTGCACCCAGTGTTAGGCCCCATGTGCTCTATCCGTTTGAAGTATCCTTTCACTTTAAACAATTGTGGTTTCCTTTGAAGAATCATGGGAAGTGTCGTTTAAGGATGCTGAGAGTTTTTAGGGCACCTCTTGTATTCCTCCCCAGCAGAACTACCAGAGGGATTAACAGGCCAATGCTTCTCCTTAGAGAACTCTGGGAATTGTAGCTCTGTGAGGAAGGGAACAGGGGTTTCCGAACAAGCTGCAGCACGCTTTTAAAAAAACCGCAGCTCCCAGAATTCTTTGGGGGAAACCACAACTGTTTTAAAGTTTTAAATGTATTATGTGAATGTGACCATAGTTCTCTGAGTCGTCTACCATTTTGGAATGCACAACCAAACCAGCTTTTTGGCCAAGATCTTTGAATGACTGTCTTGGCGTCTCTTACGCCAGAGTTCCCACCTCCAGAACCCGGTGCCTTCCTCCCATCTGCCCCACCCAGTGAAAAATACAGATTATCAGGTGACAGTCGCAGTCATTAGCACAGCAATCATGCATTGGGATCAAAGCTATATTATTACAGGTTTGATCCTATATAGGTTTGACCTATATTAGCTCTCAGCTGTGCTTCGTGCCATCTCTTGTTACGTTACAGAACTTTACAACAAGCTAAGTGTAAAAGGGTACAACAGATAATCCTACCTGTGGAGCATTGCTCAGACAGGTATTGTAGCCGTCGGGCAAAGCATGCGGATTACGGTCCCTTCCCAAAACACACCTAATCTCCTCCACGCTGTCGCTTCTCCTCCTCATCTGGCTGGCCAACCCCAGGCTTAGCAGCGGCTGGGGGCTCCCCAGAGGACTGGGGAAGGTGCTGCGACTCATGTAGGGCTCACTCAGCTTCCTCTGAAAGTCTGGGTGGTGCTGAGGGCTGTGGCCGCCTCCGTTGGGTAGGAAGTCAGAATTGGTCCTCCGCAGAGGCCCACAGGGCCGCCTCCCCTTGCAGTATTCATCGGAGACGGAGGACGCGTCGGAGTGGAGGTGGCTGTGGTTGGTGGCGGAGCTGCCCGACAGGCTCTCGTGGTCGCTTAACGTCACATAGTCCTCCTCTTCCTCTTCCTCCTCGGCCTCGCCCCCTTGAACCCCGTTCACGGGGAAGGGGGCTACTTCCTCATAGATGGACGCCTGCCGACTGAGTTTGCAGCTGCTCCTTCCATTGGGACCCTGTTCGGGACTCTCATTCTGCCTTGCGTCTGGTGGCCCGGTCCCCGGATGCTGAGTTTGGGTGTCCTCTGCTGAAGCAGCCCTGTCCTCGGCACATACAGCTTTCGCGGAGATCAAGTCCGTCACGTGGACTGTCCGTGGTTTGGGGACTGGGGGCGCAGCGCCCTTGCTGTCCCCTTGGCCTTGAGTTTGTGCGTCCAGCGGCTGCTTCAAGTGCTGACTGTTGGCCAGAGTGGCGAATGTCTCTCCATTCCTCGAGTTCCCTGGAGTCTTTTCCGTGGGGCTGGCTGTGGGGTTCGGACAGGCCTCTTGGGTTTGGGCCGGGGCAGCGGTGGCATCGAGCTGCTGGCAAGGCGTCGCGGCAGGCTGGTTGTCATGGCCTCTTTTAGCCTCTTGAGATTTTTGCCTGAGCATCTTCTTGTGCTGGGCGTTGGCTTTTGAGACGTCACACACCTTGATGCGGTTCATCTGCGACAGCTGGATGTTCTTGATTTTGGGGTCGATAATGTTGATGTAGCCCAATATCTCGCTCCCAGGTTCTGGGTCAGGTTCAACCCAAGTTGGCAGGTATTCAAACATGTTGGCTTTCTCCAGGTTGAGGAGACCCGGGTGAATAGGCGGCGCTGTCTCAACGATGTCGCTGGGCCTCTCGGATACCCGAGCCTCCGGGATGGCTTTCTTCTTCGCTTCGGCCTTCTGCTGCTCAGCAACGTTCTTGTCGCTGCTGGCCTTGCTGTTGTTAATCTGCTCGGCGCTCTTCGCCTTGACGAGGGCGTACTTGGGGTTGAACATTTTCTTCACCACGGCTGGGTTCACGGGGGTGAGAGTGGGTAGGATGAAAGGCTCTGGTTCCGGCTCCTCTTCCATGGGGATAGATTTCAGGCTGACCCCCCGAGACATGAGGTACAGCTCCTGGAACTGTTTGTCAAATGCCTCAACCACCTGTCCTGTGAGGACCGAGATGATGTTCCTGTCGGTTCTCGCAGCAGACCAGGTGAAGCTGGGTAGGAACAGATACAGGAGTTATTAAGGACTTGGTGCCTGCCCCTTCCTGTATTTAGATGAAAACAAAAGATCTGCTAAAATCTGCCTCCCAATGGCCTAGTTTGCACTCAATGGCAAACCATGGTTTGTTTTCATCTAACTATGGGAACTGTGGGTTTGCTGGAATGCACAATCCCAGCCCAGCAGACCAATGATGGTTTGTTTTCATGGCAATAAACCATGGTGTGAAGCTGTCCTACAAACCATGGCTTTAAATCAGATTTGATATTATCCCCTAATATCTGAGACACCCTGTCTCAGATGCTCGCTGAGCTACAGAGGCTCAAGACAAGATCAGCTGGGAAACAAACCAAGCTTTGTAGAAGTTATACCCAGTCTTTGAGATTATTCATGGTTTGTGGAACAAACCATGGTTAAAACAAACGATGGCTTAGCATTGCATGTGAATGCAGCCGTCATAAAGGCATAGTTCTGAAGAATAAAAATCATACAATAGTGTGTGAATTTGTAGGCTCATCCAATTCTGCTCTGTCCTGAAAACAGACCCCCCCTAATTAATTTCTAAAACTCTTCACTTGCCTGCCTCCTTCCAGCCATCTGAGGCCCAAAGAATTTCATGATAATAAACAAAGAACTGATATAATCATCAAAACTGAACAAAAATTGCAATCACATTTGCGATAACAATGGAAAAAAATGTAATCAAAATGTCAACCAGATAATAAGAACCTGGATGGAGGATTTATGCTAATTATTGCTCGCCTCTAGATGCCCACTTTTGGTCTTGACTTTTTGTTTTCTGGTATGGAAAGCATAACAGTCAGTGATGCGGCACCGTGTGTGTGTGTGTGTGTGTGTGTATTTATTCTAACACATTACAAATATTTCTAGGCCACTTTCCTATTGACAGCAACAGCCAAAGCGGAATTTTGATGTTAGTTGCTGGCCATGCAAATAGGACTTAGATGAAGATGGGGATTGGTGTATTGGCTGCAGGGGTCAATACACTGCATCAGTGGAAGCAGTGGAATACAAGTGGGATGTGCAACAAAATGTTGCAAAGAGTTTCCACGTCCTAACAAAGTATGTGGCACCTGTGACTTGTCTGTTCCTCAGGTTGAAGCAGTTGAGTGGGCCTATTTGGGGCAAGGTGACCCCCCCAAGTAAACTGGTCCCAAGCTCTGCCCCCACCCCCATGAACCGCTTCTGCTTAAACTATTGAAGGGCCTGACGGAATGAAAGAGGCTGTGTGAATTTTTGCATTTGTGTCCGCTGTAGAGTTGGAAGGGACCGTGCGGGTCATCTAGTCCAACCCCCTTCAATGCAGGAATTTTTTTGCCCAAGGCGGGGTTCTCGAAACCATGACCCTGAGATTAAGAGTCTCACGATGTACCAACTGAGCTGTCTGGTTTCACACGGCACTGAATTCCTCATCAAAAACTGCGGGCAGAGCAGCAGATTCTCAGCTGGCCTCTAAAGGGCAGTGTCTAGGAAGTCCACGTACCTGTAGGAGCCACTCATGGCTTTGTCTCCATCCACAAACATGAACTTCTGTGCCAAAGCGCCCTTAAACTTTGTGGCCGAGCGGGTGAAAAACTCTGTGCCTCCGGTTGTGCGGACTCTGAGATTCTGTAAATGCAGAGGAGCAAGGGAATGAATGAGCGAACATCTTGGGGAAACTACACCCCCCCAGGTTTCTGTGTGGGAAGACTTGTGCTTTAAATGTGCACTGGATGAACTTTAAAATATATGCCCATTCTCCCCTTGTCCACCCCCTCCTCCATTCCCCTCTCTCTCTGTCGTTTCCTTGTGTATATTTTTTATTTTTAATAAGCACATTTATTTTATATCAAAGCAACTCCAAGCAATACATTTCCTGCAAAATCAAGAGTGTTTATTTTCAATTGCAAGCCCCTTGGGGCAGAGGGGGTCTTTTCAAAGCATCATGACACTAAATGCATAGGTGAAATAGAACGACACTGATACAGTGCAACACAACAACTGGGGAATCAAAAGAAAGGTTAAGGAACAAGCCAGTCGAGGCAATCATTGTCACAACATGTGACATGCCAAAGGCTATAGATAGAATCTCCGGGAGAGTCGGAGAAAACAGACCTCTGGATTTTCCTGCCTTTCCTGTCTTAAGCGTTTCCCAGTTGGATTTCTTAACTCCTAAAACAGCCACTTTCAATTTCGTATGTCCCAGTTTTGAGGAGAGTGATGGATTTATGGATTGTAAAAATACATCACCGGGCCAACTAAGAACACGACATTTTACACCTCTTGACAGCTTGGCAAACATTGGCTTGAGGGGGAGCTGCAAAGTTGTGAATGGAAAGTGTGGGGCTTGGCTTGGTTATTTCCTCATCGCCCTTGTTCCAAAAGTGTTTTCATTCTTTTGACTCAGGCTGATAGTCTCTTTTGCTGAACTTGACTTTTTGATCAGAAGCCGGCAAGTGGTGGAAACTGTATGGCTGTTCTCCTCCCAGTACAGTGGTACCTTGGGTTACATACGCTTCAGGTTACAGACTCTGCTAACCCAGAAATATTACCTCAGGTTAAGAACTTTGCTTCAGGATGAGAACAGAAATCGTGCTCCGGCAGGGCAGCAGCAGCAGGAGGCCCCATTAGCTAAAGTGGTGCTTCAGGTTAAGAACAGTTTCAGGTTAAGTACGGACCTCTGGAACGTATTAAGTACTTAACCCGAGGTACCACTGTAATATGGTATTGGTAGCAGTCCTAGCAATTGACAGCATCGCATTGGCTGTTGCAGATATGTGTGTCAAGACAGCGGGAGGTTTCAAAATGCAACCAGATCATCCAGAAAGAAAACTGTGACTAAGGCCGTAACCTTATACACACTTACCTAGGAGCAAGCACCACTGAAAACGATGCTGCTTGCTCTTGAGTAAACATGCACAGGATTATGTTTTTAATGAGGAAGCCGATAGCTCTGGTGGATGATGATTAATTAGTGATTTAGATCTGAGTTATACCGCTTTGAGCAATGCCTCTACTTTTGAACGGGAAGCATGACATCCAATCAGGCTACTTGCTAGCAATAATAACATGTACCTCCTCTGAAACAATTATTTGAATCTGCATTGCAAAACCACTCATTTGCCTTTATGCATAGTTGCACCAAACATGCAGCGTCAGCATGTGAGAAAGCAGAAAGCTCTACTGAGCTTAAAGGGACAGGTTTCGGACAGCCCTGGTCTTTCTTCCCCAGTTGTTCCACAAGTTCTGCTGTCAGGGCTGGAGTCAGACACAGGTCAGCACGAAAGACGCAAGGCTCCGTTGTCAGCGAAGTTAACTCTTTAGTCAAGGAAACGGCATACAACTCAGCAACGCTTCCCAGTTGGTGTTGTTCCTATGGAGAAGTTGCTGGGACTGAAGATCTTCCCACCTTTCGCCTGGATGTTTCCCAAGCAATCTCAAACTGCGCCTCTGCACCTCTGGCCTCTGTTCTGCTCTCCTCATTATTCTGCACATTCTTGGAGACCAGGGAGGGAAGGAAATTGTCGCAGCAGGAGAGGGAGACTCCCTGGATTCTTCAGCAGCCTCTTGACCCCCTCCTCTGCTTCAGCCTCAGAGTCTGAACTGCTCTCTGTCACCGACTCTTCCTGCTCGCTAAAGCCTGTTGCCCCTTCAGCATCCAGCACCTCCTCCTAATCTCCCTCTGACCTCTCCTTGGTGTCCCACCACTAATCCCCTGACTCTGAGCCTTCTTCCTCTGGGGTTTCCCTAGGGGGTTTCCCAGCTGTTGCCTCCCACCCCACCCTCTTCGTCCTGCCATTCCCTGACACCTCCATCCTATTCATTGCCCCCAAAGCAGTTTTAAGGCAGACAATCTCCTGACTAATGGGTTGGGCTTGTTTTTGGTTTTGGCTGTGTTTTTGTCTTCCACAAAACAAAGCAAGGAGGGCTCCTCTTTGTTGAGGTTTCTGACATTCCCCGGTTTCTGCCGCAGCCAGATGCCATTTGGCCAACACATCTCTACTTGGAAGAAGAATTGTCTGACCCAAAAGTGAGGGCCAGCCAGCCTCATAGCATGCGTCATCCGTTTTCTCTGTCTGGGCCTTCCCTTTTCAGAAAAGCACAAAAGGGGAAAAGGCGTTCTTTGGGCAACACCCATCTAAGAAAAGAAGAAGGGAGAAAAATCGCCGAACAGCTCTTGCAGCAGCCAAAAATGCCCAGCTTCCTCCTCTCAGGGATGGCATCATCGTTAAGGAAGGCCTGTTTGTTTAAGCACCCAATAGGAAGAACAACAGAAGCAAACGCCCGCAGATGAATGAGTGACCCGGGAACAACACAATCTCCGCTTCTGCAAAGGGGTGACTCACTTGGCAAACACTCTCTCGTTTGATAGGGTTTCTCATTTGATAGGGTTTCCTGAGGTGCTGTGTGTTGACCCATTGCGCTAGCTAGTCGAAGCTTGCCTACT
The DNA here is from genome assembly GCF_027172205.1 of Podarcis raffonei. Classification (NCBI taxonomy): domain Eukaryota; kingdom Metazoa; phylum Chordata; class Lepidosauria; order Squamata; family Lacertidae; genus Podarcis; species Podarcis raffonei. The sequence goes on along the minus strand of NC_070615.1, from coordinate 46,691,896 downwards.
GCAGAAATCAATGTCAGGGTGGCTCAGGGATAGCATTGCTTCCACCTTGCTTTAACGGGCAAAGGTTTGCGGAACTAAGAATGCAAGCACGCGATATGTAAGAAGGCCGCTGGTTCAGACCAAAGGCCTATCCAGTCCACCCTCTGTTTTCCAGCCGATGTTATACAGTGGTACTTCAGGTTAAGAATTTAATTCGTTCTGGAGGTCCTTTCTTAACCTGAAGCACCACTTTAGCTAATGGGGCCTCCCACTACCGCGCGATTTCTGTTCTCATCCTGAAGCAAAGTTCTTAACCCGAGGTACTATTTCTGGGTTAGCAGAGCCTGTAACCTGAAGCGTCTGTAACCCGAGGTACCACTGTAATAATAATAATAATAATTTATTATTTATACCCGGCCCAGCTGGCTGGGCTTCCCCAGCCACTCTGGGCGGCTTCCAACAAAATATTAAAATACAGTAATGCATCAAACATTAAAAGCTTCCCTAAACAGGGCTGCCTTCAGATGTCTTCTAAAAGTTAGTAGTTGTTTTTCTCTTTGACATCTGGTGGGAGGGCGTTCCACAGGGCAGGTGCCACTACCCTCTGACTGGTTCCCTGTAACTTGGCCTCTCGCAGTGAGGGAACCACCAGAAGGCCCTCGGCGTTGGACCTCAGTGTCCGGGTAGAATGATGGGGGTGGAGACGCTCCTTCAGGTATACTGGACCGAGGCCGTTGGATCCCAAGTTTGATCCCTGGCATCTCTGGGTAGGGTGGGGATAAAGACACCCCCCACGCCAATATATGGCGAAGCTGAAAGTTGGAAGTTTCAGAACACAAGAAAGCATTTCTCACACATCACCTAGTTAAACTGTAGAACTTGCTCTCGCAAGAGGCAGTGGCTGCCACCAACTCAGATGGCTTGAAAAGAGGATAAGGCAAATTCATGGAAGATAACGCTATCAATGGCTACTATGTTCCACCTCCAGTAATGCTTCTGATACCCGTTGCTGGAAATTTCAGGAGGCAAAAGTGCTCGTGAGCTCGAATCCTGCCTGCTGGTTTCCCATAGGCTCTCTAAACCTCTGGAAGCCTTTGGGGAAAAAACCCTTAAAAAAAAAACAGCACCCACCAACGCCATCACAATTGCTCCCTCCAAACCTCCTTTCTCAAAGTCCAACTTTCCAATGGCTTTGAAGGTCAGTGCAAAGGCTCGTGGGATTGCTAGCCGCTATTTCCACTACTTTTGCCCCTTTCTGTGCCACTTCCAGGTTCGCAAAGATACGTGTGTAAATGGGGAGTTTCTTGTATTCATTTACCTGGCTGTATTCAATAGAAATAACTTCCTTGGAAAGGTGCGACTTTTACAGCCATTCATATCTCCAACCCTCCTTTTAAGCTGCCTTTGAGTTTGTCAGTCGCTGAGCCTGTTCTCCCCACTGCGATCGCTTCCTCAGAACTGGCTGTATCCTAAAGTAATTCCTGGGAGAGGTGTGCCGTTTCCTGAGCAGCGCAATAGATATGGATTTCAGAATAAAACAGCTGAACGGGGAATGTCAAGTATGCCTCCTTTTTCCTTGAACCAGCCAAGTCTAGGTCAGAGGCTGTGGTATTTATGAGACCCACGGGTTAAAGTACGATTGCGGGCTTGAAAACGAAACCACAAACTCTTGACTTTGGCACAGCTGACGTTTGACATCCAAAAGGGCAAAATGTGTGGCTCTGATTCACCAGCTGAGTCCCTGAGTTTCTCCGTGGTTGCTCTTTAACAGTCTTCCCCCATCACACATGGCCTTTTCAGCTGCGATGGAGAACACCAAGAGGGTTCTTCCTTTGTTTTCAGTACCCTTATGCACCATGATCATAGCTACGCCAGCATAAGATTTCTGGCATTGTCAATTGAGTCAGCACTGTGGCTGAGAATGTGAGCTCAGAGCCAGGAAGTCTCTGACTTTATTATTATTATTATTTCAATTTATATACCACCCTTTATCAAAAGATCCCAGGGCAGTGTACAACATTAAAAGCACATTACAGAACCTCAGTGATAAAAACCTAATAAAAAAGCATATGGACAGACAGCCTAATAGTAAAACATTCATAATGATAATAACAATCCTCTCCCCCACACTTTTAAAGTCATGGGTTATTTAAAAGCCATAGGCCTGGGTAAAGAGGAATGTTTTTTGCCTGTTGCTGAAATACATGTAATGAGCCTTTCTGGGGAGAGTATTCCACAACTGGGGAGCCACCACAGAAAAGGCCATACTCTTCATCACATTACAAGGGACCTCAAAGGCCATGTAGTCCAACCCTCTCATCCAGGATTTGTAGTGCAGGATCTTTCGAGGGCACAATCCCTTACAGCTGGGCATTCAGTCTCCGCTTAAACACTTCCAGTGAAAGTGAGCCTGCCACCTCCTGAGGCAGGCTGTTCTCCTGTTGAACACCTTCACACGGTTAGGAATTTTCTCCTAAATCTGCTTCTCTGAGGTTTCCACACATGTGGTTCTACATCTTTCCTCTGGAGCAACAGATAACGAGCCCACTCCATCTTCTGAGTGACACACCTTCAGAAGTTTGAAGGATGGTGCAAATCTCACTGTGTAGCCATTCTCTCTTAGCCTCAGTTTCCCCCCTCTGCAAAATGGGGATAATAATTTTCAGAGATGCATACGCTTTCGGCTAAACAAATTGAAATTATGTGCCAAGGACTGTTGTATTTCCCGAATGTTGTATTTTTTTTTAAAATGCATATATTATCTTCACATAATTTATTCTGCCATCTTGACTGTTTTCTAAAAATTATGCTGGCTTTGCTTCTCACAAGAAAGGACAAGTAGCTGCACGGGTCACTGACTAAAGTGTTTGTACTGACCCCTGTGAATTTATTTTACCTACCTCTCTGGCATCTGAGATCTTACTCTTTCAAGCATATTTTTACATTCATCAGTCCTAGAAACCGCCTATTTTTTAAAAAAATAATTCTCAGGAAGTTGAATTTGATACCAAATTTTGCAGGTTCCCCGGCCTGTGTGACATATACACAAACCTTCAGCCCACTTTCTGGGGCTGTTGAAAGGATTGTTGAGAGAGTGTGATGTGAAACTCATCAAAGACTTTACTTACAATAAATACATATTGGGTTGTACCTTCTCATATTGGGAGAAGGCTGGTCCTTCTCCGACTTAGACCCGTTGCAATTGATGGGTGTGACTAGGGATGCGGGTGGCGCTGTGGTCTAAGGCACCGAGCCTCTTGGGCTTGCCAGTCAGAAGGTTGGCGGTTCAAATCCCTGCAACAGGGTGAGCTCCTGTTGCTCTGTCCCAGCTTCTGCCTACCTAGCAGTTCGAAAGCACGCCAGTGCAAGTAGATAAATAGGTATCACTGTGGTGGGAAGGTAAACAGCGTTTCCATGCACCCTGGCTTCCATCACGGTGTCTGTTGCGCCAGAAGCGGTTTAGTCCTGCTGGCCACATGACCTGGAAAGCTGTCTGTGGACAAATGCTGGCTCCCTCGGCCTGAAAGCGAGATGAACGCCGCAACCTCATAGTCGCCTTTGACTGGACTTAACCATCCAGGGTTCCTTTACCTTTACCATTCATTTACTCTGGGTAGAACTGTTGAATTTGGTTGGATACAGTCCATTCATAGAATCATAGAGCTGGGACCACGGGGGTCATCTACTCCAACCCCCTGAAAATGCAGGAATCTTTTGCCCAGCTCAGGACTCAAACCCACAACCCTGAGATTAAGAGTCGCGTGCTCTTACCGACAGAGTCGCTGGCAGAACTAGTGCCATGGTGACTGCATGCAAACCCAGGACCTTCCTACCTGGATATATAAATGGATGGTGAGTTCTTCCATCTTCTTTAAAGCAATGGGCATGGAATTTGGGAAAGTTGCAATTTCAGTAATGAGAAGCTAGTAAAGAGAGAAGCTACTGATTACACTTTTGGCTCAAAGAGATCGCTTTGTGTTTAAGGCGTTGCCAGAGGTTCCTTTTTTTCTACAGAAATCTAACAGGACGACTCTTAGGGATCAGGGCTAGGCCTTACCTTGAGGTGTCCGGCGTGCATCTGGGCTCGCTCACACATCTGGAGGAAATATTTCAAGTTGGTCTCGTCCAAGATGATGTAGATGCCCACTTTCCGCTTGAAACCCGCGTCCAGGAGATCTTTGAAGATGTCTACATCCGTGAACATGTCCATGACCACAGCAACAACCTGTGGAGAGAGGCAGAGCACTTGATCACACACTTTCAAGAGTATCTTTGCATTCTTGAGGGCTAGAAACTTGATGGCGTTAGGAAGCAAACTTCCACTGGCAGGCTAGGGTGAGCTTAGAATAATACGTGAATTGCGTTGGGGATTTAGCTTGGTAACAAAGGCCTTCTCTGCCTCAGTTTGCTGTCTGTTGGAGTGGCCCTTCCTTCTTGGTAGAAAGCAGATTGTACCCCCCCCACTTTGTTTTGCATATTCCTTCTTTGGCTTAAAAAATTAATCATCCTGATTATTTTGCATTCAGAGCCTTTCATTCCAGCATATCAGTAGGGTTCCGTGTGTAAACCATTCATTAATTTAGCATTGCTGTTTTATATATATATATACCCGGTGTGTGTATGTGTGTGTGTGTGTGTGTGTGTGTGTGTGTGTATTCTGTTTTACAGTTTAGAATATTCATTTAGACAACCTTAAAATATCAATCTTCCCTTCTTCTCTTTCTATGGTTCATTTTGCAAAGCATAAATCCCTGCATATTTTATATAAACTAAACCATTCAGTATTCCATTATTACGTCCATCAAAATTTATTTACACTGTTGAATTGATCTTAATGCTGCTAACGTTTTCACATTTTCAATAAACACTTTCCAATCTTCTTTAAACAAATGTTCCTCTTGTTCTCTTATTCTATAAATTAGTTCCGCAAGCTGTGCATATTCCAACAGTTTAAGTTGTCATTCTTCTTTGGTTGGGACCTCACTTGTTTTCTATTTTGGGGCTAACAAAACAGTGGTGTACATAAATAACATTTTTTAACACCTGGGAATTTCCATCTGAATTATCCCCAGCAAAAAAGACTTTGGATTATTTTTTTTGGAAAGGTCCTTTTAAACATTTTTTTCAATTCACTATAAATTATTTCCCAATACCCTTTTACCCTTTTACAGGTCCACCACACATGAAAGAACATACCCTTGACCTCACTGCATCTCCTTACTTCCTCTCATTGCTTCCTCTTTATGGGAGGTAAGGATGCTCTCACCTGACCCATTTCACAGATTGGGAAGCTGAGGCACACATGGCCAAGTGGCATGCATATGCCATCAACTGAATCCACTAAATGCAGATCTATCTATCAGGCAGTGCCTCTCGTCCTGACCTACTTAAGCTTCCCCTGTGTGCAGCCGGCCAATTTGCTAGCTGCCTGATGTCAAAGCCCTCTCATCATCTTCCTTATCACTGAAAAATGATCTGTCGCTGTTTTCTTTATAAAGCTTATGGCAATTGTACAAAGCACCTTGTAATTATTATTAATCTATAGCCTTTCTACGGGATGCGGGTGGCGCTGTGGGTTAAACCACGGAGCCTAGAACTTGCTGATCAGAAGGTCAGCGGTTCGAATCCCTGCAACGGAGTGAGCTCCCATTGCTCGGTCCCTGCTCCTGCCCACCTAGCAGTTCGAAAGCACGTCAAAGTGCAAGTAGATAAATAGGTACCGCTCCAGGGGGAAGGTAAACGGCGTTTCCATGCGCTGCTCTGGTTCGCCAGAAGCGGCTTAGTCATGCTGGCCACATGACCCGGAAGCTGTACGCCAGCTCCCTCGGCCAGTAAAGCGAGATGAGCGCCGCAACCCCAGAGTCGGCCACGACTGGACCTAATGGTCAGGGATCCCTTTACCTTTATAGCCTTTCTACTGCCCACTGCAAATGTGTGACGCACTTCATGCACAGTTTATTGACTTCCTTATTCTATTTACATTGCACCTATCCTCCAAGCAGCTCAAGGTGCCACACATGGCTTCTCCCCAGCCCCATTTTATCCTGTTGTTGTAAACAAAACCTGCCCTTCTTCCCTTATGGGGTATCCAAGAGCCCGTTTAGAGTCCTTACGTGGGTTCCCTATTGGTGGGAGAAAATAACAGAGGCCAACCAGAGAATATTGAGAAGCTAAGCAGCTAGTAAGCCTGATCTTTATTGATCTGTTGCAACAGGGTCCTTACTCACCACACAAAGGAGGGAGGAGGAACCCAGAACAATGGTGTGCAAGCCCTTATATAGACTTTTGAAATTTCCACCCTGTAGATCAAGACACCCCCCCATACATCATACCTACATCACAGAAGGTCTGAAATCTGAGTGCTTTGTTTACCTCCTATCTGACAGGTTACCTGTTTAATGGTCACTTGATTGGATTGCCTGGGGAGTCTGGCCAGTCTTTTGTAATGATAAATACTTAGTTCCTGATCCAGGTCACCAGGCTCGCAGCTAGTAAGCCTGATCTTTATGGATCTGTTGCAACAGGGTGCTCCCCTCACACGCAGGAGGACGGAGGAGGACCCCGAACAAAGGTGTGCCTGCCATTATATAGACATTTTTAATTCCCTGCCCTGGAGCTCAAGACCACCCCTCCATACATCACAGAAGGGGTATAACCCAAGACCACCCCCACAAACATCATACCTACATCACAGAAAAGGTGGTCTACAACAGAAATTTGAATGTTGTTGTTTTTCCTGTCTGCCAGGTTTTCTGATAATGCCTTATCTGATTGCCTTTCCTGGTAGTCTGTCACCCTTTGAAATGGTGATTACTAAATTCCTGTAACAATGGGAAAGCTCCCTGACCCCCCTCCCTCCTTGCAGAGAAAACATTTGGTCAGTTTGGGAGTCAAAATGGTTTCAGGTCAGCCTTCCTGTGCTGATCTATGTACGTGCTTGGTTATGAACATTTATTATACACAGTATATATAAGACCTTAAATTTCCTTATAGTGCTGTTTAACCTGGGTTGCTATAAGGAAATGTTTGCGTCCATGCTGGCAAGAGGTGGGTGGCAGCTTCACTGGAAAACTGCTACAGCACACAAACAGTTTGGAAAGTGGCAACCGCTGTCAGAAAGAGGATTAACCTGGAGGCCTGGCTGAACAAATGCAGTTAGATAAACAGCACCCTGCGTCTACTTGCTAAGGCAGTTCTGTTTGCTTGGAGGCACCGGCTGGTATCTGCAGCCTGGCTAGAAGCTAAGTTGCCTTTGTGCAGGCTCCAAAGGCATCTTTGAAGATTTCCCTTCCAAAGCGACAGTTCTCGGCTTATATTTTTTTCCTTTCTCAGTCGGGGTTGTTTTGCAGCATTTCTCCGCCTAACGTGGAAAACATGCAGAACTCTGCAAATCCTGTGCTGTGGCAATTTTGTAGAATTGTGGAGCTGGAAGGGACCCAAAGGTCATCTAGTCCAACCCCCCGCAATGCAGGAATCTCAGCTAAAGCATCGGCCACCCAACCTCTGCTAAAAAAAACCTCCAAGGAAGGAGAATTCACAAATCCTCACATCAAATGTCAGGGATCAATTATAAAACGTATTCTGTCTAAAAACTGGACAAAGAGGGAGTGTGTTGGACCTTGCCAGGGAGAGTGTTCCAGAATTGTGGGGCCAACACTGAGAAGGTTTCCACCAAAGGTTTAACTTGCATCCTGCTATGGTTCCACAAACCCCTTTCTGTTTCCTTAGTAAGAAAAGATGTCTACCTATTTCCCACTGCCAGATATTATTTTTTCCATACTGATCGGTCTTAAGCATAGATTCCAGCCCCCACCTCTCTCTCTCTCTTTCTTTCATTGTCTTCTGCTTCTTTTCCCTTAGATTTGAACACACCAGCTGGGTATTCAGAATATGCTGTCAGTCTGCATTTCTGAATGGATTAGAAACAAAGGGGCATTAATGTCGCTGTGGTTTAGATTCCTTCCAGGCTGTTTATGGAAGTGGAGAGGCTGTGTGGCCCTTACTTTCCTCTTTTAATTAGCGCGTATAAAATGTCAGGTCATTTCGGTACTGGAGAAAAACAGGGGCATTATTAATTCACCTGTTTTCCCACCTTCTCAAAGGTGGCTGCTGGTCTGCGTCCAGAAACACACAATTAAGAGTCGGACGGTTAACTGTTGGGAAAGCCAGAGGTAGGAACAAAGTGAATTTTGCTAAGCACACCTGTTTATTCTCCCTCTCCTTTCATCTTCAGGACGCCAATCATTTTGCATCCTGCAATTACTAGCGAGATTCACGGTTTTGGGGGGAGGTGCAAGTGTGGGGGAGAATGGGATTGTGCCGTAGAGAAAGGAACCCATTGGAGGTCAGATTGCAAAAGCATCTTTTAGGAAGCTGGTTTTAAGTTGTAGGTTTTAGGTTGTTGAGAAGCAGCTGAATTGGTGTGAATTGTTGCCTTGGAAATCTCAGAACCCCTTTCAGCACAGGCTATGCTATTGAGGGGTGACGCTGTGGGTTAAACCACTGAGCCTAGGACTTGCTGATCAGAAGGTCGGCGGTTCGAATCTCCGCGACGGGGTGAGCTCCCGTTGCTTGGTCCCTGCTCCTGCCAACCTAGCAGTTCGAAAGCACGTCAAAGTGCAAGCGGATAAATAGGTACCGCTCCGGCGGGAAGGTAAATGGCGTTTCCGTGCGCTGCTCAGGTTTGCCAGAAGCGGCTATGTCATGCTGGCCACATGACCCGGAAACTGTACACCGGCTCCCTGGCCAATAAAGCGAGATGAGCATCGCAACCCCAGAGTCGGCCACGACTGGACCTAACAGTCAGGGGTCCCTTTACCTTTACGCTATTGAGAACATCAGGACAGTCCTTCAACGGGTTCAGACCAAAGGCCCATCTTAGCACAACATCCTCTTTCCCACAGCGGCCAACCAGAAGGTAGTTGGGAAGCCCCAAAGCAAAATAGGAAGGCAACAGCCCTGCCTGTTGTTTGCCCTCAACATTATTACTCCCAGGTACACTACCCCTGCAGGTGGAGGTTCTGTTTCATGCTCATGGCTCCCAGCACTAGGAATGGAGGATTTCAAGTTTCTGGAGGTTGCTTTGCACTGGCCAAACTACTGGATAAATCTGCGGGTCCTGTAGCTTATCCTCCTTCGGGTCAGAATGTGACAATCCTGGATTTTTTCCTCTGATACAGTTTGGCAAAAACATTTTTGTAGCTCATCGAATTGTAGATGGCTAGGAATGATTCCATCCTACTTGGATTGCAAAGTGGGCTCACTTGATCCCACGTGGCAGGATCACGATCCAAATTGGATCCATGGCCCAATTCAGTATCCACGGCCTGGTGGACTCCAGCTGCTCAAGACTTGCCACTATCAGCTCCAGTTTGCACTGGGACTCTTTTAAATCTCCCTGTCTGTATGTTTCTCTGCCTCCGGCTCCCGGCAGTGCCCTGGCGAGTGATATCATCAAACCGCGCCGCCGAGCTCAGAACTGACCGCCATGTTGCGAGGGGCAGAGAGGCAGGATCCGCTGCTGGGGCAGCGCTGTGGGGGGGGGGGCAAGCCTAAAAAAACGGGACGGCCAATTTCAAGTCAGAAGCTGTGATGGCTTTACCAAATGCTGGAACCGTATGACATGGCTGACACCCAACAGAGCTTGTGCAGATCTGTTATCACCCAGAGTTCCATCTAGAAGCTTCTCTCACACAATCAAATACAATTCCGTTGAGTCTTTCTCCCCGCCACAATTGTTTGTGCCACAGAGGCCTTATGTCATCTGGGCAGATGTGAGAGGTGATTACGATGAGGGAAGGTATCTCCAAAGAACTTTGCCCTTGTGTTTGCTGCTCTGCTCTGCTTTATTGTCCTTCCACACCGTGCGTTCAGCTCAGCGTGATCCTCCCTCAATCCCTGCTCTGACCAAGGTCCATTCCCACACAGGCCAGGTTGAATCAGTGTGAGGGGAATGTGCTGCTTTCATAGAATGTGAGGTAACAGGCTTGGAGCCCAGTGTCAGATTTACGTATAAGCTAAACAAGCTACAGCTTAGGGCCCCACTCTCTTGGGGGCCCCCAAAAAAATTAGAGGAAAAAACAACCCTGGATGTACATTTCCAAAATATAAGATAAGAAGCAAATAAAATAAAACCTACATACAGCAACAGTGTTTTATGTTGCATAGGCTCCTATGGTGTAAGTCATAGGCCCTGCCTGCTAGCCTGCTCCCTAAAATATCATTGGTTTGCTCATTTCTATATATAGGGTGCCTACACTCTGCATGTACTGAAGGGACAGGTTACCCAAAACCTGACTGTGTAGTCACCCCAACTAGTGTGTAGTCATGTCAACTAACCTGTCCCTTCAGTACAAATGGCTTGAGATACCTATTAGGTCCATAAATTACCATATAGCATATATTCAATACAAAAAACAGTGACAGTTTGTTGTTGACAAAGGACCCCTGACCGTTAGGTCCAGTTGCGGACGACTCTGGGGTTGTGGCCCTCATCTTGCTTTGCTAGCTGAGGGAGCAGGCGTTTGTCCGCAGACAGTTTTTCTGGGTCATGTGGTCAGCATGACTAAGCCGCTTCTGGCGAACCAGAGCAGCACATGGAAACATCGTTTACCTTCCCGCCGGAGCGGCACCTATTTATCTACTTGCATTTTGATGTGCTTTCGAACTGCTAGGTTGGCAGGAGCAGGGACTGAGGAACGGGAGCTCACCCCGTCGCGGGGATTCGAACCGCTGACCTTCCGATCGGCAAGCCCTAGGCTCTGTGGTTTAGACCATAGCACCACCCGCATCCCTGACAAAGGACAGCTGGACATATAAAGGGCCCCGTTACCTTCAGTAGCTTAAGGCCTCATCATTTCCAGCCATGTTTTGAAACAGGAGTTGTAGATAAACCACATAACGACAGAAACCAAGAGATGGAAGTAGCGAGGGGAGGGGAAATTCTATCACATTTAAGGCCGACTCTATCAAATGTGCACTTTCTGAAACAATGTGCAGACTGAAACATAGCCATTCTTCAAAATTAAAACCTCTACAAATTTTGCAGTGCAGTTTCTCCAAGCACACAGTGCTTACCAAAGCACTTATAACAGGTGAGAGAGTCCATAAAAACGAACTTCATCATGAAAATAACATACATATGGGGAGAAATTGCTTTGAGAAAATTGTACCTTAGTCAAAACTGTGCATAAAAATTGGAGAAATTTGCCCCAAAATGCTGAAAAATTAACCAATGGAGAATTTTTTTGGGTGGGGGGTGGGAATCACAGATTGCTGCAGAAAGGTGAAGAGCTGAACCAAAGATTAGGAAACTGAGAAAACAGCAATGGGCAGATCCTCCCATCACTTGTCTTGAGACATGGGCTGTTTAGGCTGTTGCATGCATGCAGAGATTAGTGAAGAAGAAGAAGAAGAAGAAGGAAGGAAGGAAGGAAGGAAGGAAGGAAGGAAGGAAGGAAGGAAGGAAGAAAACTGCACTAGGGGTATATAATGAAATACAGATATATGAAAATATCCTGCAAAAATAAGCTTGAGCAGATGCACTGTAAACCACATTGGAATATTGCTTGGCTCCTGTGAAGGAACACATGGAATGAGCCCAGGCAATTCTTGTCTGTAGCCACTGGTGCATACTCAAAATGGGTTACGTTTCCAAACACCTCTTCAGATAATGCTCCAGATCTGCCATTCACAGTTTTCCACCTCTGCTATGTAGGAGCAGGCCTTGAACGTGCTTGCTGATGGAGAAATGGCTCTGACTTAGCCGTCAAGGTGATTGCCAGTCTTTAGAGACGGGGAAATGCATGAAGTGGGGGCAACAGCAAGCCAACACGGCTAAGAGAGGACAGAAAGATGTCAAGCCAGCTGGAGGTGGATCTCAGAAGGATAGATCCAGTTATCCTCCACATCACCCAGAAACCATTAAATCTGGAATATATGTTATGAGTGGTGTGGAACTCATCAGTTAATATGCATAATGACCAGCCATTGTGCACATTCGCCACAGAGAATGTGGACAGTCCACAAAAGCTTGTGTCATAAGCAAGGGCTGTAGCTCAATGGTAGAACATCTGCTTTGCATGTAGGAGGTCCTGGGTTCAGTCCCAACATCTCTGGGTAGGATGGAAACTCTGGATAGTCTCTGCCAGACAGTGTAGATAATACTGAGCTAGCTGGACAACTCCCTGTGCTCCTAATAAATTTGTTGGCCCTCAAGGTGCCACACAAGACTTGCACTAGCCAGCCTGGTAAGCCCCAAAGCAAGGCATGAAGTCTCCTCCTTCCAACAGCCCAGAGGTGGACTTCCTCTGAACCTGGAGCTTCCATATAGCCATGGTGACTAATGGTGACCATCCTGCCTGCCTCTGATGAATGTTCCAAGCTAGCGAATGACAGTATGGACTAGGGATGGTGTGATTGTTCCACAGTCATGCTTCGTAAGCCATTCAGCCACACATGCATGGCCACCCATGTCGCTGCATCTCCAGAGGACGCTTTGTCCACCTGACACACCATCGTTGGGTCGCAGCGAAGCCTCTAAAGCGGACACTTCAGGTGTTATGAATGTTGCAGAAGGGCAACAAGCAGCCTTCCGCGTGTCCGTTTTCGGCCAACAGGGAAACACAAAGCGAGTTGAAGCTGGGAGCTCATCAGACATTCGGGAAGATGCTAAATCCCCCCAAAATTATTCCCAGCTCCAGAACAAGTTGCCCTAGGAGGAGTCAGATCCTCCTCTATTTTTCTTTTTTTTTTATCTCGCTAAAGAAAAGTTTGGGCAGAAAGGTCTTAAGTATAACACATTCTACATCAGAGCCACAATATCTTTCCTACCTGGTGACCGTAACAGTTATTTCGCCCACTCTCATTGACGCCTGCTTTCTGGCATTTGCTTCCCAATGAATCCCTTCGGAAAGGCTTCCTGGAGCTTAAACCAGCCTCCCTAACCTGGTGCCCTCGGGATAGCTTGGACCACAACTCCCATCAGCCCCAGCTAGAACACCCAAGGGTTGGGACTGATGGGAATTGGAGGGGGGGATGTAAGAAAGCATTGATTTCTGTTCCAACCCAAGTTTGTCACATGCAGCGCTGTTTCTCTTCTGCTGCAGTTTGGCTTCTGATCAAAACTGTGCTACTTATCTTTTGGCCTGCTGTGGTGGAATTTTACACAAGGAACTACGTTATCATGGTGTTACTGTGCACCATCCATTTCAGTGCAAAGGAAACACCGCGCAAATAGCTGCTGGTGCTGAGGAAAGCCATCAATTGCATATTATTTGCGGGCTGAAAACAACATTGGCAGCTGCAAATGCCAAACGTATCTGCTGGGTTGATTTCCATTCTGAGCACCAGCAATTTCCATTCTGAGCACCAGCAAAGCGGAGTCGCTTCTACACACTAGGTGAGATGGTGGTGACCTAAGATAGGAGTGCAACCTTTGGGGGCCAGCTTGGTATCATGCTAGCCCTGGTCCAGTTTGTCCAGCCAGCCCTTAGCGGAGTCAGCCTGGTCCTTTCATGGAGCATCATTGGCTCTGACTCTCCCTTTTTTAACTGAGCAAATTATGGAGCCACCCATCTCTTTGATGGTGCAATTGAAGGAGGACTTCAAAGTGCCTTGCTGTGACCACAGATTTGATCATGGGTTGACTGTGCCTAACGCTCATTATCTCTCCTTATTATTTGATGCACCATAGCTTTAATTCTTAGCACAAGCTCGCTAGGAACTCCTTGCTGGATGGGAGCAAGGACCCATCTCCTTCAGTTTCCAAAGCAAATGTAACTGAGAGTGTCAAATTGCAAGGCAGAGTCTTGCTAGCACCTTTAAAGGTAAAGGTAAAGGGACCCCTGACCATTAGGTCCAGTCATGGCCGACTCTGGGGTTGTGGCGCTCATCTTGCTTTACTGGCCGAGGGAGCCGGCGTACAGCTTCCGGGTCGTGTGGGCAGCATGACTAAGCTGCTTCTGGCGAACCAGAGCAGGGCACGGAAATGCCGTTTACCTTCCCACCGGAGCAGTACCTATTTATCTACTTGCATTGGCATGCTTTCGAACTGCTAGGTTGGCAGGAGCAGGGACTGAGCAACGGGAGCTCACCCCGTCGCAGGGATTCGAACCGCCGACCTTCTGATCGGCAAGTCCTAGGCTCTGTGGTTTAACCCACAGTGCCACCTGCGTCCCTTGCTAGCACCTTTAAAGACCAGTATATTAATTGTGGAATATTCTTTAATGGGCCAGAGTCCACTTTGTCAAAAGGTCATCGCATGCTAGCTGTTTGCAACATCTGGTGCTCTGAGATATGCTGCCCCTGAACATGGATGTTCCATAGTGTGTAAGCATGGCAAATACTTACAGACCGAGCTATCCTTTGTGGTTATATTCTGTTAGGGTCTCTGTCAGGGATGGGGAACCTGTGGCCTTCTAGTTGCTGTGGGACTCCCAATTCCAATCCCGCCAGCCAGAGTGTCTAGTGCTCAGGCACCATAGGAGACACACAAGCTACATCTGGAGGGCCACATGACACCCGTCCCTTGGTATGTATTCTAACAAGCAAAGCACAGTAATAATATGCATGATGTTTCTGCGGAAAATAAACCAGGGCTCTATAATTTAGTTTCTCATCAGCACCAGATGACTGGCAGCTGAATGTGTGAAGTGACCGTTGTGCCAAAGCAGAATGTGTGAGGTGATCTGGGATGCTTCATTTTCATGCGCAAGCAGCCCTTTGACGCTCCAGTCACCAAGTGAGGGGTGTATATGTGAGAGGGCTTCTCCACCCTTACATTTTGCCCAAGCATAGGTCTGCCCTCGAAAGCTCTGTGTTTTGAGTGTTTGGTTTTATTTTTGCCCCATGGAATTTCATTCCTTAGTGCTCATTCAGAACAAACGTCAAATGGGGTTTCCCACAGATAGCCATTTGCTCCGATGGAGCTTTAAAGACTGGGTTTTCATGGGGAAATCTCTGGAGGGGAAAAAGAAAGAGTGCTCATACACAGAGCTTTGAAGTACAGATTGTGTCTGGAATGAGCAGGTGAAATTTAAATGTGGCTAAGCCCTGAACCAGCCTTCTCTGCCATGAGTTAAAACACCCTTAACCACCCATCTTGGTTTCCTAACAGTTATCCTCGCTGCCCCATCCCTTTACAAAATGCTGCTGGAGTAGCAGCCAGAGGTGGTGCTCTCTAGAGGTTAGAATAATAGAACTGTAGAGCTGGAAAAGGGACTCCTGAGGGTCATCTAGTCCAACCCACTGCAATGCACTCCCGACTCCCATTAGCCCTAGTCAGCCTGTCCAATGGGAAGGGGTGGTGAGAGGTGGAGGCCAGCAATATCTGCCTCTGTGGTTGGAGGCAGTAATGCTTCTGAATTGTGGTTGCTGGAAACCATGGGAGGGGAGAGTGATGCTTTTGCACTCGGGTCCCACTTGTGGGTTTCCCCATAGGCATCTGGTTGGCCACTGTGAGAACTGGATTTTGGACTAGATGGGCCACTGGCCTGATTTAGCAGGCTCCTCTTATGCTCTTAACCTATAGAAGGCACCAGGCTTATTACCCCTGTTGCAACGGAAAGACAGTTTTATTCCAGCTAGATTTGGCTAGGTTACTGAGAACCAGCCTTCCCTAAAGTTTGAAGATGGATTTCAGGCACTGGGGTTATTCCGCCCCCCACTGTTACTATCCAAGCTGAAACTGATCAAGCAAAAACAGGAGGAGGACCGATCAGAGCTTTTGGAGTGTGATATCAATGAAGCTTAGGCACGACGAGACTGTTTCTGCTTTCTGTGGGTTTCAGCATGGATTGAAATTGTTTGCGGTTGATGTCGGATTTTACATGAGCAGCCGTTCATCTTGCCCGTCCTTGCAGCAGCCTGAGAAGTAGGTCACTGTTACTCCCATTTTACAGATGGGGAAACTGAGATGCAAGCTGCCCCAGGACACTGAGCCACACTGGCGCTCATCGGCTGCACACTGATGCAGAAAAGGCCTGGGATGAAAGGCTGCCCTTCCTCCTCTTCCAGGCTTCACACGCCGGATTTTCTAATTGCAACAAATTGGGCTGCTTCTGTTCTGTGTTCTAACCTTGTCCCGTGACCTTTCCACAAGGAAGGAAGGAAAGGACAGTTTGATTTCAACCATCATTTAAGCTTGGAACTGTGGCTGGGGTTCTGGCTAGGGCTGTGTGAAGAGAGTACAGTGGTACCTCTGGTTAAGAACTTAATTCGTTCCGGAGGTCCGTTCTTAACCTGAAACTGTTCTTAACCTGAGGCACCACTTTAGCTAATGGGGCCTCCTGCTGCTGCCGCGCCGCCGGAGCACGATTTCTGTTCTCATCCTGAAGCAAAGTTCTTAACCTGAGGTACTATTTCTGGGTTAGCAGAGTCTGTAACCTGAAGTGTATGTAACCTGAAGCGTCTGTAGCCTGAGGTACCACTGTACTAGCGATGACATACATCAAAGAGGGACATGCATGAGGGCTGACCAAAGTTGTTGACCTTTTTTTAGGATAGAAGTTAAGCTTTCCCCGCCCAATTAAGGACTTTAGGATTAAACCTGGCTGGACTTTGCACATGCTTGACAGACAGAGTGCCTTTCACCACCGAATAACCATGCGTATCTGCAGTTGGGGAGCCACGTTTACAGATCAGAGGTTGCCCCTTTCCTGATAGGTTTGTACCCCACAGTGCTGAGCACTGAGCAGAATGGTAAAGGCTACATAAATGACTTTCTGGGGAGCTCATCAGATGGTCAAAGTACCATAAGCAAGACGGAGTCTTCTCTTTGCCATCCATTCCACCTCTCCACTCCATTTCACAGAATCATAAAACTGTACAGTTGAATGGGACCACAAGGGTGTAGGAATCTTTTGCCCTAAGTGGGGCTCAAACCCACAACCCTGAGATTAAGAGCCTACGGCTTTCAGTGGCCTCAGTGACCAACATGCAAGAGGAGGGGGGGGGGAAACCCCGGCATAGTGAGCTCCTGATCAGCTATGTCCCCATTTCCCCGTCACTTTGAACCAGCAGCGACTGCCCAAACTGCCTTGCTCCCCCTCTCATTCCTCGGGGAGATTGGATCAGTGCCGCAGAGCTTATCTGCCACCAACACCGGCGATAGGTACAGACAGGATGAGCTCATTCTGGAACAGACCAGACTTGCCTGTGCATTATCCTCTAGGCAAACCTCTGGAGGAGACAAAAGGGATGTTTCGGTTGGGCAAGAGGGGAGATCTCTAACCACCCACCCCCAAACGCAGCACCCAGAGGGCAACTCTCACCTTCTGAGCCTGGAAGATCATCTTGCGGACGACCTCCTTGATGTGAGGTTGACAGTCAATAGGCGGCTGCATGTAGACAGTAGCTCTGGTCACCCCACGGTAAGCGATGGTCTCCGGCCATCCGAGGTCCAGCTGTGGAATGGACCGGTCGGACCTCTGCGGCCAGTATTCCAAAGAAGGCACTTGGTCCTGTTCGCCGTTCTGACTGCTGAGGTCGACCCCACCATCATGCCCTCGGGGGATGAACTCCGAGCCGGGGTCGTAGGTCTCCAGCGTATCCAAAATCTTCTTGAGCTCCAGCTCCGAAAGGAAGTCCCTGATGTTCTCCTTCTTGAGGACCTCGTAGAAGGCATCTGGCCCTTTCGACGCCAGAGCCTCCAGCGCCAGCCTCTGCTCTTCGCTGTAGAAGAACTCCGGTTTGGATTCGCTGGAGCGCCAGTTGACATGACTGTCATCAAGACACTGGACCTGAGAGAAAGCCATGATCCCTGGTCCAAGGAGGAGGGGAACGTCCGCCCAAAATAAATAAAAAAGGTGGATAATTTAATGAAATAATTTAGTGAGGTGTATCCCTGAGTTTAAGGAAAAACTAGCAGCAAATAAGGCCCCTCCTAGCTTCTTGGCAATTCCTCGTGAACAGTTTCCCTTTGCGGCTTAAAGAAACAACAACATCCACCCAAGAGTCCTTTGGCCTTAACTGTCTTTAAACACTGGCATTCAGTTTCCCAGCTTACCCATCATCTCATCTCAGTGGAGTAAAAAAAAATTTGTGGATAGGACGAAGGAAGTTTGCTCAAGTTCCTTCCCCGAACTTTCAGAAACAGGCAGGGAGCAACGGACAGAGGCATTCAAGCTTAAATGCTTAAATGTTCCGGCGGCTTTGAAATCCTCGCTTGGCTGTTGCTTTCCCTTTAGCCTTTGGACACCCAGCTTCCTTCACCTCTACCCTTGGTCTTCCAAATTTCCATAAGAAAATAAAGAGGAGCAAGCGAGACGCTCCCCAGAATCAAACAAATAACAGGAGTTGGAAGCAGGAATTTTTCCTTTTCGCTGGACAGGATTCAGAAGGGGTAGTTTTTCATTCTTTCCAGCTCGTAGATTACTCTGTCAGGTGGAAGGGGAGAGCAGGTTTCGTTCGAGGGTGAATTTATTTATTTTTTGCTGGTCGGCAGCCTGGCAGCTCAGCAGGTCTCAGCCAGAAATGGAAACCTGGAGAGTGTGAGCGGAGCAGAGGAGAGAGAAAAAGAGAGAAAAGCAACAGCTTGAGTAATTTGCTCCTCCCTGCACCACCTGCCGTCACATGTCTCCCCGCCTTCGGAGAGTCCCTGTTCCTACCTGTCCATTAACTCCTTCGGCTGCATCGCAAATGCGTGCTGCTTCTGCCCGGATCTATTGCATGCGTGGAAGGCCGGAAATTGACTCACCCGTGAGAAGCCGGTGTCCCTAGATTTCCTTATCAGGCTGAGGGAGGGAAGGAGGGAGAGAGAGAGAGAGGGAAGTCCTGGCCTGGCTGAGCTTTAAGTTTGATGTTTTGTTTGTGGTGTTTTTTTCTTTCAAAAAATTGCCGGCGTTCCTCCAGCTCCTGTATTTGCCTTCCCAGTGGAGCATAGCTGGTGGAGCTTGTTTGATTCTTTCCCACTTGTATCTTGGAAGGAAGCCCCACACTGTGTGCTTTAGGGCTTGCTCTCCTCGTGAGTAGGTTTCGGAGGGCAGCTTCTCAGCATCATCCGCTGGGAATCCAGGGCCTGGTTTCCTTCTTTCTCTTGCCGCCGTCCCTTTTGTCTTCTGGCTCGGGTCAAAGGTCAGTCTTGGAAAGCACCTGTGGCCACTCAGATGCTTAAGCGGGGCTGGAAGGCAACAGCTTTCCCATGCAGCTTGTGTCCAGCAACTGGAAATCAGAGATACACTGCCTCTGAGTATGGAGGTTACACTTTGCACATCTGTGTGTGAAACTTCCTTGGAGTTGGAAAGAGCAAAGAAGTTCTCTGCTTGTGTGGGTACCCATGAGCTTTCCAGAATCTTGTGAAGCTCTGGGTTGACATGAATGCCATTTATTTATTTATTTATTTATTTATTTATTTATTTATTTATGTAATTGTTAATATCATCACCATCAGTGGTGCCCATTGGTGCTGGTAGGGCTGATCAGTAGGTGGCGCCAGAGTCAATAAGAGGCTTTAAACCTCTCTGCCCACCCAGCCCAGCTCGAAGGACAGCCGAATTTTTGGCTTCTCTCACAGGCACCCAGAAAGTCAATGGTTGCTCCCCAACCACTCGCTCTTTGTGTCTGTTTCAGATGCCGTTGGCTGCGTCGACCCCGAAGAATGTTCCCGAGTGTGTGGGTCCGAGGTGGGCTGCTCCAACATCGCTTACCCCAAACTGGTGATTGAGCTCATGCCCAGTGGTAAGAGAAGCCGAGGCAGTGCTGCCTTCCTATTGGCCGGTTGGGTGTTCCTCTAGTCCCGCCTTACTCTCTAACAGGCAACCGCTTCCTCTTTCCGCTTACATTCATTTAGGGCAGCCTTCGGCAACCTGGTGCCCACATGGCTGTTTCAGACAGCCGCTCCAGAAGGATACCATGGTTGATGGTATCAAAAGCCGCTGAGAGGTTGAGGAGAATTAACAGGCATGTGTTTCCCTTGTCTCTGTCTCTCTCGACAGAGGTCATCATACAGGGCGACCAAAGCGGTTTCTGTGCCAAAACCGGGCCGGAACTCCGACTGAAATGGATTCAGGTTATATCAATTTCTTCCAAAAGCGCCTGGATCTTGTCTGCGACCACTCACTCCAGAACCTTTCTCAGGAAAGGGAGATTAGCAACTAGTTTATCTAGGGCACCCATGTTGGCAAAGCCTGGTTTAGAGTGCCGGAAAGAAAACAAAAACAGCTTGGATTTATCTTGCCATTTCCCAAGAATTCCACCCTGCCATCTGAACGAGGAACCACAAACCATTACTAATGGGGGAATTAGCACGGGTGTCTCTTGGTACAAATGTGATTATGGGCGCTGCTGTGTTCTTTGCCCAACCCCCCTCCAATGTTTGTTCTTAAAGGGGAATGGCTGTGCCTTTTGAGGCTTAGGTAAAGGGACCCCCAACCATTAGGTCCAGTCGTGACCGACTCTGGGGTTGCAACACTCATCTCACTTTATTGGCTGAGGGAGCCGGCGTACAGCTTCCAGGTCATGTGGCCAGCATGACTAAGCCACTTCTGGCGAACCAGAGCAGCCCACGGAAATGCCGTTTAACTTCTTGCTGAAGCGGTACCTATTTATCTACTTGCACTTGATGTGCTTTCGAACTCCTAGGTTGGCAGGAGCAGGGACCGAGCAACGGGAGCTCACCCCGTCCGTCGCGGGGATTCAAACCGCCGACCTTCTGATCAGCAAGTCCTAGGCTCTATGGTTTAACCCACAAAGCCACCCACATCTTAACTTCCTCGTTCGGAACCCCATGGGGGTGAGGCTGGGGGCGTAGCCAGGACTTCATATTATCCAGGACAGCAGCCCCTCAGCCCTGGCCAGTAAGGGCAATGGTCAGCGATGGTGGGAGCTGACGTCTAGCAACACTGGAGGCCCACAGTTTCCCCACCATACTTTTCTCCATTGCTGATAAAACTGCTAGCGCATTTGCAGAGCTAAGCAGGGTCTGGTATGGTTTCTAATTGGATGGGGGACCGTGTGATGAGATTCTTGCATTGCAGGGGGTTGGACTAGATGACCCTCGGGTCCCTTGCATCTCTACAATTCTATGGTTCTACAAAAGTTTCAGCTTCAGAGGCTGGGTCTTGCACAAGGATTTTCAAATTTTCTGTCTTCCGCATCTGCTGGGATACCCCTGATTGGGGGACGATTCTGGGAGTTTCTGGAGGAATGCATGTGGGCCAGTCCTGTGGGGTCATATTGTTGCCCTGCATGAACTAAGAACGTGTTTTGAGATTGTACCAAACAGTCCCTCTTGCAGAAGGTGCGTTACAGGGGAAAGAGACATATTCTTTGGGTGGGGGGAGCTGCCTTTCAGAGACGTTTGTCTGCCATTTGCCGAGGAATCCCTGATCACATTCAGATAAGCCTCAGGGTGCCCTAGAAAAGTGACCTCAGGATGGAGACAAGATGCTTTGAACAAGGCTTACTAAATCTTGTTCCTCAACTTGAAGACTCTTGTATAAGGAGAGCTTATAAGGCAATAAACAACTATTTTACTTTTAAAAGACAACTGAGGGCAGCCCTGTTTAGGGAAGTTTTTAATGTCTGATGCTGTATTAGTTACAGATAGGTAGCCGTGCCATAGTCAAAACAAAAAATTTTTCCCCTTCCAGTAGCACCTTAAAGACCAACTAAGTTAGTTCTTGGTATGAGCTTTCGTGTGCATGCACACTTCTTTGTGTGCATGCACACACGAAAGCTCATACCAAGAACTAACTTAGTTGGTCTTTAAGGTGCTACTGGAAGGAAAATTTTTTTTGTTTTGATGCTGTATTGTTTTTAATATTCGGTGGAAGCTGCCCAGCTCTGAGGGCCTTCTGGCGGTTCCCTCACTGCGAGAAGCCAAGTTACAGGGAACCAGGCAGAGGGCCTTCTCGGTAGTGGCACCCGCTCTGTGGAACGCCCTCCCACCAGATGTCAAAGAGAACAACAACTACCAGATTTTTAGAAGACATCTGAAGGCAGCCCTGTTTAGGGAAGCTTTTAATGTTTAACAGACTATTGTATTTTAATATTTTGTTGGAAGCTGCCCAGAGCGGCTGTGGAAACCCAGCCAGATGGGCGGGGTATAAATAAATTGTTATTATTATTATTATCATCATTATTATTATTATTATTATATAACAAGGCTTCCTTGTCTTGCCCCTCGTTGCTCCTCCCTCTTCATTTCTCTGTGTGTTCTGGGAGACCAGCGGGGAGAGGAGCAGGAGGGGGAGACCCCCTGGATTCTTCAGCAGCCAGCCTCATCCATGTCTCCTGGCCTCCTGCCTCTGCTTCTGCCTCTGAGTCTGGACTGCTCCACCCCCCTCCCCGCTCTAGCAGTGCCAACTGTGTCCTGAGCACACCTGCCTTGAGGAGGACAAACAGTCAGTAGTTTAATTCTTTATTGACAAAGCACATGCTTATAGTAGTAAGTTCTGACGACCAACTAGCTGGCATCTCCTCCCCGGGATTGTACTCTAAGCTGGACTGTTGGATCAACAGCATGGCCCTGCCTCCACCCAGCAGTGAGTAACACCGTACAAATTGGACTTAACTCTTTATTAGCAAAAGTATGATTGGCGCAGGAGTGTCAGGCCTAAAGAGCGCAGCAACTCATCTCTAGTAGGTCCTGCCCCCGTGAAGCAGTTGCTGAGACTGAAGGTCCCTGCCTCCCCACAACTGCCTAAGTCCCCTTCTCTCCAGGGGTCCCCCCCACCAGCAATTGGATACTGTGTCTGAGTGTAGCCAACCTCTCCTCCATCCTTTTCATGCCTCTTCTGGTTCTGGGAGGCCAGAGGGAAGGGGAGCTTGTCTCAGCAGGAGGGGGAAGACACCCTGGCTTCTTCACCATCCAGACTCCTGTCTGTATCTTGGCCTCCCTCCTCTCCTTCTTCAGCTTCTGCCTCTGATTCTGGACTTCTCTCTGCCACAGACTCTCCCCACTCACTTAGCCCTGTTGCCTCTTCAGCTTCCAACCCCTCCTCCTCGCAGTCTGCTTCCTCTTCTCCCTCTGACCACTCGCCGCCATCCCACCGCCAAACAGCTGGCTCTGAGCCTTCTTCCCTTGGGGGTTCCCCCAGCTGCTGCCTCCCACAACTCCTTGGCACAGAGCCAGTGACATGTATCCATCAGGGTTAACCCTTGAAAAAAACAAAGTGGCCATTGGCTTTTTCCGGTTCCTCCCTCCAGGTCTGCGAGGGTTAATGATCGCTGTTATGATGGCTGCTCTGATGTCATCCCTGACCTCCATCTTCAACAGCAGCAGCACCCTCTTCACCATGGACATCTGGCAGAAGGTCCGGAAGGAGCCCAGCGAGAAAGAGCTGCTTCTGGTTGGAAGGTACCAGCCTGGGGCAGGGCAGTATCCCTGGGGCCGGCTCTACCGTTAGACAATGCAAAGGCAGTTTTCGCGTGTTGTGAAAGGGCAGTGCTGGTGGTTAGTTATTTGATTCATTATTTTTGGATCTATTACTTGGCCATCTTTACAAGAACTTGTGGGATTATTCTGGCTCAGGAACCTTTGTTGCCCCGGATGCCACGCGCCATGACTAGGGGATGGGGATGAACGGGAGAGAAATTTGGTTCAAGCTGAATTCGAACAAGGGGCTACCCATTTCACACTTTTTAAAACGATGTGCAAACTGCATGGATTAGAGTGGTCCAACCTCTCACACCAAAAATAATAATAATAAAGATAATAATAAATTTTATTTATATCCCGCCCTCCCCAGTCGAAGCCGGGCTCAGGGCGGCTAACAACAATCAAATAATCAAACAATCAAATAATCCAACATTCTAAAAACATTTCATTATAAAAATTAATTAAAATCAAATTAATAGCAACCGTTAAGCAAAATTCTGTGCAGGTTGCCAGAGGAGGGAGTCAGGCTGCGCCCTGACCAAAGGCCTGGTGGAACAACTCTGTCTTGCAGGCCCTGCGGAAAGATGTCAGGTCCCGCAGGGCCCTAGTCTCTTGTGACAGAGCGTTCCACCAAGTGGGCTGCAAGAGTACCTTGACAGGGAACCTGCGGGCCACACGCCAAATTCAATTCCCGTGTCTGAAATTAAAGTGTTTGCAATATATTTAATGTTATTTAATGCACACAAATTATATATTTGATTAAATATATATAATTAAATACACAGTTAATAGCTTTAATTGTTAAACTAATCTAATAGACAAACAGATGGATGTGCTTTCGTTAACAACACATGACACACACAAAAAATAAAAAATTAAGGCTTTAAAATGTTTTTTTCTTGAATGTGGCCAAGGGCTGCTAAAAAAGGGTTCAACCACCCTGGATTAGGTGAAAGCATCTATAAAAATTCACATTTTTTTTTGCAAATGACATGCAAAAATGCATCATATTAAGAAGATTTGCTTGCAAAAATGAGACGTGAACACTAAAATGCTGACAATCTTTCAAAAGGCTTTTTTTAAAAAATGCATTTTATATACCCATAGTGCAGGTGCTGCTGGCTAGCCGTATGTTGCTGGACTACAACTCCCATGATCCTCAGCCAGTATGGTCCATGAGCAGAGATAAATGGGGGTTGCAGTTCAGCCACATCTGGAGGGTCAAAGGCTCTCTGTGTGCTGCTGTTTCTCAATAATAATAATAATAATAATAATAATAATGATAATAATAATAAATATTATTAATAATAATGGACACCCTGTCGGATCTTTTCCTTGCACCAGCCAGGCATGGAAATTAACTTCCCCTGTTTATGCCTCCGTAGTCCTGCTTTCTGAATCATTTCCCGCCGTCACCAGCAACTCAGTTTATCTTCCTGCACAACAGACCTAATGATGCAGAAATCCTGCTTGCAACCGTCTCCAGATTTCAATTAATGAACATGTTTATGTAGCCGAGAGAGGACTGATGGCCAGTAACTTGAATTTCGTATGGGTGATCCAGATCATTAATTAACCGAGTGATCCGCCAATTTATTGGGTTGCATTTCTGAACAGCCCAAGGAATGCCCTATAAAAGTTGCTGTGTATCCTGCTTGACCTTCAACACAGTCTCCCTTGTCCTCATGAAGTTCTGCTGTGCCTTTAACCATGTTGCTAAAAGCTCTGCAGAATGACTTGCCCCTGCCCCTCACCAAAATGCTAGCCTGCATTCCTTGTGTTGCTCACAGTGGCAGCAGGTTGCCTGGAGGGAATTCCTCACTCACCCTGCCTTATTGACATATTTGCCCAAGTGGGTCGGTGCGGCTGGTTCAAGGCATTTTGCTGCCCGAGGCAAAACACACAATCATCTCGCCCTGTTCCATATGCGTAAACTCAATTTGGGGGAAGTACTCTTTGCTGAAAGAACCCCAGCGGAGATTTAAAATTGCAAAACATGCAGCAAAGGAAAGCATGAAAATACAGTCTGTAAAACCTAAAAAGGTGCCCTTTAAAGTGAGTTCTGAAATGTCCCCTTAAAAAGTTTCTTTCCACAGTTTCCCACTTCCCCTTGCATAGAAAAAAACCACACATTTGGAGAGTTAAAAATGGTTTGCTTACAAACTCTCCCGAGGACAGATTCATGTGCTTCAGAAAGATGCACAGGCAGTAAAACTTGGCTTAGTTACGAAGTGGCAAAAGTTCCTAGATTATTGATATAGGGACTCAAGAGAAGCCCTTTACACGCCGGTCTTCTCAGGTAGACAGGGGGATAATATTAGACCTGATTACCTGTTTCCTCCCAAGGTAAGGGACATAAACATAGCTAAATGTAGCAGGACAGCTTACTCCATGGTATTAACCCCTTTGTGCATTAATTAGACTTAAGCATGTTGGTTATATGAGGCTGGTTACCCTACAAATAAGGCAGGGTCTGCTGAGTAATGGTGGAGATATAGAAGCGAAGGATAATTAAGTTCTAACCCCATCCCTCATTTTGAAGCCCAGACAATTGACCTCCCACTTTCTTTTTATTCTTTTATTTTTTATTGAATTTATATACCACCCTATACCTGGAGGTCTCACAGAACAAAATCAAAATATTGTTTCTTCACACCAGATGTGCCAGTGATCAGCATTTGTATACTGGTCCTTCCCCCTCTCAGCAACATTGAGAATGTTCATTAAGTCAACTTTCCTTTGCTGGTCCTTGCCTCCCCCATGACAATTAAGAATGTGCGGATTTTGTGATGTCACAGCAGCTCAACCAGTGTAGGAGACTAGAGGCAGCTAATGGCTGACAGGCCTTTTTCTTCTTCTTTCCTGATAATATACACATATCTAAAGGTAAAGGACCCCTGCGTTTGTCCGCAGAAAGTTTTTCTGGGTCATGTGGCCACATGACTAAGCCGTTTCTGGTGAAACCAGAACAGCGCATGGAAATGTTGTTTACCTTCCCGCCGGAGCGGTACCTATTTATCTACTTGCACTTTGACATGCTTTTGAACTGCTAGGTTGGCAGGAGCTGGGACCGAGCAACGGGAGCTCACCCCATCGCGGGGATTCGAACCGCCGACCTTCCAATCGGCAAGCCCCAGGCTCTGTGGTTTAGACCACAGCGCCACCCGTGTCCCCCATGCACATATTTACCACAGCTAAATCTGGAACGCAGCCTCTTGCTGCTAATTTATGTGATGTGTCTTGGTCC
The DNA here is from genome assembly GCF_027172205.1 of Podarcis raffonei. Lineage (NCBI taxonomy): Eukaryota > Metazoa > Chordata > Lepidosauria > Squamata > Lacertidae > Podarcis > Podarcis raffonei. Next base: position 46,665,353 of record NC_070615.1, on the reverse strand, counting down.
CTGCGTTTGATTGTGCAATTTCAATTGCTGTAGAGTAGCAATTTGGGGACACTCCCCTGATGATTCCAGCCAGCCAGCCTTAGATGGCATTTGGCAAGGCGGGACACGCCTTGACTTAATTGTTTTCCTCCTTTTGTCTCTTTGGGCTTAATCGATTTGCTTCGATGTGTGAACACGGAATGAGAGAGAGCAAGAGGGAGAGGTAACCTGACAAATGAGCTGCAACGAAGCAATTAAAAACAACAACAACAAGGGAGCTTGCAGGAATGAGCCCTCCCAAATTCTAACCTAATTCTTCAGCGATTTCGCAATGCTTCATTTGTCAGTAATAAATCCAGCTACTTGGCCAGTGATTTTGTTTAAGCAGCAAATCATCAGCTTCCCAGGTCCCTTTGGCTCCATATGTGGAAAGCAGGTATACCACTTTAAACAGTCATGGCCTGCCCCAAAGAATCCTGGGAGCTGTAGTTTGTTAAGAGTGCCGTGAGTCATTGGGAGACTCCCCCATTCCACTCACAGAGCTTCATTTCCCAGAGTTCCCTAGGAAGAGGGATTGATTGTTAAACCGCTCCGGGAATTGGAATTGGAGGTCTCCTACCAATTCTCAGCACCCTTAACAAACTACATCTCCCAAGATTCTTTGGGGGAAGCCATGGCAATTTAAACTGGTACGGCGATGCTTTAAATGTATAGGGCAGATGGGCCCCCAGATAACTAAATGCCGTGGTTCTGATATGCCGCTGCTTCTCTGCTTAAAGGGGATCTTCAGAAATGTCGATGGTTAACTGGAGACAGGAGCCACTTCTGTGTCCCTGACTTAGATTCATGGGGACATCATGATGCTGTCTTATCTCACTTTACCCATTTGTGAAAGAGGGTGGCTCCTCTTTGGGGTGGGACTGTGTGGCGACTTTATCAGGACGCTGAGATCTCAAAGCAAAGCCATTCATTATTACTGGATGTCGGCGTGTTTGTTCTCTGAAAATACTTCTTCAAACGACAGGCCCCACAAGACAGCTAGCAGCCAAAAGAAACCACAGAACACAATTATTAAACATCAAGCCAGATGTTACAAGAACGATGGAACTGGCACGGTTTTCTTCTGGCAGAGCGAAGTATGATAAGACACGTGGCATTTACAGCATTGTGTTGTACAGGGCTGTTATGAAGGGTGACCCTGGGTCTTTTGCACCGGGGTGCTAATCAGGGCCGGATTTAGGTTTGATGAGGCCCTAAGCTACTGAAGGTAATGGGGCCCTATATATGTCCAGCTGTCCTTTGTCAACAACAAATGGTCACTGTTTTTGTGTGTTGAATATATGCTATATGGAAATTTATGGACCTAATAGGTATCATTCTAAAGCCATTTGCCCATGTTGCCATCCAACCAGTCCATGCAGAATGTAGGCACCCTATATATAGAAATGAGCAAACCAGTGATATTTTAGTTAGCAGGCTAGCAGGCGGGGCCCATTACTTACATCATAGGAGCCTACATAACACAAAACACTGTTGCTGTATGTAGGTTTTATTTTGTTTGCTTTTTATCTTATATTTTGGAAATGTACATCCAGTTTTTTCCCCTTTAAATTTTTTGGTGGCCCCCAAAAGAGTGGGGCCCTAAGCTATAGCTTGTTTAGCTTATACGTAAATCCGGCACTGGTCCTAACGTCTGTAGCTGCTACCTCCTTCCTTTAAACAAAGAAAGAGGTTTGCTTACAAGGGCATCTGGACGCAGTGCAGAGTACAGTCTCAGTGAGACCCCACCTGCCATCATAGTTTGTAGAGGGCCCAATCCACTTAAAGTATCCTGAGCCCAGCACTCTTGGCACTCCATGGTTCGGAGTAAGCCTTGCTGCTTCAATTTGCACCTGCGCATGCAAATGAGAAAATGCAAATGTTATGCAAAAAGTGGGTGGGGCAATGGATGTGCCTGGAGCCCTGTGGAGAAATCTTGGCAGTGAGGAGGAGCCACAGGGTGAGAATCAGGACTTATCTGCCTCATAACCTGACTTATCTATCACAGCGATCTACTAGGCATCAATGCCTTTGGCAAAAACCAAGTTGGGAATCTGAGGACCGTAGGGAGGCGGGACACCTGGGCCTCGGCCTCTCAGCCTGCCTGCCTACCTTCGCCCTGTACAATGGTACCTTAGGTTATGTTAAGTTGCGGGTGAACATATCAGATGTCACAGTGATTCTTCAAACAGCTCTTGTTTATTCACAGGCCAGAACAGAACTGAACTGAAGGGTTCAGCCAGCCTGCTTATATAGAGCTCCACTAGAACGCAACAGTAACCATTTTCTGTAACTATCCAATCACTGAATGTCACTTTTGATCCCTTATTTGCATATGTGGACCTGAACTATCTACAGTATCCCCCTGCTGGCCCAGAGTGAGACCTTCAGTACATAACAGGTTAAGAACTTAATTCGTTCCGTAGGTCTGTTCTTAACCTGAAACTGTTCTTAACCTGAAGCACCACTTTAGCTAATGGGGCCTCTTGCTGCCGCCGCGCTGCCGGAGCACGATTTCTGTTCTCATCCTGAAGCAAAGTTCTTAACCCAAGGTACTATTTCTGGGTTAGTGGAGTCTGTAACCTGAAGCGTCTGTAACCTGAAGCGTCTGTAACCCGAGGTACCACTGTACTTCCAACTCCCTTACCTACATGCCGATGAATGCATTGAGACGCAACAGATTACCATGGGGAATGAACTACTAAGAGAAACAAGAGGAAAGAATAAAGAATGTAGGAACGTCACTGTGCAGGAAATTGGCTTCAGTCTTCCCTTATAAGGATATCGTTCCCCCCTCCCTCTTTACTTGGGTGTAAACTCTTCCTTTTCCCTGGCAGCTGCCTGATGATGAAAGATGCAAGAGGTCTCCTCGCCTCTTTCTCTTTTCTGCACAATATCTCTTGCGCAAACAGCCGGGCGATTAAGGAAAGGCAGGCGGAGGAAACTGACACATGGAGGGGAATTCTTGGAAGTGAATGGGTGGGCGTGACTCACCCTGCGCATTTGATCAGAGGGGTGGGGGTGGGAAACTGACACACCTTAGCTCCTGCTGGCTGTGTGGGTGTCAGACATTTGGGAAGGTATTCTCATCTTCCATATGACACCACCCTCCCCCTTTATAATTTACACAGGGCCAGTGGTGCAGGAGTAAATTCTGAACTATTAACTCTTGGTTTAATTATATAGTGGTACCTCTGGTTGCGAAAGGGATCCATTCCGGAGCCCCGTTCATAACATGAGCAGAACGCAACCCGCGACTGCGCATCTGTGTGTGTTGAAATTTGTCGCTGCTGCGCATGCGTGTGTCGTCATTTTGCACGTCTGTGCATGCGCGAGCGGCGAAACCCAGAAGTAACCCTTTCCGGTACTTCCGGGTTGCTGAGGGACGTATCCTGAAAGAACGTAACTTGAAGCAGACGTAACAAGAGGTATGACTGTATACCACTTTGGGGGGAAAAGCAAGCCTGGAATAATAATAATAATAATGATAATAATAATAATAATATTGTTTGTTTGTTTGTTTGTTTGTTTGTACCCCCGCCCAACTGGCTAGGTTTCCTCAGCCACTCTGGGCGGCTCCAAAAAGAATAATAATAATAATAATAATAATAATAATAATAATAATAATAAACAATAAAACATCAAACATTAAAAAGTTCCCTAAACAAGGCTTCCTTCAGGTGTCAGATAGTTGTTTATTTCCTTGACATCTGATGGGAGGGCGTTCCACATGGCGGGCACTGCTACCAAGAAGGCCCTCTGCCTGTTTCCCTGTAACCTCACTTCTTGCAGTGATTGAACCACCAGAATGCCCTTGGAGCTGGACCTCAGTGTCCGGGCTGATTGATGGGAGTGGAGACGCTCCTTCAGGCATACTGGGCTGAGAATCCACCTGAACACGTCTGCCCATAACATGACTTAGGTTGAAACTGGCTGTTGCGAAAGAACTTGAGCAGAGAGAATTTGGCTGATGCCCTTGCTTTGTTTTGAAAAAAGAGTCATGTCAAGGCAGGGGTGTATGTCTGCGTGTCTGTGTGAGGCCTGACTCAGACATACTGCCCTGAGATGGACAAATCCTGGATCTACTGCTGCCACAGAGAAGTGGTGCAACATGTACTTCCCATGACAGCACCCTCCTTTGATGGGGTGCCATCCTGGGACAGCTGTACAGTTTTGCTTCCGGGTCTGCACCCATTAAAATGTTTGCTTCGGCTGAGAAGTGCCGGAATAATCAAGAGTTGACCGGGGTGCTATTTTCCCCGTTTCCTGTTTTAAAAATTGTTTAGTTTCTTTATTTACATAATAACTGCACGGGGATTCTTTATTTAATTAAGCAGATCATCTGTGGCCTCGGGTGTAAATAAACGGTTTTCGAAAAGCAACACACAAGAGCTACAGGCTGAGACCTGTTTCCCCTTACATGATCCCCTATTACCCTGACGCTTGTAAAGGTTTGCTTTTGCAAGGCATTGCATGCATTTCAGTGTCTGCCAACTCCTTTTGTGTTGGCTTCCCAGAAGCTCTTGGGGCCCCTTGGTAGGACTCGTTGGCAAACCTGCAGCAATCCCACATTGCAGATCCCACCATTCCTGTCTGCTGCAAAATCTGGTTGCGTCAGTCAAGGTGCTGAGTGAAGCCCAGCCCACGGGAACAAGTTTTTCATCTCAGTTCCTTTCTCAGTTATCTGCAAAGACAATATAACCCCGCATGGACACTGGACCGCTTCCAGATATGCATAAAATGCACAGATTAGACCGGCCTGCGGTGCAATTGAGGAGCATTTGATTTTGCTTGCTTGCAAAACTCTCATTTTATGTCTTGCGTCGATGACCCTCTCAGGGTGTGGGTGGCTGATACTTTCCCGTGCATGGAGAAGGTGAAGTCTTGCACACAGCCTCTGTTGCGCATGACTTCTTTGACACAGGCAGGGTTTTTGAAACGCCGTGGCCTGGACTGCCATTTGCTCGGTTTTTGTGTGAACAAGACCTCACTTGCCCCTCCAGGGTTCTGGTGGCCTTTGGATAAGGTGCTTCTCCTGTAACCTAGAACATAAGAAGTCCTCATGGAGCTTGTTCACATTTCTGCTTTTCCCATGCATTCTAGCCACAAATCTGAGAGGTTTTGCCTTTGCCTTGCTGCTTTCCCCCAGAAAACCCACTCTTTAGATGATGATGATGTTTCACTTGTGGTTTATTTATTTATTGCTAACCTCGCAGGATAGTCACTATTGTCCTAGTTGCTGTCAGCGTGGTTTGGATTCCAATCCTGCAGAGCTCCAACAGCGGACAGCTCTACATCTACATCCAATCTGTGACTAGCTACCTTGCCCCACCGGTTACGGCTGTCTTCCTCTTGGCCGTTTTCTGGAAGCGAGCCAATGAACAGGTATGCTCATATATAATAGCTGATAATGATAACGATAACGTTATGGTTTATATGCCACCCATCGGACTGGGTTCCCCTGGGCGGCTCCCAACAAAATATTAAAAACACAACAAAACCTCAAACGGTAAAAACTTCCCTGCACGGGGCTAGCTTCTAAAAGCCCAATAGTTGTTTATTTTCTTGGCATCTGATGGGAGCGCGGGTGCCACCACCAAGAAGGCCATCTCCCTGTAACCTCACTTCTTGCAGTGAGGGAACTGCCAGAAGGCCCTTGGAGCTGGACCTCAGTGTTTGGGCTGAACAATGGGGGTATATAAACTAGAGACTGCTGCCCTTGCACACTTGGCTCGCCAACCCCATGGAATCATAGAATTGTAGAGTTGGAAGGGACCATGAGGGTCATTGTGTTGAACCCCCTGCAATGCAGGAATCTTTTGCCAAGCATGGGGCTTGAACCCACGACCCTGAGATCTTGTGGAGGAGAGGGGAAAGAGGAGGAAAGGGCCTTTCTCCCTTGCGCTCCATGTTGCAGCTGGCGAACAGTAAGCATGCATTTTGAAATGCATGCTTCATTCTGACACTGATGGAGTACTAGGAGCATGCAAAGACCTGCCAGGCCCACCCACCTAGTTGCCTCCCTAGTTGCTTACTCTGCCAGACCACCTGCCCGCTCGCTTTCTCGCTCAGCCAGACCACTCGCCCCCTCTGACGCTGGGCTTGCCTTGCCCTGCTGTGCCTGCGAGCGAGCAAGTGGGTGGCGGTGGCCATGACAAGAGGGTGAATGGGAAGACCCTGTCTGGACCACCTGCCAGCCTGCTTGTTTGCTCACTCCCACAGCTGGCCTGCTCGCATGGCCCCCTACTGTTGACCAGGTGAATTGCAGCGTGATGACTTTTTCCTTGCAATAATATTATATAGTAAGATATAGTATATGTTTTTAATAAACGACTTAAGGGGGGACATTGAAAGTTGCTTTAAGCTCAGTCAGACTGTTGAGCCACCTCTCAGCAATGTCTGCACAGAATGGCAGTGTTTATCTAGGGCTTGAGTTTGTCCCATTCCCATCTGGAGTTATCAGGGATTGAACATGAGATCTTCTGTGCGCAAGGCAGATGTTCTGCCCCTAAGCATCAGTCTTTCCTAGCCCTTGAGATGCCCCTTAAGTGGAGAGAATCTGCCAAAGAGAGAATCTGAGCCGTGGGCTATCCTCGTTATATATATATATATTTTTTTAAAAAGAGAGAAGCACTATTTAAAACATAAATCCAGGAACTGGTGGGTGGATATGCAGTGTTGTGGGTATGCAATGTTGCCCATAGTAGAACAGGTGCATTTTTTAAGGTCAGGGGACCAACCCACCAGCTTCTACTCTTGCCTCATTGTTTCCTGCCCTCTGCTTTTTTCCTATCCCTTATAAGTCTGTCCCCAAATGGGAAAACCCCATGATAATATGTGCAATGTGAATCACCCAAATTTGCATTGCAATCATTTGTTTTCCTTTTGTGAAAGCCGCACCTGTTTGTAAACTGTAGGTCTCTGCTACGAATGTATACGTGGGCTCTATACCACTTTAAGTGATTGTGTGGCTGTGGTTCTATGATGTTACAGTGCGTGGATGTGCTGCGATGCCCTGTGGATGTGGTGTTACGTTATCTTATATTGGTATGGTGTTGTGTTCTGTGGATGTGGCGTTATCATCTGTTACGCAAACATGGCGTTCTGTTGTGTAGTGTGTCCTGCATGTTTGCATGTGTCACTGTGTTATATATCATTATTTTTGGATATGTGGATGCAGTCTGTGTTCTGTTGGGTTGAGTTACAATCATGTGTGAATGTGATGTTATGTTTATCCTGCATGGAAGTGGTTTGAGGCTCAGGCTTCTAATTGTGTGTTTATATTGTGGGGTTTAAGTGGCTCTCATTTTAACTGTTTTCATTGGGAATTTTAGTTTGCTTTCTTTTCCTTAGCCACCCTGGGAAATCTGTTGAAGAGCAGGGAATGAATAAAATTAATTATATAAGTCTGGTTGAAGCCTGAAGGAGTCAATCACAACTTCAGTACGATGAGGGAAGAGGGTGGTTAAGTCTGGCATTAAAAGGAAAGAAAATAACTTGCTCCTTGTTTCTGGTTCCTTCTCCCGAAATTTACCTCCTTTCTCCAGAGGCCTTGACTAAGGAGGTTAGAATTTCAGTCTTTTGTGTTAAGTTGGGGGAGAACATATCAGACGACACAGCGATTCTTCAAACAGCTCTTGTTTATTCACAGGCCAGAACAGAACTGAACTGAAGGGTTCAGTCAGCCTGCTTATATAGAGCTCCAGCACAGCGTAACTGTAACAATTTTCTAAAACTATCCAATCACTGAACGTCACTTTCGATCCCTTATTTGCATAACTATTTACAGTATCCCTCTGCTGGCCCAGGGTGAGAACTTCAGTACATAACATTTTGGGCCCTGTCTTTATCTGCAGGGGGCTTTCTGGGGTCTGATGGTGGGGCTGGTCATTGGCCTGAGCCGGATGGCCTTGGAGTTTGCACACCCTACGCCCCGGTGTGGTGTCCCGGACAGGCGCCCTTCCCTCGTGAAGGACCTCCACTATCTTCACTTCGCCACCCTCCTCTTCCTGCTGACTGCCATGGTGGTGGCGGGCATCAGCTTGTTGACTCAGCCCCCCACCGAATCCCAGGTGAGTAGAGCTTGTAAGCAGGTGAGCCGAGCTGCCCCAGTGGTGTAGAGGAGGAAAAGCAAGAGAATCACAGAACTGTATACAGTCATACCTCGGGTTACAGATGCTTCAGGTTGCGTTTTTTTGGGTTACAGACCCGCTGAAACCCGGAAGTACCGGAATGGGTTACGTCCGGGTTTCGGCGGTCGCGCATGCGCAGAAGTGCTAAATCGCGCTTTGCGCATGCGCATAAGTGCTGAATCGCAACCCACACGTGTGCAGACGTGCCACTGCAGGTTGCGAATGTGCATCTTGCACGGATCACGTTCGCAACCCGAGCGTCCACTGTATTTGGAAGGTACCCTGAGGGCTCCAACCCGCTGCAATGCAGGAATCTCAGCTAAAGCATCCATGGCAGATGGCCATCCAACCTCTGCTTCAAAACCTCCAAGGAAGGAGACTGTACAACCTCCGAAGGGAGACTGCTTCACTGTTGAACAGCTCTTCCGGTCAGAAAGTTCTTCCTGACGTTTAGTCGGAATCTCCTTTCTTGTAACTTGAATTCATCTCCTATCCCTCCAGAGCAGGAGAAAATAAGTTTGCTCCATCCTCCATGTGACAGAGCAATAATGGCATCTGAGGAGAGAAGTAGCAGGTGCTCTTCGGCTGAGTCACGGCCCTTCCGCAAATTTTATTTTAATAATTCATATTATTAATTCAATGACAATTATTTAAATGTGTTTTCATAGCTTAGGTACCGCCTGAACACTGTAGTTTCTGAGCACCTTACAATAGGAATGCCGTGTACGAAATGAAATCAGCTGAAATTCACCGGGAGGGTAAAACTCACTGTTTTTGCCCTCAGAAATAAAGCCCTCATTTCTTTCTGGAACAGGGGGAGAGGAACAAGCTTTTTAAAACAAGGATTGTCTGCTTTGTGTTGGCAAGGGAAAATGGCTGCCTGGCATTGACACTCGATAGGATTTCCTTGCCCTGATAGTGACACAAGGCCAAATCGATTGCTCCCTTTGCTTCTGATTGAAGCAATTGCTCGAGGCAGAATGCTTTCTGTAAAACCACCTTTGAAGGAACAGAAAGAAAGAAATAAGTCTTTTCCACTCCACCCAGAGAGGCCGAGCCATGCTTGTGCCACCTCACAACCACCCCTAGCTATGGAAGACTGCCCTTCCTTGGCACCAGGGCCCTCTCAGACGTATTGGGACATGCCGAGCGGAGTGGTTTGTTCTGATGTGTGCCCAGAGAAAACGGATGGTTGGGTGGCACGAGAAAACACGGTGGGCGTTGCCTGGATCTCTCTGCACCTGGATGGTGGTGCCAAGGAGATACCTCTGACATGGTTCAGGGCAGGAGGATGGCAGGAGCGGAAAACAACAAGATGGGGGGCAGGTCAGGGGTCAGTAGAACAGGCCTTCCTGTTAGGGTTCGTTTTGCGTCTTCACTGTTACTTTGCATTTGGGAGGGTCTGATATTACAGGAGTTTCTCTGACCCATAATATTGGACTCTATATATATATATAGTCCTATATATATATATATATATATATATATATATATATATATATAATCATTTGAATCCCCCGAATTCCTCTTTTTATTTTATTTGTTTTGTTGGTTAATTATTTATTTCATAAAATGTATATACCGCCTAATGGTTAAAAAAAAAACCCCAACAACCTCAAAGCAGTTTACAAAAAGATAAAACAATTAAATCAAAGGGGGTGGGGAAATCACTACCCTACTTTAAAACACACAAAAGTTAAAATACCGAAACAGATTAAATTTGCCTCAATTTTCTAAGCATCTGGGTAGGCTTGTCCATTTAGCAGTTTCGTTTTATCACCTATTTTTGTTTTAATAAAATTGTTTAATGTTTTTATGTAGCACACGAGTTAGAGATTCTATTTTTGTACGAAGTGTAAAAAAAGATTTTAAAGTGTTAGCAGATTCACATATTCATTTAAATGAAATAAATTGCCATTTTAAAGACCACCTTTAGTTGTTTTCTGTATGGGTTTATTTATTTATTTATTTTTAAAAACCCTATCATAGTTGTTTTTACTCTAATGACTACACTGCCTTGAGACTTATGCAAAAGGCATGTTGATAATAATAATAATAATAATAATAATAATAATAATAATAATAATTAATAATAATTCCATCCAAAAGCTACCGCCAGAGTGTAGGGGTTTTATCCAATATTAGACATACTCAGAACAGACCCATTGAAATTAACTGACACAGAAAACTTGGAACTATGAATTTTTAAGTCTAATTTGAGCGAAACTCTAGGGTTTCTGGGCCTTATCTGTGGCCTCAAACTGGGAATTGCCTGAGTACAGGGCAGCCGCGGAACCTTCCAGAACTTCTCCTGGGTGCGCTACTTCCCTCAGAGTCGAACTCTTTTTCCTGTACACTGAGGGAAGGAAGGTGCAAATTTCACCCATTGTTCCTCTCCAATATCTCTGCCGAGTGAATATATCCCTTGTTTTTCTGTCAGGATCGTTGCTTTCCTGTCAGCGGCACATTTTACCTCACAACGTCATGCTTTGGCTGTCAATGGTAATGACGCTCATAAGCAAATGCAACTTTCTCTGCTTGTATTTCATTGGCTTTCCCCCTCCTTTTTTATATTTGCAGGTAAAGTTTGTGACTTGGTGGACCCTTCGTGAGGAGTCCCTTCCTCCCCAACTCCCCAACCCCAAATCGCTGCCTGAGGACGGCTTTTCCAGCACACAGAACGATGGTAGGCCTCAGGCACGATTTGAACGACATCCTCTCTCAGAGGGGCAGGGAAAAAGAAAAGCCCATTGGAATATGTGGTTTCATGTGAACGGCGGGTGCTGAAATATCCTGTGATCAGTCCGTCAACTTTGCTGAACGTAGCCAAAGGACTACACAATATACAAGATGTCAAACTCCCAATTAAAATTAAAAACTTGATACGGAATCACAGAACAGCCATTAGTACCCATGTGCACCAACCTCCATGGGTAACGAAACATTGGGTTAAGATTTATAATACTGTGCATATGGGGCTATCTGTTTAGCCCATTTTAGTGTTGGCTAAGTTCTAAAATCTTCCTGGATGTTTTAACTGTGTATTGACAAATGTACTTTTTTCTGACTGACGGTCAAATAAAAGGTTGATGATGATGATGATAATACTGTGCATTTTATCATTCTTGATATGACTAGAATGCAGCTTCTAAGCCGGCAGTGCAAATTTGGCTACCAAATGGGTAGAACTGAGGAACCATTGAGAAGTTGTTGGGCTCCTTACTGCTGTTAGATCCAGCCAGCATGGCCAATAATGGTCAGGGGATGATGGGAGCTCAGCCCCATTAGAAGGGCTCTAGGTCAGTGGGCGCTGACCCTTTATGGCCAGCCCAATAGATTTTGGCACCTGAGGCACACCACAAAATGGTGACCCTCCTCCCTGCTAGGGAAGAAGGGGGCGGGTCAAGATCTATATCAGAAAGAAGCGGGGAATGGAGATCTACATCAGGATCTGCTGCCCCGGTGGATCCTGCTGCCTAAGGTGGCTGTCTCACCCTGCCTCATGGGTGGGCCAGCCCTGCAGGAGGGTGAAGGGGACAATGTCCCACCAACCTCAGTCTGCCATCAGCCAGCCCTACCTGGCTGTCAGCCACCTCCACCTTAGACTCAGTGTTGCCCATGAGGAACTCAGAGAGGAAGAGGAGGAGGAGGATGGGGACAACACTGGAATTAGTTGGCTTTGACTGTCATTGGCTTTGGCTGCCCTTACTGTTGGGCTTCCTGTCTTCCACCCCACCAGTTTCCATGGGCACCAGCTGTTGCTGCTCTAGGTTCCCCATCCCTGCTCTAGGACTTTGTCTAATCCTTTTTTTTTTGTTTGTTTTCCATGAATAAACCCTTTGCTCTCTCTCTTTCTCACAGATCTCCCAGAAAGCCTCCCGTGGAGTTGCTTTGGCAACGGAAAGGCCTGCGCTCCCTGCGTCATGAAGGCTGGAACACCCCCAGGGAGCCCCCCTGGGGACAAGACAGAATCCCGCTTCTGGGCTCGGATCTGCTGTGCAAACGCCCTTCTCCTGATCTGTGTCAATGTCTTTTTCTATGCTTATTTTGCTTAAGGGATGTCTTCTGGAAAGTTCCTCAAAGAAGACGGGAAGGAGTTTGGGGTGGGTGGGGAGGGGAAGAAAGAACTGGTGTGTACGTGGAAGGTGGGAAGTATTCTCTGATACCAGTGGATTGCTTTATTTAAATATTATATTTCAGCTACTGATGGGGCCGTACTAAGCTACCAAGAGGAAGAGTTGTAGCTCAGTAGAGCAGAGCAGCTGATTTGCATGCAGAAGATCTCAGGTTCAATCACCAGGTAGGGCTGGGAATGCCCCCCCATCTGAAAGCTTGGAGAGCTGCTGCAAGCCAGTGTGTACAGTACTTAGCTAAGATGAGCAAATGGTCTGACTCAGTAGAAGGCAGCTGCTTTTGTGCATTAATCCAGGATGGGAAACTTTGGGATTTTATAAGGTACTCCACTGGAGATGACACTGGACCTTTGGGCTAGCATATGCAGATTTATTTCTGGGCAACTGAGCTGAAGACTCGCCACAACTCTCTTTTGACATTGGCCCACTGGCAAACAGAGGAAAATGCTGCAGCACCTTCACTGCAGATGGCCACAGGGTGGTATTGCAGCTTCTAGCCCAGAAGACATCTTATTGGCTCCTTGCATCGTGTGGTTTCTTCTGCGGCATCACTAAGGAAGGGTGCTGGCCCAAGTAAAGACAAGGCAAGGGCCAGCACCTTGGAGAGAGATCATTGCGATGGCCAAACGTCTAAGTTGTCTCAGCAAGGTCCTGGAACTATTGGCAGAGTTTTAAAGCACAGCTAGGTAGTCACTGACTCGAGGGCCCATCTCCTCAGTGCTGCCACACAGACGGTTAAAGAACCAGTGTTTTATTCTGCAACCATTGCCTTTTTTGGAGGTACTAGGGTTTTCAGCCATAGGGATCTCTCAGGGCTCTCTCGATCCCTCAAGGGTTTGTGTTCCAGCCACCAGAGTCTGGTGGCAGAGTTGTCTCCTTGGGGCTCTGGGGAGGGGGACCCCGGAGTCTGAAGATCCATGCAGGATGGGGCAGAACATGGATCCGTCCCTTCCTTGGAGTTGTGCAGAAGTTTGTTAGACAAAATGCTTGACTGGAGCATGACCTGGGATACAGACGTAATCAAGTATCGGGGGAACATCTGAGGGAAACACCTGCTGACATATGTACCGTATTTTTCGCTCTATTGGACGTAGTTTTCCCCCTCCAAAAATTGAGGGGAAATGTGTGTGCGTCCTATGGCGCGAATGCAGGTTTGTGCCATAGCCGCGCGCAATCCCTCCGGCAGGGAGAGGCTGCACAGGGCTATGGCTTCTTTAGCTCCACGCAGCCTCTCCCGGCAGGGAGAGATTGCGCGGGGCTAAAGAGGAAGCCAAAGCAGCGAGCGGGATCCATCCCGCTGGCTGCCTTGGCTTGTGCCATAGCAGCGCGCAACCCCTCCGGCAGGGAGAGGTTGTGCGCAGCCTGTACACTGCTCTTTGGGGCTGGGGGGGGGGAAGATTTTTTAAATTGATTTCCCCGTCTAAAAACTAGGTGTGCCCTATGGTCCGGTGCGCCCTATGGTGTGAAAAATACGGTATTTGCTAACGCTAGAAATGTGATTAGATGGAAATATGTTAAGTTCAGGCTGGTTTCCTACTGTTTCCAATTGTTGACGTCTGCTAATAAAAGGAGCCTTGGCAGTGCTAGCCGGCAGCTTGCTTGGAGCATGCTTGCCAGCGTGCTTCTGCACAGCTCACCTGCATCCAACCTCCTGCCGCCTCTGTTATTCCTACAGAGTTGCAATTGCCAGAGGACTCTGCTTTTGAGGAGTTCTGCTCCAGGGCCATGGCACCAATGGCAGCATTGCATCCCATGTATCATGTGATACAGGGCACCAACAAGGTCTAGCTCTGGCCCAGTGAAGCTGCTGACTCTCTGCCTTTTGCTCCTCAGTTGGGACAAGTCATTGCTCAGGCATGGAATGAGCTGTGCATCCATCTTTTTGCCTCCAAATTTGTCTGAAACACCTGCTTGACAGCCTGAATTACTTTATTAAACCACATAAAGGAATACAAAATGATTAGCATAACCGTAGCTAACATGCGAAACCCAACTTGAGGTCGTACACTCACACGCACAAAATCATTGCCTAGCGAAAACCAGTTTGTATAATGAGGTTGTGGGTGGCCATCGGTTCAATAAATCTCTCCACATCACACTCTTGAGTCGCTGGCGGTCCTCTAACCTAGTGTTCTCCTTCTGATGTATACAATGCAGGCACATGCCAATCACCACAAAAGGAGCTGGTCTCTACTTTTCTTCTAGCTGTCCTGATTTGACTAGGCAGTCTCTGCCGATGCAATTGCCCAAACCTGAGCAGAACCTGGGTCCGAATATAGTACCCCAGGCCACTCTAGGTAATATTCCCCTGCCTCAACTACACATCCTTCTAAGTGTCTTGGACAAAACAGGACATCCTATTTTTTTCTTGCAAGATCTCAGTGGCCATTTTGGATACCATGATCCCACTCACTCGTGCACTGTGCTCTCCCCCCTCCCCCAAAATTGCTATTTTGGGGGGAGGGTGAGAGCAAGGCATAGGTCATGTCACCTGAGAGTGCATCCTGGAAGACATCCCGGTTTTGCATTGGAAAAAGTTGAAAGGTGTGCATTCCTTGCTCTGCCCACTTTTGCCTCTGGCCCCACCCACATGTGGCCCCTGGAAGGTTGTTCAGAAGGGAATGTGGCCCTCGGGCTGAATTCCTTCCCTGCAAGGTTTCTGCCAGAGTGGACCACACCAAAAAAGCTGGACTTATGCACTATCTCGTATGCTCCCTAGAAACTGAGAGGCAGTGCCTTGCAGTAAGCTCAGTGAGTTCTTTGCAAACACCCGGCTTTGTGAAGAGTCTATAAATAGAGGGAGGGTCAAGGACGCAGGTGGGAGAATGTTTGCCTGGCTGCAAAGTGTATCAGATTCCTCCTTCCTGTTGCCGTTGGCTGTTGGTGACCCAAGAGAGCAGGTTGGGGGGGAAACACCGTTCTGAGATAAGGCATGCCTAGTCACAAGATGCTTATGAAACAAGCTCTGGGGGACAAAATGTGTTTTGAAAGTAATAAAAAGAGGGAAATGAGATTTGCTCAGGGGGATTCCCCACTCAGTCATGTGTTCCCACATTGGAAACCGCCCGTGTGTGAAAGGTCAACTCTTTGACCGGCTAAGCCAGAGGTGAGGAAGCTCAGGCTTGGAGGTGGTAAATGTGACCCTCTGGCCCCTCTGTCTGCCTTTTGAGACCCTCCCTAAGCTCTGCCCCCTTCCAGGGCATGTCCTTGAGTGATTTTTGACTGGTTTGCATGTGTTCTTGAACTGTGATAATGCCTCTTGCTATCCAGGATGGAGAGGAGAGTGTGGAAAACCTCTGGGTTTTGCATGGCTGGAATGAACCCGACTGTACAAAGATAAATTTTGCATCCATTGATTTCTCCATTTTTGCTTCTGAACCCATCCAGGACTGAAGTGTGGTCCCTGGAAGATCCCACACAAGGGAACCACATCCTCAGATGGAAACAAGGTCCTCAAATTCTGGGTCAATCCATTGGATTAGATTCAGGGGTTCATTACTATAATGCAAAAGAAATGAGAGGGAATTGCCATGGATGCGCCCATACAATGATGGAACTTGATATTGGTTTCACAGTCATTCCTTCATTCCCAGGGAATGCTGGGAACTCTAGTTCTGTTTAAGGGTGAGGCTACAGAACAGATGTCAGTAAAACTACAATTCCCAGGATTCTTCAGGGGAAACTTGATGATTCAACTGGCACCAGACCGATGGAAGAGTGCTTTCTCTGTCAGGGTTTAGTGTGGGACTGCCACCCTTCATTCACTCAATTATTACGGGGCATCCACATGGCACTGTCATCCAATCATTGTCATTCTGCATTTTCCCTGTGGTTCTTCTGTCTCTTTATCTTAGAAAAACTAAAGAAGAGCACATTTTCCGCTTTTATATATGCTGGTTGAACAACTGAGTCACACAATGGGAAGAAGCATGAATTTCCAAGGATAGCTGTGTTTCGGTTTGCAGATTGGTTCGAGAAGCACAAATCAGGTGGTTTCTCATTCGAATGCAAACAAAATCAAGTTTCTCCCACATCCCTGGTTGTGGGTGAGGAAATGTTGAAGGCCGCTCCCTTACACCACTACTTGTCACATGAGAGGTCCACTTTTTGGTCCTCTTCTGAAAAAGGTTCCAAGTGGGGCGGTCATTCCATAGATGTTCCACAGGACTTCCATTCAGAGAGATTTTGATTGGCTGCTTCAGAAGAAGCCTCCAATGAGAACGCAGGCAAAGCAGGTCACATGCGCAGTGGGAAGACATAGTTCCTGGGGAATAGGCCCGTCTTCACGCCAATCCTCCCTTTCCACCAGTTGGGATCAGAGCAGTCCAGGATCTCAAGGACGTCCCCTCGACAGAAGCTCAGCTGGGATGGGCTTTTGGCCGTGAAGTTGAACTGAGCCTGGACGAATTTTGGCTTTTTGGGCTGCATGAAAAATAGAAGGAGAGGACAGCTGAGAAGAAATGCCTGGCTGACACAAACGAGCTAGTCTTGCTCACCTGTCAAGCCAGGTGTGTTGTTTACATGATGTGGTGAGATGGAGAAGATTTTCCTCCCTGAGTTTAAAACCAAATTCGCATTTGGATAGAAACTGTTTCTCAGGCGGCTAGTCCTAGTCTTTATAACCCTGTACCTTCTTCCAGAAGGCAGAAGCTGAAAGAGATCATTTCCGGGGTGCGCACTATCCTGCACTATCTCTGCAGCTTTCTTATGGCACCTGGAAGCATAGATTTGATCCAAGGTGGGAAGAGTGCACCCAATTATTCTCTCTGCGGTCTTTAGAAAGATTCCTGCATTGCAGGGGTTGGACTAGATGACCCTTGGTTCCCTTCCAATTCTACGACTCGATGAACAGTACAACGTATTCCAAGTGTGGTTATGCCATAAATTTGTACAACGGCATTACGATATTGACAGTTTCCTTATCAATCCCTTTTCTAATGACCCCTATCGTGTCACTTGCCTTTCTACGAGTTGACATGCTCACCAGGTCAATATCTCTTTCCTGGAGAGCCACCACCAGTTCAGATCATGCTCATGCATATGTGAAGATAAGAAGGTTTTGCTCCAAAGTACATTATTTTATACTCGCTTCCATTGAAATGCCCTTGCCATTTTTATGCCCGCTCCGCCAATTTGGAGAGTTTCTGCTGCCCCATACCTCCTGCATTTCCGCATGATCCCTGAGGAAGATCTGCCCTTTCTTGGCGATGGTGGTAGTTCTGTAGAAATCCACCAGTTCGTTTATGGAGTCGAACTTCTCATCCCAGAGATGGTACTTCCCTTTCTTTTCTCTCAGTACCTTGAAGTGCAGCACTTGATCTCCATAGCTGTGTCCAGGATGCAGAAAACAAAGTTAGCAAAAGGTGAGCAGGCAACGGCAGTGGAGGACAGTTCATTCGTGTTAAGTTGTGGGTGAACATATCAGACAACACAGCGATTCTTCAACAGCTCTTGTTTATTCACAGGTCAGAACAGAACTGAACTGAAGGTTCAGCCAGCCTGCTTATATAGAGCTCCACTACAACGCAACAGTAACAACTTTCTGTAACTATCCAATCACTGAACGTCACTTTCAATTCCTTCTTTGCATATGTGGACCTGAGTGAAAACTATCTACAGTATCCCCCTGCTGGCCCAGGGTGAGAACTTCAGTACATAACAATTCATACCTTGCATATGTGGAAGTTATATACATTCCATTAATGATCCTGCCCCCTACACATTTTTTAGTGCATTTCCTCATCATCACCCCCCCAAAAAAGTCCAGTTTTTTTTTACAGTGCCAGGGCAACAGAATGCTTTAATTCACTTTAATGGCACAAACCTAAACTTCCAGTATGCACTTGAATCCCTCCCACAAAGCCGTAACGGTCTGGAAGAACCTCAAGTTTCTATCCCTCAAGAGAGACTTCAAAATCTGCTGGTGCCAGAGAGGGGAGTTGAATAAGATTCTTGCTCAAATATCGGGTGGTCCTTTAATGTTCTTCTTTGTCCCTCCTGCGAGTCACAAGTTCAACATCAACAATGCAAAGAAGGTCTATTTGTATAATATGCCCTGGAAGCTGAATGTTTGCTCTCCTTGGCAGGGAAAATGAAAACGCTTGTCTAATTTCACAGTGCGACAGAGGAACAGGAGCCGTCAGCCAGTCGTGCTTCCTGTTTGCTCCACAGCATTTGAGTCCAGAACTACTTTCGGTCCACAGTGTAGGTGACGAGCTTTGCTGTTGGTGACACACATACAAACAAGCCCTACTGCAACCAAGCTCTGGACCCTCAAACTCCTTGCAATGCCAATGAAGACAAATATTTAAATAAAGCCATTTCCCATTTCCGGGGAGATGATGTTGCGGGCTGGGAGCAAGCCCTCCCCACGCGCACAGGGCACAATCGCCCCTACGCTATTGGATGGTCCTCAGCAATAATCGATATTTTGATTTATAGATATATTTATGGACCTATTTTTTAGCCGATTTTGCCCCTCCCCCCTGCCTGCACCCTGGTGGGGGCCCCACCTTGCCACCCCCTAGCTATGGCCCTGCCCCTATTCCGTTAGCACAAACTGTGCCCCAGGACACCAGAGCATGAGAAATCAAAATGGCACCAGCGATGCTTGCAAAGGGTAATAAATTAAGGTTACCAGACGTCCCTGTTTCCCAGGGACAGTCCCCGGATTTACAAATCAGTCCCCATACAAAATCCATTGAAGTTGAAAGTGTCCCCAGATTCATTGGAGAAAAAAATCTGATAACCTTATGCTAAGTGGGGTTGCCAGACCAGGAGTGTTATGTACTGAAGTTCTCACCCTGGGCCAGCAGGGGAATACTGTAGATAGTTTTCACTCAGGTCCACATATGCAAAGAAGGAATTGAAAGTCACGTTCAGTGATTGGATAGTTACAGAAAGTTGTTACTGTTGCTTTGTAGTTGAGCTCTATATAAGCAGGTTGGCTGAACCCTTCAGCCCAGTTCTGTTCTGGGCCTGTGAATAAACAAGAGCTGTTTGAAGAATCGCTGTGTCGTCTGATATGTTCACCCACAACTTAACAAGGAGCACCCCAGACCTTGAGATTTCAGGGTACAAACGTGAGACCTGGGGGAGGGTCCTGATGATGTCCTGGGGAACAGGCCCTGGTGATGACATAGGGTAGTTCTTTGGATTCCTCCTCTGTGCTCCCTCACAGCACTGAGACCTGGAGATGGAGGTTAATGGGGAGAGGAGAGGTTGCAGATCCACCCAGAGTCTGGACAATAATTGGCAGCCAGTTTCTGCTAAGTTGAAGCTTGCAAACGGCACACATAGTCTTCTTAATTAATATATATATTATTATATATATACTCTCACCCACCTGGAAATTCAAGACCTCCCAGACTACCTGGAGAGGAACAGACAAACATGGAGACACCAGGTCAGACCTGGAGGTTCTGACAACCCCAGTGCAGAGAGGCACCTTCATTGCGATTGCTATCTCTGACAGCTAGCTGGTCATCATTGCTAAAGTTTTGATTCAGGCAGACTAATGGCCTGCCACATACAGGTTCTGGGAGTGACTGCTTCTTGACAGCAAAGGCTCACCTCCTGCGGCCCGATCCATCAAAGGGGATTAAAAATGTCCTGCCCATGGGCGTACCTCGGAGTGCCAACCATCGTCTCATCTTCCCATGTGCAGGGACAAGAAACTCAGGCTGCCCATTCCGGAAATGGAAAAAAGCAGAAATAATTGTTGGGGCTTTGGGTGGCTGTTGCTTTTGCGAGGACTTTAGTTTCAGGGCACATGGGGAAAGAAACGGAAAGGAGAACACACATAATTTAGCTATTTGAGAGTCTCTGTTGAATGCCAGTGCCATTTTGTAGGCCTTAATTTGGTGGCCTATGGGGCTCATGGAGTTAATACTTATTATTTCTTAGTAAATTTGTTGCTCACTTTATCTTGCCGAAGACTTAACAACCAACCAAGAAACCACCCCAAAGCAACCTTGTCACTCACATTCATTAAAAAAATTCTCATCCACTTCTGAAAGAGCACAGGTAGTTAAAGGCTGGTTATGGAGGAGAGCTTTTGCCTGGCGCCTAAAGATATATAATGATGGTACCAGGTGAGCCTCCCTGGGGAGAGCAATCCACAAGCAGGGAGCCACCACCAAAAAGGCCCACACTTGTGCTGTTACCCTGCAGAAGTGCTCTTCCGGATCTCAAAAGAGCGCTCTCCACCTGCTCTTTTAAGAGTAAAAGGCAATGTTTGAGGCAACATCATTCAGCCCAGACACTGAGGTCCAGTTCTGAGGGCCTTCTTGCGAGAAGTGTGATTACAGGGAACCAGGCAGAGGGCCTTCTTGGTAGTGGCACCCACTCTGTGGAACATCAGATATGACTTTCCACAGACATCTGAAGGCAGCTCTGTATCAGGATGTTTTCAATGTCCGATGTTTTGCTGTGTTCTGTTATACAGTGGTACCTCGGGTTACAGACGCTTCAAGTTACAGACGCTTCAGGTTACAGACTCCACTAACCCAGAAATAGTACCTTGGGTTAAGAACCTTGCTTCAGGATGAGAACGGCGCAGCGGCAGCGGGAGGCCCCATTAGCTAGAGTGGTGCTTCAGGTTAAAAACAGTTTCAGGTTAAGAACAGACCTCTGGAACGAATTACGTTCTTAACCCGAGGTACCACTGTATTTTGTTGGAAGCTGCCCAGAGTGGCTGGGGCAACAAAGTATGATGGGCAGGGCACAAGTAATAATTTTTTTATTGTTATTATTACCTCCCTGCAAACAAATCAGAAATAATGCTCAATGAGTAGCGGACATTGTCTCACTTCCCCACAAACTTTGTGCAAACAAAGGAGGATGAAGATGCTATAAACAGCTGGAAACGACTTAAATACACGGTGCCTCCATCTGCTCAAATACGATACGCATGTGTGACTTGACCCCGTACTAATGCTTCCAAAATAGGCTCACAATTGGACACTGGGGAGACCTACAAGTTCTCCATACCTGATAGACAGCTTTTGGCTGAACCCAGGAGATTTCATGAAGAAGAAGCCCTCTTTTTGGACGTAAAGCCATTTAGAAATAGTGCTGCACCTTCAGGTTGCCATGGAAAAGGCCCCAGAATCAGGGGTGTGTGGTCTGCCCCAGGTGTCATCCTTGATGTTAAGTTGTGGGTGAACATATCAGACGACACAGCGAGTCTTCAAACAGCTCTTGTTTATTCACAGGCCAGAACAGAACTGAACTTGAAGGGTTCAGCCAGCCTGCTTATATAGAGCTCCAGTACAACATTACTGTAACAACTTTCCGTAACTATCCAATCACTGAACGTCACTTTTGATCCCGTATTTGCATATGTGGACCTGAACTATCTACAGTTTCCCCCTGCTGGTCCAGGGTGAGAACTTCAGTACAGAACACTTGAGAGGGGTGACAAAATGGTGCACCGTGGGGGTTGGCACTTACTGCGGGGCCTGGCCTGCAGCGCGTCCGAGCCAGATGTCTCTCCTGGGAGTGACACGGTGGCGCTGCCCGAAATGGCAGTGTGGGACTTGGTCCGCCAGGCAGACTCCATGGGCAGGTCGCTGCGGCACCCCCTGGGCGTATTGCTGCAGCGCCCCAGTGTGGCACCCCCGTGTGCGGATCACCGACGCACCCCCGGGGGGCAGCCCACCCTGCCCCTGCTGGTCCGGGAGCTGAAGCAGCTAGCTGTGCCCCTGCCCAGAATAATCAGTGTTTCATAGGTTTTTAGACGTCACCAGGACACTCAAAGAGAACAAAGGTGTGTGGGGCTGCTGATCTACGCCAATAGCCCAAAGAGATGCCGCTCCACATTACCTTTGTGGCAGATACCCTGCGAACAAGAACTACACCCTGTTTAATGAAATGAAGCTTGTAAAACGAAGCAAAGCAGAAATGCACCTGGCTCCTGCTGCAGATTTATATTGTTGGCTACTCTTCCTTAGAATGACATCAAGCTTTTAATAGCCCCGTTTAAGTGGAGGCAGCTGAGTGGGGAGGTCGGCTGGTGTCATGAGTGCGTCGTGTTGGGACAAGGGCTAACTTCACATCACCAGCTGGCTCCAAACAGGTCTGGAATGGTCCTCTTGGCTCAGGTTTGGGAAATGTTGGTCCTTTGGAAATGGGGACACAAAAAGGGCATGGGTTGCCTTCGATGAATCTTTACTCTTGTGGCTTAGGGCCCTCGCATTTAAGGGACCGCTTCTCCTGGTCTGCCCCGCAGAGGACCTTAAGGTCCATGAATAATCATAGTTTAGAGGTCCCGGGCCCTAAGGAAGTCAGATTATCCTCCACCAGGGCCAGGGCCCTGTGATGGCTCCGACCTGGTGGAATTCTCTGTCCCATGAGACCAGGGCCCTGCAGGATTTAACTTCCTTCCGCAGGGCCTGTAAGACAGAGCTATTCCACATGGCTTTCAATTTGAACTTAGCCTGATCTTTTATTCCCCTTCTCTTCCCTCCCCCTCCCCTTTTTATGAAGATTACCTGCTCTGGGATCCCACAGCTAATTCTCCCCTGGTCTCCTCGCTGGCCCAAGTAGGACTAATTTAGCCAGCTAGCCCTGGGGATCATCTAATGTTTATTGGATGGATTTCCCACCTAAATTGATTTTTGAATTCTGAATTTATTGTTATTCACATTTTATACTGTATACTGTATTTTATGCTGTTTTTTGTTGCATCAATTAACAGTTTTAAAATTGTTGTTAGCCGCCCTGAGCCCAGTTTTCTGAACTGGGAAGGGTGGAGTATAAATAAAAATTTATTATTATTTTTATTATTATTACTCAGAGTAGACCCATTTAAATTAATGGGCCTAGGTCAGCAATGGATTCCAAGAGGGCTATCAATGGCTAACAGCCATCATGGTCATGATCTGCCTCCACAATTGGAGGCAGCGATGTAGGGGTGGACGTTGGTGCCCTGAGATAAGCCAAAGTTTGGCTCCTGCGCTGTGCCAGGCTTTGGAAAGGCGGCATGAGGGGTGTAGCTGGATCCTAGAGCCCTCCCACCTCCTTTCCAAAGTTGAGCAATCACTAAGTGGGCTCTGGGGAAGAGGGAGGAGGGCTCTAGAGTGGAATCTACACGCATGGAAAAAATGCTGTGAAAATGCTTTTTTTAAAAAAAGTTTTGAAAAATACATTGAATTCGCCATAGCTCACTGTCGCCCTCTAGTGTCACATTTGTATAATGCACTTTGCAACACACTTAAAACGTTTTATTTGCAACTCTATAGCTGAGTCCTAGGATCCTGTCAGGGCCCTCACACCTCCATCCTGTAGCCAGGCTAGTGCTTAATGGGCGCCCTTTCTGCTTGGCAAGAAAGGGGGTGCCCTCAATATGTTGTTGGATTCTAGCTCCCAGTAATCTCTGGTCTTGCTGGCTACACCTGACAGAAGTTGGAGTCTGACAGCTTCTGGTTATCCCTGCAGCCAGCAGGGTATGTAAGCTGAAGAAAGATTAAACTGGCACTCACTAACCTGCCTGCATATTTTCAGCATCTTCTGTAATGATAACCATCTAAAAATAATCAGAGCTCACAGACATAGCGCAGGACATTTTGGTACCTGAAGCAGAAAATGAACGAGCTGATTTTCAGTGTGCCACCCTCGGATGGTACGGCCAAATATGCAACTTGCTATAATCCGCCTAATGGTAGGACCGGCCTTGGAACTCCCAGCAGTGTTCAGGGTGAGGGAGAGATCAGATTGAGTTTGCATTTGAAGCTGAACTGGATTATTTAACCCTTTGCAAAACAACGTTTGGACCCAAGCACATTCTTCCTAAAAAAATTGTCCTTCTCTGATTTTGCAATGCAGCACACAGAAATGCATGTACTGTACTCAAGTAAAGTGTGTGTGCAAAAGGCATGTTATAGTGAAATTAGCATACAAATATGTGTTAAATTAGAGGAAAATTGCTCTGCAAAAGTGTTCATATTAAGCGAAACTGTCAGGAGAAATTCACACTAAATGCTGACCGAGTTCCATGAGCACTTTTTAAAAATAAATGGAAGAAAATCACAAACCATTGTGGAAATGTGGAGAAGAGAATTTACGATAGCAAATATGAGAAACAGAGAGAAATGGAATTGGACAAATTTGCCCAACCCTAAGTTGTGTTGTGCCCCTTGAGTTATTTTCAAGACCCTAGCGAAACCCTAAACTCGTCTTCCCACCCGTTCAAGACCTCCTAAAACCTGAGGCCCTTTTCCCCTTTTGCCTCACCAAGCTAGACCTAATCAGAAACTGAAGCTGGAGATTCCTTCGTTTTTTTCTGCTGTGCGTTTTTGGGTCCCTTTTTCTTTAAGAGGCAGCTTTTACTTTCTGAACTGACTTGGGTTGCCCTGCGGCTTCTGCCAAGGTAAATACACGGGTGTCATCGGACAAACTGAATCTAGTGTGGGAACAGCTAGAGGGCAGGCAGAGGCCTCTCCCTCTGGAACACCTCGACCAGCTAAATATTTTGCCGGTGAGGTGGATTCTGCACCCCCTCTCCTCTTGTCGTCAGTGGGACGTACCGCTTAAAATGTGGTTGTTGCCTTTCCTTGTCCCGAGGTCACAGCACGAATGGCTATCCCTTCAGTCCACAGACGGGGGCTCAACCACAGCACCTCTCCCTTGCAAGCAAAAAGCTAGCACCGCAAGAAGATGTGTGACGAGAACGTTCCTCCATGATGTACTACTTTTCTTCTGGCAGGGATTAGTACATGAAAAGCTACCACCATAGGGAGAGGTGTGGATAGAACTTTCCTCCTTGAAGGGAGCCAGTGTGGTGTAGTGGTTAAGAGCGGAAGTCTTGTAATCCGGTGAACCGGGTTCGCTTCCCCGCTCCTCCACCTGCAGCTGCTGGGTGACCTTGGGCCAGTCACACTTCTCTGAAGTCTCTCAGCCTCACTCACCTCACAGAGTGTTTGTTGTGGGGGACGAAGGGAAAGGAGAATGTTAGCCGATTTGAGACTCTTTCGGGTAGTGATAAAGAGGGATATCAAATCCAAACTCTTCAAACTCTTCTTCTACTAGCATTTTTCTTGTAGGAATTATTAGACATGATTCGGCAGCTGTCTTCTGATGTGGCCCATTCCATCCCTCCACCTCATTCTGCTGCATGTGTATCTTATGGTTACCAGATTTTTTTTCAATGAATCCGGGGACACTTTTTTTTTTTGAAGCTGAGTAGCAAGAGGGAGTCAGCAGTGGGGATGGTGAGGCAAAAGACCCTGGGCCCAAGCACACATGCATATTGTATTAAGGTGCAAAGACCCTTTTTGCACCCTGTGAAACATAAATGCACAGTTTTTTAAAAACTGGGCAACAGCGTGCCGCCCATCCGTGACTCCCAAGTCTCCCCCGATTGGTCAAATCAAAGAGGGAACAAAGGGGGCAGGAGATCTGTACCACCGGATGTCCCCGGTTCCCCTTCGGCAGTGGTGGTGGCAGCAGCAGTCAGCAGCCCGGAGCCAGCCTGGTAACGCAGTTGGCTCTGGCTGGCTTCAGGAGCTGCTCGCTGCTGTGTTGCCCGCTATTTTTCCTTGCCGGAAGTCCCCATATGATCTGTTGCGCACATGACACATCATATGGGGACATCCAGGGAGGAAAAATGGCTGGTGCCATGGCAGTGAGCAGCTCCTGAAGCCAGCCAGAGCCAACTGCGCTACCAGGTTGGCTCTGGGCTGCTGAGGCTGGCGCTGCCACGTTTCCCGGGGACATATATGCAAATCTGGGGACTGTCCCCGGAACCAGGGACGTCTGGTAACCCTAGTGTAGAGCCAGCCAAAGTAGGGATTGTCTTCTATTGGATTGCATTTGTTGTTTGCTGGAAATTCGATCCCTCTAGGAATTGAACTGTTGCAACCAAAGGCCAGAGGCTTTGCATACCCCGCTCTCCCAATAATTTGCAGATATTACAGCCACTGTGGCAAAATATAGGGACGTAGGAAGCTGCCTGTGTCAGACTGGTCCATCTAGCTCAGTATTGTCTACACTGACTGGCAGAGGCAGAGGATCAAACGTCCAATATCCCAATATCTCCATCAAGATGGAGCAAGCTTGTTTTCTCCTGCTACGGAGGGTAGATTTGAACCAATAGCTTCAAGTTCCAAGAAAGGAGATTCTAACTCAACATCAGGAAGAACTTTCTGACAGGAGGAGCTGTTCGGCAGTGAACGGTCTCCTTCGGAGGTTTCTTTGCAGAGGTTGGATAGCCATCTGCCATGGAAGCTTTAGCTGAGTTTCCTGCATTGCAGTGGGGTTGGACTAGATGATCCCCAGGGACCCTTCCGACTCTACAGTTCTATGATTCTATGAGGTGCTGGAGATTGCTCCTGGAGGCAAGACAGACACTCTACCACAGCTCCTTAAGACACAGAACACAGAAACTTGCCTATCTCAAGCCAGACCATTGGTCTATCTCAGTATGGTCTACACTAACCGGCAGTGGCTTTCCAGTATCTCCCAGTCCAACTTGGAGAAACCACTGGAAATTGAACCTGAGAACTTCGGCATGCCAGGCAGATGGTATGCCCTTGAGCTATGGCCCATCCTCAAAGAAGGAGGAGAGGAGGAGGAGGAGGAGGAGATGAAGGAGGTGGGATTGGCAGAGAGAATGATGACTTCATTCCCTCCTCGCCTCCCTTGGCTGTTGGCTCCTTGGGCCCGCTCTGCACTGTGTGTTGCCCTTGGCATGGAAAGCTGGCTGAGAGGTTGGCATGCCCAGGTTGTTGCCTCCCTCTTGCCCTCCGTGCCTGCTGGAATATCAGTTTGAACTTGAACGCGGACTAGTCTTTGCCCAGCCATGCCCTCCCTCCCGGGCATGTTCTTCAGCAAAGGAACATCATGTTGGGAGTGCTGAACTGCTGCGTGTGGTGGCGCCAAAGCTGTCCGGGCAGGATTGCTGAGCAGCCCCAAATTAGCCGGGCATGGGCTTGGGAAGTCAAGTAACAGGTCCTGCCCTCCAACTGACCTTTCACCAGAGGTGGAGCAGAGACGGCCAGGAATCGAGCACCATCACAGTGGGGATGATGAAGAGTTGCAGTCCCTTCCAACTCTAAGATTCTCAGCAAATTTTCAGACTGGGTTTCCCCCCGCAAAGGGCCTTTTCAGTGGTGGCTCCTCACATGTGGAAATACAAGAGCCAAGCGCCACTATAATTTTGTGTGCAGAAGAGCTTTCTATCAGGCTGCATGCTAAGCAAAGTGGGGAGGGGGAGCTGGCTTGGTATTGAAGCCATAATACAGTGGTACCTCGGGTTACATACACTTCAGGTTACAGACTTCGTTAACCCAGAAATATTGCTTCAGGTTAAGAACTTTGCTTCAGGATGAGAACAGAAATTGTGCTCCGGCGGTGCGGCAGCAGCAGGAGGCCCCATTAGCTAAAGTGGTCTTCAGGTTAAGAACAGTTTCAGGTTAAGTATGGACCTCCGGAACTAATTAAGTACTTAATCCGAGGTACCACTGTATAGCTCACTGGAAGGACAGATCCTGAAGCTGAGGCTCCAATACTTTGGCCACCTCATGAGAAGAGAAGACTCCCTGGAAAAGACCCTGGTGTTGGGAAAGATGGAGGGCACAAGGAGAAGGGGACGACAGAGGACGAGATGGTTGGATAATGTCTTTGAAGCAACCAGCATGAGTTTGACCAAACTGCGGGAGGCAGTGGAAGACAGGAGTGCCTGGCGTGCTCTGGTCCATGGGGTCACGAAGAGTCGGACACGACTAAACGACTAAACAACAACAACAACCATTGTATATGCTGTTATGTACTGAGCCAAATCTTAGAACAATAGGATTCAGAATGCAGAAGTCTGATTGGTCCACAGGAGCCACCCAATCAGGCTCCTGGATGAAGTGAATCAGCGACCTGATTGGCCTGCAGGAGCAGCCAATCAGGCTTCTGGATGAAGTGAATCAGCAACCTGGTTGGCCTGCAGGAGCAGCCTGGAATTAGCCAATCACGTGGGGCCCATTGTGTAAATAATGTATATATAGCTAGACGTTTTGGGGAAAGTTTCATTCATTGGTACTACAAGCTGAATAAACAGCATGAAATTCACACTCGACTCCAAGTATATTTCATATGCATTGGGGGAAAATTGGTTTTGTTGGATGTTCTTAGAAAGGTCACGGCTATAGGGGCATGGCTAAGGGTGTGTGGCTAAAGAAATTATCAGGAAAGGTTATTAATGTATGTCACTACTGCGGCCCGTGTTTTGTTAGCCCCAAAACGGAAAGCAAGCAAGGTCCCAACTAAAGAAGAATGACAACTTAAGCTGATGGAATATGCACAGCTTGCGGACTTAACATATAGAATAAGAGAACAGGAAGGACATACATTTAGTGAAGACTGGAAAATGTTTATTGAATATACGGGGGGAAATTGTGTACACTTGAAAACGCTGGCAGCATTAAAATAAATTCAACAGTGTAAATAAGTTTTGATGGATGCAATAATGGAATACTGAATGGTTTAGTTTATGTAAAATATGCAGGGATTTATGGTATGTAAAATGAACCATGGAAAGAGAAGGGAAGTCAATGATATTTTAAGGGTGTTTAAATGAATATTCTAAATTGTAAAACAGAATATTATATATATATATATATATATATATATATATATATATATATATATTCAGGAAAGTATTTCCTAGGTCAAACAAGAAGCCATCAGACTCATAACAACAGTCCTTCCAAAATCTCTCCATTACTGACCGTGCAAGGAATCCATTCAACGTGAATGCACCTGCCCCCAAGGCTGGAAGCTAAATTCCATCAAACACGTTTGCAGGAATGCCAGAAGCACCATAACCTTTTGTGGGGGGTGGCGGCTGGTGTAGTTTCTGCGTCCTTTTGGAATGACTGGAGTGGTTTTACCAGACACGCTTCTTGGGCGTGTCAGTCACTTGCTCGGGATGTGCAAGAGAAAGTTGTGAAGTTGCTGGTAAGTCGGAGAAATGGGCAAAGGAGCTGGAAAGCAACAGAGAGCGGAGGGAGAGAGGTTTTCCTCTCAAATGCAATTGGTTAAAAAAACACCCTATTATCTCTCAGCAGGGATGACGACATCATCACCCTGCGAAGGGCTGTGGCTCAGTGGCAGAACATCTGCCTTGCAAGCAGGTCCTGAGTTCAAATCCCAGTGGCATCGCCAGGTAGGGGTGGAGAAGATTCCCTGCCTGAAATCTTGGAGAGCCACTGCCAGCTGATATAGACAATACTATGTGTATTGGGTTGTTTTTTTTAAAGCACCCTATTGCCATATTGTCACAAAAGCCTGGTGCCTGCCCCTCTCTCTGCCAAGCGCTGGCAAGAGCCCACGGGGTCCCAGGCAAACATACATGATTCGTAAAATGATGTCGCGAATGATTCGACCCCAGATTATAGCACTGACACGACAATACCGGCCAGTGCCTTGGGATGAGCCGGAAGGCTGTCCAAAAGAAGAGGAGGGAATGAAGGGGGAAGGATTGGGTTTCTGTGCAGTCAGTCTGAAACAGGACCCCAAATCCTCATTTTTCCTCCTCCAAGGGAGCATTTCTAAAATGCATTAACTTGAGCTTTTGAGTCAATGTATAAACAGAAAGCCAGCTGTATAAACAAGTGCTCAAAGCCCTCTCCTTTATCAGTCCGTGACGGCAATGGATGGCCTTGCCAAATTCCATGGAGCAGGGATGACATATCTGGGTCTTATCTTACATCCTGACCACAAAAAGACGCACAGACCTTGTCAAGACTGACAAGAGACCCGGGAACGGTGCCAGGAGTGTTCTCAGAGTTGGTGACCTCCTGCCCCAAGATAAGAGTATAGGAAGAGGAGGAACACCCTTTTATGGTCAAGAGTACCGGAACAGGAATATCTGTTTATGGTCATGGATGTCAACTTGCGTGTATGAGCTGACGTGGTTGGATTCCTGGGGAAGGGGAGAGAGGGTGTCTGGAGGATATATATACTGCATGAAATCTCTCATTTCTTTGGACTTCCTGTGGACTGACCACGCAAGTGCCTTTTGCTATCCGGAGAGCAGAATAAACTCTTTGTCTGAATCAACCTCGGTGTCATTTGACTTCCTCCCTCCCTCCCGGGAGCAACACCAGTCGGTAAAGTCTAATAAGGCTACAATATTGTCACAAAAGCCTGGTGCCTCCCCTCTCTCTCCCGAGCGCTGGCAAGAGCCCACGGGGTCCCAGGCGCCCCCACAGGATCTGTGCCCCTTTGGAGAATGGAAGAAACGGCGGAGACTGTTGTGGCTTTAAGAAATATGGTTTGTTCACCGATTGTATGGGAAACGCATCCGGAAGACAAATACGTATCGGAAAGTTAGTGATCTGACATGGTTACCCTTCCTGCCTCTGTTCCTTCCCTCTCCCTGTCTCTTGTTTAAGTTCTTTGATGGCATGAGAATAGCAGTCTCTAATGAACTAGTCCAGGCACCCCCAAACTCGGCCCTCCAAATGTTTTGGGACTACAATTCCCATCATCCCTGACCACTGGTCCTGCCAGCTAGGGATGATGGGAGTTATAGTCCCAAAACATTTGGAGGGCCGAGTTTGGGGATGCCTGTCCTAGTCATTTGGGAGGAAGTGATAGTAATGCATACCTTCTTTAATGTTCAAGAAAGTGAGGCATTGGGAGAGAATGGCCAATGAATGATCTGCATGTAGCCAGTCGGGCAAGCCACACAGGCTAGCTAGCTATAAATCGGATGGTTGTGGGCAGAATTTCTGAGAAGCTCCTACATGGACTGATCGGCCATGGGGCCGTGCAAACTGAGGCTACCTGGGGGAAACACTTCTCCGCTTCTTGAGGGCTTCCAAGTGGCAGATTGAAGTGCTTGCTTGGTATGAGGTCCAGTGCCAAGGGCCTTCTGGCAGTTCCCTTGCTTCGAGAAGCTAAGTTACAGGGAAATAGGCCGAGGGCCTTCTTGGTAGTGGCACCCGCCCTGTGGAATTCCCTCCCATCAGATGTCAAAGAGAAAAACAACTACCAGACTTTCAGAAGACATCTAAAGGCAGCCCTGTTTAGGGAAGCTTTTAATGTTTAATAGACTATCGTATTTTAATATTCTGTTGGAATCCGCCCAGAATGGCTGGGGAAACCCAGCCAGATGGGCGGGGTATAAATAATAAATTATTATTATTATTATTATTATTATTATTATTATTATTATTATTATTATTATTGCTTGCTGTTTAGAATAAAACCTTTAATCTTCTCGCGCACTTGTGTTTTGTGTTACTTCTGAATCTCATTTTAAAAGAACCACCTTGCATTTGTCAGGACAGCTATTTACACCTGCATGGAGGGAGCAGCCTTCAGCCACCCTCCTCCAAAGATGGATCTCTGCCCCTTCTTCCTGCTTCTTCTTCCCAGAAACCCTTTCCCTCTCCCCTCAAACATACAGCCACATCACCCTGGGAACATCACACTCCCCAATGGCCCGTCAACACCTTTTGTCTTGCTAACAGGTTTGCTCTTCAGCCAGCCAGCCAGGCTGGTTTGCATAAGCCAGCCCAGGAATTCCCTGTTTGGCACAGTTCTGCTCTTTAATCCATATCCCAATTGATCAAAACCCTGGCATTTGCTAATTTCTAGGCTTTAGGGAGATTCCCTCCCCCCTTTAAATCCATAACACCATACATATATCCAGTGCTTTTAAAAGGAAAAGGAAAAGTTGCCGTTGTTACAGAAAGGTGCCACACTTTTAACATTTGGAAAGAAAAGGCGCTGGTTCTGTGCATCCTTGAGTACACCCAGGAAAAAAAGCACTGCATACAGGATATCTAAAGTATTCTTCCTGTGTTCCTCACTGCCCAACGACAAACCCTTACAGATGCCTGATTATCGTCTTCCAAATCAACTACAGTGGTACCTCGGGTTAAGTACTTAATTCGTTCCGGAGGTCCGTTCTTAACCTGAAACTGTTCTTAACCTGAAGTACCACTTTAACTAATGGGGCTTCCTGCTGCTGCCGCACCGCCGGAGCGCGATTTCTGTTCTCATCCTGAAGCAAAGTTCTTAACCCGAGGTACTACTTCCGGGTTAGCAGAGTCTGTAACCTGAAGCATCTGTAACCTGAAGTGTCTGTAACCTGAGGTACCACTGTGTTGTTGTTTAGTCGTTTAGTCGTGTCCAACTCTTTGTGACCCCCTGGATCAGAGCACGCCAGGCACTTCTGTCCTTCACTGCCTCCCGCAGTTTGGTCAAACTCATGCTGGTAGCTTCGAGAACACTGTCCAACCATCTCGTCCTCTGTCGTCCCCTTCTACTTGTGTCCTTCATCTTTCCCAACATCAGGGTCTTTTCCAGACAGTCTTCTCTTCTCATGAGGTGGCCAAAGTATTGGAGCCTCAGCTTCACGATCTGTCCTTCCAGTGGGCACTCAGGGCTGATTTCCTTCAGAATGGATAGGTTTGTTCTTCTTGCAGTCCATGGGACTCTCAAGAGTCTCCTCCAGCACCAGAATTCAAAAGCACTGTACAGGCCATTACAGTAATTGGTGGACTGGGACCCACCAGCAGGCCACAGCCTGGTCTAAGGCAGTTGTAGTGGCAGCATGTTTGGCTTAAAAGCAGGTACCAGGTTGGAAGAAGGTTGAAGGCTGCTGTACTCTATTCTGAACTTAAAAATGGAAAGCGTAATGCTGGTAGTCAACAAAAGAGGTTTAAATACTGTCTCAAGGCAAATCTAAAAAAATGTAGACTAAACACTGACAACTGGGAAACACTGGTCTGCAAGTGCTCTAGTTGGAGAACAGCCTTTACCAAAGGTGTCATTGGCTTTGAAGACACTCGAACTCAGGACGCAAGGGAGAAACGTGCTAAGAGGAAGGCATGCTTGGCAAACCCTCACCATGATCAACTCCCACCCAGAAACCTATGTCCCCACTGTGGAAGGACGTGTGGATCCAGAATTGGCCTCCACAGTCACTTACGGACTCATTGTTAAAACCGTGTTTATGGAAGACAATCTTACTCAGCTACGAGTGATCGCCAAAGAAGAAGAAGAAGACGCCAGGAGAAAGCCACTGACTAAGGTTAAGAGAGGAAGAGACTTTGGGCTCCTCCACATGTTCTGCCTATTGAGCATTTATCCTGAACCGGTTGCACAAAGCTTATGCAGAGGTTGCAATTAATTCTGTCCCTTCTTTATTGAGCATTCGCCCCAATTTGTTTGTGAGAAGTTTGTACAATAACAACATCCATCCATTCAGAGACCTGGTCTGAATAGAGATATTGGATTCTTGTCTCATTACACATGCTAAAGCTGTTTTTGGTCATCTGCATACTATCCCTTGCTTTTTCCTGTAAGACTAATTGCAGTCGTTAACAGTCATCAGCAGGTTTACCATACCCATCTCCTACTACCCTCCTGAGAAAACCCCCACCCACCCCACCCTCCCACTATATATAAGGGTCTGGTGACTTCTGTTTCAGTGTATCTGAAGAAGTGTGGATGCACACGAAAGCTTATACCCAGAACAAACTTAGTTGGTCTCTAAGGTGCTACTGAACAATTTTTGTTCATTTTTTTTCAACATCCATCCAGATTTGCTTGCACAGAGGTTATATGTCTCCCCATTGATTCATTGTTTATCCCACACTTTATAGTGCATCTCCATCTTAGGTAAAGTGGTAAAGAGACCCCTGACCATTAAGTCCAGTCGTGGACGACTCTGGGGTTGCGGCACTCATCTTGCTTTACTGGCCAAGGGAGCCGGCGTACAGCTTCCAGGTCATGTGGCCAGCATGACTAAACCACTTCTGGCACAGCGGAACACCGTGACAGAAACCAGAGCAGCGCATGGAAACGCTGTTTACCTTCCTGTCGGAGTGGTACCTATTTATCTACTTGCACTTTGGCGTGCTTTCAAACTGCTAGGTGGGCAGGAGCTGGAACCGAGCAACGGGAGCTCACCCTGTTGCAGGATTCAAACTGCCGACCTTCTGATCAGCAAGCCCTAGGCTCTGTGGTTTAGACCACAGCACCACCCGCGTCCCTTACTGAACTGCAAAAAGAGTCCACACTTACCTTTGCTCTTGGTTTTCTAGGTCTGTGCCCAAGCGCCCCTCCCTGGCACTTTCCCCATGAAAACCCACACTCTACTGCCAAAAACAATTCTGTAGAAAACCCAAACTGCCATTGAAGCATGGATTTTCCCAGGGAAAGTAGCAGGGGGAAAATGAATGCGCTCAGACATAGACCAGGAAAGTGTGGATCTGTGCCTAGAACAATTAAGTGTGGTTGAGCCCTTGGTTTTCCCATGCCTCCATCCCTGCAGGGGCATAGTCCATCATTATGCGAAATGCCCTCCACCCCCCCAAAAAGACCACCCAGTATGGCAGAAAGGAGGCAACTAAATTTAGCTCTAGAAAAGATCAGCAGGTGTTTGGGAACAGTTCGGCCGTCCAGATGGTTTGCATGAACCTTAAGGCAGCCAAGAGATACAGCTTATCATTTGAAAAAGCCGCTTGGAATATTTGTGGTGCATTGAGAGCGCCCTCTGGTGCTCTCAGATAAGAGCAACTCTCAGTCTACACAACAAGGGTCTGGAAGCCAAGCCTTAAGGCAGGCATAGGCAAACTCGGCCCTCCAGATGTTTTGGGACTACAAGTCCCCTCATCCCTGACCACTGGTCCTGTTAGCTAGGGATCATGGGAGTTGTAGTCCCAAAACATCTGGAGGGCCGAGTTTGCCTATGCCTGCCTTAAGAGGAACAGTTAAGAGAGCTGGGTATGTTTACCCTGGAAAAGGGGAGAGGAGAGAGCCTATATATTTATATAGGGCTGTCATACAGAGGATGGAGCAAGGTTGCTTTCTCCTGCTCTGGACTCGAACCCATGGCTTCAAGTTACAAGAAAGGAGGTTCTGAGTAAACTTTCTGATGGTAAGAGCTGTTTGACAATGGAATGGTCTCTCTCGGGAGTTTGTGGACTCCCCTTCCTTGGAGTTTTTTAAGCAGGGGTGGGAAAGCCGTCTGGAATGGATTGCACGGGGTTGGACTAGATGGCCTTTGGGAACCCTTCTGATTCTACAATTCTAGAATTCTATGACAAGCTAAAAAAAGGTAAAGGTAAAGGACTCCTGACAGTTAAGTCCAGTCGCACACGACTCTGGGGTTGCGGCGCTCATCTCGCTTTACAGGCCGAGGGAGCCGGCGATTGTCCGCAGACAGTTTTTCTGGGTCATGTGGCCAGCATGACTAAGCCGCTTCTGGCGAACCAGAGCAGCGCACGGAAACACCGTTTACCTTCCCACCGGAGTGGTACCTATTTATCTACTTGCACTTTGACGTGCTTTCGAACTGCTAGGTTGGCAGGAGCAGGGACCGAGCAACGGGAGCTCACCCTGTCGCAGGGATTCGAACCGCCAACCTTCTGATCAGCAAGCCCAAGAGGCTCTGTGGTTTAGACCACAACTGGAGAAAGAATATTAGGGGCACATGAAGTCCTCCCCTTTATTTTCACAGGCATTTCTGCCCTTGCTGGACTCTGGTTTTGCATGCTCAGGACCCTCATCTGAAACAGCCAATGCACATTTTCTATATTGGTACTGTTTTTGCATATTTACATTTATTTATTTGGATGTTGCATGAGTTCTCTTTCGGGGAAAGCTCTCCCAAGGCAGCATATGGTCAGCAAGTCATCTGTTTGAGGGAACCAGTGTGCGGCAGGACTTCCCTTTCCCTCCTGGGGTGGATAATGTCTTGGATCTGATCTGGGGTGGTGGAAGGGAGGGATGAAATGCTATGGAGAAGGGATTCCTCTTTAAGACAACCAGAACCATTCCTGACATCAGCTGTAACTTTTATGAACCGTAGCCTGAATTTGAGCTTGCTTTCCCCTCCTCCCACCCACACATTTTTCCTTGTGTGCCATGTCTGTTTCAGATTGTGAGCCTTATTAGTACTGGTTTTTGTAAGCTACCCTGGAAGCTTTTGGGGCTGAAGGCAGGTGGTGGTATAAATGTTGCAATAGAAAGAATTCAATGGGCTTTTAAATCAGTGTGTGTGTGGGGGGGGGACACACCATAACTACTGAAAACAAGATAAGACTAACAAAACAGGCAGCTTCCAAACCACACATAAAAAGCCTGTTATCTGCCGCACCTCGGGATTTGACTTACTTCACTGAGATGGAGAAATCCCCTGGGCTGCTCTCACTTTCCCGGATAAGGAAAGCTCCTTGGAAATTACGTTTCAAGAGAACGTCCTCAGCTGCTTGCCTGGACAGCTTTCCAGAATACCACCTGGGTGAGAGAGCCAAGAAAAGAGGTGATCGGTGATAGGCAAGCAAGAGTAATAAATAATAATAATAATAATAAATTTTATTTATACCCTGCCCTCCCCGGCCAGAGCCAGGCTCAGGATGGCTAACACCAATAAAATCACAGTAAAAACATAATAGGGGAAAAACCAAAACAAATTAAAGTACAGGTTAAAATGCAATTTAAAATGCAGCCTCATTTTAAAAGTAGCTGATAAATCAAAACCATAAGGGGAGGGAAACATAAGGGTCAGACTGAGTCCAGCCCAAAGGCCAGGCGGAACAGCTCTGTCTTGCAGGCCCTGCAGAAAGATATCAAGTCCCACAGGGCCCTAGTCTCTGGTGACAGAGCGTTCCACCAAGTTGGGGCCAGTACTGAAAAGGCCCTGGCCCTTGTTGAGACCAATCTAACCACCTTGCGACTTGGGACCTCCAAAGTGTTGTCATTTGTGGACCTTAAGGTCCTCCACGGGGCATATCAGGAGAGGTGGTCCCGTAGGTACATGGGTCCTAGGCTGCATAGAGGGCCAAAGAATTGAGACCATTATTTTCCCCTGCATCAGGAGCTCTGAGATCACCTGCCGCAGTGTCAAGGCCATGGACAAGCTCTCCTAGTTTGAATCCGTAATCACCAGGAACAGAGAGGGTTGGGGAACAAGCAGGAGACAGAGCGGAATATTGCAAGCCAAGCTGTCTTTGGAATAATGTGAAGAACGGGATCTCCACGCAAGCTGGCTTCAGGCACTGGGCCTGTTGGCAGACCGACTCTGCGTTACAAAGACGTCTGGAAATGTGACATGAAGGTTGGCAACCAGGGCCGTCTTAAGCATATCCGGCGCCATGGTGCAAAGCTCCCTCCGGCATGCCCCCTCCGTTTCCTAGAGTTTTTTTAGGGAGGAGGGCGCTGCTGGCAGGGCTGGAGGAGGCGGGCAGCGGCTGGAGGGTGGCTCCTCCGGCGGGGAAGAGGCGGAGGCTAGACAAGGTGCCTCCCGGCTCAGCTGGCTGCTCCATGCCACGGTGGCCATGGCAGACGGACGCTCCGGGCATGGCGCTGCCACTGTGGGCGAGGGCGGCGAGCTGATGTCAGGAGGTGCTCGCGTCCAGCCTCCGCCTCTTTCCTGGTGCCCTTCAGAACTTGGCGCCCCGGCGCCCCGCGCCACTAGTCTCTATGGGTAAGACGGCCCTATTGGCAACATCAACCCGCCGTGTGGGAATCCCTGGAGACAGACAGGTCGTGCACCCATAGCAGTGATCAGAGGAGGAATAAGCGCTGGAAGGAGTGCAGAGAGAAGTAATGGCCTGGTGCATCTGCAGCAGCAGAACCGGACGCCTTCACCTGCCCCAGATGCAACAAAGCATGTCTCTCTTGTATTGGTCTCTACAGCCACAGCCGGTGCTGTGGGACTTGCTTCTGAGTAAAATGCTTAGGATTGCAGTAAGACTGCATAGCCTTTATCCAGTGACCTGGGAATCATAGGCTAGTTCACCTGGGAGTGAGACGCAAGGGTTTGGCCTTGGTGTTGGGGGCAGAGACGGAACAGCGATCGCGTTAGTGTACCTCCAAGCCTGCCCTCCAACCACCTCCCTGACTGAGCTGGTGGAAGCGGTCTCTGGTGTGGTGTCGGGGAATCCCAAGGAATCCCAGGATACTTAGTTCTGGGGGACCTCAAAGTCCATGTCAATGCTGCCTTGTCTGGGCCGGCTCAGGACCTCATGGCGTCATAGAAAAATCTGGCCACCAGGACAACCATGGGGCTGTTGCAATACACTGAGGACCCAACACATACTGCGGGTTGCACCCTAGATCTGGTTTTCTTTACAGAGGAGATTGGGAAGAACACTAGTCATCACCCTTCGAGAGGAAGGATGGGATAGAAATGGGATAAGATAAAATAAATAACAGACCCAAGCAATTACCTGTATTTTTGGACCCTCTTAAGGAGGGCATGGCTAGGGGTTGTCCTTCTTGTTGTGGCTGTGGGTGGTTGTCATTATGAGTCTCTGAACTGGCTGTTAGGATTGACAACTGACTGGAAAACAACCACCACCACAACAATTGCAGCAAAGCAACACGATCAGTTCTGGTCTGCTCCTGGGCTTTTAACCAAGAGTCTGATCTTCTGAAATCCAGGAGCCGAGGCACAGAAGTGAAATGTACCAACTTTTTGTTTGTTTTGAAATAAAATCAATTACCATAAAGTAAATGCCAAGGCAAATAGAAGGGGAAGAAATGGAGGCAGTGAGAGATTTTACTTTCTTGGGCCCCATGATCACTGCAGATGGTGACAGCAGCCACGGAATTAAAAGACGCCTGCTCCTTGGGAGAAAAGCAATGACAAACCTAGACAGCATCTTAAAAAGTAGAGACAACAAAGTAGAGCCAACAAAGGTCCATATAGTTAAAGCTATGGTTTTCAAGTAGTGATGTATGGAAGTGAGAGCTGGACCATAAAGAAGGCTGATCGCCGAAGAATTGATGCTTTTGAATTCTGGTGCTGGAGGAGACTCTTGAGAGTCCCATGGACTGCAAGGAGATCAAACCTATCCAATCTTAAGGAAATCAGCCCTGAGTGCTCACTCGAAGGAAAGATCCTGAAGCTGAGGCTCCAATACTTTGGCCACCTCATGAGAAGAGAAGACTCCCTGGAAAAGCCCCTGATGTTGGGAAAGATGGAGGGCACAAGGAGAAGGGGACGGCAGAGGACGAGATGGTTGGACAGTGTTCTCGAAGCTACTAACATGAGTTTGACCAAACTGCGGGAGGCAGTGGAAGACAGGAGTGCCTGGCGTGCTCTGGTCCATGGGGGTCACGAAGAGGCGGACACGACTAAACAACTAAACAACAACAGCAACAACAATTGCCAAGGCTGTATCTACACTAGGCAATCTTTAAGCAAGCTTTCCTTGGAAATTAGTGTAGGATGCATTTGCTTACTTGTTTGTTCCAGAGAAATACAACGTCCACCCACAAGCTAATGTCTTTTGCATCTTGTTCATTCATTGCCCTGCCCTCTTCCCCCCTTCCAAGTGCTGATTTATTGTGGATTCTTGAAAGAAGAACACTTGCAGCAGGTGCAAAATGCAATTGTCAAATGCG
The DNA here is from genome assembly GCF_027172205.1 of Podarcis raffonei. Classification (NCBI taxonomy): domain Eukaryota; kingdom Metazoa; phylum Chordata; class Lepidosauria; order Squamata; family Lacertidae; genus Podarcis; species Podarcis raffonei. The sequence continues at coordinate 46,625,707 of NC_070615.1, read as the reverse complement.
ATGGGGCGATGTTCAGGGCAAAACCCTGTGGCCCGCCAGATTTTGTTGCTGGGCTACAACTCCCATCATCCCTGAGTATCGGCCATGCAGGATGTGGCCGATAGGAACTGGGAGTCCAGCAATGTCTGGAGGGTCCATAACTTCCCCACCCCCACCTTAAATCTTCTCAATCTTCACCAGTTGGATAGTATTGGTGTGCCTGGCTGTTGTTAAATGCGCAGCAGCCTTTGGGCCACTGGGACAGGGTTGGTCTCGGTTAAGCTGTGCTGAGTTCAGAGCTCCCCAGGAGGAAAGACATCTGGGTTTGTTTTCCTGGTAAAGTTACCGTACTTTTAAAAGACTAAGCGATCCATAGAGGTTTTTAAACAAATCAAGGAAAGGAACAAGCAGGTGCTGCTTACGGGTGAGGTTTCATTTTGATGTAGTTTTTGGGGATGAATCCTTCCGTGCCAAAGAGTTCTGCTTTGTACCAGTTCAGGTCATCTTCCATGTTCAGGATCTGCGGGATCCAAAAGAGTGAAAAAGGAGCAGCTGTTAGTTTGAAAGCAGTGCCGGATTAACATAAAGAATAATAATAATATTTCTTATTTATACCCCGCCCTCCCCAGCCAAGGCCGGGCTCAGAGCGGCTTACAAGCAATAATAAAAACAAGTTGAATGATTACAACTTAAAACAAAATTAAAATACAACATTAAAATAATGAAACATTAAAATATTAATTAGCCTCATTGCAGGAGGAGAAGGAAAAGAAAAAAGAAAGGGAGGGAGGGAATCAAATTGGCTCCAAGCCAAAGGCCAGGCGGAACAACTCTGTCTTACTGGCCCTGTGGAAAGAAATCAGATCCCGCAGGGCCCTGGTCTCATGAGGCAGAGCGTTCCACCAGGCTGGAGCCAGAGTTGAAAAGGCCCTGGCTCTGGTTGAAGCCAATCTAACTTCCTTAGGGCCCGGGACCACTAGGGTGTTGCTATTTATGGACCTTGAGGCTCTCCGTGGGGCATACCAGGAGAGGCGGTCCCGTAGGTACGAGGGTCCTAGGCTGTGAAGGGCTTTAAAGGTCAAAAGCAGCACCTTAAATCTGACCCTGTACTCTACCAGGAGCCAGTGCAGTTTGAAAAGCACTGGGTGAATATACTCCCATGGCAGAGACCCCGTGAGGAGCCTCGCTGCAGCATTCTGTACCCGCTGGAGTTTCTGGGACAGCTTCAAGGGCAGCCCCGCGTAGAGCGAATTACAGTAGTCAAGCCTGGAAGTGACCGTCGCATGGATCACTGTGGCCAGGTCGATGACATGTAAGCTAAACAAGCTATAGCTAAGGGTCCCACTCTCTTGGGGGCCCCTAAAAATTTATACCGAAAGAAAGAAATACCGTCTTTTAAACTCACTAAGTATAACAGGGTACAAAGGTCTGCTGTCCCAATGAACAGTGTGGACTACTACTGTATGGTGATATTGATATTATATTAAAAAATGCATTGTATTAACTACAATTGCATTGTACAGGTTATAACACTTAATTTCATATTAATAAAGCTATTTATAATTATTAGTAGTTTGCATCATATATACTGACTGAGCTATCCTTGATGGCCTGCACAAAGTCTCTCTCCCCTCACAGTCTAAGTCACCCAGCATGCAAACTAGCCGAGTGGGGATTTCAACCCTGTTCTACCACCCTAACCACTACACCACACTGCCCCTCTGTAGGACAGCATTTGGGCTCTTTCTTTTTAAAGATATTTATTAAGATTTTTAGAAAACAAGACAAAAATATCGCAACAAAAAAACATACAAACAAGAATAATAAAAAAAGAAAATACAAAAAATACAAAATACATAACAAAAATGCACAACAAACACACACAAAAATTAATTAAAAACAAATCAATTTTTCAGATTTTTAGAATTCTCCTTAACTTGTTTCTCTGACTTGTTTCATTTGGGCTCTTTCTTTAGAACTGGACAACTTGAGTAGTTTATGTGTACATATGCGACTAATCCGCACCCTGAAATGTCAGGTGCCCTATTTGCTTTTCTGACTGATTCCCCCCACTCACTCCCCCCCCCACATTATTGTGAAAAGTGGCTCTCAGCTGCGAAAACAGGAACTGAGATTTCTCTGGGGGACTCTGGGCACAGAAAGAATTCCCCGGGTGACCAGCAGAGCGGAGCAGGCTGCAGGCAAGATGATGCAAAGCAGGAAGGAGCCACCAGGGCCGTGAGAACATTTGGGCTGTAGAGCTGGAAGGGACCCAAGGGTCATCTAGTCCAACCCAGGAATCTCAGCTAAAACATCCATGACTGATGGCCACCCAAGCGCTCCTCAAAAACCCCTCCAAGGAAGGAGAGTCCACAACTTCCCGAGGGAGATGGTTTCGCTACTCAAAAGCTCTAAGTTCTTCCTGAAGTTTAATCTTCTTTCTTGTAACTTGAAGCCATTGATTTGAGTCATACTCTTCAGAGAGGGAGAAAATAAGCTTGCTCCATCGTCCTTGAGATGTTTGAAGATGGCTCTCATATCTCCTCTCTGTCTCTGAGGAGAGCCAGTGTGGTGTAGTGGTTAAGAGCGGTAGTCACCTAATCTGGGGAACCGGGTTCGTGTCTCCGCTCCTCCACATGCAGCTGCTGGGTGACCTTGGGCCAGTCACACTTCTTTGAAGTCTCTCAGCCCCACTTACCTCACAGAGTGTTTATTGTGGGGGAGGAAGGGAAAGGAGATTGTTAGCCGCTTTGAGACTCCTGAAGGGGAGTGAAAGGCGGGATATCAAATCCAAACTCTTCTTCTTCTTCTTCTTCCTCTTTTCCAGGCTAAACATGCCCAGCTCCTTCAACCGTTCTTCATCAGGCTTAGTTTCCAGACCCTTGATCATTTTGGTTGCCCTCCCCTGCACCCGTTCCAACTTGTCAACATCCTTCTTAAACTGTGGCACCCGCTGGAGTTTCTGGGTCAGCTTCAAGGGCAGCCAGGCGTAGAGCGAGTTACAATAATCAAGCCTGGATTTGACCGTCGCATGGATCACTGTGGCCAGATCAGGGCGAGAAAGTTAAGGGACCAACTGCTTAATATGGCGGAGGTGGAAAAATGCCACCTTTGCTGTGGCTGCAACCTGCGCCTCCACGGAAAGGTTGAAGCTATTGCTTTGAGTCCTACCCTCCAGAGTAGGAGAAAACAAGCTTGCTACATCCTTCATGTGACAGCCCTTCAGGTATTTGAAGATGGTCATCTCCTCTCAGTCTCCTCTTTTCCAGGCTAAACATACCCAGCTCCTTCAACCATTCATCATAAAGCTTAGTTTCCAGACCCTTGATCATCTTGGGTCGCCTTCCTCTGCACATGTTCCAGCTTGTCAATATCCTTCTTAAATTGTGGCATCCAGAATTGGACACGGTATTCTAGGTGTGGTCTTAAAGGTAAAGGGACCCCTGACCATTAGGTCCAGTCGTGGCCGACTCTGGGGTTGTGGCGCTCATCTCGCTTTATTGGCCGAGGGAGCCAGCGTACAGCTTCTGAGTCATGTGGCCAGCATAACTAAGCCGCTTCTGGCGAACCAGAGCAGCGCATGGAAATGCCGTTTACCTTCCTGCTGGAGTGGTACCTATTTATCTACTTGCACTTTGGTGTGCTTTCAGACTGCTAGATTGGCAGGAGCTGGGACCGAGCAATGGGAGCTCACCCTGTCGTGGGGATTCAAGCACCGACCTTCTGATCGGCAAGTCCTAGGCTCTGTGGTTTTACCCACAGCGCCACCCACGTCCCTTAGGTGTGGTCTTACCAAGGCACAATACAGTGCTACTATGACTTCCCTTGATCTGGACGTCTGTTGATGCAGCCTAGAATAGCATTAGCTCTTTTTGCTGCTGCATCTCACTGTGGACTCGTGTTAAGCATTCAAAGGCCACTGTTGGCAGATGCAGAATCTAGCCATCACAGCAAGCCGGAGTGCAAGCTTGGCCCTGCAACTGTGGGTGCCCAGGGCCGTGGGTGCCATGCAACGAAATTTGTGGGTGACCAGCCCCTTCATGGGGAATTTTGTGGGTGCTTGGGCATTCAGGGCCCCAGTGATTTGGCCCCTATGGTGGCAAGCATGGATGAACCAATCCATCAACTTCAGTTCTCCACGGTTCTCAATTTTTCCGATTGTAAATTCATTTCTTTAAATTTCTGCAGTAATTTGTGGGTGTGGGTGTTCAATATCCTCATGAAAAATTACCGGCACATTTTTGCATGTGGGTTTGACAGACAGAGGAAGTGGCAATTTTTAGAAAACATGGCTATCTGTGTTAAACCGCTTATGAATTGCCTGCTATATAAATGTTGGGTTTCTCAGTTGCATTGATGTGAATTTCATGGTCGTTGTTTTAAAATTGTTATAAAACATTTAAAAGGTCTGTTGACTGCAAGCTGAGAAATGAAGATGATAGCTTATATGAATATTCCCCTCCCTAGGAACCTTCTATCATATGTGGTGGACCTGTCCCAAGGTGAAAGACTTCTGGGAAAAGATTTATAATGAATTGAAAAAAATGTTGAAATATACATTTATAAAGAAACCAGAGGCCTTTCTTCTGGGAATAACAGGTTTGGAATTGCCCAAGAAAGATGTTAAATTATTTTTGTATGACACAACTGCTGCTTGTATTTTGTTAGCTAAGAAGTGGAAAACCCAAGAATTACCAACAATAGAAGAATGGCAGATGAAGATGATGGATTTTTCGGAGCTAGCCGACCTAACCGGAAGAGTCCGCGACCAGAAGGAGGAGGAGTATCAGGAAGAATGGAAGAAATTTAATGGTTATTTAGTTAAGTTTGTTAAGTTAAATTAACTGGAAATAGCTTGCAGATACTTAATGGGCTTAGGATTTTATTTATGTTAAGTGATGATGTAATATGTTTAATTCTATAAGGTGAAGATTTAAGGATGTTAATGTTTAAGTTAAATTTCATAAAAATTCGGATTTGGAAAACCGTTAAATGGACATGCAATGAAATTCAACCAAGGGGAAGCAAGGAAGTCACTTAACAAAGTTAATAACTTTAATTTTCAATAAGGCTATGATCTATTTTGTTTGTTTGTTTGTCTTGTGTGTTTGTTTGTTTTTTTATAATGTGAAAACCAATAAAAAAATTTGGAAAAATATATATATATGAATATTCCCCTCCCCATCCATTTCCCCTAATATGATGCATTTCTGTATGTTACCATCACTAACGTATGTGCAGTTTTGCACGTGTGACTTGGTGGGAGAAATGCACTGCGAAATTCAGAGAAGCATGAATTTTGAAGGATGGCTGGGCTTCAATTTCTGCATTTTACCCAGAAAGTACAAAACAAAGAAGTTCACTTTTAAAGGTGAACGGAATCAGGTTTCTCCTCCATCTCTAGTAGCCTTGTTTGTCCATCGAGGGTTGTATTGTCAACTCTGACTGGCAGTAGCGATCCAGGACCTCAGGCAGAGAAAACTGCTTCCCACAACCTTTTTTTACTTGATCCTGAAGACGCCACAAATTGAACCTGTGACTTTTTATACACAAAGCTCTGCCCCTGTGCTATTGTTGCTCCATGACTCTTGTCAAAGTCTCTTTCAGTCTCTATTTACTTACATCCTTCTTGGTATCGATAGCACAACTTTCCTTCAAAGTGGCCATTTCATTGTCACAACAACCCTGCGAGGCGGGATAGGGCTGAGAGAGAGAATGATTTGCCCCCAAATCATCCAGTGGTAGGGACGTGGGTGGCGCTGTGGGTTAAACCACAGAGCCTAGGACTTGCCGATCAGAAGGTCGCCGGTTTGAATCCTAGCGATAGGGTGAGCTCCCGTTTATCGGTCCCTGCTCCTGCCAACCTAGCAGTTCGAAAGCACGTCAAAGTGCAAGTAGATAAATAGGTACCACTCCGGCGGGAAGGTAAATGGCGTTTCCATGCGCTGCTCTGGTTCGCCAGAAGCGGCTTAGTCATGCTGGCCACATGACCCGGAAGCTGTACGCCAGCTCCCTCGGCCAGTAAAGCGAGATGAGCGCCGCAACCCCAGAGTCGGTCACGACTGGACCTAATGGTCAGGGGTCCCTTTACCTTTACCTTTACATCCAGTGGTGCTTTGTTTCTGAGTGAGGATTTGAACCCTGCTCTCCCCGGCTGTAGTCTAACCGCTACATCAGTATGGAGCTGAATATGCAACATACATTTAAACTTTTGAGGCACATTTAAAGCACACCCCTCCGTAAGGAATCCTGGGAGCTGTAGTTTGAGAAGGGTGCTGGAAACTATAGCAATGCATCGACTGGGCAAAGTTGCACGCGCAAATATATACAACAGGAAAAATGTGCGCCTGGTGCGAGGAAATGAAACTGACAGATTGGTAAGCCACTCTGAGTAACCTGTGACTGGAAGAATGTGGTATAAATATACTCTTTAAAAAGAAGAAGACGAGTAGGACTAGGGAGATCTGAGTTCAAATCCTCTCACTCAGCCATTATGTTCAGTGTAGCACCGTGAAGTTGCACTGGTGTGTTCAAGCCTGCGAGTTGCGTCAAGGTAAGCTCTACTCCGAGAAGGCCCACTGAAATTAATGGGCATGGCTCATTTAAGCCTGTGAATTTCAGTGGTTCAATGGAGCCCCACTGCCCTGTCCGCATTAGACTGCTAAAACGAAGAAACCTCGGGGTAGCCAGAAATAGATGTTGGTGTGAAAGGATGGTGAGTTCAGTGAAACCTCAGCTGAACACCCAAAGCAAACCCCAGGCTGTGCAGCTCAGCGGTTGCTCAGAGACACCAGGTCATTTAGCTTTGCCAGTGCTGGATTTATGTCTAAGCTAAACAAGTGATAGCTTAGGGCCCCACTCTCTTGGGGGCCCCCCAAAAAAAATTAAAGGAAAAAACACACACCTGGATGTACAGTTCCAAAATATAAGATATAAAAGAAATAAAATAAAACCTACATACAGCAACAGTGTTTTGTGTTGGGTAGGCTCCTCTGATGGAAGTAATTGGCCCTGCCTGCTAGCCTGCTCCCTAAAATATCACTGGTTTGCTCCTTTCTATATATAGGGTGCAGGGACGCGGGTGGCGCTGTGGGTTAAAGCCTCAGCGCCTAGGACTTGCTGATCGAAACGTCGGCGGTTCGAATCCCCGCGGCGGGGTGCGCTCCTGTCGCTCGGTCCCAGCGCCTGCCAACCTAGCAGTTCGAAAGCACCCCCGGGTGCAAGTAGATAAATAGGGACTGCTTACTAGCGGGAAGGTAAACGGCGTTCCGTGTGCTGCGCTGGCTCGCCAGATGCAGCTTGTCATGCTGGCCACGTGACCCGGAAGTGTCTGCCTATAGAGTGAGATGGGCGCACAACCCTAGAGTCTGTCAAGACTGGCCCGTATGGGCAGGGGTACCTTTACCTTTATATATAGGGTGCCTACATTCTGCATGGACTGGTTGCATGGCAACATGGGCAAATGGCTTTAGATACCTACAGTGGTACCTCGGGTTACATATGCTTCAGGTTACATATGCTTCAGGTTACAGCCTCCGCTAACGCAGAAATAGTGCTTCAGGTTAAGAACTTTGTTTCATGATAAGAACAGAAATTGTGCTCCGATGGCGCAGCGGCAGCAGGAGGCCCCATTAGCTAAAGTGGTGCTTCAGGTTAAGAACGGACCTCTGGAACGAATTAAGTACTTAACCCGAGGTACCACTGTATTAGGTCCATAAATTACCATATAGCATATATTCAACACAAAAAAACAGTGACAATTTGTTGTTGACAAAGGACAGCTGGACACATAAAGGGCCCCATTACCTCTAGTAGCTTAGGGCCTCATCAAACCTAAATGTGCCTGACTCCAAGTGGTGGATCTCAGGATTATGGTAAAACCCCAAGCAGATCCTGCAAGCCTGGAGTCTGCCTGTCCCTAGATGAACAAGTTGAACGGACTCCTGGAACAGATTATGTCCAAGAACAAAGGTACCACTGTATATACAACCTGAGCATAAGATGATCACAGTATTAACACTGCAACTGATCTTGTTGGCGGGCACCAGCACTTAGATAGAGCTCTTGCAACCCAACTCGTTCTTTTGAGATAATGATGAGGACACTTGAGTGGCCAGCAAAAGTCATTGCCTTACAATGAAACTTGCCTGACCAGTACGGCAACCTCCTCTCTTAGACTGGGATGCAGGATCCCAATAATTGGAAGAGGCTCAGGGCATCATCCAGACGGACCACCGCCCCCCAAATACCCGCCCAACAATACTGTATGTAGATTTGGTCCAAGCGCATAATTTTCCCAGGTGGTAAACTTGGCTGTCCAAAGATTTTCATGAAATTTTTCACAATAGAATAAAATAGTATCTAAAACAAATAGAACCAAAAAGACAAGAGAGAGAGAAGAGGAAAACAGAAAAAGAAAGCAGGAAAGAGAAGAAAAATGAAGAAGAAGAAGAATGGAATAGAGAGACAGGATATATTAAAAAAACACACCAACAATAATAATAATAGTAATAATCATAATAAAACATAAAATTATATGAATGTAGCTATCATTAATTACCGTATTTTCCCGTCTATAAGATGTCCCCATGTATAAGGCACCCCCTATTTTTGGGGACTCAGTTTTAAGAAAATGGGGGGGGATGCATCTGTGTATAAGACGCCCCCTAATTTTTGACATTTTTTTTTAGGGGGGGAAACCTAGTCTTATACACGGAAAAATATGGTATATCTTAATTTTCAATACACATACAAATAATCTAGATTCAGGTAGGTAGACGTGTTGGTCTGATGCAGTCAAAATAATTTTTTGAAAAATAGTCCAGTAGGACCTTAGAGACCAACTGAGTTTGTTCTAGGTGTAAGCCTTCATGTGCATGCAGACCTAGAACACTTGTTCTAGGTATATACCTAGGGCAAACTTAGTTGGTCTCTAAGGTGCTACTGGACTATTTTTTAAATTTTTTATTTCGACATGCAAAGAAGCGAGTCTTCCCAGCTCTCACAGATCCCTCTCCAGATGGCAAACTTGGTGATCATCATCATTACAGTACAGCAACAATACCTTCAGGGTGTCGCCCTTCTTAAATGGCAATTCGTCCTTCTCATCAGCCTGGAAGTTGTACAAGGCTACGGCCTCCATCCTCGCTCTGGGTCCTCCTCCGAGCCGCGAGGGGCCTCAAAAAATATACCTCCCCTCCTTGTTCAACCTTGTTGGCGTTCTGCAGCTGAAACCTCGAAGGCTAGCTCGCTAATCCAGCGACCGGTGGGAGGTGGCGGCAGATAGATGAATATATGTATTTTGAGAAGCTGCGGGTCCAGCTTTCTTGTGTCTCATCAGCTCACAAACACCCCGGAGTTTTGCTTTCTGTCTCTTAGGGCAGGCCCCGGAGTTGGTTAAGTGAAGTGAGAGAAGAAGATTAAAGGAAGGGGGGGGGGGAACCATGTGTGAAATGAGACAGGAAATGTATTTGAATAAGGTTGCCTTTGAGGGTGTAGTTGTGGGACGGAGAGATGGGACCAGGAAATGACAGCTGCAAAGAGTGACCCCTTGCCTTGTGTCCCAAGGGCGATTTCCTCCTCTTTCCCCAGTGGGAGTAGGGCTGCCAACTTCTTTGTTGAACTTTGCTCTTGTGCTCTTAACAGTTGCTTGATCTCCAAGTATTTGATTAAGAAGATCTCTGCCCCCCCCTCTCTCATTTAAGTCTGGACTGCTGTTTTCTGCTGTAAATTGTGCTGCTATTAAAGGCATAGGAACAGGCCAGGCTTTTTTCCCCTGGTCAGTTGGCAACCAGAAGTGCAATTTCCTGTTTTTAAAGGCAAGGGATCTCTCCTAATCATTTGAATTAAATAAAAAATCTGCCTCCTAGTGGAAGACGCCCCCCCCCCCCCAATTCCCAGTTCAAATCTCAACCCAGCAATGGACTTGCTGCCATATTGCAGCCTCGGTCTTTCCTCCCACATCTGTAGCATGGGGAGAATAACACCAGCCTGCCACCAGGGCTGGAGTCAAAAGTCTGACAAATTTTGAAAGGTGCCCGTGTGTCTGTTTGCATATCTTTCAGAAAGTTTTTGTTGTTCTGCCTTTAAATGCAAACTGGATCAAATCCACACACCCTGCCCCACATCCTTACCACACCCGCTGCATTTTACCACCCGAGGCAGCTGCCTCAATCTTTCTAATTCAAGGGCTGGCTATGAGCCTAACTGCTAAATGAATATAGTGTACTGAAAAACCAGCATTATTTTGTACCTTTATAGCTGCAGGACTTAGCTTGGACACAAGGGGGCAGACGTCTCCCTGTTCTGCACACAGTGATGTTTGAGGCACAATGAGAACTCTCACATAGAATCATCGAATTGTAGTGTTGGAAGGGGCCCAAGGGTCATCTAGTCCAACCCCCTGGAATGCAGGAATCTCAGCTAAAGCATCCATGGCAGATGGCCACCCAACTTCTTCTTGAAAACCTCCAAGGAAGGGAGTCCACAACCTCCTGAGAGAGACCGTTCCACTGTCAAACAGCTCTTACTGTCATAAAGTTCTTCCTGGTGTTTCTTGTAATGTGACAGTCCTTGAGATATTTGAAGATGGCTCTCATATCTCCTCTCAGTCTCCTCTTTTCCAGGCTAAACATACCCAGCTTCCTCCACCGTTCCTCCTAAGGCTTGGTTTCCAGACCCTTGGCCATCTTGGTCACCCTCCTCTGCAAACGTTCCAGCTTGTCAACATCCTTCTAAAATTGTGGTGCCCAGAACTGGACACAGGATTCCAGGTGTGGTCTGACCAAGGCAGAACAGAGTGGTACTATGACTTCCCTTGATCTGGACACTAGACTTCTGTTGATGCAGCCTAGGAGAGCATTATCTCTTTTTGCTGCTGCATCACACTGTGGACAGTGGGACGGAGGTGGCGCTGTGGGTTAAACCACAGAGCCTAGGACTTGCCGATCAGAAGGTCGGCGGTTCAAATCCCCGTGACGGGGTGAGCTCCCGTTGCTCGGTCCCAGCTCCTGCCTACCTAGCAGTTTGAAAGCACGTCAAAGTGCAAGTAGATAAATAGGTATCGCTCTGGCGGGAAGGTAAACGGCATTTCTGTGCGCTGCTCTGGTTCGCCAGAAGCGGCTTAGTCCTGCTGGTCACATGACCCAGAAGCTGTACGCCGGTTCCCTCGGTCAATAAAGCGAGATGAGCGCTGCAACCCCAGAGTCGGCCACGACTGGACCTAATGGTCAGGGGTCCCTTTACATTTACCCTTACACACTGTGGACTCATGCTCGGCTTGTGGTCCACTAAGACCCCTAGATCCCTTTCACATGTGCTGCTAGTAAACCCGGTGTCCCCCATCTTATATTTGTGCATCTGGTTCTTCCTGCCTGAATGCAGAACCTTCCATTTGTCCCTACTGAAATTCATTTTGTTAGCTTGCACCCAGTTCTCCAATCTGTTAAGGTCATTTTGAATTCTGTCTTCTACGGCATTAGCTACCCCTCCCAGTTTGGTGTCATCTGCAAATTGGATGAGTATCCCCTCCATTCCTTCCTCCAAGTGGTTCATAAAGACATTAGATCCTTTCCACATGTACTACTAGTAAGCCAGGGGTCCCCCATCTTATATTTGTGCAGCTAGGGGGTTTGAGATAAGGCCTATCCTGCCTCAAAATTCCTGCATTGCGGAGGGTTGGACTAGATGACCCTGGAGTTCCCTTCCAACTCCATACAATTCTATGATTCTATGATAAATGTATCCAGCCAGGCAGGTCCCTCTTCCTTGCAGTATCTTTTTTGAAAACCAGATTGGACGTATCTCCTCCCTGCCTGCCCCACTGGGCTGTGTGTGGAGGAAATTTTGCTTTCCGCACACTCCAATTTCCAGAACCATAGTTGAAACCCTGGAGAGCTGCTGCGGGTCAGTTCAGACAATACAGTGGACGCTCAGGTTGCGAACGTGATCCGTGCAGGAGGCACGTTCGCAACCCGCAGCATCTGCAACCCGCAGCGCCGCGTCTGCGCACACATGGCTTGCGATTTGGTGCTTCTGCGCATGCGCGAGTACCAAAACCCAGAAGTAACCTGTTGCAGTGCTTCCGGGTTTCAGCGCGTTTGTATCCCAAAAACGCGCAACCTGAAGCGTCTGTAACCCGAGGTATGACTGTACTGTACTAGGTGGTCCATAAGGCAACATCCTTCCTTCCTTCCTAAGGTTCAAAGCTGAGTGGCAGAACATCTGTCTTGCACGCAGAGGTCCCAGGGTCAATCCAGAATGCCCCCCCCCCCGAGAACTTGGGGAGTTTCTGTCAGGCAGTGCAGGCAATATGGAGCTTTCTCCCAAGCCATGTGTTATGTACTGAGTGAATAGGATCCAAAATGCAGCAGTCTGATTGGTCCTAGAACAATAGGATTCAGAATGCAGCAGTCTGATTGGTCCTAGAACAATAGGATTCAGAATGCAGCAGTCTGATTGGTCCACAGGAGCCACCCAATCCAACTCCGGGTGGAAGTGAATCCGCAACCTGATTGGCCTACAGGAGAATCCCAGAATCAGCCAATCATGTGGGGCCCATTGTGTAAATAATGTATATAAAGCAGACATTTCGGAGGAACTTCCATTCCTCACTACTCTGAGCTGAATAAAGAACATGAAATGCACACTCGACTCCGAGTATATTTCGCCATGCCATAGCCTTTGGGTTGGTTGAATGCCAGCACCAACAACCCCTTGCGTGCTGTGTACAAGTGGGCTTCAATTGGGCTGGCGTCTGTTTCTCAACAAGCTTGAACTGTGAAATCAAAGAACTGAGCAGTCGAAAAACCTGGGCTGCTTAAGACTTTCTCAGAGCGCCAAAGTCAATCGGCGCTCTTTATTGGCCTGGAGATAAACATTATCGCATCAAGCCCAGATTTTATTGTTTCGGCAAACAGCCCGCTGTGATAACCGTAGAAGAGATATGGAGCAAATTCAAACACATTTACACTAAGAGGCAAAGAGTCTTGTGGCACCTTAAAGACTCCTCAGATTTATTATGTGCCCTTTTAAGGCCAAGGTCTTGTGGGTCTTTCTAGGCCAACCCCCTGGGGCAGGGGTCAGCAAGGTTTATCTTGCCTGGGCCGGATCCCTCTGTGGGCTGGATCGCATGCAGCCTGCAATTTCCGACATCTGCGTCTGCACAGACCTGATTTTCAGTGCTGTGGAAGCGCCGCATTGTGCTGGTTTAGAGCAGCACGCCAGCAGGTGGCTTGGTTTGGGGGCGGCTCGTGGGCTGGTCAAACGACCTCTGCGGGCTGCTTCTGGCCCATAGGCCTTAGGTTGCTGACCCCTGCTCTGGGGTCTGCATGCTGCCAGCGGCAAAGGCTCACGCCAGAGTGGGCAGGGGCACCCCACATCTTTGCCTACGCATCCGTGCATTGCACATCCGTTCCCACGCTGCAAATCGACCTGCCAAAACAAAACGCAAAACAATTTCTCTTGAAATTTGCACTTTTCCAAATTTTGTGATGCACTTCTCCAATCAAATACAGTCATACCTCAGGTTACAGATGCTTCAGGTTGCACATTTTTGGGTTGCGCACCGCGCCGAACCTGGAAGTACTGGAACGGGTTACTTCTGGGTTCCGGTGCTTGCACATGCGCAGAAGCACTAAACCGTGCTTTGCACATGTGCAGAAGTGCCGAATTGCGACCTGCGCGTGCACAGACATGGCGCTGCAGGTTACAAACGCTGTGGGTTGCGAATGTGCCTCCCACACGGATCACATTCGCAACCTGAGCGTCCACTGTAATGTGTTTATTAGGGAAGGCGTACATAAAAATAGGGACGCGGGTGGCGCTGTGGGTTAAACCACAGAGCCTAGGACTTGCCAATCAGAAGGTCGGCGGTTCGAATCCCCGTGACGGGATGAGCTCCTGTTGCTCGGTCCCTGCTCCTGCCAACCTAGAAGTTTGAAATCACGTCAAAGTGCAAGTACCGCTCCGGCGGGAAGGTAAACGGCGTTTCCATGCGCTGCTCTGGTTCGCCAGAAGCGGCTTAGTCATGCTGGCCACGTGACCCGGAAGCTGTACGCCGGCTCCCTCGGCCAATAAAGCGAGATGAGCGCCGCAACCCCAGAGTTGGCCACGACTAGACCTAACGGTCAGGGGTCCCTTTACCTTTACATAAAAATATTAGTTAACTAGGGGCTGCCCCCTATTTCCCTATCTCAGGGTCTCCCCCTCGCCCCTCCTTTTCCTCTTCAGGACATCTCCCCTCTCCCTGCCTCAGTTTCCCTCCCCGAGTGCCTGCATCTCCACAACCACAATATTCCCCCCAGTCTGCCTCAATTTCCCTCCTCAAGATCACAATGTGGTGTTTCTTCCGCAGCTTCTAAATCTACAAGAGAGTTGCAGTGCATCCCCAAGACCACCCTCTCCCCAGGCTCTCACCAAAAGGCAAGAATATCTTTTCCTCTCCCTCCTTCCTAGTTTTCCTCCCTCCCTTCCTCCTACCAGAAAAAGCTTCCCTCAATGCTAGGGAGAAAGAGACAGAAGGAGGAGAGTCTTCCCATCCTCCTCTTGATGATACCTATTTAGACTCTGAAGTGGATTCCTGTCTGAGCTCAATCCATGCACCTCTTGTGCCCCCTAGTGGCTGAGATTGTCATCATGCATCACAGCATGATGACAGATCGGTACAATTTTATACAGGGAGAAATAACATGCACATATGCATTATACTGGGGGAAATTGCTGCTGGTATTGTAGATAAAATTGGAAAACGTGTATATTAGGATAAAGGCACACGGAAATGCTGGTGAATTATTGTGAGGACTTTAAAAAAAATTCAAACAGATGATGAAATAATGGTATGTTATCTTTACTAACATATGAATTTTGTTGAATATATTTTACCCTTGAATACGCATTTTTCTGCACAGTACTTGGTTGGAAAACTGCACTGCAAAATTTGAATGGGGTACATTAAGATGTAGTAACAATTCCATGAATATCAGATTTGTTGTTGGTACCCATCTCTCTAGAGAGACAATGGAGTGTGCCTCCAAGGATGAAGTCAAACCACTGTGTTAGCAGCACCAAAGGGATCTCCCTGGGGCATGTGTGCTGATAACCTGGGCTGCCTAAACAACAAGACCCCTCTCTTGGCCTCACTGATGTGGTCCAAAGGAAAGCAGAGCAATGCTGCAATTGCCTTCATGACATTACACTTGTCATCTTATCTTCTGGAAATGCCTTTTTGACAACTCTCCTCTTTGTTGCTTTGCCCTGGTTCTTGTAAAACTGCTAATTTAGCTGAGACAAACACCTGTGATAGTGCTCGTTGGGACTGATAGGGCATTTGGCAGGGAGACCAACAGTAGGTGGCGCCATAGCCAACGCTGAGTGGGCCAGAGCCAATCATAGACAGGGCCAACGAATTCTCCTGTTGTCCCTCTGCTCTTTCTTGCTGTGTTCTGCAAGAGACAAGGCTGAGGCTAAGGAGGAGGAAGAATATTACAGCCGGGACCACCTCCTGGAATGCTTGTAGGATAAGAGACAATGAGGTAGGGGCTGTCCGGGGGCCAGAATGAGGTTGGCAGGGCAGTGCCCCATTTGCCCTGAGGGACCTGCCTCCACTGCGCAGCTGGTGGTTTGAAATTTGGGGCTGTTCTTTGGGGCTAAGGAAGGAAAGGAGCATTAAGGATTCCAGGACAATTGTCCTGGGGCATCAAAAAGTCCTTCTGAAGTCCCTCTTCATCTGGAAGTGCAATCTTGGGGAATTACCCTGCCAGATTCAACTAGGAATGGTTGAAGCTGTCAGTTCTGATACCTCTCAGTTTATTTTTTTCCAATTTCACTTCTCCGCATCAGCGTTTAAAGAAAGACCTACATTGGCTCCCAGTATGTTTCTGAGCACAATTCAAAGTGTTGGTGCTGACCTTTAAAGCCCTAAACGGCCTCGGTCCTGTATACCTGAAGGAGCGTCTCCACCCCCATCGTTCAGCCCGGACACTGAGGTCCAGCGCCGAGGGCCTTCTGGCGGTTCCCTCGCTGTGAGAAGCCAAGTTACAGGGAACCAGGCAGAGGGCCTTCTCGGTGGTGGCGCCTGCCCTGTGGAACTCCCTCCCATCAGATGTCAAAGAGAAGAACAAATACCAAACTTTTAGAAGACATCTGAAGGCAGCCCTGTTTAGGGAAGCTTTTAATGCTTAACAAACTACTGTATTTTAATACTTTTTTGGAAGCCACCCAGAGTGGCTGGGGAAACCCAGCCAGATGGGCGGGGTATAAATAATACATTATTATTATTATTATTATTATTGTTGTTGTTGTTGTTGTTGTTGTTGTTGTTGTTTTAGCGTGAAATTTCTCATTTTTGCAAAGCAATTTTCACTAGCATAGCCAGCGTTTGAGTGCTGGGCTTTGAGCTTGGAGATGGGGTTCAAATCCCCACTCAGCCATGAAGCTCAAGGAGTGACATTGGGCCAGTCGCTGTCTCTCAGCCTAACCTACTTCACAGGGTTGTGGTGAGGATAAAATGGGAAGCGGCGGGGGAACCACGTATACCACCTTGATCTCCTTGGAGGAAAAGGTGGTATAGAAATAAATAATATAAATAAATTTGTGTTATTCTTATCACATTTGTATGCATGGTCACAGCCAGTATTTATGTTGGGGGCGGGCAGGACACCCACCCGAAATCATCCTCTTTCTAGCAGATTTGGAATGAAATGTCTCAACAGCTGTTGTTTTAAATTACTTTCTTTTGACCCCCCCAAGTGCTCGGAAAAATATGTCAAAATCTTCAGTCATTTGATAACTAAGAAGTTAAATTTTAAAAAAATTGACACCATGAGGTTAACAAGTACATTTTGCAAAATTATAAAGCACGTGCCTTCTTTTGCCTTGTGTTTTTAAAAAATCTAAACTAAAACAAGTAAAAAAAAACCTTTTCAGCCCTTCCTTCTCCAATTTCTCCTTTTCTTCCAATGCAGTGATATTGTCAACCTTAGCTGAGTTCTTACTCTCTGCAAGGTACTGAATGACTGCACTATGGTACAAGCGACCTCAGTGACCATTTCCATTTCAAATATTCTGATTATTTCTACTTTTCGTTAAGTGTTTTTATTTATTTACTTGATTTGGAGGAGGCAGATGCCTCCCCTGCTTATGTCCATGTTTGCAAGCATTCTTCCTCCTAGCAGATGCATTTTTGCACCGCTCGCTCGGCAAGAGAATCGCAGTGAAAATTCGGACAGGCGCGAATTTTGTGGCTGCAGCGCGTTCTGTTTTTGCACCTTGTTTCGGAATTAGGTAGGGTGGCTTTTAAGCACAAACCGAATCGGGATTCCCCTCCTTGCCTCGATTCAACCCAGCAAATGGATGGCTCAGGCTGGTTCTGTTGAAGTAGCCAATCGGTACATGTTAGCAACAAGTATCACCAGGCAAGAGAGCGAATGCTGGCACAGGGCTGCCCTCGAAACCAGCTCTCCCGAGCCTGCGTGCGTAAACACAGGCTGCGGCCTCGCAGGTCCACGTGCGTCCCGACACCCCCGCACGGAAATATGCACGTCCCAGGAAGCAGAGGCAGCTCGCATCGTAATGAGATGCCAAACCCCAGCTCCGGCAGTTCATTAAACGCCCCGGGGTTCGTGCTGTTGTTAGGCAAAAAGGCGGACAGGGATGGGTGGGGGTGGGGGGGGCAGGAAAGGCCGGTGGGGAGATTTAGGGAGGGGTCTGATGCATTTTGCTCTAACCATTCCTGCCTTGTTGGCAGCTTTCCCTGGTAAATAACCGTCCTGGGGTTTTGCATTTTGTTTTCTGCCTTTCGGAGTGAATTTGGAGATGCCTTAAAAATAAAGTTCTTAGCGTTTTGCAGCACAGTCATTTCCTTTTAACGCTTAAGGGAATGGACACAGGAACACAGGGAGGGTCTTGCATCAAATCTGGCCACTGGTTCATCTAATTTGCTAATTTGGTATTTGGTATTGTCTACACTGACTGGCAAGGGACACAACAAGCCTGCTATCCCAGCTATCCCAACCTGGTTAGCCCCCTAAAAACTCTGATACCCCATTTTTAAATACAATATACTCCCATAGAGATGGGACACGGGTGGCGCTGTGGGTTAAACCACAGAGCCTAGGACTTGCTGATCAGAAGGTCACCGGTTTGAATCCCCACGACAGGGTAAGCTCCCATTGCTCAGTCCCTGCTCCTGCCACCTAGCAGTTCGAAAGCATGTCAAAGTGCAAATAGATAAATAGGTACCTCTCCGGTGAGAAGGTAAACGGCGTTTCCATGTGCTGCTCTGGTTCGCCAGAAGCGGCTTAGTCATGCTGGCCACATGACCCGGAAGCTGTACACTGGCTCCCTCGTCCTATATAGTGAGATGAGCGCCGCAACCGCAGAGTCGGCCACAACTGGACCTTTACCTTTACACTGACTGGCAGAGTCTTTCTAAGGTTTCAGGAACAGATCTTTCCCAGCTGCGGTCCTTCTGTTTCATCTCACAATAGATCTGGATCCTTCTATGCCCCCTGCCTCTATAACCACCAGTTTAAATAGAAAGTGCCGCTGCTGAGAGCATTCTGAATTGCAGCATCTACAGTACACTGTGAGATGAAGCATCCTTTATTTATCCGTCCAGGTCATTAAATTATGTTTATGACCTGCTCTTGAGCTGGAAAAGCTCCTGGAGAAGCTTACAAATCAGTGATACAGTCTCAGCCCTCAGGCTTTTTTTGGGGTGGGAGAAGCACAACACAAAAGGAAAAAGGGAAGGGGAGGGAGAAGGAAAGCGAGTGGACTTGGGTGCTGGATGCAACAACATTCTATTAAGTATGATTGAAAGAAATGGGTTCTGGTCAGTTTATGGACTCAGCTGGTTCCAGAAGCCCATGCCGGGAAGAGGATAGCAGAATAAATGAAATTAATGCTCAGCCAAAATGTCCCTCCCCAACCACCCACTGTCAAAGCAGTGCTATAACATGATGAAGTATCACCCCCAGTGACAAGAGCTTTTTTCCAGGGTGGGGGAATGGCAGCCACCAGTAAAAGCTGCTCATGGGAGCATGCCATTAACCCTCCCATTTCACCCTATGTCAGGATCCCTCCATGTCCCTATAACTGAGCCCAGAGTCCTCTGTGGCAGATTTTCCACACAGCCTTAATATGTGCCCCTCAAGCCATCTTTTTTATCATGTACCTTCATGAATGACTGGTGCTCACAATGGTATCTGGGCACTTACAGCGGTACCTCGGGTAACGAACTTAATTTGCTCCAGAGGTCCATTCTTAACCTGAAACCGTTCTTAACCTGAGGTACCACTTTAGCTAATGGGGCTTCCCACTGCAGCTGCGCCACTAGCGTGCGATTTCTGTTCTCATCATGAGGCAAAGTTCTTAACCTGAGGTACTAGCGGAGTCTGTAACCCAAAGTGTTTGTAACCCAAGGTGTTTGTAACCTGAGGTACCACTGTACTTGAAAATGATTTACAGATGGTATTTAACTCCGAGTAGGCTTGCTAAGATGTCAAAAACTGAATCGGATAAGTGCTGGAGAGGCAAAGAGGTTGAGGGAACGTTCTTTCATATATGGTGGACCTGTAAAAGGGTAAAAGAATATTGGGAAATGATCCATAATGAATGGGGAAAAAATGTTTTATAGTACTTTCCCCAAAAAATCCAGAGTCCTTTCTGTTGGGGATAATTCAGACTGAAATTCCCAGGTGTCAAAAAAGGTTATTTATGTATGCCACTACTGTGGCCTGTGTTTTGTTAGCCCCCAAATGGAAAACGAGCGAAGTCCCAACTAAAGAAGAATGACAGAATATGCGCAGCTGGCAGACTTAACATATAGAATGAGAGAACAAAAAGAACATACGTTTAGAGAAGACTGGAAAACATTTATTGAATATATGGGAAATAACTGTGTACAGCTGAAAACGCTGGCAGCATTAAGATAAATTCAACATTATAAATAAGTTATGATGGATGACTTCCGGAGGCGGCGCCATCGGTAATGGCAGAATCCCTCTGACTGTGAGGGACCAGCTCCACAGAAATCGGGTCCTGCCGCTGCGGCGAAGCGGGGACCCTTCTGAAACCCACAGGCAGGAGAAGCCTGTGGTCGTGGGACTCGGCGGGCACCTTAAGCGCCCCCCCGAACGGCAAAGGAGCCCGGTAACAGGCTCCGGAATCGCATCGGGGTGCCTGGCGCGGTGCTGTGAGTCAGCCGCTACTTCTGTCGAGCGAAGCCGCGCAGCTGTTACCGGAGAGCGCCGACCTTTTCCTGAGAAAATTTGGCTACGGAACAACAACCCATGAGTAGGTCAAATATAAAGACCGGGTTATAAAAGAAAAAATAAGAGGAATTTGGACCGAAGCGGTAAGGCGCAAAACAGGAAGTCCGCCTTCCGCTTTTGTAGATAGATCAAAGGCAAAGACTGTATCAGCTAAGTCTGTGGAAAATAGTGTTTTAAAGGATCTTAAATCTGATATCTGCACAAGAGATTCCCTCCCAGAGGTACAGAAGGGGGAGGGAAGATTGAAAGAGACTTTTTTTTGGTCGTTTTAAAAAGTTTTAAAAAGAACAAGACCACCACTTAACGCCTGGAATCAGAATGCCAGGCTAATGGGACTGTTACAGTGTTAAGTGCACTTTTTATGGACTTTGTTACAGACTGACAGCTAACTTTGCAAGAAAGTTAACTTGGCAAGAAAGATACTTAGAATTTGAAGGTTTTCCTGATTGTTACTGTGGCTATTCAGTTAAGGGTGAATTGCAGAAGTTAGAAAAGTGAACTTTTGGTTACAAATTTTAATTGTTACTGTGTCCCCCTAGAGGATTTATGAGACTGTTACATTTGGCTACTGGGGACTTTCCACTCTCAACTGGCTGGGGAAATTTCCATTGCTAAACAAACTCAGACCGTGGGACTGACCTTGAATCTCAGATAAAGTGTTATGGCAAGTCAGCCGCCAGAAAGAGCAACAAGATCGACCAAAACCAGACTGCAGCAGCAGCGAAGAGCGTCGGCATCTGGCCCTTCTGCCCCATCAGAGGAAGATCCAGGTCAACAAGGATTTAAAGGAATGACTTCGGAAGAAGGTTCGATTGCTTCGACATTAGATAAAATTCTTGGATCTTTGGAAAAAGTAAGTAAGCAACTTGACCAAAACACCTTAAGTATTAACAATTTGGGGCAGAAGGTAAACCTAAATACAGATTCTATTGAGAAAAACACAGATTCTATTGAGAAACTGCTGCAGGAAGCTGCTTCAAATCGTAAGACAGCTCAAGAGGCGAAGGAAATAGCAGTGGCAGTATAGGAAGCGATACCACCAATACACAGAAGGTTGGACGATCACAAATCATTGCTGTCTATGATTGAATTAAGAGATAAACAGGCCAATCTGAGGATCAGGGCAGTACCCGAACTTGAGAAAGGAAACTTGAGTGATTTCCTTACACAGGAATTTACAGAATTTCGGGGGCTAGATAAAGATAAGCCTGACTTCAAGATAGTAAGTGCTTTTAGACTTGGAAGAGGAGGGAGGAAGAACAGGGTGAGAGACTGTTTGATCTCCCTCCAATCGAAAGAGGAGAGAGATATAATATTGAATTTGCACTTCCAGAAGACACTTGAAATAGGGGACGCAAGTGTTGAGATTTTTAAAGACATCCCAAAATATCTTTTGGAATTGAGATCTAACTACGGAGACCTGGTGGCCCTGTTGAGAGGAAACGGAATTATATTCAGGTGGGAATTCCCCCAAGGCCTATATTTTACCTTCAAAGGGAAAAAGGTCAAAATAAGAACAGTGGAAGATAAAGAGAAATTTTTGAGAGACTACGAAGAGGATCTGCAAAAAGAGACAGAAAAAGAACCAGGAGCATCAAGACTGAGAGCTAAAGATATCGCATCACCATCTTCGGGATTGGGCAAGTTAGAGAAAGTGATACCACCGTCAGATGAAGAACAACTGTTGGGAGCAGTTGGAGGAAAGTAAAACAAATACATCATGTCTCTGCAACTGTTAAGTTGGAACATTCATGGTTTTAACTCCCCCGAAGAAAGGAGGAAGGTATTTCATATATTGAAAAAGGAACAATTGGACTTGATCTGTTTACAGGAAACACACGGGATAAGGCTACACAGGAAAGTCTTGATAAATAAAAGATTGGGCCAAGAATTCATTTCATCGGACAAAGTTAAAAAGAGAGGAGTGGTAATTTACGCAAAAGAAAGCCTATCACCGAAATTTATTTTTAAAGATGAACAAGGAAGACTCTTGGCAATTGAAATTCAAACACAAGGAGAAAAATTTTTGATAGTAGGAGTTTACGCACCAAATGAGGGGAAATCTGAATTTTTTAAGAAGTTGCATGAGACATTGTTGGACTATATGGACTACAACATAATTATGATGGGAGATATGAATGGGGTGGTATCCACAAATATGGACAAGTCACACAGACAGGTAGTCACAAATGATGGCAGACTACCAAAAACCTTTTTCGAAATGACTGACAATATGGACTTGATTGATATTTGGAGAGTGAAGAATCCCTTGGGCAGATAGGGAACCTTCTTCTCTGAGGCCAAAATGACATGGACAAGAATTGACCAAATCTGGATAACTAGAGGACTGGCACCTAAGACTCGAAAAGTGGAAATTTGCCCTAAAATTTGCTCTGACCATAACGCTGTGAAAATGGAGATGAAATTAACACCAACCGGTTCCTTCAGATGGAGGATGAATGACACCTTGTTTAGAGATCAAGAGGTCACCAAAAAGGCCCAAAAAACCTTGAGAGACTATTTTGAGATAAACATGAACACCACCATTGAAAAAAGAGTAATATGGGACGCAAGTAAAGCAGTTATGAGGGGGTTTCTAATTCAACAGAATGCAATTAAGAAGAGATCCCAAAATGAGAAAAAAGACAATATTTTAGAAAAAATAAAAGAGGGCGAGAAGAAACTGAAAGCGAAACCCAAGTCACAAGAGATTCTGAGAGAAATAAAGTTATACCAAGTGCAATATATGAAAATGATGAACCAGGAAATAGAATGGAAAATTAAACAGATGAGACAAAGGACATTTGAGTCGGCTAACAAATGTGGAAAGTTGTTAGCTTGGCAAATGAAGAAAAGACAAAAGCTTAACACCATTACTAATTTGGAGATAGAAGGGAAAAGTATCCAGAATCCAGTGGAAATTAGGAAATGCTTCCAGAGATATTTTAAACAGTTATATACACAAGGGCCACAGAAAGAGTTTGATATAGATCAATTTTTGAAAACAAATGGACTGCAGAAAATCTCTCAAGAAAACAAGTTAATGCTGAATTACAAGATTACAGAACAAGAGGTGGAAGGTGCCATACAGAATATGCAGTTGGGCAAATCTCCAGGGCTGGATGGAATAACTGCAAAATATTACAGAACTTTGAAGGACTGGGTAATTCAACAATTGAAGGAGGTTTGCAATGAAATTATGGAGGGGGAAAAAGCGCCTGAGTCGTGGAAGGAAGCTTATATTACACTTATACCGAAAAGAGAGTCGGAAAAGACACAACTTAAGAACTACCGACCCATATCCCTGTTGAATGTGGATTACAAAATTTTTGCTGATATTTTGGCCAATGGGTTAAAAAAAGTATTAGTGGAAGAGATACATAAAGACCAAGCTGGCTTTCTCCCGGGTAGACACTTGTCTGACAATACAAGGAATATTATTAATATTTTGGAGAAGTTGCAAGTGAACATTAACACTAAAGCAGTTCTAATCTTTGTTGATGCGGAGAAAGCCTTTGACAATATTTCTTGGAGTTTTATGAAGAAAAATCTTCAGGGGATGGGGGTCAGTCAAGGGTTCGAAAATGGTATAGGTGCAATTTATTCAGAACAAAAAGCTAAGTTAATAGTTAACAACGTGGTGACAGAAGAATTTAAGATAGAGAAAGGGACACGACAAGGCTGCCCAATTTCCCCACTGCTTTTTATTTCAGTCCTGGAGGTTTTGTTAACATGATTAGAAGGGACTGTTTGATTAAAGTTGTACAGGTCGGAGCCAAACAATATAAATTAAAAGCTTTTGCAGATGACTTGGTATTGACGTTACAGGAGCCAGAATCTAGGGTTAAAAGAGCTTTAGAATTGATCCAAGAATTTGGTCATGTGGCAGGATTTAAGTTGAACAAGTCAAAAACTAAAGTCCTTGAGAAAAATTTAACCCTGATAGAGAAAGAAAGGTTTCAGAAGGAGACAGGGTTAACACTGGTAAAGAAAGTAAAATATCTGGGGATTAATATGACTGCTAAAAACTTAAATTTAATTAAAGATAATTATGAGAAATGTTGGTCAGAAGTGAAAAAAGACTTAGAAATATGGTCAAATTTGAAGCTTTCCTTGTTAGGCCGAATTGCTGCTATAAAGATGAATGTATTGCCTAGAATGTTGTTTTTGTTCCAATCATTAGAAATTTTGGACAAAATGGACTGTTTCAAGAAGTGGCAGAAAGATATTTCTAGATTTGTCTGGCAGGGCAAGAAGCCCAGAATAAAATTTAAAATATTAACTGATGCAAAGGAAAGAGGTGGATTTGCCCTGCCAGACCTTAAACTTTACTATGAATCAGCAGCATTTTGCTGGCTGAAAGAATGGCTGCTTCTTGAGAACACTGACATTTTGGACTTGGAAGGTTTTAATAATGTTTTTGGGTGGCATGCATATTTGTGGTACGACAAGGTTAAAGCTCATAAAGCATTTAAAAATCATATTGTCAGAAAAGCATTGTTTAATGTCTGGATAAGATATAAAGACTTACTTGAAAACAAAACCCCAAGATGGTTGTCACCAATGGAAGCTAAGGCTCAGAAAAAGCTCAATATGGAGGCCAAATGGCCGAAATATTGGGAAATTCTGGAACAGGAAGGAGATAAATTGAAATTGCAGAGTTTTGAGAAATTAAAAGATAAAGTGCGAGACTGGCTTCATTATTATCAAATAAGGGAAGCTTATAATTTGGACAAAAAAATCGGCTTCCAGGTGGAGAAATCGAAACTGGAAACAGAATTGTTAGATCCAAAAACAAAGATGCTTTCAAGAATGTATAACTTGCTGTTGAAATGGAATACTCAAGATGAAACGGTTAAATCTGCTATGATTAAATGGGCACAGGATGTTGGACATAACATTATGTTTGCTGACTGGGAACGGTTGTGGACCACTGGTATGAAATTTACGGCATGTCATGCCTTAAGAGAGAATATTATGAAAATGATATACAGGTGGTACATGACACCAGTCAAGCTAGCAAAAATCTACCATTTGCCCGACAATAAATGTTGGAAATGTAAAGAAAATGAAGGTACATTCTTTCATCTTTGGTGGACGTGCCCAAGGATAAAGGCTTTCTGGGAAATGATATATAATGAATTGAAAAAGGTATTTAAATATACCTTCTTGAAGAAACCAGAGGCCTTTCTTCTGGGCATAGTCGGCCAACAGGTGCCAAAGAAGGACAGAACTTTTTTTATGTATGCCACAACAGCAGCAAGAATACTTATCACAAAGTATTGGAAGACACAAGATTTACCCACTCTGGAAGAATGGCAGATGAAAGTGATGGACTATATGGAGATGGCGGAAATGACTGGCAGAATCCGTGACCAGGGAGAAGAGTTGGTGGAAGAAGATTGGAAGAAATTTAAAGACTATCTGCAGAAATATTGTAAAACTTATGAATGTTAAAATGATGTTGGATTGGATTTAAGTGGACTTAGTAATAAGACCAATAAGAAAAATGTAAAAATGGTTTGATAATGGATGAAAATATAAAGATGTAATTCGTTGAAATACTGAGTTAAATTAAAAAAAAAAGGGGGGGTAAGGATTTGCTGAATTAATGATGTAACTGGGAATACAAAAAAGGGAGGTGTGAGGAGGTCAGAGAAACAAGCTAAAGAGAATTCTAAAAAGTTGAAAAATTGATTTGTTTTTAATTATTTAATTTTTTTTGTATTTGTTGCCTGATTTTGTTATGTATTTCTGTATTTTATGTTTTTTCTTTTTTTCTACTCTTTTCTGTATGTTTTTTCCCCGTTGTGACATTTTTGTCTTGTTTTTTTAAAAAAATCTTTATAAATATCTTTTTTAAAAAAAGTTATGATGGATGTAATAATGGGATACTGAATGGTACTGTTTCTGTAAAAGATGCAGGGATTTATGATATGCAAAATGAACCATGGAAAGAGAAGAAGGGAAGTCACTGCTATCTTAAGGATATAAAAATGAGTACTTTAAACTGTAAAACAGAAAATTTAATAAATATTATATATACATAAAAAGAAAACACGGAACCAAGAGAACCCGGTTGATTAGAAATGGCATTTCCGTGTGCTCTGGTTTCTGTCATGGTGTCCCGTTGCTCCAGAAGCAGTTTAGTCCTGCTGGCCACATGACCCAGAAAGCTGTCTGTGGACAAACGGCCTGAAAGCAAGATGAGCGCCGCAACTCCATAGTCGAATTTGACTGGACTTAACCATCCGGGGTCCTTTTCCTTTGAAGCTATTACAATAGGACAGCCTTGCCAGTCAGCTGCTAAGCCGCTAGTTAGATGGACTACCCTGAGATACACCAGAACAAAGTTTATGTAGGCTACTAGCACACAGCACACAAAGCATCATCAGAACATCTTTAAGCATCCTTCTACATACACCAAGAACGGTCACAGGTCATGGGATGCAAAGTACACATGATATCAGTTTCCTTGGGGTGTTCCGAAACATGTGGTCTCAGCTTATCGGACAGTTGTCTAGGCAACCAGACCTTCAGTGGGGGCTGTTGACATTCCCTTCCCGTATCTGTCCCTGGAAGCTCTCAAGGAGATGTCAGTGCTAACTCACAACAGACATAGGAGAACATCCTGCCATTTGTACCACTTTCAGGGCCAGATAGGAAAGATGAATGCTGAATAGGAGGGAGGCATAAAAGTCACAAGACACAGGCACACAGGGATCATTCGTGGGTGCATTCTAGTGCCAAAGGATAAATGCAATTAATATTGAACCACTGTTCAAGCAAATACCAACAGTAGAAGAATGGTGACAGAAGGTAATGGAATATGCAGAAATAGCCAAATTAATAGGGGAAATTGGACAACAGGGCGAGGAAACATTTCAAAAAGAATGAGGAAAATTTATGTCATATATAGGAAAGATAAGATGAACTAGTGAAACCAGTAGAATTGGAAATAAACCTCATAACGGGAAAGTGATGGATAATGAAAATAATAAGAAGCAAACTGTATAAGGAGATTAATATAAGTAACAGTAGTTGTAAATGAATACAGACAGACAACAAGAATTGTATAAACAGGAGGATTTATTTGTTTATGGATATACTATGAAGAAATATGGAAAATGAATAACAATATACAAAATGGATGAAAATAATGCGATAAAATTATATGTGATGTAAAAAACCAGAAGAAGGAAGGAGGGAAGTCAGTGCTTAGGAGCAAGTATAAATGTAAATTGCAACACATTATGTGTATGCAGAGTATGCAACTGGAAAACTAATAAAGATTATTTGGAGGGGGGGGGAAGAAAAGAAACACTGTTCAAAAATATACACACTGGGTCTCTAATTCTTATATCACTGAGCCCCTCTGGATTGCAGCATTAGGGAAGCATTGCAGAACTGCTGATAAAGCAGAATGGTGTGTGGATCATCAGCAAGGGTAAAAAGATAAAGGACCCCTGGATGGTTAAGTCCAGTCGAATTCAATCATGGGGTGCAGCACTCATCTCACTTTTAAGGCTGAGGGAGCCGGCGTTTGTCCACAGACAGCTTCCCGGGTTATGTGGCCAGCAAGACTAAACCGCTACTGGAGCATGGGGAACCATGACGAATGCTAGAGCGCACAGAAGCGCCATTTACCTTCCCGCTTCAGCAGTACCTATTTATCTACTTGCACCTGTGTGCTTTCAAACAACTAGGTTGGCAGGAGCTGGGACAGAGCAACGGGAGCTCACCCCGTCGCGGGGATTTGAACCGCCGACCTTCTGATCGGCAAGCCCAAGAGGCTCAGTGGTTTAGACCACAGAGCCACCTGCACCATCAGTGGCCTTTTGCAGAATTTGTTGTTGTTCTTTAGTCATTTAGTCGTGTCCGACTCTTCGTGACCCCATGGACCAGAGCACGCCAGGCACTCCTGTCTTCCACTGCCTCCTGCAGTTTGCTCAAACTCATGTTGGTAGCTTCGAGAACACTGTCCAACCATCTCATCCTCTGTCGTCCCCTTCTCCTTGTGCCCTCAATCTTTCCCAACATCAGGGTCTTTTCCAGGGAGTCTTCTCTTCTCATGAGGTGGCCCAAGTCTTGGAGCCTCAGCTTCAGGATCTGTCCTTCCAGTGAGCACTCAGGGCTGATTTCCTTCAGAATGGATAGGTTTGATCTTCTTGCAGTCCATGGGACTCTCAAGAGTCTCCTCCAGCACCAGAATTCAAAAGCATCAATTCTTCAGCGATCAGCCTTCTTTATGGTCCAGCTCTCACTTCCATACATCACAACCTGCAAAAAAATCCAGACTGAGGAGGTCCTATAAGGAGTGGATACCCTGCTCAATGGATCTACGTTCTGCTAAGTTGCTGCAGCATAGCAGAAAATGGGAGCTGAAAATAAGTGGGAGCTGCAAAGAATTCTTTCGCTTTGTAGTGCGCCTGTTCCAGCCGGTCCTTGCCAGCCTGTTCTGTTTCCAGGATACTCCATTCCATTTACCCTCTTTGTTTTTCTGCCCCCTCCTACTTGAACAGCAGCCGCCATTTTGTGCCAACAGAGCATGCCCAGTCCTCATTGGGAATCTTTTGGCCCCCTCCTTTAGGTGTCCCCCCCAATACCAATTGTGTGTGTGTGTGTTTTGTACTTCCTCCCTGGCTAGTTTGCTGATGCCGCCTACTTTTCTGTGGATGCTGCCATTCTTGCCATGTCCACAATCCGAGTCTGTTATTAGTCTATACAGGATGTTGCAGCATTTTAAAGCAGTTTTAATCTTAGCAGTTGGATGCTGGCAGATGTTTCAGCAAGGGATAATCTTTAATGCTTGCTGTGAGATAAGCAGTCGTGGAAGGAATTACTCTCTCTCTGTGTGTGTGTGTGCAGTTAGTGTTGTGTTTAAAAAATAATAATCATAATAATAATAATTTCAATTTATATACCACCTTCATCAAAAGATCCCAGGGCAGTGTACAACATTAAGAACACATTTTACGGAGCATCAATAATAGAAGCATAATAATAGACAGTCTAATAATAAAATAGTCATCATAATAACAGTCTTCTCCCCCACGTTTTTGCAGGCCATAGATTATTTAATAGCCATAGGCCTAGGTAAAGAGGAATGTTTTTGCCTGGCACCAAAAGATATGTAATGGTGGTGGCAAGCGAGTCTCTCTGGGGAGAGCATTCCACAGTCAGGGAGCCACCACAGAAAATGCCTTTCTTGTGCTGCTACCCTCCAAACCACCTTGGCAAAACATCATGGGCTGCTCTTGGCTCCCATCAAATGCTCAGTTTGGGGGAGGGTCATTGCCCCTCCCTGCTCATCAAATGACCAATCTGTTGATGACGTGCGCGCTACAATTTGCATCTTCGTCAGGGTGCTGGGCTGAATAGTGCCCCAAGCAGTTCTAATCTATTATTGCTGCTGCTGCTGCTGCTGTTGTTAGTAGTATTTCCATTTATCTACCACCTTTTGTTAAAAGATCTCAGGGTGTACAACATTAGAAACTGGCAGCAGAGGCTGGTCTATTAGGGTAATTGGAGGCGACCCTGAGGGTCATCTAGTCCAACCCCCTGCAATGCAGGAATCTCAACACGCGGTCTCCCACCCAGTTTGAAACCATACCAGAACCTGCTTAGCTTTGCAAAAGTGCTAGCGGTTTTATTGCTGCCAATCTAGGTGGTGGTCTTGGCTGTTAGTTTCCTCTTCCTTAGTCTCAGAATTGCCATTATAGAATTCAACAACAGAGGAGGATCAGGGCCCAAAATCAGAACATGTTGGCTCTGGATCCTGGGGCAATGAATCCACAAGTTCCTCCTACTCCTTTTGCTTGTCCTAAGCCTTACTAGTGTCCTCATATAGGTCCCACATTCTGGTATTGTTTGTGAGGAAGGAGGGGGGGAAAAACACCATCCAGTATTTTCATCGGGAAGCTTTTAATGTAGCAGAAGAACATAGTCACTTGTGAAGGTGCCAATTAGAGCAAATTATTACCTGGTTGCCTGGAAATACCTGACTGAGCAGGTGTGTGTGTGTGTGTGTTCAGCAAACACTCCATGCTATATCAAATGACCATTCCTTAGCATTCACAGGGTGAGCAAACACTGCTTTCTCAGAAGAAGGAGAGGCAAGCGCTCCCAAAATTAACCCTCCTCGTCCAAGCAAATTCCTGCTTTGTTTTCGTTTTTCGGGGTGGGAATAATCTGGGAATAAGCTGTCAGGACTGGAGTCAGACACAGGTCAGCAAAAAAGGAAGCAAATCTCCAATGCCAGTGAAGTTAGCTCTTTATCTAAGAAAACAAAATACAACTCAGCCTAGTGGTCTCAGCAACCCTTCCCAGTAGGTCTTGCCCCTATAGAGCAGTTGCCATGACTGAACATCCTGGCCTTCTACCAACCTTAAGGCCCCTCCCCTCCAAGATGTTGCCCAAGCAGTCAAACTGCATCTGTCCACCTCTGACCTCTTCTCATTCTGCGTGTTCTTGGAGACCAGTGAGGAGGGGAACTTGTCGCAGCAGGAGAGGGAGACTCCCTGGATTCTTCAGCAGCCTCTTGACCGCCTCCTCTGCTTCAGCCTCGGAGTCTGAACTGCTCCCTTTCACAGGCTCTTCCTGCTCACTAAACCCTGTTGCTCCTTCATTTCCTGACACCTCCTCCCCACCAATCTTCAGAGCCTGGGAATGGGTGGTGGGATGATGATGAGTGGTCAGAGGGAGAACACTAGGAAGAGGAGGTGCTGGAAGCTGAAGGGGTAAAAGGGAGAGTCTGTGGCAGAGAGAAGTCCGGAGTCAGATTCGGAATCCAGTGAGTGGGAGGGAAGCCAAGAGGCAGAGATGAGTCCAGCTGGTAAAGAGGTGTGGGTGTCTCCCCTCCTGCTGCGACAAGCTCCCGTCCTCTCCCTTGTGTCTCAGAACCAGAAGAGGCATGAAAAGGGCAGAGGAGAGGATGGCTGCACACAGACATAGTCTCTGATTGCTTGGGGAAAGCCCTGGAGAGGAGGGGACTTAGACGGCTGTGAGGAGGTGGGGACTTTCAGTCGTGGCAACTGGTTTTCATGGAGGAGGTCCACCGGGATGAGCTCCTTTGCTCGTTAGGCCTGACACTCAGCCAAGCCTGTGGAGGTTGTGTAAAGAGTTAGCTCCATCTTTGAACTGTGTGATTACTGACCCTCACATTCCCTCTATCCTCTGTCCAAGCATGCAAGAGGTATCATCAGACTTCAAGGGCACATTCCAGCCAGGCCAAAAACAAACAAACAAAACAAAACACCCACAAAGGTTGTCAAGCAAGCAGGAAATGGCTGTGGCTAAGGAGGAGGTGTGGTCTGGAGAAAGCCTGAGGGCTGGATTGAAAGGTTTGGAGGGTTGCTGCATTTGACCGGTGGGCCTGTGGTTCCCCACCCCTGTTTACACAGCTCCCCAAATTTATTCCAAGAGACCGTATGTGGGGTGGTGGGTGAATGGGTCAGGCAAGGACTCCCACTTCCCTGTGAGAGATTCAGATGACCAGGACACCTCTTTCTGGTGGGCTAGGAAGGTGTCTGCTTCCTTGATTAAAATGAAGAATGGAAGAACATTAGGAGAGGACAAGGCCAGGAGAATGGTTGGCTGCCCAACCTCTATTGATTTGTCCATTAGGCTGTTCCATTTGTCATGCTCTGCTCCTGTTCTCCTCTGCCCCCTCACAACTCAGATCTATATCCAGGACATTTCCCCCGTTCTCCTGCCTGCCAGAGAAACGATCAGCCTTCATCATTAGCAGTCATCACCAGCACAGCCAAGGTGAGAGGAGATCAATTTTCCTATGACGTAGGGAGCAGGAGGATGGGACGCGGGTGGCGCTGTGGGTAAAACCTCAGTGCCTAGGGCTTGTCGATCGCATGGTCGGCGGTTCGAATCCCCGCGGCAGGGTGAGCTCCCATCTTTCGGTCCCAGCTCCTGCCCACCTAGCAGTTCGAAAGCACCCCTAAGTGCAAGTAGAAAAATAGGTACCGCTTTATAGTGGGAAGGTAAACGGCGTTTCCGTGTGCTGCGCTGGTGCTGGCTCGCTAGAGCAGCTTCGTCACGCTGGC
This sequence comes from Podarcis raffonei, assembly GCF_027172205.1. Taxonomy (NCBI): domain Eukaryota; kingdom Metazoa; phylum Chordata; class Lepidosauria; order Squamata; family Lacertidae; genus Podarcis; species Podarcis raffonei. The sequence goes on along the minus strand of NC_070615.1, from coordinate 46,593,396 downwards.
CATGTGACCCGGAAGTGTCTTCAGACAGCGCTGGTCCCTTAAGTGAGATGGGCGCACAACCCTAGAGTCGGACACAACTGGCCCGTACGGGCAGGGGTACCTTTACCTTTTAGGGAGCAGGAGACCAGCCCAATTTCTTTAGGGTCCTCCTTTATAGGGGCAGTCCTCTCATTTGGGTGAGGCCTTTGGTCAGGCAGGTTAGTCCAATCTAAATCCAGTTTAAGGATAAAGAACTGTCTTTTAGCTTTCAAGTCCAAAAGATAAAGAAGGGAGAACATTATAAGACCTGGAAGTTGCCCATCAACAATACCCAGAGAACAAGCTCAGCCACCTGGTTAAAGTCTCTCTCCCCCCCCTCCCTCCAAATTGTGAGATGTATGTTTATTTAGATAATAATAACTATTTCTAAAATTTTCATCTATACGAATACAATAGCATGGGGATTTTTTCCTGCAAATTGCTGCCTTCTTTTGCCCTTTCTTTGGCAAGAGGGGTGAGCTGATTTATTGCTCTTTGGGGCAATGCTATGTGACTACCCTTCATTTCTCCCTCCTAATCCAGTGAGTTTTGTGTAACTCTCTCTTTCTCTGTGAAATGCCGCAGTTATCTTTGCTCTTATCAGAGACGACGCTTTGCGCATGAGGCTATATTGTGTCTTGAGGTGAGACTCTTTGATTACATCGGAACAAACTGGCTAAACTGGCATGGCAGGATAGTATCTCTCTCTGTCTTCTTGGGAATCAGAGCAGTGTGTTAACTTCACAACAACCCTGTGAGTAGGTTATACAGAGAAAGGAGAGAGTGAGAGAGAGAGAGAGATCCATTGGAAGGCCATCTATACTACTCTACTCTATTTGTAGTTCTCTTTATGAAGGACTGTCCAGTTTAGAGATAGAAAGAACTGTAAGAAAGAAAGAACAGACCCCCCCCCCCCAGTGCATAGCTGTCAACTTTTCCCTTTTCTTGCGAGGAATCCTATTCGGAATAAGGGAATTTCCCTTAAAAAAAGGGAAGTGTTGACAGCTATGCAGAGTGTCTCTGCTATAAACTGCAGCCAGCTGCTGCTGCTGGATGAAGCTTGCAAGTTGCATGCACAGTTTTCTTAATATATCTTTTTAAAATTAAGGGCACTCGTCCCTGGAGATTCAAGTCCCCACTTGCCACTTGGGGGGGGGGGAGCAAACCAGGAGTCCTGGGGGTCTGGCAACTCTACCCTCAGTTACATCGCAACCTAAGTGTTGAGTTTTGCATTCTGCTGCACATAAAGGAGCGCATGGAGACGAAGCCATAAATATGAATTTTGAAATACAGATTTTGCAAGTGAGCAGGGAGATAACCCTGGCCTTTGTTCTCCTATTGATTTATTTAATCACTCTGAAAACTTGGCAATGGGGCTTGTGTGACTGGCAGCGGGGGGCAGGGGGAGGACATCTAATAGAGCAAACCCGCTGTGATTTGGAGATTGAATTGCATGCAGCTAGAGACAGGCATCAGCCTAACAAGATTTAGCTGGGACCGAGAGGGAGACGGGAGGGCGGCAGAAAATGTGATCTGCCCATGCCAAGGCTGCTCTGGCTAAGAAGCAACAGAAACAATAACACATCAATAAAACAAGGGCCATGAATTTCCAACGCACGGGGCCATGCGTGCCTGCATTTCTTATATAAAATATTTCACAAACTCACTTTGATATTTTGTTTTGCTTTGTTTTTACAGCTTTACAGGCACGCCTGGCATATGGTCGGAGGATCAGCTCATTAAAAAAGCATTGCAGTTTCATAGCTTATTAGCTGCTGTTAAGCTGGTGGGTTCATTTGGAGGAGGTGGGAAAGAAGCTAACAATTTCACCCCCCAGTGCAGACCTCCAACTGCATTCTTTAGCCCTAGATAGCAGGGAAAGCTGCTAATATGTGAATTACCGAAAGAGAGTAATTAAACTCTATCTCTTGGCCCCTCTGTCCTGCCACCCAAATTTCCTGGTACTGATGTCTGACGAAATTCAGACCCAACCACACTTGTAAAGGTCTGCTAGCAGTGACTCAGTGGAGGAAGATGCCCAGTTCTGGACTTTCTTCTCAGAATAGGAACAACGTCATCTACCAGGGAAACTGATGGACCTTCCATAGTCCAGTAAGTGATTAAGGCGATAACAAGACTTTCAAGTTTGTTTGTGGCAGACCAACACAGAGGAAGTCAGGGAGTGAGGAAGATAATCAAGCAAAGGCTGGATCCTTCCGTCCTTCCCTTTTATAGGGTTCCTATTTACCAGTGCCAGGATGTGACACAGACATCCTGGCATTGGTAAGCCAATGAACACATATAATGAGCTAAAAATCAGTTCAGTCCACCAGTGATAGCACTGATGAATTGCAGTTCAGTGGTTTGATGTTGCAATCTCCCTTTGAAGTTCCTCCAGGACTGCCACTTTAAGGTAATTTACAATTGTTTCCTGGGGGAATAGAAATGTTACCCACATTATTGTTGTTTCTACTGTCGGATTTGTGTCTTTTTATTATTTTGCATGGATATTGGCCTGTTTTTCCTATGTGGGATGAAAAAGGCCATCGCTGGTAGATTTAGGGAATTGCAAAACTCTATTTATTTATTTTTAAATTTAAAAACACCACTTACTGCTTCTGAAATCCCCTCACTTTCATGCTTTTTGTCCTCCCCAGTACTGGAATGTGTAATATGCCCACAAGTGTAGTCTTTGGCTATGCATAAAGACTCTAGAGAAAATACAAGAAAGTATGGTAAAACACTTTTTCCGTAGAGTGCATAGATGAACTATGGAATTCGCTTCCACACGAGGCCATCAATGGCCACCAAATTGGATGGCTTAGACAAAAGAGACTTAGACACATTCACAGAGGATGAAGCTAGCAATGCCTACTAGGTTAGCGGTCAGCAAACTTTTTCAGCAGGGGGCCGGTCCACTGTCCCTCAGACCTTGCGGGGGGCCAGACTATATTTTTTGGGGAAAATGAACGAATTCCTATGCCCCACAAATAACCCAGAGATGCATTTTAAATAAAAGCACACATTCTACTCATGTAAAAACATGCTGATTCACGGACCATCTGCGGGCCGGATTTAGAAGGCGATTGGGCCAGATCCGGCCCCTGGGCCTTAGTTTGCCTAGCCATGTACTAGGTTCTTCCTCCACTATCAGTCAGCATGAATACTAGTTACTGGGAATCACAAGAGGGGAGAGGGACTGCTCCGGTAGGGTTGCCTCAAAAACATATTTTCTTTGCAATTTTGCAAAAAAGAAAAGAAAAATAGCTTCTCTTTCTGAATATGGCAACCCTAGCTGAGGTTCTGCTTGTTGGTCATTTTGAGAACTCGATGTTGGGCTGGATAGACCACTGGACTGATCCAGCAGGCTTTATTTTTTATTTTTATCTAGGCAGCACAGTCTGGTCCCTGTCTGTTTTTGACTTCTGGGGATGCCTTTTTTAATCTCGAAGTGTGTGTGTGGGGGAATGAGTGGGTGCTCTAGGTTTCTTTCCACTGCATGAGTAACCGGCTGCTGGATTAGAAAAGACATTAGGCTGGTCCGGCAGGTTCTCCTTATGTTCTTAAGTCTAAGGAGACTAAGGAACCCAGGCATGAGATTGCCAAACAACAGCAAGATAAGTCTAGCATACAAAGATAAACCAGGATCAAGCATGAGTAAACAGTCGGACTCCAAAGCATGACCCAAGGGAAGCAAGTCAGCAACAGATGAGCACTCAAACTAGGTAAGGAACTAGGGACATAGGTCATTCCAACAACTGGGAGGATCAACTAAGAGCCTAGATTCCCAAGCCATGTCTAATCTGCTAGTGTTTCAGGGTGCCCTTGGGGCTCTAAGGCTTGTACTTTGCTGTGGGCCTATGGCCTGGGCTTGGGCCTTTAGGGGATGGGACATGACTCTGCCTCTGACTCCACCAGGGGCTCATCTGCTGACACTCGTGTTGGAACCCACATCAAGGGTCCACTGAAAAGATCTTCTGGAAGTGGTCCTGGGGTGGCACTCCCTAGAGGTTTTCAGGGTTAGTGATGGGGACCCTGCCTGCTCCCCCAAGACTTTGGTCAAGGGGAGCTTTCGTTTGGTTCATCCTCCAAGGAGTCTGGGTCCGGCCTTGGCTTGACAGCAAGTTAGATTATCTTTGATGATGGAACACCAGCCTAACAAACTGCTGCTTCTAATTGCCTGCCACCTTATCCTTGACGCCTAAAATATTGTTACAAAAATTGTGTGCCACCCCCAACTCTCTGCAAGATTACTGGGGGCTCCAGGCACTCACCCAGGGTCTGCGTTCCTTTGGAGAATTGAGACATAGTGGAGACTGTCATAGCTTTAAGAAGTATGGTTTATTCACCTGTTTACACCTTCAGTCTGCATGGAGAGGGTCCAGATCTTATGGCATGGTCATTTCAAGAGGGGCTTGTCTGTCACAGCAACGCAGCCAGCCTTCAGCCAGCCTGCCCAAGATGGCTCCCAGTCTTTCTTCCCCCTTCTCCTTCCCAGAGCACCTTGCTAAAAACTATTTCCTTGTCATCTTACACCCAGTTACCCTGCCAACCTTCCAAACCCCCAGTTTCTGTTGACACCTCAGGGCAAAGGGGAGGAGAACAGTTCTCTTGCTTTGCTAATGGCCCTCAGTAGCCCTGTATTGTTTCTTAATGGCCCTAGCTTGGCCAGGTCCCTTTGCACAAGTGAGCTCAGGAATTCCTCTGCAGCTGGCATTTCTCCCTTCACATCCCCAATAATAAAAATCCTACCATTTATTAATTTCTAGGGTTTGGGGAGTTCTCCTCCAACCTATAACAATATGATCGTAATCAAATCGAGCAGAGTTTTTCCTGGGAAGAAAACACTTAGCACAGTTCAGACGAGAATTTTAAAAGAAGAAAGAAAAGGGTGAAAAGCTTAAAGATGTGGGTTAAAATGGGGGATTAGCTGGAAGAAGGATTAGTGTTGTGGTATCTGCCTCAGATGGGACCAAATGCATGGGTGACCAAATGTTGCTAATAGTGCATAAAAGGGAAAGTGGATTCCCCCCCCCCCATAGGCACTAACATCTGTTGGTGTTTTTAAAAGCAAAGCTTTTCCAGAGGGGGCCAATGGATGGATCACGCAGGACTGTTATAATTCTTTGGTCAATTTGTATAGGCTTTGATAGCTCGATCAAATCAATACCCGCATTCTTATGCCAAAGCTCACTGGCCAAGACCTGGCACCATCAGCCTGTGGCAGAAGCCTCTGTTCTGTCATCCGTGCTTATTTGCTTTACAAAGCCTAAACGGCTTTGAAAGCCAAGATGCTCCTCTGACCGGCTGCTACGAACAGGTCCAAATAAATTTCAGCACCATGAAAAACTGGAAGCTGTGCATTACACAACACCTTTAGAGTCAATGCAAATGTATTAGAATCAAAGCATATCCAACCCACCCACTGTATGATTTGGTGGCTATACATGTGGAACTTGGCTCCCTTGTACAATTGCTAAATTCGTCCACAAGCAAACCAGTCCTTGAAAACCTCCATTTAACCCGACGAAGAACTCTACGAAACTTGAAAGCTAACTGCATGGCCAGCCGTGCCGGTTTGAAAGTTAGATTTCATGAATCTTACCGCCTGGAGCCTTTAGAACACAATCCAGTCGCCGCTGACGTTGCTATTCAAATCAGAGAGAAACCGGGTTGGGTCCTTGAGTATTTATGATTATGGCTTTGTTCCTGGGATGCCATTTCAGAATTCCTGAGGATTGTAGTCATGTATGACAATCCTTGGCACAAACAGAAGTCAAGTCATGCATTCCAGACAGGGCTGTTAATGGCCTTCCCCCTGCAGAATATTGATATCTCTTATTTCTCTCTTGCTTTGACCGGGTAGTTTGATGGGGAGTGCCAAAGACACCATTAGGCAGCTTGTACTCTCTGTCAATATTTGACCATTGTTCTCAGAGGTTAAGGTAATATTGGTAACTGACCAAGAGTGACAGGCTGTCTTTATGTGAGGCATTGGCAAGAGCTTCCTCACTTGGGTGAATTCCCACATTATATGCAGCGAAGCACGGCTATTCCTGGTTATATCCAAATGCTGGGATCTTTGTAACTTGGATGTCTACCCATGGGCAACAGTCTTGCCATGACATCTGCAGGATGAGGTGGGTTTGTGAAGCCAGGAGACAATTGAGCCTGTGAGATCAGGGCCAGCTCAAGGCAATTTGCTGCCTGAAGCGAAGGGTGTGTGGCAAATGCCCTAGCAGCATCGGTCTGCCTTCCCCGAGCCCCAGGACGACTGCCTATCAGCTTCCGCCTCCTCTCAGTGTTGCCCTTGTAGAACACAGCAGGGAGGAGGATGGGGACAAAACCAGAATTAGGCCACATACATGACATCCATTTAAAGCACTTTAAAGAGCTGTGGCTCGCCCCCACAAGAATTCTAAGAGACCCCTATTCTCACCCCAGAGCTACATTTCGCAGAGTGCTTTATCAGTTTGTTCCCCTTCACATGAAAAGTCATACACATTTGTGGGTGCATTTATCCTAATGCATCCATTTTTTGTATACAGTTTTGACTAATAGACACATTTTCCCCAATTATTTCCCCCCAATATAATGCATTTTTGTATATTTTGTTCATTAATATGTACATTCTTTGGTGCACTCTTCCCCTTAATATATGCTTATTTGGGTGTGGGATGTGTATGTTCAATGTTTGCATCTTACTGTATTTTTTGTTTTCTCAGCTGCCTTGAAGCTGCTGCAGGGGCTGGTATAAATACTCAGACACAGGGCTGGCCAACCTGTGACTTGTCAGATGCTCTTAAACTACAGCTCCCATCATCCTTGGCAATGCTGGCCAGGGTTGATAGGAGCTGGAGTCCAGCAACATATGGAAAGTACCAGACCCCCCCCCCCCCGCCTAATAAATAAGCAACCATTTTGCAACAGTCCCTGGGTCTGGTCGTGCCGTTTCTTGAAAGGAACAGATATATGACGCAGGAATAGATCAATAAGTTATGTCTGAGCATACAGAGGGTGTGTTTCCCTCCACACAAAACAACTGCAGCCTGTTCCCTCATACTTAAGATTCAGGGGCCTCTGTGGTCCTTTCTCTCTCTCTCTCTCTCTCTCTCTCTCTCTCTCTCTCTCTCTCTCTCTCTTTCTTTCTTTCTTTCTTTCTTTCTTTCTTCCGTTTTAAAAAACAGTGCCTCAGTCTCCCTTCACTACATCCTAGGAATGCAGGCCATTAAAAACCAACTGTTCAAATCAGGGACAGGGAACCAGATGCCCTCCAGATGTTGTTGCCCTCCCACCAACCACATGCAGCGTGACCAATGGTCAGGGATGATGGGAGTTGTAGTCTAACAATATCAGGAAGGCCACATCTTCCTCACCCCTGGTGTAAAGCTTATAGTTGCATTTTCACGCCGCTGCTAAACCTTTCCTTGGGACTCAGATCCGACCATTAGCGACCACTGGAGAACATTTCCCTCCCCCCTCAAGTGGTTTTCAGAAGCAAGATTTTCCCTGCCTCTCTGATTTATTCATGGGAATAAATAAAATTTTGAGGTTTTGACTTGGGGTGGGGGGGGGCGAGGAAGAAAAGGGTTTTTGCCTGCGGAAGTGGGCGGATGCAGTTTAGTTGCACTCCTTGGGGTGGGAGAAGGAAGTGATAGCGACAAGGATGGAAGTGAGAGCTGTGCGATGGTGGTTTGGTTCTTAGTCATTCCTGAGGCTGGAATGAGGTTGAACGATCAAAATACGGGCCACTTTTTAAAACAACCCAGGAAAATCCTTCGTCACAGGAAGGAGAAACTTCCAAAAATGCCTCTAAAATTAGCCGGTTGACTCAACGCAGAACGGAGTGGAAAGCTTGAGGGAACGTTAAGATCTGGATAGGGTTTCTGCTTCTGTGTGTGTCTGAGAGAGGACAGACCACGGTCACATCCGCACCACATATTAAAAGCACTCTTATGTCACTTCAATGGTCATGGCTCACTCCCAAAGAATCCTGGGAACTGTAGCTTCTTATGGGTGCAAGGAATTGTAGCTCTGCGAAAGGTCTCCTAGCTTGGCATACTTCACAAGCTGCAGTTCCCAGGATTCTTTTGGGGGAGCCATGATGCTTAAAGCAGTATAGGAGTGCTTTAAATGCTAAGGTGTTGTTGTGAACCACGTTGCACTTCCAGATACCATTGGACCACAGCTCCCATTGCCCATATTTTGTGGGGCTGCTGGGAAATGGGAACCCAGCACCACCTGGAGGAGCCCAGGCTCCTGACCCCTGTAGCTAACCACTAGACCCCACTGTACTTGGCTGGGAATAACTTTGACATGCGTTAAGCCATGGTTTTTAAGGGATATTTTTCAGTCTTGAGCGTTGGGAGAACAATCTCTTACAAATCAACCGTGTGTGTGTGTGTGTGCATTAGCACCTCATGTTCTCCTTCTCTTCTCCTGTGTTCCCATAATTTCCCCCTCAGCTTTCCCTCCCAGTGTTAATTTACTTTCCGTGCCCTTTTTTGTGGCCTTAGATGTGTGTTCTTGGAAGGAGGATTAGCTCAGCTCCCACAACAAGCGAGAGGGAGCCTGGTTCCCATTCTGTTCTCAAGCGGAGAGGGGTTTTGTGACTTCCAGCAACTGAGTCATCTGTTATGTTGTGCGGGGGAACAAGGAGACCTGTATTTTCCAGCTCTCCTTCCAAGAGAACAGGGAAGTCAGCCTGTGGTAGGGCAGCCAGATCAGGGCTGGATTGAGGTTTGGTGAGGCCCTAAGCTACTGAAGGTAATGGGGCCCTTTCTATGTCCAGTTGTCCTTTGTCAACAACAAATGGTCGCTGTTTTTTGCGCTGAATATTTGCCCTATGGTAATTTATGGACCTAATAAGTATCAAAAGCCATTTGCACATGTTGCCCTGCAACCAGTCCATGCAGAATGTAGGCACCCTATATATAGAAAGGAGCAAACCAGTGATATTTTAGGGAGCAAGCTAGCAGGGTGGGGGCCATTACTTACATCATAGGAGCCTACAAAACACCGTTGCTGTATGTAGGTTTTATTTTGTTTTTTACCTTATATTTTGCAAATGTACATCCAGTTTCCCCCCCCCTTTATCTTTTTTGGGGGCCCCCAAGTGAGTGGGGCTCTAAGCTATCGCTTGTTTAGCGTATACATCAATCCGGCACTGGGCCAGATGCAAAAAGGCCTGGACGGGGCTCCAGCACCTTCAATGGTTGTGCATGTGGAATCTGGAGTAGGTGCTGCACTTTCTAAAATTCCTGATTTGACGATTAAAAGGTGCAGGAGCCCCGTTTTCTTTTGCATCTGGCCACATCTGTCCCCCTCAAAGCATCATGGGAATGGTAGTTTGTTAAGGGTGCTGGGAATGGTAGTTCCGCGAGGGAACAAACGACAGTTCCTGAGGTTCTGGAAGGGAGAATGATCTTGAAATGTATGGCGTTGATGCTGCCATAGTCTTCAGACAATTCTCTCACGATAACATTAGCAGTGTGAGCAATATTGGCAAGCTTACTGAGAAGTAGGTGCTATTGAGTTGAGTTCAGTGAACCCGACTCTTCTGCTCAACAAAAAAAGATGAAAAATTATTATTTTCTTGCTTCTGCTTTCATTCCTTCAGTCCTTCAATTTCTCCTCAGACAAGGACATTAAAACGTCCCTTAGAAAATGGCGGGAAATTTGATAACTGACGGGACATCCTTTTGTCATAAAACACCTGGCCAATAAGTTTTATTTATGTGTTTATGTTTACTTCCCCATATATATATATGAATGAGAGAGATGTTTCACCCCCTGGGTAATTTCCTGATGCAATTCCACAAACAAACAAAAACAACAACAGCACAAAATAAAACCTGAGAGGGGGCAGGTCTTATGTTTATTTCACCACTAAAAAAGAGATGTCCGAGTGCCTCATTTTTATATACACACACTTCCCTTCAACATCTCCCCCAACACACAAAAAAGATTCCCCCCTTCAAAAAGAAGTCATTTATTTGTATATACAGACAAATTAAAAGAGAACGCCTTATTTATATATACACATATGCTTCCATTACATTTTCCCCACCAAAAGGGGTTAGGTGGGTTTTTATCTATGCACAGACATAGACTGTCCCCACCGCAAAGAAAAGGAGTCATCTTATTTATTTGTATGTATATATACATACTTTCGCTCACCCCCCTAAGGAAGGGGAAGGTTAGTCTTTATATTTAGACGCCCCCCTCAAAAAAGCCATTTATTTCTTGTATACAAATATGTGCTTGCTTCCCTAAAGGGGGTCGCGAGACTTACTCCCATAGACGCCCCCTCAACATTTCCCCCTCCAAAAAGCGGGGATCTTTATTTATATCCCGCCTCAAAAAAAGAAGAGCAGCAAGCCAAATAAAAGAGGGCGTGATCTTATTTATTTACACACAGACACAAAACACTCGCCCCCATATAGATGGTTTCCTTTTCCTTTTTTAGGGCTCCCATTTCCTACGACCTCCCATCCTACCCTTTCCAAAGAAAAACAGATGCGCGTGGATAAAATTCGTGAGAGGGAGAAAAATAAATAAATCCTCACATTATCACTTGTGAGGAGGGAAAACAACCATAGGCGAGAACGCGCGCGCGCGCTCACACAAACAGGAGAAGACCCCCCCCCCCGCGCGCGCCGACCACTTGTTTCTCTCTGTGGCGGGACGGCGCGCTCACCCGCGCGGGAGCGCGCGTTGCCTGTCTCGCTTTCCCCGTCCCTCTCCGTGCCTCCCTCCCTCCCTCCCTCCGCCATGTTGGATGGCGCGTGTGGGCGGCGGGTGTCAAACCCAGTCCGAGAGGCGGCGGCGGCGGCGGCGGCGACCACGACGCTCCTCCTCCTGCTCCTGCTCCTCCTGCTGCTGTTGCTGCTCCTGGCGGCGCTCCAGTCCGGAGGAGCCACTTGGGCCCTGCGAGAGAAGCAGCAGCAGCAGCAGGTGGGGGGTTGTTGTTGTTTTTTATGGAGGGGAGGTGGGCCGGACCTGGGCCTCAGGTGGCCGCGGTGGGAAGGGGCGGCCGACCCTCCCTGAGCCCCCGCCGCAGGCTGGAGGGAGGTGGGGAAAGAGCAAGCGTGGCTGCTGGGTGGGGGGCGTGTGCGTCCCCGAAGCGGGTGTATCGAGGCAGACGGGGGCGGGTGTGGGGCGGGGGGCTGAGGAGGAGGAAGAATTGGGGGGTGTTGTTGTTGGGTGAGGGGGGTCGGCCAGGGCTCGGGGTTGCCTGAGGCGGGGTCTGCGAAGCGGGTATCTTGGGGGGGGGGGCAAGCGCCTCTGAGACGTGAAATGCATCTTTGCTCCCCACCCCCAATTGGCGCTGCTTCCTCTGCCTCTTCCCATGTGGCATTTTTAGCTGGTTTGGCAATACAGATGGATGGATGGGCTTGTTGCTGGGTTAAGTTGGGCATTGTAAATATTACCTGGGGTGCCTTTCCCCCCTCTTTTTTAGTGTGTGTTTCGCTATGGCATTTTAAATCTTCCCAGTTTTGCTTCGTTTCTGCATCTTTTAACCCGTTTTGCTTTGTTTCTGTGTGCTAAACTGAACTGACTAGTAAGTATTTGTTACGTTTGATGTATTAACATAGGCGTCTTAAAATATTTATGCACTGACACATAGGTTATGGATATATATATATATATATATATATATATATATATATATGCATTAAGTATCTGTTACATCTATGTACCATATCGTATATATTCACAGTGCCTTACCAATTGCACACATGCATACCCTACTCCGTAGGGGTGAGTTCAGTAAGTGATCAATTATGAAGCTCTGATCCCCAAAGGGTCAACATTTCAATGTGAAGATTTTGAGTTTTGTTTGTTTTTACAGTACTGCTGTTTTTAGTACTAACTTACCTGATACATAGGCTGGTTTTGTAAATATATTTCTGTTTATACTGGCTATTGTGAGACTCCTCAGATGCAGAAGAGGTGGGGCATGCGATAAGAAATTGGGGTTTCCTGAAATGGGGTGCTTCATAAGCATGGGAGGGAGAGCTGGATTTATGGGTGTAGAGTAGAGGGACGTGTTTGGGGATTAAAGTGACTGGATATCTTGAAGGTGGTTGTTTGGGGATAGTGAAGTGGGGTGCATGAAGGAAAGGAGGAAGATAATGGGGAGGTGGGTTGGATCGTGGGGCTTTGGCTCTTGTCGAGGGTGCTGTGTCTGTGTGCATCCAGAAGGCACATGCTAAGCTTATTTGTGTTGGCTTATGTTGCTGTGAGATGGGTGGGACGAGAAGAGACACTGGGAAACGTTGAGGGGTGTGGGTTCTTGGGGCTATGCTTTGGGGAGTCTCTACAGAGGAAACCAGTTTATGGGAACACATGCCTGTGAACATACATGGTTTGCAATGGGAGCATGAACAAGCAGGGTGTGTATGGGGGTGTTTTATGGGCTTGGGCAAGGTTTGGAAGGCTTTTGTTTTTCCGTGTGTTTGTGCACGAGTGTGTCAAGGTGGCGTGTAATGCTGCCTTGAAATTAACACCCTGCATTCCAAGTAGCCTTTGTTGTCTCCATGAGCCTGGCAGCAACAGTTTCTTCATATTGTGGCAGCAAAGTCTGTAGCCACTGATTTTTACCCCCCTCTGAGCAGCAAATCTAAGCTTATCCTTGCAATACCGGAACAGCTAATGGCAGTGAAATATCTGTTTTCCATTTCTGTCTAGCCTAGATTTGATTAAAATTTCTCAGAAAGGGGGTTGATGAGCTGCACAATTCATATCTATCTAACTGAATACATTTTAAATCCCCTGACTCTCTCAACTTGTGGATTTGCAGCTGACTTTTTCTTCATTTTTTAAAAAAAATCTGATTAGTTTGAGAGATGTTTGAAAGTAATGTTATTGGATCTGGAGAACATAATGTTAAAATATGCATTAAAATTGTAGTTGCATAGGGAGTTACCCCTTTGAACATGATACATAGCTTTGCTAACACAAAATGATCGTACTGCTCTACTATTACTGTACAAAAACATCTTTACTGTTCCGATCTGAAAAAAAGTTAGTGGCCATGATGAAAATCTAATCTCTCTGCTAATACTGGTAATATGTGCTCTTGATTATATTCTGAATTATTTTGTTATTCCTAGTACAATAACCAAGAAACTTAAGTTGTGTTCTGTGTTGGTTTTTACTTAATGCCAATCAGAGAAATAAATCTTAATATGTGTGGTGAATTTTCGTCTTTTAAAAAGCGCCCCCCCTTCCTCCACTTCCAAATTAGGTAAGAGTGCCTAACGTGACTGTAGGTTACTCAGCACTATAGCCTCTATATTTCACTAAGGTTTACTTCTGTGAAAGAATGGGCTTGTAGTTGACTGTAGTTCTAAGAATGCTTAGCAGGGAGTAAATTCCATTTAAAAATGAGACTGAATTCTGAGTAACTTATTTGTAGGACCAAACTACAGAGAAGCACATGTTCCTACAATAGCTTCACATGTGTTTCCTCTTACATGCTGAATTGAACATTGTAATAATGGAAATACACCTGTGTAGCCTTAACTTACATATCCGACTGGTATTTTTTAGAGGTAATGGAAATTTCTATTGTGCTACGTTGTGTGGTATGTGAAATAGCTACTTAGGGTTTCACAGCCATTTTAGGGTAATTTTTTTGGCAGTACATGAAAACTACAGAATAATTGAAATAGTTAATTTTTCCCCATTTACCATCTCTAACAACATAATCTGACAAATGCCTGCACAGAAGTAAGACACATTGAGTTAAATGGGGCTTACTCCTACTGTGTATGGGATTGAAGCCTAAAAGGAATTTCTAATTGGAATGGAAGTATTCTTTGGTAATGTTATTTACTGACATTCTCAGATTACCTTAATTCCTTCTGATCTTAGCAGATGTCTTGTGTGTAATTTCCATGCAGAGCAGCGCTGGCTGACGTATGTCGCGGATCAAACTAAACCAGCCAAACTAGACAGATGAATTTTCAAGTACTGACTTGTAGATATGAATATTTTGGGGTGTTTGCAGCTTTTAGGAATACTGTAATATGTATTGTGCTTGGTATAAATAAACCGGATAGCTTTCTGTAGCCACTTGACAAGCTTAGCAGAGTAGAGTTGATTCCTTGGATGCCTTTGTGCCTTGAAGTTGATGGCATTTTCCCTGCATGATCTCAGGGAATCCTTAAAAATAGTTGCTCTACGCTATTGCTAAATGGCATACACCACTTGTGGGGATGAAGCCTCAAATAACTTCTGTGGTGGCCATATTCATTTATTGTTTGTTTACATGGAAAAAAATAGACTGCTTAATGTTAGAAAATTTATAAGCAGTGAATTTTACAGTTTTGTAAAAGATCGCCACAAATGCAAACAGTTCTGAAGTTGGAGATCAGTTCTAGTCATTATATTGGGCCAGAGAACTGGCAGCCTGTGGGCCAGATCCAGTCTATGTAACCTTTTGGACCACCTTGTCAATCTTTCCTTGGCCCCCTCACCACCTCAGCAGTGGTCCATTTTCTACAGCCACTGCTTTGGGAGACACCTAAGGGAGCTACAGTTGTACCTTGGAAGTCGAACAGAATTCATTCCGGAAGTCCGTTCAACTTCCAAAATGTTTGGAAACCAAGGTGCAGCCAACGGAACCCATGTCGGACGTTTGGGTTCCAAAGAAAGTTCGCAAACTGAAACACTCACTTCTGGGTTTGCAGCGTTTGGGAGCCAAAACATTCGACTCACAAGGTTTCCGACTTCCGAGGTACGACTGTACTACTCAAAGCTGGGGTTCCCACATAATGGTAGCATGAAATTTATTTTGCTTGGTGTATGTTGGCCTGCTTTCTGGCTGTTGTAGTGCAGCCTGGAGGTGAATCCAGCCCTGTTTGCAACAGTGGATTTTTAAAATCTTGTTATTCGTAAGTCGAAGGATATATACATATTTCTAACCGGTGAATTCAGAAATCAGCATGCACTAACATAGACTATTCTGTCTCTGTAGGATTTGGGTTGAGGCAATTTTGCTGCTGTAACCAAATTATCTGTTATGCTACCCATTCCTTCTTGTGAATTGTGATGCTGTCAGACTGTCTTCGAGGGAACTTTGAAGCTCAGCAAACATTCCTGTGTATGGTCAGCAATGACAATCTTACCTGAGGCAGCTCGACTGCCACCAAGTCTTCCCTTGCAAAGTGTTGTGTTGTGTGCAAGGTTCATGAAAGGTGATGTTGAAACCCAGCAGGTCTTTTAAGTGCTCTCAGGATATGCAACACAACTGGTTCCCTAGCAGATCAGTCCATTCGGAAAGGTATTCCCTGAAGGGCGAAAATGTGAAAAGCTGCTGTAGCCTGACACTTTATACATGAGTTGTGGGGATTAAATGAGAATGGGGAGAACCATGTGCACCACCTCAAGCTCTTTGGAGAAAAAAAGGTGGGATGTAAATGCAATAAAATAATTAAATAATACAAGTCAGTGTAGGGAGCAGTGGCTAGAGCGTTGGGTTTGGAAAATGGGATGCGATCTGGCCTTCCCAACTGTGCTGTGTATTTAGAGGAAGGGTGAGATGCAAATATTAAATATAATAAAAAGGCAGAAATGACCAGTTCTCCTCCTCAGTTTCTACCTTTGCATCAGACCAAGATGGATTGGGTAGGGCTGTGCCTGTCCCATCAGTCTGGCTCCAGTAATACATTATGCCTGGATGTTCACAGGGCTTACACATGGTTAAAGCTGGAGCCAGCTAACATTCATTGGCTACAGTATAAGTGCATCTCCTTATTTACTACAAGCTATCTCTGAAGAAATTGACGAGTGAAAACTAATGTTGGCTTTTAGGAAGCAAGGAAGCTATGGCATTCAGGACGAGACAGAACACAGTTTTCCTTCTTGACTATGGTTTGTAGCAGCTGTTCCTTCTGCATGCTAATCGGTCCCTGGTTGAAAATAATGGTGGTGGATGGAGTAGCTGTGGAAAGCAGCAGAACGGTGTGTTGTTTTTCTCTCTTCCAGTCCTAACTAGGCTTGTTCTTAAGTAAACCCCACTGAAATATATGGACCATGGAAAGAATGTGTGTTTAGGATATCAGTCCTCAGAGCAGCCTTCATGAGTTTCGATCCCTGATTGTCCCTTAGTTTCTATAGCTTCTGTGGCTGCTCGCTGGAGTCTCCGATGATTTTTAGAGCAACCTTGGTTGTTAGTAGCTCACATTTCTAATACTGGACATAACCAGGAATAATAGGCATCAACGTCTAATGGTTTTTTGTTTTGTTTTTTTACCATACATGATGGCTCAGTCATGTTTAATTCCTTTAGAACAGAATTTCAAAAGCCTGGTTCTTTGAATTTCTGCTGTGTAACTCCAGCGCCCAATTATTTTACCTGATGGAAATATTGATAGTCTGAAGCTTCTTGAAGCAATTCCTGTTTCTTTTATAGGGAAAATTATACTTACATTTTGGAATGCCTTTATTTTGCAATGTTGTCCATGTTTATTTGGTGTCTTATTCCCTCAGCGGTGTTGAAGGCTATGGTAATTTTTCTTTTTAAATTACGTAGGTTGAAGGTTAAAAAAATTGCTTTTTGTGAATTGTCAGGATTCATGAACTGAAATAATCAGCTCTCCAAAGCCATGATTAAATAATGTTTTTGTGGGTAAACAAGAAATCCTAAGGTGGTTGGCTTTTGCAACTTTTTGCTCTTTTAACTATGCCTGATGCTTCTGATACGAGTAGGCAGGGTGTTGAAATTGAACAAGTATCCTGCTGACTTAAATACTTCAATTAACATGACTCTCTTTCAGTATGCAGCTTATTTTTAAGAGCTTTGCAGAAAGTGTTTGTAAACCTGTGAAACAAAACAGGTCGTTCTTGCCGTCCTATACTTTGTTGTTGTCCCCTGCCTCTACTTATTGGGACTCTTTGAATAAACCAGTGAATCTTACACGTTGCCAGTTCTTGTGACCCTTAAGAGGACTTGTTTGCAGGTATTTCAGTTTCAAAATGTTCTGTTCATAATAACAACTTGGAAGCATGAACACGACATCTGCTCTGAAATGTTTTCTGTTACAGAATGCAAACTGTGGCATTGTACGTCTGTCAGTGAACATATTGCTTGTGATTTTTGAGTGAGCTTTGAAACATCTTGATGAGAATCGGGATTTTTGTTAATGGTAATAAAGTGCATCTAAGTTTGTGCCTTCTAGCTTTGGAGCACCCCTTTCCAGTAACATCAGACAAAGAGTCATTATGAGCGGGTATGTTTGGCTGGTATGTTTGCAGTTGACTAAGGGTCAAGCATACTTTCCTTGGTACTATAATTCCTCAATTCTTTAATAAAGGCATGAATTCTTCATCACCTACAGCCTGTGTAGAATAGCTGTATCTGCTAACCTGCTGAATATTGGTAGCTGCAGTTTCCTGCATTGCAATGGGTAAAAGTTAAGTTCAAATTGTAAATTTACAAGCCATTACTTGGCAACACTGAGGTAGCATTGCATTTGGAGTAGACAATGAAAGAACTTCACCTGTGTTTGGGACTCAGCATTATTTCCAGTCTTTTGCTGAGATGTAATGTTTCCTTGGAGGGACGCGGGTGGTGCTGTGGGTTAAACCTCAGAGCCTAGGGCTTGCTGATCAGAAGGTTGGCGGTTTGAATCCCTGTGACCGGGTGAGCTCCCGTTGCTCAGTCCCTGCTCCTGCCAACCTAGCAGTTTGAAAGCACGTCAAAGTGCAAGTAGACAAATAGGTACCGCTCCAGCGGGAAGCTAAACAGTGTTTCCATGCACTGCTCTGGTTCGCCAGAAGCAGCTTAGTCATGCTGGCCACATGACCTGGAAGCTGTACGCCGGCTCCCTCGGCCAATAAAGTGAGATGAGCGCCGCAACTCCAGAGTCGTCCGCGACTGGACCTAATGGTCAGCGTTCCCTTTACTTTTACTAATGTTTCCTTGCCTTCCTGCCGTCCATCATTTTTGCCATAAGGTCTTGATGTGCATCTGTAGCATTGTGTCTTTCTTGGAGTGTCTGGTCTTAATTGAATTAATAGTGTTAAGTTGGAAGTGCTGAAGGTGACTCTCAACACAGGCATTCTGTTTTAGGCACTTAAACAGATGGCAAAGAGCCTCTTTGTTAAGTGCAGTTGTCAGGGAGGTTAGAGCAATTAAAAATGATGAATTGCAAAAATCTTTCCCTTTGCGAAGGCTGCTCCTTCTGAGCAAGATTGAAAGTACGCTAAAGATTTTGTGTGTGCAAGAGACTTAAAGTAGCTCTTCTCAACGTCAAGCCCAAAGGCCTTGTTCATGAAAATGCCTAACCCAGCCTTCTCCAAGCTGGTGCTCTCCAGATGTGTCGGACTACTGCTTCCTCCAGGCAGCATGGCTGAGGGACGGGGATGCTGGGAGTTGCAGTCCAGCAACATCTGGAGGGCACCAGATTCAGGAACAGTGGCCTAAGTCTTCCCTGTTGCAGAAATTTTATCATGACTCTGATAAAGGAGTATGATTGCCGCCTTTTGCAAGTTACAGTGCTCTTTGAATGCTGTCATACTCCCTTCAGTTAGTGCAGATAGCACTGCCCCTACCTTGACTAATCCCAATGCTGCCTCATGCTTTTAAAATCTTAAATTAACTTGTATCCAGAGTGAGAATGATATTTGCAAAGCTGTTTGTGATAAAGGAGCATGTCTGAGAAGAAGGGAACGTACACTTTCTCCTGGAGCCAATTTACAGAAAGCAGCATTCGGGAAAGGAACAGACAGCAGAGGCTTTGTGGAAACTTTGTTCCCCTCCAGTAGAAGAGCAAGTGAACACCCACTTGTGTGAAATGTCAGTGAACAGTAAATAGATGGAGCAGAGTATAAATAGGGAGGATGTACTGGAGGATGGGATCAGAAAGCAATGACAAAGGCATTCTGGCACCAATAAAATGCTGGTATATTGTGATGAAATTTAGCAAATTTTTTTGGTAATAAATGGCCAGCTTGTGGAATGTGGGGGATATGTTGGGTCCAGCTGCTGTTACATACTCAGGCTTGCACCTGACTGCCTTTCCAGGACTCTGCTGCTGCCCGCTTTGCAGGCCAGTAAACTAGGAAGTAAAATTTATTTGAGGCACTTGATTTTCTCTGTCTCTGTTCTATGCTATTCCTCCTAATTTGACTTTGTCTTGTTGTGGCAAAGACAATTGCTGCTGGAAGATGGTTTGACTAAGTGGCTTTCATCCTAAAATACAGCCTGGAAATCATGAAATCCTAACAGGGCTCCAAATGCTATATATTGCTGCTGCTGTTGAATTCCTGATATTTTTTTTCAGTAGAGATTTGAAGAAAATGGCTACGCTTTACTGGGTAGACAATAGTTTCGTATCCAATGAGTGTCCATCTAGTTTATTTTTAAAATTAATATTTTTTAATCCACCTAAGTCATATTTTTTAATCTTTAAAGTGGGGCTTGAAATGACTTACAAGATGTGCAGCTGAATGCTGAAGAGAGCTGGAGGCTGAAGCAAGTAAGACTAGAGTTATCTTAGTTGCATTCAAAAACATCTGCTGAATACATTCAGAATGTAAGCTTTTCTTCTTTCTTTCTTTTCTTTTCTTAAAAAACAGTTTCTAGATATTTAAGAATAGTATCTGATTTTGTAATCTGCTTCTGCAGGGTTTTTTTTTTAAATACCTAGCAGAAATGGAACTGAGTGTAATTCAAACTAAAAGCTTTTGACAACTCTCATGAAGTACCAAAACATACAAACTTGTTTGGGTGCTGAGCCTGTTAACCCTGTTAGGAAGTGTTTTGCAGTGGTCTGTCCATCCTAGCACTCATTTCCATAAATAAATGTTTGTTAACTATGTGCATATTGAAATGGACCTGATATGTAGATAACTCTGGAAAGCAGGGCAAAGGTTTTGGTTTTCTCCAGATGTTGAATAATTTGGAAATAAATCGGGGGTGGGGCGTGGCTTGTTTTACACTTAGTTCTGTCCCTTGCCGAAGACTGCAGTTTTCATTCTTTAATGATTTGTAGAAGTTTAACACCCTTGGGACTTGCTGGGTTATCCGTTTTTTGTTTAGAATGGTGAGGTGACCTTCTGGTGCTGGTAATTCAGAGAGTAATTGCAAGTTATTGGAGTAGCTCTCCCTGGAGTTTAGACACACATGAATGCAAAAGTGCTGTAGGTTTCTGGTGACAGCAGCATAGTGTTCTACAGGCCGGCTGGCGTGTGTGAATATTGTACAACTGCAGATTGTATACCCCACTTTGGTTGTTACTTCTGCCAGAGAATAATGTTTATAAATACTACTTGTTCTTTGTAATTCCCACTGCTTTGAAATTTGTCAAGAGGCAACACGTACATACAAAAACATCGAAACATTATTTTTTGATATCTTTGAGGTATTCTGACCCCCAGCCAAGAAAGAAAGAATAAAAAGTTTTTATTTGTTAAGAACTCAAATAACTCTCTGACTGGTCAAGCTATGTCTGACTGGCCAAGTTCTGTTTTGAAATGAACACAGTGCAGTCTACGTGAGTATCACATCCTTGTGTGATGATATGCTTTGACTACGTTGGTTCTAGAGCTTATGTGCACTGTCAGTCTAAAACTGAACTGGTGTTCTGCTCTATTTCCTGATGCAAAGGGTACAAGTCTTTCACCACAGAGCTACCAGGAGCTAGAGTGTGGCCTCTTTGCATCTGCAGAGAAACCTGGAGAATGTCAACCTTCAATTAAATGTCAGATGATCAGGGTAAAGAGTGTCCCTAGTCTTCTCTCCTTCTCTGTTTTCAACAGCAAGTTGATTATATGGTGATGCAGCAGAATTTCTCCACTATTTTACTAAGTCTACAGTTTCTTCCTTTCTTTGCTCAGAATGACTAATAATATGTGGTTTTCGTTTGCGGTGTTTTTCTTTTTTTATCCAGATGACTTGATTGACACAGCATCTTGCTGCTTCAGGTTTCCTGTTATCCTTCCTGTCCCTGCCCTGTTAATACTTCTGATGGCTGAAAGAGGAATCTTTTGGGGATGCCTTACTTAAATTAAGGACAAAAGCCTCAAATCTTATAATACTCATGTTCATAATCTGCAGTTCATAGGTCCCAGAGCAGGGTCCTGTGAACCTTGTTGAAGCTTGATGGATCTATATCTGTTTGGTGCCTCAATGGGGAACCACCTGGGAATTCTATGTGCACCACATTAAATTCCATGCAAAAGTGGTGTGAGATAACATGACAAATAATATAACAACACTTCTTAAGTGTTCAGAGCACATCACATACACTTACTTGAGTGTTATTGCCATGTAAGGTAGGTCAGTTGTATTTCCTCCTATAGATTTCATTGTGGAAAAAGTACACTTATTTTACAAAATCGACCCAGATAAGATTATGGGGGTAAATTTCCAGCACTCTGATAAGAGATCTTTGGTCTATTTCCTCCGTCTAGTGCCCACCAGATGTGACCAGATTAAAATCCCACCATTCCTGCCCGTTGACAATGTTGGAAGTGGCTGATAGGATTTGGAATCCAACAACATTTGGAGGGCATCAGGTTGGGGAAGGTTGGCATAGTCCATACTTGGCCCACAAACTCTTATTCAGGAGTTAAATTCCAATATTTGGGATCTTTCTTTTTTTAACCTGCTACTGGGAAATGTCTTTTAACTCCCTCTCCAAAATACTTTAGACTATGAATACACTTTTATCTTGGAGAAACGAGCCCCTTAGACAATTAACCTTCTTTGCCTCTTGCCACCTGCCTACTTTTCTCAGTAACCAGGCATACTGTTTGAATGATGAAAGAGGAAATGGAAAACTTCCATAAGTTTAGTGTTTGAAGGCTGCCGTCATCCTTTCACAGACTGGGAGTTTGAAGAAGACCAGTGTGTAGACTTCAGAAGAGTAGTTCTGGTTCCTGCCCCCTTCCTGAACGAAAGCTTGCTTCCCAAACCCTAGTTTGACCCCATCTCTGAATAACTTTGTGTTTAAATAGCCTGTGTGAGAGTGAGACAGCGTGTGTGGGGCTGTTCCAGCACTCCATGCTGTTCTATTCACATGAATTGCTGCTTTTTCTCTCCTGCACAATGGTGCAGGAGACCTAATATGTGTTCTGCATGTGGGCTTTTATGCATTGTGCCCAGCTTCATAGCTTCTTTTAATACACACTTCTCTGCAGCATCATACAGAACAGTTCTGTTTCCCCCCCCCATTTAGTTTTGCAAACAAGTCTTTGAAATACTTTTAAAGCATGTGTTCTTAGGCAGCGCAATTGGTACCCAAAGCAATTTGTTCATTCACTTACATACTTATCATTAAGAATCTAATTAAATGTTGCAGATGGATGTATGTAATAAAAAGAGAAACAGCCCAGTTCTTTGCTACAATGCTTCATGGGAAAGGGGCAATTTTGAGCAGAGGCGTGGTGGATGGAGGAAGAGCTCAGCCCTTTTTCTCCTGCTGTTTCCCTGGTAGAAATCACCCACTCCCTATGCCACCACGAGGCAAAGAAGCAGGCTTTTATTATATGCTTTGGTGTAGCAAGGTTGTAAGCCCAATTCTCACCATGTTTGTTCAGAATTAAGTGCCAAGTCCTCAGCTCCCACCCATTTCAAGAGGACTTGGAAGTAGCAAAAATCTAGGAAGTCTCTGCCTTTGGCAAGTGAACTTATTAAGCAAATCTGTTTCTCTCTCTCGCTGCCCCCACCCCCTGACAGTTTGCAGAAATCACATTCTTGATGAGGCAAAAGGGGTCAACTTGATTCACAGAAGAGCTCTGGGCATCAGATCATTTGCATCACTTCATGTGATGCTAGATGCCTATGACAGTGTTCATACGCATATTTTGTGCTGCAGGTCGCTAAATCCGGTTACAGAGTTCATGGGTTAGTAGGCTACGCACCTGACCATCATACATTCACATCACTTTCCCACAAGCACTCAGAGATGGGAAAAACACCTACAGTTACTTGATTAAAAGCTTGAATGCTATTTTGGTTGGTGTGTGTCTGTGTGTGTGTGTGTGTGTGTGTGTGTGTAAAAGCTTCTGAAACCTTGGAAGGTCATTTCAGCTCTGCATCCTCTTTTGTATACCTCTTTGTGGACCAAATTGGGCTGGTTTAATTATAAGGCAAGCTTGTAGTGGGAGTCCCCGCCCCCCCGCCCCCACTTGAACTGGTATATGGGATGGTGATGAAACCCACCTTACTACCATGGGAGTCACTGTTTCTAAGGTCTTTCCTGAACTGGTATTATCATCTATGAGATTTAGATTGATATAGAGACTAAGTTGTGTAATGTAAATACATTGTAGAATGTACTATGGCTGCATATATACTCTGTGTGTAATGATATGATATGATATGATATAATTTTTCCTGAGCAGGCTCACTTCTGGAACTGGGCTTGTGGTGGTGGAGAATGACGCTGTATTGCCAATTTTAAAACGTAAACAACTTCTCCTTGGAGGTAGAGTGCCTAGTACATTTCAATAGGAAGCTGTTTTGAGGCAGGAACCTTAATTAATAGTTAGGAGCATATGCATTAATTGTGTTATAAAGGTCTTTTGGGGTGCCTGAATTTTTCTAGAGCAGGAGTTTGCTAACCTGTAGCTCAGCAGATGTTGATGGACTCCCATCATTTTGGCCAGCTTCATCTGACTTTAAATTTTTTGTACCCCAGACATTTTAGGGAATGGTGGAATATCTGAAAACCACAGTAGTAAAGGGATCATAGTGTAGTTCAGTGCAGTTTTGGAGGTAGGATTTGACTGCAAATTTCTCTAGCTTCCTTAGTTTTCAGCAGCCCCTCCTGCCATGCGAGTCACAACCCAGGATGTGGACGGCGATCCAACTAAGCTGCTGTGCCACTGTTGAAGCCATGGGAAGGCAAAATTGTTGAGGCCTGTCTGACAAAACCAGTGACAACATCGCAGGCATCAGTTGAACTTCACTGCGGATGGCATTCCAGTTGCACGAATAAGTCACAAGACTGAGAGAGACCGAGAGAGTGCTCTTTGACAATAAACTGACAGGCTACTGCAACTGTTCTAGCAGCTCTCTGCCTCTGAAAAGGCAGCTCGTGTGGGTGTTCCTGTTCTGGTATTTTCAACCAGCAGCTGCTGCATGAAATTTAATTTGGTTTCCTGCTGCAGTTGCAAGTTCATTTGCTGTGTGGGGGCCTCTACTTTTGCTGAGTTTGCAAGTTTGTTTAGTGACTTTGCGGTAATCTGCTAGATTAATTTATTTAATGCACAGTTATAATGAAAACATCTTACTGTGCATTGTTTTCTGACTCACTTTGTGACTCCCCTACCCTGGTCAAGTAGCATCTTGACAAAAGCGTAGTGCTCTTGACTTATAATGTCTTTGGGTGTGTGAGAGAACTGGATAATGGAAGTGAGGTGTGCATGAACTCCTGATAATGTCTGGGAGTGTTTGTAGTGTGTGTGTGTGTGTGTGTGTGTGTGTGTGTAGGATGGCAACAGGGTTTTGAGCCCTGAGTTGATTCCTTTCTGGTGGATGCTGTGCCTCCAATAGGATGGACTGTCTTAAATTTGTTGTGTACTTAAAGGGAAGGAAGTACGTAATTTCAACAGAACTTGCTTCAAACCAGAAGTCCAGTGTCACAATGTTCACTTTCACCTTCACTCCATTCTTCTCTCCTGGCACTTTATTCTGCAACTAGGGCTGTTGCGCCTGTGTCTGGATTTCATATACAGATTGCTTATGAAATTGGTTTGTGAGGGGAACCCTATCTGTGGTGTAATAATTTTGTTCTGTAGTTCTAGAACAAGAAAATTACCTTTTGGTGACAGGTCAGGGAAAATCTGAATGTTTGTTTTGGCTAGCTTTTTTAAATGTAAGCGAACAATTAAAATGGCAACTGATAGTTTTCTGTGTTTCTTTTTTAGGCCAGAGTTTCCAGTTTCTTTTGTACCTTTCGTGAGGGGAGGAAATGACTTTACCAGAACTTGCTCCAAGTTGGTCACACACATCGTGTCTTCATATCACAGGGACTTGAAAATTGGAGAAAACTGTGGCCGGTCTCTGAGGTCTTTTTTGGGGGAACCTGCCTTGATTTAGGAGGAGATAAAAATGACATCTTCTTCGATTAGGAGACAAATGAAAAACATTGTGAACAATTATTCAGAGGCTGAAATAAAAGTTCGGGAAGCGACTTCAAATGACCCCTGGGGCCCATCCAGCTCCTTAATGACCGAAATAGCAGATCTAACATACAATGTGGTGGCCTTTTCTGAAATCATGAGCATGATCTGGAAGCGGCTGAATGACCATGGCAAAAACTGGAGGCATGTTTATAAGGCTTTAACTCTTTTGGATTACCTGATTAAAACTGGGTCGGAAAGGGTGGCACAACAATGCAAAGAGAACATCTTTGCTATCCAGACTCTGAAGGATTTCCAGTACATTGACCGGGATGGTAAGGACCAGGGCATCAATGTGCGGGAGAAGTCCAAGCAGTTGGTGTCCCTCCTGAAAGATGACGATCGGCTCAAGACAGAGAGGGCCCAAGCCCTGAAGACCAAAGAGCGTATGGCACAGGTGGCCACTGGGGTTGGTAGTAATCAGATAACCTTTGGCAGAGGCTCCAGCCAGCCTAATCTCTCCACCAGCTACTCGGAGCAAGAATATGGCAAATCAGGAGGCTCACCGGCTTCTTATCACGGGTGTAAGTATTTTCTTAATACATTTATTTGTCACTTGCTACGCAAATGTCTCAAAAGCAATCTACAGTTATAAAAGGATACATTAAACAATTTTTTAAAAAGTACATTATAAAAACAATAACAAGCTATATGCTTGATTGAGGGGCTTCTGTGCTTCTTCAAAGGTTGTCTCTCTCCTGATTGGTGGGTACATCAAAGGAAATGTGGATTTTCAAGCCAATTGTGTTGAACCTGTGAGGTGTGTGCAGTTAGCCAGTTGAGATGGGTACATGTGAAACAAGAGCATCCTAATTTGGAGGCCCATGCTGTGCAGGTTGTAACTCGATGTGTTTTACTAGTAAAACTGCACAGTGCCCTGTATCACATGCTTTTGGGTGGAGCACTTTAAAAAAGAGCCAGAACTATACTTACCATGACAGAGCCCTCAATTATCTTGATAGGAGGAGACTGAGAATAGGTGTTGTACTAGAAAAACTATGCTACTGTATCACTTTGTGAAAATTTATCACTGATGGAGATGACTGTTACATAAAATTTACTAGTAACATAGTGAATGAACACAGTAGAAGTGAAAGTGGGCAACTGGAATACCGTTTTTTAAATATCACTGTTGTAATTAACTTTTCCCAGATGACTATCCTTAGGAAACTAATAGGCCCAGTAAACGAGATCAGCATGAATAAAGAAGCATGTGGGTACCCAGAGCAAAAATAATATCTGCTTCACTCCTTTCCTAGTCTGGCTGCTGCATCACTACTGGAGCCAAACTATGGTTTGGCTTAGTGGTTTGTGTGAACCTGGGCTGATGGTTTATCTCTCCCAAATGAATTCTGGATGGTAAGCCAAGAACGGTAAGCCAAGAACAAACCTTGGCTACAGCTTGTGGCTTGTTTCAAGAGACAAACCATGAGTCCAGGGTCAGGCATAACACCTAAGCTAAATCATGACTTAGCTTAGTGTTATTGTGGCAGTAGCAGAAATGGGGATGGTGTTATGGGTGAACTAGGCCATATATATTTGTGCACAGGTCTTTATGCAAAACTTAGCGAATTAACAGTTCACAGTGCCACCGCTTCTTAAAATGTAATGCTAAGGGGAGTGTTCACTATTCAGTTGTAATGTTCTGAAATATTTACAAATACTGCATGGCTGTCAAGGCTAGTAGCTATTGATAGAGTGATCCTCCATGAGTTGGTCTGATGCTTTGGTGTGTGGAGGAAGCTACCTGAGTCAGTGGCCCTTATGTCATCTAATTGCATGTTAGTCCAGCCTTGTAAATAGGTCATCCAAAGCAACTAGCCTTCAAAAAAAAATTACTGGTCTGCTGAGAGGGTTGTAGCTTGTGTTTCTATGCTGGCTGTGTAAGAAACACAATGAGGATGCATGCTACTGGTCTTTTAGCAGACTACTAAAAAACTGCCTGTTACTAAGCAGACTTCTGTAGGGACACAGAGCAATATGTATGTCGTCAGTCCTATAACTTCACTGGGCCAGTCCTATATGGGCCAGTCCTATAACTTCATTGATCTTGTAGTTTTTAATGTTATTAGACATTTCTTTCCCACCATGCGTGATAACATTATAAACTTTTTTTCCTGTGGAATATTCATACAGCCGATTAAGTAAAAAAAAGTATTCCATAAAAATATGTTAGTTTTAAAAGAGTTACAAGACTCTTCTCGTTCTTATTCTCAACTGTTCTGTGATCATTAACAGTGTTTTGTTTGTGGGTAGTTAAAGGTGCTTGGAAATCAGTGGTTATGTATGCTTGGAGGTTGATGCTTTTTGCCTGAAGTGAATGTAACATCTAGGTTCCCCAACTCCCTTCATTTGCTGGAAAGGTCTTGTGTCACTAATATTCATTACTCGTTACCAGGTCTCATTATTTGGCTTTAGTATCATGGTGCCTTTTTTTTTTTTTAAAGTGCTTTATGTTTTTCCTGTCCAGCTTCTGAAGTGTGAGCGTGTGCACACACGTGTGTGCGAGCGCACTCCTAAATGGTGAAAACTGATAGCCTTTCTGGAACTCCCTCTTCCCCTTTGTTTGCTCTTCCCATACTGGCCATCATTCACATGCATTCCAGTCAATTAATTGGGGATGAAAACTGATACCTGTTCTTTCCAGAAACTAATCCCCAATCAAAGAACTAAAACGAAGGATAGATATAGTGTTGCTGTTGGAATATTGCTTCTTTGGAAAGGGTAATGTATTTGATAGTTTACCCTTTCAGTGGTACCTCGGGTTACATTCACTTCAGGTTACACACGCTTCAGGTTACACACTCCGCTAACCCAGGTTAAGAACTTTGCTTCAGGATGAGAACAGAAATTGTGCTCCGGCGGCGCGGCAGCAGCAGGAGGCCCCATTAGCTAAAGTGGTGCTTCAGGTTAAGAACAGTTTCAGGTTAAGAACGGACCTCTGGAATGAATTAAGTACTTAACCTGAGGTACCACTGTATTTAATATCCTGCTGTGTAGTGGAGGGTGGGGAAAGTTACCATGTTTCTTTACTCCTTCCCCCCACCCCCCAAGGGTGGGGCTGTTGCTTTGAAAGCCCTATGATGTTTCAAGTGCCCCCCCCAATACACACACACACACACACACACAGTGGTACCTCGGGTTAAGAACTTAATTCGTTCTGGAGGTCCGTTCTTAACCTGAAACTGTTCTTAACCTGAAGCACCACTTTAGCTAGTGGGGCCTCCCGCTGTGCCGTCACCACATGGTTTCTGTTCTCATCCTGAAGCAAAGTTCTTAACCCGAGGTAATATTTCTGGGTTAGCAGAGTCTAACCTGAAGTGTCTGTAACCTGAAGTGTCTGTAACCTGAGGTACCACTGTATCTGATTTATTTATCACCAAATGCAGAACTTCTCTAGGCAGTTTACATACACAATAAATAGTAAACTGTCAAGTTTAACTGCCAGCATTACCCCAAACGCACATGCATGTGTGCATGCACACACAGAAACAAGGAGCATGATTGTGATTATCCCCCCAAATCCAGGAAGATGAGGTATGTCTGGTGCTAAAAGGAAGTACTGGTAAATGGCTGTGCTAGGTGGGTCTTGCTGGGAGCCGTTTTCTGTTGCTGCTCACAGATTGTGCAAATCCCTCCCAAGAGAGTTTAAACCAGGGGTCAGCAAACCTTTTCAGCAGGGGGCCGGTCCACTGTCCCTCAGACCTTGTGTGGGGCCAGACTATATTTTGGAGAAAAAACCAAAAAACGAATTCCTATGTCCCACAAATAACCCAGAGATGCATTTTAAATAAAAGCACACATTCTACTCATGTAAAAACACCAGGCAGGCCCCACAAGTAACCCAGAGATGCATTTTAAATAAAAGTACACATTCTACTCATGTAAAAAACACGCTGATTCCCGGACCGTCCGTGGGCCGGATTTAGAAGGATCCGGCCCCCAGGCCTTAGTTTGCCTACCCATGGTTTAAACTGTCTCCCTCTCTGTTTGTTATCCTTTTGCTGGGTAGGCTAAGACTTTCCTGTTCAGGGAAACCTTTGGAAACTAAGGTGCAGGCAGTGCTAATCACTGGGCTGCTATAAAGGCCAACGGGGTTTTTGATCCTGGTTCCAAATGTGTTCTGATATATTTGAATTATTACTTTTAACTAGTTTGTTTTTATTACTATGTATTTTATAATGTTGGGTTGTTGTTTTTTACTGTTGTAAGCTGCTTCAAACCCCAGCATAGGAGAAAGGCAAAATACAAATATATTTAATAATAATAATAATAATAATAATGGCTGAAATCCAGCAAAAATATAGAAAAACATCTAGGAAAAATGTATGAAACATTATTGCAAATCTCAGGGACAGAGGAGAATTTGGTTTTTAATGACTGCCAAAATTGGGAATATTGTCCCTTTACCGTAGCCTGGAGTATATTCCACAAGGCAACATAGGGCATTTTTATGTAAGAGGAAATATCCTTCAGTGATTCTCATGTGGTCTGAGAAGCTTTAATCTCAAAAATTCTCAAAGCAGTAACAAAGCAGGGCTTAGGATGTCAAAATTGGATCTATTCAGTGCCATCTTGCATAAACGTCTGATTTAACTATCATGTGCTGTGGAATAAGAATCTCTTTGTCTTGCTAAGGCAACACCCTTTATGCTAGACCCTTGCAAATCAAGCATTTTGCTGATAACGCACAGATCTTTTGGTAATTCTAGAAATTAAAAGACTGGATAAGTGTGTGTGTCGGATGTGTGTGTGTGTGGAATGTCAGTACTGAAATCTTAATGACAACACTAGCTTCATTCATTGATTTAAATCTTGCATGAAACATGTGATGACAGGACACTTCATTGTGTAGATGGAATTTATCGCTCCCCTCATAAAATTTAATGAAAACTGATTTGGTTTAATCAGTATGTCTTAATATGAAACACAGTCAAGAATTTAAATCGGTCAGAACCATTGAGCAGAAGAAGCTTTAAAGTGGCTTAAAAAGGTAACTGAATACAGAAAGCTGTGGTGTGATGAAGCAGTATGTCTTGCAATATAATCCAGTGCATATTTGCTCAGAGGCGAGCTCAGTGGAACTTAGTCCTTGGAGGTAAGCATAGAACTGAAGCCTTTTTCCAAATTGAGAGTGTTGGTCACAGCTGGTACACCAAAATATTGAGTTTTGTTTTGTTGCTCAAGGACAAGTGCCTTGTGGAGTGAAATAGTCTGTTAGCTGTATGATAGGTGTCTGTGTCATTAGGGGTGGGGAGTTCCAGCATGGAACATAGTGCTTTGGCATAGCTTGCATGCTGGTATATTGCAAACTGCTGTCCAGCTCGAGGGATCCAAAATGGCACTGGTGCCTTCTAGGTCAACTACAACTCCCATTGTCCCAGATCATTGCGCATACTTGCTGAGGTTGACGGGAGCGGCAGGAGGAGGAAGAGGAGGGAAATTGTGGAGCTGAGTGCTGCATAGCTTCATTGGCTGGCGACTCATCCTCCTGGCGACTGGGGAAGCAGCCCCTGGCCAGTGACAGTAGCCACTGGTTGGGTTTGGTCAGACCACACCTGGAGTACTGTGTCCACTTCTGGACATCACAATTAAAGAAGGATATTGACAAGCTGGAATGTGTGAAGAGTAGGGCAACCAAGACGATAAAGGGTCTGGAATCCAAGGCTGATGAGGGACAGTTGAGGGAGTTGGGTATGTTTAGCCTAGTAAAGAGGAGACTGAAAGGAGATATGATAGCCATCTTCAAATATCTGAAGGGCTGTCACATGGAGGATGGAGCAAGCTTGTTTTCTCCTTCTCCAGAGGATAGGATCCAAACCAGTGGATTCAAGTTTCAAGAAAGCAGATTCCTACTAAACATCAGGAAGAGCTTTCTGACAGTAAGAGCTGTTTGGCAGTGGAACAAACAGGCTCCCATGAGAGGTGGTGGACTCTCCTTCCTTGGAGGTATTCTACTCGAGCTCCTTGGAGGAAAAGTGGGATATAAATGTAATAAATAACCTGCCTTCCCCTCACAATGCAATGGTTCAGTTCACAATATACATGCAAACCAAAATTTCCAGCCAGAAGCCCCACATTTGTCCTAGACGAGAGCTCCCCACTTGCTCGGATTTTGACTCTAGCCCCAAAGGAGAAGGCATAATTCTCATAGGGACCTTCAGGCAGCCCTCCCACTTGCAATAGAGATACCCTCCTCTCAGCATGTCCTGAGCCAAGAAAGAGCATGATCATCCTCACGGTGGCTTCTCCTCGCTGTCGCTAGGTAGCAGAGCGCCAGAAGAGGCAAGAGGGGGAAAGGCCTCTGCCTTGGCTGATTTATTATGCTCTCCTCCCTAAAAGATAATGAGCAAAGGCAACACAGCAAATTTCACATTCCAAAAGTAACTCCAGAGGCTGGTGGCTCTGATCGCCAACGACTCCCCAGAAGCTTTAACTAGATGGAAAAATATCTACCTCCACACTTATGCAGTGAATTAGAGGGGCAGTAGCTCTTAAACGTGGGTGGTGCTGTGGGTTAAACCACAGAGCCTAGGACTTGCTGATCAGAAGGTTGGCAGTTCGAATCCCCGCAATGGGGTGAGCTCCTGTTGCTTGGTCCCTGCTCCTGCCCACCTAGCAGTTCGAAAGCACGTCAAAGTGCAAGTAGATAAATAGGTACCGCTGTGGCGGGAAAGTAAATGGCGTTTCCGTGCGCTGCTCTGGTTTACCAGAAGCGGCTTAGTCATTCTGGCCACATGACCTGGAAGCTGTACACTGGCTTCCTCGGCCAATAAAGCGAGATGAGCGCTGCAGCCCCAGAGTCGGCCACGACTGGACCTAATGGTCAGGGGTCCCTTTACCTTTACTAGCTCTTAAAAACTTAGGCTGGTGGGAACGTAGTGCCTGCAGCCACCATAGTATTATATGTTGCAATTGCTGCACTGTCTTGTAGATTCCTTCCTCATCAGCATCTCCCCAGCTGTGTACGTTCAGTTATGTCAAATGGGAAACATCGGCTTGTGGAACTTGCAGTATTTTCTCTGGGCCTGTAACTTTTGAGAGCAGGCCCTCATGGTCCCTTCGAACTCTACTACAATTCTATGATTCCATGAAAAACATGTTATTAGAGGCAGATCTTGAAGGAGCTCTTTAAGGAAGAGCTTGTGTGTGTGTGTGTGTGTGTGTGTGTGTGTCTTCATTGCTCCACCCCCTGCCCACCCCCTGAGATGAGTGGCAATAAGTGTTGGTGGTTTAGATCCCAGGGTTACTCTCCCCCCCCCCCCAGGCAGTTCAGAGTACCTTACTGATGTTGCTAGATGTAAATGGATTCTTACACGATTTGGACTTTTACAATGATTGTGCTTAATGTTTTGATTTGGGAACCTTATGGTCAAAAGGTGGGGCAAAAATATCATAAACCTGTGGCCCAGCTGTGTATAATCTGGAACAGTTGGTTCTCAGGATGACTAATAGGAATTTGATGAAACATGTTTGCTAAAATCGAGTTGGGATTGTGCCTTTTGTTTTCTCCAAATAGCTACATCACCTCGAGTGTCTTCAGAGTTGGAGCAGGCGCGGCCTCAGACGAGCGGGGAGGAAGAGTTGCAGCTGCAGCTGGCCCTGGCAATGAGCAGAGAAGTTGCAGAACAGGTTAGTTTCTCTTGTAGTTTTGTAAATGTTAGTGTATACTTATTGGCCTGCATTAAGAATTCCATACCAGGTGGTGGAGAGGAGGCGGCATGTAGGGGTTGATGGTCCCTTTCCTTATCAAGCAGCTCAAAGTAATTTGAGAAATTTGCCAAGAAAAGTTGCCTCCTGGCTTCAGTGATCCATGATAACTGACAGCAGCAGTTATTCAGCATGTGTTCAGTATTATGAAGCAACAGCTGCCGCCAAATGTGCGAACTCTCCTTTCGGAAACGACAGTAGTCCATCTAGTAGAGAAGCAGAGTGTTAGAACTGCAGGACGGTGTGCTCGCTCAAGTCAGTTTTCCAGTTTGAGCACTAAAAACAGGAACTCTCCGATGGTGGCGAAGTGCGTAGCCTCAAAAGAAAGTAAATGCTTGTCAGTGGAAGGTACAAGTTTTGAAAGAGGAGTTGGATCATTTTGGTATTTATGTATTGATTAAAAAAAAGCACAGCATGGCCAATTCAAAACAGAGAGCAGGGGGATAAAAATGAACAGAGCTAAACAGTATTGAAATCACAGCTTTATTTAAAAGGCTTTGGGAAATTGGAAGTTCTGTCCCTGGTGCCACAAGGAGTGGGCAGGGGTGGGCATTCCACAGTTGGGGAACTAGTGTTACTAGAAAGGCACTTTCAGGGCCCAGGTGGACATGCCCAGGTGAGGCTCCAATACGTGGCCCCCCATCTACCGTAGAAATGGGATGCTGGGTGCATGCCTAGGCTTCATGGGCAGCCTGTCCTTCCTGAGGGAGGAAGGGCTGGAAGGCAGAGAACCTAGCCGGGTACAGAGAGAAGAATGGGCCACCCTCTACCCCACCACTCCCGAGTGGTGCAGCTGTCAGCAGCACCCACCCCATCCTCC
Organism: Podarcis raffonei; assembly: GCF_027172205.1. Lineage (NCBI taxonomy): Eukaryota > Metazoa > Chordata > Lepidosauria > Squamata > Lacertidae > Podarcis > Podarcis raffonei. The sequence goes on along the minus strand of NC_070615.1, from coordinate 46,559,705 downwards.
AGGGCACAGGCTGCTCCAGCAGCGACTGCCTGTTGATGCGCGGGAGCTTCTGGGCCAGTGTGGGCTGCGAGCCCCACCCAGCGTTACCTCAGCTAACAGGAGCACCGCAACCACACTGGCTATCGTGTCCCAGGCAGACGGGCGCAAATGTTGGTTGTTATGTGGGGCCTCCAGGATGAGGGGTTGGACTCAGTGACCTATGGGACGCCTTCCATCTGTACAATTCTATGATTCTGTGATTCTTATAGCTCCTGCATTTACCTAACTAGATAGTTGAGCTTTAGTGTGCTTAGCTTGTTGGTAGAGGCTCTGTCAGTGAATGAAGGATGGTGGTGAACCAAGCATGGGAAATGAAAGGGGGGGGGACTTTCTTAATGGTAGCCCCTACACTACAATGCCCTCTCTAAATAAATATTTTTGCTCACCTCTTTTCTCTTGATTTTTTGGTCTTCACTGCCAAGGGAAGGTTTGACTGAGCTTTTGGTTTTACTGCTTGTTCTTAGGTGTAGAAATGACCTAAGTTCTTAGTGTCCAGCTAGTTTTGTCCTCTAGCTGGACTAGTAGTCTGCTGCTTAACTTTGGCTGGCTAAAACTAAGTGACTCATACAACTATAAGAACATAAGAGCAGCCTGGCTGATGGATCAGGGCAAAGGTCTATCTAGTCCATCCTCCATCCTGTTGTCACAGTGGCCAACCAGATGCCCACGGGAAGCCCGCAAGAAACAGCACTGTTCCCCATTTGTGATTCCCCACTTGCGATTCCCAGCAAATGTTATCCAGAGGCATACCACCTCCGACATTAGAGCTTTCTTTTTTCCTCTTGAATAGTCTGTTGTTTGGTGTGTGTTTTTAAAGCTTCTTACATTCCTATCCTGTCTTCCTTTCATCACAGAACTCATGGTGGCAGTGTCTAATGTTAATTAAATTATATTAGGCTGTCTTTTAAAAAGATTTGTGTAGCTTTGGCTTCTACCAGTAGAGGACCCGTTGTTTTTAAACCTGGCATGAATGAAGTAACAATGGATGACTGTTATATGACTCCCACTCTCATCTTCTCCCCTCCCCACTGGGACCTCTTTTTCCAGGAGGAGCGCCTTCGGCGTGGCGATGATCTGAGATTGCAGATGGCTTTGGAGGAAAGTCGCAGAGATACAGTGAAAATTCCCAAAAAGAAGGAGGTAGGCCTTGGGTCAGTGAAAATATTCCTAGCCATCACAGGGAAGGTTCGGATGCACTGGCTATGCAGTTAGGAATGGATGGGGTGCTCTCCAGTTGTGTAAGCATGTGAAAGAGTGCATGGTTGTAATTCCCCGCCCCGGTTCTGGGATAAAAGCCCAAATAAGCAGCTAAGGGCATGTGAAAGAGCAAGATGAGGCATTTTCTTTCCTTGCAATCTCTCTGTCCCTCTCTCTCTAAATGAGTTATGTGTCTACTGGAGATGTTGTGCCCCTGCTAAAAATAAACCTCTTCATCTGCAGCACGGAACTCTGCTGGACCTGATGGATGCCCTGCCCTCTTCAGTGCCAGCTCCTCAGAAAGGAGAGCCGTGGGGGCCACCACCTGCAGCAAGCCAAGCTGACCCATGGGCCCCCTCTACAGTTAGCAGTTCCACCTCAGACCCCTGGCAGTCATTTGGTAAGAACATGGCAATCGACGGATGCTGCAGTGATGATCTGTTGACCCTTGTTGTGACTCTCCTGGATAAATTACTTCCCTCCAAGGCCACTTTGAGTTTAAATTTTCTCTCTAGGTTAGTGACCCCGCCCCCCAATTTTCCTTTTGTATATAGCTTATTCAGTGGTAGACTGTGACAGTCTGCTATTGCCTTCCCCTTTGTTTGGTTAGTTATGAATATTGCTTGTGCAGTTGTCAGGGTAAAAAAGATGAATTATGTCCCAAATGCTAAAACAACAGAAAATGGATAAAAGCAGCAAAAATGGAGAAACCAGGCACAGAAAAGAAAAATAGAATAAGCACCAGGCAAGCTCCCCTGGAGACAGAATTCCAAAGACTGGGGTGGGAGGAGAGGGCTCAATATCCTTTTGGACTCAGATGGGTGGGGTACAAATAATAAATTATTATTATTCCTCTCAGTGCCACCTGCTTTCTGCCACTGTCATCCCTGTGCAAGCCCTTGCTATCACAGTTTTTCGGTGCTGGCTGTCATGCATGAGACAGTTTGTGGTGGCTGTTTCCTCCTTTTATGGTCTCACATTGTGCCTTTGTTCTGCTTCGCCTCCTGATTTTGCCCTGTTGATTGCTGCAATATTAGGAGGGGGGAAAATATGATCTGTGATTTCCCTAGACCGACCTGAGCATATTTGCCTGTGTCATAGAGATTGTGGTGGAGTTTTTGCTGATTTCCAAAAAGCAGTTACCGTATTTTTCGCACGATTGGACGCACCGGACCATAGGACGCACGTAGTTTTCAGGGGGGGAAATCAAGGAAAAAATATGATTCCCCCCCCCAGCTCTGGGAGCAGTGGACAGGCTGCACGCAGCCTGTGCGCTACTCCAAGACCTTCTCCCTGCTTTTGCGGGAGGTGGCAGAATTCCCCCACCTCCCGCAAAAGCCCACAGGAGCCCCGCGTGACTCCTGCGGGCTTTTCGACCAGGAGGGAGAAGGGACTGAAACGGCCCGTCAGTCCCTTCTCCCTCCTTGGGGAAAAGCCCCCAAGAACCGCTCGCTCTTTAAAGGCTGTGCGGCTCCTGCGGGCTTTTCTAGGAGGTGGGGGAATTCCTAGAAAAGCCAGCAAAGCCGTGCAGCCCCTTTAAAGAGCGCACGGCTTTTGCCTGCTTTTGCGGGAGGTGGGGGAATTCCCCCATCTCCCGCAAAAGCCCGCAGGAGGGAGAAGGGACTGACTCGGCCAGTCAGTCCCTTCTCCCTCCTTGGGGAAAAGCCCCCAAGAGCCGCTCGCTCTTTAAAGGGTGCGCGGCTCCTGCGGGCTTTTCTAGGAGGTGGGGGAATTCCCCCACCTCCTAGAAAAGCCAGCAGAAGCCACGGAGCCCCTTTAAAGAGCGCCTGGCTTTTGCCTGCTTTTGCGGGAGGTGGGGGAATGCCCCCATCTCCCCCAAAAGCCCACAGGAGGGTTGGAGAGTAGCGGGAAGGCATCGCTGCCTTCCCGCTGCCCCCCAATCTCTGGGGCTGGCGATGGGGGAAGCGCTGCTTTCCCCACCGCCAGCCTCCAACCCGGGTTGGAGAGTAGCGGGAAGGCATCGCTGCCTTCCCGCTGCCCCCCAATCTCTGGGGCTGGCGATGGGGGAAGCGCTGCTTTCCCCACCGCCAGCCTCCAACCCGGGTTGGAGAGTAGCGGGAAGGCATCGCTGCCTTCCCGCTGCCCCCCAATCTCTGGGGCTGGCGATGGGGGAAGCGCTGCTTTCCCCACCGCCAGCCTCCAACCCGGGTTGGAGAGTAGCGGGAAGGCGTCGCACGCCTTCCCGCTGCCCCCCAATCTCTGGGGCTGGCGATGGGGGAAGCGCTGCTTTCCCCACCGCCAGCCTCCAACCCGGGTTGGAGAGTAGCGGGAAGGCATCGCTGCCTTCCCGCTGCCCCCCAATCTCTGGGGCTGGCGATGGGGGAAGCGCTGCTTTCCCCACCGCCAGCCTCCAACCCGGGTTGGAGAGTAGCGGGAAGGCGTCGCACGCCTTCCCGCTGCCCCCCAATCTCTGGGGCTGGCGATGGGGGAAGCGCTGCTTTCCCCACCGCCAGCCTCCAACCCGGGTTGGAGAGTAGCGGGAAGGCATCGCTGCCTTCCCGCTGCCCCCCAATCTCTGGGGCTGGCGATGGGGGAAGCGCTGCTTTCCCCACCGCCAGCCTCAAAGAGCAGACTCTCCTGGCTTCAGCGGAAGCAACGCAAAGCCTCCGGAGCGCAGGCTTAGGAGGCTTTGCCTTGCTATCGCTGAAGCCAGGGAGCCTGCATTCGCTCCATAGGACGCACACACATTTCCCCTTCATTTTTGGAGGGGAAAAAGTGCGTCCTATAGAGCGAAAAATACGGTAATATGAGAGTGGATAGGTCTAATGGAATGCTCAGTTGACTGAACAGTGTGCTGCTGGCCTCTGGTTTGAAGGTCTCTCTTTGTTTTTTAAAACTTGATTCTGGTGCTTGCTGATACAAAACTGCTCTGCTTATGGCAGAGACGACTTGTCTTCCTTGGAAAGGGGGCTTGGAATCTCACTGGTAACTATGCTGTGTTACTGATGAAGCCACTATATTAAGCAGTGACAGAACTCCAAGCCAAGTTGCTATAATTAGCAGTGCTACAGCAGTGAATTAGTTTGTTTTTAATACTGTCCGTCATGCGAAAGGATGTATTTATTTGGGGTAGTATTTAAGCAATTAAGTTGCTTGTGTGGCTTTTTCCTTTCTCGCAACCAGTGCTTATGCAGTAAAATGTAGTTTTTAATGTGTTTCAATTTTTAACCCTTTGGTAAAAGGGTTTTAGCATTTCAATGGCCTTTTAATTTTGGGTGGGTGGGGGAGAGTGCATAAAATATATGGTGCTTTATTGAACTGTTGTGGATTATCCAGACATTGTTCCTCAGCTGCTGGAGAAAGTGAAATGTCCATGCAGAAGAATAAGTCCTGTCCTAATTTTTTTGTAGAGACTGGGACTCATGCCACTGGTGCCAGGTGGGCATTCATGTGAGCTTGGCACTGTTAAGGAAGTGTAGAGCTTTCTAGCACCTGGAAAGGTTCACTTTTCTGTGTGTGTGTGTGTGTGTGTGTGTGTGTTCCTCTTCATGTGACACAGCCTTCCTAATTCGCACTGGAGGTGTGGGATAAATATATAAAACGATGTGTGTAGAAACATGGCAGATTAATGAAAAAAGGCTAATTCAGAATCTGTTTCCCAGATGTGCGCTAACTTTCAACAGACGGGAAGTTCTTTACATCGGGGAGCATTCAAATGCATTTCCTCTTCCCTGCTCCACCTTAAATGTGAAGCGATCCCATGTGTAGTTTAGGTTTTATTCCAAATTAAATGTATATCGCTCAGCTCTGAAATGATCAAACTGGAGAAATCTATTAAAGCAACATTAACGGTTGCTTTTAAAAAAAAGAACACAAGAGCCCTGCTGGCCTATTTACTCCATTGGCCAACCACCTTCTTTGGGCCAGAATGTACTACCAGGAAAACGTATTCTGCTTTGTTTGGTTTTTAAAAATAATTTTTATTAAGTTTTCAATTTTACATCTTAAAATAAACATTTTACGTACTGTTAAATATCAAACGACTTCCCTCCTTCTATTTCCTTGATTCGTTTTATTAGTCCTTCATTCCTGCATATTTTGCTGTAACCATATTAGTCAGTTCTCCACTTTAACATCACTTGAACATTAATTACATTGTTGATTTTATCCTAATGCTGCCAGCGTTTTCAGCTGTGTACAGCTATTTTCCATATACTCAATAAATATTTTCCACTCTTCTTTGAATATATGTTCTTCTTGCTCTCTTATTCTATATGTTAATACCATCTTAAGTTGCCAGTCCTCTTTGCCTGGGACCTCCCTCACTTTTCATTTTTGGGCTAACAAATCTCTGGCCGACATTGTTGCATACATAAATTTTGTTGACACTTAGGGATTTCAGTCTGGATTATTCCCAACAAAAAGGACTCTGGTCTTTTTGGGAAAGTTATTTTAAACATTTTTTTTCAACTCATTAGAGATCATTTTCCAATACCGGAAAAGCTATTTTGGGCACCTGTTCCTGAAGGGACAGGAGGTGTCTCTTGGCCCTTTGGGGGAAGTAGGGGCGGGGACAGTTTGGCTGGAGCAGGTCCTTATGTGATCTGGTTGCATAGGTACCAAGAAATCAGCTCAGGTTCATAGAGCACAGAATGTGAAGTGCTTTTAGGGCAAAAGAATAGGTAAGAAAGCCAGTTATCTATGAAAATGTCCTGAGGAAGGGAGAGACTTTTGCTTAGTCAATAGGAAAATCTAGTGGTTTTGTGGTTGTTCGGCGTCCTGTTTTATCTGCTGGTGTCAGCAATAGATGCGTCAATGAAAGGAACATAGGAAGTTGCTTTACACCAAGCTAGACTATGGGTCTGTCTGGTTCAGCAATGTCAGAAGTGACTGGCTGCATCTCTAGGGTTTCAGTCAGGGCTTCCCCCCAGTTATACCTGAAGATGCCAGGATTGTACCCAGGATCCTTTGCATGCAAAACAGATTCTCTGTCACTGATGTACAAACCCTTACCTAAAACAGAAGCTGGTTGGGTGCTGCTATCATTTTAGTTCTCTGGACAGCTGCCTCAACTATGGGGCAATTCTGACAAGTCATTGTGCAAGGCAATGCTGGATTATTATTTTTTTTGCGAAATGGTTAACAAAACAAAAGCAACACCTCCTAAGCCTAGCAAATCCTGAACCAAGTGGACCAGTTGTTGCAAAGGCACCTGGGGGTGTGCAGAGTTCGTTTACCAAACACTTGTTATCTGGGAAGTAATACTCCCTTAGTGGCTGCTGTCAGCACCAGTTACTACCAAACGGGAATAGCAGAACAGCCAGAGTTTGGTTCTCTTGTAAATCCCATGTCATTAAATACAGTAAAGGAACCCTTGGCATTGTCCCTCAGTGTTTTCCCCAAGGATCTCTGCTAGCCAGGCCAAAATGTGTTAGTGTGGAAAATTCCTGGCACTGTTGAGACTGAAATCTGCAACACTGGTCTTAACAGATCCCTTTGAATTAACGACAAATCATTCTCTACTGTATATCTTAACGCACAGCTTCATTTTACAAGTTGAAAACAAAAGACTTTAAATCCCTTGTACTGATATGCATTGTTTGCTTTCCTGATCTGCAGTTGACCATGGGACTAGACTAAAGCAATGAAAAGACAGTGCCACTCTTGCGAAGATGGCCTGCTTTTGTATATCGAGAGTTGTTCCAGCAGGCTGGACTCTTAAGGGTGATGCCTTCAATTCTCTAGCAAAGGATAATAGAATTATGGAATTGTAGAGTTGGAAGGGACCCGAGGGTCATCTAGTCCAACCCCCTGCAATGCAGGAATAGGCAGGTGGCCCATAAGAGGATTGAACCCTTGACCTTGGCATTATTAGCACTACACTCTAATAACTAGCTGAGCTAACACGTAGAATCACCTGGCTCTGCTCTAGGACAGGTTCATCATTCCCAGGTTTTCCATGAAGCCTTTGTGTGGTCCCTTCCCTGTTCCAGAATCCCAAGTTAAGGCTTTGAACTTGCCAGGATTCCGTTGGAATTGTAGGTAGATGGCTTCAGCATAGTATGGTTTGGAGCGCATGTGCACTAGATGCTTCCAGAACCAGGACACAGTCCAGCGAGTCTGCCCCAGCGGAAAACTACCGTATTTTTCGCACCATAGGACGCACTTTTCCCCTCCAAAAAAGCAAGGGAGTGTGTGCGACCTATGGAGCAAATGCAGGGGGGAGGCAGGCGGGAAAAGCCCCCAAGAGCTGCAAACAAGCTCCGTGCGCTCTTGCGGGCTTTTCCACAGGAGGGAGAAGGGACTGACTAGCCGCATCAGTCCCTTCTCCCACCTCCCAGAAAAGCCAGGAGAAGCCGCGATCTCTTTAAAGAGTTGTGCGGTTCTGCGGGCTTTTGGGAGAGGTGAGGGAATCCCCCCACCTCCCAGTAAAGCCAGGAAAGCCCTGCGCAGCGTCTCCTGGCAAGGAGACGCTGCACGGGGCTAAAGGGGAAGCCAAAACAGCGAGCGGGATCCATCCCGCTTGCTGCTTTGGCTTGCTCCATAGCTGCGCGCAACCCCTCCGGCAAGGAGAGGCTGCACGGGGCTAAAGGGGAAGCCAAAACAGCGAGCGGGATCTATCCCGCTTGCTGCTTTGGCTTGCTCCATAGCTGTGCGCAACCCCTCCGGCAAGGAGAGGCTGCACGGGGCTATGGATCCTTTAGCCCTGCGCAACCCCTCCGGCAAGGAGAGGCTGCATGGGGCTATGGATCCTTTAGCCCTGCGCAGTGTCTCCTGGCAAGGAGAGGCTGCAGGGGGCTAAAGGGGAAGCCAAAACAGCGAGCGGGATCCATCCTGTCCGCTGCCTTGGCTTGTGCCATAGCCGTGCGCAACCCCTCCGGCAGGGAGAGGTTGTACACAGCCTGTACGCTGCTCTTTGGGGCTGGGAGGGGAAAAAAATTTTCTTCTTGATTTCCCCCCCTAAAAACTGGGTGCGCCCTATGGTCCGGTGCGCCCTATAGTGTGAAAAATACGGTAATTGGCTTCTTAGATACCTGCTACACTCCTCTTGCATTTTGCGGCTGCCCTTCTGCTTGTTTGCCATGTATTGCAGAGGTCTTTTGCAATGCTTACCTTGCTTATCTCACTTGTAAAATAGGGCAGGAACTGGTGCTGCAAAGAGCCGTCTGGTCCAGATTATGCACCTTGTACAGGAATGGAATGCAGAATTTCCTTGGCTGCTATCACCCCTTTTACTCAGCCAAACACGGTTCTGGGCTTTCGCTGGAATGTTGTATGTCTCATAATGTAACCTACACAATATGAGACGCTATTTCTCTTCATCCTGTGTTGCACCACATTTTTAATTGTCTAGTCCCTGGGTCAGATTGCCCTTTTTTGTTGCTGTTAATCAAACAGCATATTAGGGAAGCCAAACTAAGGCCTGAGTCCTGGGGCTGTAAAGCTTCTCTTGTTAACTTCTATTCTTGACACAGGAAAACTAAATCAATTCTGTGTATTAAGGTACAAACAAAAACTTGTCGCTTCTAGCTGCAGCTGTGGCGTTTCCCCCCTCTCTGGCTTTCAGCATTCATTAACGCCTGCGATAAGAGCCCCTTGTTGGAATTTGCCAGCTACTTTTTCCCCCCAGGAGTGGTTTTGCAGAAATTAGATTTATGTATCTGAATGCCAGCACAGAAGGGTGACTCAGAGCAGAACAGAGGTTTTTAAGTCTTGCTTACCACTGGACTGTGGCCTTTCAAGGGGGGATAAGGGGCTTCTCAGAGGAGAAGCGTATCCTCCTAGATGCCTCCCTCTTTCCCTCTTGTTTCTCTTTGCCTGCCCTGCTTTTGTTATCTGTCTCATGAAAGAGCGACTGTGCTGGAAGCCTCCATTTATGGCAGGCCCTGGCAATTAGCATTTCTTGGATGGCATCATTGATAAAAATGCAGCAGGAGGAGGACGAGGAAATGGGAGCAGTGGGACAAGATTAGTTGTGTTCTCTGCAAAGCACTTCAGCGGCTTCCTGGGTTTTTGTTGTTGAAACAATTAAAATTGGAAGAAAAATCTGCCACCTGTTGATGAGCTTGAGCTCCTTTCAGCAGCAAGAACAGCAGCTAGCCAGAATGGGGTTTAAAACTCACAAACTTTGGCCACAAAATGGAAAAAAAGGCAATTTGGTTACTGCTTGGAGCCAGCAGGTGTGGAACAGGGGTGAGGAACTTTTGTGTCCTGGCAGACTACAGCTCCCACCATTCCTGGCCATTGGCTGTGCTGACTAGGGCTGATGGAAGTTGGTCATCCAGCAACATCTGGTGGGCACCAGGTTGCCTGTTCCTGAATGCTCTTAGACCAGGGTGCCTCAAGAGTGATCTAGGGCCAGCCATTATCTCTCTCTTATATTCCCTCCCCCCTTTGTGAAGATATGGCTATGTGTCTGCCTTGAACTCCCTGGAATAAAAACATAAGAATGAAGTATAAGAAATAAGAACATTATTGGGGGACATCCTGTTCTTCTTACCTCACAGCACCAATTGCTTCCTTCTGCACCAAAGCTCATTGCTGCTAAACCAAACTGATTCCTGCATTGCAGGGGGTTGGACTAAGAGACCCTTGGTTCCCTTCCAACTTTACAATTCTATGATTCCATGAATCTTGTGTTAGAATTTGCATTTTAAGAATTCTTTATGTTCACACAGTGGCTGTCTTTCAGTGGAATTTATTTTAAGCATAGCCATACTCGAGGGCAAAGAACATTTTGTGTTGGGGTAGGTTAGGAAGTGTTGGTCATCCTACCGGAGTTTGTCTAAAACAGTTCTATCTTCCATGTCATTTTGCTGGCATGCATGGCATGGGGGATGAACACAGGCCTGATCCTGTGCTTGACAGATGATGCTGGGTAAGTCCAGAATGGGAAAGGATTTGGCAACTGCGAGAGAGCCACGCCGTGGTTAGTGTGTCGGCCCAGGAACAGACAAGTCAGGTTCAAATATCTAATTTAGCTATCTGTTCATTGAGTGTCTTTGGGCTAAGTTACTCTCAGCCTAGCCTATCTCACAGGTAGTGCCTGTTCTCAAGTTTATATGCCTGTTAATGTATTACTTGGGATTATGTTTTCTTTGCTGTCAGGTGCCAAACCAGCAGCCTCCGTCGACCCCTGGGGAGCCCCAGCAGTGCCCTCTGCTGCCCAGCCTGTTCCAAAGAATGTAGACCCCTGGGGTCCCTCTCAGCCACCCTCTGTGGCAACAAAAGCCGCTGTTGATCCCTGGGGAGCAGTGCCAGCAAACAAGCCTCTTTCTGCTTCTGGTAAGCAGCATGTTTGCGACTCACCTTTCTGTTCCTCCCTTAGTGGAGCTCACAGCAAAATACATGCCTGCTGGTGGTTCTTGCACCTGGGGGGATGGTTGGCACTGACACAGAATCTTAACACTTTTGCGAATGCACCATTTAGAAATATGGTCTGTCTTGGGCAGTGGTGGGTGGTTTTGTTTTACCTTTGTTTAGGTGAACTTTCTAGGCCAGTGGTTCCCAACCTGTGGGCCACAGACCACTCCCTCTCCCTTGACTGAGTTATTCCAAGGGGCCAGCCAGAGTTTGATTTCCTTTGCATTTTGAGCTTTGCTGGTACACCTTGTCAGCCTGCAGTGCTGGTCCCTCTCCCCTCCCCTGTTTTGGTCACTCCTGGGCCACACTTGGTCACACATGTGCCCAGTGAAGTGGATTGACTTGTTCCTGCTTGGACCAGAGAGTGGCCTGAAGACCATAATGGCAGGTGTACTGCTGAAAATAAGCAGCCTGAGCCCTGTGAGCCACCTGGAGCTTCACAAAGGTAGGGCAGAATGGGAATGAAATCAAATAAACAAGCCCTCCAATCTCTCTTAAACCGAAGGGAGTGAATCACTTGCTCTGCTAATCCTAAAGTGGCCACTCACAAACTGGTGCCCTCCAGATGTTGTTGGACAGCTTCTCCCATCAACCCTCTCTATTGACTATGCTGGTGGGGGCTGCTGGGAGTTGTAGTTTAAAATATCTAGAGGGCACCAGCTTGGAAAAGGCTTGTCCCAGAGAGGTAATATTCCCAGTTCTGATAGGGACAGTTTGGCCTCTGCTGGGACAGTAGGGGAAGCAGCTTCATCTCTTGCCTTACAGATGTGTCCCTTGCTGTGGCCTAACTGAATCCCACTAACAGTAGGACCTTGTTGTTCTGCCCTGCAGGTAGTAAATCTTTTGACCTCTTCAGCAACTTAAATGGGGCAATTAAAGATGACTTTTCTGAATTTGACAACCTTCGGACATCTAAAAAGCAAGGTATGTGTGAAATAAATGCCAAACGAATGTGTGATAAAGGTGCCTGAGCGTGATAGAGCTTTGGAATTTCCAGTTGCACCAGTCCTCTTTCTGCACACACTCACCCACCCTCCAAGTGTGTCTAGACTTACCATAAATGGAAGATAAAAAGGCCAGTATTCTGGAGGGGAAACTGCATATTTTTTAAAGCATATTTTCTGAACTTTATTTAGAACTTCGTCCTTCGATAATTTTTAATCAAGATGTACCTTTCAGGCTGTCAGCCCAAAGCCTGGAGACATTAAAAATGTCACAGTTGCAGTAAATTCAGCCGAGGGCTAATGGGGTAGAGGATGCTGTAGAAATTTGGTTTGAGTGGAAATTCTGAGTTAAGATTTTGAGAGCACATGATCCGCTGGGAATGACTCCTCTGCGGGCACCACTGAAACAGACCAGAGTCGACCAAGACCATTGTTGTGCAAGGCTCCCCCGCTGGTTTCAGTTGTGGTTGCTCTGGAATTCCCAGTGCACTTTGCTCCAAAGCGTTTGGAAAGCTGCTTGGCTCTCCTGTTGCACTGTACGTTTTGCAGCAATTGAGAGACAGCAATTCAGTTGGAATTTGATTTTCTTGTGTGCGGTGGGTTCCATTTCCCCCACAGAGCCTAAAAGGAACTTGTTCATGGTGTGGCGGAACAGAGGATGCTGCTTTACAGGCGTATTTATCCATTTGGCCCAGTAGGCCTGGGCGATGTATCAATACATTGTCCAGGACTGGTTTGAAGGCCAGAGGGCGATGGCACCTTCATCCTGCGGTTTATCGTGGGTGGGGCTTGCCTGCCACCCTGCGCCTTACCTTCCTTCTCCGACTGCCTCATTCCACCCTGCGCCAGGCGCTGGTGGCGGCAGGAGCTGAGGCAGTTTCACCCTGATGCCTCGTGGGACCATGGCCAAATGATGCACCTTCCTTTTCAACACTGCGATGTATCAGCCTATCACGATGTTTAGCTGGTGATACATCATGATGTTGAAAAGATGATATTGCCCAGCCCTATAGCCCAGTATTGCCTATTCTGAAAGGCAGCAGCACTCCAGCACTTTGGGCAGAGAGAGAGCCCTTTCCGATCTCCTGCCTGAAGAGGAATTGAACAGAGCACCTGCTCTCTTGTTGAACCACGTGACACCTGCCTAGTCCATCACCTTTGGGTTCTCAGTGTTGTGGAAATCTATGTAGAAGGAAAAGACCCACATCTGACCTCATCCTGCATATTTTATAGCTATTTATTTTGATTTAAGCGGTTTGTGTGATCTGGCTAAAGGCAGGTCAAGCTGTCTGTCTGTCTCTCTTTTAAATAGTCAAGCCCTTTGATCATGGGGCATGGCTGAATGCACAGTTTTGTAATGGCAATAGAATAGAGGGGAGTCAAAAAATCTCATGCTTCTGAATGTCTTCTCCATAGAGACAATTAATCCGTGTCTGTATCCAACAGCACTCTAAAGAAGGATACCAAGGTCAGTTTGTAGAAACTTTCTATTATCTTACCCTGTAATTGCGATTCTAGAGTCCTTATTCTCCAGAATGGGAAGGACTCGTGCCTGACCTGCTTTAGATGCAACACCTTTTAATGGTCCCATTAAATGAAGTGATTTTGGGGGAAGTAAAAGCAAGCACACACACACACCAAGATTTGAGGCTCTCTAGTGGTAGAAAGCTATATAACGTCCCCATTCCCCATGTTAGGTGTATGTCTCAGCCTTAAATGCATTTACTTGGAAGCAACCCCATTGAGTTCTAAGCACATTGGCTTAGGACTGCAGTCCTTTAGCATGGCAGTAAAAACAGGGACAAACGAAATACATTACAAATACAGAAGCATGTATTCTGACATGAAGGAAACATATTCTCCCCCTCCCCTTTTCAAAAATTCATATTTTCTTTTCTGGCGATTCAGGTTCCACTTTGTCAGCCCAGAACAGTGGCACGACCAGCCCTGACCTCTTTGACTCTCAGCCTGCCAACTCAGCCTCGAGTAAACAAAGCACGGCTCGGAAAACTCCCGAGTCTTTCTTGGGCCCCAACGCTGCTCTGGTGAACCTGGATTCCTTGGTATCGAAGCCTCCCAAGCCAGCCCCTTCACTGAACCCGTTCTTGGCTCCAGGTACATCTTGGTCTTGAGAGCAAATTTGCTGTTCAGATGGGGCTGGGTGGGGTGGGGACAACAGTCGTTAAAAGCAGAAGTTGCTTGGCCAGACTCAAGGGTTCACCCAGCTCAACACCCCACCTACTGAAGGCAGTTCTGAAGCAGGGAGGTGTCCATCCCTTGTGAATAATCCCAAGCCTTGGTAGTTTACATGTGCTGCTCTCCCCCCCCCCCCCCCCCAGTGCTGCTCCTGTGTGTCTTCACAGGGGCCTGCAAGGCAGGCTGCTAATGTTGCCATTTTACGCATGGCAAACAGAAGTTGAGGCCTTAGCTTAAATTGCCACTGGTAGAGTTAATCCTGTATGTAACAATTTAATCACCGAGTGCATATGTGTATGTATTATGGTGTATCTCGCCATTCTTCTAAGGAGCTCAAGGTAGCATACATGGTAATTTCCCCCACCAAGCTGTTTCCCTTCCCATTCTCAGTAGCAGGACAGTTCTGTACGTTGGAGCAGCCTGTATTTTTCTTCCACCATTAAAGCGGCTGCTTATCAAGTTCAATGGGTGGCTTTGCCTTCATGCATTTTGAGAGCAAGTTCATGATTTGGGGACAAGGTGGGCCAAATCTGTTGCATCTGTGCCCTGGGGATGGAAGGGTTTTGTAAGGGGAGTGCTGTAGCCCCTAAGCCCAAGGGGCACATGTGGAGATACAGTTGGAACTTAAGCAACCACAAAACACAGTTCAAGCAACCTTTTTTTGAGCTTCAGTGACTTGTTCTGGCTATTTTAGTTCTCAGTAGTTTGAGAACACCCTCAGAGGAAGACAGCCAAATTTTAGTAGCTAATGCCCTGCCCCTCTTGTTATCGGCGCTCACGAAGAAGCTATTACCAGGGTCACGAAGGTCTGACAAAAAAAACCAAACTGTGTACAAGGAATTTGTAGCTTGGCAGTCGGCCCAAATGTCCTATCCTGGGAAAGTTCTTCTTTGCCATTTTCCAGCTTCTCCCTCCCTCCCTGGATATGACTTGCTGAAGTTACACGTTCATGACATATGTTAAATATGGGCCTGGTCCAAAGAATCCGTGCAGCAGGTTCTGTGCATCCACGATCGCTCCAGGCTTCTGTTTTCATGCTTCATGCTGAGCTGCTTTTGGAACTTAGGGGGAGTTTCCAAGGCTAAATGCTAATATATCTGACAAGGCACACACAAGCTCCAAGGCACGCCCTGAAAGTAACCCACTGCATTTTGTCTATGGAGTGCCTGTGCTGTTTTTGGATGTTGACTCTGCTTGTCAAGGCTGTCCATCTACAAAAGCGGAGAGGAGAAATCAGTATACAGCAGTCTTCACCAGTGGGACTGATGGCAGCTGTACTCCCAAACATCTGGAGGGCGCCAGGTTGGCAAAGGCTGGCACAGAATTTCCTTTGAAGAGCAGTACTGGCATCAATTTGTTACTGGGCCGAGTATAAGGCTGTGTTGTGTTGACTTATAAAGCCCTGAACAACCTGGGGACCTGGGTGCCTTTGCCCATATAAACCATACCAGCTCCTGATACCTTGGGAGGAAGCCCTTTTGGTTGTGCCACAGCCTTCAGAAATGCATCTGGTGGCGGGACAACCTTCTCTGTCATGCTCAGTTTGTGGAGCCATCTCCCTCCAAAATACGGCAGGTGCCAATCTTGCTTACCTTTTGGTGCCTCATGAAAACATGGTTATTCACCCAGGCCTTGCAGGGGGCAGGGAGTTAATGATACCTGGTTTACAGAACTAATGGAGTTTATTATTGTATTCTAAACTGCATGCATCTAAATGCGCTTTTATTGGTTTCAGATTTTGCTTATTGATAGCCTTCTATGTGAGGTTTTAAACTGCACTGGGATTGGAATGGAAGGGTGGCGAACATAGATAGATAGATAGATAGATAGATAGATAGATAGATAGATAGGAAATGAAAGGGGATGTTATAGGAATGTGTTGCAGTTGTTAACTTAGACAAAAGTTTGGGATAACTCTCAGGTTCTCAAACCTTATCAAGGAGGGTGAGTGCATTTGGAAAGCAAGACGTCACAACGCCTTGGTAAACTCTGCAGAATCGTCTCTTGGTTGTGCTAGGAAGCTATTGGCAGTGGGGCAATAGCATTTTCTTTCCAAACAGTTTTTCTGGCAACGTTCATTGCTCAGGTGTGTAACCCTGTTGCCCTCTAAAGAGATGTCACCCCAGAGCAGAGGGCATCACACTCTTCTGCCTCGGGTTTTGGGGGAGCCTGGGCAATGTATCATCTTTCGGGGGAAGTTTGGACCGGTGTGGAATCTTGTCTTGTATTTGTGCGGACGACTCCCTTTCAAATCAGATATACTTAACAGGCTCACGTGCCTCTCTTGCCCCCACCCCCTTGTCTTTCCCCTAGGAACGGCCGCCGCCGCTGCCCCTGCTGCCGCCGCTCCAGCTCCATCGCTAATCAACCCCTTCCAAGTGAATCAGCCTCAGCCCCTCACTCTCAATCAGCTGCGGTCGAGCCCCATCATGGGAAGCAGCCCGTCCTTCAGCAGTGTGCCAGCGGCGGGCATGGAGCCTGTACCTCTGCCTTCCGTGGCACCGGTGGCGATGGCACCCATGCCAGTCATGGGCACCGTGGCATCTCTTACCAGAATGGGCCATGGGATGAACGTGGGGCTTGTGGGCGCAGTGGCTCAGCCTCTTCACAGTACCGGGCTCCCGTCCTCGGCCTCCCAGCCTGCTAACGCTACCAATCCTTTCCTCCTATAAAGGCCAAGGTGGTGGAACCTAACTTGGCAAGAGGTTTTGCAGGACTGAGTGGAATTTTCTGAGGCCGGTTCGGGCTGAACTGTGTGTGTGTACAAGAGACTTTGGGGGTGCAGGGGGTACTAGGCTTGTGGTTTACAGTTGCATTCGTTGCAGATTTCTCTCCCTACTCACTGTTTAATCTCAACCTAGCCTTCTCCCACAGATGGTACTTCTTACTTTCAGCTTGCGGGAGCATCGCATAAAAGGTCCACACTTGCACCATGAAAAATAGATTTTCTTCTCTCCCTTTTCCCCTCCCCCCTTTTTTTGTTAATCACTTCAATATTATAAGAAGTACCTGCCATTTTTAGTAGACCATGTGCCGGACTGTGAAGCAGCTGCAACCCGCGTCTGCCAGAGCCCCATCCTTGTAAAGAATAGATTGGAGACTCAAAGGCGCTAGTGGACATATTTGCACATAACTATATACTGTTCTAGACTGTTGGTTCACCCATAGTCCTTATACATCTTAGGAGAAAAGAGAGGGATGTGGGGTGTCCAGGAATTATATTTCTCTCCCCTGCTTGTACACTAAAGCATGGTAGCGCAAACTGTACCTGTGGACTGGGGTCGGGTGGGGTCGGGTTGGAGCTGGCGGAAAAGGCAAGCTTGTTGAAAGCGGGACAGAAGCAAGCTCTCATTTGGTTGTGAAATCCTACAGGTGTGCTGTTTATTTTAATGCAGTGTTGAGTTTGTACCCTTTCAAGGACTCGTCAAGGACTTCTGTCTGAGTGGCTGGCATGCTGCGCTTGTGTTCAGGAGTGTTTCGCTCTGTGCTTGTCCGATAGTGAGTTCATTTGGACATTAATGTGCGTAGTTATCCTTTCTTTTAAAAAATGACTTGCAATGCAGGTTAAAAAGGAAGAGAGGGGGTGAGGGAGGAGGCAACATTGAATTCAACTTCATTGGGGCAAGTTTGGGAACTAATTTGGGATGAACTCTACTAATATGTAGTTATCCTTATATACTTTTTTGCACTTTTTTTTTTAAAGAAAGACTAGTACCATTTTGGATTTGAGTTGGCAAGATTGGCACTCGGTTTCTGTCTTGCTAATTTTTATAATGTGGTTCTTATTTAACAGTCTGTAGCTTCGGTAGACTTTATCAGGTCTAGCTAAAAAATTAAGTTACAGTAACTTTATGATTTAATGCCCTCTTATTTATATATTTTATACATACATATATATATATATATATTAGCTCTTGGTTTCCATAAAGAGAATTTAAAAGGGAATACTGATAAACCTTTTGCTTTTGGACGAAGAGTTTGAAACGAAAGCTGAAGGCGCTCCTGTGGCATAAACTTTGAGTGGCATATGAACGTAAGATGTCATTTATAACGAAAACACTACAGTTGCCTTTCCCCCTCCCTCTTTTACGATTATGTCTCCCTCGTGATGAATGGAAAGACTCTGAAGCCTTTTATAGACAGAAGATCATGAAAGACCACTTCTCTCTTGTAATAACTTTGGGAAACTTTTAAAGGAAAACGCTGTATGATTGTTAATTTTAATCAACTAAATTCTTCTAACTAAAGATGCACTCTGTGCTAATAACCTGCTCTGTTTACAGTCTTCTTTGCAAAGTGAATTTTTGATTACTCACTAAGCCATACTCAGGTTGAAGTCGTCGTTACCGGCTCTCTTTAAAAATGGCAACTCGCTTGGCTAAGTGGGCTGCCCTTTGTTTTCCTAACCCTTCTTCTTTGCAGTGCTAACTAAAAGTGGCAGAGCACCTCCTTGGCAGGCGGGATGTTCTTGGTTGAGTCCCAGGCATCTCCAGGTAGGACTGGGAATGCCCACCTCTTAAACCCTGCAGACCCACTGCCAGTCAGTGCCCCCACAGCACTGAGACAGGTGGACAGAGACTGGGTGACATCTCCAGCATCAGACCAGATTGTCGAGGTACCTGGTTCATAAGCTTTTGCTCGAAGATCATGACAACCGTGGCATTAATGGGCCTGCAGTCATTTCGAGAAATGCTAGTGGAAGTCTTGAGGCTACTGTAGATAAAGCAGCTACTTGCCAGGATACTTGTGGCTGTATAAGCCTAACCACCTCACCCCACCCCCTGTGGCTTTTCATTTTCTTAGCCCAGAGATTCTAGATTTCTCCCTTGCGTCCAACAGGCCTCAACAAAAGTTAGCTCTTTGAGCAACAGTGGAGATGCTATGAAGAACCCAGGTGGTTTGGCGTTCTAGAACTTAGGAATTTAGCCTCCAGAACATGTTACAGCAAATGGGAGCGGAACCAAGTATGTTTCAGCCCAATGTTGGTGTATTTCTTGCTTGTTGGCTATGCTTTCTTCGGTTGGGGTGGGGGAGGGGAGGGGGTGGGGCTCATCCTGACAGGCAAAGGGAGGTGGTGGAAGAAATTGGTCCAGTTTACAGCTTGTCACATTTCCAGAACCAGCTTGCGAACTGAAACACAGCCATCCTTCCAAGATTTGCGCTCGCTGAATTTTCTGATGGAGTTCTCCACAACCGAAAAATGTTCAGAAATGCATTTATGGGGGAAAGCGGACACGGCGATGTCTATATTTGAAAAAAAATGACACACACAAAAATGCATTGCGATAGGGGGAATTATTTGCAAGTTGGGGAAAAAATGATTACATAGAGAGAGGCATGCACAAAAATGCATTCACATTTTTGTGCAGGATTTATAAAAATTGCACCCTGGTGAGACCAAAGTTAATATCAGAAAAACGAGAGAAATTGAAATTGACACATTTGGTCATGCTTACATCATGGACAGGTCTCGATCCACATTCAAGGGGTTTTCCTAAAAAAAATTAAATATATAAAACATCTTAGCCATCCGTATTCCAAATGTTTCCTGCTCAAGGTAATGCTTTTCTTAAATAAACATGAAGTGTAGAATAAAAAACACACATCTGTTTCCTGATGCTTCTTGTCTCTCTTTCTTTCCTGGCTACACCCACCCACACCCCTGGCAATCTTCTTCAAATAAAGCAATTTAATGCTTTTGAAAGAAAGGGTATCGAAAAACAGCCTTACTGGTCAAGTTGACCAAAGATTTTGTGAAACCATTGTGTCATTTTAAGCCCTCGCAAAAGGCGATCCGGTTGTTAACGTTCTGCTAGTTGAAGCTGAAGTGTGGCGTGCGACCAACCCAAAGATGTTTTGCATTGTGTCCTAGCAGAATCGCAGCCCGCCAGAATGCCGCTGGAAGGGAGCAGGAGTCGTGCTGCAGCGCCGGTGCAGTTTTGCCTCTTCGCTGCAGCAACGCCTTGTGGGAAGCCACTGTGTAAAGTCAAATAGCATGGAGGCAAAGGGGCATGCAGCCGATTCCTCATGCAGAAGGGGACTCGGGGCTCCCTGCTACTCAACTGTCCGTTCCCCGTGACAATGCAGTAAAAAGGCCTCTTTTGAGACGTTTAAAAGTTCATGCGTACAAGTAACTTCTTACCAGAGCAAACAAGTACCCGGATCCCACCAGGGGCCAGAATAGGTGGAGAGCTATGGCGCTCTGCACTCCTTCCCTGGAGCAAATCTTCTGCCTTAACAGGGCTCAAGGGCGTGTTGCTGCTGGCGGTTCTCTGCTCAGCCAGGCTTTGGAGCTCATCATCTTCTAAACAGGCATTTTGGTTTAAACAAGTGTCCTTCTCAGACAAACAGGTGCTCATTGCCTTTGCAAAGAATGCCATCTCCTCCCCCCGCTCCAATGTTATGTTTGATTTCATGTTATTTCGAGGTGCCTTCTGGAATCTAACCTTGGGCAGAAATTGCCTGTATTTTCCAGAGCATTCAAGAAGGCCTCTTTCTCAGATACAGCAAATCTGCCGATAACGCAGATCTGGGTTTTCCAGTTCAGAGAGAGAGGCTGGTTTTTGATATTTTAAGTCAAGAGAACTTTAAATCATTATTTAAACCACCACGGCGCTTTTTTAAAAAGTCACAATTTAAAAAAATCATAAATTATGTTCTCATTATTTTCCTAAGCGTACCATTTTGCTCCGATCACAAAAACATATTGACTTGATATTGTAGAGAAACCTCTTTTGACAACCTGAGATGGGGCACGGTTTCTTCTATACAGGCAATGCCCGGACACTGAGGTCCAGCTCCGAGGGCCTTCTGACGGTTCCCTCATTGCGAGAAGTGAGGTTACAGGGAACCAGGCAGAGGGCCTTCTCGGTAGTGGCGCCTGCCCTGTGGAACACCCTCCCTTCAGATGTGAAGGAAATAAGCAGCAATCTTATCTTTAAAAGACACCTGAAGGCAGCTCTGTTTAGGGAAGTTTTTAATATTTAATGCTGTATTGTTTTTAACACTTTATTGGGAGCCGCCCAGAGTGGCTGGGGAAACTCAGCCAGATGGGCAGGGTATAAATAAATAAATTATTATTATTATTCTGTTGGGCGAGCGGTTTTCGTCGACCCTCCCCCTCCCCAAAAGCTCAACAACTTTGGGCATTTCCCCCCATTTTCTTAATTTGGAGTTCCCCAAAATAGGGGGCGTCTTATACATGGGGGTGTGTTATACACGGAAAAATACGGTATCCTAGTTCAAAGAGACACCTTAGCATGGCAAAAACACTCCAGGAGAAGGTATCAGGTTTAGCAGCCGTGAATTTGTGTAAATCCTCTTTTAAAGCCATCCAAAATTTCAGACCTTCCAAGGGTACCTATTTTCCAGGGACAGTCCCGTATTTACAGAAACCTTCCCGGTTTCTGATTTGATCCCTGAATGTCCTGATTTTCCTTATGAGGTCCCTATTTTCATTAGAGAAATGTTGGAGGGTATGGTAGGATGTTCCTATTTTCATCGGAGGGTATGGAGTTATGCGACCCCCAAGCCAAGGAGAAAACTATACAACCTTTAGAAGGCATCTGAAGGCAGCCCAGTATAGGGAAAGTTTTTTTTTAAAAAAAATGTTTAATGTTTTATTATGTTTTTATATATGTTGGAAGCTGCCTAGAGTGGCTGGGGCAACCCAGTCAGATGGGTGGGGTATAAATAATAAAATATATAATTATCATGGAATAGGATGTCCCTGTTTTTATTGGCAGAAAGTGAGGAGGAATTAAAGAACCTTTTAATGAGGGTGAAAGAGGAGAGTGCAAAATATGGTCTGAAGCTCAACATCAAAAAAACGAAGATCATGGGCACTGGTCCCATCACCTCCTGGCAAATAGAAGGGGAAGAAATGGAGGCAGTGAGAGATTTTACTTTCTTGGGCTCTATGATCACTGCAGATGGTGACAGCAGTCACGAAATTAAAAGACGCCTGCTTCTTGGGAGAAAGGCGATGACAAACCTAGACAGCATCTTAAAAAGCAGAGACATCACCTTGCCAACAAATGTCCGTATAGTTAAAGCTATGTTTTTCCCAGTAGTGATGTATGAAAGTGAGAGCTGGACCATAAAGAAAGTTGATCGCCAAAGAATTGATGCTTTTAAATTATGGTGCTGGAGGAGACTCTTGAGAGTCCCATGGACTGCAAGAAGATCAAACCTATCCATTCTGAAGGAAGTCAGCCCTGAGTGCTCACTGGAAGGACAGATACTGAAGCTGAGGCTCCAATACCTTGGCCGCCACATGAGAAGAGAAGACTCCCTGGAAAAGGGATGTTGGGGAAGATGGAGGGCACAAGGAGAAGGGGACGACAGAGGACGAGATGGTTGGACAGTGTTCTCGAAGCTCCCAGCATGAGGTTGACCAAACTGCAGGAGGCAGTGGAAGACAGGAGTGCCTGGCGTGCTCTGGTCCATGGGGTCACAAAGAGTTGGACACGACTAAACAAAATTTTTATTGGAGAAATGTTGGAGGGTATGAAGATTGAGTGCAAATTCCACAGTTTAACTCTGCTGCGTGACGAAGCACTTAAATTGGTCTGTCTTGAATGCCTCTGAGTTCTAGTAATGAAAACTCCATCCACTTTCTCTCCACTGTGCATTATTTTATTTTATTTTTTTATAATAATGTTTTATTAAGTTTAACAGTAGAAAAAGAGACAACCAAACAAAAAACAATAAAAACACAGGGAAAATATAAAACACAACAATACAAAATTTCACAATACATAAAATACAAACATTTAACCTAACAAGGGAAAAATTAAAATCAGTCAACACACAAAAATGAAATAAGAAAAAACGCAAATCACTCTTTTCTAATTGTTCATCCTTAATTAACTTATTTTCCTGACTTCCTCACGCCTCCCTTTTTTGTATCCCTTTTTAACAGTTAATTCAGCAAATTCATATCCTACTACTTTGTCCTTAAATATTTTACCTCCCAAATTTATAGTTTCAAATTTTTATCTCTTATTACTAGAACCCCTTCATTTTATTTCAATGTCATCAGCATTCATACATTTTACAATGCTTCTGTAAATAAATTTTAAATTTCCTCCAATCTTCTTCCACCAACTCTTCTCCCTGGTCTCGGATTCTGCCAGTCATCTCAGCCATTTCCATATAGTCAATTACTTGCATCTGCCATTCTTCCAAGGTGGGTAGATCTTGTGTCTTCCAAAGCTTTGTGATGAGTATTCTTGCTGCTGCTGTAGCATACATAAAGAAAGTTCTATCCTTCTTTGGCACCAGTTGGCCAACTATGCCCAGGAGAAAGGCCTCTGGTTTCTTCACGAAAGTGTATTTAAATACCTTTTTCATTTCATTATAAATCATCTCCCAGAAAGCCTTAATCCTCGGGCACGTCCACCAAAGGTGAAAGAATGTACCTTCAATTTCTTTACATTTCCAACATTTATTATCGGGCAAATGGTAGATTTTTGCAAGCTTGACTGGGGTCATGTACCACCTGTACATCATTTTCATAATATTCTCTCTTAGGGCATTACATGCCGTAAATTTAATCCCAGTGGTCCACAACTGCTCCCAGTCAGCAAACATAATATTATGTCCTATATCTTGTGCCCATTTAATCATAGCAGATTTTACCGTTTCTTCCTCAGTACTCCATTTCAACAGCAAATTATACATTCTTGATAGTATCTTAGCATTGGGTTCTAACAATTCTGTTTCCATCTTTGATTTTTCCACCTGGAAACCAATTTTTTTGTCTTGATTATAAACCTCTCTTATTTGAAAATAATGTAACCAGTCTCGCACCTTCCCTTTAAGCTTCTCATAACTCTGCAATTTCAGCTTGTCACCTTCCTGTTCCAAAATTTCACAATACTTTGGCCATTTTGCCTCACTGTGCATTATTTTAGACATACCTGCATTACGCCTCCTTTTACCTATATCTCCAAATCACTCCCCTTTCCTGGACTAGATGTGCCTTTGGCTCTGAGCCACCAGGCCTGCTCTTTCATTCTGCGAAGAAATCCCTGCTGTTTTTGAGAGCGCTGACACGGTCATGCCCTTCTCACTGTGGGAGGTAGCAGTGTCTGGAAGAGATGCAATCTGGAGTCTGGGCGACAGAAACTCAGGAAACACATGAAATTACATTTCGTGTTTGTCTTGGGAGCCTTCCAAGGAGCACACGGTGACCTGGGTGGGTGTTCCCCTAACCCCCCTTCCATCCTCAAGGCAGCCCTGGTAGGATAGGGTAGCCTGAGATGAAAGTGCCTTGACCGAGGCCACCCAGTGAGCGTCATGGCCAAGCGGGGATTTGAACCCAACCTTGAGTGCCCTATCCCCACTTCAGTGCACTGGAGGGATGGGAAATGAACCGGATGGATATTACTTGTGTCAGAGGTTCAGGAGCAGAAGAGCAGGGGAGAGAGCAAATAGAGAGCGGAGGAGAGGAATCGGAGGGGAGCGTAGGGGAATATGACAGTGGACCGAGAGATTCCATGAGCTTCTCCAGCGAATCTGAAGATTCCCAGGAGGGGGCGCCTATGGTAAGGGCGAGGCGAATCCCAGAGGGGACGATCCATAAACAAGGAACCAGAGGGGAGTCCCAAGGGAGTAGCGGAGCAGTAGGGCCAGTTCCCCCACCAGAGCACAGTGGGGGGGAAGAGTCACGTGAGTCAGGGCCAGCTTCTCCTCCATCGGGGAGTGGGGAGACGGAGGGAAGACCAGGTCCAGCTAGCCTCCCCGAAAGGGGGAGCAGTGACACAAGTGTAACGGTCAGAAGGAAAGTGGGAGGCTGCGCGCGCGCGCCAAGTTCAAAAGTGGAGGAGCGCGGGACAGCAGAAAACCCGGATTGGGAGCCAGGTCCTAAAGCCCGAAAGAGGGGGGGGGGAGGAGTCGGGAGAATCAGCGTCAGAAGAATCTCGGAGGGCTGAGACTCCGACTAGCAGAAAGACCCAGAGAAAGAAGGAACAGAGGAAGAGGTGGAGTAAGGCTAGAATCTTAAGCTGGTGTCAGGGGGGAGGAGACTCAGATGGGAGTTCTACGGTCTGACGGATAGATGTAGCGTTGTGCGCTGCGCGTCTAGAAATGAGACTGAACTTCAATAAAGACTTTTAAACTTGAGCAAGGAGCAGCGTTGGTCTTGTGTGAGCTGGGACCTTGGGCAGCGCTGACAACTTGCAATCTCTAGTCCCCAGGAGAATGTGGTTGTGCTCAGTCCCCCGCTTAATGATTAATTTTGCATCAGGTTCTTTTTTTTGTTCCTGAAATGAATTGATGATCAAAGCCATCTGTTCCCAAGCCTGACATAGCAGCAAATCTGCCTGTCACCCTCCGCCCCCCAAAAAACCCCAGGTTCTGACTCTTCCTGTTCTTAAAGCAGAACATTTTGTCGCCTGTTCTCAACATAACTTGTTTGGAAAGTTTTGTCTCCCCCCCCCCCCGCTCCATGTTCTCCTGTTGCAATTCCTTTTTAATTTCTTTCTCTCCTTTGTGACAATTCCCTCTGCCTGTCCTGTTTCCTGCCCTCCCTTTATTGCAACAGCATACCTATGCAGCTGAAGCCTCTCTTTCGCTCTTTGCAGATACAGGTACCAGATGCAAGCCTGCCAGGCAGAATATCCCAGTCACTGTAGCAGGAATTTTGCTGGGGGTGGGGGCGGGCAGGCAGGCAGGCGAATTACTTTTTCGTTGGCTTCGTTGCAAGTATAGTGAGAGCAATTAGAGTCAGATTCCAATTCTATTTACCAAAATGGCTGTTTAATTGCACTGAAAGGGATTAATAGGCTGGTTCATATGTCCAGGAGCCAGCATATCCATGCTACCAGGTCAAGTCCAGAATTTCGGTACTAACTTATAAGGTCCTACAAAGTGCAGGACCAAGTTACCATAGGGAAGCTTTTAATGTTTAGGGAAGCTTTTAATTTTTAATAGACTATTGTATTTTAATATTCTGTTGGAAGCCGCCCAGAGTGGCTGGGGAAACCCAGCCAGATGGGCACGGTATGTATGTATGTATGTATGTATGTATGTATAAATAAATAAAATTACTTTGAGGCTGCCTTATCCCCTATGCTGGGATGCGGGTGGCACTGTGGTCTAAACCACTGAGCCTCTTGGGCTTGCCGATCAGAAGGTCGGCAGTTCTAATCCCTGCGATGGAGTGAGCTCCTATTGCTCTGTCCCAGTTCCTGCCAACCTAGCAGTTCAAAAGCATGCCAGTGCAAGTAGATAAATTGGTACCACTGTGGCGAGAAGGTAAACGGCGTTTCCGTGTGCTCTGGTTTCCGTCACGGTGTTCTGTTGCACCAGAAACGGTTTAGTCATGCTGACCCGGAAAGCTGTCTGTGGACAAACACTGGCTCCCTCTGCCTGAAAGCGAGATGAGCACAGCAACCCCATAGTCACGTTTGACTGGACTTAACCATCCAGGGGTCTTTTGCCTTTTGTTGTTGTTTAGTCGTTTAGTCGTGTCCGACTCTTCGTGACCCCATGGACCAGAGCACGCCAGGCACCTCTGTCCTCCACTGCCTCCACTGGTCAAACTCATGCTGGTAACCTCAAAAACACTATCCAACCATCTCGTCCTCTGTCGCCCCCTTCTCCTTGTGCCCTCCATCTTTCCCAACATCAGGGTCTTCTCCAGGGAGTCTTCTCATGAGGTGGCCAAAGTACTGGAGCCTCAGCTTCACAATCTGTCCTTCCAGTGAGCACTCAGGGCTGATTTCCTTCAGAATGGAGAGATTTGATCTTCTTGCAGTCCATGGGACTCTCAAGAGTCTCCTCCAGCACCATAATTCAAAAGCATCAATTCTTCGGCGATCAGCCTTCTTTATGGTCCAGCTCTCACTTCCATACATCACTACTGGGAAAACCATAGCTTTAACTATACGAACCTTTGTTGTCAAGGTGACGTCTCTACTTCTCAAGATGCTATCTAGGCCTGTCATTGCCCTTCTCCCAAGAAGCAGGCATCTTAATTTCGTGACTGCTGTCACCATCTGCAGTGATCATGGAGCCCAAGAAAGTAAAATCTCTCACTACCTCCATTTCTTCCCCTTCTATTTGCCAGGAGGTGATGGGACCAGTGGCCATGATCTTCGTTTTTTTGATGTTGAGCTTCAGACCATTTTTACCTTTTACCTTTACCTTTTACCTGATCTCCTATGCACCTTATGCACTGTGGCCTGTATGAGAGCTGCCTCAAGGAGATCTGCTAAAAATCATAGAAGTCCGACTTGGAGCAGGGCTTTCAGCATAGCTTCCTGTTCTTTTATTAGCATCCCTTTTGAGAGACAGGCACCCACTGTCTGTGCTCTCAGGAAACAATTGAAGATGTTTTAGTTCTGACAAGCTTTGCTAGATGGATGAATAGATCTCTGCTACGTTTGTACCATTGCTTTGGGGCGGAGAGGACCTGTAGCTGAGTCAGGAGCACATGTAAGAAGAGAACAGGCCAGTGGCATGACCTGTTCTCACAGTGGCCAACCAGACACCACTGGGAAACCCACAAGCAGGACTCGAGTGCAAGAGCCATCTCCCCTCCTGTGGTTCCTGGCAACTTGTATGCAGAAGCATCGCATAGCCAGCATGGCTAGTGGCAAGCGATAGCCCTCTCCTCCGTGTATCTTTCAAAGCCATCTGAGTCGGTGGCTGCCGCTGCGAGTTCCATCGTTTAATTATACCGCATCTTCCAAAATCATTGGATGTTCCTGGGTACACATTATTGGAGAGAGAAAATACTCTGCCCACTTTCTCCATGCCATGCATAATTTCCCGTCGTGTTGCCTCTTGCTTGCCTTTTCTCTAAACTGAATGGTCCCAAGGGCTGCAACTTTTTCCTCACTGCCACCTTGATCCTTTTGGCTGTCCTTTTCTTCTTTACGTTCAGAAGGTCCCAGGCACTGTCAGTTCCAGCGAAAGGCTTTCTTAGTCTGAGACCTTGGAGAGCCAGTTACAATTGGACCAGCACTGGGCAGGACAAAGAATCCAACCTGCTGTATAAGGCATTTTTTTGTGTGTGTCCCCCTCTCATATAATCCTTGTCCACACATCAATTCTCCACTGGATGTCAGATTAGGGAGAAAGACCTCGGGTGGTGACTTTCTGGTTCTCTTGCTCCTCTTCTTCAGGTACATAACTCACCTGCCCACTCGAGGCTTGATGTCTCACAGTTGGACATGCCCACAATGTTTTTTGGGATAGGAGAAGTTCTCTTTTAGCCTTCCCCACACCTTATGTTCTCCAGATCCTTTGGATTACAACTCTCACCTGACAGAAGTTGTCGTGCCAGGTTGATGGAGGTTGTTTCAGCTGAATGGTATCATTGACACAGACAAGCTGTCCGTCAGAAGCAGCAGTTGCCAAGCAATGTACCAGCCCTAAGATCAGGGGTCAGCAAACTTTTTCAGCAGGGGGCTGGTCCACTGCCCCTCAGACCTTGTGGGGGGCCGGACTATATTTTGAAGGGGGAAAAAGAACAAATTCCTATGTCCCACAAATAACCCAGAGATGCGTTTTGAATAAAAGCACATATTCTACTCATGTAAAAACACCAGGCAGGCACCACAAATAACCCAGAGATGCATTTTAAATAAAAGGACACATTCTACTCATGTAAAAACACGCTGATTGTCAGTGGGCCGGATTTAGAAGGCGATTGGGCCTGATCCGCCCCCAGGTTTTAGTTTGCCTACCCATGCCTAAGATAGCTGTTTAGCAAACCCTTTGAGGATTCTACTCTTAGCTGACTTTTCATTTTGCGGACGTGGTTCTGTTCTTTAAAAAATATTATTATTTCTAAAATTTGCATACCACCCTATACTCGCAGGTCTCACTCAGCGGTTGCAACATAAAATCACAAAATACATAATAAAAACAAAATACAACCAAGCAATCCCTGCTCCCCAACACACTTTAACAGGGCATTGGACATCAGCCAAAGACTTGGTAAAAGAGGAACGTTTTTGCCTGGTGTCTAAAGGTGTATAATGAAGGCGCCAGGCGAATATCCCTGGGGAGAGCATTCCACAAACTTATCAAAATTGAAACTATCAAAGTTGCTTTGATTTCCTGAAAAGGGGTTGTATACACTTCTGAGCTTTATAGTCAAACAAAAATATGTATTGCTCAGTGCCTTTGCTCTAATCTGATTCTCCCCCTTCTATTTGCTACTTCCAAACTGTATGCATGCTTTTAAAAATTGGGTGTATATTTCATCCCCTTGCTGCTGAATCTAGGTTTTTGTTAGGAGCCCGGACGGACCTGGTGTCAGACTCTTCCCTGGCACTTAATTTGTAACAGTTCATCTGGACAGAGAATGTAATTGCTTGGGGCTTTTGCAGTTTCAGGGAATGCAAAATAACCTTAATATTATTCACTTTGGTGTGTTAAAATCTGCGGTGATTCTCCTCTCCATCACTAACTTGGCAAGCAGCCCAGAACAGCCAGCTGGAGTTTCCTGAAAAGGTCAACATGATAAGCTGCCACCAGATACGAGAACAGGAAGTTATGTGCATGCAAGGACAATCGGTGTCTGGTTAACGTGGATAAAAATCTGGGCAAATAGCCCAGATCCCCCTTCACAGAAGACCCTCTGCGCTCGGGCTTAAGAGATTTCTGCTTTTGGCTTTGACTTGAAAATAAAATATATAAGAAGTTTTTCTGTTGAAAGTCTTTTCGCTCGTACCCTTTTCAAGCCTGTACAAATGTTTTGCAGAATTTTTTAAAAAAATCTCTATTTGGTGTAGTAATGTTCTCCTTGTGTGGGACAGCCTGGTTTCTGCTCTGTTATACCCACAGGGAAGGGAGACTCAGCTGGTTCTGATTTTTGGCCCCAGCCTGTGAAAGCGCCCAGCTTAGAGCTGGCCAGTCTCCGATATGCTTTCCTTTCCACCCTGCTTTTCTCTCTCTCCCTGGGGTCCTTTCTTATCCGCTGCATGGCAGAAAGCTGCCTACAATTCTACATTTCTTCCAAAGAATACACAGTGCTACCTGGAAGTCTTTTGAGTGCCCTGCTCGATTCTGCTGTTCATAAAGCAGTGATGTCGGGTGGTGCAAACTCCCTGCCTTTTCCATCGCACGTCCTTGTGACTTTAGGGTACATTGGGAGCCTCTGTGCAAGTACTCAAAGAACTGGGAAACGGGGAGTCGCTCAAGAGCTTCTATCCCTGCTCCCCAACCCAACCCTCACCCCGTCAACAGCCACTATTGCAAAAAGCAGCAGCAATCTCCAGAATGACTGAAATGACTTAGGGGTGGCAGGCAGTGGCCTAAGACCTTGCCTGGCTCATTCCTTGCAGTACAGCCTCACAACGTCAGCTTTCGAAAGGACCCCAGCCCTCAGCGTATAGGCGCCAAAGCTGCTGTTAGCTGCAGGAGGTTGCACCATGAAACAGCGCTAATGTGCTGCCATCTTTTGCATGCATCCAACAACCGACATGATTCCATGAGCACAGAGCCGATTTGGTGGCGGCGGGAACAATATCTGCTCCAGCTCTTTGATGCTCCATTATAAGCGAATGCCTGTCCTCGCCGCTTTGATACTACGCGCCACTTCCCTTTGGAGGGAGGGAATTTGTACGTAGCAAATGCCACACGATCTTGCGATTTCGTTGCGCTACAGTTGCAACCTCAAATTGGGGAACGACTACAAATGTTGCAGAGTTTTATCTGTCTACCGTTTGGTTTTTCCACAGAGCTCTGGCTCCCCCTGCTGGAGAACCTTAACAAGGTCAAAATTATTTATTTTTGCAAGGGCACGGAGAGCCACCAATTTAACTTCATCTCTTTTCTGCTCGATTTGCAACTACACTTGCTGAATTTTGTCACCATTTGAAATCTCTGAAAAACTTTGCCAGGTGTTATCTCATTTTTCCCTTTGACGAGGGTTTTCTGGGTGTATTTATTTGCATGCCATGGAAAGCTGTGGTTAACTGTTTACTATGGAAGTGCAGGGGATGCGGGTGGCACTGTGGGTTAAACCACAGAGCCTAGGGCTTGCCGATCAGAAGGTCGGCGGTTCGAATCCCCACGACGGGGTGAGCTCCCGTTGCTCGGTCCCAGCTCCTGCCCACCTAGCAGTTCGAAAGCACGTCAAAGTGCAAGTAGATAAATAGGTACCGCTCCGGCGGGAAGGTAAACGGCGTTTCCATGCGTTGCTCTGGTTCTCCAGAAGCGGCTTAGTCATGCTGGCCACATGACCCGGAAGCTGTACGGCGGCTCTCTCGGCCAATAAAGTGAGATGAGCGCCACAACCTGAGTCGGTCACAACTGGACCTAACGGTCAGCGGTCCCTTTACCTTTACGTATGGAAGTGCAGAGCACTCCAGTTTTGCTCCTCTCCCCTAGGGAGCGGAAGCAAGCACCATGTTCCTTGGCTTGGTGTTATCGCCGATAAGGGATAGTGGTTTCTTTTGCTCTAAACCAGGGTTTCTCAGACTTGGGTCTCCACTTGTTTTTGGACTACAATTCCCATCATCCCTGACCAGTGGTACTGCTAGCTAGGAATGATGGGAGTTGTAGTCCAAAAACAGCTGGAGACCCAAGTTTGGGAAACCCTGCTCTAAACAAACCATGACTGGTAAGCTGAGAACAAACCTTGCCTTCAGACTGTGGTTTGTTTCACTCTAACCAAAGCACCATCTCTTGTTTTGGACATCATTAAGTCCCAAGGATCATTGTATTGTGCTCTTGATACATAGGAATAAAGGCAAATGCTCTGTGCATTCACGCATGGACATACCCAGAGTGATTTGATAAGAAGACTCTCTTTTCCCCACCCCTTTTAAAAAAAAACCTTGCAAACAATATTCCTACAAAGAAGACTGCTGCCCCCACAAACATGGAAATCCTTTATTTAAAAAGAAACTGTACAAAATGGTGTAAGTACAAGGGTACTCTCTAGATCCTTCCAAAGTACACAGGGCAAGTTGGTGGGAATTTACAAAGCACCAGTTTGGGTATAGGAAATTCTAAATAAGCTCATCTGTTTAATAGCGAATGCTATTGCTTTCGTAAATAAGTGTTGGCAAGAAGCCAGTTTCAAGTAATATTCAAACTATCCCTTATACTTGATTTCCCTCCTTTTTCCTGCAGGTCTCATTCATGCTGGCCATTAAACCCACTTGTTTGCTTCGCAACAGCAGTGGGCCTCTCTGCAGGACTAATTTAAACCAGTTCTGCAATACTGATGAAATGGGATAAATCAGGTGCCAGAAGGGGCGGTCAGAGAGCGAGAAAAGCAGATTCTCTCTTACCTCCAACTTCCCAACAGTTACAAACGTTGTCCTAAACAAGTGAATGCTTAAGGATGAGTAATGTGTGCAAAAAGCAAGGGAATAAATTGGGGAGGTTGGAGGTTAGGACTGCTTCTGCCACAACATGCTTTGGGATATACAGGAACGTACCCCTGATGAAAAGAGTTGCCCCTTGCAACTGCTAGCAAGCTGGGCAGAGGAACACTTACAAATGGCTTAAGTGTAGCTGGCACAGAGCATGGAAGTTTGTAAGCCCTTCTTGCGTGCTATGCTTTCTGTCTCGGCCATAATAGGATAACCGACCCCTCAAAGCAGAAGCGAGAAACTGAGTGGCATGACAGTGAAGCCAACCCTCCTACTGTGTAGGCTTGTGAGGTGTAAAAAAACGACCCACGATTTTGAGCTGCAGGTAATCCTTTCAAATGTTGCACTGCTAAAAAAAACAAAGCCCGCAAGCTTGCTCCCTGCTGTACGACATTTCTACATACATGGAACCCTTCCTTACATGACCAGCCATATATGAGCCATCTGCTATTGCCTGGTACCCTCCACAATCCTGCTGCATTCCCTTCAGTAGAATGGCCCTTTGTCAGTGCTCTACGGATGTTGGAACTCCAACTCCCATCAGGCTTGGCCAGAAGGCCAGGGATGATGGGAGATGCAGTCAGCTTGAGACTACCATGCTCACTATCCCTGCTGCATTGGGTAGAGGCAAAGAAAACCCAGCCTGCTCTGCAGTTCATATGAAGAGGGTGGACTTGGCACAATGCTGGCCTCTCTGCCCTGTCTAGGGATGCCATGTTACTTGCTGCTGATTTTGTCACTGCAGGCAAAACTGGTGTTTGGGGTCTACCCAGAATTGCTTTGGTGGGGCAGGGGGCGGGGTTCAGACACAGGCTATGGGTTGTAAGCTCAGCACCCCTGCCATAGCACCTTGGTAACAGAATATTTGAAATGGTCCTCAGGACACACTTGTTAGTCCCGTGACAACTACAACAGGCCTGAGCTGGCATCTGGAGTGATCCTAGTTCAAATACCTTTGCCAGGGGGGCAGGTGACCCTACGGGCTTTCAAAGCAGGCCAGCAACCACCTGGTGTTCAGTAGTTTTGAATGCCGCCCGCCACTGACGTGAACGAGGGGTTGGACGCGCTGGCAGGGCTCACGTCGTAGCCCAGCTTCTTCATGTCCTTGGTCACCACGTTGAAGGAGAGGGTGACGAAGCCTTGCGAGCGCACCCGGGTCACTGGAAGAAGACCAAGTGGAATGAAATGAAAACCAGCAAGAGTTTATTTCACTCTTAAAATAAAAAATAATAATAATTTATTACTTGTACCCTGCCCATCTGGCCGGGCCTCCCCAGCCAATCTGGGTAGCTCCCAACAGAATATTAAAGTAAAGGTAAAGGGATCCATGACCATTAGGTCCAGTTGTGGCCGACTCTGGGGTTGTGGCGCTCATCTCGCTTTACTGGCAGAGGGAGCTGGCATACAGCTTCTGGGTCATGTGGCCAGCATGACTAAGCTGCTTCTGGCGAACCAGAGCAGCGCACGGAAACACTGTTTACCTTCCCGCCGGAGCAGTTCCTATTTATCTACTTGCACTTTGACGTGCTTTCAAACTGCTAGTTGGAAGGAGCAGGGACCAAGCAACGGGAGCTCACCCCGTCGCGGGGATTCAAACCGCCGACCTTCTGATCGGCAAGTCCTAGGCTCTGTGGTTTAACCCACACCGCTACCCGCGTCCCAACAGGATATTAAAAACACGATGAAACATTAAAAACAGGGCTGCCTTCAGATGTTTTCTAAAAGTTAGATAGTTGTTTATTTCCTTGACATCTGATGGGAGGGCGTTCCACAGGGCGGGGGCCACTACCAAGAAGGCCCTCTGCCTGGTTCCGTGTAACCTCTCTTCTCACAATGAGGGAACCGCCAGAAGGCCCCTTGGAGCTGGACCTCAAGTGTCCGGGCTGAATGATGGGGGTAGAGATGCTCCTTCAGGTCTACTGGGCCGAGGCCATAAAAAGGTCATTAAAATCAAAGGGTGGTGGTTCAATGTTTGCTTTTCTGAATGCAACTGCACTTGAAAATTCAATGGGGGGAGAGTAAGCGCTGCACATTCATCACTCCCCTACTAACACTGGACGTCTTCCCTTGGCAATGCCTATTTATTTGCAGATATAACACAAGACTGCTTTGGAATCACAGAATGGTAGAGTTGGAAGGGATCTCGAGGTTCATCTTGCCCAACCCGCTGCATATTTTCCCCCCATATCACAAGAATTATCCAGTGCCAACACCTTCTGCAGGTGGAGGAGCAGCCCTGAACATGAGCGCATCTTGAATTGGGGCAACGTTTCAAGCGCGGTCTTTGCCACTGCCCTTTAGGGACCAGGCTCTGCCTGTGATTCCACCTCCGCAGATAACATTCATCCCATCCGGGGGGGGGTGTTTCCCTCCCCAAGCACTTGCCTTCTCGGCCTTCTCCCTGCGCTACGACCTTGGGGTCCGTGAACTCTGGGCGTCTTCCCATAAGCCAGCTGGGAGAAAGAGAAAGTTCCCGGGTCATCAAGGCAGCCTCACAATTCCACTCGATCCGAATCCCCCCATAACCTAAGCCTGTCAAATGTTACTGCAGCCCTAAATCTCACAATCCCAGAATCTCTCTTACAAGTTCAACCAGCCACAAACGCTCCCAGACTTTGTTGGAAACCACACAGCAAGGCGCTTTAAACAAGGGTTGGAGAAACTGACTCTCTGGAAGTGGTTAGAGCACAGCTCTTCTCATCGCTGACCACTGGCCTTGCAGGCCAGGGCTGATGGGAGCTGTAGTCTAACATTGCCTGGAGGGTTACAGGTTCCCCACCCCAGTCTACAGTGAGTGGCA
Source organism: Podarcis raffonei (assembly GCF_027172205.1). Classification (NCBI taxonomy): domain Eukaryota; kingdom Metazoa; phylum Chordata; class Lepidosauria; order Squamata; family Lacertidae; genus Podarcis; species Podarcis raffonei. The sequence goes on along the minus strand of NC_070615.1, from coordinate 46,524,861 downwards.
GGGTGGATAAAAACCAATGATCTTTTTTAAAAAACACACACAAAAAACAGTTTTTAAATTTTAAATCGGATTTCAAAAATAAAATGCTTTTGGGGAAAAATATCTTTCTAAAGATAGTTTTCTATTTAAGCTATATTATAGTCCAAAGGTTATTTATCAGGAAATAAGGATTTGTTTTAAGTTTTTCATGTGTGCTGAAACTCACTTAAATTGTTTAACCACATCAGTTAACAAACATGGATACGTATGCTATAATGTTATTGTTTTAGTTAAATAAACTGTTTAAATTGTTATTAAGGAAATGATTATTCTTCTCCTTCCAATAAAGTGCAGCAGAAAAGTTGTCCAAATATAAACAGTTAACTTATTAAACCTCACAATAATTTCATAATTATCTGTCTATGTATTTCTAATAGTATAACCAAATCAGTAATTTTTTTATATAGCTGTAAAAACTGCTCTGAAAATTTATTATTCCAAAAATGAAACCTTCCTCTGGTTGGAAATAATATTATACCAGCAAGAATGACTCTTTCCGTAAAAAAAAAAAAAAATTAAATCAAGTCTTACTGGCATGTGATTTAAATTGATTTGATTTAAATTAAATCCACCCTGATGAGTGGCAGCAGTTCTCCACTGTTTCAGATGGGGAAATTTCACCAGTTTTACCTGGAGATGCCAAGGATTGAGTTTGCAAAGCCAGAGCCCTGCCATTAAACAATGACCCTTTGCTTCCTTATTCTTACTAGCCCCCTGGCGAGTTTTCCTTTGCCACAGCTGGCCAACAGTTTGAACTCCGCGCTGTGCCTCGTCCCCAGCCCAGGCCAACAGTGCAGCGAGGAAAGTGTTAGCAGTTGTGTGCATGCAAGTGTGGTTAGGGAGAAGCTTCAAGCCACTGGCAGGCTGTGCCAGGGGCCAGTTTGTATAAGTTTGACTGTTTGGTTCAAATATCAAATTGCATAGGGCCCTTGTTTGCGTGGCTTGCTCCCTAAATATTAAATAGATGATTTGCACAAAAAGGGCACCTATGTGCAATCAAGCTGTTACATTTGCAAGCCGTCTAATCAGTGGCAGGGAGGTCATATTGCTACCCCAGCAGTCAAAGGTGACTTGGGACAGCAGTGTGGACAAGTGAACCAAGTAAATTGAGACGATGCCCACTGGAGCCCAGTGCTTCTATGACATGTATTAAAAAAAACACTTCCCAGTAAATTTTCACCCACATCGTACGCATTCTTCAGTACCTTGTAAACTTCTGCAGCTTGGATGTCGATTCAGGAACGAACATTGGGATGGTCCTCCTGTGCCTGAAACAGAATTTAGGATATCCAAATCTGGGAGCTCAACCAATTAGAAAAGATCCAGAAAAGAAAGACTAAGAAAGTCAGCGCTTTCCATGCCCCATCGAAGCCAAAAAACATCACATACCCCTTGGCAAAAAGAAAAAGTATTTGATGTTTCGTGGAGTCAATAATGAACAAGGATGAAATAATGTTGCAGTGACCCACTGTGCAGGGGACTGGGACCTATTCTTTAAGGAAATAATGGTTATGTCACCTCAGTGACCCAGCCACAATGGCTCTGCTGAGAGATCAGCTCCTCTTGGGCCGGTTTCCCATAATCCAGCGGTAGCTTCCGTCTCATGCTCTGGACGCCGGTTTTCAAGACTGCAAGAATATATTTGCATCTTTTCCTCTCTCTTTTGTAATTGTTATAGATTGGAAACCAATAAAACTGTGTTTTTTAAAAGAAGACGAAGAAGAAGAAGAAGAGTGCAACAGCTTAAGGCAACCATGTTCAAACTGAGTCAAGGAGTGCGATTATGAACTCACCTCCCCGGGGTGAAAGGAATGTGAACCGCTCCATAGCCTCGGACCACGTCATTCCCAAAAAGATCAGGGCCGTACACGCTTATGACTATCTGAGGCCCTTGGGAGAAAAGAAAAGGACCATCAGCCTAAGGGTGCTGTGATGGATTTGGTCCTCTTCCCATCTTGCGGGCTATTGCCAGCATCCCACCATGTTTTCTGCAGCAGCTGCAGGTGCGTGGATGAAGTTTCGTGGGAGAGCAGCTCTGAAGTTGTATCACTTGGTTTCAGCGACTAATAATTCCTGCGGGGTAAACAGGTGGCCAGATGTCTCCCCACCCTCCTCCTGCCCCCAGGGCAAAGTAGCTCAGTGACAAAAAGCGGCAGGCTGGCCTGTTTTGTTTTGTATTATTTCTGGAGTTGTGACAGGCGCAAGGCCCCAGATTCATCAGCTATTCCTTTGAGGCGAGGCGTCTTGGGTTGTAAGGGGAAGAAGACCCACTTTGCCAAGCGTGTTTGGTCTCAGGCCTTCTTAACAGGCATGGCTGAAAAGGAGCATAGCTGGTGGAATCACAGAATTGTAGAATTGTGGAGTTGGAAGGGGTTCCCCAAAGGTTGTCTAGTCCAACCCCCGGCATTGCAGGAAGGTTCCTCCCTCAGTGGGTTCAGTTATTGCCAGTCTTGATGGAGAGGGAAGGACGCCCAAAATGTACCTATAAGCAGGACTCTCCTCTGCAGTCCCTCTTTGCCTTTCTCTGTAACTAGTAAAAGCAGAATAAGTAACCCAGCTACAGTGGTACCTCTGGATGCAAACAGGATCCGTTCCGGAGCCCCGTTCGCATCCTGAAGTGAATGCAACCCGCGTCTGCGTGGGTCACGATACGCCGCTTCTGCACATGCACGTGACGTCATTTTGAGCATTTGTGCATGCGTGAGTGGCGAAACCCGGAAGTAACACGTTCCGTTACTTCCGGGTCGCTGCGGAGTGCAACCCGAAAACGCTCAACCTGAAGCGTATTCAACCCGAGGTATGACTGTATTTGTTAAGTGTTAAAAGGCACTAAGTTTTCGGCATTTGCAGCAAGCACCGAATTCAGCTTTGCTTGGTGCAGAATATCGGTTGCCTCACTGCAGAATTCTGAGATCTTTTTTCAGGGCAGAAAATACCCTCTTCCCTTCCCATTTTATTAAGCAGAAAGGATCGAAAGGCCTGATCCATCCATTCTGTCTTTCCTTTCAGAAACCCAAAGCCTCGCTAAGGGCTATTAGAACCCTCCATATCTGTTGTATTCTAAATCTCTCTTCTAACATGCATGCACCAAACTCGGGAGATGGGCCAGAGCACCTCAACAGCCCTTTTCCTGTTGGTGGTTCTCAAACTCCAAAGACCCTCTTGCTTCACTTTACTTACAGCCAAAGGGATTTGTGCTCTTGAAGGTGATGTCAATGGGGAAATTCCACACCAGGTCTTGCGGGGCGACTCTGTTTTTAGAAGTGATCTGCGAGATTCCTTCTTCCAAACCCTGTAAGGAAAAGGGAGGGTGGAGTCAGACCTTTTCTTTTCACATAGTATTTCCATTCTGATTCTGGAAGGAGATTCCAAAGATCAGAGGAACACAACCACAGGTCTTCCTGAAAAACAGAATAGGTTCACAAAACCAGAATGCGATTGATAGAAAACAGAAATGTACACAACACCATCCAGGTGAAGAAGTAACATGATTAGAGTTCAGAAACCAGAGGTACTACCCAATCCCTGAGCTAGGGAAATGAGATTCTGGTATTCAACAGGTGTAGCAAGACACGTTTTGGATTACAGTGGTACCTCGTTTTGAGTCCACCTTGTCGAGCGTCCATTTTGTCAAACGTCTGTGGCAAACCTGGAAGGGGTTACTTCTGGGTTAGCTGCTTGCACATGCACAGAAGCGCAAACCGCTCTGCGTGTGTGCGCAGAGTGGCTCTTTGCCGTGTGTCCTTTTCGTCTTGCGTCTGGGGCTCTGGAACGGATCCCGGTTGCAAAACAAGGTACGACTGTATAGCTATTTGGTCTAGCATCCTTCTCCCCAAATCAAGCAGCCGGAGGCCTCTGGGAAAATTACAAAGACCTGAACCTGTCTGCTGCCTCTTGAATTTGGCAATCAAAGGTAAACCCTGATAACGGATATTCTGTTTCACTGTTACGGATGTTGATTTGTATTCTGTGGCTTCAAAGCACAGCAAAGCAAAATGGATGGATTCGATGCAAGCAGTCCAGAAAAACCGCTGGGCTTGCGGTTAAGGAAGGAGCAAGATGACTGGAGAAAGACTTACTGAAGTAGGGGCCCAGTCGTAACCGTACACGAAGCAGTACTTGCAGTAGAGGTCATCAAACTCTGGGAACTGAAAATGAAAAAATAAATAAATGCTTTGCATCTTTCCATACAGCTCCCTATACTCATCCTGATGTGTGGGGGTTTGCCGAATGCAGCGCTTGGGCCGGGGCTCCCATGCATTGAAGAGCTGCAGCAGCAGAAGCTTTTGCCACAAAGTGCAAAAATTGGGAAGCTTGTCTCACTTTTCTTCAGGCCAAGCAATGCAACACAGCAGCTTTTCTTCATTTCTTACTCTGCTACCAGCACTCTTTAAATGGAAAACCAGCTCCAGCTTAAGGATGCCGGGGGGGGGGGGCCTACAGACATACCTGCTGACACCTCAAAATCACCCCGCCCCTTTCCCATGCAAGGTTCTTCACCCTTTCACATCTGCACCCTAAGGCACAAATCCAACCGGTCAAGCTTCCCTTGCTGTTCACCGCTCTGATATTTTGTCATGAGAGGGTTTCACGCAAGTGCCATTTATACCTATAGGCTATATGCAAGGAAGGCAACACCCACCTATTGCTGCACCTGTGAGATTTGTGCCTGCCCCGCAGCTAATTGATGCACAGAAGCAAGAGAAGCAGGCATTTCTAATTACAGGCATAGGTGCTGAAAATCCAATGCAATACCCCACCCCAACCCGATAGCTAAGTGCAGCTGCACCTGTTGGGTTTCTGCCTGTTGCGCTGCTTGCAATAGGAAGATGGAAGCCCGGGAAGAAAACACAGCCAGGCTCTCTCTTTCTGTGAAAGGCACAACAGCAGGGTGAGTGGAAAACGGGGCGCGGGAGTAAAGAAAGGTCGGATCCCCCTCTGTCCTACTTGGTTCCGCCCATGACCTGGGGGTACAGAACAGGCGGGAGATACCACCGCGACGGCCTGGAGGGGTGACGAAGACAAAGAACGCGTTTTCCCTCTCTAGCCCGCCCCCCCCCAGCGGGGCAAAAGCAGCCCCTGCACGCCTCCGGCTCACCTGCGCACTCTCGATCTGCCCATTGACCATGAGAAGGAAGACGGTGGGGCTAGCGGCGGCCGCCATCGGGGCCTCGCAGGCGCCGAGAAAGGGCCCGTTGCTAAAGGCCGCGTCTCTTGCCCTCCTTAGCAACGGAGGACGGCGCGGTGCGTGGGCCAATCTTCGTTCCGCGCCTCCTTTTCGGAACGCGAAGGGGCGGGGCCAAGGCTGCCCTAGAACGTTGGGCTGCTGAATCGGAAGCCGCTTGGGAAGGGGGAGACTCCGCTCTCGGTCACAAGGCGATGCTGATGCGCTATGAATGAAATAGCGCTATTAGTACAGCGTGGAGCAGGCATAGGCAAACTCCGGTCCTCCAGATGTTTGGGACTACAATTCCCATCATCCCTGACCATTGGTCCTGTTAGCTAGGGATGATGGGAATTGTTGTCCCAAAGATCTGGAGGGCTGGAGTTTGCCTATGCCTGGCTTAGTGTTATTCATTGCAATTGTTGCAAAGCAGCAACAAAAACAGCTAGCAAGAACTGTAATAGCAATAATAATAATAATAATAATAATAATAATAATACCATAGTAAATTGGAACGATAATGTGCTTTTATTGTGATAGCAACTGTAAAAATGTGATCCTGGCTTTGGTGTGGAATTGGTTTGTTTTATAATGCGATTTTTTAAAATATTGGATCAGATTCTTACTATTAATGTTTGATGTTCTATTACGTTTTTATATGCATTGGAAGCCGCCCAGAGCGGCTGGGGCAACCGAGCCAGATGGGCGGGGTATATATAATAAAATATTGTTATTATTGTTATCTTACTGCCATAGGCATGCTGAGGCCGTTTGAAGGATATAAATAATTATAACAAATCGTTATGGAGAACGGTGGGTTTTCATATGATCAAATTTATTTGTGTGTGTGTGTGTATATATATATATATATGTATATCTATATGTATATACAGTGGTACTTCGGGTTACATACGCTTCAGGTTACAGACGCCGCTAACCCAGAAATAGTGCTTCTGGTTAAGAACTTTGCTTCAGGATGAGAACAGAAATTGTGCTCCGGTGGCGCAGCGGCAGCAGGAGGCCCCATTAGCTAAAGTGGTGCTTCAGGTTAAGAACAGTTTCAGGTTAAGTACGGACCTCCGGAACGAATTAAGTACTTAACCCGAGGTACCACTGCATATATATCACGCACACCACCTTTCCTCCCGGAGACAGACAGTTGACTCCACAGCAGTGACCAGAGGAGGAATGACCACTGGGAGGAGTACAGGGAGAAGAAACGCCCTGGTGCATCTGCAGCCGCAAAACCGGACACCTTCATCTGCCCCAGCTGCAACAAAACATGTCTCTCCCGAGGAGTGTGTGCTGCTCCCTGCTTCTCTTCTGATGTTAACTTCACAACAACCTTGTGAGGTAGGAGGTTAGGCTGAGAGATGGTGACTGGATAAAGGCTACATGGTGACCTTCATGGCTGTGTGGGAATTTGAACCCTGATCTTCCAGGTCCTAAACTTGGCACGCTTAACAATTCTATCACACTAATGATACTGGGTTGTGTGTGTGTGTTTTTAAAAAAGTAATAATAATACATTATGATGATAATAATGATAATAACTGAAATACAGTGGTACCTCAGGTTAAGTACTTAATTCGTTCCGGAGGTCCGTTCTTAACCTGAAACTGTTCTTAACCTGAAGCACCACTTTAGCTAATGGGGCCTCCTGCTGCCGCCACGCCACCAGAGCACGATTTTTGTTCTCATCCTGAAGCAAAGTTCTTAACCAGAAGCACTATTTCTGGGTTAGCGGAGTCTGTAACCTGAAGCGTATGTAACCTGAGGTACCACTGTAACAGGATGATGATTTAAATACTGTGGTATTTTTGCAACAATCTGCTGCCGCCGCCATGTTTTTTTCTTCTAGCATCCCATGCACTTAATAAATAGTTTTTTTCTTTATAGAGAACACTTTTTTTAGTGGTTTGTCACAATATGTGCCAACCTGGCGCCCTCCTAATGCGTTGGTGGAAGATTGAGGACAGATAAAGGGAAGAAGCTTTTCACACAGTGCATGGCTGAACTGTGGCACTCACTCCTGCAGGAAGCCACAAACTTGGATGGCTTTAAAAGAGGATTGGACTTATTCCTGGAAGAGAAGGCTGTCAGTGTCTTCTACAGGCTTCCTCAAACTCGGCCCTCCAGTTGTTTTTGGCCTACAACTCCCATGATCCCTAGCTAGCAGGACCAGTGGTCAGGGATGATGGGAATTGTAGTCTCAAACATCTGGAGGGCTGAGTTTGAGGAAGCCTGATCTACTAGCTCTGCTATGCTCTGCCTGCGGAGTTGAAGGCAGCAGTGCTTCTGAATCCCAGTTTCTGGAAACCGCAGGACGGGAGAGTTGCTCTTGTGCTCAGATTCTGCTTGCAGGTTTCCCAGCAGTGAGAACAGGATACAGTGGTACCTCGGGTTACAGACCCTTCAGGTTACAGACGCTTCAGGTTACAGACTCCACTAACCTAGAAATAGTACCTCGGGTTAAGAACTTTGCTTCAGGATGAGACATAGCTGTCAAACGTCCCTTATTTGGTGGGAAACGCCATCATCCCAGCGCCGTGTCTCTCTGCTGTCCCGGATTGATGAAATCCCATAAAATTCCCGGGTTTCAAAGGAAGGAGCTCCTCTCCCTCCCTCCCTGCCGGCCAGGGAGGAGGGAGGCTCCAACTGTGTTGCTTCGCTGCGTTGCTCACCCAATAAGGAGTCTAAGAATGACTGGGGGGGTGGAGCTTGCATGCCTTGTGCCCAGCCGCGTTGCCTGGGGACTCGCCTTTGCTCAGCGCTTCCCAGCGGAGAGGTGACAGTGGTTTTCCTTGGTGCGTCCCCTTTGCTGGGTTGCTGCGCTGTGGGAACCACCGCTTGAGGCTTCGTTTGGCTGCTGGCTAGGCTTTCTGCCTTTGGCTCGGAGGGGCTCAGAAGTCAAACACACCTGCACTCGCAAAATCCCTTATTGTGGCTGATGATCCCTTATTTTCGAGGCTGCTGATCCCTTATTTTCAAATCTGTAACTTGACAGCTATGGGATGAGAACAGAAATTGCATGGCGGCAGCGGGAGGCCCCATTAGCTAAAGTAGTACCTCAGGTTAAGATCAGTTTCAGGTTAAGAACGGACCTCCAGAACGAATTAAGTTCTTAACCAGAGGTACCACTAGGTAAAGGTAAAGGTACCCCTGCCCGTACAGGCCAGTCTTGACAGACTCTAGGATTGTGCGCCCATCTCACTCAAGAGGCCGGGGGCCAGCGCTGTCCGCAGACACTTCCGGATCACGTGGCCAGCGTGACATCGCTGCTCTGCCGAGCCAGAGCCGCACACGGAAACACCGTTTACCTTCCTGCTAGTAAGCGGTCCCTATTTATCTACTTGCACCCGGGAGTGGTTTCGAACTGCTAGGTTGGCAGGCGCTGGGACCGAACAACGGGAGCGCACCCCGCCGCGGGGATTCGAACTGCCGACCTTTTGATCAGCAAGCCCTAGGCGCTGAGGCTTTTACCCACAGCGCCACCCGCGTCCCAGAGGTACCACTGTACTGGACTAAAGCTGCTGATGGGTGTCGTAGTCTAGAACAGCTGAAGGGTGTGGGTTGTCACAGGCTGCTTTATGGAATAACTTCCCTTGCCACTAGATGTCCCCATTTAATTATCGCTAGCTGCTGGAAGGTCCGTACAGTATAGTTAAAGCTATGGTTTTCCCAGTAGTGATGTATGGAAGTGAGAGCTGGACCCTAAAGAAGGCTGATCGCTGAAGAATTGATACTTTTAAATTATGGTGCTGGAGGAGACTCTTGAGAGTCCCATGGACTACAAGAAGATCAAACGCATCCATTCTGAAGGAAATCAGCCCTGAGTGCTCACTGGAAGGACAGATCCTGAAGCTGAGGCTCCAAGACTTTGGCCACCTCATGAGAAGAGAAGACTCCCTGGAAAAGACCCTGATGCTGGGAAAGATGGAGGGCACAAGGAGAAGGGGACGACAGAGGACGAGATGGCTGGACAGTGTTCTCGAAGCTACCAGCGTGAGTTTGACCAAACTGCGGGAGGCAGTGGAAGACAGGAGTGCCTGGCGTGCTCTGGTCCATGGGGTCACGAAGAGTCGGACACGACTAAACGGCTAAACAACAACAAGCTGCAGATCGGGAAGCCGTGGAGAGTTATTGAGACACAACAGATAAAACAGATCTGTTTTCATCGGAAAACCAGCCCAACGCCTTGCAACTGGGGACGGGGCCTTCTCTGCAGCGGTGTCCCAACAACTCCACCCTGAGATACCACGAGTGACAATGTAGTAGCTCTGGTCTTCACCAGGCTCTGGCAGATATATAAGAGCACAAGAAGTGCCTGTTTGGATCAAGCCAAAGGATCCTGGGAAATGTAGTTTGTTAAGGCTGCTGAGAGTTGCCAGGAGACCCCTCACAGAACTACAGTTCCCAGCACCCTTAACACACTACAGTTCCCAGGATTCTTTGGAGCAGCAGTCCTCAAACTTTTCCCTCTGGGCCACACTTTCAGAATAATCCTTTTCTTGTGCCACACCATTTTTTTTTAATTGATCAGCAATACATTGGAAAACAAATGAGTCTTCTCTTTGTTTCAATGGTGCTTCTGGATCACGACCAAGATTGTCCCCAGTACCGCTCTCATTTTGAAAAGTCATCTATCTATATTCTGCAAATAAAATACTACACTGAAATATTTAAATGTTCCTTCGATTGTCGTTGAATCTTCACACTTGCCATTCTCTCCTGCCACACCAGTGCGGTTTGCCACACCCTTTGAAAACCACTGCTTTGGGGGAAGCCATGACTGTTGCTAAAATGGTATAATAGTGCTTTAAAGCACAGTGTGGATGTGACATAGAAATAATTTCAAATCAATTAGCTGACGGCGATTTTAAACAAACAACCAGCTCTTCTGCTTGCCACCAGCATTTTTTTGGGGGTGGGGGCAGAGAAGCAGTGTCTCTCCTTCACCCAGAAAATGAGAGCACCAATTTCCCCACTTCTACACTAGAATTGAGGACCCTTCATCCCTCCCAGTGTGGTGTAGTGGTTAAGAGCTGTGGGCTGGTAATCTGGTGAACCGGGTTCGATTCCCCGCTCCTCCACATGCAGCTGCTGGGTGACCTTGGGCTAGTCACACTTCTCTGAAGTCTCTCAGCCTCACTCACTCTGTGTTTGTTGTTGGGGAGGAAGGGAAAAGAGAATGTTAGCCGCTTTGAGACTCCTTCGGGTAGTGATAAAGAGGGATATCCCTGCGGGACTTGACATCTTTCCGCAGGGCCTGCAAGACAGCTGTTCCGCCTGGCCTTCGGTTTGGACTCGGTCTGACCCTTATGTTTCCCTCCCCTTATGGTCTTGATTTATGGGTTACTTTAAAATGAGGCTGCATTTTAAATTGCATTTTAACCTGTATTTTAAATTGGTTCCCCCCTTCTCTTTCCCCCCTATTATGTTTTTACTGTGATTTTATTGGTGTTAGCTGCCATGAGCCCAGCTCTGGCTGGGGAGGGCGGGGTATAAATAAATAATTTATTATTATTATTATTATTATTATTATTATTATTATTATTATTTCAAATCCAAACTCCTCCTCCTTCTCCTCCCCTTCTTCTTCTTCTTCTTCTTCTTCTTCTTCTTCTTCTTCTTCTTTTTCTTCTTCTTCTTCTTCTTCCAGAAGCCAGTGTGGTGTAGTGGTTAAGAGCGGTAGTCTTGTAATCTGGGGAACCGGGTTCGCGTCTCCGCTCCTCCACATGCAGCTGCTGGGTGACCTTGGGCTAGTCACACTTCTGTGAAGTCTCTCAGCCCCACTCACCTCACAGAGTGTTTGTTGTGGGGGAGGAAGGGAAAGGAGAATGTTAGCCGCTTTGAGACTCCTTAAACGGAGTGAAAGGCGGGATATCAAATCCAAACTCTTCTTCTTCTTCCCATCAGCCTTGACCATTGTGCATGCTGGCAGTGGCTGACCGGAGACCAGCCAGATTTGGAGGCCACCAAGACAAGGATTGAAGGCAGGCAAGTCTGTCAAAACTTCCCTCTCTTCCCTCTCACAATGCTCAAGCGGGTTTTTTCTCAGGTCCCCCGTGAGCAACATCTAATTAGCTTCATTTCATACCATTACGCTTGTAATGAAACCCTGGAGTGGGACCAGGTTTTTTGTTTTTTTAAATCTTAAAACGGGAAAAGCTCAAAAGAAAGAATCCACAGGGAGCTGGTTCAATCATGCCCCAGTTCCTGCTCCACATCTGTGACCTAAAAATGGTACAATTCCTTTTGGCCAATGCTGAAAACTTTCTTCTGTCTCTTTACACTGACCGTAGGTGAGCGGCAGAGCATCTGTTCTGGATGCAAAAGGTTCCAGGTTCACTCTCACGTGGCACCGGGTAAGACTGAGCTACTGGACAGCCAGAAGAGCTGCTGCCAGCCAGTGTGGACAGCACTGTGCTAAATAGACCAGTGGCCTGACTGAACGTATAAGGCAGCTTCACATGTTCCTAAACCCTGCCCCTTGTCAGCAGCATGGATAGCTCACTCAGAGCATGATGCTATAATGCCAAGCTTCGATCTCCGTTATTAAATATTAATATTAATATTAATAATAATAATAATAAATGTATTATTTATACCCCGCCCATCTGGCCAGGCCTCCCCAGCCAATCTGGGTAGCTCCCAACAGAATATCAAAAACACAATAAAACATTAAAAACTTCCCTTAACAGAGCTGCCTTCAGATGTTTTTTTTAAAAGTCTGATTGTTGTTTTCCTCTTTGACATCTGGTGGGAGGGCGTTCCACAGGGCGGGTGCCACTACCGAGAAGGCCCTCTGCCTGGTTCCCTGTAACTTGGCTTCTCGCAGCGAGGGAACCGCCAGAAGGCCCTTAGAGCTGGACCTCAGCGTCTGGGCAGAATGATGGGGGTGGGACAAGATGATCGCCCAGGTCCCTTCTAACTCTACAATTCTAGTTGTGGATGTATAGTTTGTGGAGGTTTCTAGTTATTTGTACCCTTAAGTATCTGTATTTGGTGCAGCAAAGTTTTTTAAATCTGTGTGATGTTGCTGAATTCTTTTTGGACTTGAGGGGTGTGTGTGTGTTGAAAAAACATACCCTCGGATTTTGCAAAAATCACCTGTAGGCCCGACCCCATTGCGGATGTGTTGAGTTCTTTGGTTAGGGTGATCGCTGTGCTTCTGGGGTCTGGTGTCACAACCATTGTCTGCAAAGAGGCCTAGTTTATAAGCTTTGCCACTCCCTTGATGTTGGGGGCCCAATTCTATGTGTCTAAGGTGTTGTTGGACTACAACTCCCATCATCCCTCATTACTGGTTGCACTGGCTGCGAATGATGGGAGCTGGAGTCTGAAACATCTGGAAGAGGTCCTTAGGTCCTTTGCTCTATCCCTAGTTTATGTGCAATGCTGCCTTGCATACAGGAATAAATCAAAGCCTTCTCTGGGGAGGAAGTGAGCACAATTCATCCTAATTCTTTCTGATAAATAAAGAGAGAGAGACCTATTTGTCTGAACTCTGGCCTCTCTTTGGAACAGTTGGATCTGAAGATCGGACGCGCTGCCTGTCCTCGCTGTTAATTAATGACTCATCCTGACATCAAAAGCAAGGAGCTTTTGACAGGTGGATGGTGCTGTTTCAGGGACATTCAATTCATCTTTTAGGAGGAGGACGCAGGTGGACAAAAAAACAACGGTTCTGGAATTTGATAAAAGAACAGTCCTTGTAAGAACATGAGAAGAACCCTGCACCTGGATCAGGCCCATAATCTATCTAGTCCAGCTCCTGTCCTCACAGTGGCCAAAGAGAAGCCAGGGAGTCTGTAAGCAGGACCACGGCCGTTTGGAGTCACTCTGCACAGGCTAAATTTCTGATTGTGTTGACTAACCCCCCCCCCATTTCTTTTGGTTAAGTGGAAAACACGAGCCTCCCACACAAACATGGGCAACGCTGTAATTCAATTAAAAGCAGCCTTTAATCTCTAAACGTGCCTAATATTTGCACAAAGGTTTTAGGATGAATAATTAAATAAAGCTTCATCCATTATACCTCTCCTGGCAAAGCTTTTAAGGCAGGGATGTGTCTTAATGACTCAGAGATGTCTGCTTTTTCTCTCTCTCGGAGGCCTTCATCAGGGCTCCTTAAAAAAGAGGAGGGGGAAGAATATCCTGAGGAGCATTTTGTGAAAACGTCGTTCCTCTGAAATGGTTTTGCAGCAGGTGAAAGAGACAAGCTGAAGCTCACTCGTGTGACTTTGAGCCTGTCAATCTTCTTTAGCCTAACCTACCTGTCAGGGATGTTGTGAGGGTTAAAATGGGGGAGGGAGGAAAACAATTGGGGCTGCTTTGGGCTCCTTGGTGGAAAGGTGGGATAAAAAGGTAAAGGTAAACCCCTGACAGTTAAGTCAGGTAAAGGTTAACCCCTGACAGTTAAGTCCAGTTGTGAATGACTCTGGGGTTGCGGTGCTCATCTCGCTTTACAGGCCAAGGGAGCCGGCGTTTATCCACAGACAGTTTTTCCGGGTCATGTGGCCAGCATGACTAAGCCGCTTCTGGCAAACCAGAGCAGCGCACGGAAACGCCGTTTACCTTCCCTCCAGAGTGGTACCTATTTATCTACTTGCACATTGACGTGCTTTCGAACTGCTAGGTTGGCAGGAGCAGGGACCAAGCAATGGGAGCTCACCCCGTCACGGGGATTCGAACCGCCGACCTTCCGATCGTCAAGCGCTAGGCTCAGTGGTTTAGACAACAGTGCCACCCACGTTCCTTCGGAAAGGTGGGATATCTTATAATAAATAATATTGGAGTAGATGATCCTCAGGGTCCCTTCTATAAATAAATTCAGGAACAGGTTCATAATAGTGTTAGCCCCCTGCTCTTCCAGCCTGTAACACACAGGCACATTTGAACAGGAGAAGATTTCTGCTGGAGCAGGCCCCCAACTCATTTTGCTCCAGCATCATCTTCCCACAGTGTCCAACCAGATGCCTATGTAAATCCCACAATCCTATACAGTGGTACCTCGGGTTACAGACACTTCAGGTTACAGACGTTTCAGGTTACAGACTCCTCTAACCCAGAAATATTACCTCAGGTTAAGAACTTTGCTTCAGGATGAGAACAAAAATTGCATGCCGGCGGCGCAGCGGCAGCAGGAGGCCCCATTAGCTAAAGTGGTGCTTCAGGTTTAGAACAGTTTCAGGTTAAGAACAGAGCTCCAGAACGAATTAAGTTCTTAACCCGAGGTACCACTGCAATCATAGAGTTGGAAGGGTCATCTAGTCCAACCCATCTGTAATGCAGAAATATTTTGCGCTGTGTGGGGCTTGAACCCACAACCCTGAGATTAGGAGTCCATGCAGTTCTCCCCTGGGGATTGATGGATAAACCACTCTTGGAACCGTAGCTCTGTGAAGAGAACAGGGGTCTCCAAACACCTCTCGCCGCCCTTAATAAACTGCAGTTTCCATGGGGGAAGCCATGGCTGTTTACAGTTATGTAGTAGGGCTTTAAGGTGTGGATGTGGCCTGTTTGGGGTGGTGGTGCCTATGTGGCCCCCAGAGCGTTGTCCAAAGGCAAATGTGGCCCTCAGGCCTCTCCTTTACAGTTCATTCCATGCAGCAATGATCTCTCTGTCCTTCTTGGTTTTAGCTCCTGGAAGGTGTCATAGTCACCTGGTCAAATGAGACAAGGATTAGCTTCTTAACCCCCACCCAACGCACATGTCTGCAACCTTCAACATTGCCTCAGTGCTTTTCAGGAAACAGATGTAGATAAGGAATGGAACTTATGGGCCTATCATTGGTTTTAAGATAAGTGAAAACCCGCTCTTTAAAGCTCCATCGGCACAAACGTCAATCTGCAGAAAACCAGAACTGATGTTTGCTCCAATTCAGATTTAAAGAGCGGGTTTTCATGGGGAAAGTTCAGGGCAAACAAACAAGCGCAAACGCTCAGACATGGAGCGTCCAAGTGCCGACCTCAGCCAGCAAAAGGTAAGTGAGGATAGGCCCTACGAAGGTCGTTCTCCACATTTATTTCAAAGAGACAGCTCAATCCACCGACGATTGGAACAGTCACATTGCAAGGACGCAGCGTCGGTCTTCTGGGAGGATGTACTTAAGACACTTGAGACGGTACCTCCTGAGGTGTCAGCAAAAGGTCTCAGTAAATATTCCCTCAGAAATCTGTAGAACGCAAGATACTGTTTGGTCTTCCAAATTCCTGTTTGCACTGATTTGAATGCTTCTACATTCAGGCCATTATAGCATGCCCCCAAAGTAGCTATTTTGTGATATGCCAGCTTCCAAGTAGGGTAGGCATGTTGTGACTTGCCTCTTGCTTCACCTCAGCATGATCTGACACTCAGGTAGACTGCACCTGTACACAGAGGCTCTGTACATTCAAGGTTGCATTGCTGGATATAGTCGCAGATTGGTTGGCCAAGACTCTGGGTTAAATCCACTATCTGTTCACTATTGATGTTAGAAATGTTGCGGGGGGGGGGGACCTAAATGTTGTTGGATTACAGTTCCCATTGTCTTTGACCACTGACCATGCTGGCTGGGACCGATGGGATTTAGAATCCAACAGCGTCTGGAGGGGCCTCTCAGATGAACCAAGCATCCCTGAAATGTCCCCTTGCAAGCGTCCTTATTGCCCTTTTCCGCTGCATAATCCAGCAGATTCAAAATGTCAGCATGTTCTTGGGCAGACGTTCTTGCAACCCCTGAATATATTACTGATAACCATCTTGCTTCTCAAAGCCATTTTGAGCTACAAAGGATGCAAAGTGTTTGATTACAACACAGTCATAAGGAATGTCATCTGAGGTCCAAACTAGACATGGCATGATTGATTTGTGAGTAGAATCTCCTGTTTTTTTAAAAAAACTTATTATTTAATGTGTCAGCTACCAGGGACACGGGTGGTGCTGTGGTCTAAACCACTGAGCCTCTTGGGCTTGCCAATCAGAAGGTCGGTGGTTCGAATTCCCGCAATGGGGTGAGCTCCCATTGCTCGGTCCCAGCTCCTGTCAACCTAGCAGTTTGAAAGCATACCAGTGCAAGTAGATAAATAGGTACTGCTCCAGCGGGAAGCTAAACGGCGTTTCCGTGTGCTGCTCTGGTTTCAGTGTTCCGTTGCTCCAGAAGCAGCTTAGTCATGCTGGCCACATGACCCGGAAAAACTGTCTGCCGACAAAATGCCGGCTCCCTCGGCCTGTAAAGCGAGATGAGCGCCGCAACCCCAGAGTCGTTTGCGACTGGACTTAACTGGACCTTTTTAACGTGTCAACTGGGCACCATTTTCCTTATCAATCACATACACCCCTCCAAATTGGTAGTACCCCACACATCAACATGTATCCCATAGGTTTTTGGAAGCTTGGGAAGGCCAAATTTTAAACCATTGTCACACCAGAGAACCGTGCTTCTGCCTGTTCACACTGGCTTGGCTTCGCGTTACATACGATCTGGGTCCATATTGGCCCTTTCTTTAATCCTTCACAAATATCACCGGAAAGCGGAATCAGTGCCACAAACAGAGACCTGGATGAATCATGTCTGGGAGAGGACGCTCTTGGGTCACCTTACACAGAGATAGAGGGCCGTCAGCGGCATGTCAGAAAAGGGATAGGTTTGGGGAGATTTTGGTTTTCCTTCTTCTCTTTCATAAACAAGGCACTACATCTTTTATACGCTCCGGTCTCTCAAGCTCCTATGTGGAGGGGCTACATGGGGGCTCATTGAAATTAGGGTGAGAAACGAGGCGTGGGTCCTTGGGTCTCCAAATGCATGACAGCAGAGCGCCCATCATATTACAGGCATCACATTATGTCTGTACAGTGCTTTGCTTTGCGCTAGCTTGTAACCAAAATGATTTTGTGTGGTCATGTCTGCGGTGTGTTATGTTCCACGAAAACGATCACCATTACTTTAGAAACAACAAATATTTTAAAACCACAGATTGAGAAGGAGGGGTACCGCTGCTGATGGCACAGGTGCTAGCCAGTTCGTACTGCTTACATTGGGCTCCTTCCCATTCATAGGAAAATGGGTGTTGCCAACATGGTGCCCACCAGTGCCTCCTATGCATAGCTGTCAATGTTTCCCTTTTTTAAAGGGAAATTCCCTTATTCCGAATAGGATTCCTCACAAGAAAAGGGAAAAGTTGACAGCTATGCTCCTATGTTGCCCATAAAAGAGGTACCCCTTCTCAGTTCCTGTTTGTGCTGGCTCAGCCTCTCCTACATTGAGCAAGTTTTATGGGATGTCTGGATTTCTCTCCTCTCTTCTGAAAAGAGAAGCACAAAGAGCATGGCGGTGGCTGATGTAGGTGTCCCCGCCCCCCGCATTGATGAAGGCTTATGCCTGCACAGTTGTGAGGTCCTGTCTCTTTTTCTTCTCCTTTAAACGTGTCAACCATTTTTGTGGAATGCCACACTGCACGGCAGCCATTTTGTGTCACTTTGCACTTCCACACCCGCCATTTTGTGACTGGCAACCGTGGTACTTTTTCAGAACTCCAGATGTGCCCCCGAAAGGTTGGCGACCCCTAGAAAATATTCCCCAGAAATTTGCATAACATTTTTCTTGTCAGAGTTCACAACAGAAAAAAAAGCCCTTGGTGAGGGTTCCATGAAATTGCCCCCATGTTTTTCCTTTCTTCACCCAAGATTGATTCTGGATGTCATTCATTTATTCCTGAGTCCAGTGAAGGAAAAAAAAAAGTCCCAATCCTTAAATAATTTACTATTTATTTGTTTTTTGTTTTTTCCCGTCAACTTCGGAAATCACTTTCATTACGTTCAGCCCTCGTTGTGCACTTTTAAAGTTCAGATTATTGCAACATTTAACCTGAATTCCATAAGAAAACAGACGGGGGGGGGGAGGAGAAAGAAAATTAAAAAAACAAAACAAAAACCCAAGAAAACTCATCACTTGAAATAGATGTAAAATAATAAAAAAAGGACAGATTCTGTACCCACAAGAAGAATGAATAACTTATTGTTATTGCACTGGCTACAATTCAGTAGTTATTTTGGTTTTCATCATTTCCTGTAGCAAGGACACCAAATTTTTAAAAAATAATAATGAAAAAGCAAAAAGTGGAACTGTTAGAGACATACCAAAATGTTTGCTAGGAGCTCAAGCCCAAAAAATGGCTGGTTGGGGAAAGCGGAGAAGAGAAAAAGGGAGAGGTATATTTGGGGCAAAAATGACAGAACCCTAAGCACTGTAATGAAGCTTCCACTGAGAATCTAACAATACACCACCCAGTTGAGAATCTGATGTTAATGCAAAAGAAAAGAAAAGATTATCTGCTATAGGGTGAGAGGATAAACAGGCCCCCAATCCAGCTAAAGTTTATGGCAACAGAAGCAGCAGTTCTCAACGCACTTACTAGGAAACAGCTCCAACCGAAACTCACAAAGGCTGCGGATTCTATACACACTTACCTGGGAGTAAGTCCCACTGAACTCGGTGGGGCTTACTTATGAGTAGGCATGCATAGGATTGCACTGCAAGTGGTACTAATGCAGACAAAAATCAGTCACGCTTAAAACGATGGGGAGCAAGTTAGCCGGTTTCAGCGGGAGTTAACTGGGGCTGACTTTAGTCGGATCAGGGCCATGGTGTCTAACTTTGGAGTAAACATTCATAGGGTTGGATCTGCGAGTTCCACTGGAAGCTACAAGAGGCTTCAATGGGACTTAAATGCGACTAACTGTAGCTGGATCAGGTCCAGTGTTCTCTATAAAAATATGTGCATTAGGAAGAGAAGAGTTTTCACGTGAATGTTTACGTTGTGTTGTGTTTTGTGTGTGTATGTGTATTTTTCTTTTTATTTCTCAAATACATTATTTTCTATTTATAATAACTGCTGATATACAGACAATATACAACTTGCATCTCCTGGGCACTTTCACTTCCCGTGACAACTTCCCGTGCAATAATAAAAGGTGCCGTTTCGAAAAAAGTCAAAAAAGTTTGTTTCTTTAAATCCTATTTTTTTTCCCCTTTAAAAAAGATAAAACAAAGGCTCGAAACCCAAATCAATGTGATCGAGGCCACGCCGGGAGGTGGGGGTGGTTGGGGAGGGGGGAGGAAAAGAAAAATTGGAAAAGCCACTCCGTGTGCCACTAGGAAAGGAAAAAGAAAGAACTCCTTTCCTTACCCTGAACCTTGTTGCTGCTTCTCTTTGATTTTGTTTTCTTTATTTTTTTAAACAACTACAACAAAAACCTTCACAGCGCTTAAAGAGAAATGACAAGTGTTTTGGGATAAGCGTCGGCCACGGACTTGCGGCTTTTCAATCTTTTTTTCCACTTCGAAGCCACTTGGGTGGCAAAGCCCTTTTAAGTTCACTCTCGACCTCCCCCCTCGGAAGCTATACTGGTTCGTCCACCTCTTCCTCTGTTGCTGTGATCGCAGGGACCAGTCCGTGCTTCCGGAGGAGGGGGCTCCTAGTCCCACCAAGAACCTCTTGGCTTTGCTCGGGGTTGCTGAGCTGCGCTTGCGAGTGGCCCATCTTTTGCAGTTCCAGAGCCGCGCCGTCGTCGTCGGGCCGGGAATCCGCAGAGGCAGGCGTGGCTTGGCCGCGATCCAAGAGGCAGTCTGGGAGGGCCACTGCACTGGAGCCGGCCTCGGACTGCTCAAAGGAGAAGTTTGGGATGGTTAAATGTTCTCCACGGCAGGCGGGTGGGCCCCGGCGCTCTGCCTTGGAGCCCGGATCTCCGGGCTGGTTGTCCGCAAGGTCTAAGGAGTCCCTGTAGGCGGTGGATTCGCACGACGGGGTCCTCCTCCTCAGCAGGCTGTTCTCGGATGCTTTGGTACGTGTGGACGTGTTGCTTTCTTCCTCCACGGGAGGATCTATAGAAATGCAAGGCGGGCTCATCTTCTTTTTCCGCCGGACGCCGTGGATGTACTCGGACTCTGGCTGGATGTGGAGAGGGAGCTTCCTCTTCTCCTCCGACGACTCCGCGAAGCTGCGGTCCCCGTCGTCGACGAACGGGCAGATCTCGATGGAGTGCCGTCTTTGGTCGTCCGCCCAAGTTGGCTTGGCCAAGAACCCTCGCGTGTCAACGCTGTAAAACTTCTTCAAGTCTTTCTCTTTGCCGTTGCCGCCTAAACTGGTTGTGCTGCAGTTCTTGAGGGGGGCGGGGGATGGGGCGGGAGAGGCGAAAGGGGAGTCGGCGGGGTCGCTGCCGTCCGGCTGCCCCCGCCAGTCCCTCGCGGAACTGTTGATGTGGCTGACCTCTTCATCGGCCAGGTCTGAAGATTCAAAGAGCGAGCTGTCTGGGTTGCTGTTGCAGCTGGACGGCCTGCGCGGGATACTGTGCTGGCTGAAAGTGTGTTTGCGGGTGCAGACGCTTGAGGGCCTGTGGGGTGATGCATGGGGAAGGGGAGGTGTCCCAGGTAGAGACGTTGGGGCAGGGTGAAGCAGAGGCGGGCCCAGGATGCTCTGGGACAGCATCTTTGGTGGGAGGTTCTCGCAGGGTTCAGCTTTAGAATCTGCATTTGGACCATCTAATGAGTCCCTCTGAATGGCCTCCTGCAATACATAAAGAGAAGGCGAACAGAAATTGGCATTTCAGTATAAGAAACGCAATCAGATATATATACACAGCAGTTCTCCCCTTCTCTCATAATACTAGAACTCAGCAGGGAGATCCGATGGAGCTGAATTTTGGATGATTCATGATGGACGAAATAAAGTACAACTACAGAATTTGGTCCCACAAGATGGAATGATGGCCACCAAGTTGGGCACCTGTGAAAGAAGCTTAGGCACATTCATTGGAGATTGGACTATTAGTTAGCTTATTAGCCATGATGGCTATTCTCTCCCTCTATTGCTAGAGGGAATTTCTATTCCTTCTCCCTCTAACTATTCCTAGAAATCACAACTGGGAATTTGCTGTTGCACTCAGGTCCTGCTTCCCATAGGGATCTGGTTGCTTGTAGTGAGGTCAGGATACTTGACCAGATAGGTCATTGACCTGACCCAGCAGTGCTTATTTTTAGTTATTATGTCAGGGCTACGGCTGGGTGAGATCTGGTTTTCAACATTGTGATATATCACCAGCTAAACATCGTGATGTACTGATATATTGCAATGTCTGAAATTAGGATGGAGCGGTGGCGCTGTGGGTTAAACCACTGAGCCTAGGACTTGCTGATCAGAAGGTCGGCAGTTCGAATCCCCACAACGGGATGAGCTCCCATTGCTCGGTCCCTGCTCCTGCCAACCTAGCAGTTCGAAAGCACGGCAAAGTGCAAGTAGATAAATAGGTACCGCTCCGGCGGGAAGGTAAACGGTGTTTCCATGCGCTGCTCTGGTTCGCCAGAAGCAGCTTAGTTATGCTGGCTTCATGACCCGGAAGATGTACGCCGGCTCCCTCGGCCAATAAAGTGAGATGAGCGCCGCAACCCCAGAGTCGGCCACGACTGGACCTAATGGTCAGGGGTCCCTTTACCTTTTTATGTAGAGGCATCGGTTGGATTCACAGTTTTCCCCACATCGTGAATTTTGCATAGTACACACACAAACCATGATTCACAATATATCGCCAGGTCAAAATTTATGAAACCGATATCACAGCATGGGTTTCAAACTGGTTTGGGGCGACATATTGATATATCACCCTGCCCTAGTCAGGACCAGTTTCAGGTGTGGGGAAGCCTTCAGCAACATAGTCTTGATGGGCCTTTGGAGAGAGTAGCCTTCACTCAAGGGTATAAGGGGATTGGTGTGGTGTTGGCAAGGTCTGCGGGCAGTTTGTGGGGTGGGGGAGTTGGTGAGTGGAGTGAATGGGGACAGATATTTTGGTAACAGTGAGGGTTTCTGGGGAGAAAGCAAAGATGTGGAGCTTGTTTCTTGAGGAGATGCCCAGTCCTTCTCCAAGCCAGTTGTGCCTGCCTTAATTGAGTCACCTCCTATAGGTGATGAGAAAAGTGGGTGTGCTGGTCCCAGGGGGGGGGGAAGGTTACCGTTGACGTAGTTGAAGTCCAGTCCTGGGTCAATAGCCTGGAAACAGTTCGCAAGGAGCGGGGCGAGGTCCAAAACAGGAAGCCGAGCGGGGACAGGAACACTGGAGGGTCAGGTCTGGGTCCGGACAGGAGCAGGTACTCAGCGACGACGTTGCTCCCGCAACCTGGGACCGGGCTGACTGGCCTTTATCTTCTCTGAGGCCAGGGGCAGTTCCGGCCCCCAGGAGACCCGCCTCTCCTGGCCTTAAGGCGAGCACTCCTCCTGGGAGAAACCAGTTCCCTTCGCCTCTCTGCCCTGAGCCTCTGCAGTTCAGGAGAGGCTGAAGGGTTACTGGGCCCAGGGGGAGACTCACCTGTAGGCACTGAGTCCTCAACCACCTCTGGAGCCAGAACGGATTCACCTGGTGCCTGCTCCTGAGGGCACAGGTGCAGGCTCCTCAGAATCAAGGCCCTGCCCCAGTTCAGCTGGCCCTGGAGGCGGGGACTCCTGTGCAGGCTGGGATTCCTCTGGTTCACTCTCTGAGTCGGATTCCCAGGCCATCACAGTGGGTATCATACAGATTGGAGAATGAGAGATGACTCGAGAAGCCCGGAGAATGCGAAAAAGCAGGTGTAGGGAACTTTGGGTGCTTCCAGATGTTGATGAACTATGGCTCCCACCAGTCCCTGCAAAAATGGCCAACAGTTCAGGAACATCTGGAGGCTCAAAGGCTCTGCACACCTGGGATAATGGAATACAGGAGACATTCCATTTCCCTTTCCTGAGGTACTGTTCGCCAAGTTATAGTGGAACCGTTAAATGCTGAGGTTTCCAACCTGTCTACAGAGCAGCCTGTTGAGACTGGGAGATCGTGGAGCAGCTCGTGGTGGTAGAAGCTTCCATGGACCTCCCCCTTCCTGGCGAGGAGGCGGGGTGGTTGGACGAAAGGCATCCCGTGGGACCCTCAGCGAAGAGCAAGTCCCCACAGGCTGGGAATGAACAGAGGTGATGGACCCTAGAAGATAAAGAAAAGGCGTCGTTTCAGTCAAGAGGCTTTGAGTGATGGAACTATTTGCAAAAAATCAAAGCCAGTCAGCTAGGGAACTCACAAGAAGAGATGTTTCCAACAGCTATCACAACAAGCACTGTTTACCATTTGTTCTAGGACCTGGAAGTGAGGGGAGGTTGGTGACATGTTAAATGAGTGCATTGGTGGCTCCTGATTGCAGGGCTGGCTAACCTTCCGCTAACCTCCAGGTGTTGATGGACCCCCAACTCCCATCAGCCTCACCCAGCCAGTGGCCAGGGATGATGGGAGTTTGAGTTCAACAACATCTGGAAGACCACAGGTTACTCACCTCTTATTGCCTTTTGGCAGGCATGGCCAAACTTGGTCCTCCAGCTGTTTTGGGACTACAACTCCCATCATCCCTAGCTAACAGGACCAGTGGTCAGGGATGATGGGAACTGTAGTCCCAAAACAGCTGGAGGGTCAAGTTTGGCCATGCCTGCCTTATGGATTCAAATTGATGGCTTGCACCCTAAGAGACCACCTCTGTTCCACCTAAACATTGAAGGTCTATTTATACCACCTGTGTATCTGATCTCTTGCTTCTTGAATAAAGGACAGGATAGAAATGTAGGCCAAAACATCTGAAAACAGAGAAAGTAGGCGTCCCATTCCTTTCACTTTTTTATCCTTTATGTCTGCCCGGTACCCATTGTGGCAGGTGGTCTGGGTAAATCTCCAGAGAACACAAAAGTATAGAATTATAGAAATGTAGTCCAATCCCCTTCAATTAAGTAATAGAACAGTTTCCCCATAATCCACTCTGGTGGTTTTGTAAGTGTGTTGTATTTTATGAACATAACATAGGTCTTTTTTGAAAAGCCCAAGGGCCCCCACAGATGCCATACCTCTTGGTGACTTGTACGAATAGGCCTCTAAATCCACCTCATGGAGCGGGAAGGGGCTTTTGGCTGGCACCACAGGGCGGAACATGTAGCTGTCGTTGGGTAAGGAGTGCATCCTGGCCACCGAGATCTTGCGGACGGTCAGGAGATTCTGGGGTTCGCCAATGCCAGCAGCTGCTTCCTGGAGATCAGCAAGAGAGGGAAGCACTGAGAGGTAGGGGAAAGACTGAGAAAGCCTAGATCTCAAACCTGGACGCTGGTCAAACTCTCTTCCTCTGACTATGAGTGAATTTGCACGACGAGCTGGGCTGAGTTTGATACTCTACATAGGTAGCATCCTACACGACCCAATGGTGCCAGTTGTGGGTGGGAGTTTCACATTGGGTGTGTGGTGGTGCAATCACACTGCTTGCAGTGTGATTATCTCAGCACACACCCAGCGTGAGATCCACCCAGAGCTGCTACAGCTGGGACCTACGTAGGTACGTGCCTAGGACCCGCGTACCTACGGGACCTCCTCTCCTGCTATGCCCCACAGAGGACCTTAAGGTCCACAAATGAGAAAACTTTGAAGGTCCCAAGTCGCAAGGTGGTTAGATTGGCTGCAACTAGGGCTAGGGCCTTTTCAGTACTGACCCCGACTTGGTGGAACACTCTTGTCATAAGAGACCAGGGCCCTGCGGGACTTGACATCTTTCCGCAGGGCCTGCAAGACAGAGCTGTTCTGTCCGGCCTTTGGTTTGGACTCAGCCTGACCCTATGTTTTCCTTCCCCTTATGGTTTTGATCTATGGGCTACTTTTAAAATGAGGCTGCATTTTAAATTGCATTTTAACCTGTATTTTAAATTGGTTTTTTCCCCTATTATGATTTTACTGTAATTTTACTGGTGTTAGCTGCCCTGAGCCCGGCTCTGGCCGGGGAGGGCGGGATATAAATAAAATTATTGTTTTTGTTGTTGTTGTTGTTGTTGTTGTTGTTGTTGTTGTTGTTTTCCCACTCTTTCTCCAAACTATACTTGTATACCAAATTATTTGCCCCCCGACCCGCCCTCTCTTTCATTGCCACCTGATTTCAGACTCTTCTTCCTCCACATGTTGCTGAACTACAAGTCCCATCACCCCTGACACATTGGCCATGCTTGCTGGGGCTTATGAGCATGGACGCCCAGAAACATCTGGAGGGGCAAAGCTTCTCCACACCTGGCGCAAAGCTTCCTATGGCCTTGCTCCCACCCCATTGCCATTCCCCATTTACGCAAGCTTCTCTCCTCCAACTCTACCACCACCAACCCACCGGAGAGTCTCTTGTTCTCTTAAATCAGTGGTTCTCAAGGGGTGTAGCATGCCACAATGGTGCAGCAGGAGAGGATGGCAAGTGTGGTAGGAAGATTCAAGGACAAAGAAGCATTTAAATATTTCACCGTAGTGTAGTGTAGCATCAAGAGCAGAAAACAGAAAGACTTCTTTGTGTTGATGAGAGTTGGTTTGTCTCAAATAAGACCTAATATAAATGAGATTACCTTTCAAAAGCAAGCTCACACCTCTTGTTGAGTTTGTATACATATGTAATGTACATATGCAAGAGGCTTGTTTATATTTTGGGTATGATTCATGTTCTTATGTGGCAGCATTGTTTTCTGTTTCCTGGGTGTCCTACAGTCGTATTATAAAGTAGTTGTGCTCTATGTTGTACGTCAAACACAGCTAGCAGTTGTTTCTTTTTGTTTTCCAATGTATTCCTTATCAATAAAAAAATTTGGTGTGGCAGGAGTGGATTTTCAAAGGGAAAGTGTGGCCCAGAGAAAAAAGTCCGAGAACCGCGGTCTCAAATGATCTGCTCATCTTCCCTTGATGACCCTTAGACCTGGAACTCCCTTCGGGATCCTCTGCCAGATCTTCAAAACGACCCCAGCATTTATTCCTGAAATACTCTCCCAGATCCTCAGATCCCTCCCAGGTCTCTTAAATGAGGCCAGACATTTAACCCCAAACCCCACAGAGCCTCCTGATCCCTCAAATGATTTTGCTCTTTGCTTTTCCCCCCTTCCCATGACCTCCCAAAATCACTGCAAGGAGTGACTTATCCTTGCTTTCTTCTAAATCCTTCCTCTAAGTCCACTTTTCCTGTGAACTTTTTGCTTAACCCCTCATCGTTCTGCCTCATCTGCAACAGTTCCTTCCTCTGAGGAATTCTAAAGCCACAAAGCAATTTCAATAGGTTCCACGCATCCCGAAATCGATATTTCCCCCCACCCTGGAGTGTTCAAAATGCTTAATGCACATTATCTGAGAAAATACCGTTCTCATTCGCTTCACAAATCTCCGAGGAGAGACCCTGCCGTATGGCGTCTCCCTCCATAAGCTGAATTGTCTGCCATGCTTTTCCCACAGAGCAAATTTGCCCCGTGAAGAAAACCCGACACCTTCGCCCCCACATCTGGAAATCCCGACAGAACAGATTTCTCCACAGTGCCAGAGGACGCCACGAAACAGAGCGTTTCCACAGAACAGACATCCAAAGCAGCACCATGTGTTTGGTTTTAGATGGTTGCGCTTCTTTATGAGAATCATGCCTCTGACGTAGCCACAGCGGAATAAATATGGCGGGAGCTAGATGCGGCGATGCAAGATGGCACACTTGTAGAGAGAATGGACAGTTGTGACTGTGGAGGTGGGAAACAGGAGGAGAGACTTGCTGGCAGCCATTTTGAGAGGCATACTACTGCTCTTTTCTGCCCATAGAGAAAAATGGTAATTGTGGCAGCAGGCATGGGAAACAGGAGGAGAGACTTGTTGGCAGCCATTTCGAAAGGTCTACTATTGCTCCTTTCTGCCTCTTCAAAAGGGCTGCCCAAACATTTCAAGCGGTTGATGGAGGCCCATCCCATCCTCAGTTTTCATTACATTCCTCTCAGGAAGGCAATAGAAGCTGTGGAACTCAATTCCACATGAGACTGGGCAGGCCCATCCGTCGCTATTTTTAAACAGGCCTTGAATCCCCACTTCTTATGGCCCGCTAATGCAAAATGATGTTGCGGATTGACTTTGTACGTTGTAGCCTTGTTGGGTTTTGATTGTTTTTGCATTGGCTCTTGGTAGCTACGGATTGTTGTGAGGCAGATATTTTAATGGCTCTATGTCACGTTGGGGGAATTGCATTTTAAATATGCTTGTAAGCCGCTGTGTGAAGGCGGCTCTTGAGAAACAAGATGATGAATTTATGAAATGAGAATTGAAAAGGACATTTATCATCTTCAGTTCTTTCTCACAGCTGGCGTGACTAGTTCCTGCTTAACAATCCCATGGTCACATCCAAACCATACATGCAAAGCCCATAGTTTACCTAAGAGAATCTTGGGAACTGCAGTTTACCCCTCACTGAGCTATAAGTCCCAGCACCCTCAACAAACTAAAATTCCCAGGATTCTTGGAGGGAGAAGCATGTAATTTAAATGTATGTTGGGGATGTGATCCATGTGACAAATGCATGAAAAGAGAAGGGAGAGGGAGAAGTCTGGCTCTGCCTTTAGGCAAGGTGAGGTATTAATGGAGTCCCATTTGCGGGCAGCAAATACTCAAATTATGTAGTTTATTTTGCTACCAGAGAGGAAACTAGTCGCAGTTTCCCTTTGGGCAGCAAGAGGCCACCATCCAATGAAACGGATAGGCAATAGGTTCAGGGTAGAGAAAAGGTTAAAGATATCCATACAGTTCATAATTTAGTGACAAACATAGAAAACTCTATTATACTAAGTCAGATCATGTATCCAGCTACCCCAATAATGTCTATTTCAGGGACAATCAAACTGGTGCCATCTATATATTAACAACAACCCCCATCAGCTCTAGCCAGGCTGGCCAATGGTCAGGAATTATGGGAGTTGTAGTCCAAAACATCTGAAACACACCATATTGGCTATCTCTGGTGCCCCCCCCTTGACTGATAGCTCCCTAGAGTCTGAGGCAGAGAAGGGTTTTACCCACTACAAGCAACTTTTTAAAAAAGGAGATGTTGAGAACATAACTGGGGGATTTCTGCATGCAAAAAATGTGACCTGCTTCTGAGCTGTGGAACACATTGCCACAAGATTAATGAAGACCATTTTTTAAAAGATTAAATATAGTATTGCAGCACTAAAATCACACCCCAGCTATACGTTTAAAGCACATGTTTTCCCTCCAAGAATCTTGGGAACTGTAATTCATTAAGGATCCTGGGAACTGTAGCTCTGTGAGGGACAAGCTATAGTTCCCAGGATCCTTTGGGGGCAGCCACGTGCTTTAAATGTAAGGTGTGCTTCTGACCTGCTTTATCTTTTCTTAGCTTCACTTTGATTATTACCCTGACACAGGGTAATTTTAAAAAATAATAATAATTTTTTTTTAATTAAAAGAAGCTTTAAAATAAACTCTCCCCTCTTTTGCACGCTAAAAGCAGGTTCTTATTTCCGATTTTCAAATCTCTCTTGGCTTAACAAAATAATTCCATCCCTGCTTCCTCTTCAAAGTTAATAAGCTGTTTGCCCAGGGATTCAGCCTGGTTGCCTGTCCATAGCATTCTAGTGGTCTCAGGACACAGATGACAATTTTGCTTGTCACTCAGCCAATATCCTGTCCATTCTCTCTCTCTCCCTCCCTTCCTCCCTCCCCCCCCTCTGCTAATCAAGTCTTGCATTCCAGATGGTCAAGGCTCAGGGAGACCAGAGAGAGGCTAGCCTTAAAGCAAGCATTCTTTGCTCTTCCTCAAAAAATTGTGTGTGTGTGTGTGTGTGTATGTGTGTTATAGTCTGGCATTAAAATGAGAGAAATAGAAGGTTTTCTTTTGGTCCTGCCAACTGCATGTCTTGATGAGAGAAAGTCGCGAGAGCAGACAGCTCAAGAGAGATGAATGGATCTGTCAGTTCCATTTTCTCATTTTTCCAATCTTGAATTTTGTCCATCTAACTGCTGCACACATTTGCAATGCTTTTTTTTTAACTGCATGAAAATGCGTAGGCACCACACAAATTTCTCCAGACATACACATTTCTGTATGTAGCTGTGCCTAAGAAATCATTTTCCCCCCAAGCAATGTTCCTCTGTAAAATGCATTTGTGTAAGATATTTCCACTAATATCGGCTATTTTATTTTGGTACACGTTCTTTGGTTGGAGAACTGCACTACAAATTTCAGAGAAGTGCGAATTTCGAAGCGGAGTTGTGGGTCCTGTCATGCATTGCTTTGGGAAGGGCGAACTTGGTCGGTTCATGCCCTACCCAATGGCCAGTGCCAGTGGGGGGCAAGGCTGGTTATTGGCCATTCATGGATGAAGGAGGGGCTGCCAAGTCCCAGATCTAGTACAATCCAACACTCAACTTCTTGGCTGCTCTCCAGGTTCTTAAGAGATCGCTTGAGAAGGTGGATTGACAACTGAAGAAGTAAATTGGTAGCAAGCTCTTATCGAGGCCTGGGCAATGGCAACCAACATTTCCAAGAGGTTGAAGAATCTTGAACCAGGTGCCAGGTTTGAGGGAACCCTGGGACAGTTCTCTCTGGACCCATCACTGCATCCCAAGTGATCTTTCCCACCCCCCATGAGCATGCAAGGAAGCAGGGGCGGTGATAAAGACTAGATGCTTGACGTGGATATGCTGGCGTAAATTGATGTTTGATCTGATCCACCTAGGGTCTTCAAGGTGTTTCAGAGACCAGAGGAGGGGGCTGCAGAATTAATCCATCGAGTTGTTTTCTCTGGAGAACAGACAAGCCCTCTGTTTGGCACTGAGGACCCTTACATAGGTATCTTGCCTGAGGGTTTGCAAAAACCTTGAGTCGCTCCTGTGTGTGTGTGTGTGTGAGAGAGAGAGAGAGAGAGAGAGAGAGAGAGAAATAGAGAGATGGAATTTTGTGCATAAGAGGTTCCACACTTTCTGCTGCTGCGTGACTACCTATGACAAGGAACTGGGGTTCTAGATCAGGGGTCAGCAAACTTTTTCATCGGGGGCTGGTCCACTGTCCCTCAGACCTTGTGGGGGGCCGGACTATATTTTGGAAAAAAAATTGAATGAATTCCTATGCCTCACAAATAACCCAGAGATGCATTTTAAAGAAAAGGACACATTCTACTCATGTAAAAACACACTGATTCCTGGACCACCTGCGGGCCGGATTGAGAAGGCGATTGGGCCGGATCTGGCTTCTGGGACTTAGTTTGCCTTGTTCTAGATCATATAGAAGAGGTGACGAACCTTTTAAATGAAACTTGAAGCAAGCGGCAAACCTACATAAAGGTAATGGCTGTAATATTTAGGCTGTACGGGTGGTTCATAAAATTGCAATATGTTCTTTGTCCTACTAGAACCACTAATAGGAGCCCAATAGCATTGATGGGCAACAGGTACAGGGCAGACAAAATGAAGTACCTCTTCGGACAGTGCATAATTAAATTATGGAAGTCATTACCGCAAGATTAGTCATGGCTATTGGCTTGGATGGCTTTTTTTGGGAGAAAGAAAGATTTAAAAGTCACAGGGGAGAGATCTGTCACAGGCAGATTAGCCATGGTTGCCAAATGTTTTGGAGATTGTCTCCTTCGGATTGTTAGATCCCGGGGTGTCCATCGCCTGCGCGCCCTCCTTGCAAAGCAGGGATCTGGAGGGAGGCGAGTTGGGGCAAGTGGCTAGCTTGCTACCCTGCCCCTCTCTTGCTGAATCACTGTGAATTTTTTGCTGTTAATCAAATCACATACTGGAAATTAAAATTGGGCTGCAGTTCTAAACATGCTTGGTCAAAACATTTAACTCCCATAAAAACCCCAGTAAGACTTACTTCATAGAAAATAATATTAGGATGGGAAGCTTTAACGCAAAAATATGCTATTGTTTCTCTTTCACCAGTCCTGAGAGATCTGCACTGGCTCCCAGTACGTTTCTGAGCACAATTCAAAGTGTTGGTGCTGACCTTTAAAGCCCTAAACGGCCTCGGTCCAGTATATCTGAAGGAGTGTCTCCACCCCCATCGTTCTGCCTGGACACTGAGGTCCAGCGCCGAGGGCCTTCTGGCAGTTCCCTCACTATGAGAAGCCGAGTTACAGGGAACCAGGCAGAGGGCCTTCTCGGTGGTGGCACCCGCCCTGTGGAATGCTCTTCTACCAGATGTCAAAGAGAACAACAACTACCAGACTTTTAGAAGACATCTGAAGGCAGCGCTCTCTTTAGGGAAGCTTTTAATGTTTGATGCATTACTGTATTTTAATATTTTGTTGGAAGCCGCCCAGAATGGCTGGGGAAGCCTAGCCAGATGGGCGAGGTGTGAAGGTCCCCAGAAATGCAAATATATTTGTGATGCTAGTACCCTGGAGTTTCCAGAGATGTTCGGCTACCTTTGGAAGCAAATTGTGCACGAGACATAGCTGGGTCTGTTTCTGTAAGGCAGGTGCCACCAACCTGGTGTCTGTGGGGGCAATGACACTATGAGGACCCGTGAATTTCTGAGCCCCCTCTTGCACCCATCCCTTGGCCATAGGGGGTTTGGGTGGTTACCTTTCCCTCCTCTGAAATATACATAGAACTGAAGGAGAAAGTGGGGAAGAACATCACTCTTCCCTACTTCCTCTTTCAGATCAATGCACTTTTCAAGGCTCACACTGAGTCTACCAGATCCGACCCTGACCCAGATTCCTTGGGAAAGTGAAGTCTGTGCATGCAAGAGCACTTTTTTTGGGGTGACTCGCTGTGAAGGGGGTTGAACCAGGTAGAAGAGATAACTGGAAGGGGAGGTCTCATGACATACCCTCCAACATTTCTCTGATGAAAATAGGGATGTCCTATTTAATAATAATAATAATAATAATAATAATAATAATAATAATAATACCCCACTCATGTGACTGGGTTGCCCCATCCACTCTGGATGGCTTCCTACATATAATAATAATAAAAAAACATTTAAAAAAATTCCCTATACAGTGGTACCTCGTGTTGCGTAACCTCCAGGTTATGGAATCTTTGGGTTATGGCCGCGGTAAACCAGGAAGTGTATACTTTGGGTTTCGCCGCTCACGCATGCGCAGAAGCACGCTGCATGCTGTGCGTATGTGCAGAAGCGCTTTGCGCTCAGTGCGTGTCCACAAAAGTGCTCTATTGCACCATGCATGCATGCAGAAGTGGAGCCTCTAGTTATGGATTTTTCAAGGTGCACACGATACCCCGAAACGAATTAAATCCGTAACCAGAGGTACCACTGTACAGGGCTGCCTTCACATGTCTTCTAAAGGTTGCACAGTTACTTATCTCCTTGGCTCAGGGGTTGCACAACTCCATACCCTCCATTATTTCTCTGCTGAAAATAGGGACGTCCTAAGGAAAAGTGAGGGGACGCGGGTGGCGCTGTGGGTTAAACCACAGAGCTTAGGACTTGCCAATCAGAAGGTTGGTGGTTTGAATCCCCGTGACGGGGTGAGCTCCCGTTGCTCAGTCCCTGCTCCTGCCCACCTAGCAGTTCAAAAGCACGTCAAAGTGCAAGTAGATAAATAGGTACCACTCCAGCGTGAAGGTAAACAGTGTTTCTGTGCGCTGCTCTGGTTCGCCAGAAGCTGCTAAGTCATGCTGGCCACATGACCCGGAAGCTGTATGCCGCCTCCCTCGGCCAATAAAGCGAGATGAGCGCCGCAACCCCAGAGTCGGCCATGACTGGACCTAACGGTCAGGGGTCCCTTTACCTTTACCTTCAAGGAAAAGTGGGGTATTCCAGTATCAAATCAGAAACCCTAGAAAATAGGGACACTTGGAGGGTCTGCCATGGCACGCCCTAAAAAACCACAAATATGCCCAGAGGCCTAAAAAGGTTGGTGACCCCTGATGTAAGATAATTCTAATGTTTTCCATAGATATTGTTTTGCCCGTGCTTAACACACAGAAATAAAATGACTTGCCCTTCCCATACATGCCCCCTTAACCGGAGCCAATTCCGTTTCCCATCTGTGTTGTACGCGAAACTGTCACGGACGGTAGGAAGTTGGGGGGGAACGATCAAGGAAAGACACGAGGCCGGCAGCGCAAACTGTTTCTAGCTGCGAAGCCACAGAGAGAGGACAATGGCGCCATCACACCACCGCTGAGCTGCACAGCACTGAAGCACAATGGGAATAAAGGAATGCAGAAGCCACAGCGAGTTCCATACAATAGTCACCTTCGCCTCTCCGCCTGGGGCATTGTGGGAGGGTGTCAGGAGATGGCGGTAAGGAGAAGTGTGGAAGGACGCGGGCTCCATCAAGAGATCCTCCCCTCCCTCCAGCAGGTCTAAGTCTGGGATGGCTAGAGAGACACTCTCACAGCTCAGAGCCTCCTTCGGGGACAAAATTAAGGAGACAAAAAGGCATCAGCGGGGGGAAAAGGCAATTCCAAGCATCTGCCCCCAGAAGTTGGGGGGTGGACACTTCAATGCTCTTGGGGAGGGGGAAACATGACTTAGTTCTCCAGGCAGCGGCCCAGAGAGTGGAAGTGAATTTTGTGGGACAGACTCCCTTCGCCGTTGGTCAGGCTTCGGGGGCCAGTGGTGCCTAGTGGACAGAGCACTGGACTAAGACTGGGGAGTCCTGGGTTCAAATCCTTACTCACTGGGGGATGCCGAGCAGGTCAAACTCTCTCAGCCTAACCTACCTCACAGGGTTGTTGCGAGGACAACAGGCAAGGGGAATTGCATGTCCCTGAACTTCTAAAATCTATCAGGGCTATCAAAAGAGCCATTAAGAGCAGCAGAGTCGGGGCAGGCAGATCATGTCTGCAGGATGGGGCATGGTACAACGTTCTCCCACATATGAGAGTTTGTGTAATGTAGCGCTTAGGACCAGGGAGAGCTGGGGACAAACCCCCAGAGGGTAAGCTTGGGCCGGTCACTGTCTCGCAACCTAGACTACCTCATGGGGCAGTTGGGAGACTAGACTAGATGGACGGAGGGAGCAAGGTACACAACTTATTGGGGAGGAATGGAACTGAAAAATGGTAAATGAATAAAGAAAATGAATTTCAGTGGTGCTCGCCCAGGAAAGCTTCCCAGTTGATTGGATATGAGTGCCACCAACGAATCGCATTTCCCATCTTGGGTTGGTTCTGCTGGGACTCCTCAAACAAAACCCTAAAAAATTATGCAGCGGTGATCCCTGGGAGAGAGGCGTCACACTGAAGTGTGACAAACACTTTTCACTTACAGCTTTTGAAAACAGCAGCCGAAACAATTGGCCATGTCACTGGTGTTGTATGTCAGGATGGGACTGCTTGCCTCACCTCCATCCATCCATTGGAGGTGGTGGAATGTCTTAAAGTCACTAACTTCATTTCGCTGGAGCTACTCAAGTGAAGATTAGTTGAATACAACACAGTGTTCTTACAAACGACACTGCGGGCAAATGTTATTGATATAAATCTGGCATGACAACCAGGAATGGTGGTCAGGGTCACAGGTGGAAATGATCCAGTTGATTTGTGCTCCAAACTTACCCCAGGCCCAGCCTCCAACTCCCCACACCCTCTAGAGCGGTTCTAAACCTGTGGTTCCCCAGATGTTTGGATTTGGATTTGATATCCCGCTTTATCACTACCTTTAGGAGTCTCAAAGTGGCTAACATTCTCCTTTCCCTTCCTCCCCCACAACAAACACTCTGTGAGGTGAGTGGGGCTGAGAGACTTCAAAGAAGTGCAACTGGCCCAAGGTCACCCAGCAGCTGCATGTGGAAGAGCAGGGACGCGAACCCGGTTCACCAGATTATGAGTCCACCACTCTTAACCACTACACCACACTGGCTCTCATGTTGTTGGACTACAACTCCCATCACCCCTAGCTAGCAAGGCCAGAGCTCAGGGATGATGGGAGTTGTAATCCAACAACATCTGGGGACCCACAGGTTGAGAAAGGCTGCTCTAGAAGGAGCTTTTAGAAATCTTGCCCATTGTTCCATTTTTCGCTTTACCAGTGCAGGATGCTTCAGCAGGAGGGGCGACCCTGGCTTAGAAGTGCCCTGGCCGCCATCGGGGACTCTGACTGGAGTGTTGACCCCCCTGGACATCTCCAGCTCGATCTCGGCATCCATCTCAGCATCCTCCTTGGCCTCCTTGTTGCTTTCCTCCAAGTGCTTCATCAGGACAGCCACCACCACGTTGACCAGGACGAACTGGGCGATGAGGACGAAGGTGACGAAGTAAACCGGGGAGATGATCGGCAGGTAGCTGAGGCAGTGTTTGTCGTCCCTGTGGCATTCCCGGAGCGTGTCCTGGGGAAAGGCAAAGACATAAGGAAATCCTGTAAGGGCAGTTTTGCTGCATCAAACCAAGGTGGGCCCCTCATATGGAAGTAAGAGCTGGACCATAAAGAAGGCTGATCACCAAAGAATTGATGCTTTTGAATTCTGGTGCTGGAGGAGACTCTTGAGAGTCCCATGGACTGTAAGAAGATCAAACCTATCTATTCTGAAGGAAATCAGCCCTGAATGCTCACTGGAAGGACAGATCCTGAAGCTGAGGCTCCAATACTTTGGCTGCCTCATGAGAAGAGAAGACTCCCTGGAAAAGACCCTGACGTTGGGAAAGATGGAGGGCACAAGGAGAAGGGGATGACAGAGGACGAGATGGTTGGACAGTGTTCTCGAAGCTACCAGCATGAGTTTGACCAAACTGCGGGGGGAAGTGGAAGACAGGAGTGCCTGGCGTGCTCTGGTCCATGGGGTCACGAAGAGTCGGACACGACTAAACAACTAAACAACAACAACAAGTGCTGGCTGGGGGTGATAGAAGTTGTAGTCCAGAACATCTGGAAGACACCTGGTTGGTGAAGGCTGCTAATGCCAGTGTACTGGAAGAAGCGAGGATCACCAGTATCGAAGCAATGATTCTTCAACATCAACTTCATTGGACTGGTCATGTTGTGCAATGCCTGATTATCGTCTCCCAAAGCAACTACTCTATTCCCAACTTAAAAATGGAAAGCGTAATGCCAGTGATCAACAAAAGAGGTTTAAAGACTCTCTCAAGGCAAATCTTAAAAAAAAAGTAGTACACAGTGGTACTTCAGGTTACATACGCTTCAGGTTACAGACTCCGCTAACCCAGAAATAGTGCTTCAGGTTAAGAACTTTGCTTCAGGATGAGAACAGAAATCGTGCTCCGGCGGCGCGGCAGCAGCAGGAGGCCCCATTAGCTAAAGTGCTGCTTCAGGTTAAGAACAGTTTCAGGTTAAGAATGGACCTCTGGAACGAATTAAGTTCTTAACCTGAGGTACCACTGTAAACACCGACAACTGGAAAACACTGGCCTGTGAGCGCTCCAATTGGAGAACAGCCTTTACCAAAGGTGTCATGGGCTTTGAAGATGCTCGAACTCAGGATGAAAGGGAGAAATGTGCTAAGATAAAAGAATGCTTGGCAAACCCTCACCATGATCAACTCCTGCCCGGAAACCTATGTCCCCCCTGTGGAAGGATGTGTGGATCCAGAATCGACCTCCACAGTCACTTATAGACCCACTTTTATTTTATTTTTTATAAGATATTTATTAAGCATTTTTCAAAAAAGAAAGAAAAAAGAAAAAACACATAAATTTGCAAGTAAAAAAATTACAAACAAAAAATTACAATTAAAAAAAAAATACATACAGAATGTAGAAAAACTCAGGAAAAAAAATACAGATAGAAAATACATATAAAAACAAAAAAAATAGCTAAAAAAAGAAAAAAGTTTAAGAGCAAATTCAATTTTCAAAATTTTTAAACTCATTTGCTTATTTTCTTGACTTCCTCACACCTCCCCTTTTTGTATTCCCATTTATATAATTGCTTCAGCAAATCCTTGCCTTCTTTCATTTATCTTAACTTCTGGTCTTCACCTATTATAACAATATATTTTCATCCATTTATCAATCCATATTTACATATTCTTATTACTCTTATTGCCAACACCACTTATTTTCAATCCAACATCATTCTAACATTCATTAATTTTACAGTATTTCTGCAGATAATCTTTACATTTCTTCCAATCTTCCTCCACCGACTCTTCTCCCAGGTCTCGGATTCTGCCAGTCATTTCTGCCAATCCCATATTGGCAGTCCATCACCTTCATCTGCCATTCTTCCAAAGTGGGTAGTTCTTGTGTCTTCCAATACTTTGCAATCAATATCCTTGCTGCTGTTGTAGCGTACATAAAAAAAGTTCTGTCCTTCTTTGGCACCAATCGGCAGACGATGCCCAGAAGAAAGGCCTCTGGTTTCTTCAAGAAGGTATATTTAAATACCTTTTTCAGTTCATTATATATCATTTCCCAGAAAGCCTTAATCCTTGGGCACGTCCACCAAAGGTGAAAGAACATACCTTCAGTTTATTTACATTTCCAACATTTATTATCGGGCAAATGGTAGATTTTTGCAAGCTTGACTGGGGTCATGTACCACCTGTATATCATTTTCATAATATTCTCTCTTAAGGCATTGCATGTCGTAAATTTCATACCCGTGGTCCACAACTGTTCCCAGTCAGCAAACATAATGTTATGCCAACATCCTGTGCCCATTTAATCATAGCAGATTTAACCGTTTCATCTTGAGTATTCCATTATAACAGCAAATTATACATTCTTGATAATATCTTAGTTTTGGGTTCTAACAATTCTGTCTCCAACTTTGATTTTTCCACCTGGAAGCCAATTTTTAAATCTAAATTATATACCTCTCTTATTTGATAATAATGAAGCCAGTCTCGCACTTCATCTTTTAGCTTCTCGAAACTCTGCAATTTCAGTTTGTCTCCTTCTTGTTCCAAAATTTCCCAATATTTTGGCCAGTTGGCCTCCATATTGGTCTTTTTCTGAGCCTTAGCCTCCATCGGTGACAACCACCTTGGGGTTTTATTTTCAAATAAGTCTTTGTATCTTATCCAGACATTAAACAGTGCTTTCCTGACAATATGGTTTTTAAATGCCTTATGTGCTTTAACCTTGTCATGCCACAAATATGCATGCCACCCAAACACATTGTTAAAACCTTCTAAGTCCAAAATGTCTGTGTTCTCAAGAAGTAGCCACTCTTTCAGCCAGCAAAGTGCTGCTGATTCATAGTAAAGTTTAATGTTTGGCAGGGCAAATCCACCTCTTTCCTTTGCATCAGTTAATATTTTAAATTTTATTCTAGGCTTCT
Source organism: Podarcis raffonei (assembly GCF_027172205.1). NCBI lineage: Eukaryota > Metazoa > Chordata > Lepidosauria > Squamata > Lacertidae > Podarcis > Podarcis raffonei. Next base: position 46,486,617 of record NC_070615.1, on the reverse strand, counting down.
TGCCCTGCCAGACAAATCTGGAAATATATTTCTGCCACTTCTTGAAACAGTCCATTTTGTCCAAAATTTGCAATGATTGAAACAAAAACAACATTCTTGGCAATACATTCATCTTTATCGCAGCAATTCGTCCCAACAAGGAAAGCTTCAAATTTGACCATATTTCCAAATCCTTTTTCACTTCTGACCAACATTTTTCATAATTGTCTTTAAATAAATTCCCATTTTTAGCTGTCATATTAATTCCCAGGTATTTCACTTTCTTAAACCCGTCTCTTTCTGAAACTTCTCTTTCTCAATCGGTGTTAAATTTTTCTCAAGGACTTTAGTTTTTAACTTATTTAACTTGAATCCTGCCACATGACCAAATTCTTGAATCAGTTCTAACACTCTTTTAGTACTAGATTCTGGCTCCTCTAAAGTCAATACTAAGTCATCTGCAAAGGCTTTCAACTTATATTGTTTAGCTCCGACCTTTATCCCTTTAATTGAATGGTCCCTTCTAATCATATTTAACAAAACCTCCAGAACCGAAATGAAGAGCAATGGGGAAATTGGGCAACCTTGTCGTGTCCCTTTCTCTATCTTAAATTCCTCTGTCACCACATTATTAACTATTAGTTTCGCTTTTTGTTCTGAATAAATTGCACTTATACCATTCTCAAATCCTTGACCAACCCCCATCCCCTGAAGATTTTTCTTCATAAAACTCCAAGAAATATTATCAAAGGCTTTCTCCGCATCCACAAAAATTAAAACTGCTTTAGTGTTAATGTCCACTTGTAACTTTTCCAAAATATTAATTATATTCCTCGTATTGTCAGACAAATGTCTGCCTGGGAGAAAACCAGCTTGGTCCTTATGTATCTCCTCCACTAATACTTTTTTTAAATCTTTTAGCCAAAATGTCAGCAAATATTTTGTAATCCACATTAAGCAGGGATATGGGTCAGTAGTTCTTGAGTTGTGTCTTTTCAGACTCAGTTTTCGGAATAAGTGTAATATATGCTTCTTTCCACGACTCTGGCGCTTTTCCCCCCCTCCAAAATTTCATTGCAAACCTCCTTTAATGGTTGAATTATCCATCCTTCAAAGTTCTATAATATTTTGAGGTTAAGCCATCCGGCCCTGGAGATTTGCCCAACTGCATGTTCTGAATGGCACCTTCAACCTCCTGTTCTGTAATTTTGTAGTTCAACATTGTCTTATTTTCTTGAGTGATTTTTTGTAATCCATTTATTTTCAAAAATTGGTCTATGTCAATTTCTTTCTGAGGCCCTTGTGTATATAACTGTTTAAAGTACCTCTGGAAGCATTTTCTAATTTCCACTGGATTCTGAATATTCTTTCCTTCCACTTCCAAATTAGTAATGGTATTGAACTTTTGTCTTTTTTTCATCTGCCAAGCAAGCAATTTCCCACATTTATTAGCCGATTCAAAAGTCCTTTGTCTCATTTGTTTAATTTTCCATTCTATTTCCTGGTTCATCATCTTCATATATTGCACTTGATGTAACTTTATTTCTCTCAGAATCTCTTGTGAATTTGGTTTCACTCTCAATTTCTTCTCGCCCTCTTTTATTTTTTCCAGAATTTTTTCTTTTTTCTCATTTTGGGCTCTCTTCTTTATCGAATTCTGTTGAATCAGAAACCCCCTCATAACTGCTTTACTTGCGTTCCAGATTACTCTTTTTTCGACAGTAGTGTTCAAATTTATCTCAAAATAGTCTGTCAAGGTTTTTTGGGCCTTCTTAATAACCTCTTGATCTCTAAATAAGGTGTCATTCATCCTCCATCTGAAGGAACCAGTTGGTGTTAGTTTCATCTCCAGTTTCACGGCATTATGGTCGGAGCACGTTTTTGGGCAGATTTCTACTTTCCAGATCTTAGGTGCCAGTCCTCTAGTTAACCAAATTTGGTCAATTCTTGTCCATGTCATTTTAGCTTCAGAAAAGAAGGTTCCCTCTCTTCCCAAGGGATTTCTAGTTCTCCAAGTGTCAATCAAATCCATATTATCAGTCAGTTCAAAAAAAGTTTTTGGTAGTCTGCCATCTTTAGTAACTACCTGTCTCTGCGACTTGTCCATATTTGTAGATACCACTCCATTCATATCTCCCATCAAAATAATGTTGTAATCCATATAATCTAACAAAGTCTCATGCAACTTCTTAAAAAATTCTGATTTCCCATCATTCGGTGCATATACTCCTACTATCAAAAATTTCTCTCCTTGTGTTTGAATTTCAATTGCAAGATATCTTCCTTGGTCATCTTTGAAAACGAATTTCGGTGTTAGACTCTCTTTTGCATAAATAACTACTCCTCGCCTTTTGACCTTGTCTGATGAAATAAACTGTGTAACCGTTTCACATGTGTTTTCTGTAAACAAATCAAATCCAATTGTTCTTTTTTCAATAAATGAAACACTTTTTCCCTCTTTTCCGGGGAATTAAGTCCATGAATAATCCAGCTTAGCAGTTGCAGAGACATGATGTATTTACTTTACTGTACCTCCAACTGCACCCAATAAGTTCTCTTGTTCTGACGGTGGTATCACTTTCTCTAGCTTGTCCAATCCCACAGGTAGTGATACTTTGTCTAGTATTCCTGGTTCGATGGCTCTTGGCTCTTCTTCAACTCCTTTTTGCAAGTCTTCTCCGTAGTCTCTCAGAAATTTTTCTTTGTCCTCCACAGATCTAAGTTTAAACTTTTTACCTTTAAAGGCGAAAGATAAACCTTGGGGAATTCCCACCTGAAGAGGGTTCTATTTCCTTTCAACAGGGCCACCAGATCTCTGTAATTAGACCTAAGGTCCAGAAGGTATTTCGGAATGTCCTTAAATATCTCCACTCTTATATCATTTATTTCCAAACTATTCTGATAGTGCAGACTCAATATTTTATCTCTTTCCTCTTTTGATTGAAGGGTAATCAAACAGTCTCTCACCCTGTTCTTTCTCCCTCCTCTTCCAAGTCTAAAGGCACTTACAATCTTAAAATCTTGCCTATCATCCAGTTTCCAAAAGTCTGCAAATTCCTGTGTTAAAAAGTCACTTAAACTGTCTTTCTCAAGTTCAGGCACCACTCTAATTCTCAAATTGGTCTGCTTCTCTTTCAGTTCAATCATAGACAAAATCGACTGGTGGGCCCCAAGCTGTGTCTGATGGTCTCCAAGCTGTTTACATATCGGTGTTATCTTTTCCTCTACTGCCACTGCTTTTTATTTTGCTTCTTGAGCTATCTTTTGATTTGACGCAGATTCTTGCAGCAACCTTTCAATGGATTCTGTATTCAAATTCACCTTCTGCCCCAAATTGTTAATACTTGCAGTGTTTTGGTCAATTTTATTTGACGCTTCAGTAACTTGTTTGCTTAATTTATCCAAAGATTCATAAATTTTGTTTAAAACTGAAGCAAATCCTTCTTCCGCTATCATACCTTTTGACACTGCTTGTGCTGAGTCTTCCCCTTGTGGTACAGAGGGACCGGATGCAGAAGCTCTGCGTTGCTGTGGAATTGCACTGGTCTGTTGATGTCTGACCTTGCCCGATCTTGTTGTCTTTTGTTCATCCATAACACTTTTGTATAAGAGTCAAGGTCGCTCCCACGATCAGACTTGTTTTTACAGTGGAAGTTTCCCAGACTGTTTATGAATGGAAAATTCCCCAGCCTGTTGTAGCACTTTCAGTAGGCCTCTAGGGGGACACAGTAACAGTCAATTAAAATTGCAATAGAATGTCTTACCAACTTCTTAAAAGCCCCCCCTCAGCAAAAAGGATAGCCTTCTCAAGTCCAATATATCTCCCTTGCAGAGTTAACAGTGAAAAAAGTTACATTGTAGAGTTAACTGTCAAAGGGTTACATTGTCCATAAATAGTGCGACTCTCAGTGCAACAATTGTATTTAATCTTGGCAGTCCGTTCCCTAGAGTTGAGTGATGATCTTATGTTCCTTTTCCCCTTATCTTCTCACTCCTTTCCGTTTTTTATGAGCAGAAAATACTCCCTTCATTCCTCCCTCTCCTCAAATTCAGAGAGGGGATCCTTTAATTTGACGTTTGGATTTTTAGGATCTTTTAACGCAACTCTCCCGATCTTGGCTTAAACAGTCTTTGCTTTGATCTTTATACAAACCGGAAGGTGGACTCCTTTTTACACCTTCCCGCTTCAGTGCCAAATTAAACCTTAATTTTCTTTTAGCTTCCAATCATAGAGCTTGCCCTACTCACGGGTTGTTGTTTGATATCCGAATTGTCACAGGAAAAAAGGTCAGCGCTCTCCGGCAACAGCTGCGCGGCTTCACTCCACAAAAGTAGCGATTGACTCACAGCACCGCGCCGATCAACCCTGTTCCGCTCCGGAGCCCCTCTCGGGATTTCCTTGCAGATTGGGGGGGCGCTTTAGGTGCCCGCCGAGTCCCACGGTCACAGGCTTCACCCGCCTGTGATTTTCGAAAGGGTCCCCGCTTCGCCGCAGCGGCAAGACCCGATTTCTGCGGAGCTTCTCCCTCCGGTCTAGAGGGAATCCGCCATTGCCGATGGCGCCGCCTCCTGAAGTCCCCTTATAGACCCACTTTTAAAACCGTGTTTATGGAAGACAATCTTACTCAGCTATGAGTGATCGCCAAAGAAGAAGATCAATGCAACCAGCACTCTGAATCAGGACTGAAAACTACCTGGGAGCCAATGAAACTAAATCAGGAACAATACATTCACTTCTTTCTCACCTTAGACAGAATGCCCTTTCTGTTGAAATATGAGCCATCCCATCAGTATTGGCATAGCATACCACCGGCTCTTGAAGACACTCCGGTTTCTGCAAGCATTGCTTCCTGATCTAATTACCGTATTTTTTGCTCTATAAGACTCACTTTTTCCCTCCTAAAAAGTAAGGGGAAATGTGTGTGCATCTTATGGAGTGAATGCAGGTTCACAGCTATCCCAGAAGCCAGAACAGCAAGAGGGATCACTGCTTTCGCTACACAGCGATCCCTCTTGCTGTTCTGGCTTCTGGGATTCAGAATATTTTTTTTCTTGTTTTCTTCCTTCAAAAACTAGGTGCATCTTGTGGTCTGGTGAGTCTTATAGAGCGAAAAATACGGTATATTAATTTCTATTTTAGCGTCTTTAATTGCTATGCTTTTTGACCAGCTTGCTTTAACAGGCTACTAGCCATGATTGCTATGTTCTGCCTCCACAGCTGAAGGAAGTTATGCTTCTGAATACCAGTTGATGGAAACTGCAGAAGGGGGAAACTGTGGTCAGATCCTGCTTGGCCACAGTGAGAACAGGATACTAGACTAGATGGGCCTGATCCGGTAGGCTCTTCTTATGTTCTTGCAATTATTGTAAATTTTAATTATGGATGTGTTTAATGTTTTGGTGGAATTGTTATATTGGGCACAGATTCTAAAACTGATTTTGTACTTGTAAGCCGCTCAGAAGCCATTTTGGTATGTAAGCAGTACAGTCATACCTTGGTTTTCGAACAGCTTAGTTCTCGAACGTTTTGGCTCCCAAATGCCGCAAACCCGGAAGTGACCATTACGGTTTGTGAACTATTTTTGGAAGCCGAATGTCTGACGGGCCTTACGCGGCTTCCAATTGGCTGCAGGAGCTTCCTGCAGCCAATCAGAAGCTGCGCTTTGGTTTCCAAGCATTTTGGAAGTCAAACCAACTTCTGGAACAGATTCCATCCGACTTCCGGGGCATATAAATTGAGAAAAAGTGACAACGATAACTCTGATGGCTGAATCCTGTGGTGACCCTGAACCAATTCTCACGGTGATGTCAAACTGTGGTACCCAGAAATGAACCAGTTGGGGGAAAACGACACGGAGGGCTTTTCCTTACCTTCATGATCCCGTTCCAGTTGTCTCCCGTTGACACCCTGAAGAGGGTGAGGAAGGCCATGCCAAAGTTGTTGAAGGTCGCATGCCGGCTCAAGCCCTCGCAAGGGTTGTCCTCGCTGCAGTCTGCGAGGGAAAGGGAGTGAAGCCAAAACTGAGCCAGAGTGTGAGTGTTGGAACAAGCTGACCGTTGCTCCACCCAGCTAAGCTAACTCTGCGTGGCGTTTTAAAGACAAAGGATGTGCTGGCAAGAGCTTTCTCCTCCTTGTAAGCCTGGCTGACTGAGCTTGGCATTTAGAGCACCCTCTAGACTGCAGGGGGACGCGGGTGGCGCTGTGGGTTAAACCACTGAGCCTAGGGCTTGCTGATCAGAAGGTCGCGGTTTGAATCCCCGCGACAGGGTGAGCTCCTGTTGCTCGGTCCCTGCTCCTGCCAACCTAGCAGTTCGAAAGCATGTCAAAATGCAAGTAGATAAATAAGTACCACTCTGGTGGGAAGGTAAACGGTGTTTCCGTGCACTGCTCTGGTTCACCAGAAGCGGCTTAGTCATGCTGGCCACATGACCTGGAAGCTGTACGCCGGCTCCCTCAGCCATTAAAGCAAGATGAGCGCTGCAACCCCAGAGTCGGTCACGACTGGACCTAATGGTCAGGGGTCCCCTTTACCTTTTACTAGACTGCAGGACTGGCTTGCCTGAGCACTCCATCCCCTGTAACCCCAAAAGGCCAATTCTGACTTACTAGCTCTATAAAGTCCCAGCCACAGAGTTTGCTTCTCAGTCTAAGCAACTTGTCTCTTCAGTGGAGACAGAGAGCATAGGAAGCTGTCCTACACTGAACCAGACCCATTGCTCCATCTAGCTCAACATTGCCTACACTGATTGGCAGTGGCTGTCCAGGGTTTCAGGCAGGGGGCAATCTCCAGCCTTACCTGGAGATGCCAGGGAGTGAACTGGGGACCTGCATGCAAAGCAGATGTCCTACCACTGAGCCACGACCCTAATAATAATAATAATAATAATAATAATAATAATAATAATTTATTTATACACCGCCCATCTGGCTGGGTTTCCTCAGCCACTCTGGGCGGCTTCCATCAGAATATTAAAATACAATAGTCTGTTAAACGTTAAAAGCTTCCCTAAATAGGGCTGCCTTCAGATGTTTTCTGATAGTCTGGTAGTTGTTTTTCTCTTTAACATCTGGTGGGAGGGCGTTCCACAGGGCGGGTGCCACTACCGAGAAGGCCCTCTGCCTGGTTCCCTGTAACTTGGCTTCTTGCAGTGAGGGAACCGCCAGAAGGCCCTCGGAGCTGGACCTCAGTGAATGATGGGAGTGGAGACACTCCTTCAGGTACACTGGACCAAGGCTGTTTAGGGCTTTCAAGGTCAGCACCAACACTTTGAATTGTGCTCGGAAACATACTGGGAACCAGTGTAGGTCTTTCAAGACCGGTGTTATGTGGTCTTGGTGGCCGCTCCCAGTCACCAGTCTAGCTGCCACATTCTGGATTAGTTGTTGTTCTGTGTCACCTTCAAAGGTAGCCCCACATAGAGCACGTTGCAGTAGTCCAAGCGAGAGATAACTAAAGCATGCACCACTCTGGCGAGACAGTCTGTGGGCAGGTAGGGTCTCAGCCTGTGTACCACATGGAGCTGATAAACAGCTGCCCTGGACACAGAATTGACCTGCACCTCCATGGACAGCTGTGAGTCCAGAATGACTCCCAGGCTGCGCACCTGGTCCTTCAGGGGCACAGTTACCCCATTCCCTTAGGTTCCTGCTCTCTTGTTGCCAAACCTCCTGCTATCTTCCCCTGATTCCTGCCTTGGAGCCTGAGACCCCTACAAAACCCCCCAACAAAACGAAATGAATCTAAGCACAGTGTACAGTACTTTCATTCACATTCCTTGAAAAAAAGGGTATTTGTCAGACTCCATCTCCCAACAGCCTCAAGCAGGGCAGCCAATGGCCAGGGATGATGGGAGCTGTGGTCCAGCAATATCTGGAGAGCCACAGGTTCCCCATTCTTGCTTTAGATCAGCTAATCTCAGCCTTGGGTCCCCAGATGTTGTTGGACTACAACTCCCATTATCCTTGACCACTGGTCCTGCTAGTTAGGGATGATGGGTGTTGTAGTCCAACAAAATCAGGGGACCTAAGGTTGAGCAAAACTAGACAGTCAGATTGCCACATCTACATAGTCAGCAAGAGCAAAATAGGAAAAATGGGAGAGAGAGAGAGGGAGAGATAGGGAAGGAAGGGGAAATAACTCACCTAACTTTCCAAACAACTCCACTCCCAGGGCAGCATAGATGAAAAAGAGGAGCATAAAGAGTAGGCCGAGATTCCCTACCTGGAAGAGAAGACAGTTAAAGAAGGGTCAGGCAAGTGGGGTGTGTGTGTGTGCAAGTAGAGAGGAACCATTGCATATCAAAGGCCAGTCATTCTGGTGTTTCTGTCTCTTGGTCACACTGAACTTTCTGCTCCCGCACACAGTAGTTATGAGGAAAGGAAACTCTCTTTCCAAACCAGACTCATGTCTGCATGCAGTCAACCTGTTAAGTTATGGGTGAACATATCAGACGACACAGCGATCTCTCTTCAAACAGCTCTTGTTTATTCACAGGCCAGAACAGAACTGAACTGAAGGGTTCAGCCAGCCTGCTTATATAGAGCTCCACTAGAACGCAACAGCAACCATTTTCTGTAACTATCCAATCACTGAACGTCACTTTCAATCCCTTATTTGCATATGTGGACCTGCAGATGTGAGACCGTAACAGGTCAAAGAGGCTCCCAGGTTGCTGGACGCATGTGCAAAAGGGGCCCCTTGCTGCCAGGATCAGGCCTACAGTGGGGAAAATAATCCCCAAGTCGGCTCCTGTTCTGCTTGCCATCTGACGCGGCTCTGGAAAATTATGCAAGTGGGTATTATCCTATCACAAATAATCACCATCCCTTGCTCCTCTGCCTTCTGGTTCACTGCAGAAAGCCACAAATGGCTGGCTTCCCACTGGGAACGATCAGCTGAAGAGATGGGCGGAGAGCCGGCTTGAAAATATGACTCTTTAGCAGCGGCACATAAGGGGGGCGGGGGAGATGATTTTTTCCCTGATTCCAAGTCTGCAAAGTCAGGGTGAAATCTGCCTTGGGCACAACTAAGTGCATTCTGAGCTTGATGGAATAAAAAATAAGAATCAAAATTCAATCCTGAGAAAATCCGCACCCAGTTTAAATGATGCAAAGTACACATACCGTCTGATTTACATATATTAAGCTGCTGTGGTGGTCAGGGCAGGCGGGATAATGTATGTTCCACCCTCATTTCCAAACTAGGGATGGGTGAACTCCACACCAGGGGAGGCTTGATGTTCATATAAAGGACTTGGGGCCCCTGGGAAAATTGGATTTCCCAGGGTCCCTGGAAACAGATGCAGCTTAGCCACATTCCAGCAGCTAGGCAGGAAGAGAGGCGTCCAGTGAGACCTTCACATGAAGCTGTTCCTAAAAGCACAGCTCTTACAAGAGCATGACTCCTCATTGGTTTAAATGTCTCTTGCTGAGTACTTGCAAGAATTCGAGGACACATTTCAGTCAGTTTTTTTGGGGCAGGGGAAAGACATTTAGAGAGATTTTTTTTTAAGAAATTGGGTCCTCCCTTAAAGAGGGCATGTATTGTGGTGAGACCTGAAAACCGACACCCTATGTTGTGGGTGGGTACGATTGGTCAGCCACAACACCCAATGGGTAGGTCCCTCGAAGCTGGGTGGAATCTGGCCAATGGGACGCAGTCCAAACGGTTCGAGGGACCTATTTATGCTCATGCACGTGACCCAGAGCTTCCTCTTTCGGCGTGTGCATTCGGAAAACCCGCCCACCTCTCCCTATTTTTAGGGCTTCGCGCTTGACCTTGCTATGCCGTCGTGTGTTGTCTGTTGGGACAGGGGCACGGCAGGAATTTTCCCCACTTGGCTGATTGGCTGGTGCCATTTGGGTTTTGCCTGCCGCGTAGCAAATCGTCACAACTTTTAAGGTTGCGGATAGGCTCTGGTTCAGGTGATAGGGATGGGAGAATGCTCTCGCCATCCCTATGTGAAGGGTATTCCGTTAAAGGAATCCAGGGACTTGATGGTTTGGTCAACCCCTGAGAGGGGGTTGTGCCTGTGGCTGAGTCCAGGGGGATATTTGGGTGGTGGAGATGGCCTGTTCCCAGCTTTCTGCTTATCCAGGTGTTCACCCTTGGCTGACCTATGCTGGAATCCTGGGTCAGTGCTACCTGCATGGCAGGGAGCTAGTCGAACCAGAGCCTATGCAACCAGTCACTTTCTGTAATCAATAAAGTTGTGGACTAAATTCTGCCAAAAACCAAAACCAAAATTTGAGTCAAATGTGAATTTATTTAGGGGGGAGGTTTCCGGGTCTGAGCATGCAAAAAACCTGAGAGTAATGCTGTCTCTTTTTATCAGTGCATTATTCATATTCTAAATCTAAACCCCACCACTTATCTACATCCAGCCAGTCTATGACAATGACCAAAGGGTTATGGGTCATCATTTTTACACAATAGTGGCATTTAAACCCATTGTTATGGAATTGCTGCACAACTTTCCAGTTCTGTTCTTATGGAAGTTCCTGGTCTACAGTTTTAGAAAATGCTGTTCAGGTGGTCCCCCCTTTTTTGGGGGGGAAAGACCCCACAAACCCACATTCCCAGAGAGAGAAAAACAAACCAAAGCCGGTTCATTCTGGTGCTGGCAGGCTTACCTGCGGGAGGGCTTGGACCACCGTGTCCAGCAGTGCCCGCATCCCTGTGGCCATTTTGAGCAGCTTCAGTACTAGAAGGGAAAACAAAGGGATCAACAAACAATGGAGCCTCCATTGTTCTTCAAGTGTACCTTAAAGAAGAAGATGCCCTAGACAAACCATGGTGCAGGCCTGCTGCGTTCATGCTCTGCTTGTAAAGCACCCTGGGAATATCTAGCTGGTCATCGTTGGGGATGGGATGCTGGACCAGATACCCTGCCTTTGGTCCTGCCCAGCAGGGCTCACTTTAAGTTCCCTAACAATTCCACTAAAAGTGAAGAAGGCTAATTCTGTCCGAGGAAATAACAGATGGGAGAGAACCACCTTGGACGCCAGGGCTGGTAGTCAGTGCTGTGCTATTTCAAAGTGTTGGTGCTGACCTTTAAAGCCCTAAAAGGCCTCGGCCCTGTATACCTGAAGGAGTGTCTCCACCCCCATCGTTCAGCCCGGACACTGAGGTCCAGCTCCGAGGGCCTTCTGGCGGTTCCCTCATTGCGAGAAGTGAGGTTACAGGCAACCAGGCAGAGGGCCTTCTCGGTAGTGGCGCCCGCCCTGTGGAACACCCTCCCTTCAGATGTCAAGGAAATACGCAGCTATCCTATCTTTAAAAGACATCTGAAGGCAGCCCTGTTCAGGGAAGTTTTTAATATTTAATGCTGTACTGTTTTTAACATTTGATTGGGAGCCGCCCAGAGTGGCAGGGGAAACTCAGCCAGATGGGCGGGGTATAAATAATAAATAATAAATGCTCTTCCACCATATGCCAAAGAGAACAACAACTACCAGACTTTTAGAAGGCATCTGAAGGCAGCCCTGTTTAGGGAAGCTTTTAATGTTTGATGCATTACTGTATTTTAATATTTTGTTGAAAGCTGCCCAGAGTGGCTGGGGAAACTCAGCCAGATGGGCAGGGTATAAATAAATTATCATCATCATCATCATCATCATCATCATCATCATCATCATCATCATTATTTTCCTACCCAGGGCGATGTGTTTATCAGTCAGGCAAAGTAGTCATCTGAAAAGCTGCCTCCGGGGTACACCCTCTGACTGAGGACATGTCTATAGCTCCCATCAGCCCCAGAAAGAATATGGTGATTGATCTGGGATCTGCCACCCCTGTTTTAGGGAGCTTGGTGGTAGAGCACATTCCTTCCGTGAAGAAAGGGTTGTCCTCTGACAAGTAGCCCTGCTAGTCCTCCAGAAGCAGTTAGACATCCCAGACCACTCGCCATATTCTGTCTGGGGCTGATGGGAGTCAGAGTGCAGCAACAGCTGGAGGGCCACAGCTGCCCCAACCCTGGAGTAGACAGTATGGGCCGAAGGCTCCAATCCTATACACGTCTACCTGGGAGTAAGTCCCATTAAACTCTGCAGGGCTTACACTGTAAACAGACCCCGGCTGGCTTCCTATACTCATAGGAGCACCTCACCAGACCCCAGATTTACCTCTAGCAATTCTGAGCACCCTCATGATGCGTATGATGGTGGGGTTGATGGGCAGCGCGGCGTTCATCTCAATCTCCTCCAGTGTGATGCCCATGATTGACAGCAGAACAATGGCAAGGTCCAGTTGGTTCCATCTAAGAGGGTAGACATGGGAAGGCAGAATAACAGGTGGTAATAAGAGTTGAGATTTGCAGAACTGCAAGGTAGATTTCTAGTCTTAATAAGCACCCAACACCTTGATGAATAGAAAAGTATCCCAATATAACATGGGTGCAAACAAATATATACCTCCTGCCTCTTTCTATTACCACTTTCTATCTGTTTTTCCTGGCATCTCTCTCACTTCCTCTCTGTCACTCTTGCCAAGGGTCCAAACTGATTGCCCACAGGGAGCTTTCAAAATTACCCCAAGGGCCACACAAAAATAGACAAGCAGCCCACTCCTGGTGTAAAACAAGCATACCCATTTTTCATCTAGTGGGTGGACTTTAGATGACTCTTGAGGTGCCTTTCAATCCAATGATTCTATGTTTCTATGACTTCATCAGCAACAATGTCAGCCCGGACACTGAGGTCCAGCTCCGAGGGCCTTCTGGCGGTTCCCTCACTGCCAGAAGTGAAGTTACAGGGAACCAAGCAGAGGGCCTTCTTGGTGGTGGCACCTGCCCTGCAGAACACCCTTCCATCAGATGTCAAGGAGATAAATAACTATACAACTTTTAGGAGACATCTGAAAAAAGCCCCGTTGTACAGGGAAGTTTTTAATGTTTGATGTTTTAATGTGTTTTTATATTTTGCTGGAAGCCGCCCAGAGTGGCTGGGGCAATCCAGCTAGATGTGTGGGATATAAATAATAAATTTAATAATATTGTTAGAATTAATGGTCAACCAAACTGAATCCAAGACTGTGGGTTGGCTGTTTGCTCAAGCACTCATGTGTGCCAGTTGATGCTCGTCCAACAAACAAAACTGCCCTATTTGTTCCCACCTGTACCCAGTTTGGGCCACAGGCAATGCTCTGGAGCTCCCCCCCTCCAGATAGATAGATAGATAGATAGATAGATAGATAGATAATTTACAGTGGTGCCTCGCAAGACGAAAAGAATCCGTTCCGCGATTCTCTTCGTCTTGCGGTTTTATCGTCTTGCGAAGCAAGCCCATTAGCGGCTTAGCGGATTAGTGCTATTAGCGGCTTAGCGGGCTTAGCGGATCAGCTGATAAGTGGCTTAGCGGCTTAGCGGATCAGCTGTTAAGCGGCTTAGCGGATCAGCTGATAAGCGGCTTAGCGATCAGCTGATAAGCGGCTTAGCGGCTTGGGAAAAAGGGGGGGGGGAGGAAAAAACCCTGAAGGAACTCGCAAGACATTTTCGTCTTGCGAAGCAAGCCCATAGGAAATTCGTTTTGCGAAGCACCTCCAAAACGGAAAACCCTTTCGTCTAGCGGGTTTTCCATCTTGCGAGGCATTCGTCTTGCGGGGCACCACTGTATTACGGTCGGAGACCAGCTTATAAAACACACTTGGGGGTACAGTCACAGAAGGAAAACAAACAATTAATACAATGTAGAACAATAAATTTAAAATTTATAAATGCGATAAGCGTATAGACACTTAAAACTTTAAGATAAACTACCACAGAGAGCTGACCCAGAGTCACCCATGGAACCGAGTTTTGGGATTTTCTTAACAAACTAGTTTGAGTTGGGAGATGGTCTGTGCCTACAGATCTGTACACAGAATCTGGCGACCATCTGAGTCATCTTCTGATCTTTGCCTAACAGGAAAAGGTCAAATTTTTGCTTTTCCAGGAGGTCAGCGAGCCTCACCAGTAGGGGATCAATGGTCTGACTATGTGCCTCTTCATAAAAGGGACATCTAAAGAACAAGTGCTCTGAGCTTCCTATATCCCCCAATGAACAGGCGCAAAGTCTCTGAGCATATGGGACTTTTTCAAAGGCTCCTTCCCGGACTGGTGAGGGCAGAGCTGAGCTTCTGGCAAGTGTAAAGGCCCTTCTTGCATTTTTAGATATGAGAAAGAAGAGATATGCTGCCGGTGCGGCTATATTTCTCTCAATTTCTCCAATTTTATAGTTGGGGCACCTTGAGCAGTCCTGTTGACTGTCAGTGTCTATGATTCTTTGCCTGACTGTAGCTTTTGTCTGGCCCAACCCCAGGATTAGAAGGGCTTGAGGGGCAAAACCCAGTTTCTGAAGGGTGTTCAGGATGGCTGTCTGCCAGCCTGACTGGAACTGGTCGCAGAGGATCAGTGGGGCTATTCCTCGGGGGAGCAGAGTCAATGTCAGCCATTTGTAAATTGATGTTAGGCATCCCCCCCCCTCCAGTCTAGAATGGAATAAAGCTTCTAACCTGTCTTTGAAGAATCTCCGAAACCCAAATGCTACCAGTTTCATCACAGCTTCAAACACAAAGACAATGGTGAAGACGTAGTTGCAGTATTTCAGTGCTTCATCCAGCGACTGCGAGGAATCAAAAGCAGGTGTTACGGAGGTGTTCCCTGCAATATTTAACTTCCCACACACAGAATGCACATGCGCAACGAGTCCAGCTCTTTCCCCCTGACCCTGCACAGGCCGAACTAGATGTTAGGGTCAATCAGAGTGGGAAAGCTTTCTCATTCTCTTCTGGGCAGCCTTCCAGGGAGTCACAGGCCAGTTCCTGCAGCACAAAGGTAAAATTCACACGAGTTGCTCCACCCACTTTTGCTTCTGCCTCTGCGCACCCCTGGCATGCGGTCCCTGAAAGGTTGCTCAGGAGGTAAGGCGATCCTCAGGCTGAAAAGATCTCCACACCCTCTGTATTCTCACTGGCAGTAAGCACCCACTAAAAGAGCCTTGCTATCTGAAATACTTGCTGAATGAGAGAGCCTGGGAATTGGGATCTTCTGCATGCAAAGGAAGTGCTCTAGCACTCAAGAAAGTCATGTTGTCCTTGAAGAATTATTGTAAACAGGTCAAAACGTTAGCAGGATTACAGTAAATCCAGCAGTATAAAATAAGTAGAGATAAAATGTGAAAGGTGGGCGGGATAGATGGAGTGATTAGAAGATAACCAAAAGGAACCATGGAAGGGCAGGGCAGTCAATGATCAATGTATTGTTGTATTGGTTAATGTATAAATGTGGGAAATTTGAAACAGAAGAATTATAAAATTAAAGGAAGGAAGGAAGGAAGGAAGGAAGGAAGGAAGAAAGAAAGAAAGAAAGAAAGAAAGAAGGAAGGAAGGAGTGCTGTCCATACCTTGGGTTGGTTGAAATGCTCCATTGACATGGTGATGACATTGACTCCGATGATGAAGGTGATGAAAAGGTCTAGGTAGTGACTGGTGCAGAGCATGTGAATGTACTTCCGGGCAGGCGAGTAATTAGCATAGTATGGCCGCCGCTGGGCTTCTGCAGAAAGAGGCAATGGAATACACAGCCATTAGCGCTGTCCTCTGTATTTTGGGGTGCAAGGCATGCTGGTAGGGACAGCCACATGATTTCCCTGCAGGTGGGTGTATTCAATGACTCAAATGCCTTTTTTTTTCTTGAGGGGGATACAGCTGAGAGGTTCAGGGAGAAATGGAATGTCTCAAGCCCACCACGTAAGGGAGACAAGGAACAGCAAAGTATTTTGGAGAAATACGCCACCCACAAAGAAATTAAGCACGTCTCTGTCATACTCCAGAATTATTGCATAGGGGGAGAAGGTCTCAGGGTTGCCCTGTTCAAAAATCACAGATTGGTCAGGGTTGGTGCAAATCTTCTGAGATCTTTCTTCTGTGTTGTTATTTTCTTTTTTTTAAAAATAAAAACACAGATCTTCTTGTGAAGTTTGCTTCTTGTGTTGGTTTTAAGAAGAGACACTCAGCCATCCCCAGACCCATCTGTTTTTTTGTTTTTGTTTTAAAAAACATAGCACTTGCCTTGCTGGATTCACGAAGGATAAGACTATCAAGAGCTAATAGTCACGATGGCTGTATGCTACCTCCAGGATCAGAAAGCAAAATTCCTCTGAATCTCAGCTGTGGGAGATTGTGAGTAGAAGGGTACTATTGTGCTCATGTTCTGATTGTGGGCTTCCCATGGGCATCTTTGGAGGTCGGGCCTGTTTGCAAAAGGGCTTTTAAACAGCCCTACACAGCACTTTGAAGTCGCAAATCAGGATTATTATTTTTACTGTATTTACTCGTATCAAATGCTCACCTTTTTTTTGGCCAAATTACGTTGTGAAAATTAAGGTGTGCATTAGATTCGATGGTGCATTTGGCTTGAGTAAATACGGTACTTAAAATGCCTGCTGAAATTTAAAAAGTATTCATCAAGTGCAAGAACAAAAACAGGGAAGGGGGCCTGTTTGATCTCAGCCAGGAGGGAGTTGCACAGAGCTGGGACTTCAATACTCAATTCATGTCTCCTGGGGAATACGAGACGTGCATCTGAGTCATAGGAGAACTACTATCAGGGGTGCAGCATAATTTTCTGTGGAGGTATGTTCTGATGCAGAATCTTTTTTTTATATTATGAATTTTTTATGTTCCACTTTGTATGCTTAAAAATATTTTATGATCAATACTGGGTTTTTCTTGGTAGCTTTTATTAAGAATTCAAGAAGAGCCTGCTATATCAGGCTAGTGGCCAACTAGATGCCATGCCACAAGCAGGGCCTTGGTGCAAGAACAACTTTCCCCTCCTGTGGTTTCCAGAAGCACTGCTGGCTCTGGAGGCAGAGAATAGCCTCCATAGCCTTCTCCTGATTTTCTACAATCCTTTTTAATAGCCACCCATGTCCATTACGGCCTGGAAGATGCCCAATCGCCATTGGGTGGCATCTAAATGCTGTTGGTAATAAAGAAATACTATGGATCTTGAGAGCTGGAAGATGCGGAAGCAGCCAAACATATAAAGAAAAACAATGAGGCATAAGATTCACATTGGGTCATTATAAGAACTGCAAGAACTGGGGCCTGAGTTTATTGTTTTCCTCTTCCCTCTTCATTGCTTTTTCCTTTTGTATCTTTTTTTTCAGGAGGAAGGCACTGTCATCTTTTATTTTTTAAAAAAGTGACCTGCAAACCATTTCTGGGAACATTTTCAGCTAAAGAGCAAAAGCAAAGATTCTTTCAAGAAACAAGCAAACTCCTTGAGCTGCCCTTGCGGCTGTGGTCCCCGGCCCTTGACCTTTCGAGTGCTTTCCAGCTGACGTTAGTGCTGCAGATTGTTTTGCTGATGCAAAAGACAACCGGATCAGAATGTACCAGCTTAAATAATCAGATCAAAAGGAAACCAGATTGGCTGGTGACCCTTCAGCTATTAATCTCCCCCAGTCCTCTCTGGATGGCTAAAAAGGACGTTTCAAATGTCTTTTGACCAGGGTCACCCATGTTTCTCCCAGCCAAGCAATCTGAAAGCAAAGTAGAAAGCAAATGTTTTTTTTCTTTTTCTGGCTGGGTGGATTCTAGCTCTCAACGTTATTTGCCAGAGTCTCATAAATCTGCTCTGAGCAGACAGGCGGACTGTGTGCTGCTAGCCTGGCTAATCCTACTGGCCTCCATGTCAAAAGCAAGGCTTTGGATGTTTATGTAAAAACAGGAATGCAGTTGTCCATGGGGGAGGACCACATGGCAGAAATAGCTTTTCTTGTGCATCATGCAAAGACTGAAACAAAGACAGGTGACAACGACTGAACTCTATTAACGCACCAGTTTCCAAAAGCCTGATGAAAGAAGAATCATCACTGTGAGTACTGCCCAAATACGGACAATCTTGAAGCCCAGTCCTGTGAGCTGTATACCTGGATTACAGTGATGGCTCTCAAACTTTCACATTTTGGAGACCCTTTTGCTGAACTTCTGGCAATGGAATCCTGGGTATGGCAAGGATTCTGGGTAGTTCTAACACAGGAAATGCAGGCTCAGGGGCCAAAAGGAGCTCTCAAGGCCATAGCTCAGAAGATGATGGGCTGGCCACCTCTGTTGAACCAGCAGCACTAGAGGAAGAGGCGCTGGAAACCAACCCAGCCCCCAAAACCATGACTAGGCTTGAGCTAGACAAATGAGGGGGGTTTGAATTGAGATTCCTAGAGAATGCACTCTTGGAGCCTACGTCTCCAGCCCCCATATCCCTAGGAACTGTCATCCTTCACGAGTCTGGAAAAAATTACCTAGAAGGAGAAGGTGCAAGAATCCAAGCTAGAAGCTTTCCTCATTTAAAGGAGTCTGTTCCTCAAGGAAGGTGTAGAGCATGGGAAGGGTGATCTGACTTTGGAGGAATAAAAGGCTTCAATTCAGTCCTAGGTTTCACTGGAGCACAATGCTTATTTGGAGCTCTCCATGGTGCTGAAACCACTGGGCTGCTTTGTACCCTCTAGGTTTCTTGCCAAGGTAGCATGTCCTGCTACAATCTTGCTTCTGGCCATCATCTGCTGCCTTGGATATTGACCCTTGCTTGTTTGGCACAATGTACTTGCTTCTGGCCCAACTAGATCGACAGCCTAATTGCAAACCCTGACCAGTGGAGCCTGGTCCTTGCAGAGACCTGACACCAGGCCTGTTGGAGTCCTTACTGTTGTCCTTTATGAACTGAGACGGGTCCCTAAAACACATTCTAAAGCTGCACCCTACAAGTGAAATGCTGGTTGTGGTGGTCAGGCTAGTTGCCTAGCATGATTTGCCACACAGAGGCACTCCTAATGCATTCCTGATAAGGTATCCTAGTTACTGGCTCAGAAGAGCAGTGGGTGGGGAACCTGTGTCCATCCAGAAATTGCTGGACCCTATCGCCCATCAGTCTCACCCAACAGTCCTGGGAGATAGGAGTTGCAGTCTTGGAGGGCCACAGGTTCTGGAGACTTATGAAGCAAAGTCACAATTGATATGGTACAGTGTGCAGGTATGGTACAGTAATTCAGCAAGGGGGCTAGGAAGCTCAGGTTGACATCTCAGGTGGGTTTGAGAAGACAGAGTGAAAGGAAGCGCTTGGAATATCTTCAGTACACGGGTGAAAGAAAGGAGGAGTCCTTTCAACTTGGAGACACACACATAGTAGCACCCTGACAACACTGGAAGTGACATGCAACAAGGTGCTCATGCTCTGTCCAACAACGCATGCAACGTCCCTTAGAAGAGATGCCAATTCATGCACGGTGCAAAGGTGAGGATGCACAGGGGTGTGCCACAGCGGTGGCAGCAGTGGCCAGGGAATGGTGGGCTTGACTTCACTCTTTGTTATTGTGATGCAGGACCAAGGCATAGCCCCACAGAAGCCAAAGCACACACTGCTGCACGAACATATGTGAGGCAAGTCTGGACTATGTATGTTTCCTTGATATGCTCCTGCTTCCCTTGGGGCTATGAAGCTCCAGGACAGGTCTCACCAACAGCTCAATTGTGTGAGATTCTGCACACAGCAGAGGCCCAGGAGTGTTGGGGGTGGGGGAGAAGAAGTCCTCTAGGACAGTGATGGCCAAACTTGGACCTCCAGCTGTTTTGGGACTACAACTCCCATCACCCCTAGTTAACAGGACCAGTGGTCAGGGATGATGGGAATTGTAGTCCCAAAACAGCTGGAGGGCCGAGTTTGGCCATCACTGCTCTAGGAAAAGGAAACTCTGGGGCATTCATTTCATAACTTAAAATAAACCGACAAGAGACCATCCCATGCCTTACCAGCGAGAGATTTAATCTGGGCACACAGATAAATTTCCCACCTCCCTGCTTAATACATTAGAGACCGAGAACTTTCTCTCTCTGTGTGGTTAATTTTTAGATTTCTCCAGGGGACGCATTCATTCCAATAGTCCCTCGGAAGCTCCTCCTGAAGGTTTGAATTGGTTTGTTGCGTACTCTGTGTCGGGGGGCAGGGTGGGGAGGGATAACACTTGCCAGTCTGGCATGCCAAGGACAAAAGTGGGTTGGAACAACACAACGGGCCCCTCAACTCCAAATGCCTACCTTTGACCTAGCTAGCTAGGCAAAGGTGTGGTTAACTAGTTTGGGGGATGGCGACATACAGATGGCGGGTCAAGATGAGCAAGTGGCAAATTTGCTAGCTATGTAGCATTCTGCTGATGTTGAACCACTCTCCTTCCCTCTGTCCATGGCTTCTCAATCGTCATGATGCTCCTCTGTCCCTGAAACCTGTTCTGAAAACTTCTGAGAAGGAAGCGGCCATGTGGGTGAACCTTCTTCCCACTTTGACTGGTGGTGTTGATTCAGCCATAGCATCTTTTCCCATCCAGTTAAAAGCGCCAAGTGATACACGACTAGGCCAAGCCCGGCTCAGTTCTGCTGCAACTCACAGATATGACCACTGGCCACGGACACACACTCACAGATCCACCACAAGCCACAGAGAAGGAGTCGCGCGTCAGATCTTTCTGAGTCTGCCATCTTTTTTTGCTAAGAAGTCACCTACAGAAAACCAAAGCAAGAGCACCCAAACCCTTCAGGATAGAAATAATGGGAGGAACCGCCTCCACTATTATTTCAGTTCTTCGTTACGGTGGGAGGGGGAGGATATGTTTAGATCAGGGGTGGGACCAGACACTACACATCCTTACCTGGCTCTTGGGACTCACCCCAGGTAATACACCTCACCACCCCGTCTACTCCATGCCCTCCTTGAGTCTTATGTCCAGGGGGAATGTGTGTGCAGGAACCTCTGAGTGACCTCTGAGTGACTAGAATGTGACCTGTGATGCTAACGTAAGTGTTGTATCCATTGCCCCAACAGCGTGTCACCCCCCAGAAAGTTGCCTACAACTACCGTATTGCCCCAAATATAAGCTGCACCTTTTTTCCAAATTCCGACTCTGAAAAGTCAAAGTGTGACTTATATTCGGAACCAGCCTCCTGGCACTACCGCCCTGAACGGGGCGTGAGGGAGGCAGGCACACAGCGTGCTCAAAACCGAGCATCGGCCCTCCCCCTGCCCCCCGTTCAGGGCGGTAGAGCCGGGAGGTGGGTGCACAGCGCGCTCAGAACCAAGCGTCAGCACCAGCTGCCCCCTCCCTCGCCCAGGGCGGTAGTGCTAGGAGGCTGGCCGCACCCACAAATAAGCCTTCAAATTTAAAGATGTGGCTTATTTGCGGGTGCATCTTATATTCGGGCCAATACGGTAAATGTGGCCCTCAGCTGAAAATCACCAGTTGTGTGGTCTCTGCTGAGGATCTTCCCCCAGTTCCTACTGCTAGGCAGACTAGGGTTTCATAAGAGGCTGTGGCGTGTAACACACCAGGATGTTGCTTTGAGAAACATCCTGAGATAAAACAGGTTGTTGTGACCTGCGAGATGAGGCTCCTGCTGCAAAGATCTTTGCGGAATTCCTTCCAGTCAATCATTCTTATTTAAATGTTGCTGCTGTGCTTTAAATTTACGTTATACTGCCTTGTTTATACTGCTCCTTCTGTTCTCATTGCCTTGCCTGGCTGTTTCAACATTGCCCTGCCTTGATATTTTTTTTATGGAGTTGTTTCAATTCATGCTATTATTCTGCCGGCGCTCTTAACTTTTTCCATTATGTGCCAATAAGCCATTTAAGTGACTTTGGTTGCAGTTGTGGGTCCATGGAGCTGATCGCAGGCTCTGCTTCTATACCCCAGTGGATTAGGTAAAGGGTAAAGAGACCCCTGACCATTAGGTCCAGTCGTGGCCGACTCTGGGGTTGCGGCGCTCATCTCGCTTTATTGGCCGAGGGCGCCGACGTACAGCTTCCAGGTCATGTGGCCAGCATGACTAAGCCGCTTCTGGCGAACCAGAGCAGCGCATGGAAACGCCGTTTACCTTCCCGCCGGAGTGGTACCTATTTATCTACTTGCACTTTGACATGCTTTCGAACTGCTAGGTTGGCAGGAGCAGGGACCGAGCAATGGGAGCTCACCCCGTCATGGGGATTCGAATTGCTGACCTTCTGATCGGCAAGCCCTAGGCTCAGTGGTTTAACCCACAGCGCCACCCGTGTCCCTTGCCCCCAGTGGATTACAAAGATGCAAATTCGAACCCAGATTAACGGTGATGTTTCCTGACCCCAGTGTAAACAAGGAGTTCACCCCAGAATTCCCCAAACGAATCACCTTGAGCTTGATCTGATCACAGCTATTTACGACCACATGGCAGCTAAATAATATTTAGGGCAGGCATGTGGTTATGTAGGGCAGAAAGAAAAAACACAAGGAAGAAACCAAAAGCAGGTGTTCCTGCCTTCACTGCCCCCCAGGGATGGACCATATTGAGCTTCAAGCATCTTGGGCACTTAAGAAACTGGAATGGAGTGAGCAGGTGGAAGTTTGTGAGGTATTTCCAAGATTGAGGCAGGCAGGAAAGATGCCTGAGGAAGATTTGTGTCCTCAGGCCACCTACAGAAATCGTTGCAGGGAGCTCAGCGACAGAGAACAGAACCGGAATGGAAAAGTAAACCTTTTCTCTGCACTTTCGGGAGGGCAGATCTGAGAGCATCCCCCACTTTGTGGCGCTCTTGCCCTTTCTGAACTCATCTTGCAGCTGCCTCCAGGCGCCCGTCTCCTGGGAGCGGAGGCAGAGCCGATTCTCATGGATTTACAAAGGAAATGTTTATGAAGCACTTAATATCGACTTTGCTGCTATTGGGGGGGGGGGAGCCTGGGAGACTGCGATGGAGAGAGGCATGTGAACTAGCGCACCCTCCATCTCTCAGAAAAAAATATGTTGAGCTCTCTCAGATCAGCAGCCGAAGTGGCGGTAAAAGCATCAAGGGCTGGTCTGCGCTAAACATCTACATTGGTTTTATATTTTCATAGATATCAGCATTCCTTCCAGCAGCGGTTGGAGGACCGGTGTAGGAAAGATGGTGTTGTTTCTGTTGGCTTGGCTGGAAAATTGCAAAATTCAGCGAAGGGGAAGTCTAGGTGTTCAGCATCACCCTACCTGTGGCACCCTCCTGCATCAACCAGCCTTTGACTCAATTTGCTATTAAAACAGAGATAGAGATAGGGAGAGAGAGAGAGAGAGAGAGAGAGAAAAGGAGAAGGAGGAGGGAAGAGGATTGTGGGAATATCTTTTGGCTTCCCCACCTACTCTGCCCAGAAGGCTGCCAGTCCAATCTAGAATCGCACCCACCCACCCACCGGTGGGATAGCTGAATGTGCATCTCTTCCAAAGGGATTCCACCTTTGGGCTCTTTCTCCTCGACCCCCAAGCTGGGAGTCTTCCCCACTTCCCCGACCCCCACGCTCTGCCATTCCCACCCCCCACCCCATGCAGCGTCTGTGTGGCATGCGGGGACCATGCACCGAGACCCTCCAAAAAAAGGAAGAAAGAAAAGAAAGTCAGCTAGTGGATCTGTTTTCCTTATTTAAAAACGTACCATAGGAAATCCCATCGATGGGCCTTAAATAACGTTGGTGATGCTTTAAGTCCCAGGGTTAGGGGCAACAGGACACCATTGGGAATCAGAAACGGGGCAAGAAAGAGAGATGTGTGGCTGGGGAACCCACTGGAGATTTGGGTGGGTGCGTCCAATGTACAGGTGAAACTCGAAAAGTTAGAATATCATGGAAAAGTTCCTTTCTTTCACTAATTCAACTTCAAAGGTGAAACTAATATACGAGATAGACTCATGACATGCAAAGCGAGATATGTCAAGCCTTGCTTTGTTCTACAGGTGAAACTCGAAAAATTAGAATAGCGTGGAAAAGTTCCTTGATTTCCAGAATTCAACTTAAAAAGTGAAATTAATATATGAGATCAACTCATGACATGCAAAGCGAGATATGTCAAGCCTTGATTTGTGATCATTGCGATGATCATGGGGTACAGCTGATGAAAACCCCAAATTAGCAATCTCAGAAAATGAGAATATTCAAGGAAATCAGCAAAACAAGGATTGCAAATCGAGCAAGATTGGACCTCTGAGAAGTAGAAGCATTTCTCACTTTGCATGTCATGAGTCGATCTCATATATTAGTTTCACCTTTTAAGTTGAATTCCTGAAATAAAGGAACTTTTCCACGATATTCTAATTTTTCGAGTTTCACCTGTAGCATCCTTAACTGTGCCTGAAGGAACCTGCCAGTAACTTAACCCATAGTTGAGGTTCCTGTTTTCAGAATTCATACATAGCAAGGCAACTTGGACCTCCTCTGTGGATTTCGTTTATCAAAGATCCTCTTATCCCTGATCATCTTGCTCAGTATTGACTACCAGCGGCTCCCCAAGGTCTCAGCTAGGAGTCTTTCCCAGCCCAGTTTCTGAGGATTGAAATCGGGACCCTCTGTGTGTGAGGCACGTGCTTCACACTGAACGATGTCCTTAACAATAAAGTAAGATTCTAGACCTCATCGTTCTGAACGAAGGGGTAGTTTGTAGGTAGCCTGCCATACACTATTGGTTCATCTAGGTCAGTGAGGTCTACACTAGCTCCCCACAACCTGCTGGCCACCCAGGCACTGCTGGACTACAATTCCCATCATCCTCGACCACTGGCCATGCGGGCTGGTGCTGGTGGGAGTTGTAGTCCCCGTTGCGGACCTGGATATTTGGGTAAGCTGTGCCAAGTGTGCAATAGGAGCCAATGGAAGGGGAACGGAGGAAAGGTCAACTCTGACTCTTAAAGCATCTCCGAAAAAAAAAAAAAAGGAATGGGAAGGGAACAAGAGAGAGAGAGCGCGTCTTCTTCCGTCCCGTTGTCAAACCAAAGCAAACCAAAAAAGGAATCCAGGGGCAAAAGATATCTTGCTTTGGAAGCAGGCAAGGCTCAGAAAGATTGTGATTTGTACCGCTGTCTACCGACCAGACATGTATATCGCCTTACTCCTGCGCTTTTTCTCCAGCCTCCGGAGCCGCTTCTCCTCGCGCCGCCGGGCCTCTTCCGCTTCCTGGTGCTGCCGGCACTTGTGGAAGTTCTCCACCACCACCCCGACGAACATGTTGAGCACGAAGAAGCTGACGATGAGGAGGAAGGAGATGAAGTAGAGGAGCATCCAAGGGTTGTGGTTCTGGCTGGGCTGGCGGCGGAGGTGGGAAGGAAGCAGGGAGACAGAGAGAGACAGAGCAATGTGGGATGAGCGTGAGAAGGTTCAATGGAGCCCACCATCAGGGAAGCGTATGGTATAAGGTAGTGTTTCTCCAACTGGCGCTGGACTACAGTGCCCATCATCCCTGACCATTGGTCCTGTTGGCCAGGGATGATGGGAGTTATAGTCCACCAATAGCTGGAGACCCAAGTTGGAGAAACATTAGCATAAGGCCACACCACACATTTATTGCCAATTGATTTTTTTTTGAGTTTCATTTTTAAATAACAAATTAACAACAGATTAATTCAAATTTAAAACAAATTTACAAGTTGACTTCCTGTCCCACTTTCAATATGTTTCTTTTCTTTCCCTCCTTGATTGCTCCTTTCCCCTAATTTCTGTTCCACTACTTAAAATAATTTAACATTTTGTTGTTCATTTCCCACCCTTTCTCAGTTTCCATGGGCTGTGCATGTTTCAATTCCTGCTTAGACTTTTGTTGAGCTAAAACATTTCCCCAGTTATTCATGTCGAGTTACTCTTCCTTTATCTATCCACACCGTGATTTCAAATCACATTTCTTCCAATGCATCTTATTCATCTTGCCTTTATGATTTCACAGTGCTCTAATAAGCAATGGCAAATGTATCCTCTTCTTTTACCCTAGCATTCTATTCAGACTCCATTCTATTCAGAGAGAGGAGCTACCCAGCTTTGAGATAGTAACTAGGCAATCAGAAGGGAGGGAGCAGCTGGGCGATACATCAATCGAGTGTGTGTGTCTATCATGCTTGCAACATGATACTGTAATAAAAAGACTATAAATCTACTGAATGCTTGTTAATTCTTATTGGTGAGCTACCAGAAGGGAGAGGGGAACTCCCGTACTTGACAGGACCTGAGCGGTCTTTCTGTCCACCTGTAAGTCCCAGCCTCTTGCTTTTATAGGATCTGATCGGGGCATCCAGGACCACTTGACAAGGAAAGGGCAGGTTTAAAGTGCTCTTAAATACTGCATACGCCGCTAGGATTTTAATAGCAAAAAATTGGAAAAGTGACTTAATCCCCACAAAAATCGACAGGCAAGTGAAGGTGATAGAATACCTAGAACTTGCAAAAAAGACTGGGAGAATAAGAGGAAACTCAAACCAGAAAGTCAGTAAAGACTGGATAATATTCCAAGAACATCTCAAAAAGTACTGCGATAATGCAAATCTCCTGACAGATTTAGACTGAACCTTGAATTACAAGGAAACTATAAAAGCAAAAATTTCTCTTGATAAGTAACGGAAAAAATAAGAAAGTGCGTACAGATTAATAAGGTGTAAAAAGTACAATGAGGTGAATCGGAAGCCAAAGTATGTGTAAATGTTAGATGATATGTGGTGAGTTAGTGTCTATGGTTTGTTTATGGTGTTTTCTGTTTTCTTTATGTTTTGTAAATTGTTTTGCAATAAAGAACTTTTTAAACAACAACAAAAACTTGAAAGGATGGATATGCAAAGGCCTTTAAATTTCTCCCCCAATAACAGTGTTACGATCTTTAGCTTCTACCTGCTGGTCGATGCCAACTGCGTCCAGTCCGTCATACATGATGTTCACCCAGCCGTCTTTGGAGGAGAGGACGAACAAGGACATTAGGGCCTGTGGAAGAAAGGGAGACAAACCCTCTGTTTATGTGGTGGTAGGCACCTATAGGCTAGTGCTAGTGACGTCCTCAATCACAGATCACCAGGGCAGGTTTTTTTGTTTTTTTTAAAAAAGAAGTGTCCTGGAATTTTTTATTCTCTCCCCTGCCACTGTGGCATAGGACAGTGTATATGCATAGCAATGCATATAAGGCACTTTAAATATATACAGGTTGGGGACCTTGAAGCATAAGGAGAAAGAATAAGACTCTCCCTAGTGGTGCAGCAATAAAACTGCTAGCACCTTTGCAAAGCTAAGCAGGGTCCGGTATGGTTTCAAATTGGATGGGGGACCACGTGTTGAGATTCCTGCATTGGTGTCCCTTCTAACTCTACATTTCTATGATGAGTATTGAGAGTCAACACTATGTTTGGCTAACAAGATGTGTACAGGTGGAAGGCAAAGCTCAGTTTGCATGGTCTCCTCTCTTCTCCTTACCTGCCCCAAGTTGTCGAAGTTGTACTTCCGCCGGACCCACCTGTAGTGGGCGTTTCTGCAGTCAGCCTTGGTGGAGATGTTTCGGATGTCCAACCCCTCACAATGGTAGAATTTGCCTTTAAACAGCTGGGTTGGGGAGGACAAATACAAACAAAAACCAGGGAGAGAGAGAGAACATGAGCCTTGTTTTATATTTTTATGAATTTGCAGGTTATATGCAGAGACTAGGGCCCTGCGGGACTTGACATCTTTCCGCAGGGCCTGCAAGACAGAGCTGTTCCGCCTGGCCTTTGGTCAGGGCGCAGCCTGACTCTCTCCTTTGGCAATCTTCACAGAACTTTAGCCTAATGGTTGCCATCAATTTGATTTGAATTAATTTTTATAATGAAATGTTTTTAGAATGTTGTATTATTTTATTGTTGTTAGCCGCCCTGACCCCGGCTTCGGCTGGGGAGGGCGGGATATAAATAAAATTTATTATTATTATAAGTAAGAAAAATAACCGGGAGTCACGAAACCTGAATGGTGAGCAGTAGATTCGGTACAAAGAAAATCCTACACACAGGATGGAATTAATTTGGCTGAGTAAATGTACATTTCCTCAAGCCTGCATATTTACCAAGAGCAATGACTCCTTGTTCCTGAGAGATCAGAACAAGGCAGAGCCCCAGGAACAAGGTGTTTCACAGTAGAAAAAGAGGCCACAGCTCCCAATATAGAGAATATTGGTCAGTTTTGGTTTCTCTCAATTTCTGTCCCCTCCCCACCCCCATCTTAAGTTCAGGTTAGGGCAGGGGAAAGCTGACAGAGTTAACAGGGGCTGCAGAGAAGTGTTGGTGGACTTCACGTTTTCCCTCACATTGTGATTTTTGCATAGCACACATACACACTCTCTCTCTCTCTCAGGCAAACAATTCAGGATATATTGCCAGGTCAAAAATTATGACACTGTTATGATATGGACTTCAAACCAGTTTTGGACAATATATCCAAAAGCCTTAGTTCAGGTATATACTGTATTTTTTGCTCTATAGGACACCCCCGATCATAAGACACACCTTGTTTTAGAGGGGGAGAACAAGAAAAAAAAAATCTCCCCCTCTCTGCTCAGCGCCCCTTCAGCAAAGTGGCAGGAGAAACGGAGCCCCTTCCATTTCTTCTCCTGCTTGGCTGAAGGGGCGCTGCGCAGCTCTCCCTCTCTGCTGAAGCCAGGAGAGTCTTGCTCTCTCAGCTTCAGCAAAAGGAACCCGAAGCTTCCGGAGCGCAGCGGGAGCTCCCTCTGTGCTCCGGAGGCACCATGCGGTTATCCCTGAAGCCTGGAGAGTGAGAGGGGTCGGTGCGCACCGACCCCTCTCGTTCTCCAGGCTTCAGCGAAAGCAACGCAAAGCCTCCGGAGCATGGAGGGAGCGCTCCCTCTGCGCTTTGGAGGCTTCGTGTTGCTATCACTGAAGCCAAGGAGCCTGCATTCGCTCCATAGGACGCACACACATTTCCCCTTAATTTTTGGAGGGGAAAAAGTGCGTCCGATAGAGCGAAAAATACGGTAAATATCTTAAAGAAAATTGTTTTCATTTCTCTCCATGTGTTAGGTTTTCTTTTTCCTTTCTAAACAAACACCCTCACAACCCCTGCCCCAATTTTAGCGCATATTTTTCAGGAAAGTATACATTTTTTTGCATGCAATCTGCCTAATATACACCTTTTTTTTTAAATTTGCAAACATTTCCCCCTAACCTCATGCATTTTTGGACACTGTTTTCACCAGCACATGCATCTGCATGCAGATTTGCGCATGCTCTTGGGCTGAAGATCAGCGTTGCAAAATTCAGAGGTGCGCTTGCTTCGAAGGACAGCTACACGTTGGTTCAACAGTTGTTTCAGGAAGAGAAAATGGATTAAGTTTGCATTTCAATCTGAGTTTCTCCCCCGCCCCTAGCTCTAGATGTCTTAAGTTGCTGGGGCAAGCTGGCTGCTGGAGTGGAAGGGACCTGGAAAGTCTTTGCTAGGGGTCTGCTGAGCCAACGAGAGAGGAAAACGATTACCTGCACGCCTAAGATGCCGAAGATGATGAAGAAGGCACAACAGATCAGCACAATGTTGCCGATAGGCCTGAGAGAGGATATCAGTGTCTCCACGACAAGCTTCAGTCCCGGCGCCCTGCTGATGACTCTGGCAAGAAGATTATCAACGTCAAATTTAGACTATCTATATCTATCTATCTGTATAGATATAGATATAGATATAGATGATATAGATATAGATATAGATATAGATATAGATATAGATATAGATATAGATATAGATATAGATATAGATATAGTTTTTTAACATATCATTTCCAGCATTCATATAACATAACTTCTTATCTTATACAATATTTTTGACTTTCGTCTTTATTTTTGACTTTTCCGTCTTTATCACTTATTCTACATTTCTTAATTTCTCTATTACTCTTAATTATCATCACTCTCCCCATAGTCTTTCTTATAATATTTCAAATATTTCAAATAGTCCTCCTTACAAAACTTATTGCAGTCCTACTAGCGTAATCTGTTCATTACTATTACTTTTCAAATAGTTCATATATTCACTCCAGTCTTCTAAGAATCTCTTGTCCCGCAGGTTTCGAATCCTTCCTGTTAATTTATCTAATTCTGCATAGTCCATCAATTTCATCCTCCATTCTTCTTTCGTCGGTAGTTCTTCTTGCTTCCGTTTTTGTGCCAATAATATTCTTGCTGCCATCATTGCATATAAAAACAACTTACTGTCTTGTCTATTCATATCATCTCCTACAATGCCACAAATTTAGACAAATTCATGGAGGTTAAAATATACTAATGACTATGGGACCTGAAGGACATTTTCTTCCTCCACCGTCTGAGACATCCAGTGAAGCTGAATGTCAGGACGGACAAAAGAAAGGACTTCTTCAATGCAGGACGCAGTTAGACTGTGGAACTCACTGCCACAAGAGGCGGGGTGGCCACCAACCTAGACGGCTTTAAAAGTGGGTTAGACAAATTAATGGGAGAATTAACGGCTACTAGTCATGATGGTTATGTTCAGAGGCACTGATGCTTCTGAAGACCAGTTGCTGAAAACTGCAGGAGGCGAGAATTGCTCTTGTGCTCGGATCCTGCTCACAAATTTCCCTTTGGGGCATCTGGCTGGCCACTGTGAGAACACGTTGCTGGACTAAATAGGCTGCTGGCCTCATCCAGTAGGTTTTTCATACGCTTGTATTTTATTACAAGGGTCTGCTGCCCCTTGTTTGCGTTGCTTGCCAACCCTGTCTATGTCCCTCCACCCATGCTTTATTCAAACCTCTGCTGTTGTTCAAAACCAGGCACCCCCAAACTCGGCCCTCCAGATGTTTTGGGACTACAGTTCCCATCATCCCTGACCACTGGTCCTGTTAGCTAGGGATGATGGGAGTTGTAGTCCCAAAACATCTGGAGGGCCGAGTTTGGGGGTGCCTGTTCAAAACCACCATTCGAAAACCTGCCTTCTCTTTTGCTTCCTTCCCCTGTTGTGACTTCATGGAAATCCAGGATTGTGATGAGGCACTACAAATCTTCTAAGGGGAGCTGCGTGACGACAACCTTACATTTTATGTATATAGAAAGAAATAGTATTTTATGATTTGTAGCATCTGGTGTTTTTTGTTTGTTTGTTAGGTTCTCCCTGCCCCTCTTTTACTTAAATACTGTGGTTCAGTTTCCTGAGAAGAATTCAGATTGATGCCAAACAGCTGAACCCAAGACAGACAGATGCCAATCAACTTTAACTCACCACCTGACTCTCTATTTTTCCTGCCGGCGCAAAGTTTAGCCTAGCTAGCCTTTTTGAATCTGATCTTTTGAAATATAAAAAAGGTTCCTTCTCTCCCCAAACATGCACCTACTGAAATTAAGACCTTTATGCCTTTCCCCGATAAACCAGGTGAATTGAAGGCAATTTTCCATTCCTTTTCAATTTTCCATTCCTTTTCACCACCTTCACCTTAAATCTGCATTTAAAGCACTACAATACCACTTTCAACAGTCATGGCTTCTCCCACAGGATCCTGGGAAGCATAGTTTTTTAAAAAGGTCCTGAGAGTTGTTAGGAAATGCCAGTATTCTGCTCTCTGAGCTACAATTCCCAGAGTGCTTTAGCAACCAATCCCTTTTCCCAGCTAACTGTAGTTCTGTAAGGGGGAGGGGGGTCTCCTAACAACCCTCAGCACCCTTAATAAACTACAGCTCCCAGGATTCAGGACCGCAATACCTCAAGGACCCCCTCTTTCCATATGAACCTACCCGGACCCTGAGATCATCTTCTGAGGCCCTCCTTTGTGTGCCTCCTCCTCGAGAGGTCCGGAGGGTGGCAACACAAGAACGGGGCCTTCTCTGCAGTGGCTCCCCATCTGTGGAATGCTCTCCCCAGGGAAGTTCTCCCGGCACCTTCATTATCCACCTTTAGGCGCCAGGCAAAAACCTTCCTTTTTAACCAGGTCTTTGGTTCATCTGTTTGACATCCTATACCAGGCTTCCACAAACTTGGCCCTCCAGATGTTTTGAGACTACAATTCGCATCATCCCTGACCACTGGTCCTGTTAGCTAGGGATCATGGGAGTTGTAGGCCAAAAACTTCTGGAGGGCCGAAGTTGAGGAAGCCTATCCTATACCCTTTTAAAATGTGGCTCTTTTCTTGGGGAGGGGGATGTTTGTTATTGGATTATTGTTTTGATTTTATACACTGTGATCTTTTTTGTGAACTGCCCTGAGACCTCCAGGTATAGGGTGGTATATAAATTCAATAAATGAAACGATTCTTTAGCGGAAGCCGTGACCATAGCATGGCACTGCTTTGAAAGTACAGTGTTACCAGGATAAGGAAAAGAACAGTCCTGTCTTGATGTGTTGGTGCTGACCTTTAAACCCTAAACAGCCTCAGTCCAGTATACCTGAAGGAGCGTCTCCACCCCCATCGTTCAGCCCGGATACTGAGGTCCAGCGCCGAGGGCCTTCTGGCAGTTCCCTCACTGTGAGAAGCTAAGTTACAGGGAACCAGACAGAGGGCCTTCTCAGGAGTGGCCCCTGCTCTGTGGAACGCCCTCCCACCAGATGTCAAAGAGAAAAACAACTATCAGACTTTTAGAAGACATCTGAAAGCAGCCCTGTTTAGGGAAGCTTTTAATGTTTAATAGGTTATTATATTTTAATATTCAGCTGAAGCCGCCCAGAGTGGCTGGGGAAACCCAGCCAAATGGGTGGGGTATAAATAAATTATTATTATTATTATTATTATTATTATTATTATTATTATTATTATCCCAATAGTGATGTATGGAAGTGAGAGCTGGACCATAAAGAAGGCTGATTGCCGAAGAATTGATGCTTTTGAATTATGGTGCTGGAGGAGACTCTTGAGAGTCCCATGGACTGCAAGAAGATCAAACACATCCATTCTGAAGGAAATCAGCCCTGAGTGCTCACTGGAAGGACAGATCCTGAAGCTGAGGTTCCAACACTTTGGCCACCTCATGAGAAGAGAAGACCCTGGGAAAAGACCCTGATGTTGGGAAAGATGGAGGGCACAAGGAGAAGGGGACGACAGAGGACGAGATGGTTGGACAGTGTTCTCGAAGCTACCAGCATGAGTTTGAGCAAGCTGCGGGAGGCAGTGGAAGACAGGAGTACCTGGCGTGCTCTTGTGCATGGGGTCACGAAGAGTCGGACACCACTAAACGACTCAACAACAACAACATTATTATTATTGATGTGGAACCACAGACCCAAGCAGAGAGCAGACAAGAATTCCCCAAGCGAGTGATCTTCCTCCATCCCCAGGCTTATGGCTCAATAGTTAGAAACACACATTTCCTTTTGCTCCACTTCAGACACTGGAAGCGTCATCTGACTGCAGCTCTTGCCAAGATGCTAAATTGCTGCTCAGTGGGATTGAGCGGGAAGCGTCAGCTCAGAGTTCCCGAAGCGTCCCCCGCTGTGGTTCAAATGCAAATCCTGCTCAGAGCCAATGTGACTCCTCACCTGTTATCTCTGTCCCCCCCCTCGCCCCCACTGCTCCATGGCTGACACGCCACATGCTGGGGTCATGTCTGCCCCTCCTGGAACAACTGTGAGGTTCTGCAATTTGACATGTCATTTAGATGACGGGGCCGCCGGCCCGATATGCGCGTCTCTGAGAAAAATGCAAGCAAGGAGAAGGCGTTTATCGTGCGAGGCTGATAATCCTCAGTGCTCCAAACATGTCCAACCTTTCTGCTTGCACGGGAAGGTTAATTGTATGGGTGGTGGGGTGGGTGGCGGGGAACCTGATTCCGGTTTCTCTGCAGGAACATGTGCTCATCGAGCCGCAAAGAAGAGCATTTGCTCAGGTCTCTGGGGTGGGCAGGATTGCATTTGCACAGTTAAATCTAGCGTGCTGGCTGCACTCCTTCCTTGAGAATCTAACCTCAAGGTTAGATTACTGCCATGGGTTATACATAGGGCTGCCTCTGAAGATGGTTTGGAAACTTCAGCTGGTGTAGAATTCAGCGGCCTGGTTGCTCACCGAAGCAAGACAGTTTGAGAATTTTACACCGATCCTGGCCCGACTGCACTGGCTACCGATTAGTTTCTGGGCCCAATTCAAAGTGTTGTTTTTGACCTATAAAGCCTTAAATGGCTCAGGACTGCAATTCCTCAAGGACTGCCTCTTTCCATATGAACTTACCCGGATCCTGAAGAAGAAGAAGAAGAAGAAGAAGAAGAAGAAGAAGAAGAAGAGGAGGAGGAGGAGGAGGAGGAGGAGGAGGAGGAGTTTGGATCTGATATCCCGCTTTATCACTACCTGAAGGAGTCTCAAAGCGGCTAACAATCTCCTTTCCCTTCCTCCCCCACAACACTCTGTGAGGTGAGTGGGGCTGAGAGACTTCAGAGAAGTGTGACTAGCCCAAGGTCACCCAGCAGCTGAATGTGGAGGAGTGGGGACACGAACCCGGTTCACCAGATTATAAGTCCCCTGCTCTTAACCACTACACCACACTGGCTCATCTTCTGAGATCATCTTCTGAGGCCCTCTTCTGAGTGTGCCTCCTCCTCGAGAGGTCCGGAAGGTAGCAACACCAGAATGGGGCCTTCTCTGCAGTGGCTCCCCTACTGTGGAATGCTCTCCCCAGGGAAGTTTGCCTGGCGCCTTCATTATACACTTTAGGCACCAGGCAAAAACGTTCCTTTTTAACCAGGCCTTTGGTTCATCTGTTTGACATCCTATACCAGGCTTCCACAATCTCGGCCCCCCAGATGTTTTGAGACTACAATTCCCACATCCAGGTGTTTTGAGACTACCATTCCCATCATCCCTGACCACTGGTCCTGCTAGCCAGGGATCATGGGAGTTGTAGACCAAACACATCTGGAGGGCCAAAGTTGAGGAAGCCTGTCCTATACCTATTGCAATTATCGGTACGGTTTTAATATATTTTATACATAATTTTAATTCTATCAATATTCAACTGTTTTTTTTAAATGGTTGTTTTTTTCTATGTTTTCAGTGGTTCTTGTTTTTAATCGTAAGCTGTCCCATCAGGGGAGACGACAGGGTATAAAAAATATACTCAAATATAAATCCATTGTTCTTCTAAGTAAGAATGTAAGAAGAGCTTGCGGGATCAGGCCAATGGCCAATTTAGTCCAGCATCCTGTTCCCACAGGGACCAACCAGATTCCCAAGGGAAACCTGAATGCAGGATTCGAACACAAGACCTATCTCCCCTCCTTTGGATTTTAGCAACTGTTACTCAGAAGCATTGCTGCCTCCATGTTTAGAGGCAGTGCTGAGCCATTGAGGCTAGTAGCCATGAAATTGTCTAAGTCTCTTTCGAAGTCTGCGTCCGTTGCTGCCCTCCTGAGGGGGCCAGTTCCACAGATTAACAATGAGCTGTATGGAGAAGTCTTGACTTCAATCTGTCCTGAATCTAGAGTTCTAGTGTTTTGCAAGAGGGATAAAAGCTTATCTCTATCCACCTCTTAATTCGCTTTTCCTCTAAGCTAGAAAGTCCCAAACGCTGCAGCTTTTTCTAATAGGGGAGTCTCTATATTTCCCTCAATCGCAGTGGTTGCCCTTTGGAGAACCTTTTCTGCTTTAGAAGATAAACAGTGAAGCAAGCAAGCTGCTTCTTCACAAAAGGAGCTCCAGAGCTGAGACCAGCCTGGCTGCTCTTTGCTCCCCAAAAGCACAGAGGAAAGCTGCCAGCTGAACCCTAAGCATAAATCAATCTGCGTGTACAAGTCTAGTGAAATGAACGGTGCTTTTCCTTGACAGCTGTGCCGATGCTTTGCTCAAGACAGTTTGGAAATGATGGATGACCCAGAATGTGCCAACCTGGCTTTTGGGAACGTGCCTTATACTGAGCTGATATTGTCTACACTGACTGGCAGCAGCTGTCCAGGGATTCAGGCAGAGGACAATCCCCTGCCCTACCTGGAGTCTGGGATGGAGCCCAGGACTGAGAAAGCAGATCTTACACACCGTGGAGCTACTGCTCTTCCTCAAAGATGCAGGAAGATGCCTTAAAGCAAGTCAGACCTTGGGGTCCACTGAGTCCGGTTTGTCTGCTCCCCAGAGTTTCAGGCGGGGCAGATGCCCAGCCCGAACCTAGAAATGCTGAACCTGGGACCACCTGGATGGAAATCGGATGCTCTGACCATCAGGTCTGGACCCAAACAATGCCTTGATGGGTTTCCGGTCCTCCAAAAGAGGAGTAGTCTATCTGGTGCTGTTGGACACAAACTCCCATCATCCCTGACCTCTGGCCATGCTGGCAGGGCTGGCCAGGAGCCACAGTTTAATACAGGGGTCAGCAAGGCTTATCGGCCATGGGCTGGATCACTCCCATGGAGATTGTCCGTGGGCCGGACCGGCGCAGCACGATGCAGGAAATTGTGCCTGCGCATGTCCGTGGCACCGGAAATCAGTTCTGTGCATGCCCAGACGCTGAAAATTGCACCTGTGCAGAAGCGATTTCCAGTATCTGCGGGTGTGCAGATGCAATTTCTGGCACCGCTCAGTGAGTCCCTGTGCCGCGCCGGTTTAGCGCAGCGCAAGGGGGACTCGCCAAGCAGGTGGCTCAGTTCGGGGATAGCTCGTGGCCCGGTAAAACGGTCTTTGTGGGCTGGATCCGGCCCATGGGCCACACGTTGCTGACCCCTGGTCTAAGAGCGCCATGTTGGCTCCCCTTGTGCCTAAAGATTGGAAACACACACACACACACACACACACATTACCGTGAAAACTTTAAAACTTTTTTGAGTTTCTGCCCTGTTTTTTTGAGTTTGTTTGAAACTTTAAAACCACAATTTCTTATCACTACTGCTGGATTCTTTTAAATAGGGCTATGTTTAAAACTTGTCATTGAGGTTTTCATACCTTTTTTGCAAACTCGAGGAAGCATTTTCAGCCCTGCTCTTGAACTTGTGTGATATCACTTAAAATCTTATAATTTCTTTATTTCCTTCTGAGGAAACTGATTAGTTCAGTGAAACAGGTTTTGTAGCCGGCATCTCGTAAAGTCTTTGTTTAATTCTAGTTTATTTTTTGATTAGATTATTGTTATTCTATAGACGATTACTTCTCGTTTCGGGGATTTTCACGGTAATTTTTGTGTGTGTGTGTGTAATTTCTTGGTTCCGTGACTGTCTTTTTTCAAAGACTGGAAACATGGCTTAGAACCCCCCCCCCCAAACCACACTAGGTGTAATGCACATGTCCCAAGATTGGTCTCCCCATTTTCTTCTTATTGAAAGGCACTCTTGGCAAGGGGCTGCAAACTCCATTCGCAAGCCTCCATGTACAGAGGCAGTCTACCACACACACAAAAAGTTGCTAGGTATCATGTCTCGAGAGCAGGCTTCCTGGATGTTCATTTAGATGGGCTTCTGGACCATCCAGGATAACTCTTCTTGTTTTCTTAAATTTGCTCGCAATTCTGGGAGAGGAATCTTTTCTCCCTGGGGCAATGCTTGAGATCGAAACGGTCCCTTTGACACACTGATTTCCCCCTTCTCCCCATCATGAGTGGGAAATCAGGTAGCCCTAACAGGAGCTTCTGCAGAGGGGAAAGGAAAATACCGTAAGGGTCTTAAAGTACGCAGCAGCCGAAGTACGCGAAGGACCCCCAGGATCTTAGCCCCGCCTGCCGACGCCATGGAAACGATGATGTCGATGATAGACACGAAGACGAGGATTCCGTCCAGGACGTTCCAGCTGCTCTGGAGATAGGTGTTTTCCCCGGAGAAAAAGCCAAGGGCCACGACCTGAAGGCAGAGAAGATGGTGAGGCTTAAGAAGCCGAAACAATAGCTTGGCTGATTCTCCCATCGTACAGAATCTTGGTACATCGGAAGCTTTCTGATAGGGACTCCTTTCGGGCAAATGGGGCACTGCCCTAACATCCTCAGTCTAACCTCAACCAGACCTTGCATGCCTACCTTCTTCCTCGCAACCCATCCAGGTAACAGGAGCAGGCTGGCAGTAAATCACACTGTGCACATTGGAGAAAGCTCTTCATTAGCAAGAACGGGATCTGCACAGACCTGGAGGAGTGTCAGGTCTAATGAGCACAGCAGCTCATCCGTGGTAGGTCTTGACCCATGGATCTGTTGCTGAGACTGAAAGTCCCTGCTTCCCCACCGCCATCTAAGTTCCTTCCTCTGCAGGGTTTCCCCCCAAGCAATCAGAGACTGCGCCTGTGTGAAGCCAACCCTCTCCTCTGCCCTTTTCATGCCTCTTCTGGTTCTGCGAGACAAGCGGGGAGGGGAGATTGTTGCAGCAGGAGGGGGAGACACTTGTGGCTCTTCGCCATCCAGACTCATCTCTTGGCCTCCCTCCTCTCCTGCTTCTGCCTCTGATTTTGGACTTCTCTCTGCCACAGATTCCCCTCGCTCACTGAGTGCTGTGACCTTCCAACATCTCATCTTCGCAGCCTTCTCCCTCTCTCACCGCTCATTGTCTTCCCACCACCAATCCCCAGTGGTAGACTAAGATGTTAGATTCCTTCCTTAAGAACTGACAACACTTTACAGAGGAAAACTGAACGAAACGGTGTATAATTTGAGGAGGAAGGAATGGAGAGGGTTTTCTTTCTTTCTTAGCTTCAGCCTTGTACAGGGCAGGAAAACATTCAGCTCAATATACACAGGGGAAACTCCCTCAGGTCCACATAGCCAATCGGACCATGTGCTACCTCAGCAAAGATCATGTCATTATGTTTGGTTGCTGAGCAACCTCTCTCTTTTTTTAATTGCAACACAATGACCATTACTAACAAAGGTAATAGATTTCAGGACCATGCCATTTCAGATTGTAGGGGGCTCATATTTTTTAATTCCCCCCTCATGCATCAGCATCACTCTCACCTGACTGGAATAGCTCAGTTGGTAGAGCATAAGACTCTTAATCTCAGTGTTGTGAGTTTGAGCCCCACGTTGGGCAAAATATTCCTCCATTGCAGGGGGTTGGACTAGATGACCATTGTGGTCCCTCGCAGCCTTACAATTCTATGATCCTTTGTGCTGGATTATGCCCTGCAGGGAGGGATATTTACCTCTTTGCCACAAGGCAGCATATTTAACAGAAATATGAAATCTCTCTTCATAAGCTAAAGTGGTGCGCACTGCAATTCTACCACCTCAGTCAACCATCCCGTTCTGCGTAATGGGTAGATTGCCTTTCACTGTACATGCATATAGCGGAAATAAGACCAGGACCAAGCTCTGATAGTTTCTTTTCTGCATGCCTTCTGGTTCAGCTTTACCTTGACCATCATCTCGGCGACAAAGATGGCAGTGAAAATGTAGTTGGAGACGCTCAAGAATATCCGCTCCTGTAAAAAATAATAATAATGGAGGGCGGGAGAAAAGGTATGAGCGAGTGGGCAGACTGCTCAATCCACAATGCCATGCAGTTACACTCGGGGCAGATATATATACAGTGGTACCTCGGTTCTCGAACATAATCTGTTCCAGAAGACCGTTCGATTTCCAAAACGTTCAAAAACCAAGGCTCAAAGGGCTAGCTGCAAGTTCGATGGAGAAAATAGAAAAACACGCAGCGGAAGCCATTCGACTTCCAAGGCACATTTGAAAATGGAAACATTTACTTCCGGGTTTTTGGCGTTTGGGTCCCAAAATGTTCAGCTTCCGAGATGTTCGAAAACCGAGGTGCTAGGTTGGCAGGAGCAGGGACTGAGCAACGGGAGCTCACCTCGTCGCGGGGATTCGAACTGCTGACCTTCTGATCGGCAGAACCCTAGGCTCTGTGGTTTAACCCACAGAGCCACCCGTGTCCTTTCCACTTTTCCTTAGGATGCCCCTATTTCCATTGGAGAAATGTTGGAGGGTATGGAGTTATCTGACTCCAGAGCTGTCTGAAAGCAATCTTGTATAGGGAAGTTGTTGTTGTTGTTTTAATTTAAAAAAATACTGTTTTATTATGTTTTTCTATATGTTGGAAGCTGCCCAGAGTGGCTGGGGCAACGCAGTAAGATGCATGGGGTATAAATAGTAAAATGATCATTATGGAATGGGACGTTCCTATTTTCATTGGATAAATGTCAGAGGGTATGCAGGAGTGGGAGGGGATCATGGTGCTCATATGTTGTTGGGCTCCAACTCCCATCGTTCCCAGCCAGCATGACCCAATGGTCAGGGATGATGGGACTTGTAGCCTTGGACAACCACATGACCCTTCTCCCTTCTCCCTCCTTCCGCTTAAAGTTTGCAGGCTGCAAAGTAAGTGGTTCTTAGCATCCGATCTCCCAGCGATTGGGGCACTTTCTGGTGCTCACCGTGCTGTTGGGGTCGATATCCGGCCTCT
Organism: Podarcis raffonei; assembly: GCF_027172205.1. Taxonomy (NCBI): domain Eukaryota; kingdom Metazoa; phylum Chordata; class Lepidosauria; order Squamata; family Lacertidae; genus Podarcis; species Podarcis raffonei. The sequence continues at coordinate 46,446,536 of NC_070615.1, read as the reverse complement.
CCAATGCGATGGTGATGCAGTTGAGGAAGATGAAGACGAGAACGATGTGGTCAAACATCTTGTGCGCGATGACCTTCTGGCAGTTGGCCCGAAGCCTTGAAGACGAGAGCACAACTGCTTACCATTCTTGTTGTTTCCGAGCACAATTCAAAGTGTTGGTGCTGACCTTTAAAGCCCTAAACGGCCTCGGTCCAGTATACCTGAAGGAGCGTCTCCACCCCCATCGTTCTACCCGGACACTGAGGTCCAGCGCCGAGGGCTTTATGGCGGTTCCCTCACTGCGAGAAGTGAGGTTACAGGGAACCAGACAGAGGGCCTTCTCGGTAGTGGCACCCGCCCTGTGGAACATTCTCCCACCAGATGTCAAAGAGAACAGCAACTACCAGACTTTTAGAAGACATTTGCCTTTTAATGAACTGATGTAGTTTCATATTATGTACCTTTTATATGGGGTTAGCCATTGGTAGTTAGAACAGGCTCAATGAAATTAATGAAGATGACTAACTTAGGTCCGCCAATTTCAATGAACTTAATGGGGATAGTGTCTGAATATGGTCGGTGGACTGTAAATAAGTTATATCTGGATTTGGAGCAGGGGGAGGAGGAGGAGATTCTCCCATCCCTGCTGAGGCGCTCTTACCGATTCTGAGGTGAAAACAAATAGAGTGACCAGTCCTCATGAGTCTTGCACCACTCTGGCTTGTAGGGCTCCAGGGCCTTACGAATCCTGTAGCAGTAACTCTGGATGGAAAACAAGACTTTTATTATATCATTCCTTTAAGCGGCCTGGAGCTCTTTGGAGGAAAGGCAGGATATAAATGAAACGAGAAAATAAGGCATTTCCCAATCTTTCACATTTGACGCCCACTTTCTTGAGCAAAGGGCGCCAGCTGTCAGCTGAGCTGGGCATTGGCTGAAGGCCCCAAGGGCTCAGAAGGACCCCTTCGTTGACCTGATCCAGTCGAACGGCCCATCTCCATCCCTCCCGCCTGGACCCTACATGGCTGTTTTGGTGTGGGTCCTGAATCTAGCAGACCAGGCTGTGGATCAATGAAGTCTATAGATCTATAAAGACTACATCAGGGTGGTCCAACCCTGGTGGGCTGTGACAGTACTTTGACATGGAGGTAAAGGTAAAGGATCCCTGGACAATTAGGTCCAGTCAAAGGCGACTATGGGGTTGCGGTGCTCATCTCGCTTTCAGGCCGAGGGAGCCAGTGTTTGTCCACAGACAACTTTCTGGGTCATGTGGCCAGCATGAATAAACTGCTTCTGGTGCAACGGGACACCATGACGAGAGCCAGAGCACACAGAAATGTCGTTTACCTTCCTGCTGCAATGGTAGCCATTTATCTACTCACACTGGTGTGCTTTCGAACTGCTAGGTTGGCAGGAGCTGGGACAGAGCAACAGGAGCTCACCCCATCGCAGGGATTCGAACCACCAACCTTCTGACTGGCAAACCCAAGAAGCTCAGTGGTTTAGACATGGAGGGTGATTGGCAAGGCCAGATCCTGATTAGCTTTGCAAATGTGCTAGCAGTTTTATTGCTGCACCATTGGGGTACGAATGAAATAAGCCAGCCATTCTCATCCCCAGATGTTGTTGGACTACAACTCCCATCATCTCTAGGTGGGCAGGACCAGTGGTCAAGGATGGTCGGATTTGTAGTCCAAGAACCTTTGGGGACCCCAGGTTGTAAGTAAATAATAAAATAGACCCCCCTCTGTGTACATTAAGGGCCACTGGTGAGGAAGGAGGTCCCGCCTTCTGTTCGCCGTTTCTGACTTACGTCCTCCATGTCATCATCGTAGTCGAGCGTGTCCTCCTTGTGCCCATCTACGTGCAGGTAGAACTCGCTGGGCACGTGGAGCATCTTGCCATTGCAGTCCTGGTACTCGGCGGGCAGCATCGCCACAGGGCTGACGTTCAAGGGGTGGTGGCGCACCCCGGGGACATGAAGGAGTTCGGGCATCTCCAGGGCACCTCTGCAGTCCAGAGACTCCGCCCGGCGGTGCAAGGGGGGCCGGCTGACGGCGCTGAGCTTGGCATCCTCCGCCTCATCGTCGGTGCTGCCTTTTCCTTCTCCCGAGAGCAGGGACTCGCGCTCCCCGCACTGACTCTTCTTCTTCAGGCTGGGAGCCCGCCCGAGGCTGTTCCAGCTGGACCGGCGGCTGCCCCAGTTGCTGCTGGTGCCCCAGTTGGCGCAGGGCGAGCTGCGGAGGCTGGACTGAGAGAGGGCGGGGAGCAGGTCAGAGCTGCCAGGAGAAAGGGCTGGGGAGCCTGGCATCCTCCAAGCGGACTCCAGCACCCATCAGGTGGGGAAAGCATGGAGAGGGATTACCGTATTTTTCGCTCTATAAGATGCACTTTTCCCCCTCCTAAAAAGTAAGGGGAAATGTGTGCGCGTCTTATGGAGAGAATGCAGGCTGTGCGGCTAAGCCAGAAGCCAGAAGAGTGAGAGGGAGCGCTCCCTCTCGCTGTTCTAGCTTCTGGCTTAGCCGCGCGAAGCTTCTTCAGGGCACAGGGAGCCTTCATCCCGCTGCCCTGAGGAGACTTCGCACGGCTATCCCTGGCTTTTGCGGGAGGTGGGGGAAGGGGCAGAGGGCAGCCCCTCAGTCCCTTCCCCCATCTCCCAGAAAAGCCCTCAAGAGCCGCGCTCCCTTTAAAGAGCCGCGTGGAGCGTGTGTGCGGCTCTTGGGGGCTTCTCCCTCCTCGGGGAAAAGCCTGCAAGCGCCGCACACACGCTCCTCGCGGCTCGTGAAAGGGAGCGCTGAGCAGAGCCGGGAATGCATACATGCTCTGCTCAGCGCTCCCTTTAAAGAATATTTTTTTCTTGCATTCCTCCTCTAAAAACTAGGTGCGTCTTATGGAGCGAAAAATACGGTATGTGCGTCCGGTGATAGATTGAGGGCCACAGTTTCCCCACCCCTAGCCAGAAGAAGGCAAGCAACCCAGGGCAAGTCGGGGCAGTTGATGCTATCATGGCAAGTAGCCAACGACAACCTGGCCGTGAGCCATGGACGATAAGGCTATTCCACGGAGGGAAAGCTTGTTGTTGGCCACTAGTCATGATGGCAATGGTCCACCTCTGAAGGCCAGATTCTGGGTGTGACAACTGGGAAGAGCGCAGTTGTGCTCAGGCTTGCTGCTTGGTCACATCCTGTGGAAACAGGGTGGAAGGAAGAAATTAAGAACAGGCTGCAGGATCAGGCCAGTGGCCCATCTAGTCCAGCATCCTGTTCTGACAGAGGCCAACCAGATGTCTCTTCTGGGAAACCTGCAAGCACAAGAGCCCTCTCCTCTTCTGTGGCTTTGCAGAAGCTGGTTTTCAGAAGTATTGCTTGCTCCAACTGTGGAGGCACAGCATAGACATCAGGGTTAGTAGCCATTCATAGATGTGCCTTCCATAAGTCTGGCTTACTAAACCCTACAGTTAGCTGGCTTACCAATGACAGGATGTCTGTGCTTTTGTGAATGACTGCAGTTAATGATATAGTGATGTATTTTTTCTGCTTTTCCATCGCCCCCTCCCGACTTCCCTGTTCACAACCTCCCCACCCGCTGAGTTCTACAAGGGCAAGAGCATATCGCACCAATCCTGACCCTACCGCACTGGCTGCCAATTAGCTTCTGGGCCCAATTCAAAGTGCTGGTTTTGACCTACAAAGCCTTAAATGGCTTGGGACTGACCACGATACCTCAAGGACCGCCTCTTCCCAAATGAACCGACTCAGACCCTGCAATCATCCTCTGAGGCCCTTCTCTGTGTGCCTCCTCCATGTGAGGTCCAGAGGATGGCAGCGCAATAACAGGCCTTCTCTGTGGTGGCTCCCTGTAGTGGAATGCTTTCCCCAGGAAGTCTCACCTGGCACCTTTATGATACATCTTTAGGCACCAGGAGAAAACGTGCCTCTTCAACCAGGTCTTTGGCTGACTGATATCCTATAGCCTTTTAAACATGTCTTTGGGAAGGGGAATGTATTGTTTTGCTGTTTTGTTTTTAATTATCTCCTTGTCTTTTTATCTTATGATGAAGGGGTGGTGGTCTATAAATCTAATAGGTAACGGTAAAGGGACCCCTAACCATTAGGTCCAGTCGTGGCCGACTCTGGGGTTGTGCTGCTCATCTCGCTTTATTGGCTGAGGGAGCCGGCGTACAGCTTCCGGGCCATGTGGCCAGCATGACTAAGCCACTTCTGGCGAACCAGAGCAGCATATGGAAATGCCGTTTACCTTCCCACTGGAGCGGTACCTATTTATCTACTTGCACTTTGACGTGCTTTCGAACTGCTAGGTTGGCAGGACCAGGGACCGAGCAACGGGAGCTCACCCCGTCGCGGGGATTCGAACCGCCGACCTTCTGATCGGCAAGTCCTAGGCTCTGCGGTTTAACCCACAGCACCACCCGCGTCCCTATAAATCTAATAAAAATAGCTAAATAAAACGCTGACACTGAGCAGGAGGTGTGGAAGCCAACATGTGCAGTCGGCGTTGGTTGTAAGTTAGAAGACAGGTAGGGGGGTGCTGGCAGAGGGCAGTCTGAACTTGGTGGAGCAGTGCCCCATTTGCCATAAAGGACTAGCCTCCGCTGGGTAAAATTTACAGTCATTGCTCCACCCACTTTTGCCTCTGCCCCTGCCCACCACTTGCTTGTGGCCCCTGGACAGCTGCCCAGAAGGGAATTTGGCCCCCTGCTCTGAAAAACGTTCACCACCACAGGTATAGCTCTGTTCTGTGTCACCATCCAGCAAACCTCCCTCCATAGGTGAGAAGGACCCCCTTGCCAATCTCTGTGCCCAGCTTGGTGGATATGAGGAGAGGCAATCCATCAAAAACTGGGGGTCCCGAGTACTTTGTGTGCCCAGTTGCAAAGCAGCTTCCACCCACCCTGTTCTGCCCAAATGTCAGCTACCAGCAACACTTGTAAAATACCAAGGACTTTTGGTCGAAGCTCAGAGGGTCGATCGAGGCGTTGCTCCCTCTTCTGGAGTCCGCAAAGGGGTAGACGGCATCCATGTGCGGGGAGCACTTTGGGGTGGGCATGGGCGTGGCAGCAGTGCGCATGATGATCGGCGGGGGCATGCTCCCCTTGCCCTCCAGGTGGCCATTGGGGGTGACGGCGAGAGAGTACATCTTCAGCTCTGGAAGAGGGAAAAGCTCTTGTCAAGGGCATGGACACAGCGGCCAAATTCTCAGCAGGTGCCTCAGTATGACAGCCGCTGGGGATGTTCAATGCTATTCTGACTTATAACGGGATACTTGAAACACATGGACCAAAAGCAGCATTGAAAACTTTCTCAGTTGGATTGCCCCACCCTAAAAGAGAACCACCAAGGATCTAGACATCATGAAGATCTGATGTTCTTTTCCTCACAGAGTGCTTTTCTCCAATGACAGCTGATGCCTTATCCAGCAATCAATGGCGGAAGCAAACAGGCTCCCATTTCCCAACAGCTCTGTGTTTGTAATTTGAATCAGCTGGAGAACAGAACTCATAATGTCCTGAAATGTCCTCTGTAGGACTTTTAATTTGCCATTGCTTTGTAGGCTGCTTGGTTTTGTGATACACAGCCACACTTTGCCTGTACAGTGGAACCTTGGTTGTCGAACGTAATCCATTCCAGAAGACTGTTCGACTTCTGAAACGTTTGACAACTGAGGCGCAATTGCCGGTCGGCAAAATCCATTGAAAAAACGGAGAAACACACCTCGACTTCTGAGGCACGTTCGAAAACGGAAGCATTCACTTCTGGGGTGTCGGCATTTGAAAGCTGAAATGTTTGACTTCCAAAGCGTTTGACAACTGAGGTTCCACTGTATGTCATTTTTTGGAATTTTAAAATCGAATGTTATCATATTTATATTGCTTTTACATAAACCGCTTAGAGGATTTTTATGACAGTGAAAGGTAGAAATCTGGGGTGGGGATTTTCATACAAAGCTGATAGGGAAACCCCCTGGGGTGTTTGTAAGTTAGAAGGCAGGAGGTGAGCGAGGGGCTGGCTGGCTGAGGGCAGACTAGGTTGGGCTGGGCAGTACCTCAATCACCTCAATGGACCTGTAGGTGCCCCGCCATGGGAATGGCATCCCAGCTTACCCGAAGCACGGAGTTCCTTCAGCTTCTCAATCTCTTCCTCAAAGTTGATGGATGTCTTGTCCTCATCGGTGTCGGATCTGTTGGCATCACCCTGTTGGAGGGAAAGTTGGGTGGGTGAAGAGAAACCAAATTAATTTTCAATGCTGGACTCAGCAGTGGCTGGCACCTATAAGAGACTGCTAAGATGCAAGGCAGGAGGCCAACAGCAGGTGGCGCAAGTGTCCATGAAAGATCAGAGCCAGAGCCATAGGTGCCATCTTGCGCCAAAGATTGTGGGTGCCCGCAATGAAGGGTTTCAACTTTGCCCATTGACTTTGTAGGCACCCCGCCCCACAAATAGATTATTGTGGGTGCTGAAGGACCTGCGGCCCCCTGTCCGGAGCCAATTGCAGGCAGGTCCAACTGATTCTAGTTTCATCTCCATCCTCTTTTCTACAAGGGCAACTGTGAGATGGAAGAGAAGGAGGAAGCTGACAGCTGAGATGGCAGGCAAGTGGCCCCTGGCTCAGACGGAAATGTGGCCATTGGACTGAGCACAGTTCCCCACCACCCTGTTTTGGACACTGGATTTAAAGGCCTTGCAGCGCCCCCTTTAGATGGCCGTTTGTATGACTTCAGTTCTGAAGGTCAGCATTAATCATTTCCTTCTACCTCTCCATGCAGCCATTCCATACAGGTGATGGGGGGGAGGGGCAAGGAGAGAATACTCTGAGCATCCACAGTTTTGGATGGTAAACTCACTTAAATCAAGGTGCAAGCGGGGGCTACAAGAAGAAGTGGTTCGCCTATGAGGAAAGGTTACAGTGTCTGGAGGTTTTTAGTTTAAGTAAGAGGCAACGTCTTAAAAAGCAGAGACATCAGCTTGCCGGCAAAGGTCCGTATAGTTAAAGCTATGGTTTTCCCAGTAGTGATGTATGGAAGTGAGAGCTGGACCATAAAGAAGGATGATCGCCGAAGAATTGATGCTTTTGAATTATGGTGCTGGAGGAGACTCTTGAGAGTCCCATGGACTGCAAGAAGATCAAACTGATCCATTCTTAAGGAAATCAGTCCTGAGTGCTCACTGGAAGGACAGATCCTGAAGCTGAGGCTCCAATACTTTGGCCACCTCATGAGAAGAGAAGACTCCCTGGAAAAGACCCTGATGTTGGGAAAAATGGAGGGCACAAGGAGAAGGGGACGACAGGACGAGATGGTTGGACAGTGTTCTCGAAGCTACTAACATGAGTTTGACCAAACTGTGGGAGGCAGTGGAAGACAGGAGTGCCTGGCGCGCTCTGCTCCAGGGGGTCACGAAGAGTTGGACACGACTAAACGACTAAACAGCAAGAGACAACATGGTGGATGTTTATAAATCTAAGCATGTCATGGGAAAAGAGGATCGAGAAAAGTTTTTCTCGCTGACTAGAACTCGTGGACATCCGGCGAAACTGAACGTTAGAAGAATTGGGACAAATAAAATAAAGGATGCCTTCATGCAGAGTGTAGTTGATCCAGTAGGATCTCCGTGTGTTCTGCAGAAAAGGGAGTTAGCTTCTGCTAGCCTTGGGACTAAACACTTTCTTGGCATCAAGACCCATTTTGTTGCTAGAAAGGATAATAGATACATTTTTCTAAATGCCAAAGCAATAAGATGAGCTTCTGTTACCAGACAGTGGCCTGCCAGCAGCCTCCTGACTAGAAAACGTTTCTAAGAATAATCCTCCATCACTGGAAAGGCCAAGCGTGGAAAACTGGATACAAGAACTCCTGCATTTAGCAAGCCATGAGAAAACCCTGCTCTATAAACTGCATGAAAATACCAGCTTCCAAGAGATTTGGAGCGCATTTTTGGAACTCTCCACGTCACACAATGCCCACAACTAGGAGAACTGGGAGGCTCAATGCAGGGATGGAAATGTCTGCATCTTAAGAGTTTTTAATCTGTGCTGTGAGCCGAGCCTGGATACTCATTTCTCCTAAAACTTATCAGAGCCGGTGAACCCGGACAATGGATGACACACCAAACTACTAGACGTCGGAAATAAAAATGATGTAACAACAAAAACGACAACAAAGGGCTCAAGGACTTTAAATGACGATTAGACAAATTCATGGATGTAACGGGAGAGGATTTACCCCAGCAAATTATTTGTCAAAATTACAAATACCCAAATACAGACTGTCATTTACCCTCGCTAGATTCAACGTGCTGCCATCTGCCTTATTGCAGGGCAGATTCAAGGATAAACCGTACGTGGAACGAGTCTGCCCCTGCGGCTTGATGGGGGTAGAAACCGTCTCTCATGTCTTGTTACGCTGCCGTTTCTACGGGGACATACGCTCGGTATTTATCACTCCTGTTATACAAAAATCTCCAAACGGGTCCAAACTCCAATGTCTAAAACTCCTGGTAGAGGACAAGGATCTAGAGATCACGCTAAGGGTGGCCAAATTCTGTGCGACTACCATAAAACTCAGGCAACAAGCTGTGCTACCAAAATGATTAAGGTTTTAAATGACAACTTTAGGTTATATTTTAGTGATCAAGATTTAATGTATATTTTTTTAACTGCCGTTATATCTGAATTGTCTCTGTTAAACCAAATTGCAATTCAATGTGTTCCTGTTGTGTTTTACGATTTTTCTGATATTGTAAGTGAGCCGGAACTGGTCTGTGACTGTAATAATAAAATTCATTCATTCATTCATGGATGAAAAAGCCCATGGGGGCTCTGAAATACCTCCACTGTTGGAGGGGGCAATGCTTCTGAAAACCAGTTGCTGGAAGACACAGGAGGGGAGTCTTGTGTTCAGATCCTGCTTGGAGAAAGCGTGTTCTCATTCACAGAGAGCATGTGTTGCGGTGGGGTCTGGAAGGCCACCCCTCTGTTGCTGGGCGGGTTAGTTTGGATGACCATCTGCAGTGATTGGGCGGTTGGGTTTTTAGCAAATTTTGGTACTTCTGCTGTGTGTACCGGATCACCCGCCCACCCTCCTTAATTTTAGGAATCTTGGTATGCCTGTCATGGGGTCGCCTGCTTTGGGGGCAGGGGCCTGGTAGGAATTTTGTCCATTTGGCTGATTGGCTGGTGCCATTTGGTTTTCGCCTACTGCGTAGCAAATTGTCACAACTTGTAAGGTTGCGGTTAGGCATTGGTTAAAAAATTGGTTGGTGGAGGGGTAAGGATTGCCGGTGCCTGCCCCTCCAATGCTGCTGCGGAAAGAGAATTCCGTTAAAGGAATCCAGGGGCTTGCCATTCTTTCGTCCGTACCCCTGAAGGGGGCTTAGGGCCGTGCAAGCCCCAGCGAGCATGGGGGGGGGTGAGGCTCTGGTGCCCGGCTCCATGCTCTCCCCAATATTGTTTTCCCTTACTGGCTTTTGCTGGAATCCGGAAGACAGCTCTGTCCCTAGGTATGGGGACAGATAGTCATAACCAATGCCTAAACAACCACTCACATTTATGTATTTTAATAAAGTTGTGGCCAAAATTATGCCAAAAACCTTAAACAAAAATTATGTGTGAAGCGTGAATCATTTGGGGGTGGATTGGAGGACCTCGACACGCAACAGCCTTGACCAAAGGTGTCCTGGGCTTTGAAGAACACTCGAACTCAGGACGCAAGGGAGAAACGTGCTAGGATGATGGCACGCTTGGCAAATCCACACCGTGATCAACTCCCGACAGGAAACCAATGTCCCCACTGTGGAAGGACGTGTGGATCCAGAATTGGTCTCCACAGCCACCTATGGACTCATTGTTAAAATCGTGTTTATGGAAGACAATCTTACTGGGCTACGAGGGATCGCCAAAGAAGAAGCAGGTTCCCACAAGCATTTAGTTGGCTGCTGTGAGAACAGGATGCTGGACTAGATAGGCCATTGGCTTGATCCAGGAAGCTAATCTTATGTTTTATGTGTTGGCAAGCAGCCAAGGAATCGGGGCAATTGGCAGGCCCCCAGCTGGCTCCAGCCCACTGGCTGGTGTGCCGGGCAATCTCCAGTCATTGTTGCAGCATCTGCAACCCACAGCTTCAAAAGCTGGAGCATCTCAGCAGAGATAACGCGCAAACAGAAGTGGCAGGAGCATAGCTGTCAACTTACAGATTTGAAAATAAGGGACCAGCAGCCTCAAAAATAAGGGATCAGCAGCCAAAATAAGGGATTTTCTAGGCACAGGTATGTTTGACTTCTGAGCCCCTCTGAGCCAAAGGCAGAAAGCCCAGCCAGCAGCCAAACGAAGCCTCAAGTCTCAAGGAAATCTCTCTGCTGGGAAGCGTTGAGCAAAGGTGAGTTCCCAGGCAATGCAGCCGATTTGATCAGGACAAGGCATGCAAGCTCCACCCCCAGTCGTTCTTAGACTTCTTATTGGGTGAGCAACGCAGCCAAGCAACACAGCTGGAGCCTCCCTCCTCCCTGGCCAGCAGGGAGGGAGGGAGAGGAGCTGCTTCCTTTGAAACCCAGGAAATTTAAGGGACATCATCAATAAGGGACAGCAGCGGGACATGGCGCTGGGATAAGGGACTGTCCCGCCAAATAAGGGACGCTTGACAGCTATGGGCAGGAGAGGTAGTGTAAGCGTATTTACAAGCAGTTTATTCGGCAAACAGCAGGACAAAAGGAAACATGTCTGATCCCTTTCGTGTCCAAATCAAGACAGCATAAGCAAAAGCTATACACAAACGGAAGTTCCCAGCAAGCTGTGCTGGAGTGTAAACAGACATGTGACACACAACAATCAGGCCTGTTCCTTAAGGTTGAATGGAATATCCCAACATTATGATGGGCAGAAGGAAGGAGGGGAGCTGGGAGGCAGTGCGGGGGGGGGGGATCAGCCAGTGGCTGATTTTTTTTTTGGGGGGGGGTCAACTTTCCTATCCACAATCTTTTGCAACGTGACCTCTTTTGCAACGTTTTATTTTGAAATCTTTTAAGATAATATTTGAGTTTCCTGTTAATTATGTTGCTTCGAACTTGTACTTTATAATTTCACTTCCTCCAGTAACGTTTTCTTCTGGCTTGTTTCATTTGACGTTTTAATGTGGGTTGTAAACAACTTTGATACCCCCCCCCTAAAAATATACGGCACTGCAGAAATAAAATGAAAAATAATAATGAATAATAATCCCGTTCAACCAAAATCTGCTTCGTTGCCGCCGATCAGTTTCAGACCCCTCACCCTGGTTATGAAATTTAGATTCAAGGGAGGGAGCTCACAGAATATACACGCAGAACTGCCTCTAGATTCAACTTGTTCAATCTTCCTTCTGAATGAAGCTAAAGGAAGAGGAAGAACAGATGGCTTTGGCACTTTTTTTCCTGGAAATCTTTTGTGCTACCAAATGAATAATTCAGGGGTTTTTTTTTAGGGGAAAAAACTTTTATGTACATTTAAATCACAGCCTGTAACAGCTCCAATAGGAGCCATTAGCCGCCAGCAACAAAGCACATCCCCCTTTCCCCTTTCTTTCTGGGTCTATAATTACATATTTATGGAGAACCTCATGCAAGGCCGCCAATTCCCAGCTTTGTATATGCACACCATTAACACAGACAGGAAATTGGAGGATCTGGAAGAGAGTCCTTCAGCTTACGCAATACGTTATTTTGCTGAATGAAATTAATGCATCGCAATTCTTTCTCTTTGCCTCCTCTAAGAAGTGGGGTAGGGGAAGGAAGCTCAGGTTCTGAGTTAGCATGTCTGATGTCAGGGTTAGGGAACCAGTGGCCACCCAGATGCTGCAGGATGCAAGAATGACAATCAGGAACAACAGGAGTTGCAAAGCAGCAACATCTGGATGGCACGACGTTGGCCAGTCCCGGAAGATGACAGACAGACAGCTGTGTGAGTTTGCTCTCAGTCATGAGCTTCATGGCTCAACAGAAGTTTGAACCTGAGTCTCTCTGGCCTAGGTGGTTTCAAAGGGGGTAACCCTTGAAACACGATCCAGGACCGGTCCAGAACCCGGAGGTTCTGCTAGGAGTCAGTCCGACAGGGCCAAGGCAGGACACGAGGCAGGAAACCAGGCAAGGTCAGGCACAGGATCACAGGCAGGTTCTGGCAAACAGCAATGTTGCTCCCACAACCTGGGGCAGGGTCCGACAGCCTTTTATCTTTGTCGGGGTAATGGCTGGTCCTGATCCCCCGGCGACTAATCTCCCTGTTTTGCCCAAAGGTGAGCACTCCTCCTGCGAGTACTCAGGTCTTTCCTTCTCTCAGACCTTAGTCTCTGCAGCTCGGGAAATGTTGGTGGGTTACTAGACCCAGGGGCCGCCTCAGCCTCCCCTGACCCAACTGGTAGTGGAGCAGCTGTAAGTGATGGCCCAGCTGAAGGCAACGAGGTAATCCCCGCATTTGGAACCAGGGCAGGCTCAGGCCCCTGACTCGGCCCAGCTGGTGCTTCTTGCAGGGGGAACCTGTGCAGACTGGGACTCTTCAGGATCAAGCCCCAGACTAGGTTCAGATGATGCCTGAGGCAAAGGATCTGGTGCGGACTGAGATTCCTCTGGTTCTGAGTCTGAGCCTGAGTCCCAGGCCATCACGCTAGGTATGGATCAGACTCCCTTGGGAGGTTGTGGACTCCCTTTCATTGGGAGTTATTAAGCAGGTGTTGGGTGGCCACCTGTCATGTATGATCTAGCTGAGATTCCTGCATTGCAGGGGGATTCAATTGGATAATCCTCTGGCTTCTATGACATACCATTGGTGGGAGGCAGAAGTAGGCAACAAATTACATCTTTGTGTAATTTTTAAAATGAAATTCACATTTTAACACAAACTTACATATTTCACACTTCCCCAAACTGTATGTGAACTGAAACATAGCTTTCCTTCAAAACTCACATTCCACCCCCCCCTTTGAATTTTGTGATGCAACTGCGTGAATTTTGTGTCGTCAAATGTGTTCAGAAAGGCATCCTCAGGGCCGGATTTAGGTTTGATGAGGCCCTAAGCTCCTGAAGGTAATGGGGCCCTTTATATGTCCAGCTGTCCTTGGTCAACAACAATTTGTCACTGTTTTTTGTGTGTGTTGAATATATGCTATATGGTGATTTATGGACCTAATGGGTATCTAAAGCCATATGCACATAACAGAATATGTAGTTTATCAAAGTAATTGTTGAATTGAAACCAGTGAAATTTTAGGGAGCGTAGGTTAGCAGGCGGGGCCCATGACTTACATCATAGGAGCCTACACAACACAAAACACTGTTGCTGTATGTAGGTTCTATTTTATTTGTTTTTTATCTTATATTTTGGAAATTTACATCCAGGTTTTTTTCTTTAATTTTTTTGGGGCCCCCAAGAGAGTGGGGCCCTAAGCTATAGCTTGTTTAGCTTATACATAAATCCTGCACTGGGCATCCTATTAGGGGAAAGTGTGCATCACTGTATGCTTTTAACGCAATGAGGAACAGTGACAGGTGTGACCCACTATGGAAATGTCAACCAGCCATTCTGGGCTACCTGCTAACTAAGGAGCCGTTGGCCAGAAACCCTGATAAGAAATGCCTCCATCTATGTTCCCCCAGGTTCTGCAGCCATCTTCCTCCTTCCCCACCCTCGAATAAAATTTGGACACCAACCCATTTGGCCAATGCCAAAGGTCCAGCGTGATTCTTCCTTCCACCCATGCTGCTGATGGAGGCTAAATTCACATTTTAAGACCCTACGCTGCCCTCTCGTCATCGCCCTCCTGGATGCCCAGATGCAATTGACCAGTCCAGTGCCTGCCTGGCAACCAGCCCTTTCTTAGATGTGTCCATCAATCTCAGTCAAAGCGTTTGGTGCCAAAACTGATGTGCCAGAGAACAGGCGGGTGATTGGAGACAAATAGAGCCAATACACAGCTGCTAGTATGGCAGAACTGTCCAATTTTTTTAAAAAAAAATATTATTATTTAGGAAAAGCCATTGTAGAAATGCAAATGGAAGCTGTGAATGACAGCTAGGGCCACCCTCTTCCCAGAAAATCTGGGCTGCTTTCCCAAATATATGTTGGTATATCCAACCTCTGCCCCCACCCGGACATCTCTGATGTGAACACAGCTGAGGACCAGATTTCAGCATAAGCTCCAGCGCTGGCTCAGAAGATACTCTGGCCAAGAGCTGGACATTAATTCAAAATGGATTTAAACTCAGCTTAATGGCTACTAGCCATGGTGGGGATTTCTCCTTCCACTGTCAGTAGTGCTTCTGAGTATCAGTTGCTCTTCGACTCAGGTCCTGCTTGCAGCCTTCTGCATCCAGGGCAGCTGTCTACCAGCTCCATCTGGTATGCAGGCTGAGACCCTACCTGTGTCAGGAGTTCAGCCTATGCTCGAGTAGGACCCTGGTAGAGACACATGCCCGACTGGCATGTTCTCTTCCTCCTGGTCAATCGTTCGGGAGCTTCAAAAGCTTTCTTCTGCCTGAACATCACAGCGACCGATGCCAACAGACACCGACACACTTAGGAATCCGCAGAGTTTGTGCATAATGCATGACAGACCTCAGCAACTCAGCATGTTGGCTAATCTACTTTATTTACATATAAACATACAGGGAGCTCTGCAACATGGCTCCCTCTCTCTCTAGCATCAGACAGCAAAAAGAAAAAGAACAAAGGACACTAGTCCCACTTCATGGAACACAGTAACACAAACATCCTGTTTCCAACACTTCCCACTCTGTGGAGTCAAAACATATACCGTCATGTGAAAGACAACAATCCCATGACTGCAATCCTAGACCAGGAATTCTAACAACCTGCCCACAGACTGTCTTGCCAGAGTGGTGCATGCTCTGGTTATCTCCCACTTGGACTACTGCAAAGCGCTCTACGTGGGGCTACCTTTGAAGGTGACTTGGAAACTACAAATAATCCAGAATGTGGCAGCTAGACTGGTGACTGGGAGCGGCCGCCGAGACCATATAACACCAGTCCTGAAAGAACTACATTGGCTCCAAGTATGTTTACAAGCATAATTCAAAGTGCTGGTGCTGACCTTGAAAGCCCTAAATGGCTTCAGCCCAGTATACCTGAAGGAGCATCTCCAGCCCCATCATTGTACCTGGACACTGAGGTCCAGTGCCGAGGGTCTTCTGGCGGTTCCCTCACTGCGAGAAGCCAAGTTACAGGGAACCGGGCAGAGGGCCTTCTCAGTAGTGGCGCCAGCCCTGTGGAAAGTCCTCCCATCAGATGTCAAGGAAATAAACAACTATCTAATGTTTAGAAGACATCTGAAGGCAGCCCTGTTGAGGGAAGGTTTTAATGTTTGAGGTCTTACTGGGTTTTAATTTGTTGGAAGCTGCCCAGAGTGGCTGGGGCAAAACCTAAATAATGTTTTTGGAACTCCCCCCCTTTCCCTTTTTTGATTTTAGGTTATCGGGTTAGCAAAACTGAGAAGACTAAACAGGAAGCGTGAGCATCAATAGAACTCAAAGCATTCAAATCTGCTTCAAAATGCTGGAATAAAATTTCCAGGATTTTTTGCTTTGGCTTCTAAGGACTCTTGAGCTGAACATTAATAAAAGCAATGTTCCTCTCACTAATAATACAGATTGATTCCATTGACTAATGGTAGGTTTGCTTTTAAAGGTGATATTAGGAGTTTTTTCTTGCCCCGTCCCTGGTGGCAACTAGCGTTCGCTATAGCTGTGTGGATGTAGAAGGATGTCCTCGTCAAACATGTGTTTAAATTTGCTACGAGGTTGCCACTGGGAGACCGGTCACCAAAGAGGGAAGCCATCCCTAAGGGAAAAGACTCCAGCGGCGTAATCCCAAATGAAATTTGGGGAAAAGGGCCGCCAAGTGATGACACAGAGGCACTGCTGCCCGCCATAAAGGAGCAGAGTGCCTCGTCGCAGTCGTTTAAGTCAATTAGCCAGCGTGATCTGAGCTAAACTTAACGAAGCCCCTCGCCAGCAACCATTCTGCCATTTTTAATTCAATCAGCCGGAGCTAAACGCGCGGGATTCCCTCAAGCAAAACCCCCGCTCTTCAAAGGAGCTCTAATTGAGGCTTTCTCCCTCACGCAGGCGGACAGCGGCAGCAGCTGCAGCCACCAATTCCTTCAGAGCGGCGGCAATTATTGCCTGACAATGGCAAAAGGAGACAGAGGACAATGCAGAGAATCTGATAGCACTGGGGATAGGCCAGAGTTTTCGGCCTCAGATGTTATTTTGGCTAAAAGTAAAAGCACTAGGCAGAGCTTCGACTGGTGTGGTCTAAACCACTGAGCCTCTTGGGCTTGCCGATCAGAAGGTTGGCAGTTCGAATCCTCATGATGGGGTGAGCTCCCATTGCTCTGTCCCAGCTCCTGCCAACCTAGTAGTTCAAAAGCACACCAGGCAGGGTATAAATTTATTATTATTATTATTATTATTATTATTATTATTATTATTATTATGTTTTTCCCTTGAGCATACTAGGAATGTGGAAGCAGCTGCAAAACATGGAATGGCAAAGGAGAAGTTGCATCACAACTGAAGGATCATATTGCCACTTGGCTATCTAAAGTTGTCCCCCCCGCCCATATGAGGATTAACTCCAGAGTCCAAATTCACCAAGTTGCGTGCCAAAGAAGGACAGAACTTTTTTCATGTATGCCACAACAGCAGCAAGAATACTCATCGCAAAGTATTGGAAGACGCAAGATCTACCCACTCTGGAAGAATGGCAGATGAAACTGATTGACTGTATGGGATTGGCAGAAATGACGAGCAGAATCCGTGACCAGGGAGAAGAGTCGGCAGAAGAAGACTGGAAAAAATTTAAGGACTATTTACAGAAATATTGTAAAATTAAGGAATGCTGAACGATGTTGGATTGAAATTAAGTGGTTTCTAGCTGTAATGATATAAAGGAACATGGATGGAAAAAAGGGTTTGGATAGAAAATAAGGTGATATGATAAGCTGTAATGCTTTAAGTTAAGGATTTGCTGAACAAATAATCTGAAATGGAATACAAGAAGGGGAGGTATGAGGAGGTCAGAGAAATTTGTTATTGAAAAGTATGTTTTATGAACTACATGCTTTTTTAAAATTTCTTTGCTTGTTTTTTGTTTGTATAAAAATTGGAAACTTTAATAAATATCTTTTAAAAAAAACAAACAAATTCACCAAGTTGCACTATGGCCTGGTTGGCAAAGGAGGACGTTTCAGGCTGGTGACAAATAACTCCTTGAGCCACACCCCTTCCCTTTCGTAGACTTCCAGATGCTTTGAAGGATCAGCTCTCAGCTCCCAGGTTTGCAATTCAGAAGATTTCCAGCTTCTGCCCTGGGCGCCGCCAGTTTAAAGGAGCCCAGCGGTCTGACTCTGTATAAGGCAGCTAGCTTCCGAAGGCTCCGGTGTACGATTTGCATGCATGCTTTGCCTCTGCGGTCTAAGCTGATTAACTTGAGCACTGGGATCGGTAACTCTGAATTAATTCATGCCATGAATAAATGAACGGCGTCTAGCACTGTTTGTTTCAGCTGTGGAGGGGAAAACTCCTGAAAGGTGCATCAAGAGCCTTGCATCTCCTTGAACCCAGTGCTTCAGGTAGTCAGCAGGGTTACCTGCCACAAAATCTGGCATTGCACAAACACAAACCACAAAGGCAGGGGTATTGTGACAGTGCCAGCTTGTGAAGTTGAGTAGTCTTGGGATGGACACAATGTCAAGGCTTGTGCTGGATCTGTGGACAGCTCCCCATTCGGGGCAAACCTTTGGCTAAGATTCTGGTTTTGACTTGCTCTTCCGTTGGGCCTTTTAGTTTACTTCTTGACCCAGCCACCTAGCCCATCCTTTAGTGTGGGGAGCGGGTGGCGCTATAGTCTAAACCACTGAGCCTCTTGGGCCTGCCGATCGGAAGGTCAGCGGTTCGAATCCCCGCGACGGGGTGAGCTCCCGTTGCTCTGTCCCAGCTCCTGCCAACCTAGCTGTCTGAAAGCATGCCAGTGCAAGTAAATAAATAGGTACCACTGCAGAGGGAAGGTAAACAGCGTTTCTGTGCATTCGGGCACTCGTTATAGTGTCCTGTTGCACCAGAAGTGGTTTAGTCATGCTGGCCACATGACCACATATCTGCAGACAAACGCCGGCTCCCTCGGCCTGAAGCGAGATGAGCGCCGCAACCCCATAGTTGCCTTTGACTGGACTTAACCATCCAGGGGTCCTTTATCTTTTTTACCATCCTTTTGTTTTGACTTGCCCTTTGCCCTAAAGTTCTGACTTACTTGTCCAGAGCTCCTAATTCCTGTCACCCCTCAGACTCAGCCCTGATAAGGCCCCCTCTCAAATATCCTCTGCACTTAAGGGAATCTGCTCTACAGTGGTACCTTGGTTCTCAAATGCCTTGGTACTCAAACAACTTGGAACCCAAACACTGCAAAGCCGGAAGTAAGTGTTCTGCTTTGTGAACGTTTTTAGGAAGCCGAACATGCTCCGTTTTGAGTGTTACACTTCTGTTTTGAGCATTACGCTGAGGTCTGTTTGTTTTTGCTATTTATTTTGCGTTTTTGTGGCTTTTTTGTTTTGTTTTTGTGACTGTGTGGAACCCAGTTCAGCTACTGATTGATTGTGTGACTGCAGTACATTGTTTATTGCTTTCATTTTATGGGTCAATGGTCTCGTTAGATAGTAAAATTCATGCTAAATTGCTGTTTTAGGGGTTGTTTTTAAAAGTCTGGAACGGATTAATCCATTTTGCTTTACTTTCTATGGAAAAGCACACCTTGGTTTGGGAACGCTTTGGTTTTGGAACGGACTTCTGGAACAGATTAAGTTTGAGAACCAAGGGAACACTGTATTTCCATTTCCCATCCACAGGTGGTAATGGAACCGATTGTCTGAGAAAGAAACAGCCCGAAAACATTCATCCATCCTCCGTCCGCCCTCTCCCCTCCCACCTCTTGAGGACTCGTGTTCTGAAGAGCAAAGCTGTTTCTCATTCTGCACTTGAATCTTTGCGTGGCTAATGCCGATTGAGTATTCTAAAATGGTAAACGGCCGCTCTGTTCTTAAGGAACATGGAAAAGTAATATCTCTCTCCTCTCCCCCCGATGTGATTAAAGCCCTTCTTCTAAGTCATTATTCTTAGCTCAAGCGGGTTGGGTTTAGGTAAGGCTCAACATCATTTCCATACACTAATGGCTTCATAAAAGCTCCTTGATAAAATATGATATTGAGATCGTTATAATTCTCAGGCTGAAAAGGGGATGTAACTCTCACTTAAAACCCAAATGTCGCCATGGATTTGTCCTGGGGGGATGTGGACGGGGGTGTGGCTGGATGTCAAAGCAGATCGGAGCCCAGGCAGAGGGACAAAAACAGAAAGGAACAGAGCCTTAGAAGGTCCCAATGTGGTGGAAGGGTTGCAGCTCAGTGGCAAAACATCCACTTGGCATGTAGAAGGTGCCAGACTCAGTCCCCAGCATTTGTGGCTAGAGCTGTGAGATACCCTCTGTCTGAAATCCAGGATAACTCTGTAGAGAGTTCTGAACTAGATGGAGCAACAGCCTGACTTGGTATAAGGCGGAATGTCCTATACAGTGGTACCTTGGGTTAAGTACTTAATTCGTTCTGGAGGTCCATTCTTAACCTGAAACTGTTCTTAACCTGAAGCACCACTTCAGCTAATGGGGCCTCCTGCTGCCGCCACACGATTTCTGTTCTCATCCTGAAGCAAAGTTCTTAACCCGAGGTACTATTTCTGGGTTAGCGGAGTCTGTAACCTGAAGCATATTTAACCTGAAGCATCTGTAACCTGAGGTGCCACTGTATTATTTAAACCACTCTTCTGTATTCAGAAAAATGAGGACTAGGAACTTTCTTAGGGAAGGGTTGTAGCTCAGTAGTAAAGAGAACCTGCTTTTGCATTAACAACAGCCCCTGCCATCTTCAGACAGGGCATGGAGGCAACCCAATCTCAAATCCTAGAGCGCCGTTGTGTGAGAGGGGAAGGGGTTGCTAGGTCAAATTAGCCATATTGATTCATATGCTGTCGGAGGGCTTTGTTGTTGTTTTGTTGGGCTGTTAATAATAATAATAATAATAATAATAATAATAATAATAATAATAATAATAATAATTTATTTATACCCTGCCCATCTGGCTGGGTTTCCCCAGCCACTCTGGGCGGCTTCCAACAAAAGATTAAAAACACAATAAAACATCAGTCATTAAAAACTTCTCTAAACACGACTGCCTTCAGATGTCTTCTAAACGTCAGATAATTGTTAATTTCTTTGACATCTGATGAGAGGGCGTTCCACAGGGCGGGCACCACTACCGAGAAGGCCCTCTGCCTGGTTCCCTGTAACTTGGCTTCTCGCAGTGAGAGAACCGCTAGAAGGCCCTCGGAGCTGGACCTCAGTGTCCGGGCAAGAACGATAGGGGTGGAGATGCTCCTTCAGGTATACAGGGCCGAGGCCGTTTAGGGCTTTAAAGGTCAGCACCAACACTTTGAATTGTGCTCAGATACGTACTAGGAGCCAATGTAGGTCTTTCAAGACCGGTGTTATGTAATGTATGCAATAAGGGGGAGCCACACCGGGGTGAAGGTGCCCTCTTTTGTTTGTTCCTGTGCTAGTTTCAATTTGTTGGTTAGTTTTTCTAGTAAGGCTAGAAAAACGGTTGGGTACCAATGGTCCATGTTCACTCCTGACAGGTCCCTCCAGTGCCTAGTTATGTTGCTCCTGGCTGCTGAGAGGAGGTGGCCTGTGAGTTCTTTCTATCATGAATGTGCTTTATTTTCTTGGAAAAACACACAAACAAAACACGCTGCCGTCAACCGAAGGTGACCAGCCATTCCTGGGCCCCCCAAATCTTTCTTACTGGCAATGAAAACTAATTAATGAATAGAAAGAGAACCTACCCACATCGTGCTGACACAAAAACCTTGCATAATAATAATAATAATAATAATAATAATAATAATTATTATTATTATTATTATTATTTATACCACGCCCATGTGGGGTATACAAACACTGTAAAAAATGGAAAGTCTACTACCCCCCTTCTTTCTCCCCCAACCTCGCACTATCCGTAATATTAGGGTCTCACTTCAAATGTAACTGATCTGTAGAAAGGACTCTATGAACTGAAAGCAGAGGTGCTGCATGCAATTCTGTTACCCAAGAAAATCTTTAGTAAAAACAATTAAACAAAAATCATGGAGAGCTGCTGCCAGTCAGTGCAGACAACACCAAATGTGCCGATGAGGCGGGGTAGAAATTTAATAATAAATTAAATAAACCACTAGTGCAGCAACCTCAAGAGGGCCAGAGGCTCCTCATCCCCATTGTAGGTGAACGAACCGTCTCTATCGATTCCCGCCACACCTTGTGGCAGGGAGTTCCACAGTTGCCCGGAATTCTGGACACGTTGGGTAACATCCAGGCCGTAACAACTGCCGGTGGTCAAAACCGCCATCCGAACTGAATGTTTGGTTGGCTCACCGAGCGAAAAGCCAGGTCACCTGCTTGGTGGGTTTAAGGGGTTGGACTGAGGAAGGATGGTGGGAACCTTCCCAAGAAGAGGACAGTATAGATTTAGAACAGTGGCTTGCAGAAGATCATAGTTCAGAGGCTGCAGAGGGGAGAAGCTGGGAAATATTGGGAGAGCAGTAGGAAGAAGAAGCACTGGGGAGAGACAGCTGACAGACTCAGTGTCTCTTGAAAGCATTCCTGAACCTCTCTCTCCCAGAACAAGACATGCCTTGAGAGTAATAGGACAGAAAATTCAGAGGCAGAAAGCACAGATCAGCCAGCGCCGGGGTGACATAGAATAGGAGGGACTGAGGGGGTGGGACTTAACTTGGAGCATTGCCAATAACTAAGAGAGACTGCATCCCTCCGTCTCTCTGTGTGAATATTCATCATCAATCTTTATTACGGTCCAGAGACGCAACAAATTGTTACAAAGCAACACACAATTCAGACAGCCTACCTCCAGGTTAAACAAGCATTTTGTTCAGACTTAAAGATAGGGATCATTGGTTCTTGCAACCACCGATAAAAACTTCGCCACTGCTAATGTTCTAGTGTTTGTCCGGTCTTCCAATAGGAACCTGACATAGTGAGCCTCTGATTTTCCCGCGAAAGGTACCAGCAAGGGTAATATCAGTTCAGCCCTGGCTTGCTCGTATTTCGCACAGTGCAGCAAAATATGTTTTATAGAATTGATGTCTTGAGCACAGGAGCAAAGTCTGTCCTGGTAGGGAACTCCTCTCAACCTGCCACTGTGAATATTGAATAAGCTACCTGGTAAGAACTCTTCTAGTTTTTCTGCTTCCTGGTACCCTACTGTGAGAGATATAGGATTCCCTGAAGCCTTGACAGAGGGACTCTTTCCTTACCTCGGCCTGGAAACCCTCCACTAGGATGGCGACCAAGAGGTTGAAAAGGACGTAGTTTCCGAAGGTCATCAGAGCCACGAAATAGAGAGCAGCCCAGGAAGAGGTGGAGGCCATCCCGTTGTACAGAACCACGTTCCAGTCTTCTTGGGTGAGGATCTGCACACAACATGGAGAGAGAGAGAGACCAAGGGAATGAGAGATCAGTCCAGAATAGCAGGCTTTTATCTCAGGTGGGGGCTTCTACCACGACAGAGCCTTTTCTGTGGCTACCCTCAAAGAACAAAAAGGTAGAACAAAGGGTACTGTGAACTGGGTTTCCAACTCCTAAAAGTTCCACACAAGCGATCCACAAAACTTGTCTTGAAGGTAAAATGTGTTACATGGATTCCCAGAGGGACTCTCCAGCAACCTTTCGCAACTGTGCAGGTGGTAACGTTTAATTTCTGAACTCAGAACTGAAAGGGAAACACTGAGCTCAAAAACTGAAGGCTGTGAAGTGAATATTTGCAAAACTTTGGCAGGCAACATCCCTAGAAACTCACTACGAAAAGGGCAAGCCTAACCAGGTCTGCTCAAAAGCAAGTCCTAACAAATTCACTCCTTACTCGAAGGGGATTAGAATTGCTGTCTAAATTCCACCTCCCCAGTACTTCAGCTCTAATCTGAAGGCATGCACGTGGTCACTTTCTGGGGTGAGGAACTGCAATTCCCAGGCCTCACTGAGACTCAGGTTTCCAGGAGGATATTGTAGACACCGTGCCTGAAAAAGCTGCTAGGGATCCTTCTGATCAAAAGGATCCATTGCTGGGATTCTCGTTGCTGCCTGTCCTTTGCAATATACACAAGGAGAGCCTGCTAGATCAGGCTAAGGGCCCATCTAGTCTAGCATCCTAGATGGGGACCAACTAGATGATGATGATGATGATGATGATGATAAAATTGTTGTTGTTGTTATTATTGTTGTTGTTGTTGTTGTTGTTGTTATTCCCTCACCCATCTGGCTGGGTTTCCCCAGCCACTCTCGGCGGCTCCCAACAGAACATTAAAAACACAATAAAACAACAAGCATGAAAAACTTTCCTAAACAGGGCTGCCTTCAGATGTCTTCTAAAAGTCAGAGAGTTGTTTATTTCCTTGACATCTGATGGGAGGGTGTTCCACAGGGCAGGCGCCACTACTGAGAAGGCCCTCTGCCTGGTTCTCTGTAACCTTACTTCTCACAGTGAGGGAATCACCAGAAGGCCCTTGGAGCTGGACCTCAGCGTCTGGGCTGAACGATAGGGGTGGAGACGCTCCTTCAGATGCTCCCATTAGATACATCTACAAGCAGGTGCTGAGCAGAATAGCACCCTCTCTGCTTGTGAGTCCCAGTCACTGGCATTCAGAGGCAGAAATTTGCCATGGTGGCTGGTAGCCGCTGATTTGGGATATCAGTGGAAGACAAGAACTCTTTGACCTCAATTAGTCCAGCCTCAGCCAAGCAACCGTCTTCAGAACTGCCGCAAAGCTGGAGCAACCCGTCAACAGGGTATTGGCCCAGCAGGGAAGCTATGCTGGCTTGATTTAGCAACATGGCTCCCATTAACCTCAGCTGCAAGAGCTCAACTCCTTTGCCGGATTTATTTACCCGCAAGATTTGCAGTGACAATAGCGGCGGCACCTCCATTAAAATGAGGCAATGGATGGCGCGAACTGTACAACGCCAATGTCAATTTCTCCCGGCAGTCAATTATTTAATCGCCGTCTCTTGTTTAACGAGACAGGTTGGTCTGAGGCGGGCAGAGCCGGTTGTTTTTCTCGTTCCGGAGAAGCTTTTTCAAGTTACTTGTCCTCCAAAGGCCATTTGTGACATGAAGTCTGCCCAGATCTTGTACTTGGAAAGACAATGTCATTCCTAATGAAGCAGGGCAGGTCTGTTTTGCCCACCAGTGTACAAGAACAACAGCTGTGGTAGTTCAGACCAAAAAGATCTGCTTGGTGCAGCAAACTGCTTCTGACTATAGTCAGCCGGGGTCTCTGAGCAGGGCAGGGAAGGCAACAGAGCCCTCTTAGGCTGTTGTTCCATGTCACTACGTAAAGGTAAAGGTAAAGGTAAAGGGACCCCTGACCACTTGCTCCAGTCGTGACCAACTCTGGGGTTGCAACGCTCATCTCGCTTTATTGGCTGAGGGAGCCAGCATACAGCTTCCGGGTCATGTGGCCAGCATGACTAAGCCGCTTCTGGCGAACCAGAGCAGCGCATGGAAACGCTGTTTACCTTCCCGCTGGAGCGGTACCTATTTATCTACTTGCACTTTGACGTGTTTTCGAACTGCTAGGTTGGCAGGAGCAGGGACCGAGCAACGGGAGCTCACCCTGTCACGGGGATTCAAACCGCCGACCTTCTGATCGGCAAGCCCAAGGCTCTGTGGTTTAACCCACAGCGCCCCCTGCGTCCCCATGTCACTTTTCAACAGAGCCCAGTGACGGAAGCATGCAGCTGTATTTCAGAATGGTTTTTATATGTATGTCACTACGTACACTCATATAAAAGCCATTCTGAAATACAGCTGTGTGCTTCCGTCATTGGGC
This sequence comes from Podarcis raffonei, assembly GCF_027172205.1. Classification (NCBI taxonomy): domain Eukaryota; kingdom Metazoa; phylum Chordata; class Lepidosauria; order Squamata; family Lacertidae; genus Podarcis; species Podarcis raffonei. The sequence goes on along the minus strand of NC_070615.1, from coordinate 46,421,556 downwards.
TCTGTTGAAAATCAGGAATCAGGAAGTGACCTCTCAAGACAATGGAACAACTCTTTTCTTACCTCTGGCGCTGTGATCTCCTAGGTGACATGGACCCTGTTAAGCAGTTGAATATGCATGTGTGCTCCATCCGTTGCCCTCCTTCCTCCCCACCCCTGGGTGCTGGCAACAGATGGGACTGTGAGATCTTGTCTGTCTCCTTATGCTTTGTTCTTGATCTTCCGCTCCCTGTTAATAAAATCTGCTGAAGAACAGCTATGGTGGCTTTCATTGTCCATCTGACTCCTAAAGAACAGCCTCTGAGTGTATCACGTATTCACCACCTTTTAGTGGGAAGGTGTAGCCTTTGGGGTCTTACCTGGAACACAGTGACGATAGCCCACAGCAAGGAATCAAAATTCTTCCTATCCGGCATTGTGTCTCCTGTGTCTGTTTTCAAGCCAAACTTGCATCCAAAAAGATGCATGCCAAGAATGCTAGGAAGAGAGGAGAGAGGAAGGAACTTGTAAATAAAATGCAACGTTCAAGGATGCTTTGCACCAGTGGTTCCCAGCCTTTTCAATATGGGAACCCACAGCTCCAAATTTACATAGCATGGTGACCAACTGGTTCAATGACACACCAAGTTTGGACCTCAGGCCTTTGGCAGCTGTCAGGGAACTGCCATCAGCTCAGAGGGGAGAGGTGGAAGGGCAGTTGTGTTACAGGGAGTCTCTGAAGATCTTGCGAAGCAGTTCCTCCTCTGGCGAGGAGGAAAGCCCTGCCTCCAGTGGGGAAGAGGTGCAGGGACCAGGAGATGCTAGGGAGAGCCCCAACACTGAGCCTGAGCAAACCGGAGAGGAGGGAAGTACCCCTTTGCCAGCGCCCAGTCTGCGCAGGAGGTCTGGGCGCAGAGAGGGGAGGAGAAGGATGGGGGTCACATGACTGTTATGCTGGGGGAGGTACAAGGACCGGCCATGCCCAGATTCTGCTAGCAACTGAGCAGACGTGGACTTGCGACGCTCTGCACTGTAAATAGTTTGTATTAATAATAAAGCCTGGAAAAGACAGGTTGGAGTCTTGCCTGCTTGCTCTCGAGCAACCACACCAGCATCCGACAGCAGCCATTGGTTTCGTGCATTGTAACTATAGTTTTGCCTGTTTTATAAGCGAGACTTGACGCATCTAAGGCAAAAATGAAACAGCCCACGACTCGCTTGTATGGGCTTTGAGACCCGCTTGCAGGTCACGTACAACCCAGAGTTTGGAAAACGCTGTTTCACACCAACCTTTGCCAGCCAGGCACACTGCAGGATTGATGGACTACAAATCCCATGTTGCCTCTTACTTGCTTTCCCCCTATTCCTCTACCTTTGGGTAAATAATTGTTCCGTGCTTCCCTGAAATGCACAAAGCGACTGCTAGATTTTACCTGGAAACATTCCAAGTTTTGCAGCGCACCCCTCCAGGAATTTTGCAAACGAAGTTGACGTTTGATGGAGGGAAATGTCAAATAAATAGCTAGCACGCTTTGCATAACAAATGCAAATCAAGAGTTTCTAGCCAATTTGAGGCAGGGAGGGGAGGACCATTCTCACCCCCCTCCCCATTCTGTTTCTAGAGACGACATCCTGGGTTTCAGTTCAGCTGCCTCGATGATGTTTGCCATCGATCAAGAACAACGGAGCAATTGTTTCGCTCTTGTTGTCACTTTGCGTCCTTCATTTGTCTCTGGGGTGGCAGGATCTGGTGGAACAGCGAGACTGAGGAGAGGGGAATCCATCTGCCGAGCATCCAGCCTGTCAGTCTATTGTGAGTTGAGCTGTCATCCACGCACCGCTCGGCAAAGGGGCACCATTGTCATTCTAATCTAGGCGGCGGTGGCGGCGGAGATGAAGGGAAAAAACAAAACATAGCAATTAACCGGAGAGGAAGGGGTTGCGCACGCATGCCGGCACATACCTGAAGATGAAGATGAAGAGCATGAGGAGCATGCAGAAGGTGGCCACGTTGTCCATGGTCTTCATCAGGACCACCAGCTGGCGTCGGAGAGCGGGCATGAAACGCACGAGCTTGAGGACCCGGAGAAGTCGGAAGGTTCTCAGCACCGAGAGGCCTCCGTCCGATTGGCCAATGATCTCCCAGACGCTGTGGGGTGAAACAAGAGGCTGTCTGACCTTGCATGAATGGCTAGGGGCGTAATAACTGAAAGTAGAAAGCTGCTTCGTGTGGTGGGTGGTAAGGCAAAGGTAAAGGGGCCCCTGACCATTAGGTCCAGTCGTGGCAGACTCTGGGGTTGCGGCGCTCATCTCGCTTTATTGGCCGAGGGAGCCGGCGTACAGCTTCCGGGTCATGTGGCCAGCATGACTAAGCCACTTCTGATGAACCAGAGCAGCACACGGAAATGCCGTTTACCTTCCCGCCAGAGCGGTACCTATTTATCTACTTGCACTTTGACGTGCTTTCGAACTACTAGGTGGGCAGGAGCAGGGATCAAGCAACGGGAGCTCACCCCGTCACGGGGATTCGAACCACCGACCTTCTGATCGGCAAGTCCTAGGCTCTGTGATTTAACCCACAGCACCACCCGCGTCCTGTGGTGGGTGGTATTATTATTATTAATTAAATTTGTATGCCCCCCTTCATCCATAGATCTCAGAGCACTCCGCAGTATAAAATGACAATATAAAAACCACATAATACATAGTAAGATTAAGAACAAACCAATAATCCCCACTCCAGCAACACATTTAAAAGGACATTGGATGTCAATCAGCTGAAGGCCTAGGTCAGGGGTCAGCAAACTTTTGCAGCAGGGGGCCGGTCCACTGTCCCTCAGACCTTGTGGGGGGGGGCGGACTATATTTTGAAGAAAAAAAATGAACGAATTCCTATGCCCCACAAATAACCCAGAGATGCATTTTAAATCAAAGGACACATTCTACTCATGTAAAAACACGCTGAGTCCCGGACTGTTTGCGGGCTGGATTTAGAAGGCAATTGGGCCAGATCCGGCCCCTGGGCCTTAGTTTGCCTACCCATGTTCAAGAAAGATTTCGTTCCCAATCTAATTCATTTCTGTACATTTTTTCTCCTTCTCCACAGCTGGGAAAAGGTTCCCAGAGCAGGTTCCCAATGACCCCTCCACTCAGGCTTGTGGTCTAAAAGCCACAGCGCAAAAGGAAAAAGGGACTGGGAGGGAGGAGGGATAAAAGTAAACCCATCGTTGATTCCAAGCAAGGAAATACAAGTTCTGTCAACATCTTCCAATTGGAAAGAGCATTTTGACTGTCTCCAGCCCCAGATTGTGTACACAGTCTCTCCCCCCCCCCGTGCCTCTGAAGATGCAGTTAAACAGACCAACTTACCTGATCACAACAATGATGCCGTCAAAAATGTTGTACGGGTTCTTGATGTATCCCCAGATGCCAAAGGCCAGTAGTTTCAGGAGCATCTCCAGGGCAAACATGCTTGTGAAGACGATGTTGCTGATCTCCAGGGCATTTGTCAACTCGTCCGGCTACGGGAGAACAGGAAACGGCAGTGAGCAAAAGGAGAGTGCAGAACTGTTGCCAACATCTCTGTGGTCCCCCACAGACCAGACCCAGAAGGCATCTCCCACAAAACCACCTAACGACAGTCTTGCTAATTCAGACATTATAGGTTTGATGTTCTGGTTCCTGAAATGGACAAGCAGATGACTCTGGCAAGCCAACAAGCAGGATAGAGAGGAAACAGCCCTCTTCCTTGTTTTTCATAGAATAGAATATTAACAGATATACTGTTTCTGAACCTGCAGGTTCCATGTAGCTATAATTCATGTAGCCACTTATGTAGTTTTTATGTGGTTTTATGTAGTTTTGTGGTAGTTTTATGTAGTTTTTCAATTTCATTGTTCCGCAAGGGACAATGATAATAAAGATATCGTAATCGTAATTGTATTCCGTATCAGAGAGTTTGAACAGTTCCCATAGGCATAGTAAAACATCCACTGGTTAGCTGACATTTTCCTAAACACTTGTAGTTAAGAATGTGCAAGCTCGTGAGGTATTCCACTGCATTTGATTGGGGGGGGAGGCTCGTTTCAGCCAAAGGGCTGTCATTGTGATGTGGACAAAGACATCTCTGCCTAACGGTAGAGCCGGCCCTACACAAATGTCCAAGTTTTAATGCTGGTGTCAAACACATCTCACTTTGCCTAACGGTAGAGCCGGCCCTACACAAATGTCCAAGTCTGAATGTTGGTGTCTCACTTTGCCTAACGGTAGAGCTGGTCCTACACAAATGTCCAAATTTTAATGCTGGTGTGAAACACATCTCACTTTGCCTAACGGTAGAGCTGGTCCTACACAAATGTCCAAATGTGAATGCCAGAGTCAACCATATGTTGTTGGACCTGGAAAAATAGTTATTGGGCGGAAAATGAAACAAATTATTGAGTGTTTCTTCTCTGGAGTTGATTTACATCTAAATCCACTTCTTCTTCTTCTTCTTTTTGATTCAGCTATATAAAAGATTAGGTCGGCAAAGGGTTTTCAAGAACGATTTAGCAATTTAATTGTAAGAGCAAGAATTGAGCTCCCTTATAAACAGACGTCTCCAGAGGACCCTGGTAATTGAAGAAAAGTTTAAGGGATTGATGATGGTAAAATGAACTCGCGTGATCAGATTGATGGATGGGAGAAAAGAGAAGCTATCTAATTAAAGAGCTTTGCAGGCAGCTGGGACTGTGCTTTGCTCTGCTGGAATGTACATTGCGACCAGAACGCTCTCTTGGAATCAGTGCTGTTTGTGAATCTCTATCCTGTAAATCAACTGCAATTATATCAGTTTCAGAAAATGAGTTGTTTTTTTTTAATGATAAAGATGGATATGCTTAATAAAGAGCATCGTTTAGGCACACTTTGCTTTGGGCAAAATCCGGAGACCATTCTGCAAACACGGGGCGAGATTTCCTTGGCTTTACCCTCACCTGGCAGAATCCCTTTCACCTGCTACAAATCACCTTTACTCCTCACAACAACCCCGTGAGGTAGGTTAGGCCGGGGAAAAAACACAGTTCCCCCTAAAGCAGGACCTTTTGCTTGCTCTGCGACTGAGGTATGGCTCTTCCCTTAATGGTAGGAACTGGAAAACGAAGAATGAGGTATAAATACTGTTAAGTTGTGGGTGAACATATCAGACGACACAGCGATTCTTCAAACAGCTCTTGTTTATTCACAGGCCAGAACAGAACAGAACTGAAGGGTTCAGTCAGCCTGCTTATATAGAGCTCCAGTACAACGTAACTGTAACAATTTTCTAAAACTATCCAATCACTGAACGTCACTTTCGATCCCTTATTTGCATAACTATCTACAGTATCCCCCTGCTGGCCCAGGGTGAGAACTTCAGTACATAACAAATACAGTGGACACTCGGGTTGCGAATGTGATCTGTGCAGGATGCACGTTCGCAACCAGCAGCATCTGCAATTTGCAGTGGCGTGTCTGCGCATGCGCGGGTTGCGATTCGGTGCTTCTGCGCATTCGGTGCTTGGCAGTCCGTAACCCAAAAAACACACAACCTGAAGCATCTGTAACCTGAGGTATGACTGTATATGAATTGATATAGCAGGAATGTCAGACTAGGACCATGGATACCTGAGTGCAGAGCCCCCTACTCAGCTAAAAAGCTCACCGTGGGACCTTAGGCCAGTTGCTCTCTCTTAGCCTAACCTACCACACAAGGTTGTTGTGGAGATAACCTGGAACCCTTCCCTCGGTGCACATTCACCAGCACCCAGCCAGTCCTTGACATCTATGCACCATACTGATTTGCACCCAGTATACCTGAAGGAGCGTCTCCACCCCCATCGTTCTGCCCGGACGCTGAGGTCCAGTGCTGAGGGCCTTTTGGTGGTTCCCTCACTGTGAGAAGTGAGGTTACAGGGAACCAGGCAGAGGGCCTTCTCGGTAGTGGGGCCCACCCTGTGGAACGGTCTCCCATCAGATGTCTAAGAGTTGTTTACAACTTACATGACATTCAGAAGACATCTGAAGGCAGCCCTGTTCAGGGAAGTTTTTAATGTGTGACATTTTAGTGCATTTTTTGTCTTTGTTGGAAGCTGCCCAGGGTGGCTGGGGAAACCCAGCCAGATGGATGGGGTACAAATAAATTATTATTATTATTGCCTTAGATTTGGGCAGAAACCGCACACTGAGTTCCAGTTCTCCATTCTCCAGGACACAGAGTCAGCATTCAACCACCAGAAGACCTCTGCCCCAGCTCACTTTCCAAGAGAACAGAAGTCTCTCTTGTTTCCACCGTGTGTACGGATCTCGGTTGCCCATTTCCGTACGTGACTCATCTCTGCCTCAAAATAGCTTCCCCTCTCCATTTTCATCACTCATTAGGCAGCATGTTAATAGCCAGGAAATAACGAGAGATCATTATCACATTAGCCAAGATCTGAGAGATGGCGGATGAAATATACTCAGAGTTGCAAAGTGATTTCATGCTCTTTATTCAGCTCATAGTGGTGAGGAGGAATGAATGAGTATCTGCTTTATATACATTATTTACACAATGGGCTGCACATGATTGGCTAATTCCGGAATTCTACTGTAAGCCAATCAGGTTGTGGATTCACTTCTATCTGGAGCATGATTGGGTAGTTCCTGCCAACCAATCATACTGCTGCATTGTTCTAGGACCAATCAGACTGCTGCATTCTGAATCCTATTGTTCTAGGACCAATCAGACTGCTGCAGTTTGGATCCTATTCAACTCAGTACATAACAGCGGATCAGGGTGACAAACACAGAGGATCGGAGGAAAAGACACGTTTAATTTGAGAGGAAATGCACAAAATGCCACACACACACACACACACACCCTGCAAAAGGCAGCAGGAGGTAACTCGGATTAATGCACCACCCAGAAGAAGAGTTTGTCTCCTTAAACTTGTTTTTAATGGAAGTGAGTGGGTTTGATTTATGGGGCTAGTATCGTACTGTGCTGTAGCAAAGACCTAGCCATGCACAAAAAAGGGGACAGAGTGAGGCCTGCATTGCATGTGTAATATCTAAGAGGCAGCAGAAAACATCAAGGTGTACTGAGCATTTTTAAAGACACACATTTATTATGGAATAAAGTTTGGCAAATGATAGTTCACTTCATCAAATACATAAAGTGTTATCCTGAGTTTGAAGTCCCTCTCTATCTCTCTGTCATCTCTGTCTCTATCATCTATCTCAGGATGGTGCTATCTCTCTTTCACATAAATTCAGGACAGATAGAAGAAAGTCCTTCTTCAAACAGCAAGAAGCACCAATGAAAGAAGAGTGGCAGACGAAAATGAGGGACTTTGTTGAATTGGCAAAGCTGAAGGAAAAAATCCAAAACCAGCACAATCAAGTATTCCATAAGGACTGGAGTAAATTTATACAATATTTGGAATAACATTGTAATAAATTAACATCACTAGAAGGGTTGTCTGAAGACTGGTAATGAGAGATTTTCTCCCTTTTTATGTCTACAGTGGTACCTCTGGTTAAGAACTTAATTCGTTCCGGAGGTCTGTTCTTAACCTGAAACTGTTCTTAACCTGAAGCACCACTTTAGCTAATAGGGCCTCCTGCTGCTGCCGTGCCTCCGGAGCACGATTTCTGTTCTCATCCTGAAGCAAAGTTCTTAACCTGAGGTACTATTTCTGGGTTAGCGGAGTCTGTAACCTGAAGCATATGTAACCTGAAGCGTCTGTAACCTGAGGTACCACTGTGTGTGTGTGTGTGTGTGTGTGTGTGTGTATATATATATATGAATGAATATATGTGAAAGCCCTTCTTCACACAGTGCATAGTTAAACTATGGAATTCAAACTACACTTCTTAGGATTCCTTTTGGGGAAAACCAAAACTGATTGAAATGGTATGATACAGCATTAAATTTATAGTATAGGATCATAGAATTATAAAGTTGGAAGGGACCCCAAGAGTCATTTAGTCTAGGGTTGCCACACGTTTGGAATTTCCTGGACATTTTCTGATGCTTATTCAGAATCTCCTTTCTTGCAACTTGAAGCCATTGGCTCAGATCCTATCTTCCAGAGCAGGAGAAAACAAGCTTGCTCCCTCCTCCATGTGACAGCCCTTTAGATATTTGAAAATGGCTATCCTATCTCCTCTTTTCTAGGCAAAACATACACAGCTCCCTCAACCGTTTCTCATACGGCTTGGTTTCTAGACACTTGATCATCTTGGTTGCCCTCCTCTGCACATGTTCCAGCTTGTCAACATCCTTCTTAAACTGGGATGCCCAGAATTGGACGCAGGATTCCAGGTGTGGTCTGACCAAGGCAGACTTGAGTGGTAATATTACTTCCCTTGACCTGGATGCTATACTTCTGTTGATGCAGCCTAGGACAGCCTTAGCTTTTTTTGCTGCTTCATCACACTGTTGACTCATGTTCACCTTGTGGTCCACTAAGACTCCTAGATCCTTTTCACATGTGCTGCTAGTAAGTCAGGTGTCCCCCATCCTATATTTGTGCATCTGGTTCTTCCTGCCTAAACACAGAACCTTACATTTGTCCCTGCTGAAATTCATTTTGTTGGTGTCAGCCCAGTTCTCCAATCTCTTACGGTCATTCTGAATCCCACTTCTGTCTTCTGCGGCATTAGCTACCCCAACCCAGTTCAGTGTCTTCAGCAAATTTGATGAGCATCCCCTCAACTTCTTCATCCAAGTCATTTATAAAGATGATGAACAACAAAGGGACCAGGATGTGCAGCTGTGTAGTTTGTTAAGGGTTCTCAGAGTTGTTAGAAAATGTTCCTCTCACAGAGCTACAGTTCCCAGAATTCCCAAGGGAAAAGGATTGACTGTTAAGCCACTCTGGGAATTGTAGCCCTGCGAGGGGGAATGGGAGGGGGTCACCTAAGAGCTCTCAGCACCCTTAACAAACTACACTTCCCGGGATTCTCTTGGGGGAAGCCATGATAGTTTATAGAAGTATCATACTGCTTTAAATGCAGGGTGTGAATGTGGCCCAGGTAAACACATAACAACCTGAAATATATTTAAAAAATAAAAAATTGTCCAGTAGCACCTTAAAGGTAAAGGGACCCCTGACCATTAGGTCCAGTCGTGACTGACTCTGGGGTTGCGGTGCTCATCTCGCTTTATTGGCCGAGGGAGCTGGCGTACAGCTTCTGGGTCATGTGGCCAGCATGGCTAAGCTGCTTCTGGTGAACCAGAGCAGCACACGGAAGCGCCTTTTACCTTCCCACCGGAGCGGTACCTATTTATCTACTTGCACTTTGACGTGCTTTCGAACTGCTAGGTTGGCAGGAGTAGGGACCGAGCAACGGGAGCTCACCCTGTCGTGGGAATTCGAACCACCGACCTTCTGATTGGCAAGTCCTAGGGTCTGTGGTTTAACCCACAGCGCCACCTGCGTCCCATTAGTAGCACCTTAGAGACCAACTAAGTTTGTTCTTGGTATGAGCTTTTGTGTGCATGCACACTTCTTCAGATACACTGAAACAGAAGTCATCAGACCCTTATATATAGTGAGAGGGTGGGGAGGGGTATTACTCAGAAGGGTGGTGGGAATGGGTGATTGGCTGATAGGTGTGGTAAACCTGTTGACGACTCTTAACGACTGCAATAGGTCTTACAGAAAAAGCAAGGGATGAGATGGCCAAGAATAGCTTAAACATGTATAATGAGATAAGAATCCAATGTCTCTCTTCAGACCAGGTCTCTCCATGGTTTTAAGTTTGGTAATAAGCTGTAGTTCAGCAACTTCTCTTTCCAGTCTATTTCTGAAATTATTTTGTAAGAAGAAGAAGAAGAAGAAGAAGAAGAAGAAGAAGAAGAAGAAGAAGAAGAAGAAGAAGAAGAGTAGTAGTAGTAGTTTGGATTTGATATCCCGCCTTTCACTCCCTTTTAAGGAGTCTCAAAGCAGCTAACAATCTCCTTTCCCTTCCTCCCCCACAACAAACACTCTGTGAGGTGAGTGGGGCTGAGAGACTTCAAAGAAGTGTGACAAGCCCAAGGTCACCCAGCAGCTGCATGTGGAGGAGTGGGGAAGCGAACCCGGTTCACCAGATTACGAGACTACCGCTCTTAACCACTACACCACACTGGCTCTCGACAGCTACTTTGAGATCCTGCACAGAATGTCCTGGGAGATTGAAGTGTTCTCCTACTGGTTTCTCTGTTTTGTGATTCCTGATGTCAGATTTATGTCCATTTATCCTTTGGTTTGGCCTATTTGTCCAATATAGAGAGCTGAAGGGCACTGTTGGCATTTGAGAGCATACACAGTGTTAGAAGATGAGCAATTCTTCCTGAATCTAGAACCACAGCAACCTACGCAGCTTTCCATCTCACTACGAAAGCCGGGTGAAGTAAACAGCAAAGGAAATGATTGCACCCGATGATTGTGTGAAGCTCATGAGGCAGCAGTTACCAGAAAAATGTAGGTGAAGATTCAGCTCACATTTGGAGATAATGAGCTTCTAAAGACTTAGAAGAAGAGCCGGGCTTACAATTAAGGATGGCTGAGTCCACCACGTTCTCATTTTTCCAGTCTGCACATTTCTGCCTCACCTTGTGAAATATACTCAGAGTCGCGAAGTGATTTCATGCTCTTTATTCAGCTCATAGTGGTGAGGAGGAATGAATGAAAGTCCCCTCAAAGTATCAGCTTTATATACATTATTTACACAATGGGCTGCACAAGATTGGCTAATTCCGGAATTCTACTGTAAGCCAATCAGGTTGTGGATTCACTTCTATCTGGAGCATGATTGGGTAGTTCCTGCCAACCAATCATACTGCTGCATTGTTCTAGGACCAATCAGACTGCTGCATTCTGAATCCTATTGTTCTAGGACCAATCAGACTGCTGCCTTTTGGATCCTATTGTTCTAGGACCAATCAGACTGCTGCAGTTTGGATCCTATTCAACTCAGTACATAACACCCCTCCCCTCTAAGTTCCAGTCCTGCCCGGGAGGTCGCATTCATAGTCCTCGAGGTACGCTGGCGGCCTACGTGTGCGTTGCGGCCTGGGGTGTTCCCTGGTCCGGGGTTCAGGTTCTGGCTCGTGTTCCAAGGATGCTGGCTGTGATGGGGCTATTTGGTCTGGCGCAACCGGCTCGCTCAGTTGTGGTTCTGGTTCCGGTGTCCTTTCGGCCTCGCAGGTCCTCTCTGTATTTACTGATTCTGCCTCTCCTGCTGGCCCCTCGTGCTCTATGGGCCTCACTGCCCCTCTGTTCCTTTGGGACTCCTCTGACCTTTCCTCCTCCTGGTTTTCTCCCGGGAATCGTCGCCGTATCTGGTCGCAGTGGCGGCGCCAGCATTGCCCCCCATCTGTTAGCACCTCGTACGACACGGGGCCAGTGACCCTGGTGACTGTGGCGGGTACCCATGCTGGGCCTGCCCCAAAATTCTTTGCGTACACTGGGTCCTGGGCCTCGAAGGTCCGGGGGTTCCTGCCTTCCCCCACCACTACCTCATCCTGAGCTCTATCGGGGTGAATGCGGTCCAATCTGATTGCAAGGCGCCGACCCATTAGTAGTTCAGCGGGGCTCCGGCCAGTCGTTGAGCTGGGGGTGCTGTGCTGTGCTAGAAGGAATGTGGCAAGGCGGTACTCCCAATCCCCTTGCGTCATGCGGCGAAGGGTGTCCTTGGTGGTCCGCACCATGCGTTCTGCTTGGCCATTGGTGGCAGGATGGAATGGCGCCGAACGGATGTGGCGGATGGCGTTCTGCGCTGTGAAGGTTTGGAATTCTCCTGACGTAAATGCAGTCCCGTTGTCTGAGACGAGAGTGTCAGGGAGCCCGTGGGTTGCAAACAGCCTGCGTAGTACCCGGATGGCTGCGGACGTAGAAGTGGACGGTACCAGTGCGACTTCCAGCCATTTGGTGTAGGAGTCCACCACTATGAAGAATGTTTTCCCCTGAAAGGGGCCAGCGAAGTCCACATGCAGGCGTGACCATGGTGCTCGGGCGGACTCCCAGGACTGGACTGGGGCCCTTGGGGGATCTGGGCGGGATTCTTGGCAGGCCTGGCAGTGTTTGACCCAGGCCTCTATCTCTCCGTCGATCCCCGGCCACCACACATAACTCCTGGCAAGGGCCTTCATTCTTACTACCCCTGGGTGTGTCTCGTGTAGGGCTGTGAGGACCCTTTTTCGGAGGGGCTGGGGAACAACGACCCTGCTTCCCCATAACAGGCACCCCTTGTGGGCCGACAGTTCATGTTTGCGGGTTGTGTAGCCGGCGAATTCTGGCCCGGGGCTGCTGCTGGGCCATCCCCTCCACACCCAGTCCAGGACCCGGGAGATGACCCTATCTTTCTTGGAATGGTGTGCAACTTCTTGTGCCTGAATGGGGCGGTCGGGAAGCAGCTCCAGGCTCATAACCTCTTGTGCGGGTGCTGGGTCGGGGCCTGTTTCCGGTAGTGGTAGCCTGCTGAGGGCATCCGCATGGCCCATCGCCTTCCCCGGACGGTGAATCAGTGCATACTGGTAGCTGGCAAGGAAAATTGACCACCTGAGGACGCGAGGAGACAGCACTTGGGGGGTCTGCTTTTCAGGGGCAAATAAGCCAAGCAACGGCTTGTGGTCAGTCACCACGGTGAAGGGCCGCCCGTACAAGAAATCATGGAATTTTTTTACTCCCTTCACGATTGCCAGACCCTCCTTGTCGATTTGCGAGTAGTTCCGCTCGGTTGAGTTGAGTGTCTGGGAAAAGTATGCCACCGGTACCTCTCTTCCATCCGGGAGTTGGTGTCCCAGGACAGCGCCAATTCCATAGGGCGAGGCATCGCATGCTAGCACCACCGGCAGCCTCTCGTCGAAGTGTGCCAAGACCGAGTTTGAGACAAGCAAGTCCTTGACTGCCTGGAATGCGGCCTCCTGGCGCTGGCCCCACACCCAAGGGGCCCGCTTGTCCAGGAGTCTGTGTAGGGGCTCTGCTACCGCCGCCTTGTGGGGAAGGAAGGAATGGTAAAAGTTCAATAGTCCCAAGAAGGCCTGAAGTTCAGTCTTGTTCTTGGGCGCTGGGGCATCACAAATGGCCCGTACCTTGTCCCCAGTCGGGTGGACCCCTTCTGCGTCCACCATAAATCCCAGAAAGTCCACCTGAGGCACTCCTAGTAGACATTTTTCCCGCTTCACCTTGAGACCCGCCGTCTGGAAACGGTGCAGAACGGTGCGGAGGCGGTCCTCAAACTCCTCTGGTGTGGGCCCGGCAATCAACACATCATCGAAGAAGGGGGTGACGCCCGGAATCCCTTTAAGTAGAGAGTCCATTAGATTCTGGAATATGCCTGGTGCCACGCTGACACCGAATTGCAGCCGCTTTACCCTGAATGCTCCTCTGTGCGTCACAATCGTCTGTGCCTCTGCTGTGGCCTCATCTACTGGCAGCTGTTGATATGCTTGGGCCAAGTCCAGCTTGCCAAAAATTTTCGACCCAGCCAGGGTGGCAAGAACATGGCTGACCACTGGCACTGGGTATGCATGGGCCGTGAGGGCCTTGTTTATGGTACATTTGTAGTCTGCGCAGATGCGGACTGAACCATTAGGCTTGACGGGCGTGACGATTGGGGTTTCCCAGGGGGCATTAGGCACCGGCTCCAGCACTCCTTGCTCCACGAGCCGGTCCAATTCCTCGTCTATACGGGGTTTCAGGGCGAACGGGACCCGGCGGGCCTTGAGCCTGACCGGTCGTACTGCGGGGTCAAGCTGTAGAGCAATGGGGGGGCCCGTATACTGTCCCAATTTCCCATCGAAAACCCCCGGAAATTCCTTGCATATGGCGTCCACGTCCACTTGTAAGCTAGTGTGGTTCACCCCGGTGACGGCTAGCCCTAGTGGTCCAAACCATGCCAATCCCAGTAAGCTAATGTAGGGGCCCTTGACCACAAGCAAGTCCAGTTGCCGCGTCCGCCCTCGGTATTGCACCCTGAAGGTCCCCACCCCCATTGTGGGGACCTTACGCTTTTGGAAGTCCCGGAGGGTGAATGGGGCCGGCCTGAGTTTGGGACCCCCAGTAGGACACAGTTTCCTTAAGGTCCTTGCCGAGATTATGGATAGAGTTGAACCCGTGTCAAGCTCCATGCGGCATGGGGCCCCCTCTATCTGTACGTCAACATAAATTTTCTCTACGTTGGGGTGGGGCAACTGGTATACCTGGAAGTCCGTGAGCTCTGTCGAGTTGCCTTGGTGCGTTGGGCCCCGGGACCTGGGGCTCTTGGATTGGTCATCTGATGCCTGGCGTCGGGTGGGCCGAGCCCGACACACCCGGGCGATGTGTCCCAATTTTCTGCACTGCCTGCACTCTGCGTTGCGGAAACGGCAGGTCCTCCTCTCGTGACTTTCTCCACAGCTTGCGCAGTTCCCTCCTTCTCGTCGAGGCAGCTGTGGTATGTGGGCTGCTTGAGTGCGCTGCTGTACTCGGTGCACCTCCTCCCTGTCGGATCCTGAGTCGTCGGTGAGGTCTTCGTGGTGGACCCTCGGTTGGGACAGCTGGCTCGGCCGTGCCTCTTGCGTCGACCTCTCGGCAGCTTCCGTTGCCAGGGCCTCCTCCAGAGCGACCTGGAACGTTAGGTCCTTCTTAGCGTAGAGGCGTCGTTGCAGCTTCTCATCCTTCAGGCCACCGACGAGGCGGTCACGAAGCATGTTCTCCAGCTCTGAGAAGTTGCAGAACCGGGCGGCTTGGCGGAGAGAGGTCACAAACCCAGTTATGGTTTCCCCAGGGGCTTGCTGCTTTGCGTAGAAGGCATTTCGACGAGCCACCACTGAGGGCTGCGGTGAAAAGTGCCCCTTCAGCTGTTCCATTATTGTTTTGTATGGAACAGTAGCGACGTCTTCCGGCGCAAGGAGAGCCCGGGCGATTTCAAACGTCTCCTCTCCACAGACGCTGAAGAATATCGCCCTCTTCTTGGCGTCTTCTTCGTCGGTGACCCCTTTGGCTTCTAGGAGGAAGGTGAAACGGGAGGCGTACGCTTCCCAGTCTCCAGATGCTGGGTTGAATGGCGAGAAGCTGTTGTCGGTTGCCATTCTGAGTTCCTTGTGTCCCGGAGCTGAAGCCTGGATACACGGTGCGAGGCAGCGGTGCGGCAGGTGGCGGTGCTGCGGTGCTGTGTGTGGCAGTCAGCTCAGCGGGATCCCACCTTCGTCGCCAGTGAAATATACTCAGAGTCGCGAAGTGATTTCATGCTCTTTATTCAGCTCATAGTGGTGAGGAGGAATGAATGAAAGTCCCCTCAAAGTATCAGCTTTATATACATTATTTACACAATGGGCTGCACAAGATTGGCTAATTCCGGAATTCTACTGTAAGCCAATCAGGTTGTGGATTCACTTCTATCTGGAGCATGATTGGGTAGTTCCTGCCAACCAATCATACTGCTGCATTGTTCTAGGACCAATCAGACTGCTGCATTCTGAATCCTATTGTTCTAGGACCAATCAGACTGCTGCCTTTTGGATCCTATTGTTCTAGGACCAATCAGACTGCTGCAGTTTGGATCCTATTCAACTCAGTACATAACACCTTGGAATATTTTCCTTTTCAAGCCCCCATAAAAATTGGTTGGCCCAAGTGTGGATTTCCACCCCTAACATTTGCATGCAATTTTTGTCAAGTAAACTTTGGAACTCCCTTCCTATTGATACCAGGCAGGTGCCTTCACTGTATTCTTTTCAATGCCTGCTAAAAACCCAGATAGGCTGGTGTGCTTTTAAGTTTATTGCTGGGTTTTGTTTTTTTGAATGTTTTAAATAGTTGTTTTAATCCCCTCCCTCCGCAATAATGTTTTGGTTTTATTATTTTTTTGTTAACTACTTTGAGGTTTGTTTGTTTTTTACAATCAAGGGGCATATAAATTTATTAAATAAATAAATAAATAAATAAGCACATTTTTGCAAAGCAATTTCCCATTATATTATATTATATTGTATTGTATTATGTTACTTTCATGAATGCATGCCTTTTTAATGAACGCTTTCCCCTAGAGCTTACTTGGAAGTAACCTATCTAACTGAGCATTACCCAGAGAAGACCCACTAAAGGAACCTAAGTCCGTTCTGTTCATTTATTTCAGCGGGCCTGCTGTCTAACTTTGGATACGACTCTTGATCACAAATCCTTAGGGTCTGTGCGAGAATGAAACATTGTAAGCTTTGAATGAAAGCTCCTCAACTCAGCAGATTGGATCCAATGGGGTTAGGTTAGTCACGGCTTAGTCCGTAGAGAACAATGGGACTGAAGAGGAACTCACTGGCACAATCCTAACCATGTCTACTCAGAAGGAAGTATTATTAAATTCAGTGGGGCTTACTCCCAGGAAAGTGAGGTGAGGACTGTTGCCTAAATCTGGATCTAATCTGAAGAAGTGTGTATGCTCACGAAAGCTCATACCAATAACAAACTTAGTTGGTCTCTAAGGTGCTACTGGAAGGAATTTTTTTATTTTGTTTCGCAAAACACCATATATTTGTGATATTTATATTTGAGGGTCGCAGGTGGTGCTGTGGTCTAAACCACTGAGCCTCTGGGCTTGCTGATTGAAAGGTTTGGCAGTTCGAATCCCAGCAATGGAGTAAGCTTCCATTGTTCTGTCCCAGCTCCTGCCAACCTAGCAGTTTGAAAGCACGCCAGTGCAAGTAGATAAATAGGTACTGCTGTGGTGGGAAGGTAAACAGCATTACTGTGCGCATTCGTCATGGTCCTCCGTGCACCAGTAGCAGTTAAGTCCTGCTGGCCACATGACCCAGAAAGCTGTCTTTGGAGAAACACCGGCTCCCTTGGCCTGAAAGCGAGATGAGTGCTGCAACCCCATAGTCGCCTTTGATTGGACTTAACTGTCCAGGGGTCATTTACCTTTTTTAAAATTCATGATGGAATAACAACATCAGCAATCCAGAACATTGGGAGCCACTGGAGTGAGACCTTCCCTTCAACTTGCTCATTCCTTGCTATGTTAGTCTGTTCGTAGTGTGACATCTCCCTGGAATATTGTGCTATCGGAATGAAACTGGTGTGCATGTTCAGGGCGCCATCCTCTGTTCCAAGTTAGGGACCCAGCTCACTCTCTGCAGTCCTTTCCCATGGGACCAGGAGAGATACAAGAGCTCACCAGAGCACAGCATCTCCCCTGGCCATTGCAAGACCGCCCCAGAGCACAGCATTGCAAATTCGTGATGAAACTGGCTAAGTAGCATTTTCTGCATGCAGTTCTCCAGCTGAAGTTTCAATCGCTGCTTGATTGCCGCACTCATTTTCAAGAGGTGGAGGAGAGAAAGATACAGCGTGGTTATGTGAAGCAAAGGCTCTCATCCATTGCAATTTGCAAGTAAGATTGTATTTGCTAATAGTGCCATCACCTCTCTGAGCACGGCTGCTTCTGTAACTCAAATTGCACCATCCATGTAAAAGAGGAAGGTATCAGCTGGACTGGGGGAGTCCCAGTGTTTGCAGAAGTACCCAAAACATTGTTATGGATTGCGGGGGGAACCCCACCCCCTTAAACGCTAGAAATTAATAAATGGTAGGATTTTGATTATTTGGGATCTGAAGGGAGAAATACAAGCTGCAGAGGAATTCCTGAGCTCACCTATGCAGAACAACCTGGCCAAGCTAGGGCCATTAAGAAAAATACGGAAGCAACAATGGCCCCATTGAGGGCCATTGACAATGTAAGACAGGTAACTGTCCTGCCCCCTTGCCCTGAGGTATGAACAGTGACTGGGGGTTTGGAAGGTTGCCAGAGTGAGCATCGGGTGACAGGAAAGGAGTTTTTAGCAAGGTGTGCAGGGAAGAAGACTGAAGGGAAGATGGGGATCCATCTTGGGCAGGTTGGCTGCAGGCTGACTGGGAGAATTGCCTTGGGCTCCAGGACGGCACTGCTGTGGGGTACAAGCCCCTCTTGAAATGACCGGATGTTTCGGAGTCAGGGGTCAGCAAACTTTTTCAGCAGGGGGACGGTCCACTGTCCCTCAGACCTTGTGGGGGGACCGGACTATATTTTTTGGGGGGAAATGAATGAATTCCTATGCCCCACAAATAACCCAGAGATGCATTTTAAATAAAAGGACACATTCTACTCATCATGTAAAAACATGCTGATTCCCAGACCGTCCACGGGCCGGATTTAGAAGGTGATTGGGCCAGATCCTGCTCCCAGGCCTTAGTTTGCCTACCCATGTTTCAGACTGAGATTCATATCAACCCCAGGCAGTGTGGCCAATGGTCAGGGCCGGATTTAGGTTTGATGAGGCCCTAAGCTACTGAAGGTAATGGGGACCTTTCTATGTCTAGCTGTCCTTTGTCAACAACAAATTGTCATTTGTGTGTGTGTTGAATATATGCTATATGGTAATTTATGGACCTAATTGGTATCTAAAGCCATTTGCCCATGTTGCCATGCAACCAGTCCACGCAGAATGTAGGCACCCTATATATAGAAAGGAGCAAACCAGTGATATTTTAGGGAACAGGCTAGCAGGCAGGGGGCATTACTTACATCATAGGAGCCTACAAAACACAAAACACTGTTGCTGTATGTAGGTTTTATTTTATTTGCTTTTTATCTTATATTTTGGAAATGTACATCCAGTTTTTTTCTTTAATTTTTTGTGTGTGGCCCCCAAGAGTGTGGGGCTCTAAGCTATAGCTTGTTTATCTTATACCTAAATCCAGCACTGCCAATGGTAAAGAATGATGGGATTTGTAGGTCGCCAACATCTGACGGGAACCTCTGTCTACCTCTCGAATAGAGCATCTTTAAAAGGGAGGATCTTTCCACGTTGCAACACTGGAGGTCCACTTTTTTTTTTTTTAGCTTTATGGTTTACATGTGTTCATGTAGTAGCGCAGATTGAACCTATTACTTACTCCCCGAGCTACACAACCCCCTCCCCTTGTATAACTAAATCTGTTTAACTAATGGATTACTGGCTTCCATATTAGATTTCCAGGGCTTACGCATGACTAAGAAAGTAATCGCTAAATGAGAAGCTTAAAAAACAACAACAACCAAAAACAACAACAGCAACTCAAGCGATTAGAGCTATGGCTCAGGATGGATTAGTAAGGACTTCCTGCTTTCCATCCGCACCCCACCCCATCCCATTCCACTTCTCTTCCCAATTGCAGGAAATAGTTTAAATGGCTTTAAAGTGCTAGTAATGCAGGCAAGGAGGTGAATCAATACCATGGTTAAGGGGAATGATGCATTAGCTTTTAAGCATCACTTGAAAAACAACTACCCTTGGGTATATTAAAAGAAAACAAAACCCCTGCAACAAGGGCGTATTTTAACAATAAGATCTAGCATTCAGGATGGTGGCATAGGTCCCAGTATTGCAGGTTAGTGAGATCACAGTCACTAGCCAATCAGCCCCCCTCCCATCCCCATTCAGCTACAGTGGTATCTCAGGTTAAGAACTTAATTCGTTCTGGAAGTCCTTTCTTAACCTGAAACTGTTCTTAACCTGAAGCACCACTTTAGTTAATGGGGCCTCCCGCTGCTGCCATGCCACCGGAGCACAATTTCTGTTCTCATCCTGAAGCAAAGTTCTTAACCCAAGGTACTATTTCTGGGTTAGCGGAGTCTGTAACCTGAAGCGTCTGTAACCTGAAGCGTCTGTAACCCGAGGTACCACTGTACTTGCTTTTAGGAATGTTCCCTGCCCCTTGCTTCCAGAGCTTGCACAGAAAACTAAAAAGCTACATTCAGAGGAAGCTGATTCACCACGGTGACTGGGCCACTGCAACACTACCCTCAGCCAGCCCCCACTTTGCTGCCTTCATTCTTACACCCCCTCCAGAGAGTTGCACTGGCTGCTACTTTCCTCCTCCTTGCTGTCGCTGTTGCCCTTGTAGAATTCAGCAGGGAGGAAGATGGGAGCAGAACTAGAATGAGTTGGCTATGCCTGTCTTTTGCTCTGGCGCCACCTGCTGTTGGCCTCCCAGCCTTCCTTCCCAGCAGTCTCTATAACCGCCACTGTGTACAATATGGCGCCTGTCTTCACCCTAAGTTGGCTGGTTTAACGGTCGATAAGGGCTCCCTTCCCTTTAATTTTCCGAGAGATGTGTCATGTCAAGGGCTGATTCTTAGGGCTCTCCTCTCCCTGTTAATCTCTGAGGGCTCTCGCTCAAAGTATCAATGCTTTGGTCTTTGCTCTTCCCATTTCTCGGCTCCACTCAGCAAAGCACAATCTTATTTCAAGTGGCATTTATGCCAGGCTGGATTAGATCAATTACCAGCTTCCCCTCAAAGAGAAGGAATCACCAGCGCAGCCGCATACGAGACGCGTCTACCTGTGGTGCACAGATCTAAAGCCTCCTTTTTTCCTCGCAAAAGCCCCCCCCCCCAGTCAGATGTATTACACCTCCACGGCTCCTAGCCCGATTAGACGGATGGAGAAAAAGGAGGAGGAGGAGATGGGAGGCTCTCAATTTTAATCGCGAAGCAAAATGGTCTCACTGGAGAGAAGAGCCCGTTAGATGTCCAGATAACAATGAACAGCGAGCGAGAGTGATGGCAGGGAGATGTAATGACTTGCTTAGGGGGTTGGCCTCTTGAACACAGACTCTTCAATATGAACCGCTCTCCTCAGCCGTGATTGATGCGCAGATCCATTCCTGGGAGAGAGGGCAAAGCCAAGGACACCCCTTCTGGCTTTTGCCTTCCTCCCCAAAGGGCAGAAGCTTGCTTTCTCCTGCTTTCTAAAACAGATGTCCAGGAGCACAAGGCGAGCTCCATGGATCCCCCTTAGATGCGATGACAAAAGTTATTTTTCCTTCTTATGATAGCTCCTTGCACTCAGATCCTATGTTCATTATCCCAGAAGCGAGCATTCTGATTTCAGGGAAGAGGCTATGCAATACAGCACAGCGTTAGGGAGCATAGTTTTAGAGCCATTGATCCAGGATTAGCTGTGCAATGTGTTCTGGATGAAACTGAACTGAAGGGCCAGTTCTGAGGCTTGGGAGAGGGGCGGCTCTTGAATCGCTTTTAAAGCTAGGTGGCAGCAGTGGTTAGAAGTGCTAGGAATGGAAGAAATCCCCCAGTTTCACTTTTTCCCCAACCTGGAATTTAGTTTTCCACATTTCCACACGTGTGTCTGTGTGTTATAAAAAAAGGTTCTCAGGAAAATTCATCAATATTGTAGTGTGACTTTTTCCTAATACACACATTTTTTGTAGGTCTAATCTACATGTTTCCCCAAAGGAATTCTGCCTAATATAATGCAATTTTTTGCATATTATTTTCACAGATACAGGCACTTATAGGTAGTGCTTTTATTGGGGGGGGGGTACTCAAGGGTACGCAGTACTGGCAACGTTTCTTCTAGAAAAAAAAAAGCACTGCTTATAGGCATGATTTATCCTGGCATATGCCTTCTTGTACATATTACTTCTCTTAGGAACTCCAATGAAAAATTCAGGACACATTTTGAAGCACAGTGGTGGTCTTATCCACACTTAGCTTTTGCCCCATGCTCCCTGGGCATCGGTCTGTGCTTTAAAGCTCTGTGTTTGAGTGCTCTTCCCCCCCACCCCCCACTCCTGAGCTTTCCCCATGAAAAAGCTGCTCTTTAAAGCTGAAGCACAACAAAGAGCAATTTGAGTTTTCTACAGACTGCCATTTGCTCCAATTCAGTGGTAAAGAGCGAATTTTCATGGGGAGAGCTCTGGAGAGAGAGACGCAAAAGGTCCAACCCTGCTTTAAATTACAGCGTTTTCGACAAGATTTCCATAAAAGGCAATTTCCAGGCCCTTTGCTGACATCACGAAAGCCTCCAGGGAGCCAGTGTGATGTAGTGGTTAAGAGTGGTGGACTCATAATCTGGTGAACCGGGTTCGCTTCCCCGCTCCTCCACATGTAGCTGCTGGGTGACCTTGGGCCAGTCACACTTCTTTGAAATCTCTCAGCCTCACTCACCTCACACAGTGTTTGTTTTTGGAGAGGAAGGGAAAAGAGATTGTGTGCTGCTCTGAGACGCCTTAAGGGGAGTGAAAGGTGGGATACCAAGTCCAAACTCCTCCTCCTCTTCTTCTTCTTCCCCCTATTTTCCAGGGACAGTCCCGGATTTACAGACACCATCCCGGTTTCTGATTTGATCCCAGAATGTCCCGCTTTTCCTTAGGACGTCCCTATTTTCATTGGAGAAATGTTGGAGGATATGGAGTTATGTGACCCCTGAGCCAAGGAGATAAGTAACTATAGAATTTTAAGAAGACATCTGAAGGCAGCCCTGTATAGGGAAGCTTTTTTAATGCTTAATGTTTTATTATCTTTTTGTATATATTGGAAGCTGCCCAGAGTGGCTGGGGCAATGCAGTCAGATGGGTGGAGTATGAATAATAAAATCATAATTGTGGAATAATTTAATTGGAGAAATGTTGGAGGGTATGCCAATTTTGCAGCAATGACGACCCTCCATTTCTGGGCAACAACTTTGTTGGACTAACAGATCTATCAAAAGTCTGGGTTTTTTAGGGTGGGGGAGAGGTGCAGGTTGGGGTCTGCTATTGGCTGCAACTGTTTACTCCCTCCGACTCCTGGAGCCCTGGAAATGTTTAATCAAAAAACGGACACACAGTCTCTATTACTGCCAAGATGATTCAGGAGAGGTTATGGGGATCTGTTTTGTCAAACCATTACTCATCCCGACTAATAGACTTTTATGGAGATTCTCTCTGGCACCCTTTGCCGTGGGAGGGAGGGAGGGAAGGGGAAGCCGAGCGGCAAGGCAGAACAAAGAGTTCATCGGTTCACAAACCCCATCAATAACGAGAGGATTTGGGGGGAAACGGGGTGGGTCGCCACTGTGAGCGACCCATCTTTCAAGGGAAGGCTGGAGCCTTTCTTAGAAAACAGAACGGGGAAGAAGGGGGATCGTCCTTCAAGAATTTCTAAATCAGGAGTGGGGAAGTTTTTAGGGGGCTGTGGACCACATTCCCTCATGGGAAACCTCCCCCTGTTCCTAATGCTAGAACTCACAGACATCCAATGCAGCTGACCATTGGATGTAAGGAAGTCCTTCTTCACGCAGTGTAAACTATGGAACTCCCTGCCACATGAAGCAGTGATGGCTACCAACTTGGATGAAATATTATATTATACTATATTATTATATTATATTATTATATTATATTATATTATATTATATTATATTATATTATATTATATTATTATACAGTGGTACCTCGCAAGATGAAATTAATTCGTTCTGCGAGTTTTTTCATCTTGCAAATTTTTCGTCTTGCGAAGCACGGATTCCCTGGGTATTAACGGTTTTAAGAAAAAGGAAACAAACTCGCAAGACATTTTCGTCTTGTGAAGCAAGCCCATAGGGAAATTCGTCTTGCGAAGCAACTCAAAAAACGAAAAACTCTTTCGTCTTGCGAGTTTTTCGTCTTACGAGGCATTCGTCTTGCGAGGTACCACTGTATTATATTATAATACAGCCCTATACCCGGGAGTCTCAGGGTGGTTCACAGAATAAAATCGAGATATAAAACCACAAAGTACCCAATAAAAATAAAAACAGCAACGCAACCCAATGGCAGGAAGTGAGGAGGAATTAAAGAAGCTTTTAATGAGGGTGAAAGAGGAGAGTGCAAAATATGGTCTGAAGCTCAACATCAAAAAAACGACGATCATGGCCACTGGTCCCATCACCTCCTGGCAAATAGAAGGGGAAGAAATGGAGGCAGTGAGAGATTTTACTTTCTTGGGCTCCATGATCACTGCAGATGGTGACAGCAGTCACAAAATTAAAAGACGCCTGCTCCTTGGGAGAAAAGCAATGACAAACCTAGACAGCATCTTAAAAAGCAGAGACACCACCTTGCCAACAAAGGTCCGTATAGTTAAAGCTATGGTTTTCCCAGTAGTGATGTATGGAAGTGAGAGCTGGACCATAAAGAAGGCTGATTGCCGAAGAATTGATGCCTTTGAATTCTGGTGCTGGAGGAGACTCTTGAGAGTCCCATGGACTGCAAGAAGATCAAACCTATCCATTCTGAAGGAAATCAGCCCTGAGTGCTCACTGGAAGGACAGATCGTGAAGCTGAGGCTCCAAGACTTTGGCCACCTCATGAGAAGAGAAGACTGTCTGGAAAAGACCCTGATGTTGGGAAAGATGGAGGGCACAAGGAGAAGGGGACGACAGAGGACGAGATGGTTGGATAGTGTTCTCAAAGCTACCAGCATGAGTTTGACCAAACTGCGGGAGGCAGTGGAAGACAGGAGTGCCTGGCGTGCTCTGGTCCAGGGGGTCACGAAGAGTCGGACACGACTAAACAACAACAAGCAAGTTAAGGAAGCCTGATGGATGTAGCCACTGCTGATAAGCAGTCCCACTGATTGGCACCTCATTTCACCCTCCCGAACACGATCATTTTCAGATTAGAGCACCCTGCGTAGCTAGTTCCTCCTCCTTCCTCCTCCTCATCTCCTCCTTTCTTTCCTTTCTTTTGGACGGCTCCGTATTCTCTCTCCTGCAGATGTTTGTTTTGCTTATAAACGTCGCAACTCCTACTGTGCGATCTCAACTAAATAGTACAGTCAGCGAGTAAGAGGCAGGCAATTCATGCAGAGGAACCCTTGAGCTGCCAGGGGAGAATATTTCACACACACACACACACACACACACACACACACACACACACACGGCCTGTAATAAAATGCTGCATCATGCCATCGCCCAATAACAGGAGTGCATCTGTTCAGCATGTCAGCCAACTCAGGATATTAGCTGAACAGGGCTGAAGCATTCCATCACCCTATCATGGTTTTCCCATTTACTTTCCCAACATTTTCATGGCTGCTGAGCATGTTTGATCTTTGTGAGGTGTGTTGCGAGGCGTGTGTGTTTGTCTCTGTGTTAGTGTCATGGACTGGCTGGATGCAGAGGAACGGTTGGAAGAACCGACTGGGGAACCATCAAGGGAAGAAGGCTCAGAGCCAGGGGAGGGGTGGTGGGACAACAATGAGTGGTCAGATGGGATTTAGATGGCTGTGAGAAAGCAGGGATTTTCAGACTCGCCAACTGATTTTCACGGAGGAAGACCACCAGGAATGAACTGCTGTGCTCATTAGGCCAGACACTCAACCAAGGACTCGGCTATACAGCTACAAATATAACATTTTAAGTGCAGTATACAAATCTGTCACTAGATGGTGCTAGCGAGCTAACAGCCAATTCCATATATATTTCAAAACGTTTTTTAAAGCATTTTCACAGCATTTTTAAAATATATGTGTAGATTCAGCCCAAGTCTGTGGAGATCATGTTTTTGTTAATAAAGAGTTAACTCCGTCTTTTAACTCTGTGCTTACTGACTGCCACACTCCTGTGGGTGTGTTCTGGTTTTTTTGTTTGTTTGTTTGGCAAGGGGAGGGAGCAGTTCTGTGAACATTTCTGCAGACATTTCCCTTCTGTTTCCCTTGGACCTGCTTTGGCACCAAGGCTCTCAGCCCTCACCATCTGAGTTTGCTATTGGAGGAATTGCAACACCTATAAACACACACACACACACACACACACACACACACACACACACACTCCTGGGATAACCTTATTGTGATAGATAGCAAGGAACACAGCGGTGCCTTGAGAATTTGTGAGAGGGATTGTGTATGGCATCCATAGCTGTCAACCGTCCCTTATTTGGCGAGAAACTCCCTTATCCCAGCGCCGTGTCCCGCTGCTGTCCCTTATTGATGATGTCCCTTAAATTTCCCGGGTTTCATGCTCGCCTGGCTCGGGAGGGAAGCAGCGGCTTGTGGTCCTCCACTGCAAGAGAGTGAGAGAGAGCACATGCACGAGCTGTGCGTCTCCGTCTCTCCCTTTTCCCCCTCAGGGGCGCTTTGTGAGGAGACAGTTGGCGGCGGGCGGGCAGGCAGCCCCTCTCTTGCGAGACTTCTGCCGTGCTGCCAGGGGAAGCCGGAGGCGGCAGCGGAGATGGCTGAGGAGGTGGCCTGAGGGAGGAGGAAGAGGAGGGGATGGGGAGGGATGCAGAAGGGCGGCGCTTCAGCGGTCGCGGCGGTGCCACAACTACCTCATGCCAGGCTCACGGGCGGCGTGGGCGAGAGTCTCTCTCCCTCCCCCCTCTCTCTCGGGCGGGGAAGGGCCGATGGAACTCCTCGCGCCAGGACGATGGCAGCCCCGACGTGCTGCTTAGCATACCCTCCAACCAGTGCAGCTGTATAAGCTAAGCCAAAATCCCTTATTTTGGCTGCTGATCCCTTATTTTCGAGGCTGCTGTTCCCTTATTTTCAAATTTGTAAGTTGACAGCTATGATGGCATCAGATGTGCCCACTGAACCACTTTGACTTGCAGAACTGGCAATGCCACAGGTGCCACATAATATTCATTCCACACCTGAAGAAAATTGATAATAGTGTGGCAGCCCTTACACTTTGGAACTCCCTGCGTATTGACGCTCTTTGGCGGCCATTTTAAACGCTTGTTTTGGCAAGCCTCTCCAGACATGTAGCTATTGATGTGCTTCCATCTCTTTTTCTGTTAATCTTAATTGTTTTAGAATATTTTTGGCTCTTTTGTATGGATAATTTATTGCCAACGCTGCTCACTCTGTATATTTGAAGGAGCTTCAATAGATAACGGGACCCTGTTCGCCCAAATAATCACAATCATATCAAAAGAGGTTTGGCAATTAGGGACAAGAATCTGTATTTCAAAGGCGCCTGCTGAGAGCTGCCAGACAGCCTCCAGGAGAAAAACAACCCTCTTTCTCATAGCTCCACGAAAACTTTATATCCTGATAACTGAAATTTTTGGGGGGACAGTTTCTTTAGCTCAGTGAAATGAGCAGAACCGTTTAGAGGAAAGAGTTGGCTTTTCAGAGCTCGGCCTCTCCAAGGACTTATCTGTCAAAGACTTTCTCAGGCTCAAAGAGGGAACATCTTGTTCCGAAATGCAGGCTGAAAAAGTCATTTGGAGAAGAAAGAAAAAAAGCAGAAATCAGGGAAATCTTCAAACTGGTTGAATTCTGAAAAAAACAACTGCCAAATGTTGAGTCCGTGCAAGATTTTCCTTTGGGCTAAAGAGGCATTTTCTCTAAGGATAGGGTAGAAAATTGATTTGGTTCACATTTGAGAGGTCAGCCTACCCAATTCACACTTTCTGAGACAATAGTTAACATACTCCAAGAAAAATGAATGTGCCAAATAAATAAACGAACAGTGCAAAGCCCAAACAAAGCCTTCTTTTGAAATCTGCGTGCCACCAAATATTGCAACACAACACACACACACACACACACACACACACACACACACACACAGTTGGGGCTGGTAAAGATCCCTGTCTGAAACCCTGGATAGCTGCTGCCAGTCAGTGTAGGAATTACTGAGCTAGATGGCAGGAAGGCAATGAGTGTGCACCGGGGGAAGGGGGACCACAGTCTGACTTGGGAGAAGGGGACTAGTGATTTGTAGGGATCTGTACTAGCTTGTTGTCTTTGTCCATGGAGTTTTCTTGGCAGGGATACTGGAGTGGCTTGCAGGTTCCTGCTCCAGGTGAAGGCTGATCGCCGAAGAATTGATGATTTTGAATTCTGGTGCTGGAGGAGACTCTTGAGAGTCCCATGGACTGCAAGAAGATCAAACCTCTCCATTCTGAAGGAAATCAGCCCTGAGTGCTCACTGGAAGGACAGATCCTGAAGCTGAGGCTCCAATACTTTGGCCACCTCATGAGAAGAGAAGACTCCCTGGGAAAAGACCCTGACGTTGGGAAAGATGAAGGGCACAAGGAGAAGGGGAGGACAGAGGACGAGATGGCTGGACAGTGTTCTCAAAGTGACTAACATGAGTTTGACCAAACTGCAGGAGGCAGTGGAAGACAAGAGTGCCTGGCGTGCTCTGGTCCACGGGGTCACAAAGAGTCAGACATGACTAAACAACTCAACAACAGTACTAGCTTGGAGGCAAGAGTCAGAGGCAGAGGAAACTTTAGGGTTGGAGCACAGGATGGCTCAAAAAAAGAGAGGAGGAAGAGGCAAGTCAGGCAAGTGAAGGGCTAGGTGTTTCCCCACCCTCTCCAGCACCACTATCTCCCAGAACCAGGAGGGGACTGAAAAGGGCAGAGCAGAGGCAGCTTCCACGCAGGCACAGTCTCTGGTTGTGTGCGTGCAGCCTGTCAGCAGAAGCTACATAAATTGGTTGAGGGGGACATGGCTCCCTGTTGCTGCAACTGCTACATAGGGTATGGATTTGGGAATAGCTGCCTAGACACTAGACTGATGTGTTTGGGTGTTAGGGTGCTGTAGGAATGACTGTGTCAGCTTTGACATTAAATAGTTTACTATGTGTTGTGCTCATTGATTTGGCTGTGACCCTTCACGGGCCACAACGTAGGAATATCACAAAAATTAGCATCAAATCATTTCTCCCCCCCGCAAAAAAATATATTTACAGTGGTACCTCTGTATGCGAACGGGATCCGTTCCGGAGGCCCGTTCGCAACGTGAAAAGAACGCAACCCGCAGCAGCGTATCTGTGCACGCGCGGGTTGCGATTCGCCGCTTCTGCACATGCGCGTGGTGTCATTTTGCGCGTCTGCGCATGCGCAAGCGGCAAAACCCAGAAGTAACCCATTCCGGTACTTCCAGTTTGCCACGGGACGTAACCTGAAAGAACGTAACATTAAGCGGGCGTAACATGAGGTATGACTATATTGAGATTGGGAGCAAACTTTCCACCTGAAGAGCTCCAGGCAAAAACCCAGCTTTTATCCCAATTAGGGAGAACTTGAGCTGGTGGCTGTTGGAAACCCAGGTGGGATAATCGGAACATTAGCATGTTTCCCCTCCGGCTGTTTACTGCTGTGTAAGCAGTTTGGTCCCTACATGGTGTAGGATGTCGGGGGGGGGGCGGGCGATTCTGGCATGACGGCATGCAATTAGGATGTCTTTTGGCTACCCGGGATGATCAAAGAACGCTTGATGTGAAAGGGAAAGGAGGGAAAAGCGGGTTGACACTGCCCAGAATACCGAGAGCTGTTTGAATTTTCGTGCGGCAAGGCTGAAAAACAGAAACAAATTCGCTCTTCCCCACGGTGTTCTACATCATTTCCCGAAAGTGGCATCTTGTTCTCTTTCCTTTTACTTCATGTTTTCCGAGGAGAGACAGATGCAAGCATAAATATTACATCTGGATTTTTTAAAAGAAGAAATAACCGCTACGGGAATCCCCCAGCTAGTACGAAACAAGCACAGAAGCCAAAATCGGGAAAGACTGGGAGGAAAATAAACAGCGTTCAGAACTTCCTACTCGTCGTCTTCCTTGGGGAGATTTGCACGTGCTGTTTTTATCGCTGGGAGAAAGAAGAAGGGACCAGAAGGACAGGTTGGGCTTGTGCCGGGGATTGGCATGGCCTGGTATAGGCTGTGTGCCCCTAGGGCAGAAAGGGAACCCATTGATGAAAACTCCCTGGACCAAACGCAATTGGGTGAGTGAGAAAGGTAATCCCTATTTGTGGCTCCCTCTACAGCAGCCTTCTGCACCCTGTGGCCCTCCAGATCTTTCTGGACTCCAACTCCCATCATCCCTCACCACTGGCCATCAGATATCGGAGAGTATGCACCAGCGCATCGTAGGAGCATAGGGACCTGTCTTTTTCTGAGCCAGGTTGCACAGTGTTGTTTACCCCAGATTGAGGTTGAATCCTGACAAGACAGAAGTACTGTTTTGGGGGGACAGGAGGCAGGCAGGTGTGGAGGACTCCCTGGTCCTGAATGGGGTAACTGTGCCCCTGAAGGACCAGGTGTGCAGCCTGGGAGTCATTTTGGACTCACAGCTGTCCATGGAAGCGCAGGTCAATTCTGTGTCCAGGGCAGCTCCATCTGGTACGCAGGATGAGACCCTATCTGCCCGCAGACTGCCTCACCAGAGTAGTGCATGCTCTAGTTATCTCCCACTTGGACTACTGCAATGCTCTCTACGTGGGGCTACCTTTGAAGATGACCCAGAAACTATAACTAATCCAGAATGTGGCAGCTAGACTGGTGACTGGGAGCGGCTGCCGAGACCACATAACACCAGTCTTGAAAGACCTACATTGGCTCCCAGTACGTTTCCAAGCACAATTCAAAGTGTTGGTGCTGACCTTTAAAGCCTTAAATGACCTAAAGGAGTGTCTCCACCTCCATCGTTATGCCTGGACACTGAGGTCCAGCTCTGAGGGCCTTCTGGCCTTCTGCGGTTCCCTCCCTGTGAGAAGTGAGGTTATAGGGAACCAGGCAGAAGGCCTTCTCAGTAGTGGCGCCCACCCTGTGGAATGCCCTCCCACCAGATGTCAAAGAGAACAACAACTACCAGACTTTTAGAAGACATCTGAAGGCAGCCCTCTTTAGGGAAGCTTTTAATGTTTGATGTATTGCTGTATTTTAATATTTAGTTGGAAGCTGCCCAGAGTGACTGGGGAAGCCCAGCCAGATGGGCAGGGTATAAATAAATAAATAATTAAATAAGAATTATACCTTCCAGGTGCTTTGCACTAGAACTCCCATGCCACACACTTGTTGGGCGCAGAGGAATGATGGGAGGAGCCAGCTGGGGAACCAACAAGGGAAGACGGCTCAGAGCCTGGGGAGTGGTGGCGGGATGATGGTGAGTGGTCAGAGGGAGAAGACTGGGAGGAGGAGGTGTCGGAAGCTGAAGAAGTAACAGGGTTTAGTGAGCAGGGAGAGTCTGTGGCAGAGAGAAGTTCAGAATCAGAGGCAGAACCTGAAGCAGGAGAGGAGGGAGGCCAAGAGGCAGAGAGGAGTCTGGCTTGTGAAGAGTCATCGGTGTCTTGACCTCCTGCTGCAACAAGCTCGCCTCCCCGCTTGTCTCCCAGAACTAGAAGAGGTATGAAAAGGGTGTAGAGGTTGGCTGCATGCAGGCACAATCCGTGATTGCTTGGAAAAAGCTCTGGTGAGGAGGGGGCTTAGACGGCTGCGAGGAGGTGGGGATTCTCAGTCTCAGCAACTGCTTTAAGGGGGAAAGACCTACCGGAGATGAGTTCCTCTGCTCATTAGGCCTGACACTCCTGTGAAGATTGTGCTTTTGCTAACAAAGAGTTTACTCCAACTTGCACAGTGTGATTTACTGCTGGCTTGCTCCTGATGTCCCATCGGCCTCAGTCGGCACAGTGAATGGTCAAGGATGGTGGGAGTTGTAGTCCAAAACATCTACCAGCCACCACATTGGCTACCCCTGGTCTACACTGACTGCCAGTGGTTTTCTGACTCAACCTGAAGATGCTATTGGGGAATGAACCTGGCTCCTGCTCCATGCAAAGCAGTCTCTCTGCTACTAGGAGGCAGCTCTTCCCTGATCTCAGATCCTCCTTGCTGTTCCCCTCCCATTTTGCTACATTTTGTTTTGAGATCTGAAAGAGCCTTGGGTCCCAGGCTTTGATAACAGCAGCCAAGAGCCATCCTGGCAATAGGCTAAGGCGCTGAGCTTTGCTTCTTTTTGCTCTCAGCATT
Source organism: Podarcis raffonei (assembly GCF_027172205.1). Classification (NCBI taxonomy): domain Eukaryota; kingdom Metazoa; phylum Chordata; class Lepidosauria; order Squamata; family Lacertidae; genus Podarcis; species Podarcis raffonei. The sequence goes on along the minus strand of NC_070615.1, from coordinate 46,390,059 downwards.
ACACAGCAGCCCCAGGCAAAGCCCCTCAGGAGCACTTTCTGATCTCAAGTTGCCTGCTCATGAGGTACTTAGGGAGGAAGCCTGGCTCTGCCAACTGTTGTTTGTTAGCCTGGCTGTTTGCAAGCTAAGCCAGGGTTTGAGCAGCCCCACACGTACAGGGATGATCCACAAAGCTCTGCTTGCAAACCCCAGCTTTCTGACGCAGCAAAGCTGCATGGCGGTAAGCTGGCTGAAGACGGAGAACAGGAACGTTCAATTGCTCTTGGGGTTTGGACGGTGGAAGAAAAACTTTTAGTGATCTAGCGTCTCGCAAGCCCCAAGGCTGAAAATGCATTTCTTGGCAAAACACGCTCAATCGGAGAACATGAGGCTTAGCCACGGCCAGTCACAGTTTCTCAGAAACATGCTCAGCGGCACTGAAAACAACACCCCATTTCTCTTTCGGCAATTTCCCAGCGAAAATGTCCACAGCTATTGGGTCTTGTTTTCCCATTGTCCTCTCATGCTCTCCGCCAACAACTGGGTTGGCTTACCTTCTGTGACATCATCACGTAGTCAAAACTGATTGGCTGCTTAGCATCACGACACCGTTCTATTCACAAAATGGAAGTCGGGAAGCCTTTTCAAGCCAAAGCTTGAATTCCCTTCTCGACAACCTTCAGGAGTCACATGACCATGGTGGGCGGGGCCAGAAGCAAAAGTGGGTGGAGCAAAAGATGTCAATTCTCTCACACATCCCACTCTAGCTTCCACCCAGGCAAGTTTCTGTTACGATATTCCGTTCCACCTTAACAGATATCACCACAGGTGATACAGGTTACACATAAAGGTTCCTCTTTACTCTTCCCTGAGGGGATGCGGGTGGCATGCCCTGTGAGTTAAACCACTGAGCCTAGGACTTGCCAATCAGAAGGTTGGCGGTTTGAATCCCCGCGATGGGGTGAGCTCCCGTTGCTTGGTCCCAGCTCCTGCCAACCTAGCAGTTCGAAAGCACGTCAAAGTGCAAGTAGATAAATAGGTACCACTCCGGCGGGAAGGTAAACGGCATTTCCGTGCCCTGCTCTGGTTCGCCAGAAGTGGCTTGGTCATGCTGGCCACATAACCCGGAAGCTGCACACCGGCTCCCTCGGCCAATAAAGCGAGATGAGCGCCGCAACCCCAGAGTTGGTCATGACTGGACCTAATGGTCAGGGGTCCCTTTACCTTTACTTTAATAAAGGCATTGCCCTAATATGGATTTCTGAATTTCTCTTACATGCCCACACAGCTACATTTCCTTTTTATATAAGAAGAGAAACTCTTCCATGTCAAACCAAGCCATACCCACCCCCCCAGAGCATAAGAAGAGTCTGAGTGATGGATCAGGCCAACATCTGCCTTGTCTAGCATCACTGTGGCCAAACTGAAGCCTATGCGAATCCTGCAAGCAGGAGCTGAGCGCAAGAACACTCTCCCCACATGGGATTCTGAGCAAGTGGCATTCAGAAGCATTGCTTCCTCCACCTTTGGAAGGAGAGAACAGCCATTATGGCTTGTAACCATTGATAGCCTTCCTTGACAGTTGTGATAGTTTGGACCTATGATGTACTATAGCTACCAGATCAAATCAGCCCTTTCTTCCCTCTCCAGTCTTGTCTCCTGGGGCCTCCTACATTTCTTTGCACAGATTTTGTATTGCTTTCAAATAGCCTTTCTGAATGCCATTCTCTGTTTTGGAGAAAGAGAACAACAACAACAACATTTTTACCTCACCCATCTGGCTAGGGCTTCCCAACCACTCTGGGCAGCTTCCAACAGGATATTAAAAACACAATAAAATATCAAACATTAAAAGCTTCCCTAAACAGGGCTGCCTTCAGGTGTCTTCTAAAAGTCAGATAGTTGTTTATTTCTTTGTCATCTGATGGGAGGGCGTTCCACAGGGCAGGCACCACTACCGAGAAGGCCCTCTGCCTGGTTTGCTTTAACCTTACTTCTCGCAGTGAGGGAACTGCCAGAAGGCCCTCAGAGCTGGACCTCAGTGTCTGGGCTGAGCGATGGGGGTGGAGACGCTCCTTGCTGAGAGACCTTGATTGCAATTAACTGTATTCTGTATCAACATTTCCAGAGAGGAGGAATGGGTCTACCACAATTGGAAAGATACTATGATGCAGCCCATAGACTAAATGTCATTCGTATGATAGCGTAAAAGAGAAGATTCAGATGCAATTGGAATTTGATGAATGTGTGCGACACAGGCCTCCCATTTAACAAAGCTATCTGAGAAATGATAGCAAACCCATTTGCAAAAGCAGAATTAAAGATCTGTCAATCCTGGATATCAAAATCAACACTGCCTATATCACCACTGGTTCCTTTTGCATTTCATTCCCCCGTTTACACAGATGATAGAAAATCGATGGATATGAAATGGAAAGAAAAAAGGCTCACGCAGATTCATTCGCTTTTATGAAAGTGATATCTCTCTTCCAGCAGGCCAAGCCATGGAAAGAACTGAGGGGTGAAATGTGAATTGGCTTTTAATCTATCAGGTGATACATTTTATCTCAATTCAACAGTTAAATCTCATGCAGTTTGAGAATCATAGAATCATAGAGTTGGAAGAGACCACAAGGGCCACAGCTGTGGCTCCTCTGCGGATGGAAGTGTGCTCCACACCCGGTGGTCATTCCTTCACATCTAAACATATATTAATTCGTGGCAAAGACCAAGAGATCGCTCTGAGGGAAACTAGTAAATGGTTTGGAGCGCTCCAGTTTCTCTTTTCAGATTGACTTAAGTTCCATTGCGTGTAACAGAATGTAGCACAGCAGTCTATTGAAGGTAAAGAGCCTTGTGCTTTCAGTGTTTCTAAATGCTTAGCTTTGGGACATAGACAGCGACAGCTCCTCACTGTTCTTCCCACTCACCTTCTCCAGAGCGACCTTAGGAGCCCATCCTCAGTGGTTGACTCTCCCCTTTTCACCCCAATAGTCTCCAATCAGCACAAAGGGTAAGAAGTCATTTTCTCCATGCCAGAAATCTCCCCTTCCATGCTGACTGGGCAACTCTAGGGCAAGGGAGGCAGAGATCCTGCTGGATCCCTACTACAGAAGGAGCAATGGATCTTCAAGCCCCTTGCAATCCCAGATCACTATGCCTCTGCTAGAAGGGCCCATAATCACTTCCAAATTTTAACTGCATCAAGCAAACGCTCACTTTCTTTCCTGATTAGTTCCACCCACACACACCCGTGTGTGTGCTTGATGAGGTGATGACTTAAATGAAGTGTCATCATAATAATAATAATAATAATAATAATAATAATAATAATAATAATTTATTTATACCCCACCCTCAAAAACAAAAAACCCCCAAACAAACAGTTGATTAAAATATAAGTTAGAATACAGTTTAGAATTCAGCTTATTTATACCCCACCCATCCGGCTGGGTTTCCCCAGCCATTCTGGGTGGCTCCCAACAGATCAAAAACAGAATTAAACATCAAACATTAAAAACTTCCCTAAACAGGACTGCCTTCGGATGTCTTCTAAAAGTCAGATAGTTGCTTAGAATCATAGAATCATAGAATCATAGAGTTGGAAGAGACCACAAGGGCCATCGAGTCCAACCCCCTGCCAAGCAGGAAACACCATCAGAGCACTCCTGACATATGGTTGTCAAGCCTCTGCTTAAAGACCTCCAAAGAAGGAGACTCCACCACACTCCTTGGCAGCAAATTCCACTGTTGAACAGCTCTTACTGTCAGGAAGTTCTTCCTAATGTTTAGGTGGAATCTTCTTTCTTGTAGTTTGGATCCACTGCTCCGTGTCCGCTTCTCTGGAGCAGCAGAAAACAACCTTTCTCCCTCCTCTATGTGACATCCTTTTATATATTTGAATATGGCTATCATATCACCCCTTAACCTCCTCTTCTCCAGGCTAAACATGCCCAGCTCCCTTAGCCGTTCCTCATAAGGCATCGTTTCCAGGCCTTTGACCATTTTGGTTGCCCTCCTCTGGACACGTTCCAGTTTGTCAGTGTCCTTCTTGAACTGTGGTGCCCAGAACTGGACACAGTACTCCAGGTGAGGTCTGACCAGAGCAGAATACAGTGGCACTATTACTTCCCTTGATCTAGATGCTATACTCCTATTGATGCAGCCCAGAATTGCATTGGCTTTTTTAGCTGCCGCGCCACACTGTTGGCTCATGTCAAAACTGAACACTCCCTCCAAAATATTGTTGATTTTATACAAGACACTCACTGACCTATCCAATGGACAACGCTTGGCTAATAAACAAAATTGGGAAAAGGACCCAGGTACAGGAATTGAAGCAGCAGATTGCAACAATCTATGGACAACCTTTCCCCACCCCCTCACAAAAAATCATCATAAACCTGCATTTAAGTTAATACATAGATGGCATCTAACACGTGTAAGACTCAGCTCGGCAGACATAGCATCTTCTGCAGTGTGCTGGAGAGTGTGCAAGGTAATTGATATGACTTTCCATATGTGGTGGACATGTGAATTAGTGCAACCATTTTGGGGAAAGGGTATTTACAGAAATAAAGAAAATTATGAACTGGGACATGCAGTGCAATGCAATGCATGCCTAGGTTTATTAACAATTTTTAAAAATACTCAAATTACGGCAACAAGGAACTTATCACCTTTCTTCTGGTAGTGGCATGATTAAAGGTAAAGGTAAAGGGACCCCTGACTGTTAGGTCCAGTTGCAGACGACTCTGGGGTTGCGGCGATCATCTCGCTTTATTGGCCGAGGGAACCGGCGTTTGTTTGCAGACAGTTTTTCCGGGTCATGTGGCCAGCATGATTAAGCCGCTTCTGGCGAGCCAGAGCAGCACATGGAAACACCGTTTACCTTCCCACTGGAGCGGTACCTATTTCTCTACTTGCACTTTGACGTGCTTTCGAACTGCTAAGTGGGCAGGAGCTGGGACTGAGAAACGGGAGCTCACCCCGTAGCAGGGATTTGAACTGCTGACCTTTTGATCGGCAAGCCCTAGGTCTCAGTGGTTAAACCCACAGCGCTACCCGCATGATTACTTATAGCAAAAACTGGAAAGGGCATGATGAGCTACACATCACATATTGGAAACAGAGTGTGTGGACAATCTGAGAAACTAACTAAGAAAATACATGCCCTGAAGGATGAATCTGATACGGACAATTTTGTTGAAATATGGCATCCTTTTAGAAAATATCCAAATTTTCAAATAATCGTAAATCACCAATTACGCATATAGATTTATGGGAAAATCTGGTGCATTGGTCTCCTGTGGGGGTGGGAAACCAATTGTTTTGAAAATGTTTATGCTTAGAGTCTCCTCCTTGAAAATTAAGAAACCATTTAAATCCTAGAACTTGCCTTGCAGATGGCACTCAAGCTAGATGCTGCTTCTTGGACCACTGCTGGTGTATTCCCATATTCTGATGTCCGCTAGGAAGAAAGTTTGCCCTATAGAAAGGTCTTTGGAGAAGAACCAGGAAACAAGCCCTTGACATTTAAACAGCAGCCTGACAAAGGAGGCAAATGTCAAGGAAACTGAGTAAGTCAGGCAGAATCAAGGCTTCTGTAGGTGGAAGCATGGAAAGGTAGATTAAGGATGATGGGGCAATTTGAAGTCCCATCTGCACTATGCATGTGAAGCAGTATCACGCCACTTCAAAGAGTCGTGGCTTCCCCTCGCCAAAGAATCCTGGGAACTGTAGTTTGTTAAGGGTGCTGAGAGCTGTTGGGCTATTCCATTTCCCCGCACAGAGCTACAATTTTCAGCTACAATTCTCTCTCCTAACATGCAAAGCAACTTCCCCTATAAAATGAGCTTTTTTCATGGCATTTTCACTAATTTATGCATTTCTATGCACACTTGACCCTGGTGCAGTGCTGGATTTACATATAAGGTAAACAAGCTATAGCTTAGGGCCCCACTCTCTTGGGGGCCCCCAAAAAAATTAAAGAAAAAACCCTGGATGTGCATTTCTAAAATTTAAGATAAAAAACAAATAAAATAAAACCTGCATACAGCAACAGTGTTTTGTGTTGTGTAGGCTCCTATGATGTAAGTCATGGGCCCCGCCTGCTAGCCTGCTCCTTAAAACATCACTGGTTTGCCCATTTCTGTATATAGGGTGCCTACATTGTGCATGTGTAAATGGCTTGAGATACCTATTAGGTCCATCAATTACCATACAGCATATATTCAACACAAAACCCGACAATTTGTTGTTGACAAAGGACAGCTGGACATAGAAAGGGCCCCATTACCTTCAGGAGCTTAGGGCCTCATCAAACCTAAATCCAGCCCTGCCCTTTTTTTTGAACACAGCGCTTAGCTAAAAAAACTGGGCTACAAAATTCGGAGACATGTGAATATCCAAGGCTGGCTGCGTTCTGGTCCTCACATTGTTTTGCAGAGTGCGAACCAAGTGGATTCACTTCTGAATGCAAGTCAAATCCGATTCCCCCCCCATTCCTACAAAAGCCAGCTTAACGGGAGACAAGGGCCACCTACCTGCTCGTGGTACTCTATCCCCATGCTCAGTGTATTGATGAGAATGGCGATCATAATCCCCCGGTTGAAATACTTGCTCTCCACTATTCTCTTCAGCTTGTTGCCAAACGCCTTCCAGAACCTGGCTATCTTATTCCTCTCCTTTGGCTCTTTCTTCTTCTTCCTCTTCTTATTCCTCTGCTGCTGGATCTGGTCCCTCTGGTCCCCGTGCTTCACATCTTGCGTGAACTCGTAGACGCCGGTGTTGTCGTCGCCCGACTCGTAGCTGTCCGACTCGCTGAACTCGAACTCGGGGTCCTGCAGGATGCTGGCGCAGTAGGGGCAGTTCTGCAGCTCACAGTTCAGCATGTTGGCCTGGGGGCTGGGCAGGGGGCACTGCACATTGAAGCCAGACAACCTGCTGGACGTCCGACAAAGACCTGCAAGGGAAGGAGGTGGATGAGATGAATGGGAACAGTTTGGGCCTTCCTACCTGGTGGCGCTGTGGTTAAACCACAGAGCCTAGGGCTTGCCGATCAGAAGGTCGGCGGTTCGAATCCCCGCGATGGGGTGAGCTCCCGTTGCTCGGTCCCTGCTCCTGCCAATCTAGCAGTTCAAAAGCACGTCAAAGTGCAAGTAGATAAATAGGTACCGCTCCGGCGGGAAGGTAAACAGCGTTTCTGTGCGCTGCTCTGGTTCGCCAGAAGCGGCTTAGTCATGCTGGCCACATGACCCGGAAGCTGTACGCCGGCTCCCTTGGCCTGTAAAGCGAGATGAGCGCTGCAACCCCAGAGTCGTCCGCTACTGGACCTAACGGTCAGGGGTCCCTTTACCTTTACCTGGTTCTTAAGCGAGGCTTGAGGATTTGATTACGGTAGGGTTGACATATTTCAAAAGGTGGAAATCTGGACACAAGAGTTGTTGAGCTTCTTTGCAAAGTTTTCGAGCTATTTTTAAGGAATTTCGGCAAACTTTCAACACATGGCTTGCCATGTGTCTGTATTTCCCCAAACATTCAAGTGGTCTCTGCCCAGACATTGCTTCCGACTGCCATATTCCAGCTATGTCCAGGAAATTCCGAACGTATGGCAACCTAGCTGAGGGGTGCAATTTCATTAACAGCCTACATGAGCAGCTGGGTGCTCTTAAACCTCTCGCCCATGGGAAAAACGTGTCCCCATTAGGCCTTGTTACATAAAATTGGTTTAATTCACACTGACATGGGATTGCCTATATGTATTGGTGAAAGAGTTTAACTGAGTGATGGCCAAACTTGGTCCTCCAGCTGTTTTAGGACTGCAACTCCCATCATCCCAAGCTAACAGGACCAGTGGTCAGGGATGATGGGAATTGTGGTCCTCAAACAGTTGGAGGGCCAAGTTTGGCCATCACTGGTATAACTGGATGATTCCATTGAAGCTAAATTAAGAGCAAAAAGGGCTATCTGAGCTGCCTTGATAATTGACTTATATTGTTCTCAGGAAGCTCTGACAGTAGAATGTAGCTGTTGTGGCAAATCGCCACGGGCAGACCATACGCTCCATGAAATGCACTTCAACACAGTACATGGTTAATTTGAGGAATTTGCTCAACATTAATGGTGGTGGAAAGGTCTATCAGACCTTGTGTGCCTTGATTGTTGGCTCCTATTGGGCCATCCAGCTAACCATTGTCAGAAGCAGAAGGAGCCTCTCCATCCCCATCGTTCAGCCCGGACACGGAGGTCCAGCTCCTAGGGCCTTCTGGGGGTTCCCTCGCTGCAAGACATAAGCGTACAGGGAACCAGGCAGAGGGCCTTCTCAGCTGTGGCACCCTCCCTGTGGAACGCCCTTCCGTCAGATGCCAAGGAGATAAACAACTATCTTATACAGTGGTACCTTGGGTTAAGTACTTAATTCGTTCCGGAGGTCCGTTCTTAACCTGAAGCTGTTCTTAACCTGAAGTATCACTTTAGCTAATGGGGCCTCCCGCTGCCGCCGCGCTGCCGGAGGACGATTTCTGTTCTCATCCTGAAGCAAGGTTCTTCACCCAAGGTACTATTTCTGGGTTAGCGGAGTCTGTAACCTGAATTGTCTGTAACCTGAAGCATCTATAACCCGAGGTACCACTGTAGAAGACATCTGAAGGCAACCCTGTTTAGGGAAGTTTCTAATGTTTGTAGTGTTTTTTTAAATATTCTGTTGGGAGCCTCCCAGAGTGGCTGGGGAAACCCAGCCAGATGGGCAGGGCATAAATAATAAACAATAATTTACTTAATTAATTAATTATCCTTATCCAGCGGGGCTTCTCCTTTGATTTCACAACTGGCCTTCTCTCTTTGCCTGCTGAACCTAAGCCGAGATACCAAACCCTTCCCGCTCTTACCATGTTCTCCGACCAAATGATGGAGCTTCCCAAAAGAGTCCACGTTCATATGCACCGGGCTATTGACCACAGCCACGGGAGTGGTGCCGCCACTGCTCCCGCCATTTTTCTGCCCCACCGACGCCGGGGTGACGCCAGCCCTGGCAACGGGAGAAGGCAAAATGGTCGGGTAGTTCATGTTGCCGTGATTGGAGAGCTTGACCCCCGCCGTGACGCTGGAAGACTTGCATTTCATCGGGGGCCCTTCCACGTGGCAGTCTGCATGGTAGATGCTATGGACGGACTCCGAATCTGGAGCCGCAGAGTTCCGGAGGTTGGGGGATGGCGGCGGAAGCATGAGTTGACTTCCAGGCTTCATGACCTTGAGCTCAAGGTCGCAGATCTCAGGGTTGGAGCGTGGCCCGTGAGGGCTCCCGTTGCTGATGTGATAGTGATGATGGTGATGATGGTGGATCAGGTGGTGAATGGAGGTGATGCGCTTCTTGCTCCGGCGGCCTTGGCCGTCGTCTCCGCCGTTGGGGTTGACCTTTTTCCTTCGCTTGCTCTGCCAGTTGTTGTAGAGGCGCAACGTCCTCCTCTTGACTTTCCTGAAAATGTGGCAGATGTATTTGAGGAGTTCCTCGTAGCAGCTCCCCGGCTCGGAGAAGCTGGCGATTGTGCTGTCGTTTGAGAGGTAGCGGGCTCGCTGCTCTTGCATCAGCTGATTCTCCCGCTGTTTTGTTTCGGAAAACTGTGTTGCTATCACAACCAGGCACAAGTTAATCATGAAGAAAGAACCAACCTGGAAGGGGACAGAGAAACAGAGCAGTTGCAATATCATTCTCCACCCCCATCATTCAGCCCGGACACTGAGGTCCAGTGCCGAGGGCCTTCTGGCGGTTCCCTCACTGCGAGAAGTGAGGTTACAGGGAACCAGGCAGAGGGCCTTCTCGGTAGTGGTGCCTGCCCTGTGGAACGCCCTCCCATCAGATGTCAAGGAAATTAACAACTATCTGACTTTTAAAAGACAACTGAAGGAGGCCCTGTTTAGGGAAGTTTTTAATGTCTGATGCTGTATTATTTTTAATATTCTGTTGGAACCTGCCCAAAATGGCTGGGGAAACCCAGCCAGATGGGCGGGGTAAAAATAAATTATTATTATTATTATTATCATCATCATCATCATCATCATCATCATCATCATCATCATCATCCGGGCCAAGCTGTACTAGGGTTCAAAGCCCTGAATTAAGTTTAAAAAAGGTAAAGGACCCCTGGACGGTTAAGTCCAGTCAAAGGGGACTATGGGGTTGCAGCGCTCATCTCACTTTCAGGCCAAGGAAGCCAGTGTTTGTCCACAGACGGCTTTCTGGGTCATGTGGCCAGCATGGCTAAACCGCTTCTGGCGCAACAGAACACCATGATGGAAACCAGAGCGCATGGAAATGCCCTTTACTTTCCTGCCACCTATTTATCTACGCCAGGGGTGTCCAAACTTTTTTCAAAGATGGCCAGATTTGATGAAGTGAAGGGCCGTGAGGGCCAACCAAAGGGCCGACCAATGTTTTACAATTTTACCCCAGGTTGAAATGGACTTTGGACATGCCTGATCTACTCGCACTGGTATGCTTTCGAACTTCTAGGTTGGCAGGAGCTGGGACAGAGCAACAGGAGCTCACTCCACCATGGGGATTCAAACCCCTGACCTTCTGATCAGCAAGCCCAAGAGGCTCAGTGGTTTAGACCACAGCGCCACCCATGTCCTGAATTACTTAGGTCCAGGGTACCTTAAGGAATGCACTGCCCATCCCATCCCAAGTTGGTCACCGAGATCATCTGGAGGAAACACTCTTAATCCAGCAACATCTGGAGGGTCTCAGACCCCCTTCACTGATGCCCACTGACCATGTCAGCCGGGTACTGGTGGGAGCTGGACTCTAACATCATTCGGAAGACATCAGGTTAGTCACCCTTGGGCCTATGGCTCAAGCGGAGAGCTAGCTCCTTGAAGCCTAGTGGTTCATTTCCACCTGACAGAGGGGATAGGTAGGTCCTCTTGTGTCAAGGATGCTTCCCAGCCCAAGGACTGCACATGGTAGAGAGTTAACTATCTACTGGCGATGAGGACATTTACAGTCACTTCGGCAGTTCTGGTTATTTCTGCACAGCAGTCTAGCATCTAGGCAGTTATTCCTAGGTATGCACTCTATGGAACAGTTGCAGCAACAGTAGGCCAACAGTCCTCTCCACCAGTTTATGTACCCCCCTGATGGGCTGCATACATGCAGCCAGAGACTGTGCCTGCATGGAAGCTGCCTCTGCTCTGCCCTTTTCAGTCCCCTCCTGGTTCTGGGAGGCAGTGGTGTAGGAGAGGGCGGGGAAGTGCCTGGCCCTTCACTTCTCCAATCTGCCTCTTCCTCCTCTTCTTCTGACCCATCCTGTGCTCTGAAGCTTCCCCTGCCTCCAATTCTTGCCTCTGGGCTGGTCTAGGTCCCTACAAATCACTGCCCCCCCTCTCCCAAGCCAGACGCCAGCCCCTCTCCCCCCAGTGCACACTTGTCATTGTCCTGTCTGTCCCTAACACCTAGCAGAAATGATGGATGGGTGGAATACATGCCGTAGCACCCAGATCTATGGGTTGTGTCCAACTAAGTTTTACTCAGAGCAAACACATTGAAAGCAATGGATTGAAATACAGTCGTACCTTGGATGTCGAACGGAATCCATTCCGGAGATCCGTTCGACTTCCGAAACATTCCGAAATCAAACACGACTTCTGATTGGCTTCAGGAAGTTCCTGCAGCCAATCGGAAACTGCGGAAGCCCCGCCGGACGTTCGGGTTCCAAAGACCGTTCGCAAATCGGAACACTCACTTCTGGGTTTGCGGCATTCGGGAGCCAAAACCTTAGACTTGCAAGGCGTTCGGGATCCAAGGTTCGACTGTGCAGCTATTACTTTCAAAGGGTCTACTCTGGGTACAGCCCAATGCTCACAAGATATGACAGCGCCCTCTGCCCATGCGTCCGAGCCCATCCCCATACTTACTATTATAAGTAGTATAAAATATATAAAATTGTAAAAAGAGTGCGCATCCATGACATAATACATGATGTCAACCCATCCTTCCAGGGTTATAACCTGTAAGGGGGGGGGGGAAGAGATGAGAGGAAGAAAAGTCAAGAAAAATACATAAAATACTGCAATTGGGAATTGAATCTGCAAGTAGAGCCCCATACACGCTCACAGCTGGGTTTTTACACACACACACACACACACACACACACACACACACACACAGAACCCTTTTTTGTTATTCATCTACCCTTCACATTATCACACACTCCCTCATTCACATAGCAGCCTCCCACGGGGTCCATGATGGAAGAAAAAATAAAGAGGACTGGGTTAAGATGTTTGGAGGTCCTTAGCACTTAAAAGATTTTGGTGCTCCCCATAAGTAATTCAGAATAAAAAATAGTACTAAACCCATAAAATAAAATTTTGAGATTTTTTAAAAAAACTTTTTAAAATCCATAGATTTATTGCAACACATGGCAGGATCTAATTTCCTCGCGTTATTCCGATCGACGTTTGTAAGACACCTCCCTGGTTTAGGTGGGGATAAGTAATCAAAAGAGAACAGAAAAATGGGTGTGTGGGGGGGGGAATAAGTTCTGGTTATCCAAGGTATTCTTCCGAGATAGAGTTCATTAATATTCTGTAACATCTCAGCAGCCGAACCCATGGCTTGAAAAGTCTCGTTGCAATATGATGAAGCCAGATTTCCTAAAGTCAGTATCGGCAGAGCTTTCAAACACCCTAGCTTATATTTACCTTCATTTCCACCCTCCTTTTGTGAACTAGATCCAGCCTAGCAAAGGACAAACTTTTCTGCAAATTCTTATGCTCTGCAATTTAATTGGGTGCCCTGCTCATCTCTCTACCAAGATAGCAAGTGCCCTAACAGATTATCCAGAGTTGGCATGGACTTTGCAAATAGGTACACATGGATTAATGTCAAACTTCGGTGATCGTCTACAGCTGAAGACGCCATGGAGAGTCTGCCAAGATCTGCAGAAGCCTGCAGCCAAGGCTTTTCCCGTTGGTTTATCATTGCAATAATGAGGATCCCATATGTAACCAACGGCCTATCCTGTGGTTTCTTCAGGATTTGAGCTTGCTTGGTATTGACAGCAGAAACAGACACATGAGAAGCTGGAAGCTACAGAAGAGCAAGGCATATGTCACAGGAGTCTGCCGGTCAGTAACCACGCAGTTCAAAAATGGAGTTAACTCTTTATTAGCAAAAACACAACCGCCAAAGACTTCGTTGAGTGTCATGCCTAATGAGCAGAGCAGCTCATTCCCAGTGGTCTTCCTCCATGAAAATCAGTTGCCAAGACTGAAAGTCCTCACATTCCTAGGGCTTTCCCCAAGCAATCGGAGAATATGCCTGCATGCAACCACCCTCTCCTCTGCCCTTTTCATGCCTCTTCTGGTTCTGGGAGACAAGCGAGGAGGGGAGCTTGTTGCAGCAGGAGGGGGAGACATCTGTGACTCTTCAGAGCCAGTGTGGTGTAGTGGTTAAGAGCGGTAGACTCCTAATCTGGGGAACCGGGTTCGCGTCTCTGCTCCTCCACATGCAGCTGCTGGGTGACCTTGGGCCAGTCACACTTCTTTGAAGTCTCTCAGCCCCACTCACCCCACAGAGTGTTTGTTGTGGGGGAGGAAGGGAAAGGAGAATGTTAGCCGCTTTGAGACTCCTCTGAGTAGTGATAAAGCGGGATATCAGATCCAAACTCCTCCTCCTCCTCTTCTTCTTCTTCTTCTTCTTCTTCTTCTTCTTCTTCTTCTTCTTCTTCTTCTTCACCAGCCTGACTCATCTCTGCTTCTAATTCTTTCTCCTCTCCTGCTTCAGCTTCTGCCTCTGATTCTGAACTTCTCTCTGCCACAGACTCTCCCCGCTCACTAAGCCCTATTACTTCTTCAGGTTCTGACACTTCCTCCTCCCACTCTTCCAGCCTTCTCCCTCTTACCATTCATCATCGTCCCACCACCACTCCCCTGGCTCTGAGCACTTCTTCCCTTGGGGGTCCCCCAGCTGGCACCTCCTTCCATTCCTCTGCATTCAACCAGTTCATGACAGCATATTCCAAAACTCTTAGCAGCGGATTAAAAAGGTAAAGGGACCCCTGACCATTAGGTCCAGTCATGGCTGACTCTGGGGTTGCGGCACTCATCTCGCTTTATTGGCCAAGGGGGCCGGCGTACAGCTTCCGGGTCATGTGGCCAGCATGACTAAGCCACCTCTGGTGAACCAGAGCAGCGCATGGAAGCGCCGTTTACCTTCCCGCCGGAGCGGTACCTATTTATCTACTTGCACTTTGCCGTGCTTTCAAACTGCTAGGTTGGCAGGAGCAGGGACCGAGCAACGGGAGCTCACCCCATCACGGGGATTCGAACCGCCGACCTTCTGATTGGCAAGTTCTAGGCTCTGTGGTTTAATCCACAGCGCCACCCGCGCAGCCTCTATTGACCTTTCTGTTCAATTCACATTGCAAATCCCAAAGGGAAGGTTTAAACCCAGCAACAGCAACATCCTAAAATCCAGGGGTTGGAGAACCATTTTCATCCCAAGGGCCACATCCCCTTCGGGGCAAGCTTCCGAGGGCCACATGCCAGGAGTGGGTGGAGCCAGAGACAAAAGTGGGTTTGCAACAATTGCAACAATTGCAATTTTTTCCTTACTCCAGTAGACTAGTTATATATATATATCCACAAACATACACCCTTCTCCATCCTTCATCCAGACAAGCAAGAGTTATTAGAGTTCAAGGACATGCTCTCTTACACATCAAATCTTCCTGAGAGGCCAGTCATCTTAAGGATTCTTCTGTCCTCTTTTTAAATGGGTTTTTAATGTCTCTATGTTGCAGTACACTGCCCTGATATTTTATGGGAGGGCAGTACATAAACGCTTCTGCACGGCGTTTTAAAAATCTGATGAGTTTCTTAAAACACAGTTTGAGTTTATCACCTGCATTTATATCCAGGAAAATAGCACTAAGCCTCCTTCTCAACATGCTGCAACGTGGAATGCTTAATAACTCCTAATCTCAATTGGTTTAATTCATTTAATTCATTGCTTTCAGGCCAAGGGAGCAAGCGTTTGTCCACAGACAGCTTTCTGGGTCATGTGGCCAGCAGGACTAAACTGCTTCTGGTGCAATGGGACACTGTGACAGAAACCAGAGTGCATGGAAAAGCCATTTACCTTCCTGCCACAGCTGTACCTATTTATCTACTTGCACTGGCATGCTTTCGAACTGCTAGGTTGGCAGGAGCTGGGATAGAGCAATGGGAGCTCACCCTGTCGAGGGGATTCAAACTGCCAACCTTCTGATCAGCAAGCCCAAGAGGCTCAGTGGTTGAGACCACAGTGCCACCCACGCTGCACTGCAGGGGGCACCACAGCAATGTTGTAGAATGAACCACGAGAGGCAGGGCTGTTGAATTTTAGAGTTGCACAGGGCGTCACTGAAATTTGGGAGCCCAAAGTCTACCATCCCCGCAACCCCCGAAACACAGCTCAGTGCTCTCCTGCACCTCAGTGAGTAATTTGGTTCTCACAAAGCCTCTAGGCGATGCACAGCCTCAAAGGAAAGGCACAGAGAGGCTTGCAAGTGACTTTCTTCCTTCTACGCTCCTCGCGAAATGTGCTCTGGAGGTACCCGTTAAAAATGCATAATTGTCCTTGCCGCCGCTACGGTTAAATATTTGAACAAGGGGAAAGAGGCTTTAATTAAACGGTGAACTAACAGTGTACTTGTGTTTTCAATCTCCTTTTAGTCGTGGAAAAGGCAAGCCGAGGACTTAATTAACACCGCGAGAAGCGAGCTGTGTTAGAACTTGTAAGGAAAAGAGAGAGAGACGCTTGTTAATGTGAGCTGTCCCCAGCCGGGGTGGGCTGTACGTGGCTTTTGTTTCCTGCATGGCAAAAGCACTGGGACTGATTAAAGGAATAGCAGCAGGTGGTGCTTCCCTTAAATCAGGGAAACTGAGGCCCAGGACCTGCAGCTGTGCAAGGAAGGCAGGAACCAGGACCTGGGGCAGGCGGGCAGCGTCAGAAAGACCTGCTGCCCCAGCTAGGCGTTCACCAGTCACTGGGGCAGCTATGAAGACAGGGATGCAGGAGTACTCCTGACACCTCTCTGCACCCGTAACAAACTACAGCTCCCAGAATCCTTTGAGGGAAACCATAGCTGTTTAAAGTGGCATCATAGTGCTTTAAATGTGTTGTGTGGGTGCAGCCAGAAACCCCTACCTTATGGAGTATCCATTCTAAAACCAATCCCTGAAAACAGTGATTGTTAGTTAAACGACTCTGGGAATAGTAGCTTTGTAAGAGGACTAGGAAGGCCTTACAACTCTCAGCACCTTTAACAAACTGGGGGATTCTCTGGGGGAAGCCACAACTGTTTAAAGTGCAACCATAGTGCTTTAAATGTCCAGTGTGAATGTGGATCTCGACCAGCATTCTGTTCTCACAGTGGCCAACCGGGTACCTCTAGGAAGCCCAAAAAGGGACGCGGGTGACACTGTGGTCTAAACCACAGGGTGGGCACCACCACTGAGAAGGCCTTCTGCTCTAAATTGTAGGGTTGTACACACACATTCTGATTTGGGAACCCATTTGGGGTCTGGATCAGTGCAGACCAGTTCTGACCCATCACAGAATCAAATGTGGATCGTTATCTGTACATTTCAAGTTTCTGAAAATCCCATCTGCTTGCAGCACTTGCTGCACATCTGTTGCCATGCAGGATGTCAGGTGTGGGATCTCAAAGGAACAATTGGAAGATTAAAGTACGCTCCCAATAGTTTGTTGGCTGGAATAAGGCGCAGACCCACCAGCCGATCACTTGATGGACTGCAGTTTGCTCAAGGAGTGGGAAGACATTTCCAGTTCCTTCTCCCAATGCTGCTCTTTGAAACTCTGAAAATAGGTATCCAAGGAGCAGTGAGGGGCTGTTTGAAAGCCCTTTTGGAAACAGCCCTGCCCTACTCTGATTCAAAGGTTTAAGGATCAGGGTAGTGCTGTTAGGAAAAGAGGTTTCAAGCAGCTCCATGCTGCACTTTGACGTTCCAACGATCAGGGCTTCAAAGTGCAGCAACACCCGGCATCAGGTGATTGACGGGTGGGTGGCCCCACCCACCTGTCAATTTGGGGTCACTAGGAGGGCAGAGATTAAGATCTGCTGCTTCTTACTGGAAAAGATTGCTCATCATCCCTCCATTACATTAAAGTAAATTATTATTGGGGGAAACC
Source organism: Podarcis raffonei (assembly GCF_027172205.1). Classification (NCBI taxonomy): domain Eukaryota; kingdom Metazoa; phylum Chordata; class Lepidosauria; order Squamata; family Lacertidae; genus Podarcis; species Podarcis raffonei. The sequence continues at coordinate 46,372,883 of NC_070615.1, read as the reverse complement.
TACAATGTGAAAATGGGCAATGGTCCCAGTTTCTGCAGAGTAACACCTCTACTCTTATAAAATATGCTTTGCAATTTTATCTTGATTACAATAATAATAAAAAGTGACCTCTTGGTTTTTAAATCAGGGAAGGAAACTGAATGATGGAGCATCGTAGCTGTGAGTCCTGGAAGACCTGCTCCCTGCCTTGCAGAACTTTTTTCACCTGGCTTGGGAGGGCAGGACTCTGACTGACTCCAGCTACAAAAACTGAGGCTGATGAACGGACTCCAGCTGGGGTGTTGTTCAGGGTTTCTTTTGTTTTCTTGTGTTGCAGAGAGGGGTTGTTGAGGTCGTTTCTTTGAATCTTTATTTTAGATATTGTTATGATTTGTGTGGAAATTGTTCAGTCTAGTTGTGCATTTTTAAATGTTTCATTTATTGCTTATGGCTACTTTTGTTATGTTGTCGTTACGTGTTTTGTTCATGTTGTGAAAATAATGTTCCATCATGCATCGTATTAGGGGAAATTGCTTTGCAAACAAGTGTACATTAGGCCAAAATGTGTATCTTAGAAAAACTCAGCATTAAAATCCTGATTCATTTTCATGAGGGCTTCTTATTAAAACACCAACTGCAAACTGAGGTGGAGATGTTGAGAACTGAACTTGGTATCAGGAAGTTGAGAAACGAGAACCATGAGCTTCATCCGTCCATCTCTCCTGGGAGGAGCTTGACTTAGAAATAAAAGGTTCTATGATTTCACATGGTTTCATTGTCAAGGCACTGCAAGTCCACCCTTTGCTAGCGGCTGAGCAATTAAACCGCTTCCAAACTTCCCTGCAGAATTCCTCTGCCATTCAGCACCTGTATTAATGCAACACGCAGTTGCTTCAATCCACAGAGATAAAACTGACTAGCGGCACCGACTTTAATTTTGCTTTGAGAAAGCAATTTCGGGCGAGGTTATGCAGCAAACCGGAAATTGGCTGCTGGAGGGGGAGAGAGACGCCAAACAGATTCAATTAAGATGATTGGCAAGCCGGTCCTGGAGGGGGAAGCTGCCAAACTCCATCACAAACTGGCGCTGGGGTGAGCAAAGGAGACTCTGCCCCCCAGGGGTGGGGAACGAGAAAGGATTGGGCACTTTGAAAGTTCAGAGAAAGGGGCGGCTGTCCGCTGGAGTATGGAGGCAGGAGGAGCTGTGAGATGGCTGCGGAAGATGGGAGGGCTGGGAGAAAACTAAAGCAGCCAATAGGAACAGAAGGGGAAGCAGGGAGAGGAGGGCAGAGGGCAAAAGACAGAGCCAGCATTAGAGAGTACCCATTACAATTGGTAGGGTGGAAGGCAGGAGGGCGACAGTAGGTGGCGCCAGAGCAATGATAGGCTGAGCTAGAGCCAATCACAGGAAGATCAACTAATTCTAGTTTTGTCCTCCTCCTGCTGCCTGCTAAGTTCTACAACGAGGCCACATTCACACCATTCATTAAGAACACTAGGCTTCCATTTTAAACAGTCATGGCTTGCCCCAGAGAATTCTGGGAGCTGTGGTTTGTTAAGGGTGCTGAAAGTTGCTAGCAGATCCCTCCTTCCTCTCACAGAGCTACAACTCCTGGAGTTTCCTGTGAAGAGGGATTGATTGTAGAACCAATCTGAGAATCATAGCTCTGGGAGGCAGCCTCCTGACGACGCTCAGAACCCTTAATTTTTAATGTTCGAATCCCCGACGGGGTGAGCTCCCGTTGCTCGGTCCCTGCTCCTGCCAACCTAGCAGTTCAAAAGCACGTCAAAGTGCAAGTAGATAAATAGGTACCGCTCTGGCGGGAAGGTAAACGGCATTTCCGTGCGCTGCTCTGGTTCGCCAGAAGCGGCTTAGTCATGCTGGCCACATGACCCGGAAGCTGTACGCCAGCTCCCTCGGCCAATAAAGCGAGATGAACCCCAGAGACAGCCACGACTGGACCTAATGGTCAGGGGTCCCTTTACCTTTAATGTTTTACAATTTTTTATGTGCTGTAAGATGCCCAGAATGGCTGGAGAAAACCAAGCCAGATGGGCGGGGTATAAATAATAAAATTATTCTTATTCTTAACTACAGCTCCCATCATTCTTTGGGAGGAATTCATGACTGTTTAAAGTGGCCTTACTTTAAATGTATGGCCTGAGACTCAGGAGGAAGAAGCTGATCGGCTGGGGGCTGCCTGGGGGCAGGCTAAGTTTGGTGGTGTGATGCCCCATACACACCAGTGGACCTGGAGTAGAGATCTAAGGGGCTACAAAGCCCCATAATTTATGGGTAGGTAGGGACCACGCTGGCGACCCACAAACTCCTTTGAAACAGCCAGAAACATTACACTGTCGCTCTCTAGTAATACATCATTTTGCTAGTGCTCCTAATGATGTGTAAGACGCTTCATAATCACTCAGTAATTATTATGAATGAGTGAGAGAATCTATCCTTAGCTGGCCTCCTCTGTTCCTAGGCCCCTCCTGCTTCAGGCAACTCCTTCCCTAGGCTGCCATGCCTCCGTTTCTCTCTGCTTTACTCGAGCAGCTCAGCTTAGTTAACAGCAGCTAAAATGAGGATTTTGGGGGATTCCGTTTTAAATGGATTTCTACATGGAATTTGGTGATTTCGACCCAAACAACCTTTTCCTGCTTCGGACAACTCCTTGCACCGAGGGCTTGATGGCGTCAAAGTTTGCATGCATTTTTAAAAGCCTAATTACATGCAAAATGATTGTTGGAAGAAACAAAATAGGATATTTTTAAAAAAGAAATTTGGAGGGGGGGGGGATTGAAAGAAGCCTGGTGTTGGCCTTGTTGTTTGCCAGTATGTCAAGGGTTGTCAGAGACCGTGTTGAGGAGGGCTGCACAGATAAGGAATGGTTGGAGCCTCTCCCTCTCCCTGCTCCTGATCAGGATTCTGAATCTTCCCAGGAGCAGGAGGACAGTATAGATTTGGAACAGTGGTTCGCAGAAGGGCATAGTTCATTAGATAAAAGTTGGGAAGAACTGGGTGGTGAACAGCTAGGAGAAGAAGAACCGGGGCGGGGGGAGAGTGTTAACTGACTCTCTCTCCCTTGGAAGCCTACATCTGCCCAGCCCAAGGTCAGAAAGCAAAGTGGTTGCGAGATCAGGTTGCAAGATGAGAAAGTGACTTGGGTGACTTGGGGGGAAGTGGGTGTAAACCTTAACTGGGAGCACCTTTACTCTGAGAATAGACTCTTTGTTCTTTCACTGTGATCATTAAAAATCTCTTTAAATGGCAAGAGACTATTTTTCCTTGATTCTGTTTCTCCAAGGACAAAAGAAGGGAGGAACTGCTAGCCCAAAACCTGACAAGGGCACTCCCCCACCAAAGGAATGTGGACAGCAGACAGCAAACTTTTGATTGTCAAAGATGACTCTTACAGCAGCTCACACACCAGTCTAGTGCCTAGGCAGCTATTCTCAGGTCTTCTACGGAGCAGTTGCAGCAACAGGGGATCACTTGCCATCCATTAGTTTATGTACCTTCCCCTGATGAGCTGAACACACACAGTTGGAGACTGAGCCTGCATGGACGCTGCCTCTGCTCTTCCCTTTTCAGTCCCCTCCTGGTTCTGGGAGACAGCAGTGCAGGAAAGGGTGAGGACGCACCTTCACTTGTCTGACTTGCCTCTTCCTCTGACCCATCCTGTGCTCCACCCTTCAATTCTCGAACCTGCCTCATTGGAACAAGACCTTCTGGAAAGGGTTACTGTGAGCACTACAACTGAGCTGCTTTGGTTAACTGCACTAACACATTTTTTACTACTACTACTACTACTACTACTACTACTAATATATTTATACGCCGCCCATCTGGCTGGTTTTCCCCAGCCACTCTGGGCAGCTCCCAACAGAATATTAAAAATACAATAAAACAGCAAACATTAAAAACTTCCTTAAACAGGGCTGCCATCAGATGTCTTCTAAAAGTCAGATAGTTGTTTATTTCTGATGAGAAGGCATTCCACAGGGCGGGAGCCACCACCAAGAAGGCCCTGTGCCTGGTTCCCTGTAACCTCACTTCTCGCAGTGAGGGAACCGCCAAAAAGCCCTCAGCACTGGACCTCAGTGTCCAGGCAGAACGATGGAGGTGGAGACGGTCCTTCAGGTATACTGGGCCCAGACTGTTTAGGTCTTTAAAGGTCAGCACCAACACTTTGAATTGTGCTCAGAAACGTATTATTGCTGACCTATGCTTGACTCCAGCTCCTGACACTCCAGTTCCCATACTCCATTGGCTGTGTTTGCTAGGCTAATGACAGTTGCATTTCCGTGACATTTGGGGGACTGAAGGCTCCCTGCACCTGCTCTAACTCAAGAGGAACACAAAGAACTGCCTTTTGCTGAGTCAGTATCACTGGACAGTCTAGCTCAGCATTGTCTATGATGGCAACAGACCTCTGGTGTTTTGGACAACGGTCTGACCCATGGGTAGGGAGACTAAGGCCCAGGGGCTGAATCCAGCCCAACTGCCTTCTAAATCTGGCCCATGGATGGTCCGGGAACCAGCGTGTTTTTACATGAGTAGAATGTGTGCTTTTATTTAAAATACATCTCTGGGTTATTTGTGGGGCATAGGAATTTGTTCATTTTTTTTCCCTTTCCAAAATATAGTCTGGCCCCCCGCAAGGTCTGAGGGACCATGGACCGGCCCCCTGCTGAAAAGGTTTGCTGACCCCTAGTGACCTGTCCCCACCTGAAAGTGCTGGGGATCTTTTGCATGTGAAGCAGGTGTTACAACCCCTTCCTTCTGTCTGAACACCCTTCCACGATGTAAATTTGTGCATTGACAAATCACTCCCCACCAGCAAATCTGATATTGCACCGCAATATTGATGATTAGCATGGGGGAAAAAAATCTATTAAGGGAAAGTGGGCAAAGGTTTTGCAAATGGCTCCAATGTCCGCTTCTCATCTCTCTGCTGAGCTGGCCCTAACAGGAGGCTTGTAATATCTCTCGAGGCAAGTTTGGACGGAAGCGGGAGAGGGCACAGAGTAATTGCCGTGTTATTCTTGGTGAGTTTACAGAGCCCTCCATGTGGATTCCTGGAGGCTGTGTTATCTGCATTTCTCGTCCTTTCCCCTTTCGAGGGCACATTGATCTGGCTAACGAGTTCCAATCAGGGAATAAAGGTTCATTCTTTCTCCTGTGCCGAGCAGCTAATTCTGCCTTCAGCGATAACTTCAGAAATCCGGCGGTGAATTTAATGGATTTGCTCCTGACCCAAGCTCTCCGGTTGCAGGGGAAAACAAAGAAACTTGACTTCTGCTGTATTCCCAGGCAGTAGCAACCCCTGGAAGAGTTATTCCTCACTATTTCACAGAGACATATCTCACTCTCCAAAAATCATCATAGCCTTTCCTCTCTGGACTGAAGGACACATTTGCATGTCTCAGGGATACGGCTGCAGTTTCTCCCAGGCAGAGCAAAAATCCCCCAAACCCTCTTCACCTAGAAACCTAGCATGTCAGGGATAAGGTGAGGCTAAGGAGAACCCTATAGGGATGCAGGTGGCGCTGTGGGTTAAACCACAGAGCCTAGGACTTGCCGATCAGAAGGTCGGCGGTTCGAATCCCCATGATGGGGTGAGCTCCCGTTGCTCGGTCCCTGCTCCTGCCAACCTAGCAGTACGAAAGCATGTCAAAGTGCAAGTAGATAAATAAGTACCGCTCCAGCGGGAAGGTAAACGGCATTTCCGTGCGCTGCTAAGGTTTGCCAGAAGCGGCTTAGTCATGCTGGCCACATGACCCGGAAGCTGTACGCCGGCTCCCTCCGCCAATAAAGCGAGATGAGCACCGCAACCCCAGAGTCGGCCACGACTGGACCTAACGGTCAGGGGTCCCTTTACCTTTACCTTTTAGGGAGAACCCTTCTTCCTGACATGCTCACATTCTAGTTGCAGAGGATTTTTTTTTTTAAAAAAAGTATGGAGGTACATTCAGCCATGTGAACTGAAGTCTGAAGAAGGTGGGCAGATATGAAAGAGGACAGGACTTCTGCTGTTTTAGCAGCTATGCGGAAGAGGAAATGGTCACAAATGCAAGACCTGCTGAAGTCCCCTCTTGTCAGGGGTTGGATTGAGGAGAAATGGTGGGAGCTACCCCCTCCTTTTCTGAACCTTCCCAAGGGCAGGAGGACAGTATTGATTTAGAAGAGTGGTTTGCAGAGGGGCATAGTCCAGAGGGGGAAAGCTGGGAAATACTGGGTGAGGAACAGCTAGAGGAGGAAACACCAAGAGAGAGACAGCTGGCAGATTCAGTGACCTTGGAAAGCATTCCTGACCCCCCTTTGCCTAAGACTAGACGGGCTCTGAGAGTGATAGAACAGAAAGTGCAGAGGCAACAAGCTCAGAATACCCAATGTAGGAGTGATGTAGATTAATGGGGATGGAGGGGGTAAAACTTTACTGGGAGCAATGCCATTTCTAAATAAATAATCATTCCTTTGTCTCTCGCTGTGATTATTAAAGAACTTATCTGGTAAGAACGCTCCTTTCATTTGATCTGCTTATTTACTGCCACCCGGGGAGGAATCCGACTCTCCGAAGTCTGACACCTCTCCTATGTCCTTCTTTGAACTTCCAACAGAGGTTGGGTGTCCATCCATCAGGGATTCTTCAGTTATGATCCCTGCATTGTGAGGGGTCAGACTAAATGAACCTTGAGGTCACCTTCCTACTCTACAATTCTGATTCTATCTCCATCACTGTTGATTCTATTATCAGTCGTCTCCTGCGATGAACATCTAGGCAACTTGAGAAGCAGGATGCTGCGTGAGATGGGTCTTTGGTCTGATCTAGCCGGACTCCAAACGAGGGCCCCATCTCTCCCAGCACAAATAACGCAGATCAACAGCTGACGGATGATAAATCGCTCCTCATCACATATTCATGAGGCTTGATTTATCATGCTAATTAGCCAAAGCCTTTGCCGCATCTTGGCATGCAGAGAGCAGAAGTAACCCTTTTGTCTCCATGTTCTGAACCAGCCATGGAAGGGGAAGGACTGAGGAGGACCAGGCTTGGGGCAGAGCCCAGGGAGAACACGCTCCCTCTCCCCACACAATTCATTATGTGAAGCCCAGGGCAGGCCGCAACAACAGGACAACCACCAAGAACTTGGACGGATGCTCAAGGAAAGGGAGAGGTCGTTATTTACTGCGGTGGACTACAGATCATAGCAGGGCGAAGGCGAAGTAAAGGAAGGCTGATCTGTGCACGAGATTAGAAACAGACGCTGCGGCATCTGATAAATAAATGAGAATGGGATGGTGAAAAGCCATAAAAGTGGAGGCAATGAGAAAGAACATGCTACAGTTGTTCACAAGTGTTTGCCAGTTTTAAAATGTCTGGCTCAAAGAAAGAATGAGAGATAGAGATAGAGAGAGAGAGAGAGAGAGAGAGAGAGCGCGAGAGAGAGCGAGAGAGAGCGAGAGAGAGAGAGAGAGAGAGAGAGAGAAAGTTTGAGTGTTGAGCAGGATAATCCAATGTTCAACACACTGCAAAGTGGCCTCAGATAAGCTACCATTTTGCAGCCTCAGTCTCTGTTTATACATATAAAAATAAAACTGGACTATCCTTACAGGCTTGTTTTGGGGGTTACTGAGAGAACTGTATCCTGGGAAGGAAAACAACCTGCCTCCTCTAGCCTTTGTCCCCTGGTCTCAGCCCCCATCCCATTCCATTTCAGCTTGCTACCGAAACACATCGAGGCTTCAAAATTCACATGCTTCTCTGAACTTTGAGACGCAGTTCTCCAACAAAAGAAGGCATGGATCTGTCCCTGTCTAGCCACGGCTAAGGAGGAACGAATCTGTCAGTTTGGGTTTCTTCAAATTTCTCGTTTTTTCCAATCTTAAATTCAGTTCTCCATATTTCCACAGCAGTTACACACATACACACACAATTTAGAAGTCCTTGTGAAAATTCATCAGCATTTCAGTGCAAATGTCTTCTAGCACACTCTTTTTTGTATGCAGCTTTGCCCAAGATACACAACAGTGCAAAGCAATTTCCCCGCATACAGTGAATTCCTGTATGCTACTTTCACTAATGCATGCCTTTCTATGGACACTGTACCCTGGTGTATACACATTTTTGCACTCATCACTTGGCTGGAGAACTGCATTGCAAAATTCAGAGGATTTTGAATTTCAAAGGGTGGTTGTCTGTTACTTATCCCTATTGATTGCATTTTATATCTCACCGAAGGAACACATCATTCTCCCCTAGCCACATTACCCTCACAACAACCTTGTGAGGTAGGTTAGGATGAGAGTTGGTGACTGGCCCAAGCTCACCCAGCAAACTTCAAGGCTGTGGGGGGGATATGAACCCTGGTCTCTCTCCTAGGTCCTAGTCTGACCCCTGTAACCAGTAGCCAGTGTGGTGTAGTGGTTAAGAGCGGTGGACTTGTAATCTGGTGAACCGGGTTTGCTTCCCTGCTCCTCCACATGCAGCTGCTGGGTGACCTTGGGCTAGTCACATTTCTCTGAAGTCTCTCAGCCCCACTCACCTCACAGAGTGTTTGTTGTGGGGGAGGAAGGGAAAGGAGAATGTTAGCCGCTTTGAGACTCCTTAGGGTAGTGATAAAGCGGGATATCAAATCCAAACTCTTCTTCTTCTCTTAGCACACATCTTGGTTTGCGTGTTGTTTTGGGAAGTGCTCAGCTCATAAGCCTTTAAATGCGACAGGGATGGGATTCCTCCCTGGTCAAGTCCCCTTCCCCAACCTCGCAGGAACAGACGTGGGTATAACTGCGGCCTTCTCTGCCTAAGAAGACGTCTCCGTTGACGAGTTAATCAAGTCCTCTACGAGCCGCGTCCTGTTTGCCATCTGCAAGGTGGGAATCCTCTTCAGACGCGTCCCCTGCTGATACAGCAAATGCGCTGGAGAAAGCTCCAGGCAAGCGTGGCGAGAGAGAGGCGTGACAAGAATGCCCAAGATGGGCAAAAAATAAAATAAAATAGCGGGTTGCTCACCTTCCCTTCCTCCCTCCCTCTCTCAGCTGGAGGAAAAGATTACAGGGAGGAGGGAGAAGAGAGCTTCTGAACATTGCTAAAGGAACAGTCAGCGGTAACAGGAGTTCTCCGTGTTATTTCGATTGCTCCCCTCGGCAGAGGGCAGAGGAGAACTCATCCCCACCCCTCGACTTACTGCTGCCAGAAGTTCACAACGACCTCTGGGTGGTGCGTGTGTGTCGTGAAACAGAGCACATGCATATCAACCAGCTTAGAGGGATGCAGGGGCCAGTTTGGAGGGAGGAAGGGCCCTGTCTCATCCTGCCACCTAATGGCTTAGAGATCCATGTTTACGTTTGAATTATGAGTCAGTGGAGCTTCCATGTTCCAAGGCATTGTATCTCTGAGGGCTAGGTAATGGGATAAACTCTAGGGACGCAGTGATGCTTTCATGCCTCATTTGCGAGCTTCTCAAAGACACTTAGTTAGTCCTGCTGGAGTTGTGAGGAGGTGAACCTTTGACCTACCCAACAAGCTGGCTCATTCTCTCTCTCTCTCTCTCTCTCTCTCTCTCTCTCTCTCTCTCTCTCTCTCCTCTCCCTCTCTTTCTCTCCCCAGGTGCCCATCTCTCTCTACTTTACATTTAAATCCCACACTGCATTCACAAACACCCACAAGGTGGCTATATTTAATGTACAGTCACACCTTGGGTTACAGATGCTTCAGGTTGTGTTTTCTTCAGTTTACAAATGCTCCAAAACCCAGAAGTACCGCAACGGGTTACTTCCGGGTTTTGGAGGTTGCGCTTGCGCAGAAGCGCCAAATCACAACTTGCGTGTGCGCAGACGTGCCACTGCGGGTTGCGAATGTGCATCCCGTAAAGATCACATTTGCAACCCGAGCGTCCACTGTACTTACATTGGATGGAAGAAATGATTTTTTAAAAACACATATGGTATCAACATGATGATGTAATAGACAGAGCTTGACCAATTCGGTGACTTTGGGTCCTTATATTATGTTTAAGAACAGAAGAGGAGCCTGCAGGATCAGGCCAATGGGCCATCTCCTCCAGCATCAGGCTATGTTTCTGGGTATGTTTAGACTGGAGAAGAGGAGACTGAGAGGAGATATTGAGGCATCTGATCAAGGCCTGTATTTTAAAAATGAGCTTAAAGATGTTTTTATGCCAGGCAGAAGACCAGCTGGCTAAAAGACTGGCAGATGTTTATCCTCCTGGACAAAGGCCACCCTGATTTATTTATAGCAGGAGCCAAAATTCTCAAAGTTGTAAAAAGGGAATTACAGGCTGAGAGCAAAGGTTACTAGGTTACTGACCCTACAGAATACAATCAAGCTGCAAAAGCACTAATTAAGAGTTGGTAAATAGTAGGATTCATTGTTTAACAAAATATAATACCATGTGTCTCCCATTAGAGACTTGAGCCACAGGTTAAAGGGCAAGAGCTAATGGGAAAAGCAGCTGGCCAGGAAAGGGGGGTTGCTTTTGGAAAGTGTTTTTTACTAAGTTCCTTTTTTACTTAGAAAAGGCCTTTGGTTTAAAAATCTATATATGTTATGTATGAAATATATTGGCTTAAATGTAATTATGCAAAGGATTTAGAAAGTAAGAAATGTTAGATTCTTATGTTAGATTCTTATTTCATAGAATCATAGAATCATAGAGTTGGAAGAGACCACAAGGGCCATCGAGTCCAACCCCCTGCCAAGCAGGAAACACCATCAGAGCACTCCTGACATATGGTTGTCAAGCCTCTGCTTAAAGACCTCCAAAGAAGGAGATCTTTCATTGATGGTGTGTGAGAATGTGAACCCAAGATCTCTGACCTCTGTTTAAGATAAAAATTTAAAACCATTAGCCATCTGTTTTGGAGGGCAAAAGGGCAAGAAGGGCAAGAGGCGATCTGGTAATTAAGGTGCCTTGTTGAAGCAAATGTAAGATATATGGCTACTTGCTTGCCATTTATAGATAGAAGGAAATATAGCTCTTTGCCTCCCATAAAAGGTAATAGGAAATGGGTGTATCTTTTATGATTGGTTCTAGCAAACAGCCAATAGGAATTTCAACCAGGCTGATTGGACAGAGGCAGCCAAAGGAGGAGCAAGGGGGCTGGGCTGAGGAAATATAAGTGCTGGCCATCAGGGCTGGAGTGGGCAGAGCTTTGGTAACCATATACCACTGTGTCTCTCATTTATTTGTCTGACAAATAAATTATTATTTTAATTTCTCTATTGCTGCGTTGAATATTTCATTCCAGCTAAGCGTTAACCACAAGCAGGGTGCTACAATATAATAACCATCTTCAAATATCACATAGAAGAGGGAGCAAGCTTGGTTTCTCCTGCTTCGGAGGGCAGGACCTGAGCAAATGGCTTCAAGTTACATGACTAAACATCAGGAATAACTTTTTGAAGGCACGAGCTGTCTGACAGGGGAACGGTTTCCTTCTTCCTTGGAAGTTTTTAAGCAGAGCTTGGACGGCCATTCATCATGGATGCTTCAGCAGATATTCCTCCATTGCAGAGGGCTAGAATAGATGACTCTTGGGCTCCTTTCCAACTCTACGATTCCATGATTCTATGATCTCGAGCTCTTGGTGGCCAACCACATGTTGGGGGGGAACCCACAAGCAGGATTTGAGGAGAAGAAGAAGAGGGGTGCAGTAGGTGCGGTCCGCCCCAGGTGTCATCCCTGAGGGGGGTGACATCGCTATGCCGCCCCCTGGGATGCTCGCAGTGGGCGGTGCCCCTGCGGGCAGCTAGCCCCGCCCTGGGGTGCACACAGCTCCACCTCTGCCCCTGACAACCTTCTCCTCCATTAATTTTTCCAATCCACTTTTAAAGCCATCTTGGTTGGTGCCCATAAACTGCCTCTTGTGGGAGTGAGTTCCATAGTCTAACTATGCAATGAGGGAAGAAGTGCTTCCCTTTATCTGCCCTGAAGCTTCTCACATTCAGCCCAAGAGTTCTAGTGTTAGGAGAGATGGAGAATTTCTCCATCCACTTTCTCCAGCTGCCTTCTCTTTCTCTCTCTCTCTCTCTCTCTCTCTCTGTGACATGCACTCCAGCACCGCCCTCAAAAAACCCATCTACTTATGACTATTTTTTGCTTTTGATTGGGGAACTTTTCTCTAAAGTGTTGCCAACTGTTTATCTCTCTTTTCAACCCCCAGGCAAAGATGTCCTCACTTAGAGAAATGACAATACAAAGAGGGGGGACTGTGGTGGTGCATGATAGATAGCGGCTTATGAAATTGTGAGTAGTGCAGAAAGAGCCTGTGATTCAGGGAACATTATTCACCCTGTCTCAAAAATAGAAGCCCCGGGGGCTCTCTGCTGAAATTGGCAGTGGCAGCTCAATCCCACAACACACATCTTGACTTGAGGAACCCGTTGTCACAGGATGTTGCGATGGCCACCAGCCGAAATGTCTTCGAAATGAGATATGATGAATGTGCAGTAGGGGCTGGGTCTGCAAACCTCTACCAGCTGTGTGCGATCACCGAAAGCAGAGATCTTATTAATATCAATCTGTTTCTGGTCCTTGTTGCTTTTGAATGCAGTGGGTGGTGGGGTTTGCTAGATGGAAGGTTGGTGATGCAAAAATAAACAAACTAGCAAGTCTTCCATGTAGAAAGCTAGCCTGTCAGGGCTGCAACCCTGGCTCCTGACCCCCTAGTTTTCTATGTGCAGGCTTCTTTTTTTTTTTTTGCACGACAGAGCAGGCATTTCCTGGAGAGTCACTGTCAGTCAGTGAGACAACACTGAGTTACATAGACTTGTGACCTGAATCTGTATTCGCCACCTGACTTTGTTCCCTGTTCTTATGGTAAAGAGCTGTAGCTCAGGACCCAAGTTACACCACGGACATCTCCAGCTTGCAGAGCTGGGAAACATTGCATCCCAAGACAGTATTTGGTGAGTTAGGGACTTCCCTTGCATGCAAAGACAGTGTCACGGTCCAGTCTACAGGCGATCGAAGTCCCAGCTGAGGATGTTGGGACCGGGGGCAAGATGGTGGGGTGGGAGCAGGAACGAGAGTCCAGAAGCCAGGGGTCCAAGGGTCAGGAAGCAGGGAGTCACGAAGTCAAGGGTCCAAGGGTTGAGAAGCAAGGAGTCAAGAAGCCGAGGATCAGGAAGCAAGAAGCCAAATGCAGCAAGGCAGGAAACAAGTTGTTGTGGCAAAGATCTGAAGGGAAATGCTGACCTTATATCCCTTCCCGGCTCTTGCCACCAGGTGGCCTCACCTGTGCGGCCGTGCCTTGCCTCTCCAGAAAAAACTTAGGAAGGCCCCTGTCCTGCGAAGCCCTACTAGTCACAGGGCCTGGCTCCTGCACGCACTCCTGACAGACAGGCTCTGGCAGATTGAGCGGACGAGATCAATAGTGGGTCCAATGATCAAGAATTTAGTTTCTGCATGTGCTGTAGAGGGCAGTGAGGGGCAGATGGGGCTCATCCACCAGGGAAGGCAGCCCATCTAGGAGAAGGAAAACTCCGATCCTAAACCCCCGCTGCTTTGCAGGATATCTTCAGGAGAAGTAAAGGCTGAGGAGTAAGCTACACAAATCCTGAGGGGAGTCCCTAAGGCAGTTGGATGGCACCTTGTCAGCCTCCTTCCAGCAACTCCTGCAGCCAAGCTGGTGTCAAACGTCTTGCTCTGCTTTCCTTTGGACCACATCAGCCAGGCCAAGAGGGGGTGGGGTTTGTTGTCTGGACATGCCAGGACCTCCATACTTGCACACTGGGGAGGTCCCTTTGGTGCTACTAATACAGAGGTTCAACTTCACATTCGGAAGCATACTCCATTGTCTCTGTAATGACGGATGCCAACAACTGGGCTAGATGAACAAAACTGGGATAAAGGGACTAGTGGCATGGCTCGGTATAAGTAGTCTTCCTATGAAAGTCCCCTTGGAATGATGCAGGCATATCATAGAATTTGTGGAATTGGAAGGGACAAGGGTCATGTAGTCTAACCCCCTGTAATGCAGGAATATATTGCCCAACATGGGACTCTGTCACGGTCCGTTCTACGGGTGATCGAAGGCCTGACTGAGGACGTTGGGACCGGGGGAAAGATGGCGGGTGGGAACAGGAAAGAGAGTCCAGAAGCTGAGGTCCGAGGATCAGGAAACAAGAAGCCAAATGCAGCAAGGCAGGAAACGTGTTGCTGTGGCAAAGAGCCAAAGGGAAATGCTGACCTTATATCCCTTCCTGGCTCTTGCTACCAGGTACAGTGAGACGCGGGTGGTGCTGTGGGTTAAACCACAGAGCCTAGGGCTTGCTGATCAGAAGGTTGGCAGTTTGAATCCCCGTGACGGAGTGAGCTCCCGTTGCTCGGTCCCTGCTCCTGCCAACCTAGCAGTTCGAAAGCATGTCAAGGTGCAAGCAGATAAATAGGTACCACTCCAGTGGGAAGGTAAGCGGCGTTTCCATGCTTTGCTCTGGTTCTCCAGAAGCGGCTTAGTCATGCTGGCCACATGACCCAGAAGCTGTACGCCGGCTCCCTCGGCCAGTAAAGCGAGATGAGTGCCGCAACCCCAGAGTTGGCCACGACTGGACCTGATGGTCAGGGTTCCCTTTACCTTTACCATGAGTTACCAAGCGGCCTCACCTGTGCGGCCACACCTTGCCTCTCCAGAACAAACTCAGGAAGGCCCCAGTCCTGCGAAGCCCTACTGGTCAGAGGGCCTGGCTCCTGCACGCACTCCTGACACTCAAACCTATGACCCTGTGATTAAGAGTCTTGTGGTCTCAGCAGAATGCTCCCTGGTTGGTCTCCTCCCATGACCTGCTTCCACCCTGGGGTCCTCACCGTAAGGAGCAGCTGGGCCTGAGCTCCCATTTTAAGTTACCTCTGGGATTCAGTCTGACACTGTCTGGGGCATCATGTTGAGTTAAAATGGGGTCAGACCCAGCCACCCAGCACAGTGCAGTGTCGAGTCCTGCCAGGGCTTTGAGCGGCTGCTTGATGCCGACGTGCGATGCCGCTCAGCCTGCATTCAGCGGCAGCCAAGCGGTGAACCGGCCATGCAAAGTGTGAACTGGCTCTTTGCGGATGTTTAGAGATGGCAACAAGGATCGATGGTCGCAAGCTGCAGAACAGGACGGCTTGCACACATCAGTGCTCATCCGGAGAGAGCGCATTTCCTTGCATCACGTCCCGTGTGGAGTGTCGTCGGGATAAATTTTTACTGACGGCGGGGTGTTCGACAAGCAAATCGCACTTAGGAGAGCAGAGAGGACGGCCGTGAGGCACACAGGACTTTTGACAGCACCGAGAAGTCTAAAGCCCTTGTATTCACAGCTGAAGCCAATCTCTAGGCAGGTTAGCCTATGACCAAACAAAGTGGTAGAGTCTGGAAACAGCAGAGTGGACTCTACCAAGCATGGGGAAGCCACCTTTTCTTTTTTAAAGGCTCCATTCTTTCTTCATTCTTTCCCCCCTCTAATCACATTGCAAGCAGAACTTTAGCATAACATGGAATGGAACAGCTCTTGCTGCTGTGCTGGATTTTTTTGTTGTCGTTTTACTTATGGGAATGGGCCTTATTATTTTATGTCCACCTTTCCCCCCCAAATGACAACAACACATCACTGTAGAGTGATGGGCAAATCTGTCAGTTTCAGTTACTCATTATTCCATTCTGAATGCTCCACATTTCCACAGCAGTTTGTGAATACTACTACTACTACTACTAATTTATATACCGCCCTATATCCAGAGGGCACTTCACAGAAATTATTATTATTATTATTATTATTATTATTATTATTATTATTAGTCCTAATGCAAATTCAATCCTAGCATACACATTTTGGCAAAGCAATTTCCCTTAGTACAAAGTGCTTTTGTATGTTATTTTCACTAACATGCACTAACATATATATAACCGCATCACCCTAGTACAGAGCTTTTCAGGCTGTGTGTTGTGATACATTAGTGTGTCGGCTGCAATGTGTAGTTGTGTCACATGAATGCTCCCTGCTCTCCTCCCGCGGCTGGAAAGGGCTTAGTTTAACCTCCAGCTTGCTAGTAAAACTGAACTGCTGTGTCACAAAAGGATGCATGTCTAAAAAGTGTGTTACCAACATGAAACATCTGGAAAGCTCTGCCTTAGTATATGTGTTTATTTAAATACAGATCACTTCATGAGAGAACTGCACTGCTAAATTTGAAAAAATGCAAATTTCAAGGGATGGCTGTGTTTCAGCTTGCCATATTTTTTGGGGGGAAGGAGCCAATCCTGTAAGTTCTACTTTTGGTGCAAGCCAAATCAAATTTCTGTGCCACCCCTATCCCTGCATTTAGTAATCTAGCACATATGGGGAGAGGGCGACATTAGAACCATCTCCTTGATGGGCTAGATTACTATAGGCAGGGAGCTTTTCAAGTAGGGGACCTTTCAAAAATAGGACCCACCACCTGAAATGAGTACACTTGAGTACACTACCACCTCATTTTTGGGAAAGTGTAGAGGAGTTTTTGCTTTTCCAATATGTATCTTTTTCCCCCAAGAGGAGGAGGGTTCTATCATCTATCTATATCTACCATCTATCTATCTATCTATCTATCTATCTATCTATCTATCTATCTATCTATCATCTATCTATATCTATCTATCTATCTATCTATCTATCTATCTATCTATCTATCATCTATCTATCTATCATCTATCATCTATCTATCTATATCTATCTATCTATCTATCTATCTATCTATCTATCTATCTATATCTATCTATCTATCTAATCTATCATCTATCTATCTATCTATCTATCATCTATCATCTATCATCTATCTATCTATCTATCATCTATCATCTATCATCTATCATCTATCTATATCTATCTATCATCTATCTATCTATCTATCTATCTATCTATCTATCTATCTATCTATCATCTATCTATCTATCTATCTATCTATCTATCATCTATCTATCTATCTATCTATCTATCTATATCTATCATCTATCTATCTATCATCTATCTATCTATCTATCATCTATCTATCTATCTATCTATCTATCTATCTATCTATCTATCATCTATCTATCTATCTATCTATCTATCTATCTATCTATCATCTATCTATATCTATCTATCATCTATCTATCTGTCTATCTATCATCTATCTATCTATTTATCTATTTATCTATATCTATCTATCGTTTCATAACATTTATAGACTGCTTGATTGTAAAGCACCTCAAAATAGCTTAGAAAAAGAACAAAACAATAAAAATTATTAGTAAAAACAATTAAAACATTCAGAAGATTAAAGCCAGCAATAAACTACACACCTGGGTAGGCTTGTCTAAGCAAAAATGCTTTTAGCAGGTGCCAAAAAGAGGACAATGGAGGGGAGTTCCAGAGTCCAGGTGCTGCCGCAGTAAATAAACAATCTCTTACAAATGCAGATTGGGTATTATGAGACAGACTGAAGCAGTTGAGCGGGTCTATTTGGAGCCAAGTGATCTCGCAGCTCAACTGGTCCCAAACCATTAAGGGCTTTGTATACCGATAGTAACCCCTTGACCTTGGCCCAGTAGCACACCGGTAACCGGTGAATGTCTCTTTATCGAGCTTCCTGTTTTCATGATCTTGTTATTTCTCACTGAAAGCGTGGCCTTTGCTTCTCCTTACTCTGCTAGTAACGCCAATCAAATTAGGAATTTAGAGAGGTGGGCAATTCACCCAGAGCAGGGCAAGAACAGCGGCTTCATGCCTCCCCCTTAATTACAGCTTCCGTTGCTTTCTCTGAACATCATGTGCAACCGAGGGACCTTAATAACTCACATTTAATTTAGGTCCCCATCTCCTCTCTTTCTTACCCATAATAAGATAATTACTTCCCATAATTTGCCACGGAATGCGCCTGCCTAATAAATAGATGCAAGAGTTAGCCCATTACACAATAAGCGAAGAGCGCTGAAACATGTGTAATTCGTAGGATGACAAGAGCAACGATTAGGCTCTCGGAAACAGAACGAGGCAGGCAAATAAAGATTGGCGCTGAGGATGCTACCCACAAAACAATTCCCCCAGAATCTTCACACACACAATGGGGTAGAACTAACTCTCTTCAAGACCAATTCACACATTGCGTTTTTGTTTTTGCAAGTGCTGCAAGAATGGGTGAATCTCAAACTGGCTTTCCCAGCAGTCAGTCTCTTGAGGTTTACTCCCTGCCCAACCAGCACTGATGTTCTCATCATTTCACATCTAAGCGCTGTCCAGACTCAGACCTGCACAGCTTCAACCAAGTTGTGGCATCACATTCCTTTGAATAAAGAGTTAACTTCACTGATGCCAGGTGCTTTATTGCTGACCTACCCAGTGTCGGATTTATGTATGAGCTAAACAAGCTATAGCTTAGGGCCCCACTCTCTTGGGGCCCCCCAAAAAAATTAAAGGAAAAACACACACACCTGGATGTACATTTCCAAAATATAAGATAAGAAGCAAATAAAATAAAACCTACATACAGCAACAGTGTTTTGTGTTGTGTAGGCTCCTATGATGTAAGTCATGGGCCCCGCCTGCCAGCCTGCTCCCTAAAATATCACTGGTTTGGTCATTTCTATATATAGGGTGCCTACATTCTGCATGGACTGGTTGGATGGCAACATGGGCAAATGGCTTTAGATACCTATTAGGTCAATAAATTACCATATAGCATACATTCAACACAGAAAAACACCGACAATTTGCTGTTGACAAAGGACAGCTGGACATATAAAGGGCCCCATTACCTTCAGTAGCTTAGGGCCTCATCAAACCTAAATCCAGCCCTGGATCTACCTCTGTATCTGGTTCGTGATAGTGGGTAACCTTTTTTTTTTAGGTCAAAGGGCCACATGACCTCATTGGAAGTCCACCAGGGGCCACATGCAAGTCATGGGCAGTGCTGCAAGTAAGAAGTGGGTTGGGTGGAGGCAATGGATATGACTGCCACCTTTGAAGAGCCGGCTGCATTTCAGCCATGCCAAAGTCAGGGCTTTCTACACACACACACACACACACACACACACACACACACGTGTGTCACCTCTCTCCATTCAGGTAAGCAAGAAGCAGTTCAAGGACAATTTCTGCTGGGCAAAACCATGAGGAGGATGCAGACCAGGACTAGCGAGGGGTGTGAATTGGGGGAGGTGGGTGTGGTCTGGAAAGGGGTGTGGCTTGGAGGAGAGTCCCGAGCACTGGATAGAGACCTCTGGAGGGTCACATTTATCCCCTGTGCATGAGGTTATCCACCCTCTTCCCACAGGTTTTACAGTCAACCCTCTCCCTTTCCCCCTTCCTAGTTGATGCAACTGTGTCTTCAACATTTCAGCTAACTCCAAATAACTTTGCACCTAAATAGCATCCCACGTCGAAATTACACAGGGCTGTTTCTATATACACAGGTAAACTCCTCCACACCATCACATCTGCGGATATGTGGCACTGGGGAGAAAGGCGTGCGTGAAGAGAGCATCTGATGCAAGCCGACCCTCATTTCTCCAGTCACGGCCAGCAGAAAATGTGCTCTCTATAAAGCCTCGATTATACTCCATGGCTAAGGGAATGGACACCATTTAATGGCCTGGCAGCTGGCAGGGATGGAGCTAGGTTTTGCTCTGTGTTTTTAAGCAAACAGTCCCAATTTGTGTCTTCCAGACACATACGCAGATCAGAATGCAATTATCCTTCAGGTTCCACATGTCTCAAAAGCCTACAATACAGATCACAGCTCAAGAAGTACCAAAATGTGTTAAAAATTCAATATTTTAGGATGAAATTTTTTTTAGAACTGTGTGCATTGAGCTGCCATTAAATGCAATTTTGGCACATCTTTTTCTCTGATGGAAAGAACAGATTGATATGAAAACAAAGCAGCAGAGGAAACTCGTGGATGGAAATATGTGGCATTGACATGGACCAGAAGTAGATGGCTCTGTCGTAAAAGCATAAGAGCCTTGCTCAATCAAGCCAATGGCCCAATTCGCCCAGCATGCTGATCTCACAGCAGCCAGCCAGATGCCCCTGTAAGAAACCTGCAAGCAGGGCATTAGGCCATAGCACTCTGCCCAATTGCAATTCCCACCAACTGGTCTTCAGAGGCATACTGCCTCAAACAATGGAGGGGAGAACACAGCCATTGTCTCTAGCAACCATGACAGTTCTGCAAACTCCTGTGGCCTTCAGAGACACATGGCCATGGATAAACTCATCCTCCTCCATGAATTGGTTTCACTCTCTTTCGAAGCCACTGAAAAGGATGTCTGCATCTTCCGGCTGGTGCAGACAGATGGTTTCCCAATCACTTTCCAATACATGAATCTCCTTGTAAACAAGCCAAAGGCTTATGGGAAGACCAGCAATGTCATGGGCTAGGAGACAGGTTCACCTGCTGAACATGCAACCTGAAGGGGGAGAGGGCAGAGTGACTCCACCTTCAGCTGATCAACCTTCAAGGCCACGGAGCAGAAGGCACTGATCAGAACCAGCTAGCTCTGGGCTTCATCAACAGCTTTCAGCAGCAGTCAGATGCTGGAAACAAGGTCTGTGGTTCTTGGCCCGACCTTGCTGCTACCTGCTCTCCATCTCAACCCTTGGCTCTATAATCATTTGAATTCCCTGACCGCTGGACTGTCTGACTTTGTATCAGGAGTGCCAACTTGGCCCCAGGGCCGTGGGTGCCATGCAGTGTGCATGGTCCTGGCACTTGTGGGTGCCCTGCCCCTTTATGGGGAATTTTGTGAGTGCTTGGGCCCCCAGGGAGTTGGGACTTATACTTCATATGTGGATTCTGCTCTCAGGCAAGTGTTCCTTGCTAACTCTAGCCCAGGAGTCAGCAAACTTTTCCAGGAGGGGGCCGGTCCATTGTCCCTCAGACCTTGTGGGGGGCCGGACCCACCCTCTCCCAAAAGCACCCCCCCAAAGACCCCCCTGAAATGACTCCACCACTTCCATTCACACCGCAGCCGCTGCAGGCACTGACGTCGCCTCATCTTCAGCAGCCGCAGCTTCTGCAGCCAATCAGAAGCTGTGCCACAGAAGTCAGTCCCCGCACGGTGAGGCCTCCATGCCAGTTTAGTGCAGGGACTGACTGAGTGGGCGGCAGGATCCGCAAGGTTCACGGGGTGGATTAACGAGCCCAGCGGGACGCATCTGGCCCACGGACCTTAGTTTGCTGACCCCTGCTCTAGCCCTTGCTTGCTGGGCAATGGGAATCAGACGGGGCTAAAACGAGTAACAATGGAAAACTTCCACGAAAAGAGAGCTAGCCCACCCCGATTGGATCTTCCCACAAAATGTCAACATGAAACAACAGAAAGTCGCTCAGAGGCAGGAAACTTCATAACCACCAGTGCAAAAGCAGAGCATCAGAGTTGGCCGGCTGCTGATGTAATATTTGAGGATTGCTTCATTTACTCATCTTACGTGGGCAAAAACATGCATCTCAAACACACTTGGGTACCCCATGAAAGAATGGAGGATAAAAAGAGGCTTACCTGAAAAATAGCTATCCAAGCATAGCCAATATTATCAAAATTAATAGCTCCATTGTGCGGGTTGAGCTCCCCCGTCCTGCAAATGTTGTAATACTGGTTCCAATTGATGCAGGCGTTTCTGCTGCTGAAGTCCAGGGTGTACGAATTTTGGTTGTAAGAGTCCATGCTCAAAGTACATTCCACCTTGTACTCCTTCCGGTTCGGGATGCTGGAACATTTCTGCATTCCGTTATCCCGGTGGGACGAGCAGATGAACGGATTCTCCTCGCTTTCCTCTGGCCGATAGTAGGGATTCAGGAAAGTCAAGTTGTACGTCCTTGAATGGGAAGGAAGACACAGGAAACTCTCTTATACCAAGTCAAAACTTTGCTGCGTTCAGCTGATGATAATTTCCCCCTGAAATTATTATTTTTGAGAAGTGAGTTGGGACTGTTGTATTTTATGTAGTGAGGGGACAGTTCTGAACTGATCAGCTGCTACTGCCTAGCAAGGGGCAGCAAATATTCTTTCCAGCCTAAATTGCCTTTGGCAAGATATTCTGTACTGACTAAGAAGAGGGCAACTCACTTCTACATGTTTGGTTTTTCCTCTTATACTGTTCCAGTGTCTCTGGGCCAAAACATACATTAGGGAATTGTTGCCATGCCAAAAACCTGCAATGCAATCAGAGTAAACAAAGAGAAAGAAAACAAAGTTGGTTTGACAACATTTCGAGGCCTAGGATGACCCTTGCCTCCTGGTTCTGACCCCACCTGCATGACTGTCAGAAGACCATGGTGAGACTCTTGCTGGCTAGATCTGAGCACGGCATTTTCCATCCCTAAAATGACCACTGTGGAAAAATGCTGCTCAGAGGCACCGAGTTCCATGCAACATTGTTGTGTGTATGTGACGTCACACGTGCAACACACATGTGATGTCACATGCATTGGGAGTTGGCCATGAGGCCCGGGGAGGCCTTCTTCTAGATTGGAGGAGCTCAGCCCTGTCCTCGCATATTTGGGGTGGAGGGGAAGCTGAGCTGTCCTCAGCCTCATAGAGTTGGCACATGTGATGCTGCCCTTGCTAGAGGTCAATGCGCAGGGTGTTGGAATGAACCAGGCTCTTTAATGGGCAAGCTGAGACTCTCTCCAGTGCCTCATAAGATGCTATCAGCAGCTGGAAAACAGGGAGATGGTGCCCAAATGGCTGCTAGTGGGTCTTTGGAAATGCCTCAGTCACTTCCAGCAAATGTCATTTGGGACTTCAAAGATGAGAAAAGTGAGCTGGTTTTCAGGAAACAAATTGGCACAAGATGCTGTGCTGCGGGGTGCTCATTTGAGCCCAAAAGCCCTCTCCCCTACTGTGGTCTTCAGAAACTGGTATCCAGAAGCACTGATGCCTCACACCATGAAAGAAGAACATAGCAGTCATGGCTAGTAGCCACTGATCGCTTTATTCTCCATGGATTTGCTGAATTCTCTTTAAAAGCCATCCTGGTTGATGGCCATCACTGCCTCCTGCAGAAGACAATTCCATATTTGAGCTATTTTCTGCATGAAGAAGCACTTTTGTTTTATCTGCCCTGGATCTCCCAACTTTCAGCCTCATTGGAAGTCCATGGGTCCTTGTGTTATGAGAGAGGGAGGAAAGCTTCTGCCATGCCGTGCATAATTTTACAAACTTCTATAATCTCTAACTCGCCTTTTCTCTAAGCTGAAAAGTACCAAATGCATTAACCTTAACTCTTAAGGAGCTCCATCCTCATAATCATTTTGGCTGCCTTTTTCTGAATGCTTCCTAACTTTTACACAGGACTCCAAATGTGGGTGTACCATAGATCCATATACAGTGGTACCTCGGTTTTCGAACAGCTTACTTCACAAACACCTTGGAAATCGAATGCTGCAAAACTGGAAGTCGGTGTTCTGGTTTTCGAACTTTTTTTGGAAGCTCAGTTTTGAGTTCCCCTGTAGAGACATCACCTTGCCAACAAAGATCCGTATAGTAAAAGCTATGGTTTTCCCAGTAGTGATGTATGGAAGTGAGAGCTGGACCATAAAGAAGGCTCATCGCCGAAGAATTGATGCTTTTGAATTATGGTGCTGGAGGAGACTCTTGAGAGTCCCATGGACTGCAAGAAGATCAAACCTCTCCATTCTGAAGGAAATCAGCCCTGAGTGCTCACTGGAAGGGCAGATCGTGAAGCTGAGGCTCCAATACTTTGGCCACCTCATGAGAAGAGAAGATTCCCTGGAAAAGACCCTGGTGTTGGGAAAGATGGAGGGCACAAGGAGTAGGGGATGACAGAGGACGAGATGGTTGGACAGTGTTCTCGAAGCTACCAGCATGAGTTTGACCAAACTGCGGGAGGCAGTGGAAGACAGAAGTGCCTGGCGTGCTCTGGTCCATGGGGTCACGAAGAGTCGGACACGACTAAACAACAACAAGTGTTTCCTGTCGCGCTGCTAATTTGTGTCCCCCCCCATTGTAATTCAAGCCTTCCATTTCTGATTGCAGTGTTTTGAGGTGATATTTAGAGCTTATGTTTGGTGCTTTTGTGTTTGCTATTTATTTTGCATTTTTTGTTTTGAGGCTTTTTCAGTTAATTTGTTTTTGTGACTATGTGGATCCCAGTTCAGCTACTGACTGACTGACTGATTGATTGATTGTGTGACTGCGGAAATGGATAAAAGCCCCCCATCCAAACAATGACTATCATCAGTGCAGGTAAGAATGTTTTTTAAATTTTAATCATCTACAATACAGTCTTATTTATTTTATAGTACAGTACATTGATTATTGCTTTCATTTTATGGATCAATGGTCTCGTTAGATAGTAAAATTCATGTTAAAATGCTGTTTTAGGGGTTGTTTTTAAAAGTCTGGAACGGATTAATCAGTTTTGCATTACTTTCTATGGGAAAGTGTGCCTTGGTTTTGGAATGGACTTCCAGAACGGATTAAGTTTGAGAACCAAGGTACCACTGTGGTGGCATTTTGACATTGGTGGCTTCATTTCCAGTTGCTTTCCCAACGACCCCCCTAGCATGGAATGAGGCCTGCAGGCCAAAAAAAGCCCTTCTCCTCAGGCTTGGACAGCCTTTCTCAGAAGCCCAAACATCAGATGCAATCCAAGTCAGGAGGAGGAAATTAGGCAGCCCTCCAAACACCTTTCGCTAAACACACAAAGCCACCTAGAACTCTCTGTTTACATTTTTATACTGCCGGGCAGCGTCTTAGTAATAAAAATAAACTTAACTGTGTGGGGAGAGCACCCCAGGCTGCCCACACCACCACTAAGCTCTGAAGATTTGGAGTTTTAATTGACAACCAAAGCAATACCCGTTGCATTCGCTAGATGCCCAAACTCTCCTCTCTTTCCAAACATTTCTTCAAAGAGCGTGGCTATTTGGAATTTTTTTAACAGGTTTTGGCATAAACGAGTGCACCAACAGAAGTGTGAGTGATGGAGACAAATGTATACGCTGGAGGTGTAAGCGCTGTTTGATGGTGAAACGGTCTCCCTCGGAAGGTGGCGGACTCTCCTTGGCTGGAGGTTTTTAAACACAGGTTGGATGGCCATCTGTCAGGGATGCTTTATCTGCAATTCCTGCATTGCAGGGGGGCATCCCTTCCAACTCTAATTAAACGCACAAGAGCACATGGGCAGATGTGAGGAGATGGCCGATTGACTTCTGAGTACTTACATTTGAAAATTGGTGTCTAGGAAACATCTGTTCCTCAGCAGCCCGGCCCACAGCTGCACCCCGACGATCCCAAAGATGAAAAAGACAAAGAAGCACAACAGAAGGACGTTGCCTAACATAGGCAAAGTATCTAACAGCAGGGTGACGAGTATGCGCATACCTAGGGAGAGGGGGAGAGAAGGAAAAAGGGAGATGAAGGGAGGGCACGAAGCAGGCAGGCAGTGGTTGATAAAAATATTTGGCAGATCCTTCCAGGATCCGCTTGGTTCAGATGCGCAGCTGCTGTGACCCACATTTTAAAGCACATTTAAAACACACACGTCTGCATTAGCGAGGGAAGTTCGTTGTAGCAGGACCAGGAAACACCTGCACTTCTTCAGCAGCCTGTTCCATCTCGGCCTCTTGGCCTCCTTCCTTCCACCAGCCTGCTTCTGCTTCTGCCTCTAATTCTGGACTGCTGTCTGCCACAGACTCTCCCAGCTCACTAAGCCCTGTTGCCTTCTTCAGCTTCTGATGCCTCCTCCTCCCTGTCTTCTCCTTCTGACCACTCATCATTGTCCCACCACCACTCCCTGGGCTCTGTGCCTTCTTCCTTTGGGTGTTCCCCAGCTGGTTCCTCCCATTATTCCTCTGCGTCCAACCAGTCCATGACAGATGATGGGAACTGTAATCCAAAAACAACTTTCGGGTGGCAGAACCTTGGCTGCCCTTGGATTAGAACTAAATTCGTTTGTTGACATCTTTTCCCCTGCCACCCTTTGGGCGATACGACTGGCCGCCTTTCTCAAGGGTACAACTCAACCCATGGCGATGGTGGGAGGGAAGCAAGCCCCTCCTGGGAGAAGCAGAGCAGGGTGGCAAAGTAATTTAGATGAGAACCGGCCAGGAGAGAGAGAGAGACAGCTAGTGAATGTTAAGGCTTTGCCTGCGAATTGGGGGATCAGAAGGGATTACCTGGATGGCTGATGCTATCTGGGATTCATTATACCCTTGCAGTCCACAACCCTGATCGCTGCCGAGATGCTGTTTGGCACCGGAATGACCTGCTGTTGTTTTCAACGGTGGAACTAAGCCCCGCGTCAAAGGGGACGGCGAGCAGCCGTTGTGAAAAAGCAAACGAACGAACAGTGGCAATTCTAAGCCTGCTTTCGTGTTTTTGTTGCAGGGGGGCAAGCAAAACATCTCTCAGCTAATCGGGTAGCTCACACCTTAGTACCTCCCAAGCCAGGAGCAGAGAGGTTCAGGGATGAATGTAGTCCCCTCTCTGGTCCTCAGCCCTCTTCCCCAGCCATACCACCACCCATGGCCATAAAAAACATAAGCAGAGTGTCCCCATCTTGCCCAGCATCTTTTTCTTGCACTGGCCACCCATGTAAGGTAAAAGTAAAGGGACCCCTGACCGTTAGGTCCAGTCGTGGCCAACTCTGGGGTTGCGGCGCTCATCTCACCTTATTGGCCGAGGGAGCTGGCGTACAGCTTCCGGGTCATGTGGCCAGCATGACTAAGCCGCTTCTGGCGAACCAGAGCAGCACATGGAAACGCCGTTTACCTTCCCGCTGGAGTGGTACCTATTTATCTACTTGCACTTTGATGTGCTTTCGAACTGCTAAGTTGGCAGGAGCAGGGACCAAGCAATGGGAGTTCACCCCGTCGCGGGGATTCGAACCGCCTAACTTTTGATTAGCAAGTCCTAGGCTCTGTGGTTTAACCCACAGCGCCATTCACGTCCCGGCCACCCAGATACCCCGGGGTAAAACCTGGAAGCAGAGATCTGAGCACAAGAGCAACTCTCCCCTCGTGTAAACAGCTGTTGGGAGGTCAGGCGAGTGCCATCGTCCCACCATGTTACCCGGTGCTGCTAAGGAGTAAGCCATCTAAATGTTTGGAGCAGATGCAGCCTTATAAAGGTCAGCCAAAAGAGGGAAGAAAAGTTTTGGTGACCGCAGCACTTTATGGAAAATGAGTTTTCTTTGGGCGGGAACATTCTTACCCTCTGGTGCCAATCAATGTGCCTGGTGAATCTGCTGGTGGCAATAAAGACTTTGCAGGGTTGTTCCATCCTGCTAAAAGGCTTCTCTGTGCAAAGTGGCGTCCTCCTGAGAGCTCTGCCCTACCTACCAAGCTTTTTGCTGGCTTCAATGCCTCCCCCGTGCCCATTAGTGGCCCAATTTGGAGACAGCGTGCCATTTTGGCTCGGCTGAAATCTCTCCATAAGCCTCCTGTTTTTTCTTCTGCTGAGCAATCCTCGCTTTGCCTCCTTTGTCATTGTCAATTACTCCTTTACAAAAGCCCCTCTTTTCTTCAATGTGAGACCCCATCAAAAGGAAGAAAGGAAAACTAAAGAGCATAAGAACTCAAGATGAGCCGTGCTGGATCAGGCCAGGGGCTCATCTTGACCAGCATCCTGTTCTCACAGTGGCCAACCAGATGCCTGTGGAAAACCTGCAGGCTGGACTTGACTGCAACAGCCCTCTCGTCTCCTGCCTTCTCCAGCAACTGGTGTTCAGAGGCACTACTGCCTTTGACAGTAGAGGGAAAACACAGCCACCATGGCTAGGACCCCTTGTTAGCCTTGTCCTCCACGAATTTGTCCAATATTCCTTCTAAAGCCACCTGAATTTGGGGCAATCACTGCCCAAGGTTCCCCACATGAGATTCAAAGAAAGGAAATAACCCAATGGCGGATCAGTCTAGTCTCTTCTTGGTTGACCCTCAGTTTAAGGTATTTTCAGGTGCCTTGAGATCTGCTCTGTGTAGAGCACCTCCTTCGCAAGCAGAAGGTGCACAGTTAAATCTGAACACCTGAGATGCACAAAGAAGGACCCAGGTATAATCCCTGGCATTTCCAGGTGGGGGTGGGAGAGACTCCTCTCTGAAATTCTGGAGAGCTGCTACTGGTCAGTATTGACAATACTGAGATAGTTGGACAATGGCCCAACTCTGTATAAGGCAACTTCTTATGTTCCACAAGGGGAAAATATGATTAGGAGATATTAGGCTGAAAAAAGCACTATATTTTGCCAGGTTTATATCTGTCTATCTATATCTATCTATCATCTATCTATATCTCTCTATCTCTCTATCTATCTATCTATCTATCATCTATCTATCTATATCATCTATCTATCATCTATCTATCTATCTATCTATCTATCTATCTATCTATCTATCATCTATCTATCTATCTATCTATCTATCATCTATCTCTCTATCTCTCTATCTATCTATCATCTATCTATCTATCTATCTATCTATCTATCTATCTATCTATCATCTATCTATCATCTATCTATCATCTATCTATCATCTATCTATCTATCATCATCATCTATCTATCATCTATATCTATCTATCATCTATCTATCTATCATCTATCTATCTATCTATCTATCTATCTATCTATCTATCTATCTATCATCTATCTATCTATCTATCTATCTATCTATCTATCTATCATCTATCTATCTATCATCTATCTATCATCTATCTATCTATCTATCTATCTATCTATCTATCTATCTATCATCTATCTATCTATCTATCTATCTCTCTCATCTCTCTCTCTCATGTATCTAACTCATCTATCTTTCTATCTAATCCAGAATGCAGCAGCTAGACTGGTGACTGGGAGCGGCTGCCGAGAACATATAACACCAGTCTTGAAAGACCTACACTGGCTCCCAGTACATTTCTGAGCACAATTCAAAGTGTTGGTGCTGACCTTTAAAGCCCTAAACGGCCTCGGTCCAGTATACCTGAAGGAGTGTCTCCACCTCCATCGTTCTGCCCGGACACTGAGGTCCAGCACCGAGGGCCTTCTGGCGGTTCCCTCACTGCGAGAAGCAAAGCTACAGGGAACCAGGCACAGGGCCTTCTCGGTAGTGGCACCTGCCCTGTGGAACGCTGTCCCACCAGATGTCAAAGAGGAGAAAAACTACCAAACTTTTAGAAGACATCTGAAGGCAGCCCTGTTTAGGGAAGCTTTTAATGTTTAATAGGTTATTGTATTTTAGTGTTCTGTTGGAAGCCGCCCAGAGTGGCTGGGGAAACCCAGCCAGATGGGCGGGGTATAAATAAATTATTATTATTATTATTATTATTATTATTATTATTATTATTATTAATCTATCTATCATCTCTCTCTCCCTTATCTATCTATCATCAATCTCATCTCTCTCTCTCTCTCTCTCTCTCTCTCTCTCTCTCTCTCTCTCTCTTGTCATCTATCTCATCTATCTATTATCTATATAAGAGGAGGTTAAGGGGTGATATGATAGCCATGTTCAAATATATAAAAGGATGTCACATAGAGGAGGGAGAAAGGTTGTTTTCTGCTGCTTCAGAGAAGCGGACACGGAGCAATGGATCCAAACTACAAGAAAGAAGATTCCACCTAAACATTAGGAAGAACTTCCTGACAGTAAGAGCTGTTCGACAGTGGAATTTGCTGCCAAGGAGTGTGGTGGAGTCTCCTTCTTTGGAGGTCTTTAAGCAGAGGCTTGACAACCATATGTCAGGAGTGCTCTGATGGTGTTTCCTGCTTGGCAGGGGGTTGGACTTGATGGCCCTTGTGGTCTCTTCCAACTCTATGATTCTATGATTCTATATCATCTATCATCTATCTATCTATCTATCTATCTATCTATCTATCTATCTATCTATATCTATCTATCTATCTATCATCTATCTATCTCTCTGAAGTAGGTTTTGAGCAGTCAATGAAACTAAGAGTGGGGAAAAAGAGTAAAGCGAGAGGAAACTTCTCTTCCTCCACCCTTAGAAAAACTAAGCGCCCTGCCAAACACACAAATTGTAGGGATTCTTCACCCAGCTGTTTCCAAGAACAATTCTGAGTGGAGACAATGCCTCTGCTGCAAGGACATTTTTCTTTTTTAGCAGTCAGTCTCTGCAGCAAATTTATTGCTGTCAGCCTCCACCAACTAATACAATCAGGTGCAGCCAGTGGGGGATCCAGGTGGGCAGATCAAAGCACTTATCCTTGACCGAGCTCCGTTTGGGATTCTCAGTGGCCCCCCTGCCCTTTGGCACCTGAATTTAAAATGCTCTACGATGAGACTGCAGTGAAAAGGCTGCCTTTGCTAGAAACCAAATGTAACACACTCCACTTGATTATTTTAAAAATCAAAACCTCTATGCAGTATACAGTGGCACCTTGGTTCTCACATGCCTTGGTACTCAAACAACTTGGAACCGAAACACTGCAAACCCGGAAGTAAGTGTTCTGGTTTGCGAACTTTTTTTGGAAGCAGAATGTGCTCCGTTTTGAGTGCTACACTGAGTTCTGTCTGGTTTTGCTATTTATTTTGCCTTTTTGTTTTTGGGGTTCTTTTCATTTTGTTTTTGTGACTGTGTGGAACCCAGTTCAGCTGCTGCAGGCATCCCCAGACTCGGCCCTCCAGATGTTTTGGAA
Organism: Podarcis raffonei; assembly: GCF_027172205.1. Lineage (NCBI taxonomy): Eukaryota > Metazoa > Chordata > Lepidosauria > Squamata > Lacertidae > Podarcis > Podarcis raffonei. Next base: position 46,342,264 of record NC_070615.1, on the reverse strand, counting down.
CCACAACTCCCATCATCCCTAGCACACAGGACCAGTGGTCAGGGATGATGGGAATTGTAGTCCCATAACATCTGGAGGGCCGAGTTTGGGGATGCCTGAGCTACTGATTGATTGATTGTGTGACTGCAGTACATTGTTTATTGCTTTCATTTTATGGATCAATGGTTTCGTTAGTTAATAAAATTCATGTTAAATTGCTGGTTTAGGAGTTGTTTTTAAAAGTCTGGAACGGATTAATCCTTTTTGCATTACTTTCTATGGGAAAGCGTGCCTTGGTTTTGGAATGCTTTCGTTTTGGAACAGACTTCCAGAATGGATTAAGTTTGAGAACCAAGGTACCACTGTACATTAGATTTATTGGTGAAAAAAAAGTTAAAATGGAATCCATAAAAGTGTTCAGAAGTATTTGTGCTGCAATCCCACTTGTAATTTAAAATTTCCTTTGTATGCTGCTCTTTGTGGCTGCAGAATAGGCCCCTCCAATATGCAAATAGCTTTACTAAGGGGTGGAGTCACAGCAGAGTGAAGCCCTGACAACTTTTAAAAAGCTTCAAGTGACCCCAAGCCATTGCTGGGACAACATCTTCCCAGGTTCGCTAGAGTAGCCCTCTGGGAGCTGACCAGGGTGCTGAATTACCTCGCTTTGGACTGGAAGAGCCCCTTCAAAATATTTCCACTACCCGCACGGAGTCTAACCCTCAGCAGAACTGGGCACACTGGAATTAGCTTCCAGTCCCTATGTATTCTTCACCGTCAGAGCTTTACAGGTAGATGGCTACTACTGGGAGTCCCAGACATAGAATCATAGAATCATAGAATCATAGAGTTGGAAGAGACCACAAGGGCCATCGAGTCCAACCCCCTGCCAAGCAGGAAACACCATCAGAGCACTCCTGACATATGGTTGTCAAGCCTCTGCTTAAAGACCTCCAAAGAAGGAGACTCCACCACACTCCTTGGCAGCAAATTCCACTGTCGAACAGCTCTTACTGTCAGGAAGTTCTTCCTAATGTTTAGGTGGAATCTTCTTTCTTGTAGTTTGGATCCATTGCTCCGTGTCCGCTTCTCTGGAGCAGCAGAAAACAACCTTTCTCCCTCCTCTATGTGACATCCTTTTATATATTTGAACATGGCTATCATATCACCCCTTAACCTCCTCTTCTCCAGGCTAAACATGCCCAGCTCCCTTAGCCGTTCCTCATAAGGCATCGTTTCCAGGCCTTTGACCATTTTGGTTGCCCTCCTCTGGACACGTTCCAGTTTGTCAATGTCCTTCTTGAACTGTGGTGCCCAGAACTGGACACAGTACTCCAGGTGAGGTCTGACCAGAGCAGAATACAGTGGCACTATTACTTCCCTTGATCTAGATGCTATACTCCTATTGATGCAGCCCAGAATTGCATTGGCTTTTTTAGCTGCCGCGTCACACTGTTGGCTCATGTCAAGTTTGTGGTCAACCAAGACTCCTAGATCCTTTTCACATGTAGTGCTCTCAAGCCAGGTGTCACCCATCTTGTATTTGTGCCTCTCATTTTTTTTGCCCAAGTGCAATACTTTACATTTCTCCCTGTTAAAATTCATCTTGTTTGTTTTGGCCCAGTTCTCTAATCTGTCAAGGTCGTTTTGAAGTGTGATCCTCTCCTCTGGGGTGTTAGCCACCCCTCCCAGTTTGGTGTCATCTGCAAATTTGATCAGGATGCCCTTGAGTCCATCATCCAAGTCGTTGATAAAGATGTTGAATAAGACCGGGCCCAAGACAGAACCCTGTGGCACCCCACTAGTCACTCTTCTCCAGGATGAAGAGGAACCATTGATGAGCACCCTTTGGGTTCGGTCAGTCAGCCAGTTACAAATCCACTGAGTGGTAGCATAGTCAAGACCGCATTTTACCAGCTTCTTTACAAGAATATCATGGGGCACCTTGTCAAATGCCTTGCTGAAATCAAGGTAGGCTACATCCACTGCGTTCCCTTCATCTACCAGGCTTGTAATTCTGTCAAAAAACGAGATCAGGTTAGTCTGACATGACTTATTTTTCAGAAATCCATGCTGACTATTGGTGATCACAGCATTCCTTTCCAGGTGCTCACAGACTGTTTGCTTAATGATCTGCTCCAGAATCTTCCCTGGTATTGATGTCAGACTGACTGGGCGGTAATTATTTGGGTCCTCTCTTTTCCCCTTTTTGAAAATAGGGACAACATTTGCCCTCCTCCAGTCTGCCGGGACTTCGCCTGTTCTCCAGGAATTCTCAAAGATGACTGCCAGTGGTTCTGAAATCACATCTGCCAGTTCTTTTAATACTCTTGGATGCAGTTCATCTGGCCCTGGAGACTTGAATACATCTAGACTAGCCAAGTATTCTTGTACTATCTCCTTAGTTATTCTGGGCTGTGTTTCCTCTGCTGAATCATTTGCTCCAAATTCTTCAGGTCGGGCATTGTTTTCTTTATCGGAGAAGACTGAGGCAAAGAAGGCATTGAGGAGTTCAGCCCTTTCTGTGTCCCCTGTTTGCATTTCACCATCTTCTCCTCTGAGTGACCCCACTGTTTCTTTGTTCTTCCTTTTGCTACGAACATACCCATAAAAGCCTTTTTTGTTGCTTTTAACCTCTCTAGCAAGCCTGAGTTCATTCTGTGCTTTAGCTTTTCTGACTTTGTGTCTACACGTGCTGGCTATTTGTTTGAATTCCTCTTTGGTGGTTTCCCCCCTTTTCCATTTTTTGTACACATCCTTTTTTAATCTTAACTCAGTTAAAAGTTCTTTAGATAGCCACCCTGGCTTCTTTAGGCACCTTCCATGTTTCCGTCTCATTGGTATTGCCTGAAGTTGTGCTTTTACTATCTCCCTCTTAACAAACTCCCAGCCATCATGAACTCCCTTTCCTTTTAGTATTACTGTCCATGGGATCTCACCCAGCACTTCCCTAAGTTTTATGAAGTCGGCTTTCTTAAAGTCGAGAAATTGAGTCCTAGTATGCTTGGCTGCTCCTTTCCGCTGTATAGTAAACTTCAGAAGAGCATGATCACTCGCGCCTAATGATCCTTCCACTTCTACCCCACTAACCAGGTCATCAACATTGGTTAGGACCAGATCTAAAATGGCTGTTCCTCTTGTAGCTTCTCCCACTTTCTGGACAATGAAGTTGTCTGCAAGGCCAGTGAGGAATCTGTTTAATACCTTTTTGAAATTTAATACCTTTTTGAAACAAAGTGAAAAAGCAGGCAGAATCATTTCTTACGGGCACCTGATTATTTTTCTGCAATTACACAAGCTCTTGGCAGATGAAGGTTTCCACCAAAAAGCGATAAAAGAGCTCAGAGAAGATATTAGCATATCGGGAAAGGATCACTCGGCAGCGTGCCATCGCTACCAGGAAATGAATTCAACTGGTGGGCTTATCTTCCAAATTGGATTGAAGACAGGCGCAGCTGAAGTGAATCACGGAAGGGGCTTAAGGCCCACTCAAATCTCCGAGAGCAGACAGACCCTGTTTGGTTCGCCTTTGCCGTTGATGCCCCCACCGCCGCGTCAACATTTTCCTGCAAACACAGAGGCTGAGCTGGCAATAGCCTTGGGAACGCAGGAATGCTGAAACTTCAGATATACAAACTCCAATGGTGTGGGTGGATGCACACTGCTGTGCGCATGGCTACTGTAATGCACTCTATGTGGGGCTGCCCTTGAAGACTGTTCAGAAGCTGCAATGTCTGCAGAATGCAGACCCTGGTGGGCACAACTTACACCAGTTCTCTGAGGCCTGTGCTGGTGCTTCTAAGTCAAATTCAAGGTGCTTGCATTGACACACAAAGACTTGGGTAAGCCCTCGTAGGGTTGCCATATGTCCTCTTTTCCCAGGACACGTCCTCCTTTTCACGGGTAGAGTCCATAGTTAAAAGTAGAAGTCGGCAAATGTGTCCTCTTCTTTTGTTTTTCAAAATATGGCAACCCTACATGATGTCCATTATATTCAATGGATCTACTCTGAGTAGGACTGACCTATAGCCTGGACTGCTCTAAGGCAGCTCTTCATGTTTTTAAGCTGCTTTTTAGTATTTTTAGTTTTTACTGGGGGCTGTCTCTCTCCCTCACTCCCCCGGCCTTGTCCCCTGCAGAAGAATAATACATAACAGCGAGAAACAAGTATTAAGGTTGCTAAAAAAAATTTCCCCAATGTTAACCCAGAGACAAATAGCTGAGGTGCATATTTATGACAACGCTCCCTTCCTAAAGCCATCACTCATCTTCAAAGAAAAGCCCCAAAGGAGGAAATAAATAAAGAAAGCTGGAAGAAAGTACCCAGGTGCCATTCAGGGCCAGCAAGCAGACTAGAATTGAATTATAGACTCGTAGAGCTGGAAGGGAGTCATCTAGTCCAACCCCCTCATAATGCAACATTTAGTCTGCAGAGAGGTCTAAAAACCATCAAAAGTTTCCTACATGCGCTCACTCCCCCCTCTTATTAGCACAGACCAGCTTTGGCCAGCCTGGTGCCCTCCAAATATTGCTGGACTACAACTCCCAGTCAGCATGTCCAATGACCAGGAATGATGTGACTTGTAGTCCAGTGACACCTGGGGAGAGGGCACTGGGTAGGGGAAGGCTGGCGCAAATCACCCACTCTTTAGCTGCTAGATTTAAGAAGTCTCACCCCTATTGATTAAGACAGTATAGCAGCATTCCCCAAGCTGGTGCCCTCCAGGTGGCACTGGATTGCAACTCCCATCAGCCCCAACCAGTGTGGTCAATGGTCAAGGATGAGGGGTTTGAACTCCAGCATCTTCTGGAGGGCACCAAGTTGGAAGAAACACTACTATACCACGAAGCAGTTAGCTTGACACAGTTCAAATTCACGTTCTGTGATGAAGACAAGTGGTTGACCTTGAGGTCTGTTACTCTTGTCTCAACCTAACCTGCCCTTGATGCAGAACTGACCTGCGCCTCCATGGACAGGTGTGAATCCAAAATGACTTCCAGGCTGCGAACCTGGTCCTTCAGGGGCATAGTTACCCCATTCAGGACCAGGGGTCCTCCATACCCGCCCACCCCCTGTCCCCTAAGAACAGTACTTCTGTCTTGCCAGGATTCAACCTCAATCTGTTAGCCGCCATACATCCTCCAACCGCCTCCAGGCACTCACACAGGACCTTCACCGCCTTCACTGGTTCTGATATGAAAGAGAGGTAGAGCTGGGTATCATCCGCATACTGATGAACACCCAGCCCAAACCTCCTGATGATCTCTCCCAGCGGCTGCATGTAAATGTTGAAAAGCATGGGGGAGAGGACAGAACCCTGAGACATCCCACAAGCGAGAGCCCAGGGGTCTGAACACTCATCCCCCAACACCACTTTGTGGACATGGCCCAGGAGGAAGGAGCGGAACCACTGTATAACAGTCCCCCCAGCAACCAGCCCCTGTAGATCGTCCAGAAAGATGTAATGGTTGATGGTATCAAAGGCCATTCTCATACAATACCAGGGCAGCATACAGCGATATAAAAACATTTAAAGCAGTACAAAAGTAACATTAAAACGACTGGCCACTCGATGCAATTACCTATTTTAATAATAATAATAATAATAATAATAATAATAATAATAATAATAATTTATTTATACCCCACCCTCCCCAGCCGAGACTGGGCTCAGGGCGGCTAACACCCGATATAAAAACAAATTGATTGAAATACAACTTAAAAACAATTGATTAAAATACAACATTAAAACATTAAAATACAGCCTCATTTCAATGGAAACTCAAATAAAAAACTTTTTTTGGGATGAAAACGTCAAGTCTTCACCAAGGCTAACTATCCAGACTGGTCCTACATGGGCCAGAAAAAAGCCAGGGAAGTCCCCAAATAGGAGTTCCATCACAGGAGGAGAAAGGAAAAAAGAAGAGGGGAAGGGAATCAAATTGATTCCAAGTCGAAGGCCAGGCAGAACAACTCTGTCTTACAGGCCCCACAGAAAGAAATTAGATCCTGCAGGGCCCTGGTCTCATGAGGCAGAGCGTTCCACCAGGCCAGAGCCAGTGTTGAGAAGGCCCTGGCTCTGGATGAGGCTAATCTGACTTCCTTAGGGCCCGGGACCTCTAGGGTGTTGCTATTTATGGACCTTAAGGTCCTCCATGGAGCATACCGGGAGAGGCGGTCCCGTAGGTATGAGGGTCCCATAGGGACATTTTGCTTGCTTGTAAGGGGAGGATGTGACAGAGGTGTTTAAATAAGTCACAGGGTGCAGAAAATAGACAGGGAGATGGTTTCTCTCCCTCTCTCATAACACTGGGATTTGGGGACATACAATTAAGCTGATTCCTGCATTGCTGGGGATGGGACTACGTGATTATTGAGATCCCTTCCAACTCTATGATTCTTTGAATCATTCTTTGATTCAGGACAGACAAAAGACACTGAGTGTAGTTGAGCTTTGGAACTCTTTGCCACAGGAGGCAGCAACAGCCACCAAAATTGGAAGTCTTTAAAAGATTGGGGAATTCGTGGCAGAGAGGGCTCTCAAGGGCTGCTAGCCCAAATGGCTATGTTTCACTTCCACGTGGGAAGCAGCATGCATGTATAGACCAGTTTCTGGGAACCACAAGGGGCGAGAGCACTGCTGTTGTGCTCAGTTCCTGCATGTGGGCGTCACCACTGTGAGAACAGGAATACTGGATCTTATGGGCCACTGGCCTCACCCAGCAGGGCTCTGCTTGCATTTTTAATTTTTGTTTTGCCATCAGCCAGGCGGTCCAGGAACAAGAGAAAAGAGAGACCCAGTTAGAAGACTTGGACCCTGATGTTAATTTTCTTCATCTCATTGGAGAGCAGGGGGGAAAGCGAAGCAAATGGTGCAATGGACTTACTTGGCACCCTGTTAATGGCTCGCAAAGGCCTGAGTACACGGACAGTACGGATGGCAGATAAGCTGACGTTGTGTCCATCCAAGGAATATTCCATCATGCTGGAGAGAAAGAGAGAGACACACACAGAGAGAGATATACAGGTGAGAATGAAGTTCTCAAACATCCTCTAAACCAGCCTTTCTCAACCTGTGGGTCCCCAGGTGTTGTTGAACTACAACTCCCATCACCCCTAGCTAGCAAGGCCAGAGCTCAGGGATGATGGGAGTTGTAGTCCAACAACATCTGGGGACCCACAGGTTGAGAACCACTGCGAAAATGGATGCTTCCTTGTAACAGAAGAAGTTCCATTGGACACAATGGGCACTTAATTCTAAGTAAGCACCCATCTCCACATAAACGCTTGGCTACATTCAATAAAATATCATTAAGACCTAGATGGAAATTAGATGAAAAACAAAACACAACTTGATCCTCTCTCGGTGTCAAGGGGAAGCTGACAATCAGATTAGTAACGGACCATGTAGTTCCATTCACTTGGCTGTGAGTCCTGGAAGATCTGCTCCCTGCCCTGCAGGCCTTTCCCCATCTGGTTTGGGAGGGCAGAGCCCGGACTGACTCCAGCTACAAAAGCTGAGGCTGCTGAACAGACTCTTGGGCTGCGGGATTGAGGGTTTTTTGGGGGGAGAGGTGTTGTTGCTGTTGGGGTTGTTATTTTTTGTCCCTTTATTTTTTGTCCCTTTATTTTAGATCTTATGATGTTTAATTTGTCAATTGAAAGCTCAGAGGATGATGCCATGCAGTAACTCCTCCGATGAAGCATTTCAGTTAAGGCACCTGGGGAGGCTGCAGAAATGTTTCATGGAAAGAAAAACACACTCGCATCACCCTTAATCACCTTTCAAGCATGGTGCAGTGGTTAGAGTGTTGGAGTAGGTCCCAGGAGACCAGGGTTCAAATTCCCCTCTTGGCCATGAGGTTCACTGGATGTGACCTTTTGGACCAGTCACTGCCTCTCCTGGCTTAACCAACCTCATGAGGCGGTTGTGAGGATAAAATGGGGAGAGAGGAACCATAGATGTCCTTAGGATCAGAATATGGCCTGAGGAAAAAATGCATTCATCAGTAGCAATTTCTGTCCGTTTTCTAGCAGTGGGGATATACACCAAAGAATGCATTCTCTGGAATGGAATCACAGGTCTTGTGGGGTGTTTTCCAGGGCTTTTTGGCTTCCATGCGATGGCGTAATATGCTTTCCGGATAATCCTGCCACATCTGCATTCAGCTTTTTGAAACCAAGCGCCTGGGATTTATTTTGTCGCTGCCACGCTGCAGAACACGAGAGAAACAACTGGAGCTGATTCAAGGGCCACCTAGCAAGGAAATATATATCGCAAACACCAATTTCCACCTGCCAGTTGGAGCGAACAGGCCAGGAGCCAAGAGCCAGGTGTGTGAACCGAGCCGGCTTTCCAGGAATAATACAAGCTATTGTCTAAAACCATTGTGCAAACATCGTAGGATCCTGAAGAGCTGCCTGGCGACAGTCCCAGTTTATTACAGCTTCCACCGTAAATGGATGCAGCTATTTATCTGTTTATCACCTTTTTATTTGTCCAGGCTGAGAGAGCCCTTTCATGCGGAAGTGTGAAGCCTCAGGCTTGGGGGCCAAATTCAGCCATCTAGCCCTGGGGCTGCCGGAACCTCCAGGTCTGACCTAAAGCCTCTAGGTTTTCCTGGCCCCCTCCATGTGACACGATGTGTGTGTGCTTGAATCTCCAGGTGGGTGGGAATCCCTTAATAACATTATGCTGAATGATTACGATTATTATTGAGGAGACTGTACATGCAGCTTGCAAGATTCAGCTTCTCAAGAACTGGCTGCAAATTACCACAAAACTCTCTCGGGGATGGGGGTGGGGTCTGTCCTCCACCCAGGGTGCCAACTCCACCCAGGACTGAGAAATGGGAGCTCACCCCATTGCGGGGATTCGAACCGCCGACCTTCTGATCAGCAAGTCCTAGGCTCTGTGGTTTAACCCACAGCACCACCCACGTCCCTCTTCCCCACATAGTCAATTACAAAATGTGGCATGCACACAATATTTGAATGGCAATGCCTATAAACTTTGGGGGCCCCAGCCCACTACAATACACAGCGCCACCCGCGTCCCAGAAACTATAGTAGGGGAGAGCAATCTTCAGCTTGTATCTTGCTTGTGGGCTTTGCAGAGGGGCATATTGTTGACCACTGTGCTGGACCAGATGGGCTCTTGGCCTGACCCAGCAGGCCCTTCTTATGTTCTTACGGGAGGAAGGGCAGCATAGAGATTTAATTAAAAGCTGTCTAGAAAATGAAGGATATGCAGATATGACCTTTGATACCAGGCTGGGCGAACATGCTGCCTGCTTTTAGCCGTCCCGATGATCAAAGTCAGAGGAAGTTTATCTGATAAGGCTGCCTGTGTCTTACTTACGGGGGACACTTAGCTGTCTACTCCACACAGAGGTGCTGGGCAGAAAATATCCAGTTCCGTCCTTTCACGCCAGTTTGAGTCTCTGTTTGCATCAGAACTGCCCTGGTTACTGCAGCCTTTTGCCTGATACCACAAGCACTCGTCGATCTATTAACTGACTTGAGGACACCGAAAGGGTAAAAGTGGGTAGTGCACATTCAACACTCACTTCCTTATCCCTCTGGGGACTAAAATAGCTCCATTATCAAGGGGGTGACTGACGTTTTAGAGGACAGGGTGGCGGGGGCGGCAGAGAGTAAAACTTAAGAAGGACAGGAAAAACATGCCAATCATTTCATCCCATAGTTGCCTGAGCTTTGTGGATGCTTAAAAACAAACAAACAAATAGACATTTTAATTTGGATGCTCAAACGTTTTAGATCTTTGAACCAGTGTGGTGCAGTGATTAAGAGAGTGCTTGACTCATTTTTAATATTTGCCACCCTTTCTCAGAAACTATAGGAATTAAAGCAGGGCGGATCCTCAAGAGCATAGGCAGTTGCCTTATACTCTGGCTGCCAGTCACTCTCCAGGGTTTCAGAAAACAGCAGAGAATATAGCTGAGCATTGCATCAGCCGGAAGTACACAGAAACACCCGCAATAGAAGCAGCATCTTGCTACCCGGTTAAAGTAATTTCTGCTTAGGCCCTGAGACAAGCAAGCAAAATTGATGGGCTTTTAAATCATGCCCCCCTCCTATAGATACAAGTTTTACACCACTTTCTCTTCCAGCCCACAACACTGATTGATGAGCAATTTGTCTACTGACCCCGCAATTACGATAAAGAAGTCCAGGCGATTCCACGTGTCTCCTAGGTAACACTTCTGCCCGAAGATTCCCAGAGCTATCATTTTGATGACCATCTCCACAGCGAAGAAGGCAAAGATGAAATGATCAAACGCCTGGAGTGGAAAAGAAAGAGGAAAACAATAAGAAGCCGCTGTTAGTCCCATAGTGCATCCCTGTCATTTAGTGTAGCAAATCGAGTGCTGGACTAGCATCTGGGAGAGACTGGGGTTCAAATCTTCCCTTGGGAGCCAGTCAGAGTGTCACACAGACTGGCCTACCTTACAGGTTGTTGTGAGCATAAAATGGAAAGGGGGAGAAGGAGAACTATGCATGCCACTACAAGTTCCTTTGAGGAAAGGTGCAATATAAATGTTAAAAAGGACCCCTGACCATTAGGTCCAGTCGTGGCTGACTCCGGGGTTGCGGCGCTCATCTCGCTTTATTGGCCGAGAGAGCCGGCATACAGCTTCCGAGTCATGTGGCCAGCATGACTAAGCTGCTTCTGGCGAACCAGAGCAGCGCACAGAAACACCATTTACCTTCCCGCCGGAGTGGTACCTATTTATCTACTTGCACTTTGACGTGCTTTTGAACTGCTAGGTGGGCAGGAGCTGGGACTGAGCAATGGGAGCTCACCCCGTCGCGGGGATTCAAACCACCGACCTTCTGATCGGCAAGTCCTAGGCTTTGTGGTTTAACCCACAGCGCCACCCGCGTCCCTAATATAAATGTTACTGAAGAAATACTTTCATATCTCATGAAGATAAAAAAGAACATTCCCATGTTGGAACTGAGTAGTTTTGGAGGAGTGTCACATGGTTTTGTAAATGAGGAGTGTCTGTTCCCAGGGAGCAAAGACAATTTCACAGAAATTCGGAATCTGGCAATAATTCCAGAGGCTGCTTTATTTGGGGGGGGGGGGAGCTGGGTGTTTCCTAGTGTTGCAACCCAACCCAGAAGAACAACAAAAATATAGATTGGTTTTATCTGAGAAGCGGGAAAAGGAGAAGACAAAACTTTTATGCAATTGCGAATTATCAGCAAAGAACTAATTGTGCAAATAACTACAGAGGGAAATGATTCTCCTGTTTTTATTATTGCCACTAATATACCATTAACTTAAACAAAACAAAACGAAGACTGTTTTCAATTCTAATAGAACAACAGTAGGTCTGTTGAAATCGCCCACCTGCCAATCATCTGTCATCAGGGTTATGGAGTCATATGGCCAGAGGCATAGGCAAGGTCAGGTGGTACCCAGTGTGAAATTTTTTTTTTGTCAACCTCCCCACATTGCAATTTTGGGGAACGTTGCCCAGAGTTGTTGAACTTTTTAAAGGGGGGGTACCCCAACGTTGTTGAGCTTAATGTGATTGGCAACTGGAGTTTCGCATCCCCAGTAAGTGGATTTCCGCGATTGGCGCAATCGCCGTCATGAAAATCCGCCCACTGATCGTGCAAATACTCCTGGCGTGCGGCACTGCCAGCTGGGGGTGCAAGCACTGCCTGCTGATTGTGAAAATTCGACCGCCGATCTCATTAAACCGCCCACTGGGGATGTGAACACCGCCAGCTGGGGGGGTGCCAGGCTGATTGCTAGGCGTATTTGCACAATCAGGGGGCAGATTTTAGCAACGGCGATCACACCAATTGTGAAAATCTATCCACTGGGGGTGTGAGTGCTGCCACGCTGATCCGTCCAAGGGGATTTTGTCACCCCCCCCCAGAATGACACCTGGGGTGACCCGCACCCCCTGAACCCCCCTTGTGATGTTCCAGCATATGGCAGGGGAGATACTACCCAAGAGGGGTGGAACTCCCTGCTCCCCGGATAACATTTGCAGCTACAGCTCTACCTGCCTTACACCTGATGCCACAGATGACATCAGGTATGAGGCCAGATGGCTGCAGCTTTGGGGAAATAGCCTTGTGGGCAAATGGGGAGGTTTGGCAGGTGAAATCTGGCTAGTGGGATAGAGGTTCCTCAGCTATAACCTAGATGGACCTTCCTTCTGATTTATGAAGGCTCTTATTCTTTTGTAGGAACGCGGGTGGTGCTGTGGGTTAAACCACAGACCCTAGGACTTGCTGATCAGAAGGTCAGCGGTTCGAATCCCCGCGACGGGGTGAGCTCCCATTGCTTGGTCCCTGCTCCTGCCAACCTAGCAGTTCGAAAGCATGTCAAAGTGCAAGTAGGTAAATAGGTACCGCTCCGGCGGGAAGGTAAACAGCGTTTCCACGCGCTGCTCTGGTTTGCCAGAAGCAGCTTAGTCATGCTGGCCACATGACCCAGAAGATGTATGCCGGCTCCCTCGGCCAATAAAGTGAGATGAGCGCTGCAACCCCATAGTCAGCCACGACTGGACCTAATGGTAAGGGGTCCCTTTACCTTTACCATATTCTTTTGTGGGGGGTGGGAACTGAAAGCCCAAGCCTTGTTAGAAGGCAATCCCATTAACACCCCCAACACAGTATTTTTTTTACAAACCCATCCTCCTAAATCCCACAGCATCCATAAACGGAATAGAAGCAGATAAATAATGGCCGGCCTGCAGCCAAAAACGAACTGGAGTCTAATGGGATTCTAATGGGGTAGTCTTAATGGAACGGCTGGGTTAAACAGAAGAGGCTTCCTTGAGATGTATGGTTGTCTTACGAAATGTGTTTGCATAAAGCAGAACTGTGCAGAGCCAGGCCTGAAGGCAATTGCATTAACTACCAGAGGAAGCCCACAGCTATGAGGGCGCTTGCTCTCCCCAATTGCCGCCAGTTGTGTTTCTGCTCTGTGCTGAAAAGCTCCAACCAGGTCTTCCCTGGGGTCCCTGTCAACTGAATAATTGCCAGGATTCGGGAGGAATGGGAGTTAGCGGCTAAGATTCAGCCTGCAAGCTCCAGGGTGTCATTAGCTTGCAGGATAAGCAATGGAAGATGAGCTCAAGGCCCCAACACGCTCCCCAGAGGGTGGTTATGTGGCGTTGCATTATGAGCAAAGAGATGGCGGGTTTCTGCCAACAGCCTTGACACAAAGGCTGAATTTTATTAGGTCTCAGAAGGAGGGAGAGTGGTTGGAAGGAACAGGACCACCAACTTGTTCCATACCAGTCAGTGGGCAGACCTCAGTCACTACTGATGTGGTGGTATGAAATCATAGAGAAATGGGGTCTGCAGGAAATGTCATGGGCTTAAGGTTGTTACTTGTCCAAAGCACATCTTGGAAGTGTCCAAAATCCTCCAGCAGACACAGAGATGAGTCTATCAGGTGGTGTTAAGAGGTGGCAGTGAGGTTTTGGCAGACAGCTTTGCTCTGCACCTATAAGCTCACTATTACTACAATTAATACAGTGGTACCTCGGGTTAAGTACTTAATTCATTCCGGAGGCCTGAAACTGAAACTGTTCTTAACCTGAAGCACCACTTTAGCTAATGGGGCCTCCTGCTGCCCCTGCGACGCCGGAGCACAATTTCTGTTCTCATCCTGAAGCAAAGTTCTTAACCTGAGGTACTATTTCTGGGTTAGCGGAGTCTGTAACCTGAAGCATATGTAACCTGAAGCGTCTCTAACCAGAGGTACCATTGTAATTATATTTATTAGTTTCATTTTTGCACTCAAGTGCCTCAAAGCCACTTATGCAGCAAAAAAACCAAAATAACAAAGGCATTCACATTAAAAAAGCAGCAGTTAATGGAGGCCAATATACTCATCCGACAATATATTCAAAAGGGACAAGATTCATGGATGAACGAATAAAGGCCACTGACATAGCTAACTACCTATCCACCCCCAATTAGAAACCACATGTTTGGGTAAGTAAAAACATTTTGGCCTGGCACCCTCCTCCCAGGGAACTCTGGGAACCATAGCTCTGCGAGGTCTCCTAACAATTCTCGGCACCCATAACCAGCTGCAACTCCCAGAATTCTTTGTGGGAAACCTCAGAGCTGCCTTTGTAGAACTCAGCTGGGAGGAGGATAGAGGCAAGGTTAGAATCCATTGGCTCTGCCTGTCATTGGCTCTAGCGCCACCTACTGTCCGTCTCCCTGCTTTTTGCCCTACCGGTTCCAATGGGCACTGTGGGAAAGAGAGAGAGAGAGAGATGATATTCTCTTACCTCCAAAATGGTGCACCTCTCAGACTTGCATTTGTCATCTTGACAAGGCTGAAACATCCCGAGGGTGACACAGTTCAGGAGGATGACCAGCATGCTGACGTGCTCGAACCAGGTGGGCGCAAGGAGTTAAGGAAGGCAACTTGGGCTGCGTTATCAACAGGAAAGTGGTGGCAGGAAACAAAGAGGAGGGATGTGGGTGGCATTTGCATATCAAACAGCCCCTCTCCCAGCCTTAAGAAGAAGAAGAACAACAAAAGAACCACAATCAACCATGCGGGGGATGGAGGAGAGATGATGCAGGAGGATTTGATGTTCCCAGGAGACAGGGGCTCCTGCAGAGATGAATAGCCACCCCCAGACCTGACTGGGCATGAACTGAGATGTGAGCGACAGGCTTTGTTGCCATTGCACTTTTCCTTTTCCTTATTAAATTGTTTCAACACATCACAACAACATGCAGATAAATAATGAAACATCCCACCCTAACCTAGAAGCTGGTGTTCAGGCAACAGATGCAAAATAACGACCAAATAACATAAGTTCTTATCCCAGTCTACTATTCATATAGAAGGCGGTAAATGGTTTAAGTTAACCAAAAAGTTGTACAACGGGAGGGGAGTCCTCCATTTTCATCTTTAGCCCTGTGCATAATAAAACTGTGTCACTCAATTCCGAAGGAGTCTTCATGCTTCAGACATCGTGCCAGTTTTATTATATTATATAATTTCTCCACAGGCACCAGGCAAAGTGAGGTGATGTCTGCTGAGGGAGTTTTCCCACTGTATGTTTGGTTGAATGTTTCCCTGCTATATACTAGGCCGGAACTTTTTTTTTTTAAAAAAGAGAAAACCTCTCTGTTCCATTCTTTTCGAATTATACACTGCTTTTATTCAGTTTCCTCAGTAAAGTGTTGGACGCGGGTGGCGCTGTGGGTTAAACCACAGAGCCTATGGCTTGCCGATCAGAAGGTCGGCGGTTCGAATCCCTGTGACGGGGTGAGCTCCCGTTGCTCGGTCCCAGCTCCTGCCAACCTAGCAGTTCGAAAGCACGTCAAAGTGCAAGTAGATAAATAGGTACCGCTCCGGCGGGAAGGTAAACGGTGTTTCCATGCGCTGCTCTGGTTCGCCAGAAGCAGCTTAATCATGCTGGCCACATGACCCGGAAGCTGTACGCTGGCTCCCTCGGCCAATAAAGCGAGATGAGTCGTCTGCGACTGGACCTAATGGTCAGGGGTCCCTTTACCTTTACCTTTAAAGTAAAGTGTTACTAGGATTTATTTTCTCTCTGGACTCTATGTTACCTAAGTGACTTTGTTTACAGAGCCTGATGTTTTACTCTTTTTGAGTGGGTTGGGTAGGAAGCGAGTCGGAGGAAGGTGGCACAGCTGGTTCATCATCCGTCGCATACCTTCCTTAATTTGATGATTGTGGGATGGAGTGGGAGGCTGGTAGAAGGTTTAACGATTTTGTGAATGAGCCACTTCCCCATTCTTCTGTTAATACAAAATGGGGAACAGCGGATAAAAACCAGACTGTTTGCTAAGTGCTAGCAACAGCAGGATAGAAAATTAGGAAAAATGACTTAAAGAGGAATCCCCACAGGGCACATTGCATTAAATAATGCAAGAGTGCCAGCTAAGGGACATTTTTTCTTCTTCAAAGAATTCAGATGAATTAAATGCCATTTTCAATGGCAGGGGATGGGAAAAGGGGAAAAGGCAGCAGGATGGGTTCGTTCTGATAAAACCAATGATGTTTCAAGATCAGCTTCCGGTGAAATGTTTACAAGGAAACACATTTTTGCAGAAACACACCGCTTGCCACTAGAGAAATGCTTTATAAAAACCAGAGTTTTGCAGGGAAGACAGACCTCATAGGCAACAGCAGGGCTAAGGAACCATTTTTCAGATCCAGGGCCACATTTCCTTCTAGACAACCTCCTGAGGGCCATAGGCCAGTGGTGGTGGGGGGGGCAGAGGGGAAAGTGGGTGTCTATGAGACACTTTGGGATTCATTTGAATGAAAAGTTGCATGGAAATATAACAAATCTAATCTAATCAGATGCCGTCACCTGCGACAAATAATGATCATCATCAGCAAGGAATGAAAAAGGGAAGCTCTGGAAATCTTGAAAAGAGCTGCGGCTTGCTCTCCCACTCGCTCTCCTACATGGCTGCAAGGAAAGTACTGTATTTTTTGCTCTATAAGACTCACTTTTCCCTCCTAAAAAGTAAGGGGAAATGTGTGTGCGTCTTATGGAGCGAATGCAGGCTGCACAGCTATTACAGAAGCCAGAACAGCAAGAGGGATTGCTGCTTTCACTGCGTAGCAATCCCTCTTGCTGTTCTGGCTTCTGAGATTCAGAATTATTTTTTTTTCTTATTTTCCTCCTCCAAAAACTAGGTGCTTCTTGTGGTCTGGTGCGTCTTATAGAGCGAAAAATACGGTACTTCATTGTGGACTTGTAACTTGCTTCCGCTCACTTGCAACAAAAATAAATTTGAATGGAAAACACATTGGCGCAAGGCCCTGGCACAGGGCTCTTGTTTGAAAAAGGATCAATATTTCACTTAAGAACATAAAGAGAGGCTGCTGGATCAGGCCAACGGCCCACCTGGTCCAGCATAACGTTCTCACAGTGGCCAGCAAGATGTCTGTGGGAAACCAGGGAGCAGGATCTGAGCACAAGAGCAGGTACTCTGAAGCAAGCATACAGGAAGGTTGGTAGTACAATAGCTTTGTAAACAAGCATGTTGGTTTCCCTGCGAATGTCCTTATGGTATGCTTGTGAAACCTGGACCACTTATAAACACTATCTCCAACTCCTCAAAAGATTTCATCAATGGTTTCTCCGAAAAACTGTATACTTCACTTGGGAAGACAGGTAATAATATTAATATTAATAATAATAATAATTTTTTTATACCCCACCCTCCTCGGCCAGAGCTGGGCTCAGGGCAGCTAACACCAGTAAAATTACAGTAAAAACATAATAGGAAAAAACAAACAATTTAAAATGCAGGTTAAAATGCAGCCTCATTTTAAAAGTAGATCAAAACCATAAGGGGAGGGAAACATAAGGGTCAGACTGAGTCCAAACCAAAGGCCAGGCAGAACAGCTCCGTCTTGCAGGCCCTACAGAAAGATGTCAAATCCCGCTGGGCCTTGGTCTCTTGTGACAGAGCGTTCCACCAAGTTGGGGCCAGTACTGAAAAGGCCATGGCCCTAATTGAGACCAGTCTAACCACCTTGCAAACTGGGACCTCCAAAATGTTGTCATTTGTGAACCTTAAGGTCCTCTGTGGGGCATACCAGGAGAGGCGGTCCCGTAGGTGCGTGGGTCCTAGGCCGCATAGGGCTTTAAAGGTCAAAACCAGCACCTTAAACCTGACCCTGTACTCCACTGGGAGCCAGTGCAGTTGGTGAACTAGTGCCAGTGCACTGGAAGAAGCAAATATCACCATTATTGAAGCATTAACTTTGTTGGACTGGTCATGTTGTGTGGATGCCTGATTATCATCTCCCAAAGCAATAACAACAACAACAACAACTTATTATTTCTACCCACTCTGGGCAGCTTCCAACAGAAGGTTAGAAATACATTAAAACATCAGTCGTTAAAAACTTCCTTAAACAGGGCTGCCTTCAGATGTCTTCTAAATGCCATATAGTTGTTTATTTCCTTGATGTCTGATGGGAGGGCGTTCCACAGGGCAGGTGCCACTACCAAGAAAGCCCTTTGTGTGGTTCCCTGTAACTTCACTTCTCACGAGGAGGGAACCGCCAGAAGGCCCTCGGCGCTGGACCTCAGTGTCTGGGTTGGACAATGGGGGTGGAGACACTCCTTCAGGTATACTCTATTCCAAACTTAAAAATGGAAAGCGTAATGCTGGTGGTCAACAAAAGAGGTTCAAAGACTCTCTCGAGGCAAATCTTAAAAAAAAGTAGTATAAACACCGACAACTGGGAAACACTGGCCTGTGAGCGCTCCAGTTGGAGAACAGCCTTTACCAAAGGTGTCGTGGGTTTTGAAGACACTCGAACTCAGGACAAAAGGGAGAAACATGCTAAGAGGAAGGCACGCTTGGCAAATCCACACCGTGATCAACTCCTGCCCGGAAACCTATGTCCCCAATGTGGAAGGACGTGTGGATCCAGAAGTGGCCTCCACAGTCACGTACAGACTCACTGTTAAAACTGAATTTATGGAAGACAATCTTACTCAGCTATGAGTGATTGCCAGAGAAGAAGAAGAAGAGCTCTGAAGCATGACTGCCTTTGACCGTGGAAGCAAAGCATAGCCATCATGGCTACTAGCCATTGAAAGACTTTCCTCCCTGAAAATAATACTCAGTCATTACATCCAGCTGTTTTTGTTAACAAATGGGAAAGGGGAGCCGACCTCTACAAACCTCAGTGCAACTTGTGCAATACAGTTGTTGTTGAGCTGGAGGTTGTGTACGAGGAAAGCCTGGATGAGAGGAGGGTTTTGCATTTTCATAAACAACTCCTTTTCATCCCACAATACTCTCCGCATTCGTGATTTATTTGTTTGTATGAAGAATGGTGCAAGCTGATTCACAGTTCCAGTTATTTTTGGCATCCAGCCAAGGGGCCACTCTGTAATAATGAATTGGGGAGGGCAGGGGGTGGGTAGCTGACCCAGAAGCAATAGCTTTATTTCTTGATAGATTTTGGCGAGGCTCACAGGCGAACATTCCCCCCTGCCAGACTTGAATGAGGAGAGGAAGGTATTCTGAAGATGCCGGCTCTTTTTCTGCTGAGACTGGAAACAGAGACAGGGAGTGGAAACGAAGACTTATTAGGGCCACAGAGCCTAGGACTTGCTGCTCAGAAGGTCAGCGGTTCGAATCCCTGCAACGGGGTGAGCTCCCATTGCTCTGTCCCTGCTCCTGCCAACCTAGCAGTTCAAAAGCACAAAGTGCAAGTAGATAAATAGGTACCGCTCCAGCGGGAAGGTAAACAGCATTTCCGTGCACTGCTCTGGTTCCCCAGAAGCGGCTTAATCATGCTGGCCGCATGACTCGGAAGCTGTACGCCGGCTCCCTCGGCCAATAAAGCGAGATGAGTGCCGCAACCCCAGAGTTGGACACGACTGGACCTAATGGTCAGGGTCCCTTTACCTTTACTATAGGACAGTGTTATTTGATCTCTCTTCACTAGATGCTATTGGGATTGCAACTCCCATCACCCCAGATCATTGGCTAAGCTGGCTGAAGGTGATGGCAGTTGTGATACTGCAATGTCTGGGGACCCAAGGCAGGGGCAGAGGAAGGGGTGTGTGGTGTGTGCGGTCCGCCCCGGGTGCCACCACTGATGGGGGTCACAAAATGCTGGGCAGCCTTCACTGCGGGGCCTGCAGTGCGCCCGAGCCACGTGTCTCTCCTGGGAGTGATATGGTGGCTTGGGTGCACCCAGGCTCCACGCTGCCCAAACTGTCTGCCCGCTGCCTCCCCCCCCCCCAGCTGTAGGGCAGCTGAGTGGGAAGAGGCAGGCAGACTCGGAGGCCCCGCCCCTACAGGCGGCTCACCCCACCATTGCCCTGCGCCTATGGGCAGATCGCCCCGCCCCTGGTGCACCGCCCCAGGCGCCCGAGCAGCTTCCTCCTCTGCTGACCCAAGGTTGATGAACACTGCTGTAGGACAGCATTGATCAACTTTGAGTCTGTGGGTTGAGTTGTGCCCACCAAAAGAACGTAAGAAGAGACTGCTGGGTCAAGCCAATGGCCCATCTGGTCCAGGATCTTGTTCTCAATGATCAAGGGTCTGGAAACCAAACCCGATGAGGGACGGTTAAAGGAGCTGGGTATGTTTGGCCTGGAAAAGAGGAGACTGAGAGGAGATATGAGAGCCATCTTCAGATATCTCAAGGGCTGTCCCATGGAAGATGGAGCAAGCTTGTTTTCTCCTGCTCTGGAGAGTAGGACCCAAACCAATGGATTCAAGTTAAAGAAAGGAGATTTCAACTAAACATCAGGAAGAACTTTCTGACAGCAAGAGCAGTTCAACAGTGGAACAGACTCCCTCAGGAAGTTGCGGACTCTCCTTGCTTGGAAGTTTTTAAGCAGAGGTTGGATGGCCATCTGCCATGGATGATCCAGTTGAGACTAGATGACCCTTGGCGTCCCTTCCAACTCTAAAACTCTGCCACTCTATGATCCTATGCCTGTGGGAAACCAGCAAACAGGATCTGAGCACAACAGCACTCAATCTCCTCCTCCTCCCTCACTGTCTAACTCAGACATCCCCAAACTTGGCCCTCCAGCTGTTTTGGTACTACAATTCCCATCATCCCTGACCACTGGTCCTGTTAGCTAGGGATGATGGGAGTTGTAGTCCCAAAACATCTGGAGGGCTGAGTTTGCCTATGCCTTGTCTAATTCCACTAGTAAAACCACGTAAGCCCAGCCATCACCACATCTTGTGGCAGTCAATTTTTTTTTAATTGATTGATAACGCCTACAGATGCCCTGCCTCATTTTTATTCTCACAACAACCCTGTGAGGTAGGTTTGGCTGAGAGTGAGCGAGCGAATGGCCTCAGTGAGCTTCACATCCAAGTGGGCCTTTGAACCTTGGTCTCTCAGGTCCTAGTCCAGCACTCTAACCACTACACCGCACTGCTGCATGTAGAGAAAGAGAGATCCTTCCCTTTGTCTGACTTCAGTCTTGGCTGCAGATTCCTTTCCTAAAAGCACCTAAGGCAATTGTCTTCCTCTCTTGCCTCCCCACATTATTATTACAGTTATTTTCAAACGTTCTTTGGGAGCTTTGACACAAAGATAAAATATAAAATGGAACATTTCAGCAGCTGCAATCAATCAATGGGCACCTCAGGTTTCGCAAGTATAAGCTTCCTTTCCCACTACAGAAGATTAAGTCGCTACAGCATCATCAAAAGGCGCATAATCCCTTGTTCCTTTATGAGTATTAAACCTACAGGTATATGAGCTTGTGATAAAGGCTGCTGTCTCCTCACCTGGGGTACACCTGGCCCAATACCTGCATTGGGCTCTCAGGGAGGAGGGGGGCAGCCTTAGGCGGCAGGAGCCAGCGTGAAACAGGCTTCCAATCTCCCTCCCTCCAACACGAATAGAGTTTTGTTTTCCTTTTGGACTCGCAAAGTATGTTTAATGGAGCATGGAAGAGGGGAAGCGAACGCTTAACATTCAGATTGCAGCCCGTTTTAAAGTCTAAATTACCGTTCCCAAGAGTGTGACCGAGGACGCTGCTTACCCAGGGCTTTTTAAAGCAGGCTGGCACAGGAGAAGGATGCTGATCTATGTAACCAGGGCATGATGGCAGACCCTCCATGTGTCCCTGTTTTCCAGAAGCTCTCCCGATTTCTGATTTGATCCCTGAATGTCCCGCTTTCCGTTAGGACGTCCTTATTTGTGGTTTAGGACCCTCGTATTTATGGGACCGCCTTTCCTGGTCTGCCCCGCAGAGGACCTTAAGGTTCATGAATAACCATAGTTTAGAGGTCCCGGGCCCTAAGGAAGTCAGACTATCCTCCACCAGGGCCAGGGCCTTCTCAGTGATGGCTCCGACCTGGTGAAATGCTTTGTCCCATGAGACCAGGGCCCTGCGGGATTTAACCTCCTTCCGTCGGGCCTGTAAGACCAAGCTATTCCACCTGGCCTTTACTTTTAATTCAGCCTGATCTTTTATTTCCCTTCTCTTCCCTCCCCCTCCCCTTTTATGAAGATTACCCGCTCTGAGACCCCACAGCTAATTCTCCCCTGGCCTCCTCACTGGCCCAAGTAGGACCAATTCAGCCAGCTAGCCCTGGGGATTATCTAATGCTTATTTCCCCTAAATTGATTTCTGAATTTTGAATTTTATTGTTATTAATGTTTTTATACTGTATTTTATGCTGCTTTTACAATTAAGTGTTTTAAATTTGTTGTTAGCCGCCCTGAGCCCGGTTTTTGAACCAGGAAGGGCGGGGTATAAATAAAATTTTATTCTTCTTCTTCTTATTGTTTTCATCAGAGAAATGTTGGAGGGTATGGAGTAATCCGAAATGGCGAAAATGACGGGAAAATCAGAAACCAGGAAGATAGAAACTTTAAGAAGGAATGGATTTTTTATTTCTTTTTTTACAATTTATTTAAGAGACACTGTAAAAACTAAAAACTTTGGCAGGATTTGAGTAATGCTTGTATTGCACTAAAAACTAAGGTAAAATTGGACTATCTTAAGAAGAACAGAGAAATTATGCGACGCAGCAGGAAAAGTTTGATAATGGAAACCAGGGAAGGGTCTAAGGAATCAGGGAATCCTTTAATGTTTGAATTCAAAGGTGGAATGTAAAACGGAATTAAAAAGATTTTACAAAAAATGATAATATGTTTTTACATGTGTTGGAAGCTGCCCAGAGTGGCTGGGGCAACCTAGTCAGCTGGGCAGGGTATAAATAATAAAATTATTATTATTAATATTATTATGGAATAGGATGTCCCCATTTGCATCAGAGAAATATTGGAGGGTA
Organism: Podarcis raffonei; assembly: GCF_027172205.1. Classification (NCBI taxonomy): domain Eukaryota; kingdom Metazoa; phylum Chordata; class Lepidosauria; order Squamata; family Lacertidae; genus Podarcis; species Podarcis raffonei. Next base: position 46,319,475 of record NC_070615.1, on the reverse strand, counting down.
TGTGATAGCTAGACCTGTGTCCCTCCCTTGGGAATGGGCATTTCCCCCTTCTTAAATCCAGTTCTCCACAATTCCTTTATGTCTGTGCACAGTCCCCCCCCCATCTACTCCCTGGCTCCAATCTCCCCCACCCCAATCAGGTTGATCCACCCAGGGGTGAAGAAAGGCGTCGTGACACCCGGGGCGGACATCGCTACGTAGAGCGCATGTGTGGCGCCGCTACGTATGACGCATGCGCTGTACGTAGCGACGCTGTACAGTGGACACTCGGGTTGCAAACGTGATCCATGCGGGATGCACGTTCACAACCTGCAGCATCCGCAACCTGCAGTGGTGCATCTGTGCACAGGGGCGGGTTGCGATTTGGCGCTTCTGCGCATGTGCAAAACATGATTTAGTGCTTCTGCGCATGCACGACCGCCAAAACCCAGAAGTAACCTGTTCTGGTATTTCCAGGTTTCGGCGGTCTGCAACCCAAAAAAACGCAACCTGAAGCGTCTGTAACCCGAGGTATGACTGTATAGCGGTTTGCTGCTGGCGCCCCTCCAGCGCCATACGGATGGTGCCAGGATCCCTCTGTCACTGCTACAGCCGCAAGCAGAGGATCCCGGCACCGTCCGTACGGCGCTGGAGCGGCGCAGGCAGCAAACTGCTATACAGAGCATGTGCGGCGGTGCTACGTACACTCCATGTGTGCAACGCCACACATGTGCTGTACTTAGCGCTTTGCCGCCTGCTCTGGGATCCTCTGCTCACGGCTGCAACCACGAACGGAGGATCCTCCACACGTGGCTGTGGCGATGCGATGGCTGCTCGCACTGCCGCAAGCCCCCGCGGGGTGACTTGTCACCCCTGCAGACATGGAACCCAGGTCGCACCGATCCCCCCATTGCGACGCCATTGGATCCACCCCTATCCAGCTTGGGGACCAGCTGCCCCGTCTCAGATCCAGAGGTGAGACTAATGTTTAATTAGGGTAAAAAAAACAAACCAACCCAGATTCAACGTACAGCCAAGAGGGCAGTGGGGCAAACATGTTTTCTGCTGTTCCAGAAGTCACAACATGAACCAAGGGCTTCAAGGTACAACAACAACAACAACAACAACAACAACAACAACAACATATTATTTGTACCCTGGCCATCTGGCTGGGCCTCCCCAGCTACTTTGGGCGGCTTCCAACAAAGATTAAAAATACATTAAAATGTCACACATTAAAAACTCCCCTGAACAGGGCTGCCTTCAGGTGTCTTCTAAATGTCAGGTAGTTGTTTATCTCTTTGGCATCTGGTGGGAGGGCGTTCCACAGGGCGGGTGCCACCACCGAGAAGGCCCTCTGCCTGGTTCCCTGCAACCTTACTTCTCGCAGGGAGGGAACCGCCAGAAGGCCCTCAGAGCTGGACCTCAGTGTCTGGGCTGAACGATGGAGGTGGAGACGCTCCTTCATAAGTGAGATTCCGACTCAACATCAAGAAGAACTTTCTGACAGTAAGAGCTGTTTGATAGTGGAATTGTCTCCCCCAGGAGATGGTGGACGCTCCTTATATTAAGGATTTTAAGCAGAGCTTGGGTGACCCATCTGCCTGGGATTCTTCAGCTGTGATTCCTGCATTGTAGGGGTTTGGACTGCACAGCCCTTGAGGTCCCCTTCCAACACTATGATTTTATAAGCATTGTGGTCGGTATTGCCCAAGAGTCCTAATCTAATGAAAATCTGGAAGTAAGAATTGCTGGAGGAAATGTGGAGTGATGGGAACGCACAGTCATATGTGGTGGGATTGTCCATTAGTTAATGAATTTTGGAAACAAATTGGTATAGAAATATCAGGAATTATGGGAAGGAATGTGGAAATATCTAAATTAATGGTTCTTATTACCCTGAGTAGTACCAAGTTAAAAACAAGGGGAATGTAAATGGGTAAAATTGATGGTAATTGCAGCCAGACAGGTTATAGCGAGTAATTGGAAAAATGCAGAAGAGCTAGGGGTGAACCAATGGAGGAAAAAACTGAATATTATAATTTTAGAATACCTAACTGTGAAGATACATAGAATGAAAGGGCTTAAGGTCAGTGAGAAAGAGGAGGGTTGGTTTGAGAAGAAATTGAATTATTTGGGTAGGTTTGAACAATTTGGGGCAATTAAAATGCTAAAAGTTAAATAAACCTTGTGGAGGGAGGAGTGTTAAGGTACATAGAAGTGTACATATGGTTGATTTGAATATGTTATTATTGAATATGTACACCCAATGTATCAGCCGCCTGGGGGGGTTTCACTGTTTGTGTTTTGGTGGTTGGTATAAAATATTATTTTTTAAAAAATCTAATGAAAGTCATTGATTTATCAAAATTACGCTAAACAAGAGAAAAGGAAAGAGCCTGATTCTTCAAGCTTTCAAACAATTCCTAGAGGTGCTGCGTTACAAGTCATTATAAGGTGACTTTTGGACTGGGCAGGATCGGGGCCCTGATGATGGCAGTGATGATGCCATTTAAAGAGGGGGCCGCTTCTTCTATTTCTCTCTCTCCCCCCCCCCACTCCCCAATCCTCTCCAATGAACCGGCTTGCTGCAGTTCCGAAAGCGTGACATGACTCAGCATTCCTGGACTCATTTGTCTTAATGATGGGATCGGTTTCCAGAGAATGCAATAATGCTCGCAATTACATTGATTGTCACAATTTGTCACTGGCGACAAACTAGGTCAACGCCGGCGATCCGGAATGCGCTTCAATACCCTGAGCGGCCGGCCTTCTCCCTTTCCTGCACGGCAAAGGCAGCCCTCCCCTTTGCCAAGCACATCCTTATGTAACGGATTAAGTCCCTTGCCCTGCCAAAGAATTTGGAATGGCAGTTTGATGAAAGCTCAGAAGAAGGCTGGCAGGCTCTGGGTGAAGGCAGTCCGCAATCTGGACATGTGGTTCTGCTTAGGAATGGACGGCTCTTTCAATTTCAGTCCTCCCTGTTTCTCATTCTTCCGATCTTAAATTAAGCCCTCCACATTTCTGCGGAAATCTGTGGTTTTTGTTTCTTTGTTAAAAAAAAAACCCTTATGCAAATTCGCTTGCATTTTAGGATTTCTCCTAATAAACACATTTTTTAAGAAATCCAGTTTTGAATGGGCTATCCATTCTTGCTAGCAATTCCCCCTAATGCAATGCATTTGTGTATATGATTTTCACAAATATATATATATATGCCTTATGGCGTTGAGCGAGTGTATTCGTGGTCTGATCCTGATGAATTCGTGACAGGCGGTTGCTTGATATTTTTGTTATGAATGAGCAGAATGGAAATATTTCTAGAAACAGATAAATAAGGAACTATTATGGCAGGCGTCCAGGAACAGAATTAGATTCCATGAATGTGGCTAGCTCTTTGGTCAAAACCCATCAAAGTTGTTACAGGATTTGGGGGCAATTATTGGCATAAGTTAATTATGCTTCGTGCAAAGGAAGTTTGTGATCTGTGTGTCTTGAATGTGCTGCCAATTTATGTTGTTTTTGTTTGTTTATTCATGTTTATTTATTAAAACAAACTCTCAAAGAGATTTACAAAAAGATAAGACAATAGAATCAAGAGAAAAGCACAACCATACTTTAAAACATACCAAAGTGAAAACAAATTTAAATGACCTCCACTTTCAAAGCATCCAGATAGACTTATCTGAACAAGAATGCTTTTAGCAGGTGCTGAAAAGAGCAGAGTGAAGGCATCTCCTTGAGATCAATAGGCAGGGAGTTCCAAAGGGCAGACATTGCCACACTGAACAATCGAGTTCTTACAAATGTGGAACGGGCATTAATAGTGCCAATTCTGCTGATCAAAGTACTCGAGCGATGTGGGTTAACTGGTCCCAAGTTGCTAAGGAAGAAGAGTTTGGATTTGATATTCCGCTTTATCACTACCCAAAGGAGTCTCAAAGTGGCTAACAGTCTCCTTTCCCTTCTTCCCCCACAACAAACAGTCTGTGAGGTGAGTGGGGCTGAGAGACTTCAGAGAAGTGTGACTGGCCCAAGGTCACCCAGCAGCTGCATGTGGAGGAGCGGAGACGCGAACCCGCTTCACCAGATTACGAGTCCACTGCTCTTAACCACTACACCACACTGGCTCTTATAGTGGGACTTATAGTAGTAACAGTGACCCCTTGAATCAGCAACCAGTGCAGGCATTATATTCTGACAAGCCCCCAGGCCTGCCAGCAATTGTGCTGCAGCATTCTGCGCTCACTGCAGCTTCCAGATCAAACACAAGGGAAACCCCACATAGAGTGCATTTCAGTAATGCAGTTGTCGGGTGACTGTACATTCAATATTATGGGATAGACAACAACAACAACAACAACTTATTTATACCCTGCCCATCTGGCTGGGTTTCCCCAGCCACTCTGGGCGGCTTCCAACAAAAGATTAAAAATACATTAAAACATCACTCATTAAAAACTTCCCTAAATAGGGATGCCTTCAGATGTCTTCTAAAAATTAAGTTGTTTATCTCCTTGACATCTGACAGGAGACCACTCCATAAGGCAGGTGCCACCACTGAGAAGGCCCTCTGCCTGGTTCCCTGTAACCTCACTTCTCTCAGTGAGGGAACCGCCAGAAGGCCCTCGGAGCTGGACCTCAGTGTCTGGGCAGAACGATGGGGGTGGAGACGCTCCTACAGGTATACTGGGTCTGTCCACAAACCCTCCAAGTGTCCCTATTTTCCAGGGGCAGTCCCGGATTTACGGTTTCTAATTTAATCCTGGAATATCCCTCTTTTCCTTAAAGGTAAAGGTACCCCTGACCATTAGGTCCAGTCGTGGCTGACTCTGGGGTTGCGGCGCTCATCTCGCTTTACTGGCTGAGGGAGCCGGCGTACAGCTTCCGGGTCATGCAGCCAGCATGACTAAGCCGCTTCTGGCGAACCAGAGCAGTGCATGGAAACGCCGTTTACCTTCCCGCCGGAGTGGTACCTATTTATCTACTTGCACTTTGACGTGCTTTCGAACTGCTAGGTTGGCAGGAGCAGGGACCAAGCAACGGGAGCTCACCCCATCGCGGGGATTTGAACCGCTGACCTTCTGATCGGCAAGTCCTAGGCTCTGTGGTTTAACCCACAGTGCCACCTGTGTCCCTTTTCCTTAGGATGTCCCTATTTCCATCAGAGAAATGTTGGAGGTTACAGAATAGGTTGCTCCCTTTTTCATCGCAGTGGTGTGTATCTCCCACTAAGAATACCTGAGCTTGGCTCCCGCTCTCACTACTGGGCTGGAAGGCAAAGAGAATGCCACAGATTCATTGCAGATGACGTTTATTCCCCAAGAAACAGCAGTGAGCTATTACACCAGTTTAAAAGGATCAAACCAAGGCTGGCTTGCCTCGGAATTCTTTCAGTTTGCATTACTACCGCGTGCTCACTTAAATGGAAAACTTAATTTTCTCCATCCTGCTCTGGGAAGGCAGGTGGGGAACAGACAGCGGTTAGAGGCAACCACCGTCAAGGTGATGTGCACAGGGGAGCAGAGGTGCCTTCCGCCGCGATGCTGGAGAGGATTAGATCCAGGGATGTGTGAGGAATTGGCCGCTCATGAATTCTGATATGAGCCAACCTGATCTGCACCTCCACAGCTCAGGCGTGGATCAGAAGTTAACTTTCCACCAGCTTTTGTACTTCCCAAGTGTTTCCAGCACAGATCTCACCATAAAAAGGTATACCTGGGGGGGGGGTGTCTCAGGGCAGTTCACAGAATAAAATCAAGATATAAAACCACAAAATACCTAATAAAAATTTAAAAAACAGCAACCCCACAAAAAATAACATTAAAAGGGCATAGGATGTAAATCGGATCAACCAAAGGCCTGATGAAAAAGGAACATTTTTGCCTGGCACCTAAAGGTATATAATGAAGGCACCAGGCAAAATTCCCTGGGGAGAGTGTTCCACAGATGGGGAGCCACTGCAGAGAAGGCCCTGTTCTTGTGTTGCCACCTCTGGACCTTTCGAGGAGGAGACACACGAAGGAGGGCCTCAGAAGATGATCTCAGGGTCCGGGTAGGTTCATATGGAAAGAGGCGGTCCTCTTGGATCACTGCCTTGTCATGGTGAAAGGGCTTGAATTACTCAGAGAAGCTATGAGCTATGCCATGCAGGGCCACCCAAGACGGACAGGTCATAGTGGATAGTTTTGACTAAATGTGATCCACCTGGAGCAGGAACCAGCAAGCCACTCCAGTATCCCTGCCAAGAAAACTCCATGGACAAAAACAAACCTAGATAGCATCTTAAAAAGCAGAGACATCACCTTGGAGACAAAGGTCCATATAGTTAAAGCCATGGTTTTCCCAGTAGTGAGGGTGAAAGAGGAGAGCGCAAAATATGGTCTGAAGCTCAACATCAAAAAAACGAAGATCATGGCCACTGGTCCCATCACTTCCTGGCAAATAGAAGGGGAAGAAATGGAGGCAGTGAGAGATTTCACTTTCTTGGGCTCCATGATCACTGCAGATGGTGACAGCAGTCACAAAATTAAAAGACGCCTGCTCCTTGGGAGAAAGGTGATGGCAAACCTAGACAGCATCTTAAAAAGCAGAGACATCACCTTGCCAACAAAGGTCCGTATAGTTAAAGCCATGGTTTTCCCAGTAGTGATGTATGGAAGTGAGAGCTGGACCATAAAGAAGGCTGATCGCCGAAGAATGGATGCTTTTGAATTATGGTGTTGGAGGAGACTCTTGAGAGTCCCATGGACTGCAAGAAGATCAGACCTCTCCACTCTTAAGGAAATCAGCCCTGAGTGCGCACTGGAAGGACAGATCGTGAAGCTGAGGCTCCAATACTTTGGCCACCTCATGAGAAGAGAAGACTCCCTGGAAAAGACCCTGATGCTGGGAAAGATGGAGGGCACAAGGAGAAGGGGAAGACAGAGGACAAGATGGTTGGACAGTGTTCTTGAAGCTACCAACATGAGTTTGACCAAACTGCAGGAGGCTGTGGAAGACAGGAGTGCCTGGCGTGCTCTGGTCCAGGGGGTCACAAAGAGTTGGACATGACTAAATGACTAAACGACAACAAAGATGTGAACCTTTCCACCGACACTGAGCTGGAGAAATGTATTGGCAAGGCAGCTCTGGCAGTTGCTTGCCTCTCCAAATGGGTTGGGAGAATGTGATGCTAACAACCAATACCAAAATGAAGGTCCACTGGGCTTTCGTGTTGAGCACGTTGCTTTATGGAAGTGAGTCATGGGCAACTTATACCCGCCAGGAGCGATGCCTCAATGCCTTCCATATGTGCTGCATCAGGAAGATTTGGGGCATCATATGGCAGGACTGTGGGTTAAACCATAGAGCCTAGGACTTGCTGATCAGAAGGTCGGCGGTTCGAATCCCCGCGATGGGGTGAGCTCCCGTTGCTCGGTCCCTGCTCCTGCCCACCTAGCAGTTCGAAAGCACGTTAAGTGCAAGTAGGTACCGCTCCGGCGGGAAGGTAAACGGCATTTCCATGTGTTGCTCTGGTTCGCCAGAAGCGGCTTAGTCATGCTGGCCACATGACCCGGAAGCTGTACGTCGGCTCCCTCAGCCAATAAAGCGAGATGAGCGCTGCAACCCCAGAGTCGTTCACGACTGGACTTAATGGTCAGAGGTTCCTTTACCTTTACCTTATGGCAGGACAGAGTCTCAAACAAAGATGTGTTCTCCCAAGCCCACATTCTGTCTTAGCAACACCTAAGCTGGCTCGGTCATGCCCATTGAATAGAAGATGGCAGGATCCCCAAGGGGAGCTGGCTTCTGGCACCAGGCCAATTGGCAGGCCTGCTTTGCATTAGAAAGATGTCTGCACACATGACACAAAGGCTGGCAACATCAACTCTGCCATGTGGGAATCTCTCGCGTATGACCACAGTGCCTAGAGACAGGCAGTCAAGTCGTGTATCAACAGCAGCAACCAGAGCAGAAATGACTGCTGGGAAGACCGCGGAAAGAAGAAACGCCAGCAACCCAACTGGACGCCTTCATCTGCCCCAGCTGCAACAAAACATGTCTCTCCTGTATCGGTCCGACAGCCACAGCAGGCACGCTGCAGCCTTGACCTCACCCCCAAGGCGCACTATTCCATTGTCTCCCAAGACAGACGGATGCCAACAACATCTGGCCCCTTATGTGAATTCTACCTCTCAACATTTTCTGGGAATGAGAAGGGGTTTCAAGGCTGTATTCATGGACACAGTCTTGTTTTGACTTCTCTGGGCCTTCGGGTTAGAAGTTGCTGACAGCTCAGGGGTAGAGCATCTGCTTTGTAGAAGGTTGCAAGTTCAATCCCTGGCATCCCTGAGTACAGCTTGGACAGACTCCTGCCTGAAAACCCTGCAGAACCATTGCCAGACAGAGGAGTTAACACTGAGCTAGACTGACCAATGGCCTGCCTTTGGGGGAGCTGGCCGCAGGCACCAGGCCTGTTGGCAGACCAACTCTGTGTTACAAAGATGCCTGCAAACAGAACAAGAAGGCTGCAAACATTAATTAACACCACTGTGTGGGAATCCCTTGCCGATGATCTAAATCATATGTAGGCAAAACAAGGCCTGGGGGCTGGATCTGGCCCAATCATCTTCTAAATCCGGCCCATGGATGGTCCGGGAATCAGTGTGTTTTTACATGAGTAGAATGTGTCCTTTTATTTAAAATGCATCTCTGGGTTATTTGTGGGGCATAGGAATGTGTTCATTCCCCCCCCAAAAAAATATAGTCTGGCCCCCCACAAGGTCTGAGGGACCGGCCCTCTGCTGAAAAGGTTTGCTGACCCCTGAAAACAGAGGCTACTGGATATGGATTTTCAAGAGTTTCTCGGAACTTTATGGGGATCCTGTTCCCCTTCAGTTGCTGGTGATACTTTGTCTCCCCTGCAAAGATGGAATGGTACACTTGGGATGGTTAACTGCCTCTAAACACAGGAAAGCCCTTTTCTTTGGCAAGTTTTAATGTTCTCCCTCCTAATTTACTAGACGGCAGAGGCAATAAAACCCCAGTGATCAACAGACGCTGCCCTTGTAACAAAGCTCGCTTTGAGTCTCTCCTGCACGTCCCTTTTAAACTGTAGTTTTTATCAAGGGGCTGGGGAAGATTTAATACATCCCATTATTCAGTCCCTCCCTGGCTGCTCCTTTGAGTCTCTTATGACCACTTCGCTTCAGGGCTCCAATAAGTCAGTCACAGAAAGAGTGACAATGTTTTTGAATATGGCCATCCATATTAGACGATTAAGGATCGCCTGATTTATAGATGCATATAGTTTAGTATTACAGCTGGATAAATGGCCCTTTGCCACAAATGTCCACTTCTTAGAGTTTTGCTTTGGTTTTAAATGCGTGTTTTGCTTTTGCTCTCTTAACTGGTTTTTTAAAAATCATTTTATGTGTAAATCTCCTTGGGACGGTAGTTTAGAAAGTGATTAATAAATTAGCTGTGGCAGTAATAATAATATGGTTCTGTATTTTTCAGTTTTTATTAAGGTCGTTCATTGCTAATTGTTGTAAAAAGTTATAATGCTCTGTTGACTGCAGATAAAGAGAAAAGCCTACAAGTACTGGACAGAATGAAGCACCTCCAAATTCATCTTTAATGTATGTTTGCTGGAAATGGGACTCCGGGTGAGGCACAACCAGTGATGTATTTAAGGTGGTATGGGCAGTTCACCTACGTGAGCACAAAATCGAGAAACTCCATAAATGAGAAGATCTATTTTGGGGCACCAGATTTTGGCCTCACACAGGGTGCCACACTACAAAAGGTTACCAAAGTCACCTTCTGTGGGATGGACCGCAATTCTGCAGCTTGGATTAAATTTGCTCACATTGTAGCCTATAAAGAACATAAGTAGAGCCTGCAGGATCAGGCCAATGGCCCATCTAGTCCAGCATTCTGTTCTCACAGTGGTCAACCAGATGCCTGTAGGTTTGACCTGCTGTAAGGCAACTTCCCTACGACCGATAAGTAAAAGAAAAGAAATGAAAGACTTTGTAAAGCCAAGGTCATGGCAGAGAAACGTGAGTCAAATTTGTCTTACCTTCAGAAGCTGCTGGACTACAACTCCCATCGTCCCTAGCTACTGGCTATGCTACCTGGGACTGATGGGAGTTGTAGTTCAGGAACATCTGCGGGGGGCCAAAGGTTCCCCAGCCCTGGATTAGGGCCAAGCTAGAAGTGATTTGGGGGGACGCGGGTGGCGCTGTGGGTTAAACCACAGAGCCCAGGACTTGCTGATCAGAAAGTCGGTGGTTCGAATCCCCGCAACGGGGTGAGCTCCCGTTGCTCAGTTCCTGCTCCTGCCAACCTAGCAGTTTGAAAGCACATCAAAGTGCAAGTAGATAAATAGGTACTGCCCTGGCGGGAAGGTAAAGCCACTCCCGACATCAGGAGGGGGGGGGTTGCACGCTCAAGCCCCCACCTACATTCTCGCGGGGCTGGCTGCAGCCCCGCGGGATTCAGGGATTTCCCAGGGTCATTATTATTCATCACCCACAGCGGCCAGCCAACCGGCTGGCAGTAGGGGCGGGCTTACTAGGGGGCACTTAAGGTCGGGGCAGCCCTGGCTCGCCCCTTTCTTTCTTCTCAACAGCTGCGGTTCCTCTGGCGGGAAGGTAAACAGCATTTCCGTGCGCTGCTCTGGTTCGCCAGAAGCGGCTTAGTCATGCTGGCCACATGACCTGGAAGATGTACGCCAGTTCCCTTGGCCAATAAAGCGAGATGAGCGCCGCAACCCCAGAGTCAGTCACAACTGGACCTAATAATGGTCAGGGGTCCCTTTACCTTTACCTTAGAAGTGATTTGGGTGCTCCATCTTCTGATCTCCCAAGTCTTTGTCCTTCGTGAAAATCAGCTGTACCTTGCTCTGATTTGGATTGGGGTTGTGACATGAGGGAAGTGGGGCTTAACCCTCCTCATTACATCATTTCCATGTCTCAAATCCCCTCTTTCCAAAGCTGCAGTTAGTCTTCAGGAGGAGTGGAAGGAGAAGCAGGGACATTAATACGATTCAGTATCATCTGATCAGACGCACAGTTTTGTAGATACGTGTGTACAGTGGTACCCTGGGTTAAGAACTTAATTTGTTCTGGAGGTCCGTTCTTAACCTGAAACTGTTCTTAACCTGAGGTACCACTTTAGCTAATGGGGCCTCCTGCTGCCACCACACGATTTATGTTCTCATCCTGAAGCAAAATTCTTAACCTGAGGTATTATTTCTGGGTTAGTGGGGTCTGTAACCTGAAGCGTCTGTAACCTGAAGCGTCTGTAACCTGAGGTACCAATGTACTGCATTCTGCTGTGTCTTTTCTCCCTCTCACACTGAGGCAGCCTTATTTTAATAGTTTGTTGTGCCTCAAATCCTTGAGATAACACAGGTTAAAAAAAAAAATCCTATTTCTGAACTATCACCCACATGCGCACAACAGGCAGTCGTGACATTGGAGCACTTTTTGACACCCTAGACAGATGGGTGAGAAAATGTATATGGGGCCTGAGAGCTGACCAATTTGCAGGAAACACACACACACACACACACACACACACACACACACACACACATTCTGCAGATCAGAAGAGGGATCAAAATGGTTGTAATGATCCACCCTCGAGCTTCTGGATTTGAATCAGCTGCAGGCTGGATGTTCAAAGGCAAATATCTTTTTGAAGATGAAGGGGACTAAGTTTTTCCACTGGAATGTAAATACTCAAACTCCAGAAGGCTGCAGGGCAGGCAGTGTGTGTGTGTGTGTGCGTGCGTGTGCCTGTGGAATGATCGGCTGCAGAACTGAGTCCAATCCTGAGGACTCTTAACTTAAAGGTTTTTGTCCAGCTCCTCTTTGATTTGTCTCTGTTCTCCTTCCTTTCGGTATTGGTTCCTAGCGCTGAGCAAATGAACCCCTCGCCTTGGACTGAAATCCATCAGCTTTAAGCGTAATGGGGAGAGCCAAGGGAATCCAGCAATTGGGAGAACAAGACAGACAAGGCAAACACAGCGGGCAAATTTGTGATTGCATTTTGCTGGGCGGAGAAATTAACTTACGAGAAGCTGGAATGAGGCGTTTAAGGTGCCACTCAGAGACTGAAAGGCGGGTGACTCCCAGCTCTGAAGTTGCTTCTGTTGGCGTGGGTGGGTGTCAGGACTCAAACCCACAGCAGGACCAGAATGGGTGGCCTGAGGCATGTCAGGATGGGGGGCAGTTTGCAGACCACCACTCAGCTCCGGCCAAAGGAAGGAACTGTAGAGAGACCAAACGCAGCAGCAACAAAGCTTCTCTGCACCTGAAAGCTGGAAAAGGTGCCATGCCTTCATCCCTGCCACGACCTTTGGCCAAAGCTTGCTTATCAGTCAGAGCAACTAGGTGATCAATTTTATTTGTTATGGAATCACATTCCCCTTCCCGTCTCTCAGCCTTTCCTTGCCCTGACTCTCCCGCAACATAGGGTGAGTCTGATCTGGCAGCAAAGCACACAGGCACCACAGAATTCTTCTTCAGGAACGGCAGGTGGGGACCCTGAGGCTCCCAGGTTGAATGTGGCCCTTTAGGGCTCTGTATCTGGCCCTCAGGACTTTCCCCCAAGCCATGTCTCCAGCCTTGCTCCAAGCTCTCATTGAGTGTTTTTTTTGCCTGGTTGGAATATGTATTTTAACTGTGATAATGCCTCTAGCTTGCCTGGATGATAGGCAGATGTGTACACACAGAAAGCTCTGACTTCTGCATGTCTGAAATGTAGCTGATGGTACAAAGGGAAAGAATTATATCTGCAGCTCCACCCACATCTTGCATCTGGCTGCCCACCACTGACGTAAGGCCACCAGAAGGTTGCCTAGGAGGGTTGGCGAAGGTTCCCCACCTGAGTTTGAATGAGAAAGCTCAAAGGTGGCTTTTGAAAGAGTTCAGTACCTTGGACAGCAGCTTGAAACAGCATGGCAGAAGTTGACCAATGTGTCACAGCTAACTGGGTTGCCTTATAACAGGGGAGGCAACCTAAAGCCCATGGGCCACAAGCGGACCATGGGGGTCATTTAACCAGCCCACGAGCAGCCCCTGAACCGAGCCACCCACTTGGTAAGTCCCCTCGTGGTGCAGTAAACCGGCGCAGCACAGCACAAGGACTTGCTTCTGTGGCGCTGGGAACTGCGTCTGCGCATGTGCAGATGACAAAAATCATGTCTGCATAGATGCAGACACCAGAAATTGCATCTGTGTGGATGCAGACGCTGGAAATCGTGGGTGCACGTGCTCTCTCTCACACACGACACCTTGCTGACCCCTGTGGCTTATGCCATGGGTAGGCAAACTAAGGCCTGGGGGCCGGATGTGGCCCAATCGCCTTCTAAATCTGGCCCACAGATGGTCTGGGAATCAGCATGTTTTTACATGAGGAGAATGTGTCCTTTTATTTAAAATGCATCTCTGGGTTATTTGTGGGGCATAGGAATTCGTTCACCCCCCAAAAAAAATAGTCCAGCCCCCCACAAGGTCTGAAGGACAGCGGACCGGCCCCCTGCTGAAAAAGTTTGCTGACCCCTGGCTTATGCCTTCCCATTAAAGTTACCTTCTTTCCCACTACTCACTGCATGAACCTCAAAGAGCCACATAAGCAGGGACTGATTCTGTAGCTGCCTTCTGAGTCCCCGTGTCTCCATCACATGCTGTTTGGGTAACATCAGGTGTAGGAACCATACAGCAACACTGGGGTTGAATGGGAGACAGTGCCGGGAGACAGGAATGGGGTGGGGATCATTAGCAGGGTTCTGGTCAGTTCCCTGGGAAGAGCGATTGACTGTTAAACCCCTCTGGGAACTGTAGCTCTGCGGGTGCAACAGGAGTCTCCAAATAACTTTTGGCACCCTTAGCCAATTGCAGATCCCAGGATCCTTTTGGGGAAGGCATGCTTGTTCAAAGTGGTACGGTACTGCTTTAACAGCATAAAGTGTGGATAGGGACCTAGATCTCTTTCAGCCAAGCAAGGACTCCCGAAGCTCTCCTTAATGAATGTTCACTTAACGCTTGGGTGGGAACAGGTTTAGAGGACAGCGAGATCCCATTAGGTTTCATTAACATTGCACAAGAGCTGCAGTTACAAGATTCCTGTTCTGTTTTTTCTTAGCCACATGCAAAGGATATTCAAGAGGCAAGTGCTCCTTCAAAGTACAATGGAATCAATGGCCAGCAGAGGCAAGGGGGGCCATGAGCCTAGATCAGGGGTCAGCAACCTTTTTGAGCCGGGGGCTGGTCCACCGTCCCTCAGAGCTTGTGGGGGCCAGGACTATATTTTTGGGGAAAAAATGAGCGAATTCCTATGCCCCATAAGTAACCCAGAGATGCATTTTAAATAAAAGGACACATTCTACTCATGTAAAAACACACTGATTCCCGGACTAGCCGGGGGCCGGATTGAGAAGGCGATGGGGCCGCATCCGGCCCATGGGCCCTAGGTTGCCTACCCCTGGCTTAGATGGCTCCAAATGAGGATTAGGCAGCTGATCATGAAGACCACTAAATGGAACTTAAAATCATAGAATTGCAGTGCAGGAATCTTAGCTAAAGCATCCATGGCAGATGGCCATCCAGCCTCTGCTTAAAAACCTCCAAGGAAGGAGAGTTCACAACCTCCCACGGGAGACTGTTCCACTGTCAAACAGCATTTAGCATCAGAAAGTTCTTCCTGATGTTTAGTCGGAATCTCCTTCTTGTAACTTGAACCCATTGGTTCGAGTCCTACCCTCCAGAGCAGGAGTAAACAAACTTGCTCCATCTTCCGAGTGACAGTGCTTGAGATATTTGAAGATGGCTCTCATATCTCCTCTCGGTCTCCTCTTTTCCAGGCTAAACATACCCAGCTTCCTCCACCATTCCTCCTAAGGCTTGGTTTCCAGACCCTTGGCCATCTTGGTCGCCCTCCTCTGCACACATTCCAGCTTGTCAATATCCTTCTAAAATTTTGGTGCCTAGAATTGGACACAGTATTCCTGGTGTGGTCTGACCAAGGCAGAACAGAGTGGTACTATGGCTTCCCCTGATCTGGACACTAGACTTCTGTTGATGCAGCCTAGAATAGCATTAGCTTTTTTGCTGCTGGATCACACTGTGGACTCATGCTGAGCTTGTGGTCCACTAAGATGTGGATGGCGCTGTGGGTTAAACCACAGAGCCTAGGACTTGCTGATCAGAAGGTCGGTGGTTCAAATCCCCGCAACAGGGTGAGCTCCCGTTGCTTGGTCCCTGCTCTTGCCAACCTAGCAGTTCAAAAGCACGTCAAAGTGCAAGTAGAGAAATAGGTACCGGTCCAGCAGAAAGGTAAACGGTGTTTCCATGCGCTGCTCTGGTTCGCCAAGTGTGGCCTAGTCATGCTGCCCACATGACCTGGAAGCTGTATGCCGAGGGAACCAGCGAGATGAGCGCCGCAACCCCAGAGTCAGCCATGACTGGACCTAACGGTCAGGGGTCCCTTTACCTTTTAAGACCCCTAGATCCTGTCTAACAACTTCCCTGGATGTTGTTAGATTTCACATCCATCAGTCCCAGCCAGCTTAACCAATGGTCAGGGACGATGGGAGTTATACTCCAGCACGTTCTGGGAAGTCAAGGTTGAAGAACATTGGGACTTTCTTCAAGGAGAGAGTGTTGCATGCCTCCAAGATGCCCAAACGGAGAAATATTTTTAATTCCTTCCACAACCTCCAGTAGCTTTAGACCAAGAGGTTTTGGCTACACCTGCCTACCAGGTGGCATATAACTTTTCCCACAGTGTCCAGTCCACATTCATAAATCAACCCTTCTGTTGGAAGATGGAACTCCAGGCAATCAACAGAGACTTCATCGGAATGCAAAGCCAAATTGGGAATGGTGGTGGGTGGAAAAAGGAATAATTCCCCACTCCAAGCCTCCATGCTAAACTTGGCACAGTTTAAATGTCCATCTGATGAAGAGAGCCAATTATTGGAGGCTTGGACTGGGGAATTATTAGTCCTCCCTCCTCCCCTCCAAAGGGTACTCTAAGCAGCTTTTGATTCAAGGGACAGTTTAACTCGATGCCTCAAATGAGCTCCGATTGAACGGGGCTCTTATTATCCACCGGCGACTTCCTACTTAACTGCTTTAAATAACTCAAGGCCCTGTCGTTTGCAAGGCAAAAAGTCCCCAAATCATAATAATCTCCGTAGGCAACAAGGCCGCAATGATTGGGTGACCTGAACTGCTGTCACTGCAGTTAAACAGGCTGGAAGGATGCCATTTGGAGAAGAGACAAAGCCCCCCACAAGGACCTGCAACTAGAAGGCCTCCACAGCGGCTGGTGGGTCATTGTAGCCCCCAAGAATACCAGACCCCCCACCTGGGGTGGGGAACATTTTTCAGAAATGGGGGGGTACATGCTAGCTCTGGTCCATGGGGTCAAGAAGAGTCGGACACGAATAAAGGACTAAACAACAAATGCTAGCTATTCTCTCTCTCCCTCTTTCTCAACATTGCTTCCCTGTTTTCCCCAGCAAATTCCTGATCCTCCCATTTCCTCCAGAGGTCTATCAGCTGAGTACCATATTTTCCCCTCCATAAGACGCACCTAGTTTTTAGAGGAGGAAAACAAGAAAAAATATATTCTGTGCACAGCGTGTAAGCAGAACTTGCTTTTCTTGCTTTTTTTCCCTTGCTTTAAAGCAAGCAAAGCGAGAGCCGCTTACGTGGCTTCTGTCCCGCTTTGTGCAGCTCTCACCTTGCTTGCCCATCCCTCCTCCCACCTCACTGTAAAGTGAGGCGACGCCGGAGCAAGAAGAGGAGGAGGAGACACCGGTCTACCACCTTCTGAGGGAGTCCATCCTACTGTCCTACTGTCAAACAGTTCTTACCATCAGAAAGCTCTTCCTAATTGTTATTCAGAATGTCCTTTCTTGTAATTTGAACCTGTTGGTATGGATTCTACCCTCTGGAGCAGCAGAAAACAGGCTTGCTCCATTTCCCATGCAACAGTCCTTCAGAGATTTGAAGATGACTATCATATCACCACTCAAGTCTTCTCTTCTCCAAGCTAAATATACCCAGCTCCCAATGGCCCACCTAGTCCAGCATCCTGTTCTCAGACTGGCCAGGACCTGAGCACAAGAGCCCTCTCTTCACCTGGAGTTCCCAGAAACCAGTGTTACAAGAGAATCCATGACCAGAGAGGGGATCCCGAGAATTTCACCGGTATTCAGAAGCATTGCTGCTTCCAGCTGTGGAGGCAGAGCTCCTTCCCTCCTGGGGCATCTCTACTAGAAGCAACCTTGTTTTTTCCTCTCTAAACAATCCCTCGCTTTCCCTTCCTCCTCCGCTGCCCAACCTTTAGGAACCTTGTGGCCAGACTCCCTAATTAAATTAAATGGAACCTGGCTGCCAGAAGGAGTTTTCCTAATCACCTCTGTGGCGGAATTATTGATCTTTATTCCGCTTGAGCACTTTCTGTTAGCATGGCTAGACTGGTCTGGATGCTGGCACCTTCCTCGATTTATTGCATCAGGTACGGCTTTGTGGAAGCAGATCCTGGGTCCCCTTTGACCACCCTTCCTCCTTTGTTGTTTAGTCGTTTAGTCGTGTCCGACTCTTCGTGACCCCATGGACCACAGCACGCCAGGCACTCCTGTCTTCCACTGCCTCCCCCAATTTGGTCAAACTCATGTTGGTAGCTTCGAGAACACTGTCCAACCATCTTGTCCTCTGTCGTCCCCTTCTCCTTGTGCCCTCCTTCTTTCCCAACATCAGGGTCTTTTCCAGGGAGTCTTCTCTTCTCATGAAGTGGCCAAAGTATTGGAGCCTCAGCTTTAGGATCTGACCTTCCGGTGAGCACTCAGGGCTGATTTCCTTCAGAATGGATAGGTTTGATCTTCTTGCAGTCCATGGGACTCTCAAGAGTCTCCTCCAGCACCATAATTCAAAAGCATCAATTATTTGGTGTTCGGCCTTCTTTATGGGCCAGCTCTCACTTCCATACATCACTACTAGGAAAAGGATAGCTTTAACTATACGGACCTTTGTTGGCAAGGTGATGTCTCTGCTTTTTAAGATGCTGTCTAGGTTTGACATTGCTTTTCTCCCACCCTTCCTCCTCAGCCAAGATCAAAGCAAGGGAGAGATGGGAGATGGGATACAGGAAGCTTCCCTCCATCAGACCCTGAATCCCTCCAGCTCAGTATTGTCTACCCTAAGAGGCAGTGGCTCTCGGAAGTGTCAGGCAGGTTCGTTCCCAGTTGCACGTGGAGATGCCAGGAATCGAACCCAGGACCCTTGGCAGGGAAAACATTTGCTCTACCCCTGAGCTACAGCTCTCCTGTGGCTCAGTAATCATTCAGTAGCAAAATTAAATCCTTTCCTTCCCAGCAACACTTCTGCTGTGTGCAACTCTGCTTCTTCATTTCAATGGGGTTTAGGAGGCAGAACCTCCCAGCACATTGGGTCCCGTGGCTCAGAACTGCTTTCCACTCTGTTGGTCTCAGGGTCATCCTTAAGGATGCAAGAAGGAGAGCCCTGGTGGATCAGACCAAGTTCCAACCTCGTCCAGCCAGATGCCTTCAGACCTCTTAAGGAGCAGGGTGTGATGACAACATCTCTCTCCTTTTGCCACTGTCCTTCAGCACCTGGTACTTAGACGTATACTGTCATTGATCAATGAGGCTTCATTCAGCGATGATGTCTAATAATCTGTGGTGAACTTGTCCGAACCCCCTCTAAAACTACCTAAGCCTGCGACCCCTCACTGCATCTTGTGGCAGTGAGTCCCCCAAATTATATGCTTTGTGGAATAGACCTTCCATTACATTTAGTTGGCTGATATTTATATATATATATATGAATATGTGTGTGTGTGGTTTTTGAATGTCTCAGCTGCCGAACGTTCGGAAGCCGAACGCCGAAAACCCGGAAGTGAATGCTTCCATTTTTGAACGTGCCTTGGAAATTGAATGGCTTCTGAGGTGCGTTTCTCAATTTCTCCCATTGAACTTGCTTACAGCCCTTTGATCCTCAGTTTTTGAATGTTTTGGAAGTCGAATGGACTTCTGGAATGGATTATGTTCGAAAACTGAGCTTCCACTGTATCATGTCTTCCTTAGCCATTATTTGAGTTCACACAAGCAAAGAGGTTCAAAGGCTATTTTTAGGGACCACATATAATATCCATTCCATAGGGCAGGTGTGAGGAATCTTTGGCCTCCCAGATGTTGCTGAACTAACACTAGGCCCAGCAAGCAGTGATGGTGAGAGTTCAGCAACATCTGGAGGGCCAAAAGTCCTCCACATCTTAATGACCTGCGACCAAAAGCTTGGAGAATGAACTGGGTGAGCAGGAAACATCGGGGGGAAACCTTCTACCCCTTGGAGTCACCCCTGGCTCCATTTCACTGAAGAATATCTATCTTTTCCATGGCATGCAGAATTCTGCTTATTTTATTTGGGTGCCTTGCACTCCCCTCCCCTCGTGGCTAAACTGCACCATGGGGTATGTAGTCATTAGCCTGCAGGGGCAGTAAAGTAATTCTCCTGTCTGTTCACAGTCAGACCAAACATCACAGGGTTCCTTCACTGGAGGTTTTTAAGCAGAGGTTGGATGGCCACCTGTCATGGATGATCCAGTTGAGATTCCTGCATTGCACAGAGGTTGGACTATATGACTCTCAGGGTCCCTTCCCAACACTACAATAAATAATAATAATAATAATAATAATAATAATAATAATAATAATAATAATAATAATTTATACCCTGCCCTCCCCAGCCAACACCGGGCTCAGGGCGGCTAACACCAGATATAAAATCAATTGATTAAAATACAAATTAAAAACAAGAGTAAAATACAACATTAAGATGCAGCCTCATTTTAGTAGAAACTCAAATAAAAAACCTTGGGGATGAAAATGTCAAATCTTCACCAAGGCCAACTATCCAGACTGGTCCTACGTGGGCCAGAAAAAAGCCAGGGAAGTCCCCAAATAAGAGTTCCATCACAGAAGGAAAAAGGAAAAAGGAAAAAGGGGAAGGATATCAAGTTGATTCCAAGCCAAAGGCCAGGTGGAGCAACTCTGTCTTACAGGCCCTAAGGAAAAAAATCAGATCCTGCAGGGCCCTGGTCTCATGAGGCAGAGCATTCCACCAGGCCGGAGCCAGAGTTGAAAAGGCCCTGGCTCTGGCTGAAGCTAATCTAACTTCCTTAGGGCCTGGGACCTCTAAGGTGTTACTATTTATGGACCTTAAGGTCTTCCGTGGGGCATATCAGGTGAGGCAATGCTATAATTCTAGGATTCCACTGAATCTGGAGAGTGGGAAAATAGCATGGTGCTCAAGAGTTAATGTATTGGATGAATTTACCTGGTTTGGTGAGCTGAAATAAGAGTTTTTCTTTTTTTAAAAAAGGGTTTGTAAGACATCAGTGCTTACTGATAAAGACCTTCCTTAGTGATGCGATTCCCATTCTCCCTCCTTAGATCACTATCATCTGAGAAACAAAGCCATCCATCTCCTGTTTACAGGTGACAGGGAAAATTGCTTCCCCGCTGCCTTCATAAACATAGTGGGAAACAAAGATCTATTTTATAGCATATTTTAAACCGTGTTTTCTCATTCGCTTTAGATCAAAACTTCGGGGGAAAGAGAAGAAAAGAAAAGAAACAGGAGCAGAATAGGCACCCCCATCTCAAATGCTTAATATTCAGAGGAATGTTATTGTGTTTCTTTAAATGGCAATAAAAAGCCTCCCGTTACAGAAAGATCCCATTGCGAGAAAGATAAGATAATATTTCTCCTCCTTCCAAGGCAGAAGGGATGTGAAACAGCTGTAGCTCTGCAGCTGGAAAAGAAGGGAAGTCAGCTGAGGACAAGGGCACCAGTTCTCAGGAAGTGCTGGGTGGGCTTTCTACAAAGAATTTCAGGAGCTGTTGAGGGTGCTGGGAACTGTAGTTCCATGGAGGGGTCTCCTAACAACTCTTGGTGCCCTTAAGGGAGCCAGCGTGGCATAGCGCCAGGGAGAGACCGTTGTTCAAATCTGCACTTGGCCGCAAAGCTCTCACTGGGTGACCTCGGATGTCAGTCACTGCTTCTTGGCCAAACCTACCTCGCAAGGTTGTTGTCGGGATTCAGTGAGGAAGAGGGAGGACCATGGAGACTACATTGAGCTCCGCGGAGAAAAAGGTGGGCTCTTAATGCAATAAACAACAGTTCAGTTTATATACCACCCATTATCAAAAGATATCAGAGCGGTGTACAACATTAAAGAAGGCTGATCGCCGAAGAATGGATGCTTTTGAATTATGGTGCTGGAGGAGACTCTTGAGAGCCCCATGGACTGCAAGAAGATCAAACCTCTCCATTCTGAAGGAAATCAGCCCTGAGTGCTCACTGGAAGGACAGATCCTGAAGCTGAGGCTCCAACACTTTGGCCACCTCATGAGAAGAGAAGAATCCCTGGAAAAGACCCTGATGTTGGGGACGACAGAGGACGAGATGATTGGACAGTGTTCTCGAAGCTACCAGCATGAGTTTGACCAAACTGCGGGAGGCAGTGGAAGACAGGAGTGCCTGGCGTGCTCTGGTCCAGGGGGTCACGAAGAGTCGGACACGACTAAACGACTAAACAACAACAACATTAGAAACTCATTACAAAACACCAATGATAAAAAACATAATAAAAGCATACTGATAGACAGCCTAATATTAAAATAATAATCATTCTTATTTGTCTGGCTTGCATTTTGTGCCACTCAGATTCATTAAAAAAAGAAATAAATAAATTAGGGGTTATAGAGAAAAATACAAAACTTTATATCAAATATCTTTTCCCTTTTTTGTTGTTCAAACTAAGACTTTGATCTAAATACAATAAAAACATAAAGAGAAAGTGGGGGAGAGAAAGAATTAAAGAAAGAGAAAAATAAAGAAATAGAAATAGAAAAGGGAGAGAGAGAGAAAAATAAAATTCAGAAGGTAAAGGACTTCCAATTCTTCATCTCTCCACCATAGATAAGTAATATTCACATCATCCACTCCAATGTAACATCCATGAAAGCCTCTTTTTACGAACAAACATCACCTCCAATCCTCAAATCCAAATGTCATTATTTAATTTCCTTTTTTCAAGCAAAAAGTCCAATCTTTAACAAATGTTTAAAGGGGCTGGGTCTAGACACATCAAGAAAGCGTTTCAGCAAAAGGCGTTGTAAACTTTACGATGGGAAATCACCTTGGTGAAAGACGGAGCTCCACAGCGCCATCTGGTGTTATAATGCATGTAAAATGCTTTTTCTTTACTAGTGTAGCTGAGTCCAATGACTTTTTCCTCTGATTAAACATTTCTCTGTTAGTCCGTTAGTTTTAACAGTACCCTGCCCCTCAGATTCATGAGATGATTGTCCCCACCCCACCCCCATTCTAATATCTTGCCGAATGCAAAAACACACCGTTGTTTAATGAGCAGATTGCTCCAAGGCTGTTTTTCTCCTCCAGCTCAGGGTGACGCCACCCCCAAATTGGCTGTGCAGTGCTCCCAAAATTGGGTATGCGTGGAATGAAGAGGCCACCCTAGTAGCCAGTGAAGCAATCCAATGAAGCAGACAGAGAAAAACGTATTAAACTACAGAGACACAGCTCTGTTTCCCAACCAAGGGGAACGTGGGATTGGCAAATCGGCCAGGGGCCTGCTGCCTCCCCCAGCACCCGCCGCCTGAGGCCATCGCTTCACTTTGCCTAACAGTAGAGCCGCTGCCCCCCTCCTAGATTCTTGATGCAAACTGATTTCCAGCTATGGAAGAAAGGAAGAAATAAAACTCACTATTGTCTGAGTGTGTTACAAGCAGATTGCCGAGCAAAAATAATAAATAAATAGAAAGGAAATGGAAAAAAGGAGAAAAGCCAGCCAATCAGGTCGCAGGGATTTATCAACCGTTATCTTAAATAACCCACGGAGCTGTTTGAACAAAGGGGAACAGTAAGAAGCATGCCATGGCAACTGAGTGGAAGAGATCCGGCGTTATCTTCAAGGCTGCAGATGAGCCGCTCTCATCACCATCTCGCTTAGGGGGCCGACTGACGCCAATGCCGTGCCCCATGGCATTTTAGCCTCCTCGGAAAGTTACTGCCCCTTTTTCCACCCACAGCTGCACACTGTTCTTTTGCAAGGCTGGAACATCAAGAACCGTCACTGGGTTCTTGCCTCTGAGGAGTGGGGCCGGTGTGTTTCCTGAGCCTCACTGTTCTGTGCCACTTCCACCCCGCTCTTTTAATAATCCCTAATAGGTCTGTGTGGGGTGTATGGGGTGTTGGGAGATGGGTGGCACCTGTGTTGGGTGAAAGATCTTCATTGGCTCCCAGTATGTTTCTGAGCACAATTCAAAGTGTTGGTGCTGAACTTTAAAGCCCTAAACGGCCTCAGTCCTGTATACCTGAAGGAGAGTCGCCACCCCCATCATTCTGCCCGGACACAGAGGTCCAGCGCCGAGGGCCTTCTGGCAGTTCCCTTGCTGCGAGAAGTGAGGTTACAGGGAACCAGGCAGAGGGCCTTCTCGGTAGTGGCGCCTGCCCTGTGGAACGCCCTCCTAGCAGATGTCAAGGCAATAAACAACTATTTTACTTTTAAAAGACAACTGAAGGCAGCCCTGTTTAGGGAAGTTTTTAATGTCTGATGCTGTATTGTTTTTAATATTCAGTTGAAAGCCTCCCAGAGTGGCTGGGGACACCCAGCCAGATGGGCAGGGTATAAATAATAAATTATTATTATTATTATTATTATTATTATTATTATTATTATTATTAGGGGACACATTGCGCTCCTTCTGGGGTAGCTTGTCCACCTCTGGTCCTCCCACCCTGGACTCAAGTCTCACCTCTGGCTCCTAGAAGCTGTCAGCATGTGACAGTGGCCACACCCTGGGAATGGCTTTGACTGGCCGGCTAAACCAGGTGAAGGTAGCTGATGGGTCTCTAACCCTCAATGAGTTAGGGACTTCCCCTGCATGCGAAGGCAGGCTCCGGCATATTGAGCAAACCTGGGGAAGGGGAGAACCCATGGAGTTTCCTAGCCCTGACATCTGTAGGATATTTGAAGATAGATACTGGAAGCCAATCGATCCCCGCTCTGTTTTAATGCTACGGAACAGTTTGCAGGCATAATACCCCTCTGCGTAACATGCAAACAGAATCTGTATGCTTTTAGGAGGCGCACAAACACACGCATGCCCCACATTCCAGCTGTGCAGGACAGTAAGCCGGCAGCCTACAGGCTCTGATGGCTGTGCTTTCAGGAAAGCAATTAAAATGATGGATTATCCAGGTACGGAGCTGGTGCTCTCGAGCAGGAAAATAAATGCATCAGATTTCGCGGGGGTTAGGCACGTTTACGAAATCGTGCTAAGGGGTCGCTAGGTGACCGGCCTGCTTGTTGATAAGGGAAAGGACGGATCGTGAGCCCCCTTCCTTTGGCCTGAAGGAGCTGCAGGAGAGCAAGAGGGCAGATCCCAGGGCTGGCTTTATCAGGGTCCAGGAGTCGGGGTCCTCTCTGGGTGATGAAGCGGAGGTCTCCAAAACAGGAGGGAAAGGGCAAACAGGACATGCCATCCCATGAGCCTGCAGGGCCAGTGAGACCACTTCTCTGGCCAGAAGAAGAAGAAGAAGGAGGAGGAGGAGGAGGAGTTTGGATTTGACATCCCACTTTATCACTACCCAAAGGAGTCTCAAATTCTCCTTTCCCTTCCTCCCCCACAACAAACACTCTGTGAGGTGAGTGGGGCTAAGAGACTTCAAAGAAGTGTGACTAGTCCAAGGTCACCCAGCAGCTGCATGTGGAAGAATGGGGAAGCGAACCCGGTTCACCAGATTACGAGTCCACCGCTCTTAACCACTACACCACACTGGCTCTCACAGAGAATGGGGCATTGCCATCCTGAGACATGGAAGACTTCATGGAGGACCTTGTGTGGCCAGAGACTCCCTAGCACTATCATGTGCTCAGTTGGTTAGAGTGTGGTGCTGATAATGCCACGGTTGTAGGTTTGTTCCCAGTGCATGTTCCTGCATTGCAGGGTGTTGGAATAGATCAGGCACCCCCAAACTCTGGCCCTCCAGGTGTTTTGGGACTACAACTCCCATCATCCTTAGCTAACAGGACCAGTGGTCAAGGATGATGGGATTTGTAGTCCCAAAACATCTGGAGGGCTGAGTTTGGAGATGCCTGGAATAGATGGTACTCAGGGCCCTTTCCACCTCTACAATTCTGTGATGCCTTGATCACAGCAAGGGGCTATTCTTTGCTCTCTAGCCGGTTATCTTTAACCTAGCCAGGCATTATCTCCTTGCTGGAGTATTGCATGCACTGCCACTGATTCCTATTCCTCTCCCTCTCCCTCCCACCACCACTCCTGGCAGCCTGGTAAATCAAGACGAAGGATGAACAGGCAAAGTGACCGGTGAGCATTCAGCTCAGGCCTTGCAGTGGGTCTCCTCCAAGTCGCAGCGCGGGCAGGCGGAAATGCTCCCTTTCTTGCCTTCACCATTGTAAACAAGGACAACCGATCGATACTTAAGCCAATTTCACAGGTCATAAAGCTCGCAGCGGTGAGGCAAAGAGTGCAGGTAAGGCGGGAAGCCACTGCACAGAGGAGTTCGCTGCTGTCGCAAGACAGGGGAGGAAATGAAAAGATATTTGAGAAGCGTTTGGGGAGGTGAAAGAAACCTCAAGGGACCAGATCAGGTTTCCTACAAGGAAATGCTAAAGCTCTTTTTACACCTCTTTTTTTTGGAAGGCTTTTTAGTTTTGGGAGGATAAAGAAGGGAAGATTCTATGAAATTCTCATCTGTAAGATGTGGCAGAGGTTGGCAGAAGTGAAACTGTGGGGAAGGACAGCACAGAGGGGAAATGTTCTCCCTTTCCTCAAACTCTGGAAGTCAGAGTGGCCCGGTAATGCTGATCGGAGGCACATACAGGGGAAACCAAAAGGAATGAAATGGACTGTAAAATTGCAAAATAAAATCCTTCGTTTAAGAAAGCCCTCTTTGCCACATTTGCAAGTTCAATGAAATCGTGTCTCGTAATATGGGGAGATGAGAAGCTACTAGAGTTCCCAGGGTGAACATGAAATTTATTATGGGCAGAGGCCAGCTTGAGAAACACAAATGGAACTACAATCCCAATAGCAAAACAAACATTTAAAACAATATACAACAATAAATTTTAAGTTTAAAAGTGCGATAGGCCTATAAACACATAAAAACTTTAAAATAGACTACCTTAGAGAAATGACCCAAAGATTTCCCAGGCAATCCCTCTTCCCAGGGAATTCTGGGAATTGTCAGAAGATAAAAACAGCCTGTTGGACCAGGCCATTGGCTCATCTGTTCCTGTATCATGTTCTCACAGTGGCCAACCAGATGCTTGTGGTAATCTGGGAAGCAGGATTCGAGCCCATGGGCACCTTCCGCTCCTGTGAAGGACCACCTCCCCACATGTGACCCAGACCCTGCGGTGCTATTATTATTATTAGTAGTAGTAGTACCATTCCCATCTGACTGTGTTGCCCCAGCCACACTGGGTGGCTTCCAATGTACAGTGGTACCCTGGTTTGCAACCGTTTTGGATTACAACCACGTCAAACCCAGAAGTGCGTGTCCCTTTTTTTTGGATTACAACCCATTTTTTTGGAGGCCCCATTGGCAAAAGAGTGCCTTGGGTTACAATCTGTTTTGGTTTACAACCGGTCCTCCGGAACGGATTATGGTTGTAAACCAAGGTAAGGTAAAGGTAAAGGTACCCCTGCCCATACGGGCCAGTCGTGTCCGACTCTAGGGTTGCGCGCTCATCTCACTTAAGAGGCCGGGAGCCAGCGCTGTCCACAGACACTTCCAGGTCACGTGGCCAGCGTGATGAAGCTGCTCTGGCAAGCCAGCACCAGCGCAGCACACAGAAACGCTGTTTAAAGGTAAAGGTACCCCTGCCCGTTCGGGCCAGTCTTGACAGACTCTAGGGTTGTGCGCTCATCTCACTCTATAGGCCGGGAGCCAGCGCTGTCCGCAGACACTTCTGGGTCACGTAGCCAGCGTGACGAAGCTACCCTGGCGAGGCAGAGCTGCACACGGAAACGCCGTTTACCTTCCCGCTAGTAAGCGGTCCCTATTTATCTACTTGCACCCGGGGGTGCTTTTGGACTGCTAGGTTGGCAGGCGCTGGGACCGAGCAACGGGAGCGCACCCCGCCGCGGGGATTCGAACCGCCGACCATGCGATTGGCAAGTCCTAGGAGCTGAGGTTTTACCCACAGCAGACCACATAATACCGGTCTTGAAAGACCTACAACTACAGTGGTACCTTGTTTCTCAAACACCTTGGTACTCAAACAACTTGGAACCCAAACACTGCAAACCCAGAAGTAAATGTTCTGGTTTGTGAACTTTTTTAGGAATCCGAACGTGCTCCATTTTGAGTGTTACGCTTCCGTTTTGAGTGCCACACTTCCATTTTGAGTGTTACGCTGAGGTCTGTCTGTTTTTGCTATTTCTTTTGCATTTTTGTTTTTGCGGTTCTTTTTGTTTTGTTTTTGTGTCTGTGTAGAACCCAGTTCAGCTATTGATTGATTGATTGTGTGACTGCAGTACACTGTTTTTTTGCTTTCATTTTATGGATCAATGGTCTCGTTGGATAGTAAAATTCATGTTAAATTGCTGTTTTAGGGGTTGTTTTCAAAAGTCTGGAACGGATTAATCCATTTTGCCTTACTTTCTATGGGAAAGTGTGCCTTGGGTTTTGGAACTTCTGGAACGGATTAAGCTTGAGAACCAAGGTACCACTGTACCACAGTCAGTTTAAATATTACTACTTTTGATAATGTGTAAAGGTTTGTGTCCCACCTCTGGATGCAAACTTCCTAACAGCAAACAGATGAACAGTTAGCGGCCAGCAGGTGACATAAAGCCTAGAGTGGCCAATTATTTGCTGCAGAAACTGACCAGAACTCTAGGGCCAGGCTGGCTTTCCTCTGACCTGAGACTTCCCCTTCTGCCACAGACCTTTCTCATGTCACTCATTAAATGGCCCACTTCAAATTTTTATTTTATTTTATTTTTTGCCCCAAAAAGGGATGCAGCGAAAAGGCAGAGCAGCGAGCTGAAATTAGGCCATGGGTTTTGCTTAGACAGGCGCCACGAGGGGGGGAAGTGGCAAGCTTGCAATTTGCTCTTTTCAAAGGCGTTAATGTTTTTTTTTTTTTTTTTATAATATTTTTTATTACGTTTCTTTCCAAATTTTATACATTACAAACAAGGAGTTTACAAGAAACCATTTTTTTTTTTTTTAACAAAAATCCCAAATTGGACTTCCCCACCCCTTCCGATTCTGCGTTCTTTATATTAACAATGTCAGCAATTTGTTACCTTATGTCATACCTTATTGTAACTTTTGCATGTTATGTATCTATATTCAATGTATTATGTCAGAATTTTTATACCTTTAAAATAAACATAACATGTTCAATTTCATATTATCTCCTTTTCTCTTTTATCACTTAGTTTACTATTTACTTAATCATAATTGCTAAAGCGTATCATTTTCAAATCATGCACCGTCTTAAAATTCATACAGTTTGTAATACTTTTGCAAGTAGTCTTTAAACTTTTTCCAGTCCACCTCAATTGTTTCTACATCCAAATCTCGGATTCTGCCGGTCAGTTCAGCTATCTCCATGTAGTCCATCATC
Source organism: Podarcis raffonei (assembly GCF_027172205.1). Classification (NCBI taxonomy): domain Eukaryota; kingdom Metazoa; phylum Chordata; class Lepidosauria; order Squamata; family Lacertidae; genus Podarcis; species Podarcis raffonei. Next base: position 46,290,771 of record NC_070615.1, on the reverse strand, counting down.
TGCGTCTGCCATTCCTCCAGCGTGGGTAAATCTTGTGTCTTCCAGTTCTTTGCGATGAGTATTCTTGCTGCTGTACTAGCATACATAAACAAAGTTCTGTCCTTCTTTAACACTTTCTGGTCTACCATGCCCAACAGGAAGGCCTCTGGTTTCTTGGGAAAGGTATACCTAAATACCTTTTTCAACTCATTGTAAATCATTTCCCAGAAAGCCTTAACCTTTGGGCATGTCCACCAGAGGTGAAAGAAAGTCCCCTCTGCTTCCTTACACTTCCAACATTTATTGTCAGACAGGTGATGTATCTTAGCTAACTTGACTGGGGTCATGTACCACCGGTATATCATTTTCATAATGTTTTCCTTCAAGGCCGTACTGGCCGTGAATTTCATTCCGGTGTTCCATAACCTTTCCCAGTCTTCAAACATAATGTTGTGTCCAACATCCTGTGCCCATTTAATCATAGCAGATTTAACTGTCTCATCCTGTAAATTCCACATAAGCAGCAGGTTATACATTCTAGATAACAGCTTTGTCTTTGGTTCTAACAATTCTGTCTCTAGTTTCGACTTTTCCACCTGGAAACCAACTTTTTTGTCCATTTTGAAAACCTCTTGAATTTGAGCATAATGTAGCCAGTCTCGCACCTTATTTTTTAGTTTGTCCTGGCTCTGCAACTTCCAATTGTCTCCAATTTTTTCAGTCAATTCCCAATATTTCGGCCAATAGGCCTCCATATTGGGTCTTTTTCGGGCCTTGGCCTCCACTGGTGATAGCCACCTCGGAGTTTTACTCTCTAGTAAGTCTTTATATTTCATCCAGACTGCAAAAATTGCTTTTCTGACAATGTGGCTTTTAAACAATTTATGTGCTTTAACCTTGTCGTACCATAGGTATGCGTGCCATCCAAAAGCATTATTAAAACCTTCCAGATCTAGGACATCGGTGTTTTCCAACAAAAACCAATCTTTCAGCCAGCAGAAGGCTGCAGCTTCATAATACAACCTCAAGTCCGGCAGGGCAAACCCCCCTCTTTCTTTCGAATCTGTTAATATTTTAAACTTTATTCGGGGCTTTTTGCCCTGCCAGATAAATCTAGATATATCCTTCTGCCATTTTCCAAAGCAATCCACTCTGTCCACGATCTGTAAGGTTTGAAACAAAAATAACATTTTCGGCAACACATTCATTTTTATAGCTGCAATTCTTCCCAACAAGGAAAGTTTCAATCTTGACCAAATTTCTAAATCCTTTTTAACTTCCAACCAACATTTCTCATAATTATCCTTAAATAAATTCAAATTTTTGGAGGACAAATAGATCCCAAGGTATTTCACTTTTTTAACCACATTCAGTTCTGTTTCTCTCTGAAACCCCTCTGTTTCTGTAATTGTTAAATTTTTGGTCAGAACCTTAGTTTTTTGTTTATTCAACCTAAATCCCGCCACCCGACCAAATTCAGATATAAGTTCGAGAACTCTTTTTGTACTGGATTCTGGCTCCTGCAGTGTCAAAACTAGGTCATCTGCAAAAGCTTTCAGTTTATATTGTTTCACTCCGACCTCTATCCCTTGTACCAACCGGTCCTCTCTGATCATATTCAATAGCACCTCCAGGACTGAAATAAATAACAGAGGGGATAGAGGGCACCCTTGTCGTGTCCCTTTTTCAATTTTAAATTCCTCCGTCACCACATTGTTCACTATTAATTTAGCTTTTTGTTCTGAATAGATTGCATGTAATCCATTCTCAAACCCCCGTCCCACTCCCATCCCCTCCAAATTCTTCTTCATAAACATCCAAGATATATTGTCAAATGCTTTCTCCGCATCAATAAAGATTAACACCGCCCTTATGTTCCTGTTAGTCTGCAAAAGTTCTAAAATGTCAATGATGTTTCTAGTGTTCTCATATAAATGTCTACCAGGGAGAAAGCCAGCTTGGTCTTTATGAATTACTTCATTTAAGACTTTTTTAAGTCTATTTGCCAAAATGTCTGCAAATATTTTGTAATCCACATTTAGGAGTGAGATGGGACGGTAGTTTTTAAGCTGAGTCTTTTCAGATTCTGACTTAGGTATCAATGTGATGAAGGCTTCTTTCCACGTTTCTGGTGCCCTCTTCCCATCCATAATCTGGTTACATACCTCCAACAAAGGTTGTATCAAATAGTCCTTCAGAACCTTGTAATATTTGGAGGTAAGTCCATCCGGGCCTGGAGATTTGCCTAGTTGCATATTCTGAATGGCACCTTCAATTTCCTGTGCGGTTATTATAGAGTTCAAGATTGATCTTTTATCTTGAGTTATTTTTGATAGTCCATTTGTCTTTAAAAATTGATCTATCTCTGATTCTTTCTGGGGCCCCTGTGCATACAGTTCTTTGAAGTATCTGTGGAAACACCTCCTAATTTCTTCTGGTTTCTGTACGGTCCTTCCATCAATCTCTAGATTTGTTATCGTGTTTAGCTTTTGTCTTTTTTTCAGCTGCCAAGCTAGCAGCTTTCCACATTTATTTGCTGATTCAAAAGATCTTTGCTTCATCTGTTTTATTTTCCATTCAATCTCCTGATTGATCAATTTTGAGTATTCTGCTTGATGGAATTTAATTTCTCTCAGCACCTCCTTGGACTTTGGTTTGGTTCTCAGTTTTTTTTCTCCTTGGTGTATTTTCTCCAATATTTTGTCCTTCTTTCCGTTCCAGAGTTTTTTCTTGATTGAATTCTGTTGTATCAGAAACCCTCTCATAACAGCTTTACTTGCGTCCCAGATCGTTCTTTTTTCAACTGTAGTATTCAGATTTATCTCAAAATAGTCCTTTAATGTTTTTTGGGCCTTTTTCACAATCTCTTGATCTCTTAGTAGTGTGTCATTCATTCTCCATCTGAAGGAACCGGGTTGAGTTAATCTAAGTTCTATTTTCAAGGCGTTGTGGTCGGAGCATGTTTTTGGGCAGATTTCCACCTTTTTAGTCTTGGGTGCCAGCCCCCTGGAGGTCCAGATTTGGTCGATCCTTGACCAAGACAGGTGGGCCTCAGAGAAAAAAGTTCCTTCTTTACCTAGGGGGTTCTTTGTCCTCCATATGTCGATCAAATCCAGATTGTCAGTCAGTTCGAAAAAAGTTTTGGGCAGTCTGCCATCAGATGTTAAGTTTTGGTTGTGAGACTTATCCATATGTGTAGACACCACTCCATTCATATCTCCCATCATTATGATGTTAGCATAGTCCAGATAGTCCAGCAACGTCTCATGCAGCTTCTTGAAAAATTCTGATTTCCCGTCATTTGGGGCATAAATTCCTAATATCAATATTTTTTCTCCTTGGGTTTGAATTTCAATTGCCAAAATTCTTCCTTGTTCATCCTTAAATAGAAATTTGGGTATCAGGCTCTCCTTAGCATAGATCACCACTCCTCTTTTCTTTACTTTGTCAGACGAAATAAATTCTTGGCCTAATCTTTTATTTACCAAAACCTTCCTGTGGAGCCTGGTCACATGGGTTTCTTGGAGGCAAATAATATCCAATTGTTCTTTCTTCAATATGTGAAATAACCTCCTTCTTTTCTCCGGGGAATTTCCGCCATTTATATTCCAACTGAGTAGCCGCAGAGACATCCTGAACTATTCTGCTACACCTAGAGCGGTGTATCTTCTTTCTCCTCTGGTTCCGAAGGTGCAGGTATTGCTCCACCTGGGTTGGGTATAGGCCAATTAGCTGCTGCTTCTTTTTGGAGGTCTTCTCCGTGGTCGTGCTGGAACTTTTGTAAGTCCTCTAGTGATCTTATTTTAACCTTCTTCTGTTTGTAAGTGAATGATAGCCCTTGTGGGAACTCCCACCTATAAGGAATTGTGTTGAGTCTCAGTAACTTAGCCAAATCTGAGTAGGTGGCTCTCAAGTCCAATAACTGTTTAGGAATATCTCGATAAATTTCCACCCTTTTCTCTTGTATCACAATTGAGTTTTTGAAGTGTAGGCCTAGTATTTTGTCTCTCTCCTCCCTTGATCTCAAAGCTATTAAGCAGTCTCTGGATCTATCTTTTCTTACTAATCTTCCCAACCGAAAAGCCGATACAATTTTAAAATCAATTTCTTCTTTTAAGTCCCAGAACTTTGTAAACTCTATTGTCAAAAGTCCTTTCAAATCTTCTTGTTCAATTTCTGGGACTGCCCTTAGTCTAAGGTTGGTCTCGCGATTTTTCAATTCCACCAACGAGAGATAGGTTTGTTGGTCCCCTATCTGTTTATGAAGAGGCTTGACTTCCGCTTTAACTTCCTCGACTTCTTTTTTGGCTGATGTTGCAATTTGAACGGCTTCCCCTGCCAATTTACGATTCTCTTCTGTTGCTCCTTGCAATTTTTCAATTGCTTGAGTATGTTGGGAAACCTGATCTGTCAATTTCTGAATCGAGGATGTTGCTTGGTCAATTTTTGTTGATTGGTTATCAATTTTTTGATTTATTGCTGACAGTTGTTCCAAAACTTGTTTCAGTACTGCCTCAGCTCCTCCTGCTGCCATATCTTCCTCTTCAGATTTTTCAGGCTTTTCGGTTTCTACTTTTTGTGTCGCAAGCACAGCTGGAACTGATAATCTACGTCCCTGAGTTAAAGTTGTTTGCAAAAGCTGTGCTTGCTTTTTTGCTTTCTCTTTCTCCTTAGCTTCCTTAGCTTTGGCTGCTCTTGTCTTTCCTGTGCCACTCATCAGTCAACGTTCAAGGTCAAGTGTTGTAATCCCATGGGAAAGGCAAGTCCAGAATTAAAAACAGTCTATTGAGAGAAGGTAAACAAAAAAAAACTTTCCCAGGCCTCTGTATTCCCAATGTCCTCTAGGGGGAGTGCCACCAAAGTTTTAGTAAGAAGAAGGTAACTTTCCACAATTAAAGTCTCTTTGTTCCAACTTTAAAAACAATTTTAAAAACAAATTAGTTCCAGCATGCTAAAAGAAAAGTCCTGCAGAGCCCTTTTCAATATATAACAAAGTTCCAGCAAGGTGCCTGCAATTGTATCCACTTCAGCTAGATGAGCTCAAAAGTTACAAAAGTATCTGGAAGCTTGCAACAGTTCCGCAGTTTAAACAACTTTACCCGGCCACCCGGGAATTTGGGGTTAGAGTCTTCCCTTGCCCTTGGGGTGTCCGCTCCAGGTCAATTTTATGCTGTATTTATTCTTTAACAGTAAAATTCAAATGTGCACGAAAGTCCCGATTTAAAGCTTCAAAGCTTCCCTGTTCACAGCGCTTTCCGCTCCTTAGACCGTCTGCTTTGATCTTGAAAGCAGTGTCGGAAGACGGACTTCCTCTTTCTCGTCTCCCGTTTTTAGCCAAATTTTCCGATTTAATTTGTAAAATCTTAGGTCCTTACTCACGGGTTTGATGTTTCAGCCCGATGTTTCTTGGAAGAAAGGTCAGCGCTCATCCGTGACAGCCGCGCGGCTTCGCCTCCGCAGAAAGAGCGATGAACCCACAGCACCGCTCCCCCTCCTTCACTCCGGAGCCCCTTACGGGGTTCCTTTTGTGATTTCGGGGTCGCTCCAGGTGCCCGCCGGGTCCCACGGCCACGGACTCACTCTGCCCGTGGTTTATCTTGATGGGTTGCCGCTGCGCCGTCGCGAGCAACCCTTTTCTGCGGTGCCCCTCTTCAGAGCTCGAAGAGGTCCGCCATCACGGTTTTGCGCCGCCTCCGGAAGTCCTCAAAGGCGTTAATGTTTACAGCCTGCTTTTGTATCAGCCCGGGTGGCTGTCAAGCAGCACGCGGGAGGAAATGCTAATTCAGCTCGGCAATCAATGGGACTTTTCTTGAGCGACACGGGATAATTTTGCCTAAAGAGAAACAAATTCCGCAAAAGAGGTAAACAGCTGAAGTTCATGCATGCCTCCCTCTCCCTACAGCGAATGCAACACCCCGAGCGGATTGGCTCATTTGGCAAAGCACACACACCCCAGACATTGGGAAACTGAGATTGCATTTCAATACCTGTGGTTCATGAGAGATGGGCTGAAGATTGAGAAGAAGAAGAAGAGTTTGGATTTGATATCCCGCTTTATCACTACCCAGAGGAGTCTCAAAGCGGCTAACATTCTCCTTTCCCTTCCTCCCGCACAACAAACACTCTGTGAGGTGAATGGGGCTGAGAGACTTCAAAGAAGTGTGACTAGCCCAAGGTCACCCAGCAGCTGCATGTGGAGGAGTGGGGACGCGAACCTGGTTCACCAGATTACAAGTCCACCACTCTTAACCTCTACACCTCACTGACTGAGCCAGCAGTCGCCATGGACTAGGGGGAGAACCATAGCTCAGTGTTAGAGCAACTGCTTTGCATGCACAAGGTTCCAGGTTCACTTCCTGGCATCTCCAGGTAGGGCTGGGAAAGAACCCTGCCAGCAGGGCTGATCCCAAGTTCTGATATAAAACAAGAACAAGATCAAAGGTAGATGACATGGTTGTTGTTGGACTCCCATTGGACTCAACCAGCATGGTGAAAGGTCAGGGATGATGGGAGTTGAAGTCCAGCAGTAACTGCAGGGCACCGAGTCTGGGAAGGCTGACCAACAGCGTGGCTTAGTTCAGGATGGGGGAATGTCAGGGACTGTGCTGAGGAAGGCTGCATGGAGGAGAAATGGTAGGAGCCTCATCCTCACCCTGCTCCTGAACTGGATCTGAATCTTCCCAGGAGCAGAGGGCAGTATAGATTTGGAACAGTGGTTTGCAGAGGGGCATAGTTCAGAAGGCAAAAGCTGGGAAATACTGGTGTGATGGCCTGGGACTCAGGCTTGGACTCGGAATCAGAGGAGTCTCAGTCTGCATCAGATTCTTTGCTTCAGGCATCATCTGAACCAAGTCTGGGGCCTGATCCTGAAGAGCCCCAGTCTGCACAGGTTCCCCTGCAACAAGCACCAGCTGGGCCAAGTCAGGGGCCTGAGCCTGCCCTGGCTTTAGATGCGGGGATTACCTCGTTGCCTCCAGCTGGGCCATCACTTACAGCTGCTCCACTACTGGTTGGGTCAGGGGAGGCTGAGGCGGCCCCTGGGTCTAGTAACCCACCGACATCTCCCAAGCTGCAGAGACTAAGGTCTGAGAGAAGGAGAGACCTGAATACTCGCAGGAGGAGTGCTCGCCTTCGGGCGAAACAGGGAGGTGAGTCACTGGGGGATCACTGTCTCTGGAAAGCATTCATCCACTCTCCCCAAGGTCAAGAAGAGCTCAGAAAGTGGCAGAGCAGAAAGCACACAAAGCACAGAGGGAACAAACTCAGATTACAAGATGTAGAAGGGACGTAGATTAATAGGGACGTAAGGGGTGGAATCCTTAATTGGGAGCACCGCCATTTCTAGGAGCTGGGTTCTTTGTTCTCTCGCTGTGATTATTAAAGTTTCTAACTGGTAAGAAGACTCATTTCCCTTTGTTCTTCTTATCTACTGCCAATGGAGCGGGGCGGCGGGGAAGCCAATTCCCTGAAGCCTGACAGGGAATTTGTGGACCTCCAGATGTTGTGGGACTCCAAAGGTCAGGGGAATGATGGGAGCTGGCACCCGGCAAAATCTGGAGGGCACCATGTTGGGTGCTCCTGAACTAGATTAACTGAAACAGGTATGAATATAATACTTGTTAGAAACAATATTTTTACCTGTTAATTTGCTAGCTGCCTTGAGTGGGCTTTATCTAGAAAGGCAGTTTACACATATTTTAAGTATTAGGGGCACACCCGTGCTTTCTTCACCCACCAATCCCCATGCTATTCCCCCTTGCTTTATTCAAATCTCTGTCATTGTTTAAAAGCCACTTTTTCCTTCTCGGTATCACTCCAACCCTGCTTTACTCAAATCTCTGCAGTTGTTTAAAATCACATTTTTTTCCCTCCGTGACCCTCCATCTCTGCTTTTACTCAAACTTCTGCCACCATTTAAAATCACTGTTTTCCCCCTCAGCGTTCCTCCACCCCACATTTTGCTCAGACTTCTGCCATTGTTTACAACAGCCGCTCTGTTTCCTTTCAGTGCCTCTTCCTTCTCACTGTAGTCAAAGTGTTTCCTTGTCCATTTCTCAGCTGCCTTATGTGAAAGAGATAAAGGATGCGGAGCCCTCAAATGTCCCATCACCTTTCCTCTCTCAGTATCCCTACCATCTTGCTCACATGCCAGGACTGCTGCTGTTGTGCAACCTGGCTTAATTTTCGTTCCCTTATTCCGCCCTGACTTCATGTAAATCTAGGATTGTGATGAAGCACTACCAATCCTCCAGTGTAGGCTGGATGATAACATTCTTACATTTTTATTATATAGACAGAAATAAATTCATGGTGTTCTTTATTACTTCTGCCCTCCCACCCAAACATTTATATATGACTCTTTGGCCAAAAGAGAGGCTTCCACAGCAGCTTAGAAATGTCTGTGGTAAGAAAGTGACAGACCATATAACACCGTCCTGAAATACCTACATTGGCTCCCAGTACATTTCCAAGCACAATTCAAAGTGTTGGTGCTGACCTTGAAAGCCCTAAACTGCCTCGGCCCAGTATACCTGAAGGAGCGTCTCCACCCCCATCGTTCAGCCCGGACACTGAGGTCCAGCACCAAGGGCCTTCTGGCTGTTCCCTCACTGCGAGAAGCCAAGTTACAACTTCCTGACATTTAGAAGACATCTGAAGGCAGCCCTGTTTAGGGAAGTTTTTAATGTGTGACATTTTAATGTATTTTTAATCTTTGTTGGAAGCCGCTCAGAGTGGCTGGGGAAACCCAGCCAGATGGGCGGGGTACAAATAATAAATTGTTGTTGTTGTTGTTGTTGTTGTTGTTGTTGTTGTTGTTGTTGTTAAGGCTTGGAATCTAAAACACACAACATGAAAGGGGGAAAAGATTGGGAGGGTAGAGGGATACAATATCAAACTCAGCTACAGTTTCCTAATAACAGAGTTCTTATAACGAATGTCCGAAACTGCCATATAAATGTAGTTTTTATCCTATTGTTCATCTGCATTGCAAAAATACACTGAAGTAGACAACCGTGGCCTCTTAGCAAAAGAAGATGTTTGCTGAAGGACAGATTGTTTATAGCCACAGAAGACTGAACATTGCAGCCTTGGTCACGTAGCACAACATCTGCAATGGCAAAACTCTCCATTAAATCATTTCGCCTCTTTGATATCAAGAGCAGAAACACCTTGCATGTTTATTATTGGCAAAACACCAATCTGGTTCTTCTGTTTTCTGTTCAGTGTCTCACTGACAGGTGTGTAATAGAACCAAGGCTTCATCTTGCCATCAACAAATCCAGGCACTTCAATGCACTGCAGAGTAGATGGGGTAGTGTTGAAGAAACATCAATGGCCAATGAACAGAAATGGGGCATGAATTTGATTTCGCTGCATTCTAATGAGAAGCTACCTTATTTGTACTTCCCAAATGAACATGGGAACTTCAGCTTATCGATCTTCTGGAAGTCGCACATTTCTGAGTTTTCCAGTGCAGTTCCCCAACTGAACAGCATGCACCAAAATACAAATATTTGGGAGAAGTTTGACTAAAAATGCATGAAAACAACATGCAAGGATGCATTATTTTAGGGGAAATTGCTTGCAAAAGTATGTAGACCTAAAAGCAAAAAAAGAAAGAAAAAAGGGGGCTTCTTGGGAGAAATGTGCTCTAAAATGCTGACAGATTTTCATGGAGACAAATTGCTGCAGAAATGTGCAGGAATGAATTTGATGGGGGTGGGGGTGGTGAGGAACTGAGAAAGACTGAAATTGACAAATCTGCCCATCCCTAGCAATGAAAAGGAAACTGAGAACTTGTAGGGATGGATGGATCAAATTGTTTCTAGTCCATGTCACCTCCACCTGTGTTTATTCATAAGCCTGATTTGCCATAATAAAGGACCCATTCTATGCACACAAATCTGGCACAAAATTACATCATATCCAAACCCTGTTAAGCAGGTAGGGGGAAAAAAACCTCTGTACCAGGTTCCCACATCACATGATTGAGCTGAGCCAGCTTAGTAATGCACCCCAGAATGCCTGTTTTGGAGACATATATTGCTCTCAGCTAAACCAGCTTTGGACCAAATGACTGAGCCCCAACTGAGCTGGGATGAATAAGTTATGCTGACATGTCTCTGGCTGAGCCAGGGATGGGGGCTTAATACCAGCTGAGCCAGGAATCAGTAGTCTGAGCTGGAGAGCCGCTGGATCATATGTTGCACATCCTGGCAAAATATGCCATAAAACTGATCCCTTAATCTATAAATACATACTTAAATGTGTGATTGAAATATGTATTTTTTCACAAAATACTTATTCAAATGCATATACTATCTCACTGCATGCCTTCCTATATGCATTGTGTCCTAAATGATGCGTTTTAAACATATTTTGGCACTTTTTGAGATTTCTAGGAAAACCCTTGAGAATACTTGGATATTGCTGCCCATTCTCCTGCCTCCTTGCAAAGGCGAGTTTGCTTAGGAAGCAGGAACCTGACAGAAAGCAGTGTGTGTGTGGGGGGGGGGCAAGCTAGGCCTGAATATAGGAGGAGTTTGGGCTCAGCTCATAATGGGCTATGGATTTCCCCTTATCTTCTACTGCTTTGGGACTTCCACCCTCCTAGTCAGGCTTCTTTCACAGAGCCACTCAGGGATCATGGTGTACATTATGTATAAGTTAAACGAGCTATAGCTTGGGGACCCAAGATATTTAAAGGGGGGGGGACTGGATGTACATTTCCAAAATATAAGATAAAAAACAAATAAAATAAAACCTACATACAGCAACAGTGATTTGTGTTGTGTAGGCTCCTATGATGTAAGTCATGGGCCCCGCCTGCTAGCCTGCTCCCTAAAATATCACTGGTTTGCCCATTTCTATATATAGAAGTGGCTTTGTCATGCTGGCCACATGACCCGGAAGCTCCCTCGGCCAATAAAGCGAGATGAGTGCCGCAACCCCAGAGTCGGTCACGACTGGACCTAATGGTCAGGGGTCCCTTTACCTTTATATATAGGGTGCCTACATTCTGCATGTGCAAATGGCTTTAGATACCTATTAGTTCCATAAATTACCACAGGGCAAATATTCAACACAAAAAACTGTGACAATTGTTGTTGACAAAGAACAGATGGACATATAAAGGGCCCCATTGCCTTCAGTAGCTTAGGGCCTCATCACACCTAAATCTGGCCCTGTGTACATATGATGTTGCAGCACTACATAGCCAATCAAGACCTGGGTACACAGTGACCTCACTGAGAGCAAACAAAGCGGCTTCAGAGTGAAGGTAAAAACTACAAGGATTGGTTGCATGGGTGATCCTAGCCAGCAGGGAAGTGATGGCTTAATCAGAGACAAGTGAAGCATGTTCAGAGGCATGTTTTATGATTGGGCAGACACTTCCGTCCTGTTTTGCAAATGTCCTTGACAACTTTCCAAAAGGGGGTCATCTCTCGATGCTGATGGAACGGAGCCCCTTTTCAGCTCAGCCCCGATCTAAAAGGAAACCGAGATGTGCGAGGGAAGAATGATCTCCCCCTGAAGACCCATGGAACAAAAGAAATACATTCCTCAGATATAAACTGAGTAAGTTTGGTAAACTCTCCTCTGCCATTGGTCGATACAGCATGGTTACCTAGTAACCAAAGTTCGCATCTGTGGCATTGAGCCACCAGGGGAACGAACAAATGATTCTATGGAAACAGGCATTGTCTCTTTATGAGCTTGACACTGGTTCTTTGCTCTGAGATGTCCACCATTTCTCCCTCACTCTCTCTCTCTCTGTTGAGGAATAATGCAAATTCAAGCAAGGAACAAAACAGTGCAAGAGTCCATTATGACCCTGACAATTAACTATCCCAGGGCTGACTTGATGAATGGGAGAAGAAAGAACCCACCTCTCAGTTCTTCCTTTATTATGTTTCATACAAAGGCTCTAAAAAGCTGGGAGGTTTCAAGATTTCCCAAACAAAAGGTGTGTTAAAATGACATCAATTTATGTACATTTAGAGCAGACGTGAAGAAACTGCCCACGGTATATATAGTATATGTACATGTGTATATATGGGGCAGGCAGGTGGGCTTCCACCTTGAAATCTGTGCTCCTGGCTAAGAGTAACAGATCTCTGTGGGGATCATAGAACTGTATACAGTGGTATCTCGGGTTAAGAACTTAATTCGTTCTGGGGGTCCGTTCTTAACCTGAAACTGTTCTTAACCTGAGGTACCACTTTAGCTAATGGGGCCTCCCACTGCTGCCGTGCCACTGCTGCACGATTTCTGTTCTCATCCTGAAGCAAAGTTCTTAACCCGAGGTAATATTTATGGGTTAGAGGAGTCTGTAACCTGAAGCGTCTGTAACCTGAGGTACCACTGTAGTTGGAAGGGACCCTGAGGGTCATCTAGTCCAACCCCCTGTAAAGAAATGAGATTCTTCTGGCATGCTTTTGAGAAACCCATGCTAGGTTTTAGTATTCACAGCATCCTTTTCTAAGCGCTCACAGACTGACTGCTTAATTAATTCAATTTAATTTAATTCTGGGACCTTTCCTTCTAACAGCATCAAATTGACTGGTTGGTAGTTACCTGGGTCTTATGCACCCCCCTTTAGAGATAGGAACATTTTCCCACCTCCTGTAAGCTTTTTTTGTGTGTATTCCAGCACTACTTATTTATGCCGTCACATATTTGGATGCTTCAAGTATGGGCCTCCAGTGTGCTTACATATGTGCAATTGGTTCACAGTCACACTGCCTTATGGGTATTGTAGTCCTAAAACTGCATAAAAGTTGGTTTTCATGAATAAAGGGTGGTCAGTCCTTTGTCACTTTGTGAAGGGAAGTGTGGTAACTCTCATGAAGAAGGCAAACCTAGAATCATCTGCCCAACATGACAGAATTTGGAGTGGCATCGAGACATTTGATTTCATATTTCCTGTGGCTGTGCCTTCATAATCCAAATAAATCATGGGGTTGAGATTTGGTGCAACTGAAGCCTCTGTCTTCACCATTACAACAGGAAGTTGTTATGACAGCAGAGAGAGAGAGAGAGAGATCTCAAGTCAATCATTATACTGAATTCAGGGTGATCTGGTTCTCCCTGGTCCTAGCATAACCTTCTAGGGTGAGCCTGTGACCTGAACTCAGGAATTAAGTATTTATCACAGGGGTCAGCAAACTTTTTCAGCAGGGGGCCGGTCCACTGTCCCTCAGACCTTGTGGGGGACCGGACTATTTTTTTTTGGGGGGGGGGGAGAACAAATTCCTATGCCCCACAAATAACCCAGAGATGCATTTTAAATAAAAAGACACATTCTATTCTTGTAAAAACACGCTGATTCCTGGACTGTCGGCAGGCCGGATTTAGAAGGCAATTGGGCCGGATCCAGCCCCTGGGCCTTAGTTTGCCTGCCCATGATTTATCATCACAAAAGAATGGCCAGACTGTCCAGGTAAACCTATTAACAGATTTCCTGCCAGACAGGATTCTGCTGCAGACCTCCCCTTCTGTGATGTATGTATGATGTCTTGGGGTGGTGGTGGTCTTGAGGCAAGGGTGGCAATTTCAACAGTCTATATAAGGGGTTGTGCACCATTGTTCTGGGTTCCTCCTCCCTCCTGTGTGGGGGGGGTGTGTGTGAACACCCTGTTGCAACAGTTTACTAGCTGCTTTGCTTCTCAATAGTCTCTGGTTGGCCTCTGTTATTTTCTCTTACCGATAGAGAACCTACATAAGGACTCTATATGGGCTCTTGGGTATCCCGTAAGGGGAAAAGGAGCAGTTTCCCCCCCTTATAACACTTCCCTGCACTAAGAAAAGCCCATATATTGTGAGCCCTTTGTTATTTCTAATGCAACCCAAAGGGATAGCTTTGCAGTTTCATTCATTTTAACTTCCTGCACCAGCAAAAATGGAGATGAATTTCTCTCTACCCACCCCTCGTGCCCTCCCTCAGAGATCCTTTCACTTCCGACGAAATGCAGAACAGGAGCACTTGAACAGAAAGGAATGTGCGTTACATTATGTGCACTAAATGGTTATTAAGAGCAATGACTTCACATTCCATCAGGGCTTGGGAGTAAATCACGCAGCAATAAACCACGCCGCTAATAAATTCAGTGCCACCAAGGCTATAACAACGTACCAATAGACACACGCATGCCAGAATTCCATTAATGTGCATGTTGACATTGATTGGAGGTCCATTTGCAGTAGTTACATGTGAAATATGATGCTGGCAGCTGGACCTATCAACCTATGATAGTTATCCAAACAGCCGATACTCCACCAACCTCCATTCTAATTCCAATCCTTATTATCAGTGAGGGTAAAGTCCACTTCCTTTACCTGTGTAGTTTGAGGTGAAGCCACACAGGCATCTCATCTGACAGTGTCCAATACAACAACAGAGGCTCCTACTTGTGTGTAAGCTGTGGGCTGTATAAACAAGCCAGGAACCAATTAATCAAACCTTTATTGGTTAATTTATCTGGAAAGTCGGGTATTTTTAATCGCAAATATCTCCTTGACAATAAGATAAGTGATATAACCCTGGCTGTGTCAAAATTCCTCTCGGAGATAATAAGAATTAGAAATCAACACGCTTTAGATATAAAACAATGACTGCCTAGCAAAGTTTTCCCTGTATATCTGATATATTTTGCTTTCAAAGTTGTTTCTGCGGGTCTTTGGGCTGTAATAAAGAATGTGCTTGTAAGAATGAGCTGTTTGTACAGGTTGCTAATGGTATAGGCTCAGGGTCCCAAAATCATGTGTGATGGCCTGGGAATCCGATTCAGAGGCTGAACCGGAGGAATCCCAGCCTGCACAGGAGTCCCCGCCTCCAGGGCCGGCTGAACTGGGGCAGGACCTTGATTCTGAAGCGCCTGCACCTGTGCTGGATCCTCAGGAGCAGGCACCAGGTGAATCCACTCTGGCTCCAGAGGTGGTTGAGGACTCAGTGCCTACAGGTGAGTCTCCCCCTGGGCCCAGTAACCCTTCAGCCTCTCCTGAACTGCAGAGGCTCAGGGCAGAGAGGCAAAGGGAACTGGTTTCTCCCAGCAGGAGTGCTCGCCTTAAGGCCAGGAGAGGCGGGTCTCCTGGGGGCCGGGGCCGCCCCTGGCCTCAGAGAAGATAAAGGCCATGCAGCCAGGTTGCGGGAGCAACGTCGTTGTTGAGTACCTGTTCCTGCCCGGACCCAGACCTGTCCTTCCAGAGTTCCTGTCCCCGCCCGGCTTCCTGCTTCGGACCTCGCCCCGCTCCTTGTGAACTGTTTCCAGGCTAGTGACCCAGGACCGGACTTTGACTACGCCAACGGTAACTTTCCCCCCGGGACCAGCACATCATGATTCCAAAGCACACAAGCAACACAAGCTGAAGGGAAGCAAGGAAGATGTCCCAATGAGTGACACGCCCCTCCAGCCCAACTTTTAAATACAAGGCATGGCGACCTCGCTCGCAAGACTCCCTCATTTCATGGGGATGTCGCACGTGCAGATATCCTTCTTTGGGGCATCTGCCCCCATCTACAAAGACAGCACCGGATTCTTGGCAGCAAACCTGCCTCCTGCTCCTCTGATTCTGACTTTGCCACGCACATTTTTGCCCAGTTACTTCGACAGGCTGGATGAAGTCCTTCCACACTGACGATGCTCTGCATTCTGCAGGAAGGGCAGTGACGAGAATTGGGTTCCCCATCAGAGTGAGAAGGGGAAAGCTTCTGTCCTCTATCCTTGGTTGCCAGCCTTCAAGTCCCCTGTCTCTGTTCCATCTCCTTCTTTCTCATCCATCCAGGGCTGCCAAACCATGCCAGATCCCCAAGGAGCCCCTGATAGACATCACAGGGATGGCAGCTGGGGAGGTATATATTTTAGGAGGAAATGTGTCTGTACAGTACAGACTGGTGCTAAAATAGACCAAATGGAACTTAAGGCAGGGCAAATGTGAAGGGGGAGAAACTAGATTGGCCCATCTCCTTCTTGGGTCACAGGTAACATTGGCTCTTGGGAAGGGAGGAAGAAAGATGGAAAAGGGGAGAGAGCAATTGGTGGAGACGTGAGGATTGGCAAGAAGAAGGCAATGGAAGAACTGCCAAAGCAAGTCGTCAGGCAGTAGGGAAGGCAGGAACCCTTTCAAGGGGGTTGTGCCTCACCTCTTATGATAGAGATAAATGTGAGGTTCTGGCTGCAGGCGATGGCTGCTTCCTTTCAAAAGGCAGCCTGTGTTTTCATTTATTTGCATCTGTTCAATGAGGTCACACCCAAACTGCTGGATTTAGAATAGACACGTGTTGTTGTTGTTTTAAAAAAGCATGCTGTTCAGAATTGCATTGGCCACATCTGCACTATACTTTTAAAGCACTCTTCCTCCCCTTTGAACAGTCAGATCAAAGAATCCTGGGAGCAATAGTTTATTGAGGGCGCTGGGAGTTGCTAGGGAGACCCTATTTCCCCTCCCAGAGTCACTGTTCTGGGAATTGTCACTCTATGAGGGGTCTCCTCACAGCTCTCAGCACTCTTAACAAGCTGTGGTTCTTTGGCAGAGACAGCCATAGTTGTTCAAGGGAGCATGGTACTGCTTTAAATGCATGGTGCAGGTGTGGCCTTGCTGCATTTTGCAAAACGGTACGATAGCTTTTAAGTTTTGGGGAGGGATGTTTGTTTCTAGGAGACACTGGATAGTGGCTTCAGACATGAGCCACACATCCTGCTGGAAGGGGCTCAGACTAATTCATCTGCTGAGAGGGTGTTTGCAGGGAGGGTTGAAGGGTCATCGCTTTGGAATGGGCTAGCAGAGGTTACCTAGAGACAGATGACGTCTTTATTTATTTTAGGGCATTGATATTGCTGTGGGAGTAGCATCGCCTGCCTGTGTGCTTCCTCCTGGACTCACAATAATAGCTATTCAGTCCTGAACACATAAGAACCATAAAGCTCTTAGTGCTCCCCTTCACCTATGAGCTGGCAAAGAAAAGCTTACCGTAAGTTTGCCAAGTAAACTTATTCACAAAGGTTCTCCTAAGCCTCTGAACTGAGACCCAACTTCTGCTTTTCTTTATTTAAATACATTTTTCAATTATAATTAATTCACAGGACATAAAATTTAAAACCAACAAAGAAGAATAGCAAAATTCAAGACAAAATTAAATTCCAGAAAGCTGACAACAGAAAATTCGCCTACAAAATTCCTACTCCTACTCCTACTATTAGAGGGATGCGGGTGGCGCTGTGGTCTAAACCACTAAGCCTCTTGGGCTTGCCGATCAGAAAGTTGGCGGTTCAAATCCCTGCAACGGGGTGAGCTCCCATTGCTCGGTCCCAGCTCCTGCCAACCTAGCAGTTTGAAAGCACGCCAAAAAGTGCAAATAGATAAATAGGTACTGCTCCGGCGGGAAGGTAAATGGCATTTCTGTGCGCTGCTCTGGTTTACCAGAAGAGGCTTAGTCATGCTGGCCACATGACCCGGAAAAACTGTCTGTGGACAAACACCGGCTCCCTCGGCCTGTAAAGCGAGATGAACACCACAATTCCAGATTCGTCTGCGACTGGACTTAACTGCCAGGGGTCCTTTACCTTTACCTTTACTTTTACTACTGGGCAATCAGGAAAGTGTTTACCTGATGTCAATATCTACTGATATTGATATTCTATTTATATCAACAGGACTTGCTTCTGAGCATGAAAGAATGAAGTATACATTTCATTGTATAATTCTGGGGTAGCTAACACGGTGTATCCAGATGTTCTTGGAACTACAAGTCCCACCAGCCTCAGCAAGCATGGCCTCTGGTCAGGGACAATGGGGGTTGTAGTCCACACCTTCTGAAGGGCACTATATTGACTATTCCCGGTCAAGGGTATTTCTGAAGTTTCTTTTTTCCCCACCTGGAAACTGCACAGCAATTTCTCCTCAAACCCTTTCAGACTTCACTGGAATTTTTCCAGCGTAGATTAAAGCACACAAGTTTCCCATCAAAGCCAAGAAAGAAAACTAAAAAGGGAAGTGGATGCAATGTAAACAAATGACACAACTATCACTTCTCTTTGAAGCCCCGTCTACTCTGAAGTTCTCAACGCTTTGAAAGCTGCTATCGTAGTTCCAGGAAGAGCTCCGACAAATATTGTGGGATCCAAATGACCGGTCCACCCATGTGTATAGAAGCCAATGACAAGGCATTCTGCCACAATACAACGTGTCCAATACAAACTAGAGCAGCGATGAGCAGGAATCACGACTTCTAAGCTTCACAGAGAGACAGACAGCAGCAGATGGGTAGAGTTAACTGATAACTGACCCTTACTCTCCATGATGACTACGCTCTTTCTCTGCGGTTGGAGGCAGTCATGCTTCTGAATACCAGCTGATGGAAGCCACAGGAAGGGAGAGTGTTGTTGTGCTCAGGTCCTGATTTTGGGTTTCCCACAGGCAGAGCCGTATTTCCTATTGGGCTTACTGGCATGTTGCGCCAGGGCGCTGGCCTCTCAGGGGCGTCCCAGCGAGTGGGGGAGCTTTGTGCCCCGTCTGCATCTTGACATATTGAGCTGTTTTGGGACTACACCTCCCATCATCCCTAGCTAACAGGACCAGTGGTCAGGGATGGTGGGAATTGTAGTCCCAAAACAGCTGGAAGGCTGAGTTTGGGGATGCCTGCCCTAAAGCAAAATATACTGGTTTCCCTTCCTGTCTCTGAGGTTCGGTGTTTTTTACCAGCAGAACGGAATAAATCTAGAAAACAGGAGTGGGAAAGTAACAAAGTCAAGGGAGAAAAAAACTTTCAAAGGAATGGCTGTGGAACCAAAACTACAAACCTTCCTCTAAAAATAAATCAGGGTTCTAGTCCTCATGGTTCTGGATGAAGGGCAGATTTAAATAGGAACATAGAATCATAGAATTGTAGAGTTGGAAGGGACCCTGAGGGTCATCTAGTCCAACCCCCTGCAATGCAGGAATCTATTTCCCCGACGTGGGTCTAGAACCCACAGCCCTGAGATTAAGAGTCTCATGCCTTACTGACTCAGCTACTGAAGCATGGGGATTTGTCATAGTGAAACAGACCACAGGGGAGTCACTTAAAGGACATCTGGGGAACAGCCAGTTGGTTAGAGAGCATGGCCTGGATAATGCCAAGGTTGCATGTTCAATCCCTGTATGGGACAGCAGAATATTTCTGCATTGCTGGGGTTGGACTAGATGACCCTCAGGGTCCCTTTCAACTCTATGGTTCTGTGATTCACACAGAGCATAGTTCAGCTATGAAATGTCCACCCAGCTGGGTGGCTTTGAAAGAGAACTAGACAAATTTATGGAGGAGAAGGGCTAACAACGGCTACTAGCTGCAAATGGGTTATGTTCTGCCTACATTGTGGGAAGTAGAAAGCTGTCTACAGCTCAGATTAGAAATTGGTTTTTTTAATAAAATAAAATCTTTTCGCACCTCCTGTTCGCTCCCCGTTGTTCCCTCGATCTACATTCCACAGCTGTGACACCTTTTTAATATTCCAGGAATAGAGAGATTACTCAAATGAGACAATTTGCAGAGAACTGGCGATACTGTTAAAATATGTAATGGCAGCTTTAATGTTTTAAATATGTATGTGTTCCTTTTTTTTTAAAAAAAGAAAAATCTTTCGCAGCTATCTGCATTTCATTCATACCCCCAATGGCATCTGTTGGCATTGCATTCAATCTGACATTAAAAGTGTTACTATTAATTTAGTCACACACCCCATCTGATGACAAATGTGTTAGAATTTCCAGCATGTAAAGAAAAGTGAAAAAAAAATACTCTAATTGTTGACATTATCCCCCCCCCCATTTTTTTTTTTTTTTACTGGCTAAGCTCTTGGGTGTTTTAATAGCTGCATATGTGGGGCACAGAAGGAGCCATGAAACTCAATGGGTAACCTTGGCCTGATCACTGTCTTTCAGCCGAACCTACCTCACAGGGTCGTTGTCAGGATAAAACAGGGAGGAGAGAACCACGTTCACCATCCTGAGCTTCTTGGAGAAAAAGATGGTATATTATCCTCCACCAGGGCCAGGGCCTTCTCAGTGATGGCTCTGACCTGGTGGAATGCTCTGTCCCAGGAGACCAGGGCCCTGCAGGATTTTACTTCCTTCCGCAGGGCCTGTAAGACAGAGCTATTCCACCTGGCTTTCAATTTGAACTTAGTCTGATCTTTTATTCCCCTTCCTTCCCCCCTCCCCTTTTTATGAAGATTACCTGCTCTGGGATCCCACAGCTAATTCTCCCCGGTCTCCTCGCTGGCCCAGATAGGACTAACTTAGCCAGCTAGCCCTGGTGATCATCTAATGTTTATTGGATGGATTTCTCCCCTAAATTGATTTTATGCTGTTTTTCATTGCATCAATTATGTGTTTTAAATTTGTTGTTAGCCGCCCTGAGCCCGGTTTTCTGAACCAGGAAGGGCAGGGTATAAAAATTTATTATTATTATTAACATTTATTATCTAAATATAACAAAATAAAGAAAGCAAATGACAGGCAAAAGTTCAGCTGGTGCAACCCTCTTGGGGGTGTAGTGATGTCAGAAATTTTCATTATCTGAATGTTTGGTTATCAGGCAGCTGTTAAAGGTGGAGACCTTCAGCCAAGAAAAATATCCCCCCCCCCAAATATAGCAAAACCCTAAGAATAGCTGAAGTTTACTCTAACCCCTATGTGCTAACTTTCTGTGTGCAGGGTTTTTTGAATCATGGTCAGGTGTTAAAACATGGGTAGGCAAACTAAGGCCCGGGGGCCAGATCCGGCCCAATCACCTTCTAAATCTGGCCCGTGGACGGTCTGGGAATCAGCGTGTTTTTACATGAGTAGAATGTGTCCTTTTATTTAAAATGCATCTCTGGGTTATTTGTGGGGCATAGGAATTCATTCATCCCCCCCCCAATATAGTCTGCCCCCCCACAAGGTCTGAGGGACAGTGGACCAGCCCCTGCTGAAAAAGTTTGTTGACCCCTGTGTTAAAACATGCATTTCCCTCCATGCAGCACCTGCAGTGATGCCATCCACGAAGAATTTCCCTTGCTATACGGTCCATGAAAATGTCTCAGTATTTTAGAGCTTATTTCTCCCAATGTTTTTGGATGCAGCTTTCACTAAGGTAATGCAGTTTTGTATGCTATTTCCACCACAAGATGTGCTTTCATGCACACTGATGTGCACTTTATTTGGCTGGAGAACCGCATTGCAAAATTCAGAGAAACGAAGGCTTTGAAGGCTGGTAGACTTTCTGTCCCTGTATCATTTTGGGAAGCAAGAATGAGATGGATCCCCATTAAGACCCAAACTGAATTTTGCCCCCAGTCCCTGGTCTGCCAAAGATAAGGACCTGCATCTTCCATAGGGAAGCAGATTCCATAGGTTCCAGAAAACCTACTTCTGGAAATATTATTTATAGCCCTTGAAAACTGTTCTCAAGCAATCTGGGACCTAGTTCTCGCCAATGCCTTGTGCAACAGATGCCCACGCCAGCCTGGTGTGAGAACAGAAGCATTCAGCATTATACTTGCATTCATTCTCCTTTTTAAAAAATAAAAATAAAAATATAATGAAGCTTCTCCAACCCTGAAGAGGCAGCAATGGAGAAAGTGTAGCCTGTTGGTTTGTTGTTGTTGTTGTTTAGTCGTTTAGTTGTGTCTGACTCTTCGTGACCCCATGGACCAGAGCACGCCAGGCACTCCTGTCTCCCACTGCCTCCCGCAGTCTGGTCAAACTCATGTTCGTAGCTTCGAGAACACTGTCTAACCATCTTGTCCTCTGTTGTCCCCTTCTCCTTGTGCCCTCCATCTTTCCCAACATCAGGGTCTTTTCTAGACAGTCTTCTCTTCTCATGAGGTGGCCAAAGAATTGGAGCCTCAGCTTCAGGATCTGACCTTTCAGTGAGCACTCAGGGCTGATTTCCTTAAGAATGGAGAGGTTTGATCTTCTTGCAGTCCATGGGACTCTCAAGAGTCTCCTCCAGCACCATAATTCAAAAGCATCAATTCTTCGGCGATCAGCCTTCTTTATGGTCCAGCTCTCACTTCCATACATTCACTACTAGGAAAACCATAGCTTTAACTATATGGACCTTTGTTGGCAAGGTGATGTCTCTGCTTTTTAAGATGCTGTCTAGGTTTGTCATTGCTTTTCTCCCAAGAAGCAGGTGTCTTTTAATTTCGTGACTGCTTTCACCATCTGCAGTGATCATGGAGCCCAAGATAGTAAAATCTCTCACTGCCTCCATTTCTTCCCCTTCTATCTGAAGAAGTGTGCATGCACACGAAAGCTCATACCAAGAACTAACTTAGTTGGTCTTTAAGGTGCTACTGGAAGGAAAAAAATTTTTTGTTTTGACTATGGCAGACCAACACGGCCAACCTTTCTGTAACTTCCCCTTCTATAGTAAGGGCAAAGATTTTTGTTTTGACTATGGCATGTAGTAAGGGCCAAATTTTTGTTTTGTTTTGACTATGGCATATAGTAAGGGCCAAATTTTTGTTTTGACTATGGCAGACCAACACGGCTACCTTTCTGTAACTTCCCCTTCTATAGTAAGGGCAAAGAGTTTGCCCCTAACAGGAAACTGGGGCAGGGACTGAAGGAAGGAGAGAAAACTGGAAAATCTGGGGGCTACTGAGTGGGAAAAGCGGGAGGCAAGCAGATTCAGGAGAAAGGATCCGCAGTATGTAATTTTGACGTTAAGGAAAATGAGACTCAAATGGCTGGTTGAGAAGGAGCTCTTTCAGAGAAGACAGAATGGCAGCACCAGCTGTAAGGGGAGGACATAATGGACAAAATTGACTTCAACTCTAGCCCGTAATTGCGATATTGACTACTTCAGAGAGATGGAGGGGAGGGCATGTCAGCGCTGCTTGTAACAGAAGCCAGGAGGGAGGGAGAAGGCAATTTGCACATGCCAATATCGGAATCCCACATGTGCTGTGGAAGGCTGCCTCGACACAAGGCAGGGTGATTTAAAAGAGCAGATCCCTTTGTCAATCATCTTGCTTTGTCTCTCTGCCACCCAAAGATATTTTTGAAGGCACGAAGTCCAACAGCCAGTTCAGGACTGCATAGACATCGCTGGGTCAAGTAAAATATTTGGGGCTTGTGTATACGACAGTGGTTCTCAAAGGGTGCTGCATGCCATACTGGCGTGGCAAGTGTGGCAGAAAGATTCAAGGACAATCAAAGAATCATTTAAATATTTCAGTGCCGTATAGTTTTTCTTCTTCAAAAAAATACAGAATATGGATAGATATAGTTTTCTTTTCTTTTCTTTTTTGTTTCCCAATTTGTTTCTTATCAATAAAAAAATTCAGTGTGGGGCAAGCAACTAGGAAGATAGGAAGCTTATTTGTGTGAAAGTTGGTCAGTCCATTTTATTGTATAAGGCCAGAGGCCATTACAATGGACGACAGAGAATACTCATGCATCTAAAATCATACAACGTAACCTGTAGCAATTTACAACAGAAAATAAATGTACAAAGTTAAAAATGAAGGTTGGAAGTTGCCTTATGTTGACTCAAACTCATTGGACCATATAACTCAGGATGTCTAAATCAGCCTTTCTCAACCTAGATATTGTTGGACTACAACTCCCATCATTCCTAGCCAGCGTGGCCAGTGATCAGGGTTGATGGGAGTTGTTGTTCAAGAGCATCTGGGGACCCAAGGTTGAGAAAGGCTGGTCTATGCTGACTGGCAAGGTTTGGGGCAGGAAGTCTCTCTCAGCTCCACCCAGAGATGCCATGGGGGGGTGGTTTTGAACCTGGAACCTTCTGCATATAAGGCTGATGTTCTAACCCCTGAGCTTATGCATGTGCTGTTAACTCTCAAGGGCTGTGGCGTGAGATGGAGGCTTGCATGTGGGAATGAGCCACTGTAGACACAGCAGCAGACAATGCTTTTCCACATAGTCAGGTGCTGAATTGAGTGGAGGAGTCTTCTCAAAGCCTTGTAAGGGAGGCACTGGGTTTTGAGAAGGAGGCACAAGTCTCTGACAGGGTCCTAGAGTCCTCTCCCTCCTTCCCAAAGCCTAGTTAGCACTTTCCCAACTTGTGGAAATGAGGTAGGCAAGCACTAAGACCCTGCCAGAGCATTGTACCAGCTTTGGGAAGGTCGCTCAAGGGCTGGGGGGAGGTATCAAAGTTTGGTCTTGCACAGGGCACCATATTACCCAAGGCTGACACTGTTGCATGTCTTGATTTGTCAACTCCAGTGGAAACTGAGAGCCTGGTTCCATGTTAGGTACATCACAGCAAAATTAGCCGGGCCATGACTGTTGAAAAGAACTGATGCTCTCTATGGAGACACACACACACACACACACACACACACACACACACACACACACACAGAGGCCAATGCGATAGAGTAACTGTAGTCCAACAACATCTTGAGGGCAGCTAATGGGCTAATGGGCTGTCCTCAAGATGTTGTTGTACTCTAGCTCCCATCATCCCAGGCCATTTGCCATGCTGCCTGGGGCTGATGGGAGTTGGAGTCCAAAATGTCTGGAGGGCACCAGATCAGGGAAGGCTGTTCTAGGTCAACTCCAGTCCATGACTGCCTGCAGATCTGTACAATGCAGCCGACTCATATGACCCTGAACTGAGAAGACGTTTTCCGCTGAGTTGATCAGCTGAGAACAGGTTTGGAATGAAAACATCTTGCTGTAAAACTGCAGAAGGGGAGCAAAGAGAATTTGTGGCTTTCTCTGAGGACACACAGAGAGAGATTAAAGGGACACAGAGCCTGCAACATTGATTCTCTCATCCCCATCTCAAGCAATACATATACAAGAACATCAGTGATATATGTTTTCTGGGAGAGCTTTCCCTTTTTTTCAACAGGGCCCATCAGATACATAATGACAGAAAAGACTTGTGATGTATGGTGGACAACCCTGCTGCACTCATCTCATTTCTGCAATGGCAGGGTTGCATTAGTAAAGCATTGAAGAAATTGGGTTCAGGGGCGCTGGGAAGAAAGGGTGGATGAAGGCAGGAGGCATTGCTGCAGGAGAGAAAGGAAGCCTTTGATTTAAAACGGAGCAACAGTTTTTAGTAGAGTGTTCTACAAGGGATGACTGACAGATTTTGTTCCTTATTTTTCCCTTTCTTAAGGTCAGATCTCCACATTTCCACATCACTTTGCACTTTATTTATTTACTTATTTTTTTTAAAAAAAGCACTCATGTAAATTCATCAGCACTTGACTGTAGATTTTCCTAGTATACACACACTTGTAATTTCGCCCAATGTGCTCATTTTGCAGAGCACTTCTCCCCAATGCAATGCATTTTTCTATGCTAATGCATTTTCACCAATTCAGGCATTCCTATACACACACTGCACATTTTTGTACACGCGACTTAGATGGAGAGGTGCAGATTCTTTTATTTTTATTCTGTATTAAAGATTTCTTGGTTTATAAAAGTATATGCAATGCCTCTTTTTTCAAGTTACATTTTCTACAGGTCAGTTTCATTTATTGAGACATTAGTGTTACATTAGGAAGAAAGGGGGGAAGAGGTGGAGGGGGCCATGGTGGGTGGGGGTGGGGTCGGGCGGTGATGTTTCTATTTTACTTCTGAAGGACAGCTATGTTTCAGCTTGCCCGTGGTTTCAGAAAGTGCGACGTAGTTAATGCCCACCGAATCAAATTTCTCTCCTGTCTTTTTGGGTGAGAGGTTCATAAAAGGGCAACCAGAATGATCA
Source organism: Podarcis raffonei (assembly GCF_027172205.1). Classification (NCBI taxonomy): domain Eukaryota; kingdom Metazoa; phylum Chordata; class Lepidosauria; order Squamata; family Lacertidae; genus Podarcis; species Podarcis raffonei. The sequence continues at coordinate 46,265,075 of NC_070615.1, read as the reverse complement.
AGAGCAGAGGTCAGCAACCTTTTTCAGCTGTGGGCCGGCCCACCGTCCCTCAGACCATGTGGTGGGCAGAACTATATTTTTTGGGGGGAAATGAATGAATTCCTATGCCCCACAAATAACCCAGAGATGCATTTTAAATAAAAGGACACATTCTACTCATGTAAAAACACACTGGTTCCCGGACCGTCCGCCGGCTGGATTGAGAAGGCAATTGGGCCGCATCCAGCCCACAGGCCTTAGGTTGCCTACCCCTGGTCAAGAGGATGGTGGGGGCTTGAAAGAGATCCCAAGAGATCGTTTCCAATAGGAAGTCAAGACGCCCAAGGCATGGGCTTTGTCTCCACTACAAAGGTTTAGAAACTGTACTCGTCTCATTCATGTATGGATCTATGCCACCTCCCATTCAACAAGAGTCTGGTTTTAACATCTGAAAGGGAGTGGCCCTTGACCCATTGCAACAAATCAATTAATTCCCAAGCCTCTTACCTCTCTCCCTGTTTCAGAGGAACAAAGAATAGGTTTACAGAGCAACACTCAGTCCTAATTAAATGGCGCTGGTAAAGATTATGCACTGGTGCTGGCCCACAGCCCCGGCGCTGAAGATTTATTAAATCCGACAGGCTAATATGCCCCGGATATTCTTGCTCCTTGGTAAGTAGTCCTTGGAAAAATGGTTTAAATATGCTCTCAATTTAATTAGAATTCCTAAGACACAGTTGCTGTCACTGTTGTGAGGGGAGGTTGGGGGTGGGAGTGGGGAGGAACAGCCTAGTCTCTCCTGCAAACCTTGTGCAAAAATCTGCCGCGACTGAGGGGTTGATCTCAGACATTGCAGGGGTGTTGAGAAGACCTGTTAGGGAAACATTTTTTAAGAAACGGATAAAAGTTCCTGGAAGCTTTAAAGAGGGTTCAGAATTTTTCTTTAGTGTGTAGGACTGGCACTCTAGGCTTCAATGGTGTCAGCTGGAGGCAGTGGTGTAGCATGGGGGGTGCAGGGGGGCCGGCCGCACCGGGCACAACATCTGGGGGGGTGCGCTCGCACTCGCAGCTCTCTGCCCCTACTAAAATCCACGGGTTAGGGGGCGCAAATTACTTGCCTTGCCCTGGGTGCTGACAACCCACGCTACGCCACTGGCTGGAGGTGCAAAGAAAGGGAGGAAGTTGCAGGCTGCAATTTCCATACAAGGAAAGTACACGCACACACGCTGTCAGCACATACGCTGACAACAAGGTTGGAAGCAAGGCAATGTGTGCTGCTGATACCGTGAGTTTTGCTGTGTCAGGATTGTTAATTACTGGACTGAGATTATACCATGCTGGAGAGATATAGAAGGAATGTAAGTAGCTTGTATATAATAGTAACAGAAATGCTTGGGCAACCAGTGAATAAACACACAAAACGTAACCGGCTGTACTTTTGAATAAATAAGGTATACTATTCATTGTATCAATTTGTAGATTTCAACAGAAGTCTCATAAAGTTCAATGAAAAAAGCAAATTGATACAATGAATTTTGTTGTTGTTGCTTAGTTGTTTAGTTGTGTCCGACTCTTCATGACCCCATGGACCAGAGCACGCCAGGCACTCCTGTCTTCCACTGCCTCCCGCAGTTTGGTCAAACTCATGCTGGTAGCTTCGAGAACACTGTCCAACCATCTCGTCCTCTGTCGTCCCCTTCTCCTTGTGCCCTCCATCTTTCCCAACATCAGGGTCTTTTCCAGGGAGTCTTCTCTTCTCATGAGGTGGCCAAAGTATTGGAGCCTCAGCTTCACGATCTGTCCTTCCGGTGAGCACCATACCTTATTTATTCAAAAGTACAGCTGGTTACATTTTGTGTGTTTATTGTGTGTTTATTGAGTATGTTGGGGACGCGGGTGGCGCTGTGGGTAAAACCTCAGTGCCTAGGACTTGCCGATTGTATGGTTGGCAGTTCGAATCCCCGCGGCGGGGTGAGGTCCCGTCTTTCGGTCCCATCTCCTGCCCACCTAGCAGTTCGAAAGCACGTCAAAGTGCAAGTAGATAAATAGGTACCGCTTTCTAGCGGGAAGGTAAACGGCGTTTCTGTGTGCTGCGCTGGTGCTGGCTCGCCAGAGCAGCTTCGTCACGCTGGCCACGTGACCCAGAAGTGTCTCCGGACAGCGCTGGCCCCCGGCCTCTTAAGTGAGATGGGCGCACAACCCTAGAGTCGGACACGACTGGCCCGTACGGGCAGGGGTACCTTTACCTTTTTATTGAGTATGTTCCACGTAACCATAGGTTTGTTGTAGTTGTTGTGCAACCAGTCAAGCAATAAAGAAGCTTTTGACTGTGAATTTGAGTATGACTCCTGTTCTTGTCCTCTGCCTCCCAGGAAAACTCTGCTACAAACAGTAAGAAGTGGTTTTACCGAGGTGCCACCACAGAAGCAGAAAAGGGCAGCGGAAGTGTGTGGGCGGTAACTTCTAATAAGACCTTGGTATCAATTTCATGATGGAATGATGAGGTAGCAGGAGGGGATAACGCTTAGTGGCAGAGCACATATTTGCACACAGAAGATCTCCATTTCAACCTGGTTTCCCCACTTAAAGGGGTAGTGTTTGTGCCACCTTTCCCCCCAGAACTTAAGGCGGTTCACATATTATATTACACATTTAGCTAAAGACATATGGCAGGTTATTGACAAAGAGTAAGGAAACTATAGAATGAACAAAAGAACAAAATATAGAATGAGCAAAAGAACAAAAGAAACCCCACCATACCTATTAAAATGCAATTAGTAAAATTAGTAAATAAAATAATAAAATAGTAAATAAAAAGAAGGCACCTTTTATCATATGTGGTGGCCTTGTAAGGTAATAAAAGCATTCTGGGAAATGATATATAATGAGATGAAAAAAATGTTCAAATTAACTTTTGTTAAAAACAACAACAGAGGCTTTTTTATTAGGAATTATAGGTGCTGATATTCCAAGGGAGCAGAAAAGACTTATTATGTATGTGATGACAGCTGCACGGATACTACTAGCCCAGAGAAGTAAAGAAGATAAAGTCCCTACCAGAGAAGAATGGCAAATTAAACTGTTGGACTATGCCGAAATGGTGAAACTGACCAGAAAGCTCAGGAACCATGAAGACCAAAACTTCAATAAAGAATGAGAAAAAAATTATCTTTTATCTTGGAGACCACTGTAAGCAGATGGAAACTGCAATAACACCCGCAATGTAGCAAACACTGTAAGATAATGGGGCTATATAAAATATAGATTTTTGGAAAAGATGCAGTAGAAAAGGTTTAATAATAGGACCCATGGAGGGGAGGTTGGAATCAGTAAATGTGGATGTGTATGGCTGTATTGTTATAATTTTATACTTGTAAAATCAAATAAAAACTATTTCAGAAAAAATAAATTAAAATGCAAATAGTAAAGACCAGTACTGCACACTATTAAGGACCCTTTCTTTAAAATTAAACCAGCCAGTTCCCAAAAGACTGTGGGAATAAAACAGTCTTCACTGACTGGCAGAAAGGCAGCAAGGAGGGAGCCAGTCTGATTTCTCTAGGGAAGGAGTTCCAAAGACTGGGGGCAGCCACCCAGAAGGCCCTGTCCAATGTCTCCACCTGGCGTGCCTGTGAGGGGGGTGGGACTGAGAGATCTCAGAGCCTGAGTAGGTTTGTATGGTAGAATAAGCTTTTTCTTGGGAGTTCTTAAATGATTATTTACAAAACCAGGGCTCGACTATAAAAATCTGGTTGTGTTTAGAATAATCTTGTGCGTAATATAAAAAATACAAAGTGAGACATTAAGGAAATCCAAAGGGAAAATATGAAGAACAGAGGATCTGACGAATGGATTATTAAAAACGCGCGAGGCAAACGGTGGAAGTCTTTTTTTTAAAAAAAAACCCAACAACAACACTATATAAGGTAGATAAGGACAAGATGAAATTATACAATTGAATATAAATATAGATGGGAAACGGCTATGTATAGTGAATATTTATCTACTTAAAAAAATTATCACCTATGATCCTTTTCTTTTACTTCTTTCTTTTTTCTTTTTTTCTGATATCTTATCTTTCATTTCATTCCTTTATTGTGAACAGCATTTTATAGAGGTATAAATAACTGTAAATATGAAAAGAGACAAAGTATTCTCTAATTGTTTTTCTTGGTTATATGTATTTTCTTTTTCTTTTGTATTTTCTTTTGTTGTAAATATGTATGTTTTCTAATTTGTACTTAATAAAAATTATTTTTTTAAAAATAAATAAATAGAATAAGCTCTTTCAGATAGCAGGGCTTGGGAAGAGACTCGTCTATCCAAATCCTGGAGAACCACAGCCAGTAAGGTTCTCCTGGGTCTGGGGCTCACAGGGGTCCAGGAATAACACAATATTTTTCAGTAGCAAGCCAATGCAGGATCCTAGCCACAGAATCACAGATTTGTAGAGTTGCAAGGGCCCACAGAGGTTATCAAGTCCAACCCCCGGCAATGCAGGAATCTTTCACACAACGTGGGACTCGAACCCACAGCCCTGAGATGAAGAGTCTCATACCCTACCGTCGGAGCTGTCCCTCAGCTCCAAGCGAGCTCCACTAGCCCAATGAAAGATAATGATAATAAACTGATGTACTGCTTACATGCCAAAATGGTTTAAAATAGAAAGTCCTGGGAAGTGATTAATAGGTGAACACAGCACTAATCAAATATATACAGATACATATATTGGATAACCAATGGATTCAAATGACAAGAATGGAGATTCTGACTAAACATCAGGAAGAACTTTCTGTGGCAGACTCTCCTTCCTTGGAGGTTTTTAAGCAGAGGCCATGGATGCTTTCGCTAAGATTCCTGCAGTGGAGGGGTTGGACTAGATGACCCTTGGGTCCCTTTGAACTCTGTGATTCTATGAGTCCATGAACCACCACCAAAACACACACCTTGAGCAGGGCCGGATTTAGGTTTGATGAGGCCCTAAGCTCCTGAAGGTAATGGGGCCCTTTATATGTCCAGCTGTCCTTTGTCAACAACAAATTGTCGCTGTTTATTGTGCTGAATATATGCTATATGGTAATTTATGGACCTAATAGGTATCTAAAGCCATTTGCACATGTTGCCATCCAACCAGTCCATGCAGAATGTAGGCACCCTATATATAGAAATGAGCAAACCAGTGATATTTCAGGGAGCAGGCTAGCAAGCGGGGCCCATGACTTACATCATAGGAGCCTACACAACACAAAACACTGTTGCTGTATGTAGGTTTTATTTTATTTGTTTTTATCTCATATTTTGGAAATGTACATCCAATTTTTTTCTTTATTTTTTGGGGGCTCCCCCAAGAGAATGGGGCCCTAAGCTATCGCTTGTTTAGCTTATAAGTAAATCCAGCATTGACCTTGAGCCTCTCCTTGGCCCTAAACCACAAACAGGAGACATCTTTGTCTTGTGGCAGTGGTGGGCGGGGCCAGCAGCAAAAGTGGGTGGAGCAACAAATGCAAATTTTACCTCCGTAAAGTAGGCTAGCTTCTACACAAACTTGCAAACCGGATTCTATCCTGCATCCAGGGAAGCCAGAGGCATGATCAGGGTTCAAGCACATGATCTAGCCAAGCAAAGCCATTCAAGGAGGTAGTGAACAGTGTAGCCAGTGAAATATGTGTGACCGAGGGACAGTTGGAAGGGCCAGATAGAAGTGTTTGGAGGGCCACATTCAGCCCCTGGATTTGAGGGTATACAACCTTTGCTTTCAGCAAAGTTATCCCATATCACTCCCTCTCTGACTTCTCAGGGTTTGCCACTCCAGAGCAAAAACTAAACTGCAACTTAGTTTGGGCAGAATTGATTTATTTCCCCCTAGGCTGCTTAATTAAAATGAAAGCCACTACCTTTGACCCTAAGCTGCAGTGGAAAAAGGAATTATTCCCCTCCAGGGCAGCTGGACGCAAGCAGCATTAAGCAGCGTGTTATCTGTGACAAGTCCTCATGACAACGGCATTCAGAAGAAGCAGGAAACCTGGACAAAGGGATTTGAATTGTGAATTGGCAGATAAAGCTTGTAATTACAACCACGGGCTGCTGTTCCCCAATCCTAAACCACGACAGAAGCTGTAACACGAGAGTGCCCTGGGTCCCATCCCTTCCAACAATTCACCAAGCAGCTTCCAACATATGTAAAAACATAACGAAACATCCAGGGTTGCCATAGTTTGAAGAGCAAAAAAAGAGGACACATTTGCCAACTTCTACTTTTAACTATGGATCGCTATGACAACTCTACCCATGAAAAAGAGGACGTCTCATGGAAAAAGAGGCCATACGGAACCCTAAATCTTTCCTATACAGGGCTGCCTTCAGGTGTCTTCTAAAGGTTGTATCTCCTTGGCTTGGGAGTCACATAACGCCATACCCTCCAACGTTTCTCTGATGGAAATAGGGACGTCCTACGGAAAAGCGGGACATTCTGGGATCAAATCAGAAACATGGACGGCTTCTGTAAATCTGGGACTGCTTCTGGAAAATAGGGACACTTGGAGGGTCTGGGGTCCTATGTGTCTGTGTGTGCGCAATCCAGGTCAGGAGGAGTGGTCTACAGGAGACCCTGAATAAGAGGATTATGGGAAAGGTCCTGGCAGTGTATGTATATTCCTTGACCCATCTCTTCTCCCGCCAGCTCAAGGCACAGGCTTCCTCCGTGGAGCTCTCAGAGGCTCGTTGTGGCTCATCTACTTTTCCTATCGCCCCACTAACTCCACCTTTGGAATGGTCAAAAACCATGCCCAGTCACACTTCTCAAGGAGAAGGGATCACACTGCCCATCTCATCCACCTCTGAGAAGGCAGCACGGCCTCCTCTGCAGCCCAGGTTGCAGAGACACCAGTTCAGGCATGAACAGGTGGGACTGGTTCAGCCTTCTCAGAGATGCATGAGGTTGCTTGCGCTGTCTAAGGATCCAAATAAGGGCAGCTTCTTTTTTAAGCTGGAGCTCAGCTTTGGCACCTCTCAGGTGGGCACCATTGCCATCTGAAGAGAACAAGGAAGAAGCTGACGGTGGGCTCTGGCCAGGGGTGCCAACTTGAATAAAATATGGGGGGGGCAAGTACTCCCTACCCTGCATAATTGATCACATGATGTGATGCACACACACCATTTGAATGCCTATCAACTGGGGGCCTGTCCCCCTCAAATATTTTATTGGGGGGTATGAAGAGACCTCAGTGCCTAGGAGTTGGCTCATACGGCTCCGGCACCTATTCTTCTAGAAAAATAGCACTGATCAGAACCATTTGTTGCACTAGGTTGTCCCTGCCCCTTTCCCTTATAACGGGGCTGTAGGAGGGCTGTTGTTGTTGCTGGATCAATGAATTTGCTTGTGTAGCCAGGGGCAGCACCTCCTGTGCCTTTGAACAGCCTTTTGCCTGCGTTTCATGCTGATTGGAGCATTAAAGAACCTGACAGAAACCGGGAGTCAGGACAGAGAGTAAGAAACAGAGCTTGATCTTTATTTGGTCCCAGAATGATGCAAGCACAGCACCTAGCTCTGGAAGATCTCAGCAGCAAAGCAAGTGATGTGAAACTGAACGGAAGCAGTGAAGATGTCCCAACAGTTCCCTTGTTTCCCCAACCAAGATACTAGAGACAAGGTCGGATAAGCTCACGCATGAGACTCCCTGATCGGTGAAGAGGACAGCTACGAGTCCGAGCACATTTGGGAAGCTATAGCTTCTCTTTCCCTGTTTGAAGTGAAACAAACTGACCTAGCTCAATCCTTTAGTGCTTGGAAGATTCCCAATCATTCAATAAAAGGATCAGATTTTCATTCTCAGGCATCCTATCCAAAACTCTCTTGGGGAAGCGTGGAATCGTGATTCATGGTTAGCCGGGAGGTCCCATTCCCAGAACCTGCCAGCTAGGTCTCCCCCATGGTGGCTGCAGAAAAACAATGAGAAATTGACCAGGACTTTGCAGGAGAGCCCTGTCCATCCCACCATCCCACCCTGTCCATCACATCATCCCACCCTGTCCATCACATCATCCCTTTCTTAGAAGCCATTGGTAACATGTGATAATGCAATGATAGAACTGTAAGAACATAAAGAAGAGCTCTGCTGGATCAAAGTAATAGAGCATCTGGTCCGGTATCCTGTTCTCACAGTGGTCCACCAGATGCCTGTGGAAAACCAGGAAGCAGGATCTGAGCACAAGAGCAGCTCTCCCCTCATGTGGTCTCCAGCAATTGGTCCCAGAAGCATACTGCCTCCAATGATGGAAGCAAAACATACTGTCTTTTTCTGTGTATAACACACCCCTGTGTACAAGACGCCCCCTATTTTGGGGGGCACAAAATTAAGAAAATGGGGGGAGATTGCCAAGAGTTGTTGAGCTTCTTTTGGGGAGGATTGCCCAGAGTTCGTGATCTTTTTTTGGGGGAGGGGAGGGATTGCAAAAAATCACTCACTCGTCAGACCAGCGATGGCAATAGTGTGCATTGCCAAACCCACCAATCGTCTACCCGCTCGCCGCCAGCAGCCACCAATTGCCCACCCTATTGCTGCAGCAACAGCCAATCGACAGAAGCTCTTGCCGCACCCACCAATCACCCACCTAATCACCACAGAAAAAAAATATCCTGCTCGTGGCAGCAACCAATCCCCCATCCCACCTCTGCACTATCCGTGTATAAGACAACCCCCCATTTCTGACATTATTTCATAAGAAATAAACTTTGTCTTATACACAGAAAAGTACGGTAACCATTGTGGCTAGCAGCTACTTATAGCCTTTACCTCCATGAATTTCTCTAACCCTCTAGCAAAGCCGCATTTAAAGGATTGTTGTATACAATCCAAAACCATACTGAGTATTCAGAGGGTGGGTTTAGACTCCTGAGGTGTTGAATCCTACAACTGAATTCCAACCAGGGTTGGCCAACCAAGTGCTGTCCAAAATTTGTGGGACTCGAACTCCCATCAGCCCCAGCTATCATGGCCAATGGTCAGGAACATTGGGATTTGTAGTCTGCAACACCTTCATGGTTAGCTACTCCCACAACAAAGAAAACCTAGGACTATCCCTTTTCATAATGTACTAGTGGCTTTAAAATAACTATGGTGTGTGGGGGGGATTAGGACCTCAAAGCTTTCCATTAGAAAAACTGAAAACAAATGCATGGATTCAATCCAAAGTAGACAGAGAAAATGTTAGGGATTCCCTCTTGACCGCCGCACGAGTTGTGCATTCCATTCAGTCCTGAAGTTATTATGTGGGTGTTGTGGACTTCAAACTCTAGCTACATGGCCAAGGTTGCATGCTTTCAATTGTTAAATAAATAGAAAAAATTCTAGTCCTCATGCACACCCAGAAAAGTTCAGCAGACGTGATGGGGGGAATCTCACTGCAGGAGCAGAAAGAGGCTGCCGTTAGAAAGTAATAGCCCTCCTTTGCTGGGAACTAACGTGGCTCTTAAAAAGTAGAGACATCACCTTGCCAACAAAGGTCCGTATAGTTAAAGCTATGGTTTCCCCAGTAGTGATGTATGGAAGTGAAAGCTGGGCTTTCACTATAAAGAAGGCTGATCGCCGAAGAATTGATGCTTTTGAATTATGGTGCTGGAGGAGACTCTTGAGAGTCCCATGGACTGCAAGAAGATCAAACCTATCCATTCTGAAGGAAATCAGCCCTGAGTGCTCACTGGAAGGACAGATCCTGAAGCTGAGACTCCAATACTTTGGCCACCTCATGAGAAGAAAAGACTCCCTGGAAAAGACCCTGATGTTGGGAAAGATGGAGGGCACAAGGAGAAGGGGGCGACAGAGGACGTGATGGCTGGACAGTGTTCTCGAAGCTACCAGCATGAGTTTGACCAAACTGCGGGAGGCAGCGGAAGACAGAAGTGCCTGGTGTGCTCTGGTCCATGGGGTCACGAAGAGTCGGACATGACTAAACGACTAAACAACAACAACAACAACGTGGCTCTGGATCGGGACCCGAATGAAAACCAGAATCTATGCCCATTTCTGTCCCCAAAATGAGCCGTTGTCCCCTGCTGTGTGCGTGCCCCAAGAACCGTCTACGATGCTGGAATATGTAATCTAATACACTTTGGAAAACTGTGCACCCCAGTGTCGTCATGCTTTGTGCTTTATTTAATCACATTAAAAGCTACAGAGATAGTATTAGGATGGATTAGAGATGAATACAGCTTTTAAAAAGGAAGGTAAGTGGGAGGGGGGCAGTGGCAGCAGGAGTTGGTGTGGAATAAAATGTGAGCGAGCGAATCCAGTGAATCAATCTCTTTGAAAACAGCATTAGGATCAAGGGAAAATCAGATTGCAGCTATTAAATGCGTCCCTGCCTAAGAACAAATGCCCAATAGAAAACACCCTGGTAATGCTATGTGGTGAAGTAAATGTCTTAGGGCCACTCTATCTCGACGTCTCTATGGACCACTCCATTGTCCTCTGTGAGAGACAGGAGGCAGCAAGTGGTCAAATCATAAGAGAAGGGAGTCCAAGTTGGATGGGAGTTTCTTAAAGGTGAAATATTGGAGGCACAGAGATAGACAATTTCAGCAAGAAAAGTGGGAGGCACCTAAGGAAACCGGTGTTGACTACATAAGTTGCTTACTGTTGGAGCAGAAAAGTCTATTTATGTACACAATCACGGCTGCACGGTTGCTCCTAGCCCAGAGATGGACAGAAGGAAAGGTCCACACCAGAGAAGAATGACAGATCAAATTGATGGATTATGCCGAAATGACAAAAATGACTGGAAGAATCAGAAATCAGGAAGACCAAAATTTTAATAAGGAATGGGGAAAATTTATAATCTATTTTAAAAACCAGAGTGGCTGGGGAAACCCAGCCAGATGGGCTGGGTACAAATAAATTGTTGTTGTTGTTGTTGTTGTTGTTGTTGTTGTTACCATTGTAAACAGCTAAAATCGTTAGTGGGATTGGAATAACACTTGTAGTTTCATGGTGAATTTTTGGCATAATGGAGATGCAAAAGATTTGGATTATTACAAAAGATGCAGGTGGAAAGGACTAACAATTTGACCCACATAGGGGAGGAGGAAAGTCCAGGAGGTTCTGTGGAATCTTGTTTCTATATTGTATGTTGATACATTATTGTAAAATTTTAATTTGAAAAAACCAAATAAATAAATTCACAATAAAAAGTTGCTTACTGATGTAAGATGAGATGTAAGAAGGGGTGTATAAGAAATGGAAGAAAGGAGAAATCATGAAGGAAGATTATGCACGGGAAGCCAGCAGTTTCAGGGAGAAGGTTGTTGTTGTTTAGTCGTTTAGTCGTGTCCGACTCTTCGTGACCCCATGGACCAGAGCACGCCAGGCACTCATGTCTTCTATTGCCTCCCGCAGTTTGGTCAAACTCATGCTGGTAGCTTCGAGAACACTGTCCAACCATCTCGTCCTCTGTCGTCCCCTTCTCCTTGTGCCCTCCATCTTTCCCAACATCAGGGTCTTTTCCAGGGAGTCTTCTCTTCTCATGAGGTGGCCAAAGTATTGGAGCCTCATGAGGGAGAGGTTAGGTGGGCCAAAACTCAGAATGAGAGGTTAAAAATATTTAAAAGGTTTCTTCAGCTATGTTTGAAGCAAGAGGAATAACAAGCAAGCAGTAGGTCACTTGTGTGGAGTTGAAGACATGCTCGTGGGTGACAGAGAGAAGGTGGGACTGCTCAACACCTTATTTGCCTCTGTCTTCACCCAAACGGAAAACAGTGCCCATCCTGGTGATAACAAAATAAGCAATACAATACAAGGATGGAGTTGCAGCCCAAGGTAGGAAACGAAGTGGTAAGGGAACAGCTAGCTATTTTAAATGACTCCAAATCTCCTGGGCCTGATGAGCAGGACCCAAGGGTACTAAAGGAGCTTGCAGGTGTAATCTCAGAGCCTCTTTGAGAATTCTTGGAGAACAGGTGATGTTCCTGCGGACAGGAGGTGGGCAAATGTTGTCCCCATCTTCAAGAAGGGGAAACAAAGATAGAATTACAAGCTTGGTGGATCAGGGGAATGCTGTGAATATGATGTACTGTATCTTGATTTCAGTAAAGCATTTTGACAAAGTTCCCCCATGATATTCTTGCAGAGAAGCTGTTAAAATAAGGCTTGGATAAGGTTGGGTGGATTTGTAGCTTATTGGTTGACGAAACCCAAAGTGTACTCACTAACAGTTCCTTGTCATCCTGGGGAAAAACTGACAAGTGGGATGCAGCACAGAGTTCTGTCCTGGGCCTGTTGTTGCTCAACATCTTTATAAACTATTTGGATGAAGGTATTGAAGCAATGCTCATCAAATTTGCAGCTGACACAAAACTGGGAGGGGTAGCCAATGCTGCTGAAGACAGAATCAGGATTCAAGATGACCTTAACAGATTGAAGAACTGGGCCCAAACTAACAAAATGAATTTCAACAGGCAAGAGGATGGAGGCAAAACTAGAATTAGTTGTCTCGGTCTGGAATTGAACATAGGAAGTTGCCTTATATGTGAGTGAGACCTTTGGTCCATCTACTGCAGTATTGTCTACACCAGCCTTTCTCAACCTGTGGGCCCCCAGATGTTGTTGAGCAACAACTCTCATTACCCCTAGCTAGCAAGGCCAGAGCTCAGGGATGGTGGGAGTTGTAGTCCAACAACATCTGGGGACCTACAGGTTGAGAATCGCTGGTCCACACTGACTGGCAGCTGTTCTCCAGATTAAGGTCTCCCCAGCCCTACCTGGAGATACTAAGGGTTCAACCTGGGGACTTCTGCATGCTCTACAGCTGAGCCACAGCTCTGGCTCTCATTGGCTCTCTGGAGTCATCTACTATTGAGCTCCCTGCCACTTGTCCTATCAGTCCCCACGGGCAGCAGTCACCACTGGATCAGAAGTCCTTCCACAAGGGACCTTCTGAATGACCTGCATTATGAAATGCCAGGAAAGGGGGGGGAGGGTGCGAATATTCCCTTCATGCCTAGGAAGGTTCTGTTCTTTCTTTCTTTCTTTCTTTCTTTCTTTCTTTCTTTCTTTCTTTCTTTCTTTCTTATGCAATAGGCATGGCGGTTTGGGGAGAAAAAGGAACTCGCACACAGAATCTGCAGGTGAATGTGTAGGAGAAGGTTTGGCTGGCTTTTGATTTGTTCTTTCCCCCCGTTGAAATTTTTTTGATGTGCTCAGAGGAAGGGAGTCTTTCTTTTGCTACAAAGAAGCCCCTGTAGCCTGCCTTTTCAAGCTCAGATATTGGTGGGGGTCAGGGGAAAGTGTGTGCTGAGTGTGTGTGTGGGAGGGGGATACGTTTTTGGGACCTCTTTGGTTTGAAGCTGGGCTGCTTTATCCAGCCTTTCAAGGACCAAAGAGAAAAGGAGAGCATGATTCTCTCTCTCTCTCTTAACCAAACCCCAGGTGAGCAAGGAAAGCCCTTTCAGTTGCATTACCTGTCTTTTGTTGGAAACCAGAGCCTTTTTAAATATATCTATAGGCACCTCTGTTGGAGGGCTCAAACTGCACAGTTCCTCAAGGCAAGGAAGAAGAAATACTTTTAAAATCTGTTCTCCCTCCCATCCCTGGTGGGTGGAGAAGCTGAAACGGAGAGAGGCACAGAGGGACACTCCAAGGTCATCCAGACCCAGAACAATCTCTGATCTGTTCTGGAAGATGCAGGGTAAGAGGAAATTCTCAAAGCAGGCGAAGGCAGTGGAGGTTGGTCAATGATGGTGAATGGGCACCGCTTCATCAGCCCCAAACTGAAGATTGCTTTGTGGCCGGGAAGAGAGACTTATTGTTAAACTGAGGTTACCAGATTTTTTTCAATGAATCCAGGGACACTTTAATTAATTAATTAATTAATTAATTAATTAATTAATTACTACACGTTTGGGACATTGATGCTGCAGCGATGGTGGTGGCAGAGGGGTGGCCACTGCCTTGACCCCAACCGCCACGTTTCCCCTTCCTCCGAGGCTTCTGTCTCCTTTCTCCATGAGCCTGGGCAGCCCTTGAGTTGTTGGTTCTTTGGTGGTGGTGGGGAAGCGGTGCGCAGTGGGTCAGGCATGGAAGGCGGAGAAGGAGGGCCGAGAGTGGCGGTGGCGAGACTCTGGCCGCACGATGCCTCCCTTCCCATCAGAGCAGCCCCAATCCCATTCCTACTTCCGCGCAAGCAGGAGGGGGCAGGGATCCCTCAGCTGGGAAGGGAGGCTTCACACTGCCTTTCAGAGCACCCAACTCCTACTTGCGTGCAAGCTGGAGGGGGCAGGGATCTCTCAGGCAGCTCCTGAAGCCAGCCAGAGCCAACTGCTCTGAGCTGCTGTGACTGCCACTGCTGTGTTTCCCGGGGACATTAGATGAAATCCGGGGACATTCCAGGGATGGAATTTCTCTGGGGACTTATTTGCAAATCCGGAGATGTCTGGTAACCCTATGTTAAACCACTTTGTGAATTGCAGCTTTGTCAGGGGAATAGGGTGGTCTCCCAACAGCTCTTAGCACCATTAACAAACTACAGCTCCCAGGATCCTTTGGAAGAAGCCACAATGGGTTAAAGTGGTATCATAGTGCGTGGAATATATGGTGTGAATGTGGCCTACCTTAATCAGGATCCAACCCAGTGCTCTAGGTGAGGTCTGGCCAATGTGGAATAGAGAGGCACCATTAGCTCTCACGATTGCAAAATGTTCAGCTCCAGCCTCGCCGTAGGAGACATGCTTCCTGCTTGCTGCCCCTGAACCAGTCGAGAACAAACTCCCCAGATTTGCCTATCAACACTCCTTGAATGCTGCAACAGAGTGACTTGATGCCGCTACGGCGCTTAAGCCATCTGTGAATCAAGGTTGTGTTTTGAGTCTGGTGACTCAAAGGATGACAGACTAGTATCAGACAGGGCTGGGCAATACCTGGTTTTCAACATTGTGCTATATCACCAGCTAAACATCACAATATACCGATATATCACAATGTCTGAAATAAAGACGGCGTTATGTAAAGGCATCAGCTGGCTCCACAGTTTTTCCTGCATTGTGATTTTTGCTGGCGCCTGCTCTCATGTTTCAGAGAGAGCTGACCTGGCAGAGTTAACAGGGGTTGCAAGAATCGAGAGAAGCATTGGCTGGCTTCATGGTCTCACCCCCGCCCCACCCCCCCAATTGATTTTTTTGATTTTTACATAGCACACACACCATGATTCGTGATATCATTGGCAGGGCAACAATTATGAAACCAATATCACAACATGGACTTCAAACCAGTTTGGGCTGATACATCAATATATTGCCCAACCCTAGCAAAAGGAGACCTGGCAGTGCTCTTGCCATAAAGGAGAAAGATGTTTTTTCGATTAGGAAAGGAAAAGGAATGAAACTTGTTTTTGAAAAGGAGATGGAAATTTAAAAGGAGGAAGATCTTTCAGGAAAGCCACTGACAATGTCCGAGCAGGAGATACCGCAAACCATTTGTCTCAATCAGTGGATGTTAAATAATGCACACACTACTTCAACCAAATTCCCCTCCACTTGATTTTTATTAACTTTATTTTGCGAAATGAGAAAAGCAGCAGCTTTTGGAAGCTGGTGAGCTGCCACCCGGTTGCAAGATATGGCAGCAGAGGCACAAGCTTACGAGGGCGATTGGGGGATGAAACGTTGCGCATGTGACGTCCCAATATCGTGACATCGTGGGACTTCAATGCCTCCTCTGGCTCCTCCTTTTGCTGCCAACGGTGGGAGCCTGTATTGACCCTTCATCCTCTCATCATCATCATCATCAGGAGCTGACCACTGCAGTAGCATCATGGTCAGTTCCCCATTTCACCTCTGCACTTTTGGAACTCTGTGGGGGTCAGGCCCCCAGAGGCATAGGAAGGGGGGTTGCAGGGGTTGCAGCCCACCCTGGGTATTATCCCTGAGGGGTGACAAAATTGCACACTGCGGGGGGCGGCACTTATTGTGGGGCCTGGTCTGCAGTGCGCCTGAGCCACACATCTCTCCTGGGAGTGACATGGTGGCTTGGGCCCCACACTGCCCGAAACAGCAACATGGGGCTTGCGTCCACCAGGCAGACTCCATGGGGAGCTCGTCACGCTGTCCCCCTGGGCGGATCGCCGCTGCGCCCCCATGCACGGATCGCCATGGCACACCCTGGGCGGATTGCTGCCCGGCCCCCTTGGGTGGATTGCCCTGTCCCCACTGCTCTGGGTGCCGGAGCAGCTAGCTACGCCCCTACTGGCCCCAACCCCCAAAATATAGGGCCCCACAAAAAGGCTAGGCCCCCTATAGCTGGCACCCCTATTTGGCAGAATGGGTAAGTGAGTGAGTTTATTCCTTCATGGAGGAGCTATCAATGGCTACTAGCCTTGATGGCTATCCTCTGCCTCTACAGTTGGAGGCAGCCAATGTTTCTAAATATCAGGTGCTGGAAACCACAAGAGGGGAGGGGACTCTTGAACTCAAGTCCTGCTTACAGGCTTCCCATCTAGGCATCTGGTTGGTCCCTCTGAAAAGAAGATGCTGGACTAGATGGGCCATTGAGCTGATCCAGGAGGATGTCTTTAGGTCCTTATGAGCTACCCTTTCCCCCTCAAATCCTTGACATCCTCCCCCACCCCACGTTCCCAATCCGTTTCTGTCTGTAGAGAATATCACACGAAGACTCCCTTGGAAAAATAAAAGCCAGCCACTATAAAACAAAAAGAGAATGTTGGCTGTCCTTTCAAAACAATTTTGGTGCAATCAACAGCCTCAACCTTTTCAGAGAAGGTGCAGAGTACATTGCATTCTGAGTCTGTTGACTCAGATGGGTAGGATCTGCAAACATGACTGTCTGCAAAAGGGAGAGGAAATTTTGGGCATTTGATCAAAACAACAGAGATGGGGGAAAATCCTCGTTGTGTCTGCCTAGAGCATATTTTCGAAGCAGCTCCCTGCTTGGGAAAGAGTGACTGCTCAGTGGTAGGGCATCTGCTTTGAATGCAGAAGGTCTTGGGTTCAATCCCCGGCCTATCCAGGTAGGGCGCGGAATGTCCAGGGCTTGAAACCCTGGAGAGCTGCTGCCGGTCAGTGTGAACAATACTGAGATGGGCCAATGGGCTTAGTTTCCAACACCAACTGAAAATGTGCACTCAATGCCTGGACTACGCAGAATTAGATAGAATGACAGGAAGGATTCGAAACCTGCGGGACCAGAGATTCACAGAAGATTGGAAGAAATATACAAACTGTTTGAAGAGCAACTGTAATCAACAAATTACACTAGTAGGACTACAAGAAGTCTTGTAAGGAGAAATATATGAAACATTGCAAAGTAGAGAAAGAATAGAGATATTGGTTATGAGATTTAAATGTAATAGTGGAAGTAAGAAATGTATATTAAGTGAATAGATTGAAAAATTTCCAGATGTGATGGATGGAAGTAAAAAAAATGGTATAAGATATGAAAGTACGTTTAATTATTGTTGGAAATGATATGTTGAAAAACTAATAATTTTTTTTTTAATAAAAAAAATGTGCACCCAATGCCAGCCCTTTCATACATAACATGCCTGGAGAATAGAACATAGTTTAACTGATTTTAATACTCAGTTGCCTGTATTTGTGGTTGCAAGTTATCCCGAGTTTTGGACAAAGGGTGGCAGTGATGGCCACCAACATGGATCACTTTGAAAGAGAAGGAGGGGGACGTAGCTATCTGTGGCTGTTCGCCATGATGACTATGCTGTGCTCTCCATAGCTGGAGGCAACAATGCTTCTGAAAGCTAGAAACCACAGCAGGGGAGAGAGCTCTTGTGCTTGGGTCTTGCTTGTAGGTTTCCCAGGGGCATCTGGTTGGCCACTGTGAGAAGGAGGATGCTGGACTAGATGGGCCATTGGCCTGATCCAACAGGTTGTTCTTAGCTTGGCTTGTAAATTGTAATAAGTAAATACATCTGGGGGAAACTCATAAAACCAACGGTTGCCTAATTTCAGAATGTGAACCAGATTAAGAGTAGAGGCCAATCCCTCCCAGGAGAGGCCTGTTGGCTCCATTCTACTGAAATTCCATTTACCTGTTCCCATAATTTGTAGACCACCCTGTAGAAACTATAACCGGGTTCCCCGATTGGTTAACTTTACAGTAATGGGCAGGTTAAAAATTAATACAATGGCTCAAAGTGAGAGTGGAGCTGAATGAATGTGGCCCTCCACAGCTCTTTAATATGGCCTGCAGAAATCTCTCCCCAGGCACACATTTCCCCCGGGATCTGTTTTATCAGAAGCCACCTCAAGGCCTCTATCAGAAGCCACCTCAAGGCCTCAATTTGCACCTAAAGGTGAACCTACCTAACTGGGACTCTCTGAACCAAAAGGCAGCTGTCCTTAAAAATTGACATTTCCCTGAATTTTGCGATGCAGTTCTCCAACCACATCCTGTGTACAGAGATGCATATACTGGGGTAAAGTGTGCATAAAAATGTATAGAATAGTGCATATCATAGATTGTAGAGTTGGAAGGGACCCTGAGAGCCAGTGTGGTGTAGTGGTTAAGAGCGGTAGACTCCTAATCTGGGGAACCGGGTTCGCTTCCCCACTCCTCCACATGCAGCTGCTGGGTGACCTTGGGCCAGTCACACTTCTCTGAAGTCTCTCAGCCCCACTCACCTCACAGAGTGTTTGTTGTGGGGGAGGAAGGGAAAGGAGAATGTTAGCCGCTTTGAGACTCCTTAAAGGGAGTGAAAGGCGGGATATCAAATCCAAACTCTTCTTCTTCTTCTTCTTCATCTAGTCCCACCCTCTGTAATGCAAGAAAATGCGGTTGTCCCATACAATGATCGAACCTACAACCTTGGCATCATGAGCACCACATTCTAACCAACTGAGCAATATCTGCCAACATTCATACCAAGATGTTTATAATTTCCATGATAACATTTTAAAAGATAATTCACAAACTGGTGGGGGAATGTGAAGAATGGAATTCAAGAATGGAAAAACTGAGAGAAACTGAAATGGACAGGTCCCCCTCCCCTAGCTTAAGAGGTAGAGAACAGGCTCCACACAGCAAACAAATCTCTGACCATCAACATTTTGCCACCACTGTCTCCCCTATTGGTTGCCTATTTGCACAAATGCAGCTGCCTCAACTTTATCCAATGGTAGAACCCGTCCTGGTGCTATCAACTTCCTCTTACTGGAAAACCCTCTGCCTTTAAGATCTCTATGTACGGGAAATGATGGGGCGGCCTTTTCACATTTCTTTCTAGGATTTCAAAATGCCCTAGTTGGCTCCATAAGATATTACAACACCCTCCCTTTCTCCTGATCCTCAGGTGCTTCGCGAAAAGCCAGGAGAAAAGTGGTGACCTACTTTGCTTCACGGGGGAAAAAACCGAGACCAAGGTTGGAAAAGTCTCTTGCCTTGTTAGAAATGCTGTGAAATATTATCATACTTTGTGACAATCAAAAAGGACTTCTGCTGTAACTGGGTGTCTTCTCAGGTTTTAGCTCTGTGAATTCATCCAGTGGAGAAGTCCTATGGATTGCAAGCAGAGGTTCTGTAAACTGCAATTTCATGTTCGTTCTATCTATCTATCTATCTATCTATCTATCTATCTATCTATCTACCTACTTACCTACCTACAGTCTATGTGAAAAGGATCTAGGGGTCTTAGTTGACCACAAGCTTAACAGAAGTCAACAGCAGTCTTCTACGTTGCATCAATAGAAGTCTAGTGTCCCAGTCAAGGGAAGTCCTAGTATGACTCTATTCTGCCTTGGTCAGACCACACCTGGAATATTGTGTCCAGTTCTGGACACCACAATTTAAGAAAGATATTAAAAAGCTGGAACAAGTGTAGAGGAGGATGACCTACCACTTTTTCTGTTTTGGAACTGCATAGTGTAAGGTCCTTGGGGTGGAGACCTGCCCTTTTACTCTTCATAGAGTAAGTGTGTGCACAGTCAGGCACACTGATCGTGCATCAGTGAAGGCTTTGAACATTCCAAAGCATGTGTAGAGGAGGGTGACTAAGTGGATCAAAGATCTGAAAACCAAGACTTTCGAGGAATGGTTGAGGGAGTTGGGTATATTTAGCCTGGAGCAGAGAAGACCGAGAAGGGGTATGGTAGCCATCTTCACACATAGAAGACGAAGCAAGCTTGTTTTCTGCTGCTCCGGTGGTAGGACCCAAACCAATGCAGTCAAATTGCAAGAAAGGAGATTCTGACTAAACAATAGAAATAACTTTCTGATGGTAAGTTTTGTCTGATAGTGGGAAAGATTCCTTCAGAAGGTGGTGGATAGTCCTTCACTGGAGGTTTTCAAGCAGAAGTTGATGATGGCCATCTGTCATGGATGCTTTGGTTGAGATTCTTGCAAGGAAGGGGTTGGACTAGGTGACACCTGGGGTTCCTTTGAACTCTACAGTTTTATATATGGTATGATATGATGTGATATATCATATCATATCATATCACATCATTTCACATCATATCATATCAGTGTGTGGATTACCAATGGCTAAAGTCCGCACAATGGAGGCACGATTGCCTGTGTGATTTCTGCTCAGCTCACCTTTGTATCGGCCCCCACAGCCCATTGTGTAGTCGGGTTTCCATGTCTCCATTGCTTTATTAACCATCTAGCCTTGGAGAAGGTTCTGGCGAACTCAAAGAGTTGTCTCCAACCGAGCTGCACTCGAAGCAGACCCGTTGAAATCAATGAACCAAAATAAGCCATGCTAATTTCATAACATTGAGATCTCCTCTGAGTGGACATCAGTTGGAGAGGCAACCCAAAGTTTGCATTTGGCGAAATCGGGGTTGCCCACTATTTTGTGCTGGTTGGGCTAAGAAAGGCGTTTTCCTTAATATGGACGTTGGAATGGCAGGAATGGAATCTGACAGGCGTGCGCGGGCTCCTGGGGGGTGAGAGTGGGGGTTGGTCAATGTATAGCTGGAATATGATCTTTTCCAGTCCTTAACACCATTGACAGGTCTAAAAATAAGGGGGCAGGGGGACCCGTCTCACTTCTTGGCAGACAGAAATAGCCAAGTATTCAAGGCTGTGTGAGGAGGGACTCACCCCCGTAATTAAACAGGATAGTGTATAGTTTGGGATCTCCCTGCTTTGGTGCTAGGATACAGCTTTCCTTTTCCTTTTTTTGTTTAAGTGTTGCCAAGGAAACAAGCTGGAAACCCACCCAAGGGCAGCTGCTGCTGAATTAGGAGGAAGCTGGATAAAGTTCCTTGCAAAGGAGGAGATTGGAGAAGCAATCACAGTTTCGTCACCCTTTAACTGGTTTATCTCAAAGGTCCAAAGGAAAAAGCAGGTCCCTGGTAGGTCTTGTTGATGGCTTTGCCCAAATTGGAAGCTGGAATTGGGAGTTTGGGGAGGGTGCCTATCATTTTCTGTTGAAGCCCCACAACCTTCTGAACTATGCTTCCCAAGATCTCACCCCCACCAGTCACACACAGATTAAACCAGTTCAAATCTGCAGACTCCACAAAATGGAAGAAGTGTTCAACACAGCCTTGTGAAATCAACACTTGACATCCGCACTCTGCTAAAACATCAGACATTAAAAACTTCCCAATACAGATATCTTCTAAAAGTCTGATAGTTTTTTATTTCCTTGACACCTGAATGGAGGGTGTTTCACAGGGAGGGTGCCACTACTGAGAAGGCCACCTGCCTGGTTCCCTGAAACCTCACTTCTCACAATGAGGGAACCAGCAGAAAACCTTTGGAGGAGGACCACAGTGTCCAGGCAGAATGGTGGGGGTAGAGATGCTCCTTCAGGTATACTGGACCAAGGCCGTTTAGGGCTTTCAAGGTCAGCACCAACACTCTGAATTGTGCTTGGAAACGTACTGGGAGCCAATGTAGATCTTTCAAGACCGGTGTCATGTGGTCTCGGCGGCCACTCCCAGTCCCCAGTCTAGCTGCCACATTCTGGATTAGTTGCAGTTTCTGGGTCACCTTCAAAGGTAGCCCCACGTAGAGCGCATTGCAATAGTCCAAGCGAGAGATAACTAGAGCATGCACCACTCTGGCAAGACAGTCCACGGGCAGGTATGGTCTCAGCCTGCGTACCAGATGGAGCTGGTAGACAGCTGCCCTGGACACAGAATTGACCTGTGCCTCCATGGACAGCGGTGAGTCCAAAATGACTCCCAGGCTGCGCACCTGGTCCTTCAGGAGCACAGTTGCCCCATTCAGGACCAGGGAGTCCTCCACACCCACCCACCCCCTGTTCCCCAGAACAGTACTTCTGTCTTGTCAGGATTCAACTTTAATTTGTTAACCACCATCCATCCTCCTGAATTCAGCTGGGTGTGTGTGGAAACGCAAAGGTGGAATTCCTATTTATTTATGTATTTATTTCAGGGCTGAGGAGCTTGTGGCTCACCCAAGTTTGCAACTTCCATCATTCCTGACTATTGGGCATGCTGGCTGGGGCCGATGAGTTTTGGAGTCCAACAAAACCTGCAGAGGCACAGGTTCTGCACCTCCAAACTATTTTCTTACAGTTGTATCCTACCTACCTTCCAAGGTAGCAAATATAGCTCTCCCCACCCCATCCCTGTCTCTTGATTTCACCCTCACAACTACCCTGTGAGGTAGTCTAGGCTGAGAGCTGCTGACTGGCCCAAGGTCAACCAGTGAGCTTCATGGCTGAATGAGGGACACAAACCTAGGTCTCCCTGATCCTAGTCTGAAACTCTAACCCAGGGCTCAGCAAACTTTTTCAGCAGGGGGCTGGTCCACTGTCCCTCAGACTTTGTGGGGGGCTGGACTATATTTTGAAAATAAAAAATGAATGAATTCCTATGCCCCACAAATAACCCAGAGATGCATTTTAAATAAAAGCACACATTCTACTCATGTAAAAACACCAGGTAGGCCCCACAAATAACCCAGAGATGCATTTTAAATAAAAGCACACATTTTACTCATGTAAAAACACCAGGCAGGCCCCACAAATAACCCAGAGATGCATTTTACATAAAAGGACACATTCTACTCTTGTAAAAACACACTGATTCCTGGACTGTCCACAGGCTGGATTTAGAAGGCAATTGGGCCAGATCCGGCCCCCGGGCCTTAGTTTGCCTACCCATGCTCTAACCCCTGCACCACACTGCCTGGGATGGTAATATTTTCTCCACCAGTTTTTCTTTCCTCTGGAAGAGCACAGCTGCCTTCGACAGCTCTAGAGTCAAACAGCATCACAGGCTGTGATTGGAATTTGACCTGATGGGTTTCTGCCTGCTTTGACCAACCCCCTGCCCTAATTTTGGTCATTCTGTGTATTTCCTCAAGCACGAGACATGTTCATCTCTGCTGAAATGATGAGAGCTCATTTCACTTGGATTTTCTTCCCTTTGGATTCCTTTGACAGCCTGTGCTGATTTATGATAAAAATAATAATAATTCTTTGAGTTTTGCTCTTCAGGGAGCCGCTGAATATCTGCTTCCTTTCAGAAGCGACAGAGAGAGAGAGAGAGAGAGACTTTTCATTATACTTGCTTATCTCAGCAGCGAAGGCCGTGCTTCCTTTGACTTGATGGCTGACACCCCCTCCTCTCTCCCCTTTCAAAAGATGAAGCGCCAAAGATCGCCCCACTTTGTTAAACAGGTCCCAGAACAGCATCACCCTTTTTCTCCATGTGTGGCACCCAGAATGAGAATGTACTCAATGGGCAAAAGAGAGGCTTGTGACCATTAGAGAGGAGAGAGGCCACTGCTGCCGTCACCACCACAGACAGCTCCCCTCCGGCCCCAAGGGTTTTACTGGTCTGCCAAAGATAACATGCCACACAGGTGTTGGAATTCACTGTCCATTTTGCCAGGGGACAAAGCGGCAATAAGGACATTAATCGTTCCCTCTCTTTCAGGGTGTGAGTGCTGCTCACCACGGAACCAAAACAGCATCACTCGCTCACAAGGAGAATTCAAAGAAGCAGAATAGGGAGAAGAAGTTGCCAGTGTTTGCTCATTCGTGCTGCATCCAGAACAGAAATCAATCCAGCAAATACGACTGGTATTCACTCTTGATACTGTGATAGCTTTCAGCCCATGAATGATACACAACTGATCGCTCCCCCCCCTCCATTGGCATGACACTTCCTTTGCATTGAAATGAATGGGGCGGAATAATGTAATGACGACATAACATAGGCAATGAATGACGTCCAACATCCAAATATTTGAATAGTGATACAGCTGAATAGGAATAGGGATACAGCTATATTACTTTTAATTGGCAATATATTTTATTAAAATACTTCCCATACAGTATAAATAATGGATCAGTTTATCAATAATTTTAATCATAATTTCCCTTAAGTGCTTTATATGCCCCATCATGGTAACACCAGCCTTGTAAGGTTGAGGGGGCATTGCCCCACCAACTTCAGCTTGCCCCCACCTGCCGGCTTTCTCACTTACAAGCACTCTAGGGCATGAGCCAACTCCTAGGGGCTGATGTCCCTTCACCCCCCGCCTACTGTTGGTCCCCCTACTTCCACCCGCCCTGCTGTCTGTCACTGGTGCTGGCTCCGCCTACTATTAGTCCCCCTACTTCCACCCTCCTTGCTGTCTGTCACTGGTGCTGGCTCCGCCTACTGTTAGTCCCCCTACTTCCACCCTCCCTGCTGTCTGTCACTGGTGCTGGCTCCGCCTACTGTTAGTCCCCCTACTTCCACCCTCCCTGCTGTCTGTCACTGGTGCTGGCTCCGCCTACTGTTAGTCCCCCTACTTCCACCCGCCCTGCTGTCTGTCACTGGTGCTGGCTCCGCCTACTATTAGTCCCCCTACTTCCACCCTCCTTGCTGTCTGTCACTGGTGCTGGCTCCGCCTACTGTTAGTCCCCCTACTTCCACCCTCCCTGCTGTCTGTCACTGGTGCTGGCTCCGCCTACTGTTAGTCTCCCTACTTCCACCCTCCTTGCTGTCTGTCACTGGTGCTGGCTCCGCCTACTGTTAGTCCCCCTACTTCCACCCTCCCTGCTGTCTGTCACTGGTGCTGGCTCCGCCTACTGTTGGTCACCCTACTTCCACCCTCCCTGCTGTCTGTCATTAGCTCAGACTCCACCTGGACTGCCATTGGCTCTGGCTCCACCTGTTGTTGGACTCCTTGCCTTCCGCCCTTCTTACTGTCTGTCATCAGCTCTGACTGTGTCTGCCATTGGCCCTGGCTCCGCCTACTATTGGTCTCCCTATTTCCACCCCATCAGTCCCAATGAGCCCTAGGCACCACTGATTGTAAGGTCGGCCAACCTTGCCCTCACTATATTGAGAACATATTGCCAGCTTATGAGTGCTGAGGCTGGGAGGACAGCACATTCTAACATTCTCCATGTGGCTTGCATTGCTTTTTATTGTTACTGTGTTATGTGTTTTTGTGTTTTTATATTGTAAACCACTCTGCGATCCTTGGATGAAGGGCGGTACAGAAATAAAAAATAAAATAAAATAAATACTACTAATTGTGGGATGTGTTATACCATTATACCAGTACAGTGGTACCTCTGGTTGCGAACGGGATCCGTTCCGGAGCCCCGTTCGCAACATGAGCAGAACGCAACCCACATCTGCGGTTCGCGATTCGCTGCTTCTGCGCATGAGTGTGACGTCATTCTGAGTGTCTGTGCATGCGTGAGCGGCGAAACCCAGAAGTAACCGGTTCCGTTACTTCTGGGTCGCTGAGGGATGCAACCTGAAAAGACCTGAACTGAACGTAACAAGAGGTATGACTGTACAGTCAATTACAACATGCTTTACTTCCTAGAGTGGACAGAGACCTGTTCCTGCTCTAAGTGACTCAGCATGAGTGTGACTCTACAAAAGCAGAGTCACGCAGCCCCTGTTTTCTTCCTGTTTGATTCGATTCTTAGTTAAGTCTCAACCATTTTGTTGGCTGCTGGCCCTCAGCCAGCACCACTTGGACCCATCCTCACACAGGATGTAAGCCACGTTATATGTTTGTAACCTGAAGCTTAAAGCCTGCCTTCTAGGATGTGTACTGTGAACAACTTGCATGTAAACTTATTGCTATACTTTTAAAGACAAACTCGTGAGTCTTTATTGTATTTTATGAGGGAGAAAAGGGGACACCAGAAACAATCCATCTGGGCAAACCAGATTGGATTAGTCATTTTGTAGAGATTCAAACGAATCTACCAACTAGCTTCCGTGAATATAAAGGAGATTTGCTCTGCTACGTCACTCACTAGCATGAGTGAAGGAAGAATAATACTTAACAAATATTTCCTTGCCTATTATCCTAAACACCCCCATAATATTAAATATCTTAAGACCCTAATTTCTCATGCCAAGGTTCGATCTTCATGCCCTGCCTCCCCCATTCCAGGATGCTGAGGGTTCAAATTATGCAATTTGCCTGCTGCCCGCTGATTTAGAAGCTGAGAAGGCCACTTGGTAGAGGAGAGTACCAGGAAAACAGAATTGTCCTAGAATACATTAGCAACAGTTCAAAACAGACCTCAGCAGCTGCAGGGTGCAAAATGACAAACACTGCACCGTGCACCACATCTTATATATCATCCCCCTCCCCTCAAAAAAAGAGGACACTGTTTTGCATACAAATTGCATATGCTAATTTATATGTATAGATGCACATTGAGAGCAAAAGACTGTAATTTAACTAGAAGTGCCTCATTTCCACAGTGGGGATCCAGAACAATGACAACACTCCCAGATCAGTCTAACAACATTTTGACACAATGCAGCGCCCCGAGGCAAAAAAATGGGGACAAAACAGGGTTGGCGATTGGTCAGGAATGAGAGTCAGAAAACAGGAACATTTGGAAGGCATGGAATAGTCGTTTACTGGAGGACAGAACTGTGGGAGCTTGAGTTTTGCAGAACGCTGCCGTGGGTGCAGAATTCAGCCGTCTGATCATTCCTGCTTGCATTTTTTTAAAAAAAGTTTCTAGCCCATATGGTGGCATATATTTGCTTAGAGGTGTGTGGGTGGCCAACAGGTGGCTAAAGCAAAATTCCTAGTGGTGTCTGATTGGCCATTGTGAGACCAGGAAGCAGGACTCGATGGGCCACTGGTCTGATCCAGCAGGCTTTTCTTATAATATTATTGGGTGGGACTTCGGTGTGACACATTGATCCTAATGTGTTACAGGTCTAGCAAAGTCAGACTAAGGAACACCCAACAGTGAGAGTGCAGAATAAAATGTTCAAAAGGAAGAAAGTTGGCCCGTGTCAAAAGCCCGGCTGTCAGCAGAGAGTCCCTTTCCCTCCGTTTTGTGCAAATCAGCAATCAACAATGGCTTTAGATGACTTATATAGACTTCTCTTTTTCCCTGACCCATAAGATTGGACCCCGTTTTATGCACACGAATGCCCTGAAGCTCTGTTTTATTGGCTTTTATATTGTTTTATTGGTTTTACAGTGTATTTGTTTTCATTGATTTATTTTAATATAGTACAGAGTGTTCACCACTCTAAAAAAAAATAAAGCAAATCAGAAATGCATTTGAATTAATAATAATAATATAATAATCTAGCTCTTTGTAAGGGTGCAGCATTTGGGACTTCTTGGTTTAGAGTAAAGGTGAATAAGCAGCAACCTGGCAGAAGATTATAAAAGGGAGGAAGAGGACAGAGAAAAGTTTTTTCTGGCTCTGTCAAAACACTAGAACTCACAGACATCCAATGAAACTGAATGTTGGAAGATTCAGGATACATATAAGAAAATATTTATTCATACAGTCCATAGTTAAACTGTGGAACTCATTTCCGCAGGAAGCAGCGATGGCCACCAGATTGGATGAGTCAGGATTAGAAGGCTAACCATGGCCACAAGCCACAATGGCTATACAGTGGTACCTCGGGTTACAGACGCTTCAGGTTCCATACACTTCAGGTTACAGACTCCGCTAGCCCAGAAATATTACCTCGGGTTAAGAACTTTGCTTCAGGATGGGAACAGAAATAGCACAACGGAAGTGCAGTGGCAGCAGGAGGCCCCATTAGCTAAAGTGGTACCTCAGGTTAAGAACAGTTTCAGGTTAAGAACGGACCTCCAGAACGAATTAAGTTCTTAACCCGAGGTACCACAGTACAGTTGTACAGTGGACGCTCAGGTTGCGAACGTGATCCATGAGGGAAGCATGTTTGCAACCCGCAGCGTCCGCAACCTGCAGTGCCGTGTCTGCGCATGCACGGGTCACAATTTGGCGCTTCTGTGCATGCACAAATGCTGAAACCTGGAAGTAACCTGTTCCGGTACTTCTGGGTTCAGCACGGTGCACAACCTGAAATCGCGCAACCCGAAGCATCTGTAACCTGAGGTATGACTGCACCTTGCTTGACGAATGCCTTGCAACTCGAACGTTTTGGCTGCTGAACGCTGCAAACCCAGAAGTGAGTGTTCTGCTTTGCAAACGTTCTTTGGAACCCAAACGTCCGATGGGGCTTCCGCGGCTTCTGATTGGCTGCAGGAGCTTCCTGCAGCCAATCAGAAGCTGCGACTTGGTTTGCAAACATTTTGGAAGTCGAATGGACTTCCGGAACAGATTCCATTCAGCTTCTGAGGTACCCAATGTACTCTGTTGCCACAGCTGGAGGCAGCAAAGCTTCTGAATACCAGTTGCCGCAAGAGAGGAGAGGGCTCTTGTGCTCAGGTCTTCCTTGTGGGCTTCCTACAAGCACATAGCTGTCAACATTTCCCCTTTTTAAAGGGAAATTCCCTTATTCCAAATAGGATTCCTCGCAAGAAAAGGGAAAAGTTGACAGTTATGTACAAGCATCTGGTTTGCCACTGTGAGAACAGGATGCCATAGCTTCCAACATTTCTCCAATGGAAATAGAGAAATTATATTTAATAATAATAATAATAATAATAATAATAATAATAATAATAATACCCTGCCCATCTGACTGGGTTGCCCCAGCTACTCCGGGTGGCTTCCAACATATATGAAAACTTAATAAAACATAATACACTAAAAACAACAACACACACTTCCCTATACAGGGCTGCCTTCAAATGTCTTCTAAATGTTGTATAGTTACTTATCTCCTTGGCTCAGTGGTCACACAAATCCATACCCTCCAACATTTCTCTGATGAAAATAGCAACATCCTAAGAAGAGTTTGGATCTGATATCCCGCTTTATCACTACCCGAAGGAGTCTCAAAGTGGCTAACATTCTCCTTTCCCTTACTCCCCCACAACAAACACTCTGTGAGGTGAGTGGGGCTGAGAGACTTCAGAGAAGTGTAACTAGCCCAAGGTCACCCAGCAGCTGCATGTGGACGAGCGGGGAAGCGAACCCGGTTCACCAGATTACGAGTCTACCGCTATTAACCACTACACCACACTGGCTCTTAAGGAAAAGTGGGACATTCCAGGATCAAATCAGAAACCAGGACAGCTTTCGAGGACTGTCCCTGGAAAAAAAGGGCCATTTGAAAAGTCTGGGATGCTGGATTAGGTGGGCTATTGGCCTGATACTGCACAGAATCTTTCCTTTGATGCAGAATTTGGATAGAGATGGATGCACACTTTTCTGAAGTGTGAGGACGGTGTCATTTGAAGTTTCTGCTTCAGGTCCAAAGAATCTTGGCTCTTCCCTACCTAATACTCTTGACAGGAGTAAGTTTGGGAGCCTTTTCTAGGAAGGAAGTGGGGTGGGCAGGAAACAAAGACACCCAGAACCCCAGAAGCTGAAAATTTCATGAGCCTCCCATGTGACAGCTTCTCTCTGGATTGGTGGCATTTGCTACGCCAGACATTCGGATATCCTAGACTAACAGCTGTTCCCTGAAGGCCCCACAGGGAGCCTTATTCCATCAGTAAAAAGGAGAGAAGGGGAAGGGAGGGAAGAAAACCGCTATGTTTGGAACAGCTCCGGTGTCTCGCTCGTCTCCAATGGCAGTATGTTAAAGGAAACAGCTGAGAAACAGCTGCGTAATTGCCGGAACGAAGTCGGCAGTGGCCAGGGAACGGGGAATCGACCAGGGAGATGGAGGGAGAAGGGAGGGTGGAGAGGAGGTGAGGTTTGGATGCATGCCATCTGGTCAAAATTTGGCTTGAGAGCAGAGCAAATCTCTAAGTGAGGGTTCTTTGGTGAGGGACGAGTCGGATGTGAAGGAACAGGGCACAAAGAACAAGGAGATTGGCCGTTATTTCAGAAATGAACATGTTTCCGATCCCGTCCTAAAAAGTTGGGCGGATGTCCGTCTTATGCGACCCATCAACGCAAGGGTTTCTTCTCGCGTGATGGAATTTCACCCCCTCACACACTCCTTAAATTTGCCCTAGGGGTTTCCCCAGCCCTCTGGGGAAGATTTGGTAAGCGTTTGGGGTGAGTGAAGGAGGAGGAGGAGAAAGGGCACACCCCACACATTCAAAGTGTGCTGGTCCCATGGGTTACCCGAGAGGCGAGGTCCAAGTCGGTCCATGGTCAAAGGAGCAACGTGGAGGCACTCCGTAGTAGTTGAAGCTGGGTGCAGGGCAGGGAGTCGGGTGAAGTCAGGAACAGGCCTGAAAGCAGGGAGCCAGGGCGGGTCAGGAGCTCAGGCAGGAAAGCAGAACAGGGTTCAGGCAGAAACTAGCAACCAACAATGTTGCTCCCACAACTTGGGACTGGGGCTGGCTGGCTTTTATCTGCCCCGAGGCATGGGGTGGCCCCAATCCTCTGGTGACTCACCTCTCCTGGCTTGGAGGCGAGCACTCCTCCTGCGGGAACTTAGTTCCCTCCGCCTCTCTGCCCTGAGCCTCTGCAGCTCAGGAGAGGCTGGAGGGTTACCAGACCCAGAGGCAACCTCAGCTTCCTCTGACGGGGCTGAGAGTGGAGCACCTGCAGGTAATGGGTCCTCCATTACCTCAGGAGCCAGAGCAGGCTCAGCTGATGCCTGCACCTGAGGACCCAGCACAGGTGAGGACCCTTCAGGCTCATGCCCCAGCCCTGGCTCAGCTGGTTCTGGAGGCGGGGAATCCTGTGCAGGCTGGGATCCCTCAGGTTCAGCATCTGAGTCCGAATCCCAGGCCATCACACAAAGTACACATTTACAGCACATGGCTTCCTCCCAAGAATCATGGGAAATGCAGTTTTTAAAGGGTGCTGGGAATTTGTAACTCCACAAAGGGGAAAACAACAGTTCCCAGAATCCTTTGGGTGGCTTTACATTTGCAGTGGATGTGTTTTAAATCTGTGGTGTGGCCCAAGGAAAGTTCTGGGGCCCAAATGGGAATATGGCCTGTTCTCTCCAGGATTTTTTTCTTATGCAACAGGAAGAGGGGAGATTGGCCAACCTGTCGGCCACGTTGTCTCATGGACAACCTTCCAGGTGCTGCCTACCAGCGGTGGGTGAGGCCAGAGACAAAAAGTGTACAGGGCAACAGATGCAACATTCCAGCCATGAAAAAAAATTCTGTTGAGGGTTGTGGCCTGGGTGAAAGGCTGTGGCTTGGGTACAGCCATCTGAGATCCAGAAGTCTCTAGTTGGATCCTGAGCCTAAAGCGTCCCACCTGTGTTATATTACCCGCTGGTTGATGGAGAATGAGAGATGCATGTTTAGTGGGTAGTTAGGCTGCACATGATCTTAAGCCACAGTGGAATGTACTTTGAGGTGTTCCACATGCAATATGAACTTAATTTCACAAGCAGCCGTCTCAGGCCCACCTGGGTTCTAGATACAAGTACTAGGTCATCAGCATACATTATGACTGAGAGTTTTTGGTTGAGAATTGTGACAGGGGCAAACTGTAGGCCCTCCAGTTCTTTAACCATGTCATTAATATAAAAATTAAACAGGAAAGGCGCCAAAATGCATCCCTGTTTGACTCCAGTAATGGTCTAGTGGTGAGATGGCCAGCCAGATCCACCTTTACTTGTATCGATGTGTCAGTATATAATGTTTTGATGAGAAATAATAGACGGGGGTCTATATTTGTCTTTTCCAATTTTTGCCACAATGAGTGTCTTGGGATTGTATCGAAAGCTGACTTTAGATCGATAAAAGCGACATATGGTTTTTGCTTCAAATTATGGATGTATTTACATAGCAGAAAGTTCATCACAAAGCACTGGTCCAATGTGGATTTCCCTCTTTGGAAACCTGCCTGGACTTCAGATATCACCTTATTTGTATCTGCCCATTCTTCCAGTCTCCCAAGAAGGAGCCTGGCATAAAGTTTAGAGGACCTTGAGGTGTTGATTCTCACTGGGTCTTTTTTTTCACTTGTGATATTGCGGTGCAACTAGGGAATGCTAGTTACTGGGCTTAGAATAATAGAATTGTAGAGTTGGAAGGAACCTTGAGGAAGGGGGTGCGGTGGGTGTGGCCACCCTGGGCGTCACCACTGAGGTGGGTGACAAAATGCCGGGCGGCACTCACCGCGGGGCCTGCAGCGCACCTGAGCCACGCATCTCTCCTGGGAGAGACGCGGTGGCTTGGGCGTGCACAGGCTCCGCGCTGCCCAAACGGTCCGCCTGCTGCCTCCCCCCTAGCTGTGGGCAGCTGAGTGGGAGGAGGCAGGCAGACTCCAGAGGCCCCTGGGGGCGCCTCGCCCCCATGGGTAGATCGCCCCGCCCCTGGGTGCGCCGCCCCAGGCGCCCAAGCAGCTTCCTCCTCTGCTGACCCAAGGTTGAAGAACACTGTTTTAGGACAGCATTGATCAACTTTGAATCTGTGGGTTGAGTTGTGCCCACCAAAAGAACATAAGGAGAGACTGCTGGGTCAAGCCAATGGCCCATCTGGTCCAGGATCTTGTTCTCAATGATTAAGGGTCTGGAAACCAAACCTGATGAGGAACGGAGCTGGGTATGTTAGGCCTGGAAAAGAGGAGACTAAGAGGAGATATGGGAGCCATCTTCAAATGGCAGCTTGCCCGCCTTCGCCCTGCCCCTATGGGCATCTCACCCTGCCCCTGGGTGAGCCGCCCCAGATGCCCGAGCGGCTTCCTCCGCCACCACCTCGAGGGTCATCTAGTCCAACCAGGAATCGCTTCTCCTGACGTGGGCAAACTACCCTGGGATGAAACAGTCTCATGCTCCACCAACTGAGCTATTTATATAGCCCTATGTGCATGTGTAGGAGTTTGGTGGCGAAAGTGCATACTTCACATTTCTCCTCGCCTCCTCCCTCCCCACCATTCTGTGCTGCAACATTCCTGATAGGTCAATGTGAAAATATATTAAAAAATGTTTGCCAACCCTGATTTGGGAGGAAAAAAGAGAAAGAAATACATTTTCCATATTGTGAAAAGTCACTGAAATCAAGGCAACGCTGTGGCTAAAAAGAATAAAACGGGGCTTGCTTCTGTTGCCCCACAACATTAAGAAGAACTTTCTTTTTTTTAATAATATTTTTATTAGGGTTTTTACATTACAAAATAGAAAAAGAAAAAATACAAAATACAAAATAAAAATAGTTAAAAACAATCAATCTTTTCATCACATTATTTTTCATTTACTTGTTTCCCGGACCTCCTCATACCTCCCTTTTTTGTATTCCAGTTCAATTTATTAGCTCAGCAGTTTCTTTCCCTCTTTAATCTACCCAGATCTTTAATCTTAAATTATTATAACATTAAATTTTTACTTATAAAAAACATTAAGAAGAACTTTCTGTCCTTAAAAGCTGTTCCACTCTTACGTCCTTGGGAGATGGTGGATTCTCCTTCTTTGAAGGTTTTTAAAACAGAGATTAGGTGGCTTTCTGTCAGCGCTTCTTTAGCTGGTATTCCTACGTGGGAAGGGGCTGGACTACTACAATTCCATGATTCTATATTTACTTGAACATTATTTTTTTAACCCACCCACCCTACAGATATAATAATAATAATAAGAATAATAATAATAATAATAATAATAATAATAATAATAATATAAATTATTTGTACCCCACCCATCTGGCTGGGTTTCCCCAGCCACTCTGGGCAGCTTCCAACAAAGATTAAAAATACATTAAAATGTCACACATTAAAAACTTCCCTGAACAGGGCTGCCTTCAGATGTCTTCGAAATGTCAGATAGTTGTTTATTTCCATGACATCTGATGGGAGGGCATTCCACAGGGTGGCTGCCACCACCGAGAAGGCCCTCTGCTTGGTTCCCTGTAGCTTTGCTTCTTGCAGTGAGGAAACCACCAGAAGGCCCTCGGCGCTGGACCTCAGCATCTGGGCAGAACGATGGGAGTGGAGACGCTCCTTCAGATATACTGACTGAGGTCGTTTAGGGCTTTAAAGGTCAACACCAACACTTTGAATTGTGCTCGGAAACGTACTGGGAGCCAATGTAGGTCTTTCAAGACTGGTATTATGTGGTCTTGGTGGCTGCCCTTGGTCTCCAGTCTAGCTGCCGCATTCTGGATTTATTGCAGTTTCCGGGTCACCTTCAAAGGGAGCCCCACATAGAGCGCATTGCAGTTGTCCAAGCGGGAAATAACTAGAGCATGCACCACTCTGGCGAAACAATCCACTCCCCACCACAAATATGCAATTTGAATGCATTTTAAAATAATGTGCAATAGGACCCCTAGAAGTGGCACCCGGTTGATGTAACCAGGGTTGGCCCTGGAGACGGAAGTTAATTGGGGAATGGGGAACTGGGGATTGCAGCCCCCACCCCAAGGGTGCCCATGATATGATTTGCACCCAGCTCCTTGTGGGCTGAAGCTTGCAAGCTGAAAGCACAGTCTTCTTAATACTCCTTTAAAAAAAATGTTTTAAAAATTGAATGCACTCTCGCCCTCCTGGAGATTCAAGTCCTCTTTCTTACAAACCTGGAGACTTCAGGTCATATCTAGAGGTCTGGCAAACCTAATCATGAATGGAAGGCGCCCAAGGCTGAGAAGAGGAAGAGGAGATCTATTACGTGATTTCAGACGCGGTGGCATGACATCTAGGAGAGATTCCAAGATGCCAATTAATTATCCATCCTACGCCAGATTCTGCCAGACACACCAGCCATATGCTGCTTTGCTGAACCTAGGCAGTGCCTTTTATTTAAATGCTGGGCCTGTGTGGCCTCCAGCCACCATCTTCTGGAATAATTAAAAGTATTCAGCAAGGCGGCTGCTTTCGGGGAATGTTTATTGCTTCACGTCAATCACCCGGTAAGCAGTTATAATTAATGGCCCTCCCATGCTGTTGCTTTGCTCTCAGACACCATGGGATGCTGGGAGGCCTATTTGTCTTTACTGGTTGAGTCCTGATTTGCAGGGCGTGCTCTAAGAGCTTGCAGTCAACATTTTGGTTCCAAGAAGAACTTTGAGATGGGGTGGGGGCTGGAGGAAAAGTACCCTGAAACCAGACCCCCAGCTCACCTTCCCACCCACCCCAGTCAGATGATGACATCCGACTGGGTTGCCCCAGCCACTCTGGGTGGCTTCCAACAAATTAAAAACATAATAAAACATTAAACACTAAAAAACAACAACCCCACCCCTTCCCTATACAGGGCTGACTTCAGATGTCTTCTAAAGGTTGTATAGTTACTTATCTCCTTAGCTCGGAGATAACTCCATACCCTCCAACATTTCTCCAGTGAAAATAGCAACGTCCTAAGGAAAACTTCCTAAGGAAAAGAGGGAAAAGAGGGCCAGGGCCTTCTCAGTGATGGCTCCGATGGAAGCCATCCTGGTGGAATGCTCTGTCCCATGAGACCAGGGCCCTGCAGGATTTAACTTCCTTCTGCAGGGCCTGTAAGACAGAGCTATTCCGCCTGGCTTTCAATTTGAACTTAGCCTGATCTTTTATTCACCTTCCTTCCCTCCCCGTCCCCTTTTTATGAAGATTACCCGGTCTGGGATCCCACAGCTAATTCTCCCCTGGTCTCCTCGCTGGCCCAAGTAGGACTAACTTAGCCAGCTAGCCCTGGCGATCATCTAATGTTTATTGGATGGATTTCCCCCCAAATTGATTTATGATTTATGAATTTATTGTTTTTCATGTTTTATACTGTATTTTATGCTGTTTTTGTTGCATCAATTAAGAGTTTTAAATTTGCTGTTAGCCACCCTGAGTTGGGAAGGGTGGGGTATAAATAATTATTATTATTATTATTATTATTATTATTATTATTATTATTATTATTATTCCGGGATCAAATCAGAAACCGGGACGGCTTCTGTAAACTTGAAACTGTCCTTGGAAAATAGGGGCACTTGGAGGGTCTGAGATGAGCCACAGTCCGGACCCAACAGGGCAGTTCCGCTTTTCCTAAACAAGTCTTTTAAGTGGAGATATTTTCACCCTGCCCCTCTTTCTGCATTAGATTTGCAATTGGGGGTGTGTGTGTGTTTTTAAATGAAATTGGTTTTTAAATATTTTTTTCGTTGTTGACGTTTTTTATTAATAAATGGCTCCAAGATGTTCTGTAGGAAGTGATTCATAGATGAAAGGAATTGGATTAAAAACATCTGTGGGGCATCTCTTTGTCCAAGTGTGGTTTGGATAACACTCGACGGGCCGGTGGCATTTCCTGGAAGAAAGCAGCTGCTGAACTGGCCAGCAACACGTCGTACGTAAGATTATAAGCCCACCTTCTGATGATGCACCATCTTAGCACCCTGGGTTGCTGATGACATGGATGATATGTGGAATGAGAGCATCCAAAATGCTAAGTAAAGGGCTAATTCTCACAAGGGCTCTAGAACTCCGTGGTGTCCTACATGTAAAACAGCTATGTCAGTCGGTACAGTTATGTCAGTTATGAACAAGTCTCAACAGTGGCAAGTATGTTCTGCTGTGCCGCTGTCTACCTCAGAGGTAGTCTATAACCATATTTATCTCTGATACAAGCCTATATAATATGTATTAGCAATATAAGTAACACCTACCTGTCTTATATATTTAATCCAACAAGTGCAAGTGCACTGGGAAGAAGTTATTTGTTATCTAAGCTTTAAAAGGGGACGCGGGTGGCGCTGTGGGTTAAA
Organism: Podarcis raffonei; assembly: GCF_027172205.1. Taxonomy (NCBI): domain Eukaryota; kingdom Metazoa; phylum Chordata; class Lepidosauria; order Squamata; family Lacertidae; genus Podarcis; species Podarcis raffonei. The sequence goes on along the minus strand of NC_070615.1, from coordinate 46,228,185 downwards.
CCACAGAGCCTAGGGCTTGCCGATCAGAAGGTCGGTGGTTCGAATCCCCATGACAGGGTCAGCTCCCGTTGCTCGGTCCCTGCTCCTGCCAACCTAGCAGTTCAAAAGCACGTCAAAGTGCAAGTAGATTAATAGGTACCTCTCTGGCGGGAAGGTAAACGGCATTTCCGTGCGCTCCTCTGGTTCGCCAGAAATGGCTTAGTCATGCTGGCCACATGACCTGGAAGCTGTACGCTGGCTCCCTCAGCCAGTAAAGGGAGATGAGCACCGCAACCCCAGAGTCGTCCACGACTGGACCTAATGGTCAGGGGTCCCTTTACCTTTACCTAAGCTTTAAAAGAGAGAGTGTCTTGTGTAGGGTTCATAGGACGGGAAAAGGCAACTAATTAAAGGGTTGAATGGCCTGGGTTCTCTTCTGCATAGCTCTGCAAATGGGGACTAGATTTTAATTCTCACACAAGACAGTTCACATTTCATTCACGTGTTGCAAAAAAGATACAGCGAACCGAAATGCAGCTATCATTTGAAATTGTCCACATTTGGCAATCTGGTTCTCCAGTCTAGTAATGTGCACACAAATTCATATACTAAGGCAGGGGTCACCAACCGGGTGACATGGCACTTTGAGAAAGAAAGTTAAGGGGGGAAATGTGCAAGTTCCTTCTAAGCCATTTCTGCGAAATGAAAGTGAGTGTGGTCAGCTCCAGTGCTGAGAAATGTTCCCTGTTGCTATCTCCAGCATCAGTGTATATAAAATCAATACTGTGTGGTGACCCTAATCAGGAACAGCAGCTGGGTTGCCATATTTCAGTCTGGACCCAAAAGCTGTCGAGCCTTTTTGGGGGGCAAAGTTGCTGAGCTCCAAAAAAAAAAAATAAAAAAAAATCCAAAGTTTTTGAATTGATTTTAGAAAATTCCACCCGGATGCCCAGATATGTCCAGGAAATTCTGGACATATGGCAGTCCTAGACCAGCAGGACATAGCTTTGTGTTTACCAGCAGGTTGACAGCAACTAACAGGGGTGTCTGTCTTTCTGATTCTGTGGTATGTATCCCCCACAGATTGCAGCTATTTTGTGGCCGTCCCCAGCACTCTCTGAAAATTTGAAAAGGGTTTGTGATCCATGCACTAAAGCAAAGCATGTATAAAAATGCGTATGTTCATTATAATAGCCTAGAAAAAATGCAAAAAATTGGGGGAAGTGCTTTGCAAATTTAGGCAATGTTGCATTCAAAGATGTGCACAACGGGAGAACTCTTCTTTCATGAAGACTAATGTGTTTTTTTTAAAAAAAAGAAAAACGCAAACAGATGTGGAAATTAATGTAAAAACTGTCCATGAGATTGGAGCAATGAGGTTCTGGGAGAAACCCTAAGTGGCCGATTTGTTCATCCCTGACACGGATTGGCAGGAGCCAGTCAAACCCTGTCCCTCCTCCACTTCCTAACTGAGCAGCCCAAGTATTTATTTACTACAATGATTTATATACTGCCTTTCAGGATACAAATCCTTCCAAGGCTAAGTTGTGGTTGATTTTTAGAGAGTAAATACCACATGATATGCTAGCTCCGTATTACGGTAATGATGCACAGATGTTGGAGTTTTCGTTTGCAACAAATCGACAGTGCAACTGACCAGCAGGAAATGCCAATTGTAAATTGTAAATTGCAAATTTCCCATTGTAAATAGTCAGTGTAATTCCCTAGGGTTGTTCATCATCTTACTCAATCCAGTTTAGGATCCTAGAATGGAAGGTAGGGTGGAATTTTATACTCAAAGTTTGTGGTAGGGACGGGGTAGAAATCTGATTCAGTTCACATTGAAAGATGAACCCACCTGATTTGTGCTTTCTGAAAATGCGCAAACTTAGGGTTGTCATTCGTGCGGATACGTACGGGATTTAACCAGCGAAAATAGCATCTGGGGGGGGGGGGAATTGTCTGGGATTTTGAGGTTGATTGCCTAATAAGCTCAACAACTTTGTTTTCCCTGGTGTCCCGAATTTTACTTCTAGAAATATGGCAACCCTGTGCAAACTGAAATGCTGGCATCTTTCAAAATTCACACTTCTCTACATTTTGCAACACAGTTATCCAGCCAACTGATGTGTACTAAAATGCGTATTAGTGAAAAGATATATGACATTTTCTGAAAAGTCTGAAATTTTCTGCAAAGCACTATCATGTACACAACGGGTAGGGAACCTGTTCTGGAAGAGAAGGCTACGGATGACCACTAGTCCACAGCAGAAGGCAGTAATATTTATGAAAACCGGTTTCTGGAAACCAGAGGAGGGGAGAGCTGCTCTTGTGCTCAGAAGCTGCTTGCTGGTTTCCCACAATCGTCTGGTTGGCCACTGTGAGAACAGAAAGCTAGATTCAATGGGCTCTTCTTATGCTCTTACGTTACTGCACCTCCTATCACCCCTGACCATTAGCTACTGTGGCATTTGCCCTCCTATGTGTGTGACATCATACTGGGTTCATAGGGAAAGGGTTAACTAATTGTAAAATGATTAACCAATGGGAACCCAAGAGACAGAGTTAACTGTGTATAAGGTTTAAGCACAGAGAGAATTTGTTGAGAGGAGTTAAGAGTTAGAGTGGTTGAGAAAACAGTCTGGAGTTAGACGAGAGAGGGAAGATAAGTCTGTGGGTTGGGCTAGTCTGGTGTGAGAGAGTAAGAGAATTTGTTAAGAGGAGTCAGTCAAACAGTTGAGATAATCAGTCAGAAGCTATTAGGAAGGTGTAGGCCGGTAAAGAAACTAAAGTTGAGATACTGACAGGAATATTATCTGAGAAACCATAAACTTGTTAATGTTTGTAAAATAAACTTGTTTTTTTGGTTCACTTTTAACAACTGACTGGACTCAGTGTTTTACCAGAGAGTAACTGGTTGGTGGCAGCGGGGAAGCAATCACAGTGGTGGCACAGAGATCAATAGACCGTTAAACATCCGGGGACCCTGTGTGATCGCCACAGCCACATTGACTGGGGCTGATGGGAGTTTGAGTCTGCCAACAGCCACAGATATACACTAATGGTGGACTGTCAGCAAGCAAGAATGAAGGATGCAACTAGCGCTGCTTTGCTTCACTTCCACTTCCAACGAAGTCTTCCATTTGTCTTCCAGTTGTTGAAATATTATTGCAGTCAACTCTCCAAGAATTGCGTCTGATTCGTAAACAATCCTCAGTACACAGGAGGACTGAGAAATGTTTATACGTTATGCTAGGACATAAATTGATTGGGACCCAAAGACCCAATCCATTACTGTTTTGCCGGGGAGAGTTTCACGCACTGAAACTCACGTTGACATTTCCTCTAATGCCATGCCTTCAAATCTGATTACCGCCACAGCAAATGCAGATAAATGATTTCTTTGCCTTGCGTTTGCCACAGCTGGTTAAAGATGATTGGTCTTGGTGGTCCAGCATTACCCAAAGATGTCTTAGCAGTGTAAGAGAAAGAAAGAAAGAAAGAAAGAAAGAAAGAAAGAAAGAAAGAAAGAAAGAAAGAAAACAAGGAGTGAAAGGAGCGGAGTAGGGGAAGAGACAGCTTTGAAGAACATCAAGACGGGGAATTGATCGCTAGGAAAAGTCCTCCAAGTGTGATGACCAGATGAACAGGAGAGGCAACGGGTGTGTGTGTCTGGGGGGGGGCAGCCAAAGGAAACACATCAAAGGCAGAAGGGCAGAAAGAGAATGGAGAATTATACTGAACTACAGAAGGTCAACCTGGAATGAGTCCATGCCTTGACATCTCTGACAAGTTAATGGAAACAGATGGCTTTTTGGGCAAGAGTTTTCTATCATCTCTGCCTGTTTAGAGAAACCGGCTTGATAATTTCACTTGCAGATTTTACCTCCTGGGATGCAGGAGTTGGATCACAGCAATCCCATTGGCTCCTGCAGAACCCTTCCATCTGGTGTGTGTGTGTATTTGGCCTCGGCCCAGTAACCACACCCATTGTTCTGCCCGGACACTGAGGTCCAGCGCCGAGGGCCTTCTGGTGGTTCCTTCACTGCGAAAAGCAAAGCTACAGGGAACCAGGCAGAGGAACTTTTCGGTAGTGGCGCCCGCCCTGTGGAATGCCCTCCCATCAGATGTCAAGAAAATAAACAACTATCTGACATTTAGAAGACATCTGAAGGCAGCCCTGTTCAGCAAAGTTTTTAATGTGTGACATTTTAATGTATTTTTAATCTTTGTTGGAAGCCGCCCAGAGTGGCTGGGGAAGCCCAGCCAGATGGGCGGGGTACAAATAATAAATTGTTGTTGTTGTTGTTTGTGATTGTGTGCTCTGAAGGTATCAAGCTGCCCTACACCCGAGCCTGCTTACACTTCCCTGTTTAGGGAAGTTTTTAATATTTAATGCTGTATTGTTTTTAACACTCGATTGTAAGCTGCCCAGAGCGGCTGGGGAAACTCAGCCAGATGGGCGGGGTATAAATAATAAATTATTATTAAATTATTACTATTATTAAAAGCACATTCATCCCCAAGGACTTCTGGGAATGGTAGTTTACCCCTTGCAGATCTGCAATCAGGGGTGCCAACTTGAATAAAATAAGGGTTGGGAGGTACCGTATTTTTCCGTGTATTAGACGCCCCCATGTATAAGATGACTCCCTATTTGGGAGGACTCAAACTTAAAAAAGTTTTGCAGAAGAGAGCCAACAGTGGTTGAGGGATTTTGGGGGGCTATTCACCACAGTTTCCTCTACTTCTAGGGGAGGGTGTTAACAAAAAATGCTCACCCTCCAGAGCGCCCCTTGCGATTGCACACACCGCCATTGCCGCTTATCGTCTGCCCGATCAGCACTGGCTACCCATGTATAAGACGAGCCCCCCAATTTTGACTTGATTTTTGGGTAGAAAAAAGCTCGTCTTATACACAGAAAAGTACGGTAAGCCCTGCCCCGCATCATCAATCACACACACCATTCAGATGGCAATACCTATCAAATTTATTGGGGGGACTGAAGGGACCTCGGCTGCTAGGATTTGGCTCCTATGGCTACAATTCTCAGCACCATTCATGAACTACAGTTCCCATGATTCTTTGGGGGCAGGGGAATGTGTTTTGAGTGTGCTTTAAAGCTATGGGGTGTACACAGCCCAAGTCAGACCGTTAAGGTGGCCAAATGTCCTGCTTTATAGAGGGCAGTCCTCGATTTGAGGACCTTCTCCAGTAGATAGGCTGTCTGCCCCAACTCCAGTTCAAAGAACCCTAAGAACCAGTGATGTTTGGTGCACATTGGTACTGGTAGGGTGGAAGCCTTTGAGACTAATAATAGGTTGACAGCCAGTTCAGCTTGGTTGTGTATTTTTTAATGTTTTATTTATTGTTTATGACTACTTTTGCTATGTTGTAGTTATGGTTTTTTTCCATGTTGTAAGTTGCCTTGAGCATGGTTTGAACTGTGGAAAAATGGCATATAAATAAAATTATGTATGTATGCGACACAGAGTTGTCATACTGTAATTTGAAGCTAGCTTCCGCTAGGCTGAAGGTTGCTGGCTGCAGGCACAGTGTTCTTAATATTTTTTGTTAATTATTATTTTTAATGCCACTCTTGCCCACCTGGAGAGTATTGACCCTGTATCTCAAATGAAGAGCAGAGTTTGAGAGGCAGTGCAGCTTGCAAAGTGTATTTGGGGTGCGTGGTTGGCTAATATTTAAACCGGTCTCTTCATGTTCCACAGCTCCTGCTGCTAAAGGTAAAGGGACCCCTGACCATTAAGTCCAGTTGTGACTGACTCTGGGGTTGTGGCGCTCATCTTGCTTTACTGGCCGAGGGAGCCGGCGTACAGCTTCCGGGTCATGTGGCCAGCATGACTAAGCCACTTCTGGCAAACCAGAGCAGCACACGGAAATGCCGTTTACCTTCCCGCCGGAGTGGTACCTATTTATCTACTTGCACTTTGGCGTGCTTTCGAACTTCTAGGTTGGCAGGAGCAGGGACCAAGCAACGGGAGCTCACCCCGTTGCGGGGATTCGAACCGCCGACCTTCTGATTGGCAAGCCCTAGGCTCTGCTAGTCCCTATAATTAAGGCACGGGCGTAGCCACTTGGCTGGTCACCTATGGCAGAGAAAGATAGCCTATGGGGGACCAGGTTGTCCACCCAGTTAGGGGTGGGGGAGAAATCTGATTCAGTTCACATTTAAAGGAGAACCTACCTATCACTTCCAAAACAAGATGCAAAGCGAAACACTGCCATCCTTCACGCAAATGCGACCCGAATCTGTGGCAGATGCCTAACACTGCAGAATGCATAGTACAGTAATAATCATTAAAGACTTTGGATGCAGTTATCCCTATTCCTGCTGAAGCAGCAGCATATTTACCAGCAAAGCCTGAGCGTTTTATTTGAATTGGCATGGTGGCACATGAACATCATCTCAGAAGGCAGATTCTCTCGCTTGGTGCCTGAAAGGTGCCTGATATTGTCACTGCCAGAGCTCTGTCTAGTCAGATTGTATGGGATCAATTCCAACTTGTTACCTCTGAGTTTGTGGATGGGCTGCTTGGATGAGTGAAACCAACCACCTGTCTCCTGGATCCTTGCCTATCTTGGCTCATAAAAGTGAGGCAGGCGGGGCTGGGGAATGGACTCTGTGGGGTGGTGAATGTTTCCCTCTGCAACTGAGTTTTCCCTGAACCCCTTAAAGAGAAGTTATTGATCCACTTCTTTTTTAAAAACCCCACATCTTTGAACCTGGCCAATATGGCCAATTATCGCCCAGTCTATTCCATGGAGGAGTTGATGATGATCTCTGCCTCCATCCCTGGAGAATAAAGCATTTACTTTGGCCGTGCCAAACTCTCTTTCTCAAGCTTCCAGATTTTGCAGAGAGCTGTGGCAGATGCCAAGCGATTGAACAGAACTTCAAAGGAAGCTGGATCCCGACAGTTTTGTCCATCCCAGAAGCAGCTGTTACACCACAAGGCCAAACTCATTGGTTCCTGTGTGTATGTGTGCATCTCTAATCTTTGCAGGACTGGGTTCGGATCCAGGAGGTCCAAAACGCCTGGTATTCGCAGACCAAGCTACTCAAGCTGTCAGCTGCAATGTAGACAACCCATCTGGTAGCAATGAGGATCCTGCTCATGAAGGAATTATATGATACTATTATGGCTATTATTCTAGCTATGAAATACTTCCCCCTCATTGCCTCCTCCTGCAGGACTCAAGGCAACATGCTTTCCCTGGTCCTGAATGGGGTCACTGTGCCCCTGAAGGACCAGGTGAGCAATTTGGACTCACAACTGTCCTTGGAGGCGCAGGTCAATTCTGTGTCCAGGGCAGCTGTCTACCAGCTCCACCTGCCTCCATACTGTCTCGCCAGAGTGGTGCATGCTCCTCCTACTTGGACTACTGCAATGCACTCTACGTGGGGCTGCCTTTGAAGGTGACCCAGAAACTGCAACTAATCCAGAATGCGGCAGCTAGACTGGGGGCTGGGAGTGGCCGCAGAGACCATATAACACCGGTCCTAAAGGATCTTCATTGGCTTCCAGTGCATCTCTGAGCACAATTCAAAGTGCTGGTGCTGACCTTTAAAGCTCTAAGCAGCCTCGGCCCAGCATACAGTACCTGAAGGAGTGTCTCCACCCCCATTGTTTAGCCTGGACACTGAGGTCCTCCTCTGTCTTCTGGCAGTTCCCTCCCTGAGAGAAGTGAGGTTACAGGGAACCAGGCAGAGGGCCTTCTCGGTGGTGGTGCCTGCCCTTTGGAATACCCTCCGTTCAGATGTCAAGGAGATAAACAACTATCTGACTTTTAGAAGACATCTGAAGGCAGCCCTGTTTAGGGAAGTTTTTAATGTTTGATGTGTTAGTATGTTCTGATATATGCTGTGAGCTGCCCAGAGTGGCTGGGGAAACCCAGCCAGATGGACAGGGCATAAATAATAAAATTGATAAATAATAATAATAATAATAATAATAATAATAATTCCACAAAGCATTCAGCAGATCGTAGCAAGCGTTTCATGATATTTTAAATTGTATTTTCTCCTGATCTAATTGCACATGTCAGGTTGCTTACTCATTGCTTACATCTGAAGGCAGCCCTGTATTGGGTAGTTTTTATGTTTTATTATGTTTTTATATGTGGTGGAAGCCACCCAGAGTGGCTGGGAAAACCCAGCAGATGGGCAGGGTATTCCTATTCGTATTCCTCCCCCCTCCCTGTTTTGTGAGATGCTTTGAAAACTTGTGCTGGAAAGAGACACAAACTTTTTAAAATAAATACATTATATATCAACGTTGAACAGCTTTTTAAAGCATGGGACGCATTGCCTGCCTGAGGCTACTATATGATGGTGCCAGCCCTGCCTCCCTGGTTTCCTATAGCTGAACTAGGGGTGATAAACCTTCTGTAGCATGAGGGCCACATTTCTTCCTGGGCAACCTTCTGGGGGCCACTGACCAGTGATGGTCTGGACAGACCGTAATCCAAGTCAATAAACAATCAGAACCTTTGTTAAACTACGGCCCCATCCTGTACAATGCATTTCAGGTAGCATTGTACCAGTTTAAACAGTCACTGTTTCCTCCCTAAGGAATTTTGGGCAAGGGTGCTGGTTCCTTTCACAGAGCTACGATTCCCAGAATTCCCTGCAAAGTAGGGAACCACTTTGGAAATTGTAGCTAACTTAGATCCAGAGAACAAAACCAAGAGCAGATTAACTAGGCTAAGATGGATTAATTTTATTGATCGCAGTAGGAGTTCCACGTTGCTGCCAAATGTATTCCATGGGTTCACAATATTCTGATAGGGCTCCGGAGGAAGACAGTGGAGTGGCAAATTCAGAAGCGCAGGGCCCTGAATGATAGTCACGGTCACAGCCACCCACATCCCTGCCCACTTCTATGATTATGAAACCTTCTAAGATTATACAATCTTCTACGATTATACAGTAATAATACTCAGGGATGCAGACAGTGCTCATCAACCCTCCAGAAAAAGGAAAATTCTGATCCCAAACCTCTGCTGCTTTGCGAGATATCTTCAGGAGAAGAAAAGGCTACGGGCAGGTGTGGAGGACTCCCTGGTCCTGAATGGGGTAACTGTGCCCCTGAAGGACCAGGTGCGCAGCCTGGGAGTCATTTTAGACTCACAGCTGTCCATGGAGGCGCAGGGCAATTCTGTGTCCAGGGTAGCTGTCTACCAGTTCCATCTGGTATGCAGGCTGACACCCTACCTGCCCACGGACTGTCTCGCCAGAGGGGTGCATGCTCTAGTTATCTCCCACTTGGACTACTATCCACTCTATGTGGGACTACCTTTGAAGATGTCCCGGAAATTACAACTAATCCAGAATGCGGCAGCTAGACTGGTGACTGGGAGCGGCCACCGAGACCACATAACACCAGTCCTGAAAGACCTACACTGGCTCCCAGTACATTTCTGAGCACAATTCAAAGTATTGGTGTTGATCTTTAAAGCCCTAAATGGCCTCGGTCCAGTATACCTGAAGGAGCGTCTCCACCCCCATCGTTCTGCCCGGACACTGAGGTCTAGTGCCAAGGGCCTTCTGGTGGTTCCCTCGCTGCAAGAAGCCAAGTTACAGGGAACCAGGCAGAGGGCCTTCTCGGTAGTGGCACCCGCCCTGTGGAACTCCCTCCCACCAGATGTCAAAGAAAAGAACAACCACCAGACTTTCAGAAGACATCTGAAGGCAGCTCTGTTTAGGGAAGCTTTTAATGTTTAACAGACCACTGTATTTTAATATTTTGTTGGAAGCCGCCCAGAGTGTCTGGGGAAACCCAGCCGGATGGGCGAGGTATAAATAATAAATTGTTGTTGTTGTTGTGATTGGTTCTTATTGCAACAGAGAGGCAGGGACCCAGCTGCAGAAATTGTAACAGGTATTCGACCCCCACCCCACCCCAAACCAGTACACCAATGTGCCCATTGCAGCCACAGAGCAAATGGACCCAAAGCTCCCCCCGTTCATGCTGAATGGGTGGCTCAAGAACGCAGGAGACAGTGACCCTGATGGGACCCAGCAGCTGTCTAGCATCACCAGGTGATGAGAAGAGGACAAGGCTCCTGCAGCTTTTCGTATTGATGGAGACGAGGGGATTTCTGCAGGTTTTTGTCATTTTGAAGCATATTTACTCCACTCGTCGGCTGAAAAGGCTCCCAGAATGACTTACAAAGATCAGTAGTCAGGCAGCCACCCCCCCAAAAGGACATGACACATAAGGAAAAAGGGATGGGGAGGGAGAAGCAAAAATGCAAGTTTAAGCAGCAGTTCTTTTAAAAGTTACAGTTCTTATTAGAACCAGCTGGGATGGAAATAGTTCATGTAGCCTAGTATATTCTAACTGTTTTTAATTATGAATTTTTAAATTGTAACCTGCCCTGGGACCTGCTGGTAAAGGGCAGGTAATAAATATAATAATAATAATAATAATAATAATAATAATAATAATAATAATAATAATAAAAATAAAAATAAAAAATACTGTTTCAGAAATAATAAAGGCTTTTCAAACCCCCATGTCCCAAACCCCTACACCCCTGAGATAGCTTGCAAGTGCTCTGTTGTACTATTTAGGAAATTTGTATGATGAAGGGATATAATCCTGATATTCATTAGAGTAACTTTATAGTTGACCCCCCTCGGCATACCTCTTTATTTAGCAAAAATATCAATGCCTCTATTTAAAATACAAAAGAAAACGAAAGAAAGAGGGTTTGGAATTGTCCCATGTGGCTGTGGAGGGAGATTACCACACACACGCAGAGCACACAAATTCTACATCATAACCATCTGGAAGCCTCACGTTTCTGCAAATTCTATGTTACTGGGGTGAGCAAGGACAGCAGGCATTAGACGCTGTGCCTGATGTATTGATTTAATAAAGTTTCTTTCCCCCCCCCCACCTCCATCTGCCTGCTTGTTGCTATGGCTGCGAGCTGCTGACTATGTATAAAAGAGAGAGGAATGAGGGCATGGGATGGGCCTCTTTAGCGACCTGCCGATTTTCAGCGCCTAAGGAAATGTGTAGTTGCAAAGATCTCCCAGGCAAAGGGATTCCCTCATCAGGCGAATAAAGCAGAGAACGTCATACCTGCAACTAGGGTTGCAAGGTCAGAAGCATCCCAGACCCTAAGATTTCAGGGCCCAAAGGTGAGACCTGGAGGCAGTCCCTGGTGATGTCACAGTGGAGGCCCTCTGATGATGTCATGGGAGTGGTCCCCGGAGATGGAGGTTAATTGTTTTGTTTTTGTTTTTGTCTGTTTATGTATTTGTTGTATTTATGTTATGTTTGTGTGGTTATAAAAACTGTTCAATAAAAAATATCTAAAAAAAAGAAAAAGAGATGGAGGTTAATTGGGAGAGATGATCAGTAGAGGCCGTATTCTTCTGAGTTTCTATGCTACATTTTGCAGCCAGGTCCTGCTGGGCTGAAGGTTTCATGCTGCAGGTGCAATCTTCTTAATATATAGCTATATTAATTAAAGGCACTCTGTCCTACTGGGAAATTCAAGCCCTGCCCCTGCCACATGGAGAGGGCCATGTAGAGACTTCATTTAGAGACTTCTCAGGACACCCAACCCCGAGAAGAGAAAGAAGAGACCTGCCACATGATTTCAGACATGGTGGCATCCTAGCTCAGCAAGTCCAGAAACTCAGCGGAGTTGTTAGGCGGATGTGATGGGATGTCTCTGCCTGGCTTATAGGACCAGTTCCCCTCCCTGCATGAATAGGGAAAGGAAATAACTACCTTCACTTGGGCCTGAGGTTATCTCCAATGCAAACCTTACCCAGAGTAAACCCATGGGAATTAATGAACATGACCAACATTGTTAATTTCAGATGGACTGCTCTCAGTAGAATTTAGTTGGCTAGAATCCCTGGTATGGAGGCTCCAGCTGGTGCAAAACCATGCAGCGAGATGGTTGGTGGGCTCAAGCCTTCAGAGCTCTCCTTAGGCCACGCCTCTTCTTAATAGGCCACACCCTTCAGTGACCACCCTATCGTACAAAGGTAACATTTAAATCTATTGCCCTGCCTCCTTTTGCCTCTGACCCCACCCACTGCTAGCATGTGGCCCTCGGGAGGAAGCCCTGAAGTGAATGCGGCCCCCGAGGCTGAAGAAAGTATTCCCACGCTTGGCAGAAAAAAACGGAACTCAGTACGGAGCAGAGTCTGATCTCAATATCAAGGGAGGGAAGGGGGTGATTCTTGGGACAGCCTAATTGTGGGATGAAAATGGAGGGGACGGTTAAAAGTTTTATCGTTAGGAACCCCCTGTCACCTCAAATATCCCAAGCGCCACTCTTGAAAGGCAGGTTAACTCAAAATCGCTGGCTTTTTCAGTGCCGCTCCTTCTAAGCTGAACAAAGCGGGGCCACGCGTCCCCTTTGACAAGATTTATGGCTCAACCTGTTCACGTTGCAAACATAACAGGCCGACTCTATTATCCTAGACCTCATGGGGCAGCTCTTCAGGGACTTCTATTACAAACTAACGAGGTCCTTGGAATAACTTTTCCACTGCCTGCGAACCTGAAAAGTCAAGGATGGAGTAAGGCGTAGCGAGATGCATTGGAGCGGTGGCGGGGACAATATTTCATCATGGTATGGTGCTGCCGACTCCTTGGGTAAACCTAGGAGCATATTTTCTGAGATGTTTTTATTTTGGGCATTTGCGTGCGCCAATTATTGTTATTTGCTTGCACTTCTCATCAGTTGAGCCCAGTTCACTATCTTCCTTGGAATTCATTCTCTGTCGCACAAGAGAGGGGTGTGTGTTTATTTCACTCTTTATCGTCTCTGGGCTTTCGAGCTTAAAGATCCTTACAAGGTTGTCCTTTCTAAGAGCTAGTGTGGTGCAGTGGTTAGAGCACTGCAAGGGACCAGGGTTCAAATCCCCACTTGGACACAAGGCTCACTGGGTTACCTTGTAAGCCAGTTGCCACCTCCCAGTCTAATCTACCTCACACGGTTGTTGTGGGGATTAAACGAGGGAGGGGGAGAAGCATGCATGCCACCTCAAGCTACTAAAGGTGGAGGAGAAATGCAATACATAAAATAATGGTTGGAGAAAATAAATCAAGCAATCCGCATTAATCTGCCTGCATGTTCTGGTGTTTTCTCAGCCTTCTTAAGTGTATTTTATACTTCAGCACAACAGCTTGTAACATTATGAATGCTGATTTCAACACCCCCTCCCCTCTCTGATCATTGGGGTGAAGATTTGAACGTGCAACGATCTAGTTCATTTTGTAAAAGGGTTGAATTAGTTCATCTTTGGACATGTCCAACTAAAACTAGCTCCCTTTCCAAATGAGCTTTCAAAGCTCAGAGTTGCCCTTGTCGTATTTGCAGGATCACAAATGACCTGCAGGGACTGATTTAGGGCGAACACACTTTACTTAGCAGAGTGCCGTAGGTGTGTGTGCAGCGTATTTCATTACGGTGCATGCCCAGGGATTATTTATTTATTTATTTCAATGACGGGAGAAGTGGGGGGAGGGGGGAGAAACTACAAGACAAACAAATAAGGAAAAGGAAGAGGTGGAGAGGCAAAAGACTAACAAAGTAACCACAACAAAAGTGATCAAGAAGCCAAAACAAGGGTATTTTTCCTGCAGAGAAAAGGACCAGTGTCAATCTAACCAGAGGCAGGGAAGATTTGGAGAGCCAAGAAGAAGAAGTGCTTGGATTTGATATCCCGCTTTATCACTACCCAAAGGAGTCTCAAAGCGGCTAATGTTCTCCTTTCCCTTCCTCCCCCACAACAAACACGCTGTGAGGTGAGTGGGGCTGAGAGACTTCAGAGAAGTGTGACTGGCCCAAGGTCACCCAGCAGCTGCATGTGGAGGAGTGGGGAATCGAACCCGGTTCACCAGTTTACAAGACTACCGCTCTTAACCACTACACCACACTGGCTCTCTCACCAAAGGCAATCCTCCTTGTTGACATGCCACAAAAGCAGGCCCTCACCCTCCACAGATCTCTCTCTGCCGTAAGGTGGACAGTGGAGCTTGGACAGAGGCAGAGCTATGAGACAGACACAGGTGGAAGAAAAAGGCTGGAATCGATCAGCAGCATCTGCCTGCAGAGTAGTCCTTCCTTCTCCCTTACAGTAGAGCCAACACGAGAGCCAATCACTCCACCATCAATTCCAGAGAGAGACCCAGGCACAGGACTGTCTTAAGCATATGCGGCGCCGGGGTGCAAAGATCTGCCCGGTGCTCCCCCCAACTCTTGGGCCCCGGACTCTCGGCCTGGCGCCCCTGAGAGCCCTGCACCCGGGTGCCCCACACCCCTAGCGCCTATGGGTAAGACAGCCCTGCCCAGGCAAATGCTTCAGATCCATCCCAGCCTTTTTCTTCTGCCTGCACCTCTCTCCGTATGCTTCCTTTGATTTCCCTTTTAAAAAAATCCACAACTTTCGTGTGTGCCTACAGCAGCACATCCATGTGGTGTGGTGCTACCAAACTACATACAAAACTGAAACCAGTCGTGTCTCCTTAGCTTTCTTTCCCTCCTGGTGTCACCCAGAACTGATTCCTCTCGTGCAACAGTATCTAAAACACTTACAGTCCTGCTCACATCACAGCCCTCCCTTTTAGAGAACTCATAGATCTCTTCCTTTCCTTCTTTTCTCCTGACCATCAATGGCTGGAGAAGAAAAAGTCTTTCATCAGCTGGAAAACTGTCCGGTGTGGCTCGTTTAATTACTGCCCCGCTCTAATTATGCCTTTTAAAAGTTATCTTTCATCAAGCTGTAATTTTATGGAGCATTAATTAATGCACTTGGGCATGCGGAAAAAGAGCCTTTGCAAACAGCACACCCCATGCCTTTCTCCTCTTCATCCACCATGCAGCTGGTCCATCTTATAAGGGTATATTCGGTCCCATAGGGCCTTCTCAGTTTTTCCTGAAAACATTCCCACCCCCCAGTGAATTCAACTAACTTCTTCTAGCCCCTCCTTTGCCATCCCTTCACAGACATAAACTGTGAATGCCTCTATCCCAGGGGTCAGCAACCTTTTCCAGCCATGGGCCAGTCCACCGTCCCTCAGACCTTGTGGGGGGTGGGGGAATGGACGAATTCCTATGCCTCACAAATAGCCCAGAGATGCATTTTAAATAAAAGCACACGTTCTACTCATGTTAAAACACCAGGCAGGCCCCACAAATAACCCAGAGCTGCATTTTAAATAAACGGACACATTCTACTCATGTAAAA
Organism: Podarcis raffonei; assembly: GCF_027172205.1. Taxonomy (NCBI): domain Eukaryota; kingdom Metazoa; phylum Chordata; class Lepidosauria; order Squamata; family Lacertidae; genus Podarcis; species Podarcis raffonei. Next base: position 46,212,958 of record NC_070615.1, on the reverse strand, counting down.
ACACGCTGATTCCTGGACCATCCGTGGGCCAGATTGAGAAGGTGATTGGGCCACACAAGGATGGAAGACTGAAGAAACCCCAACTAAAGAATCATGGCAAGAAAAATTGCTGGACTATGCAGAACTGGCAAAACTGACATATAAGCTACGGGACAAGGATAACTGTGACTTTAAGGATGAATGGGAACCCTTTACAAAGTATCTGAAGACACAACAAAGTGAACTGGACTCCTTGGCAGGTTTTGAATAAACATTCACAAACTTTTTATTGATAATAATCAGCTAAATAGTTTGAGGATCTATAGAACTTTGTAACATGCAGAAAACAGCATTCTTAAAGAAACCAAAGACTGGAACTGAGGGAAGTCGGGGGGTGGGGTCGGTGTGGGTGGGTTTGGGGGGGGGGAGGGAGGGGAAAAAAAAGAGAGAAGGTGATTGGGCCACATCCAGCCCACAGGCCTTAGGTTGCCTACCCCTGTTCTATCCTGTAATAATCATTGAGTTTCAAGAGTTTGAATAACAGAATGCTGGTACATTATCTATCTATCTATCATCTATCTATCATCTATCTATCTATCATCTATCTATCTATCTATCTATCTAATCATCTATCTATCATCTATCTATCTATCATCTATCTATCATCTATCTGTCTATCTATCTATCTATCTATCTATATCTATCTATCTATCTATCATCTATCTATCTATCTATCTATCTATCTATGATAGATGATAGATGGATACTAGAATCAGCAAGGGATACCCACATGACCTGAAGGTGCTGCTGTGCAATGCCAGGTCAATGATTCATAAGACCACTGCCATCCATGACTTGATCATGGATGGAGGACTTGACCTGGCATGTGTAACAGAGACTTGGTTGGATGAAGCAGATGGGCCTGTCCTTGCCGCTGCTTGTCCACCAGGTTTCTCTTACGCACAGCAACCCAGGTCATGTGGGCGGGGAGGGGGGGTTGCAGTGATTTTTAGGAAGTCATTAGTTTGCACCAGGCGTCCTATTGGGAAGACCCAGTTTTCCGAGTGCATGTTCTGGAAGTTGGGCAATAGGGGCAGTACAGGATTCCTTTTGGTGTACCGACCTCCCCGCTGCACCAAGGATTCCCTGCCCGAGCTGCTTCAGGTCGTGGCGGATGTTCTCCTGGAGACACCTAGCTTGGTCGTCCTAGGGGATTTTAACATCCATGCCGACACGACCTTACAAGGGGCCGCTCGGGACTTCGTGGAAAGCATGGCCTCCATGGGGCTGTCCCTGAATAAGTCTGGCCCAACCCATAGCCGCGGACATGCCTTGGACCTGGTGTTTACCTCTATGGATGTTGGTGATCTGACACTAAGTAAAAGCGAAACGAAAGAAGTGCCATGGTCAGATCACTTCCTGGTGCAACTGGACTTCTCTGCGACCCATCCCCTCTGCAGGGAGGTGGGACCAATTCGGATGGTCCGCCCCCGCCACTTAATGGATCCAAATGGTTTCCAGAGAGTGGTAGGGGATGCTTTATCCCATGTTGATGGCCTTTCAGCTGATTCCCTGGTGGCCCGCTGGAATGCGGAGTTAACCAGGGCTATTGACTGTTTGGCTCCGAAGCGCCCTCTCCGATTGCATGGAGCCCGGACAGCCCCGTGGTTTTCCACGGATCTGAGGGCAATGAAACAATCGTTGAGACGGCTAGAGCGCCGGTGGCGGATAACTCATTCCGAATCTGACCGGACACAGGTTAGAGCTCAACGTCGAGCCTACCAAGTGGCGATAGCGGCGGCGAAGAAGAATTTCTTCACCGCCTCTATTGCATCTGCAGAAAATAGCAGCAGGAGACTTTTTCAGGTGGTTCACAATTTAGCGGAACCACCTGCAACATCGGGGCCCAGTATGGGCCACATGTTCTCCTGCAATGATTTTGCAAAGTTTTTTGCAGATAAAATCGCTCAGATTCGGGAAGAAGTAGACTCCACCGTGGGAGCAGGGCCGGGGCAGGAGAGTGCTAGAGTTCTGTCTAGTCAAGTTGAGTGGGATCAATTCCAATCTGTTACCTCCGAGGATGTGGACAGGCTGCTTGGACGAGTGAGACCAACCACCTGTCTCCTGGATCCTTGCCCATCCTGGCTTATAAAAGCTAGCCGGGAAGGACTGGGCGATGGGCTTCGTGGGGTGGTGAATGCTTCCCTCCGTGAGGGAGCCTTCCCAGACCCGCTGAAAGAGGTGGTTATTAAACCGCTTCTTAAAAAACCATCTTTAGATGCGGCCACGATGGCCAACTATCGCCCAGTCTCAAATCTTCCATTCTTGGGCAAGGTGATTGAGCGAGCGGTTGCCGAACAACTCCAGGCACGCCTGGAAGAAGCGGACCATTTGGATCCCTTCCAGTCGGGATTCAGGCCTCATCATGGGACTGAAACTGCCTTGGTCGCACTGGTTGATGATCTCCGGCGGGCTAGAGACAAAGGTGAGAGCTGTTTCCTAGTTCTGCTGGATCTCTCAGCGGCGTTTGATACCATCGACCATAACATCCTTCTGGACCGTCTTGAGGGGCTGGGAGCTGGGGGCACTGTCATACAGTGGTTCCGCTCCTTCCTCCTGGGCCGTGTTCAGAAAGTGGTGGTGGGGGATGAGTGTTCAGACCCCTGGGCTCTCACTTGTGGGGTGCCTCAGGGTTCTGTCCTCTCCCCCATGCTTTTCAACATTTACATGCAGCCGCTGGGAGAGATCATCAGGAGGTTTGGGCTGGGTGTTCATCAGTATGCGGATGATACCCAGCTCTACCTCTCTTTTAAATCAGAACCAGCAAGGGCGGTGAAGGTCCTGTGTGAGTGTCTGGAGGCGGTTGGAGGATGGATGGCGGCTAACAGATTGAGGTTGAATCCTGACAAGACAGAAGTACTGTTTTTGGGGGACAGGAGGCGGGCAGGTGTGGAGGATTCCCTGGTCCTGAATGGGGTAACTGTGCCCCTGAAGGACCAGGTGCGCAGCCTGGGAGTCATTTTGGACTCACAGCTGTCCATGGAGGCACAGGTCAAATCTGTGTCCAGGGCAGCTGTTTACCAGCTCCATCTGGTACGTAGGCTGAGACCCTATCTGCCTGCGGACTGTCTCGCCAGAGTGGTGCATGCTCTGGTTATCTCCCGCTTGGATTACTGCAATGCGCTCTACGTGGGGCTACCTTTGAAGGTGACCCGGAAACTACAACTAATCCAGAATGCGGCAGCTAGACTGGTGACTGGGGGCGGCCGCCGAGACCATATAACACCGGTCTTGAAAGACCTACATTGGCTCCCAGTACGTTTCCAAGCACAATTCAAAGTGTTGGTGCTGACCTTTAAAGCCCTAAACGGCCTCGGTCCAGTATACCTGAAGGAGCGTCTCCACCCCCATCATTCTGCCCGGACGCTGAGGTCTAGCGCCGAGGGCCTTCTGGCGGTTCCCTCATTGCGAGAAGCAAAGCTACAGGGAACCAGGCAGAGGGCCTTCTCGGTAGTGGCGCCCGCCCTGTGGAATGCCCTTCCAGCAGATGTCAAAGAGATAAACAACTACCTGACATTCAGAAGACATCTTAAGGCAGCCCTGTTCAGGGAAGTTTTTAACGTGTGATATTTTACTGTATTTTTGGTTTTTATGGAAGCCGCCCAGAGTGGCTGGGGAGGCCCAGCCAGATGGGCGGGGTATAAATAATAAATTATTATTATTATTATTATTATTATTATTATTATTATTATTATTATTATTATTATATCTATCTATCATCTATCATCTATCTATCTATCATCTATCTATCTATCTATATCATCTCAGTCATCATCATTCTCCCTGTATGTACAGTGGTGCCCCGCAAGACGAATGCCTCGCAAAACGAAAAATGCGCAAGACGAAAGGGTTTTTCCGTTTTTGCGTCGCTTCGCAAGACGATTTTCCCTATGGGCTTGCTTTGCAAGACGAAAACGTGCTTCGCAAGAAGAAAAACATCGCAAGACGAAGAGACTCGCGGAACGAATTAATTTCGTCTTGCGAGGCACCACTGTATAAAGAGGAAGCAGTGGGCTGAGCACCTGCTTGGCATGCAGAAGGCATCAGATGCAATCCCTGGCATCTTCATGTATATATATAGAGAAAGAGAATTGAGAAGGAAAGGTGAGGAGGCCTTGTGACCGTAAGGATCAAAGATGAGAACTCCATACCCTCCAACATTTCTCCAATAAAAATAAAGATGTGTCCTATTCCATACCCTCCAACAATTCTCCGATGAAAATAGGTACGTCCTACCATACCCTCCAACATTTCTCCTAAGGAAAAGTGGGCCATTCCAGGATCAAATCAGAAACTAGGACGGCTTCTGCAAATCTGGAACTGTCTCTGGATTTACAGGGATCTTGGAGGGTCTGGGAATCCTATGGGCTCCATGGGCCAGACCAGGAATTTGTGTGGCTGGAACACAGCCCACTTTACAAAGCTAAGAGTTAACATCCATTTCTACTTTGCCTTTGCCCCCCCCCCCAACCTCTTGAAGGTTGTCCATTAGGGAATGCAACCCTTGGGCTCAAATGCATCCCTCCTCCTCTGCTCTGAGGAGTGCCCCCAAGTGTACAAACCCACTGGAAGACAGCGGTTCCTGATGGCAACCAAGTTTTAAGTGCATTTAGCAAAATTGGTTCAAGTTCTGCCCTCCCTCCTTCAACTCTCCTTCTCTCTCCCCCGATGCGTCTGTGCTGAAAGCTCCCTGTGAGTGGGGACTTGTCTGTGTTGCTTCTAAGTGACTCTGTTAAGGCGCCATGTACATTGAAGTCGCTGCGCATATAAATAAATACAGTGAATGAGTCAAAGAAAACCCAAACATCATTCATATATATATATATAGAGAGAGAGAGAGTCAGTGAAAGGAGAAAATCTTGTTAATAAATTTGTCCTTCTTCCTTAATTCCAAGAAGACCCAAGGAAACCTAAACTCAATTGCTCCTGCTGTTTTAGCTGTTAAGAAAGGGCTTACAATGAGTCACCCTCCAGCAAATACTCACAGAGGAGGGAAGGAAGGGGGGGGGACAAGAGGGAGATGACCAAACAAGGTAATGTTTGTTTTAAATTCAGCCTGGAGTAGATATTCTGCAAGATCTATAGGGAGGAGGGGAGAAAAAACATATTTCCTTGCAACCGAGCCGACTGACCTGCAAATGTTGCCAGCTGTCTATGCTAAAGCAACAGGAAACAAGGGAGTCAAGATTATTACCCACCCACCCCCTAATTGCACGTGCGGACATGCTGTAAAATCCCACTTGACTCGATAAGGGATCTGATGGATTCCTTTTGTATTGCAGAACGCAAGTCTTCAGCGTGGTTCAACATGGCTCTTGTCAGGAATACTTAGCCATCTGCTTGTAAGGAGCTCAGTGATGCTGCTATTATTGCTGCTGCTGCTGCTGCTGTGACCATCCCCATATAGTGGATGGAATGGTCAAGGCTAGGGTTACTGGATCTCCTGTGCTAACCTGAAATCTCCAGGTTTGCCTGGCTCCCTTCTCAACTTCCTCCACCCCTCTCCCAATTAACCTCTGTCTCCAGGGCTCAGTGGTGGGAGGGAGCTCAGGTGAAGAATCACTAGGACCTGTCCCTGTGACATCATCCTCTCCCAGGTCTCCAGTTTGGACCCTGAAATGCCCAGGGTCTGGATGTACCCACCATGTCTGCTGGCACCTGCCCTGCCCAGTGAGGTAAAAATACAGTTAAGGCACAATCAGGAAAGGCTTGCATTAAAAAAATAAGGTTTTGAACAGGTGCCAAATTTTATACAGATTTGGCCTTAAATAGATGGAGATGGGTGGTACGTGGTCTAAACCACAGAGCCTAGGGCTTGTCGATCAGAAGGTTGGCGGTTTGAATCCCTGCGATGGTATGAGCTTCCATTGCTTGGTCCCTGCTCCTGCCCACCTAGCAGTTTGAAAGCACGTCAAAGTGCAAGTAGATAAATAGGTACCGCTCCTACTGTGCACTGCTCTGGTTTGCCAGAAGCAGCTTAGTCATGCTGGCCACATGACCTGGAAGCTGTACGCCAGTTCCCTCGGCCAATAAAGGGAGATAAGTGCTGCAACCCCAGAGTTGTCCGCGACTGGACCTAACGATCAGGGGTCCCTTTACCTTTATCTTTAGATGGAGATCAATAAATTGGGAACTACCCAGCTGAAGGTTCGGTGCTGTGTTTCAGTGTTTGAATCCCATTTTTGTATTAGTGTGATTTTTAAAATATAATTCAAAACCATTTTATTTGTAGATCGCCCTGAAAATGAATATTGAAGGGTGCTATAGAAATTCCTGAAAAGAAATCCTGAGTGTCAGCTGGCAATACACTCTTGGAGGCAGAATCCAGCTTGTTCTTCTTGACTGAAGCTTTCTTGGGCTCCCAGTTACACAAAGAAAAGGGTAACGTGTGTTGGTGAGGCAGGGAGGTTTGCAGATTGGTGAGAAAACAAAGATCTGTTTTCTCTCTTGCCCCATCTGCCCATAATTGGTTCTGACATGTTTGTGGCACCTGGAATGGAAGGAGAAGGAAGGCGAGTTGCAGAATCAATCTGCCACTGGGTCCTGTTGGTTTGATTGATGAAGGAAAGCAGGCAAGCAGCATCCTTTAAATCAGGCAAATGTAATGGTTTAGGATGGGGTTGCAATCCCTTTGAAAGATCACGCACGCAGCTTACGGGTTCTCCTCGGCAGGAACACAGGAAGCTGCCTTGAACGAAGCCAAAGCAGTCACTCATTTTGCTCAGTATTGTATGGGTAGACGATAGCTCAGTTGGTACAGCATGATACTCTTAATATCAGGGTCATGGGTTTGAACCCCACCTTGGGCAAAAGATTGCAGGGGGTTGGACTAGATGACTCTAGCGGTCCCTTCCAACTCTACAATTTTATGATTCTATGAACATTTAGATTGGCACAAGTTAACCAGTGGTTCTCAAAGAGGGTGGCATGCCACACTGCTATGGCAGGAGAGGGTGGCGAAGTGCGGGAAGATTCAAGGACAATCAAAGAAACATTTAAACATTTCCGTATAGTATAGTATAGTATAGTATAGTATAGTATAGTATAGTACAGTATAGTATCAAAGTATTTTTTATTTACAGTGGTACCTCTGGTTATGAATGGGATCCGTTCCGGAGGCCCATTTGCAACATGAAAAGCCCACAACCTGAAGCACTGTATCTGCGCAGGTGCGCGGTGTGATTTGGTGCTTGTGTGCATGCACAATTTAGCGCTACTGCACATGCGCAAGTGGCAAAACCCGGTAGTAACCCTTTCCGGTACTTCTGGGTTGCGGTGGGACACAACCTGAAAAAACGTAACATGAAACAAACGTAATGTGAGGTATGACTGTATTTGCAGAATATGAACAGATATTCCACAGCATCGGCTACTCTTCTACAGTTCTCCATGACTAATTGGTGTGAGCATGGATTTTCAACTCTGACACATACAAAAGATCAGAAAAGAGAAAGGTTTCTTTATGCTGATGAGGAGATGAGAGTTTGTTTGCCTCAAATGAGACCAAATATAAAAGAGATCACCCAGCAAAAGCAAGCTCATACCTCTCACCGAGTTTGCAGACATACTTAAGGTACATATGCAAGAGGCTTGTTTACAATTATATTTGGGGAATGACTCATGTTCTTATTGTTTTGTACGTTCTGGATGTCCCACGATCATATTATAAAGCTGTCGTCTTCTGGGTTATAAATCAAGCACTGCTGGTTGGTTTTTTTTTTGTTCTCCAATGTATTTCTTATCAATGAAAAATTCAGTGTGGGACGAGGAAATTTTTATTCAATGGTGCAGATAAAAAACTTTGACAACCACTGGTCTAAACTGGCTGGCAGAGGCTCTTTGGGCTTTCAGAACAGGAGTCTATTCACAGACTTACCTGGAATTATTATTATTATTATTATTATTATTATTATTATTATTATTAGTGCTCCTAGCCATTGGGTTGCCCCAGCCACTCTGAGATGTCAGGGTTTGAATCTTGGGCCTTCTGCCTGCAAAGCAGATGCTCTACCAAAGAACTATGACCTTAAAATTAAAGTATGGTTCCAGTCTTCATGGTTCTGAGCAAAGGGCTAAATTTAATAAGAACCCGGGGAGCTCTGCCTTATTGCAAGTCACACTGTTGGTCCATCTAGCTCAATATTGAGAACACAGTTCTTTTCCCAGGTGATGCAAGTTCTCATCCATGTCCTCCTCACAAGATGTGTCCAAAAGGTGTTTAAATTAAGCCGATATCCAAGGCTAAGCTGCCATCGAAGGTGAAATGGGAGACTTTTGTTGACACAGATGTAACTGATTTGGGGCATTTGTCCTCTAATGAAGGCAACCTAGGCCTTCATGGAAAATGGAAAATGAGCCCAAATAGCTCCAGTGACTCTCAAAAGATTGCAAAAAAGAGTCTTCATCTCAAGAGATGCTCTCTCTCTTTGGCAGTTGTTTTTTTTTTTTTTAACAACAAGGCAAATTTGTTAAATAATATCCCGGTTTAAAAGATTTATAAAAATAGACCGACGTCTCCGAGTCATCAAAGTCAGAACTGAGTTTTTAGTCAACTTTTGCCTTATAAGTCTTTATTTTCTGGAAGTTCATCTCTGCACCAAGGTAATCGCTTGGCTTCCTTCACAGATATTCCAAGGGCTGGCCCGTGGGAAACAGAAGATCATTTTTCTCTGAAATAGCTGGTGTGTTGAGCTGCAGTTACTGCTGAACTGCAACTCCCAGCTGCTCTAGTTAGCATGGCCAATGGCCAGGGATGATGGGAATTATAGTATACAAGGACTGGCAGTGCCATTCCAATGATGCAGACAGAATACATTCCCAGTCCTTCTGGGAGATGCTGGGTCTTGAACCTGTGACCTTCTGCATGCAGTGCTGATGCTATACCCCTGAGCCACGTTGCAGGAGCACAACTCTGAATGAGTTAGCTACAAATAGCAAGGGTGCTATTTTCAGAATACCGGGGCTTTCTTCCTTAAAACAATGAAGTCACCTGCCTTTCGAAAGGGAATGGCCCATCTCAAAGGCAAGGAGAAAGTCAAAGAAATGGGAGGAGGGGTGGGGAAGGAGAGAGCCCCTACTCCCTTCAAAATGCTGGTGTCTGCTTGCTCTCATTTTTTATGCCTGCTTTAATATACACATCCACCCCAAACATTGCAAGTGTCTGTGTGGCTCTGGCTGACGCCATCTATCAGCCGAGAATAGCGACGACGGAATGTTTGCCCCCATCTCCCAGGTACACAACGCGTCTTGCAAAAAAAGAGAAAACCCATAAAAAGATGTATTTACACAATAAACCACAGACAATTGCACAATCTTTCAAGCCTGACGGGCAGAAACGTTGCAGCCGGGCTGGAGATAACACGCCGGTTACTCTGCAAACGAGATTGTGTGCTTTCTAAGGTGTGTACGGATAAGAGCCTAACATTGCTACCAATATTTCACTTACGGTGGAATTCAGAGCAGATTTTTCATTGGCCGGGGTGGGATTACCTGGAGTCAAACATCTCAGTGCAGCCAAGGCATAGCATATCATTCTGCTATAGGAAGAACACCTGACTTTTGCCAAGGTATACCACACCGTTCTGCTATGGGATTTGCAACCACAAGTTGTACTGATGGCCACTTGAGAGCCTTTAAAAGAACAAGTTCATAGAGGATCTGATTAGTCATGATGATTGTGTGCTACCACCATGACTGGAGAATGTCTCTGAATACCAGTTGTTGGAGAACTTGAGATCTATTGCACTCATGGCCTGCTTATGTGCTTCTTTGAGCATCTGACTGGCCACTGTGAGAACTAAAAGCTGACCCAGATGGGCCTTTGGCCTGATCCAGCAGGCCTCTTCTGATGTTTTGATGTTTATAAATGGAGAACCACTCCAGAAAAGGCCAATTCTCTCATTGGACCTCCCACAGTCATCACTGTTGTTTACTACCACCCTTTTCCATGCATCTACAGAGGCGTGTTACCGTCAACAAAAAAAGAAAGCCATCTACCATTGTACCAGGAGTTGGTAGAATCTGAAGTTTGTTGGGAAATCAGCTCCCTGTAAAACCGACATGTGAGATCTAGTGCTGGATCATGAATTACTAGGAAGCCGGAAGAGTTTTAAATACCCACCCAAGAAATAGTTTTATTAGGCCTGGCTATATATAGGCATTTGCCAAGGCCAAAATAACTAACTAGAGCTGGCATTGTGTGGCCCTAGAGAACAGCTATATCTGGGTGACCTGGAGGACAGTACAAAATAAAATAAAATAGATCATCGTGGGAAAATGCATCCTACAGCCACAATCTCTTTATTCTTTAACAGAAAGCAAAGCAGAATCATTGGGTGGAGAGTGTTTTGCCTTGAGAAGTTGACTTTGGGTCACTTCCCCATTAGGGGTGGAGGAGAAATTCATATGGCTTGCAAATTCCTTTTGTTATCCTTATTTATATTATTGCTATTTTTAATATGATAGCACAAATGTTAATAGTCTAGTTTACTGTTTCATAATGGGTATTATTGATATTTAGGGATTTTCATTATTGCTATTCTTCATTTTGAATATTGTGTCGAAAAGCGAAAATTGTGCACTGTTCCTGGTCAGCATGCCCTATATAAAGGTAAAGGTAAAGGGACCCCTAACCAGTAGGTCCTGTCGTGGACGACTCTGGGGTTGTGGCTCTCATCTCGCTTTATTGGCCAAGGGAGCTGGCATTTGTCTGCAGACAGCTTCCGGGTCATGTGGCCAGCATTGACTCAGCCACTTCTGGTGAACCAGAGCAGCACACAGAAACGCCGTTTACCTTCCCGCCGGAGCGGCACCTACTTGTACTCTGATGTGCTTTCGAACTGCTAGGTTGGCAGGAGCAGGGGCCGAGCAACGGGAGCTCACCCCGTTGTGGGGATTCGAACCACTGAGCTTCTGATCGGCAAGCCCTAGGCTCTGTGGTTTAGACCACAGCGCCACCCGCTGTGTGTATATATAGGATATACCTAATCTCCAACAGGCCTTGGGAAATGTGCATTTATTCTGTATGTGCACAGAATTCTGTTGCTAGATTCCCTGAGGCCTCTTGGAGATTATGCATTTTGACTGGGCAATGTGCACAATACCAGCAGGCTCTTAACTTCTTACATTCTTAAGTGGGACAAAAACACTGCACCCCACCCGTGCAAAATGTCACCAACATTGCCTCACTCTCCTTCATCCACTTTGAATGCAATTTCTTTTCTCATTAATTGTTGGAGAATGGTGTGTGTGGAGTTCCAACTTGCCCCCGCGACCGTTGGTGCCATGGCTAGCCTTGGCACTGAAATTTGTGGGTGCTTGGCCCCTTCATGGGGAATTTTGTGGGTGCTCGGGCACCCAGGGCCCCAGGGAGTTGGCACCTATGGTGTTTGTTTGATGGGGGGAAATGCAGGACCATTTTTTTCAGCACAAAGCTAGTGTACACAGATCAGGGGTGCAGAATGTGAGGCTCAGTTATGATGGGATTCGGAGCCTCAGTTTCTCCATCTCTGCTAGAGAGGCATAGAAACTAGAGACAAGTCCAGTGTACAAAGCAGAAATATACTTTTCCAAAAAGGTATGTAACATGTAGCTGTCAGGAATGAACCAGCTCCAAGCGAAGGTTTGCAGCCAAATGCAGAAAGCAGCCAGGAACAGGGAAGCTTTGATGTTAGTCAGGCAGGGGAGAGCTGGCAGCTGCAGAATTTGGCTCTTCCTGACCTTGATGGGCGGGCTGATAAAACAGTAGCTGAGAGCAGGCTAGAACATAGCCAAAGCTCAAATAGGCACAAATAGACAAGAAGACAGTTCGTCAGAAAAGGAAGAGGCTGGAGCTAATCCAATAAGTCCGAGGAATCGGCGAATGGGAGGGCTTCTAGATAGGAAGCAAAACGAGAGATGCAAGGGGCATCGGTTCAATATATTCTATAGACACAGGAAGAAATCTTCAGAAGGGTCATCTTGAGTAATGATGCCTGAGGCTTTGTTAGAACCGTCCAGAGCTATCTGTTTGTTTTTGCAATAAATCCTCCTTTTTAATCACCTACGCTTACTCTGTTATCAAGCTGGGAGCCTGGACTCCTGACAGTAGCCAGTCCTGCTACCAGATTAGCAACTTCTCATGTCTCAGAAGGGCAGTTGTTTTTCGTTTTTTTGGTGAGCTACTGGAAATGTTATCAAAAAATCAGTTCACACCTAATGAAAGCCTTGAGCAATTGCTTCATGGACATCATCAAACCTCATCTGCATCCGCAAACAGGTCTCCTTGAACTCCTGGCTGTGCTTTCCTGCGCCTGTCTGGCAGCAAACGTTTTTAACACCTTTATATCTTTCTACTAGCGTGAATTTATATCTTCAGCTTTTATAGCTCCTGACACTATGAAATGGTTTACTTAAAAAAAAAGAATAACCCCAACAAATTCTAAGAAATCCAGCCGCAAGAATAAAAAAAAGTCTTCCAAAAATAAATACAACCATTTTCTATTCGGTGCCAGTTTTATGACTTTGAGGGGTGGGGCAGGGCCGAGAACAAAAATCCTAAGGACACCCTATCTGTCCTCCATACTAATAGTAAGCTCATTCTCTGAGTGCTGATCATTTTGTACCTGGAAGGTGTCAGCAGGCTTGGTGGATCTCAAGGTTTGCAGAAGGACATAGCGCCAGAAAGACAAGCAAACCCAAGGGCAGGAGACAATGAAGTAGAGGCTATTAAGAACAGAGCACACTCAGTGGCCACATAAGGCTGAGATTCTGTTGGGAGAATGGGGACAGAAAACTGGGGTGGTGGAATGGAGTGTCTTGGGGAAGGGCATGGCTGGCAGACTGGCACCCTGAACATTTTGTTCCAGGTTACATCTGCATGTGCTTTAATTTACACAGGACACACAATCCATGGAGAAGGCAACAGAGAGCTGGTCTGGAGAAGGCTGAGGCCAAGGCTGCCAGCAAACAGCTGAGTCCAACAGAAGAAATGGAGGGCACTTCTTAGAGAAGGAGCTGGCTCTCATCACAGTTTCCCCAGACTTTGCACTGAGGAACAGTTTTGGCGTGCTGGCTAAAAAGTCGCCGAAGTCCAAAGCACACTCTCAGCCTGCTTTGGTCATATCAGTTTGCCAGGATAGATGGTGGAGAGTCTCGCCAACCATGCCGCCAGCGATGGATCGGGAAGCCAATTGGCAGAGCAAACTGTGGCAGGAACAGCTCAGGGTGCAACCTGTGTTCTTCCAATGCCAGGGTGAGGCCCCATGGTGCCCTGAGATTCTCCCATCATAGCAAACCACATTTAGGAGATCCTCCATAACCTGATGACTAGCTTGAGGAAATACCACAAAAACCTGATGGGTACAGCAGACAGTTCTGACTTCACAAGTCTGTTGCTGATTCATGCAGTGTGGAAAGGCCACCTTTCTGCTTTTTCCTTTCTGCTAATGCAACCAGAAGGCCGGTCCACTGTCCCTCAGACCTTGTGGGGGACCAGACTATATTTTTTTTGGGAGGGGGGATGAACAATGCTGATCCACGAACTGTCCGCGGGCCAGATTTAGAAGGTGATTGGGCCGGATCTGGGCCTTAGTTTGCCTACCCATGGTCTTAATCAACTCCTTCATCATTCATAGAAAATATTAAGTCTGAGCACTTAAAACAGGCCCATGTGGAGCAGCAGAGAGCAGGGACCTGGTCCTCTTTTGAAGTTCCATCTTGCTTTCTCACACTGGTTGCTAAGCAACTTGGCACTTACACACACACACACACACACACAGGAATCAGCTGCTCTCAGGAGAAATCCTTACATAGTTCACTCAAAGAGTTTCATGTTCGTTAAGCCACCCAGTTCAATAAACAACACATTTTCTCCCTCTCTCTCGTCTCACAGCAACCTCTGCACTAAATTAATATTCCAATGGCTCCTTCCAGTGATGGATCCCCCACAAACTAGAGGCAAGGAAGATTTGAAGGGGGGGGAATATAGAGTGCAAAGTAAATAATCAAGATAATGAAAAAAATAACATTGAGCATGCTTGTATGATCATAGAATTGCAGAGTTGGAATTGCAGAGTGTTTATGGGCTGCGTTGAATGCTAGCCCTGCTCAGAGTAGACCTGCATAAATGAATGGATGTGACTAAGGGTGGTATTCAATGGAAGAGCAACGTCCCACTGTCCAGCCCCACTCTCTGCAAAGGTCATCCCTCGGGGCAATTCAGTCCTGCATCCAGGCCTGAACCCAGACAGACACAAATAAGAACAATTATTTTCAACAGGTCTGCCCTGAGTAAAATTCAGCTGAATGCCACCCTAACTTGGGGCTCATCTACATTTCCATTTTGTGCCATGCCTAGAAAGTGTGGGTCCGAGCAGTTTTGCACTTGTCTTGAGCTTTCTAGACATGGGTCCATGTGGTTGTGCCTTAGTTTTGCACTTGTCTTGAGCTTTCTAGACATGGGTCCATGTGGTTGTGCCTTAGTTTTGCACTTGTCCTGAGCTTTCTAGACATGGGTCCATGTGGTTGTGCCTTAGTTTTGCACTTGTCCTGAGCTTTCTAGACATGGGTCCATGTGGTTGTGCCTTAGTTTTGCACTTGTCCTGAGCTTTCTAGACATGGGTCCATGTGGTTGTGCCTTAGTTTTGCACTTGTCTTGAGCTTTCTAGACATGGGTCCATGTGGTTGTGCCTTAGTTTTGCACTTGTCCTGAGCTTTCTAGACATGGGTCCATGTGGTTGTGCCTTTGCCCCACTGTTTCCCCCAGGAAACCCGCTGTTTACCACTGAATCGAAAGAAGCACCCATCTGCGGGAAAACCAGTTTCAGTGCTAAACAGCGGGTTTCCCTGGGGGAAGTGTGGACAAACCTTAATAACATAGGTCATGGGTAGGCAAACTAAGGCACAGGGGCCGGATCAGGCCCAATCACCTTCGAAATCCAGCCTGCAGATGGTCCGGGAATCAGCATGTTTCTACATGAGTAGAATGTGTGCTTTTATTTAAAATGCATCTCTGGGTTATTTGTGGGGCCTACCTGGTGTTTTTACATGAGTAGAACGTGTGCTTTTATTTAAAATGCATCTCTGGGTTATTTGTGGGGCCTGCATGGTGTTTTTACATGAGTAGAACGTGTGCTTTTATTTAAAATGCATCTCTGGGTTATTTGTGGGGCATAGGAATTTGTTCACATTTTTTCCTTCAAAATATAGTCCGGCCCCCCACAAGGTCTGAGAGACAGTGGACTGGCCCCTGCTGAAAAAGTTTGCTGACCCCTGACATAGATCATAGATCGGATAATTGTAGAGTTGGGAGGGACCCTGGGGATCATTTAGTCCAGGGATCAGCAAACTTTTTGAGCAGGGGGCTGATCCACTGTCCCTCAGACATTGTGGGGGGCCGGACTATATGGGGGGGGGAATGAACGAATTCCTATGCCCCACAAATAACCCAGAGATGCATTTTAAATAAAAGCATGCATTCTACTCATGTAAAAACACGCTGATTCCCGGACCATTCGCGGGCCGGATTTAGAAGGCATTTGGGCCGGATCCGGCCCCCGGGCCTTAGTTTGCCTACCCATGATTTAGTCCAACCCCCTGCAATGCAGGAATATGCAGCTGTCCCATACGAGGATCGAACCTGCAACCTACGAGCCACATCCATTTCTCCTTCTACCTTTGCCTCTGGCCCCATCCAGTTCGTGACTTTGGCTCCATCCAACCTCTTGAAGGTTGTCCATTAAGGGATGCAGCCCTTGGGCTCCAATGCTTGCCTTCCCCTCTACTCTGAGAAATGGAGTCAGAAATGGTCCTAAGTGCACAAAGCTACAGGAAGACAGCGACTCCTGATGGCAACCGAGTTTTAAGTGCACTTAACAAACTTGGTTCAGGGTCAGCTTTTCCCAAACAGAGGTGTGGACGAGCCCTTAGGTTCATTGATTTCAGTGGGTCTACTCTAACATAGTTGGATGCAACCCTATATCACTGTCATCTTGATTATGTAGTTTATAAACTGAATCCAACCCACCTACATACACTCCCTGCCTCTAGTTCAGCATTTACCAAACTTGGCTCTCCAGCTGTTTTGGGACTACAACTCCCATCATCCCTAGCTAGCAAGACTAGTGGTCAGGGATAATGGGAATTGTAGTCCAAATCAGGTGGAGACCCAAGTTTGGAAAACACTGCTCTAGTGGGTGGGATTTCATCATTGCAGGGATTAGTCAAAGGGGTCACCTTGGCTACCAACATCGGCTTGGCTATTCTCCCTTTGTTGCAGCTGCTCAAAGCCTTTCTCCATCCTGAGCATGCAAATTCGCCCCATCCAGTGTCAGAATCTCAATTCAGCAGAGTGGTGTGACAATAAATATGGGAAAGGCGAATTTATCGGTGGTTTCCAAGCAGGAAAACAAAGCCAAATTCAAGAGTCATGGTTGCAGTTCCTTGATTAAAACTTTAATTAGAGCCACCAGCTTATTCACAGTTTGCATCAGAGGTTTTAAAAGAATTTACTCTGCGCCCCTTTCCGTGCAAATAGGCTAAATACTCTTCAGAAATCAAATAAAATGGAGAAGGGGAGGTGGGTGGTGGGGAGAAAAATATTAAAAAGTTATTCCATGGGGGAATTGGCAAGTTGATGTTGACTGGAAAGGGAGAAAGGGCGTTTATGGCGCAAGCAATACTCAAGGTGGCATTTGGCAATGTCCGTTTAGCTGTTAGCAAAGATGAAGCGTTTTAATAAGAGCTGAGGTTGAAATAGCTTTCTTCTACTGCGAGCAGAGGGCGGGTAAGCCAGGCATCTCCTGCTGATAGTCATTCTCCTGCTGACAAATCTAGCAACAACAGCATCCTTGAGAAGTTCAGAAGAAGAGGAGGATCTCAGATGGCCCCCTAGATGTTGTCCCCCCAAGAGGAAATGCTTTGTCTCTAGGGATGAACAAATCTGTCAATTTCAATTTATCTCAGTTTCCTCCCCCCCCCCAGATTTACATTCAATTTTCCCTGAATAATTTTTTTGCATGCACTTTTTAAATAAAATAAATGCAAAATCAAACAGAACGATCGCATAAACCAGGTGATTATAACAAGCCTATAGAAATAAAACCACCATTAACACAGAGGTCTTTTCCAGGTGGGTGAGCTGCATTTTCAGCAAACCTGTTTTTGAAGCTCTGTACTCCTTCCTATCAAATCATCCACAGTCATTTATAGGCTGTTTGGTGGTGGGAGACTGGTTATATTCTGCATGCACATCTCTCCCCTCCCCCCAAAGTCACTGGACTTCAGTGCTAAATTTGTCCTAATATACACATATTTTTGGTGTGCAATTCACCTTCCAGGTGTACACATTTTTGCAAAGCGATATCCCCTAATACAACACATTTTGGTCTGTTATTTTCACAAATAGATACATTGTATGCACACTTTCCCCTAATGCACACATTTATTTGGCTGGAGAACTGCATTGCAAAGTTCAGAAAACCACAAATTTTGAAGGGTGGCTGTGTTTCAGTTTGCCGAATTGTTTCCAAAAGTGCAAATTAGATAGGCCCACCCTAGAATCCTAACCAAATTTCTCCCGCATCCCTAGCCCCCCCCTAAAAGAGAGGGAACAGATTTACAGACGATCTGCACATGTCAATTTACTTATTTCATTGCAAGTGTAGAAGCGATTACCACAGAAACGCAACATGTCTCCATAAAGCAGGGAAGGTTGTGACCGGGCTACCTGTGTACCTGCTTGATCTAATGTTCAGGTGCAACATCATGAGAACAGCTACAAGGTCCGTCCTGCTTGGTCCTTACATTGGACATGGCCTAGACAGCCCTCCAAATAGAGGACTGTACAGTAGGACACATGGTCACTGTAGGAGGAATGCACCATCTGTCAAGGCTCCCCACTTATTTTGGAAATTGCAGATTGGATGGATTTGTCTTGAAATGCATACTGAATCGAATTTCTCCACCACCATTACCTGCAATTCAATTCTAAATTCATGGATGGCTATGTCCGACCTTCACTGCTGGAGGCATTGTGCCTCATAATACCAGTTGTTAGGAATCACAATTGGGGAGAGCACTATTGTGCTCAGGTCATGCTTTTGGGCTTCCCACAGACATCCAATAGGCCACTGTGAGAAGTGGATGCTTGGCCTGGTCTAGCAGGGCTCTCCATATGTTTTTACGGTGGTAGGACACAAGGGAGAGCCTTTCCTGACCATTTCAGTGAATATTGTGCCATTTGCTGAGACTCTCAAGGAAAGCAGCACATTTGCTGTTCCCTGGTCTTGAACGGAAACTCACATCAAATCTCAAATAAGTGAGCTGACATTGCCCTTCTCTAATGTCACATTTATCCGAGAAGAGTGAGAAGGGAATTCTCACTGGTGGGCTCGTAAGTTCAGAATAGCTCAAGAACCAGTTTCTGCGGTGTAACATGAGAGTCTTTTTGCCATGAACTCTGGAAATGCCATTCCAAAAGCCCCCTGGGGATCCAGCTCAGCCAGAGCTGAGGAGGCATTTTTTTTTGGGGGGGGGAATTACCAGACACAAATGTTCTGGTTTTACAACCCTAAAAAGGTAAAGGACCCCTGACAGTTAAATCCAGTCACGAACGACTCTGGGGTTGCAGCGTTCATCTCACTTTACTGGCCGAGGGAGCCGACATTCATCCACAGACAGTTTTTCTGGGTCTTGTGGCCAGCGTGTCTAAGCTGCTTCTGGTGAAACCAGAACAGCGCACGGAAACACCGTTTACCTTCCCGCCGGAGCGGTACCTATTTATCTACTTTCACTTGCGTGCTTTCGAACTGCTAGGTTGGCAGGAGCTGGGACAGAGCAACGGGAGCTCACCCCATCACAGGGATTCGAACCGCTGACCTTCCAATTGGCAAGCCCAAGAGAAGAAGAAGATATCCCGCTTAAGGAGTCTCAAAGCGGCCAACATTCTCCTTTCCCTTCCTCCCCCACAACAAACACTCTGTGAGGTGAGTGAGGCTGAGAGACTTCAGAGAAGTGTGACTAGCCCAAGGTCACCCAGCAGCTGCATGTGGAGGAGCGGGGAAGTGAACCCGGTTCACCAGATTACGAGCCCACCACTCTTAACCACTACACCACGCTGGCTCAGTGGTTTAGACCACAGTGCCACCCGCGTCCCTTTTATAACCCTAATGGAGCTTAATCCAAGACTGAGGTTGTTTACAATCACCACTAGAAGAAGATGTGTATGTGAAAACTGATTGAGAAGACCATCGTTGACTCAGGAACTATGGTTCCAGAATGGGTTGCTTCATAGCCCATGTAAATATTGCTCCCTGGAGCTGCAAAGCAAGCCATGGAAAAAGTAAATTCACCTTAATACCATGCTCCTCGAAGCAAGGCAAATAAGGTTTGGATGCCTGGAGAGTGCTCTTCAGTCCTGGAACAGTCAAGTTAACTTGGGAGGGTTACAAGTGGGCCCTTGAGATGACTGGAAACAGACCCCCTGTCCCACTCAGAAAACCAGACATTCCACCTTATTTGTGCCGTGTGAGTGTTCAAGATTTGGATGCTCATAGAAAGCTCAGCTGCCAAATCTTTTCAGGCCTATCCGAGCGAGCTGTCTGCAAACGTGCTGGAGAGATGAGCATACCATCAAACTTTTTCCAACCCTAAACGGGGATGCGCATCTTCCGGCATGTTCTCCTGGATGAGTCAAGTGACCTATGTCTCACTTTGCCCCACGCAAAACACTTCTTGTTTTTTAAGCGAGAGAGTGCGAGAACGCGTGAGGGCTCGGCACCCAAAATGGCTGCCAAGGTCTCGCGTGAAAAACAGGATGTGATTCGACAAATCCAGGGAGTAGAAGGCTACTGATAGCTACTAGCCACGATGGCCATGCTCTGATTCCACGGGAGGGGAGTGTTTGGGTCTTGCTTGTGAGTTTCCCTCACCACCGTGGTGTAGTGGTTAAGAGCGGTGGACTCGTAATCTGGTGAACTGGGTTTGCTTTCCCGCTCCTCCACATGCAGCTGCTGGGTGACCTTGGGCCAGTCACACTTCTCTGAAGTCTCTCAGCCCCACTCACCTCACAGAGTGTTTGTTGTGGGGGAGGAAGGGAAAGGAGATTGTTGGCCACTTTGAGACTCCTTAAGGGGAGTAAAAGGTGGGATATCAAGTCCAAACTCCTCCTCCTCCTCCTCCTCCTCCTCTTCTTCTTCTTCTTCTTCTTCTTCTTCTTCTTCTTCTTCTTCAGGTTGGCCACTGTGAGAGCAGAACACTGGACTAGGTGATGGTGGTGTTGGTGGTGATGGACTGGTGGCCTGATCCAGTAGGCTCTTCTTATGTTTTTAGAGTGAAAACATGGTCAATTATCAGGGCTTTCTGTGTCTCATGGAAATATTAACTGAACTGTTACAGCATGGATTGAAGGAGATTAGCAACCGGTGGCTTCCATTTTGCACACAAGTAGGATCATGGGCTTGCTCCATGTTAATAGGCGTGCACATCGTAGAAGACATGTTAGGTTAGGCAGAGAGACAGTGTGGCATAGTGGTTAGAGTGTAGGGCTAGGACTCTGGGGGGCAGTGTTCAAATTGCACTTGCCCAAGGAACTCCTTGGATGGCCTTGGGCCAGTCACGGTCTCTCAGCCTACCTCACAGGGTTGCTGTTGGGATTAAATGAGGAAGGGGAGAACCATGTACACCACCTTGACCTTCTTGGAGAAAAAGGTGGGGTGTAAATGAAATACAGTACATGCAATAAATCAGTGGTGACCAAACTCGGCCCTCCAGCTGTTTTGGAACTACAATTCCCATCATCCCTGACCACTGGCCTTGTTAGCTAGGGATGATGGGAGTTGTAGTCCAAAAACAGCTGGAGGGCCAAGTTTGGCCACCACTGCAATCAATCAATCAATCAGTCAATCAATCCACGCTTCTCAGAATTTTGTGATGTAGTTCTCCAGTAAAACAATGTGTGAAAAAAATGCACACGCTAAGGTTAAGCATGCATAAAAAGGGATGTAGTGAAAGGAACATATGAAATCACTTGGAAAAAGGACTTGTGTAAAATTGTGTGTGGCAAAATTGCATGCCAAAAAAGATGTCTGATAGGAGACACATGCACTATACTGCTGGTGAAATTTCACAATAACCGCTGCTGATGCCAAAACTTGAGATTGCATAGTGGAGAAACCAGGGGGGGAAGTGCAATTGACCATTTTGTCTATCCTTACAGATTGCGACCACTCTTAGGGGAGGGCAAAAGTTAATAATAAAAATAATAATAAATCATCGTTTTGGAAACAAGAAAACAATCCAGCACATTTGCTCTCTTGTCTTGGGCCTTCAAGATAAATGAAGTTCATGCTGTACTCAGCTGCATATTTCCAGCGTGCGGCTGTCACAACATCGCAAAACCACCTCCTTTGCTTGGCTGCCTGGCCTTCTTGGGCCTGTCAATTGCAAGGAGAGAAGTTTACCTTTCTGCTAGCACCGTCAACTTGGCATGGCTAAGGGAGAGAGATTAAACACCGCCTCTGAGCAGATGCCGCTGGGGTGGAGAGAGGACGGTCTGATCTGCATTGCTCCATGCTGATTTTACAGCATGTGTGGCTGGTAGAACAGCCACCCTTTGACTCCTAGTAAAATTAGCACGTTGATATGGGAAGCACTGAAGGAGAATGAGCTATCCAGGCCCACTGTTTCAAGTCCTGGCTATGCTATTTGCTTGTTCCTCCCATTCATTGAGAAAAGGAATGCATTTTCCATGCAAAAGTGACTAGGCAGCAGTATTAAGAGGCCTGGGCAGCAGTACTGAACGCATGCCTGGGAGAAAGCATATCGATCAGGACCATAAATGGTTGTGATCTTTGGAAAGGGCAAGGTTGACTCCACAGGATCAACAACTGATGCACCCAGTCTCAATAACAGAAAGAAGATCGGAGTATTGCAGTTTTCTGTGGCATTGGTGGTGCTAGACTTGTAATGTTGGCTGTGCACACCATCAAAGGAGGAGGTGCTTTCTCTCTAGTGTCAATCATTAACAGAAGCCAACAAGGCCTTATACCAAGGCCACATCTATACCATGTGTTTCAAGCACTATTGTTCCACTTTAAACACACATGGCTTCCCTCAAGGAATGCTGGGAAGTGAAGTTTGTTAAAGGTGCTGAGTGTTGTTAGGAGGTCCCTGTTCAACTACAATTCCCAGCATTCCCTGGTAACAGGGATTGGTTGTTGAACCACTTTGGGAACTGGACAACTCCTCGAAAGATTCCATCAACGGTGTCTCCGGATAATTTTACACGTCACTTGGGAAGATAGGCGAACTAATGCCAGTGTACTGGAAGAAGCAAAGATCACCAGTGTTGAAGCAATGATTCTTCAACATCAACTTTGTTGGACTGGTCATGTTGTGCAGATGCCTGATTGTCGTCTTCCAAAGCAACTGCTCTATTCCGAACTTAAAAATGGAAAGCGTAATGCTGGTGGTCAACAAAAGAGTTTTAAAGACTGTCTCAAGGCAAATCTAAAAAAAAAAAAAGTAGTATAAACACCAACAATTGGGAAACACTGGCCTGCGAGCGCTCCAGTTGGAGAACAGCCTTTACCAAAGGTGTCATGGGCTTTGAGAACACTCGAACTCAGGACGAAAGGGAGCAACGCGCTAAGAGGAAGGCATGCTTGGCAAATCCACACCATGGTCAACTCCCACCCGGAAACCAATGTCCCCACTGTGGAAGGACATGTGGATCCAGAATTGGCCTCCACAGTCACTTATGGACTCACTTTTAAAACCGTGTTTATGGGAGACAATCTGACTCGGCTATGAGTGATTGCCAAAGAAAGAAAGAAGAACCCTTATTCCCCTTATCTAGAATGTGGCCAGCTGAGCTTTGTGTGTGCTGCTCACCCCCATGACACAGCCAGGTCCCATTCCTAGGTCTCAGGTTACATCTTGAAATTCGAAGGGTCTGGGATAATCCTGACCTTGCAGCCCTACTAGTGAGAAGTTCTCCAGAGAGCTCAGTGGTAGAGCATCTGCTTTGCATGCAGAAGGTCCCAGCTTCAGTCCCTGGTAGCATCTCCAGTTGGGCTCTCTGCATATCTCCTACCCCTAACCCTGGGAAAGCCACTGCCAGTCAGTTTAGAGAATACTGAGCTGGGTGGACCAATTCTCTGACTCAGCATAAGGCCACTTCCTATGTACATGTGTAAGAGATGAACTCTGACTCAGGTGCTGTTAATGGAAAAATCCGAGGGCTCCCTTGGACAAAAACAAAGACACCAACCAGGATTACTTGGAGCAAAACAGCAACCTGTAGGCTTGGCCTTTATTGATCTGTTGCAACAGGGTGCTCCCCTCACCCGCAGGAGAGATGAGGGACCCAGAAAAATGGTGTGCAAGGCCTTATAAAGACTTTTGAAATTGCCACCCTGTAGATCAAGACCACCCCCCAGAAACATCATACATACATCACAGAAAAGGCGGTCTAAAACAGAAATTTGAATATTGTTTTTCTCCTGTTGTTGTTTATCTCCTGTCTGGCAGGTTACTTGATTGGATTGCCTGGGGAGCCTGGCCATTCTTTTGTAGTGATAAATACTTAGTTCCTGGGCCATGTCACAGGCTCACACCCTATTCAAACACAGACATACCCTTAAGACAGGATTTGTGAAGGAAAAGACAATGGGGAGGCTTTCCCAGTTTGACCTTGCAGAGAAAACATTTGCTCAGTTTAGGAATCAAAATGGTTCCAGGTTGGCCTTCCTGTGCTGATCTATGTATGTGCTTGGTTGGTACACTTATGAACATTACCATATATCCAAGACCATAAAATTCCTATCACAGTGCAGGGAACCTTTGGTCCTCCAGACATTGTGCAGAACAAGTCCCATCAGCAACAGCAAGCATGGCCAATGACCAGGACTGATGGGAGATGCAGTTCAGTAACATCTGGAGGTCCAAAGGCTCATTCACACCTGTTCTCAACTGAATGGTTTCCCCAATGAATACATGTCAAAACATTGCGCCTTAAGCAGGTAAATACAATGCAGGTCTGCAATTTTCCTTGTTCCCTCAAACTACAAGTCATTTCTGGGGGGGGGGGAATTGAGGGGAAAATGCATTTGGGTGCAGTGACGAGGAAGCAGAGTTCTCAAAAACTTTTGACACGTCCTGTGTCTCCTCAGAGGCTAAAAATATCCCCGGTATTTACAGCAGAGTAGCCTGCCTGGTTGAGGGGGGGGGGAGAGAAAGTGTTTTAAAAGTGAAATTGGCTGGATTCCTTGCTAAATTGCCATTGCTATTCCTCTGTTGAGAGACGTCCTCTTCTCTCAAACATTGTGCCGTCTAAATTGGATGTTGAAGGCAAAAATGTGGGGGCGTGAAGTCACTGGGAAGAGTTCTCCCTGGAGAAATCTCCCCCGTGCTTAAGGATTCATATATTCTTTGTCTCAGTCATTTGGTATAGCAAACTGCGGGCATTTTTTTAAAATGGTCACGGAACGGCTCCGTCAGGCGGAAAAGTCTTGTGGGCTCCAGCTCGCAGGCTGTTGACAAAGAAAAGTGCCAGAGACTGAGGGAGATGATTAAGTGAAGGGAAAGATCTCTTAGGCTGCAAAGCCTTAACACACTGACTAGGGAGCATCCCCCATGGACTACAGTGGGACTTACGTACTTCCAAGTAGGCATGCTTAGGGTTGGCCTGTCTGATCTTTTATTTAAAAATGGCTCACATCTGTGCTATCATGTCCTTCCCTGTTCGCAATAGCATCACAGAAACACAGAATTTGCAGAGCTGGAAGGGACCCTAAGGGCCATCTACAGCGGTACCTCAGGTTAAGTACTTAATTCGTTCCGGAGGTCCGTACTTAACCTGAAACTGTTCTTAACCTGAAGCACCACTTAAGCTAATGAGGCCTCCTGCTGCTGCCGTGCCGCCGGAGCCCGATTTCTGTTCTCATCCTGAAGCAAAGTTCTTAACCTGAAGCACTATTTCTGGGTTAGCAGAGTCTTTAACCTGAAGCGTATGTAACCTGAGGCGTATGTAACCCAAGGTACCACTGTATTCCACTGCCCGGCAATGCAGGAAACACAGGTAAATAATTCCTGAGAGTTGGCCATCCAAACTCTGTCTAAAAGCACCCTGTGATGGATGCTCATTCAGGTTCCCTATGCAATAGATGCAGCTCTCCCTGGAAATGTAAAGAAAGGGAAGGTATCTTCTTCCACATGTGGTGGACTTGCAAAGAGGTAAAGGCTTTTTGGGAAATGGCATATAATGAGTTAAAGAAAGTGTTTAAAAATACTTTTGTTAAAAAACCCAGAAGCCTTTCTATTGGGTATAGTGGGTGAAGGGAAGGTAAAAGACTGTTTATGTATGCAACAACTGTGGCAAGGATTCTTTTAGCCCCCAAATGGAAACAAGAAGAAGTACCAATGAAAGAAGAGTGGCAGATGAAGATGGTGGACTTTGCAGAACTGGTGAAGCTGATAGGAAAAATCCAAAACCAGCAAGATCAAGTATTCCAAAAAGACTGGAGTAAATTCATATGATGTCTGAAAGATCATTGTGAGCAATTAACATCACTAGCAGGGTTGTCTGAAGACTTGTAATGAGAAATTTTCTATCTTTCTATATTTATTTAAATTTTTGAGATATTCTGAAACGAGTGTAATTAGATTTGGAAAATGTATAAATCACAATGATATACAGTGGTACCTCGGGTTACAGATGCTTCAGGTTACACACGCTTCAGGTTACAGACTCCACTATCCAGAAATAGTACCTCAGGTTAAGAACTTTGCTTCAGGATGAGAACAGAAATCGTGCTCCGGCGGCGCGGCAGCAGTAGGAGGCCCCATTAGCTAAAGTGGCACCTCAGGTTAAGAACAGTTTCAGGTTAAGAACAGACCTCCGGAATGAATCAAGTTCTTAACCTGAGGTACCACTGTAAAGGTTAATTTTGAAAGCCATGAGACGGGAGGGAAAGAAGTTGATAGGCTCTAAGAGCCAAGGCGGTGTAGTGGATAAAGATGATGTGAATGTATAATATTAAATGGAAAATAAATAAAAATTATATTTTAAAAAATGATGCAGCTCTCCCATCCAGATTATCAAAGCATGGGAAAGCACTGGATTTAGGGAGCAGAAAGGGTGGAACAGCAGTTGTTGAAGGCATGGGCAAGAGGAAAACAGGCATGAAGGGTTTGCAGTCGACACTTAGTCAAGGTGTGGCTGGGTCCAGAGTCTGGCAGTGGGACCCCTCTGCTCAATCCTAGACCCTGTCACTCACACCAGTCTGATACCAAGGGGTTTGGGATTTGGTCTGGCAGTGGGACACCTTTGTCCAACCCTACTCTCCTCCCCAGCCTAACATTAAGGGTTTTGGGTTCCTCTGTTACTCATAGATAAGAATGACGAGGACTGCAGCTTTGCAGAAATCACTCAGCATCACAGCAATGTAAACTAGACTTCTGTTCTGCAACGGGCATCTCTCCAGCCTTCTTTCTGCTCTTCCAGTTTTGTCTTTTACTACTGGTTTAGATTCCCTCTCCCTGCTACTTTATAGCTCCAAACTCACAAAATTAATGGCCCTCAAACTTTTATTTAACTGTCAGCATACAGTGGTTGTCAACCCACAAAGCCTGATCTTTTAAATTTCTATTTTATAGGGTCTGCTTCTTTTCTTTCTGCCTTTGAGGGATATCTGATGTTGAAAGCTTTATTGCCAGGGCAAAGCAAAGGGGTTCACTCTCATTTGAAGGGTTCCCCTCCACTGGTGACACTTCAGAGTCCTATTTCATCATGCTCTAGGACAATGGGAGAAGAGCTCAGCCAGGCAAGTTGAAGCTGATCAGGGAATGGGACGGCTGCTGGCTTGATGGTCAGATAAGACCCTGAGAAAGCTCAAAAGTGAAAACTGGGCATTTCTTGCTCCAAGAAGAGCAAGTCTTCTTGCCCTTTCTACTTGTTCTAATTTGGAATTGCAAGCTGGAAACTGGAGTACCAGCAGGGAGAAGAGAATTGTGGGCTTTCCATGGGCATCTAGCTGGGCACCGCGAGAGTAGGATGATGGACCAGATGGGCCGCTGGCCTTATCTAGCAGGTTCCTCCTATGTTATGTTCTTAGATGGATGCTGAGGAAAGGCCTACATGAACAGCTTTTAAAGCTTTTAGAAGAACTTGCAGAGGGGAAATGCTGTCAATGGCCATTAGTCATGATGTCTACATATGAGAAACTTCTACATGGCTTTGAAGACCACTTCTTGGGGAGTATCAGTAAGATAAAGTGGTTGTGCTCATGTCTTGTTTGTGGGCTTCCAAGAAGCATCTGGTTGGCCACCATAAGCAGAGGATGCTGGACTAGGGAGGTCTTGGACTAGGGAGGTCTTGGCCTGATTCATCAGGGTCCTCTTGATGTTAAGTGGGTTCAGCTCAAGATACTTATTGTTGGTGAGATTTTCTCACAGCTCCCATGCATGTCACTAGTCAATTTACTTGGGAAAAGTCCAAAAAAATCAATTCTGATAGAGAAGCACGTATGCTCTTATTTAGAGTGGTAGAAAACATAAAGCCAGGAGTCCACTCAACTGCTCAGAAGAAATACACCTTCTTCCGCCTCCTACGAACGCAAGCATGCTTGGGTGATTGACAAGCTCCCTGGGCAATTTTTGTTGAAGTTTAAAAAAAATCAAAATCAATCATTTTAAGGGAAATTGAATAAATGAAATGACTTCCATTTAAGCATATTAGGTTACGCAGCTATGGATTTCTTACTCTTATGAATGGTTATTGTCCCTGCCCTCCTCCAAAGTACACATTTCTGAGTTATGGCATGACTCATATTTTAAAGTAAGCATGGAAAAGCAGAGATCTGAGAAACTCTGGATGAAGGAGGGGTGAAAAAATATTCCACTGCACCCGATACTAATGCTTCTGAACACATAAAAGTGGAGATCTGGAGAAAGGGTGTTTCAAATTCTCCTACCATTTTGGCTGATGATTCTCACCCTGCACCCAAACCTTCCCGATTCCAAGATCCTGAATGCAGTGTGTTTTTTGGATGTAGCATGTTGGGACCAGGAAAGGGGAATAAACTCATCTACTTCTCAAACTGAAACACAGCCAGCTTTCGGAACGGGCCCTTCCCTGAATTTTGTAATGCAGTTCTCCAGCCAAACAGTGTTTACAAAAACGCACACAAGGCACAAATTAGGGGGAAACTCCATGCTAAAATGTAGATTAGAGGAGATTGCTTGCAAAAATGTGCATCTGTTAGTCAAAACTGCACACAAATGTGCTCATTTGGAGAAATTGTTGTTATTATTTATTAAATTTCTATACCACCCTTCATCTGAGGATCGCAAGGTGGTTTACAATATAACAACACAAAACTGCACAGTGGTGTTTATTTATTTATTTGTTTATTTGCCACCCATCTGACTGGGTAGTCCCAACAACTCTGGGTGGCTTCCAGCATATTAAAAATATTAAGCACAGTAAAACATCAAACATTAAAAGTTTGCTTTGTGACAAACAAAAACAATACTACCCCAACAGTATTCTTCTTCTTCTTCACATTGACAATCTGGTGAATTTTCATGAGAGTACACACACACACACACACACACACACACACACACACGAGTGTGGATTGCTGCAGCAATGTGGAGATCTGAATTTAAGCCTGGAAAAATGAGAAACCAGAATGGACAGATTCATGGATCTCTAGCTGTGACAAATAAGACAGGCTCCGCTTCTTCCTTTATTCAATGGGCCCAAGGCAAACAAGCATGAATGGTAGGAATCCAACAGAGTTTTTGTACCTTCTGCTTTGTGGACAGAGGGCAGTTTACCTACACTGCAAAATCACAGGGTTCAGCTCATCCTGAACTTCAAGGTTGCAGCGGGATAGTGAGGGAAAGGAGGAACTTTT
The DNA here is from genome assembly GCF_027172205.1 of Podarcis raffonei. Classification (NCBI taxonomy): domain Eukaryota; kingdom Metazoa; phylum Chordata; class Lepidosauria; order Squamata; family Lacertidae; genus Podarcis; species Podarcis raffonei. The sequence continues at coordinate 46,184,021 of NC_070615.1, read as the reverse complement.
AATTTGTCTCTGCTCTTTTAAAAGGAAACACCAGAGAGAGAGGGGGGGTGGGGCATGTCCGGGAATTTACTTAATTTACATTCCAGCTAGGCAAAAGCACTCCAAGAGCATATGGCCTGTGAAAAGCGAAGTAGCTTGGGGAGGGGCCCAGGGACCAAAGAGAGAGCCATGGGGGCCACATTTGGCCCATGGGTCTGTAGAAACCCGACCACTCTGTAGGGCAGCATGGGCGACCTTTTATCCTCCAGATGAGGCTGAACTACATCTTAAACTTCCTCCGTAGCTCCCCTCTGAAGCAAGATGGCCCAAGATCAGAAGACAGAACTGGCATGGGCTTGTGACTCAGGTGTGAGGGACTTTTGGAATGCCAGGTGTTACTGGACAACAGCTCCCATCCGGCCCAGATAGCATAGCCATTGGCCAGGGTTGTTTTTCACCAACATCTGGAGGGCCAAGGGTTCCTCACACCTGTGAGACAGCTCGCTGGGTTGCTACTGCCCCATCCCTAACCCTTCACCCAGTTTCTTTTGAATCAGAAGCTGGCAAAGCCGAGACACACTCCCCAAAACAGGAACTAATAGCAGCTGCCGCCCGCGAGGCTGTGAGAAGTCACAGCGGGGCAGAAGTCCGGAGTAGATGCAGCCAGGAAGTCAATTTGGCCTTTAACATGATTAGCCCGCTTTCGGATCGATAGGCTCTGAACGAAGAGAGAGCCCTGTAAAAGGACTCGGGGAATGAACTTGTCAATGTCGCTCCCGGAAGAAATAAAGATTCCATTGGTTGCAGCCCATCCTTATGGACTTTTGTTTATTACACGGAGCACCGTGGATGCACGATGCTCGGTGATTTAATGCGCTATGCAAAGTTTGAGCCATGCATTTTTACGAACGAGAACTGGGGGAGGGGGGAGAGCAGGGGCAGGCAAACTACTCTTGCGCAGCCTGCCTTATTTTCTCTGATTAAAGTCTCCAAGTGCGTTGGGAGACCTAAACAATGAGTGATTAGCATGCAGAATAATAAAGCTCCAATTTATACGTCTCGGAGGATTGCGCCCAACAAATGTCAATTACACCACTGCGTGGCGTGTGTGTTCGCATGCATTTATTTCGCATCCTGGGCTGGATCGACCTCCCCTCCCCACAAAGATTTGCCATCCAGGAGAGGAAATGAAAGGCAATGGAAGAGGCCGCCGGCAAAGCAGGGACAGAGAAGTGGCGAGCCTTCCTCTCTTTAACAGCACAGTGAACGATTGCGTGAAAAGAGACCAGGGAAACAGAACCATACATATCAAAGGGGCCAGTGTGGTTTGATTAGATTCTGTAGAAAGGAAAACAAGAGAAGTATGAATAATGAACGGGAACAAAATGGAGGGAATAGATCCACATTTTTAAGAATGTATGAGCCCAACAGGTCTAACTCTGGGTTAGAGTTGTCAGATCAGGAGCGCTGAGATTTCAGGGCCCAAATCTGAGACCTAGGAGTGACCTCTGGTGATGTCTAAAGGCAGGCCCTGGAGATGGAGGTTAATTGGGAGAGGGGAGAGAAGGAAAGCAGACCACCCAGATTGTATATGCTATAATTTGCAGCCAGCTCGTGCTGGGGAAGAAACCCGCAAGCTGCTTGCACAGCCCCCTTAACATTTTTTTATTATTATAAACGCCCTCTTGCCCACCTGGAGATTCAAGCTCTTCCCCTGACACCTAGAGGGGGGCAGGCATACTTGAAGACTTCATGTCAGACTTGGAGGTCTGGCAACCCTACAAGTGGGGAGGGCACTGCTGTGCTCAGATCCTGCTCACAGGCTTCCCATGCACATCTGATTGGCCACTGGGAGAACGTGAAGTTGGACTCAGCGGGCATTTGACCTGATCCAATATGCTTGTCTTATATTTCTATGTGGTTATCCGCCTCTAGAATGGGGCTATGCTTGGTAGGTTCATTCGCTGTCGCTTTTAGGCCAACCGTTTCTGCTTTGTTAGTTGTGATCACGTTACATCATCATCATCATCATCATCATCATCATCATCATCATTACTTTTTATTTCTATCCTGCCCTCCCCAGCCGAAGCCAGGCTCAGAGCAGCTAACTACAATAAAAGTAACACAGCATTCTAAAACCAATTCATTCTAAAATCAATTCAAAATCAAATTAATGGCAACCATTGGGCTAGAGTTCTGTGTAGATTACCAAAGGAGGGGGTCAGACTGTGCCTTGGCCAAAGGCCTGGTGGAACAGCTCTGTCTTGCAGGCCCTGCGGAAAGATGTCAAGTCCTGCAGGGCCCTAGTCTCTTGTGACAGAGCATTCCACCAGATTGGGGCCACAGCCAAAAAAGCCCTGGCTCTGGTTGAGGCCAGCCTAACCTCCCTGTGGCCCAGAACCTCCAAGATGTTTTTGTTTAAAGATCGTAAGCTCTTCCATGGGACATACCAGGAGAGGCAGTCCCGTAGGTACGAGGGTCCTAGGCCGTATAGGGCTTTAAAAGTTAAAACCAGCACCTTAAACCTGGTCCTGTACTCCACCCAGAGCCAGTGCAGCTGGTATAGCACTGGGTGAATGTGATCCCGTGGCGAAGACCCCCGTAAGGAGTCTCACCGTGGCATTCTGCACCCGCTGGAGTTTCTGGGTCAGTCTCAAGGGCAGCCCCACATAGAGTGAGTTACACGCAGAGTGAGATTCTTAATGTTTGCATTTATAATCTGTCAACCACTTCAGGTGACTCCTCTGGGAGAGGGAAAAGCAGAGCATCCATTTAAATAAATCCATTAAAATAAATATACAAACCCTATTAGGGGTTAAAAGCAGACAAAAGAAGGTTTCATGAGTTATACAGAAGACGTTGATTTGGTTTGGAGGATGGCACCAAAATGGAATATTTAGAAAGCGCACCAGGAAGGATTTGCAGTTACACAAAGTCCTGTTTGGTTAGGACACTCTTGCATCGTGGGCAGGCAAAGAGACTTCTCATTGCTCTCAGACCCAACAGACATGCCTCGTAGGAATTCATCTCCCTGCATAGATTCCGCTTCTACATTAGCTAGGCAAGAGCAGTTCTCCCCCACCAGCCGCCACCCTGATACAATCTACCACACAGTAATAAGAGAGGTGCCAGACGGATTGACTAACGGAGGTTCCCTGTCTAGCCGGACAGTCTTGCAGAGACATCATCAAACCCAGATCCAAAGGCTTCGCGGAACCATTATCACATTTCCAGACATCATACCCTTTCTCTGTCTCTCAGCCATTTTCACTTTGCTTTTGTCTTTGGAAAGGCATATCATGTTCCTCTTAGAAAACACACCAGGGCTTGTAGAGAACTCCCTTCCCCACTCCACCCCCTTCCTCCTCGCTTGTTATTCTCTGTGTCTGAAACACTTACAAGAAGCTTTCTAGGGAAGGCAGGATAAAGCTAAAGAAGAATATCATATTCTGGTAAAGTGTGTGTGTGTGTCTCCTGCTTTAAAGAGGACAGTCCTCTATTTCCAGTCTTAAATTCAGCCCTCCATATTTCCACATCAGCTTACAAATGTGTTTATTTTTAAATAAAGAAAAGTCTTTGTGAAAATTCACGGCGTTTTAGTGTGAATTTCTCAAAACACACAATTTCGGCATGCAGTTTTGCAAAGCCTGTTTCCCCAATCACAATGCATTTTTATAAGTTAGTTTCACTAAAATATTCATTTACATGCACACTTCATCCTAGTATCTGCACGCTCCTTCCCTGAAGAACTGCATTGAAAAATTCGGAGACATGCAAATTTCAAAGGATGTCTGTGTTTTGGTTCGTGCAGTGTTTCAGAAAATGGAAATTACCAAAGTTCACCTTTAAATGTGAACGGAATTGAATTTCTCCCCCACCTCAAGCTCTCTGCTCCAAGCTGGGTTGAAAAGTAAAGAATCCTCAAATGGGATAGTGTTGGGGGGGGCTGGAAGTCTCGCAGCAGTTTCCGGCAAGATCTTGTTAGAGTTCCATGAGATCTCATGAGATCTCAACAGAGGCTGCCGCTGCATGACCCTAATGGCACCAGTTGTGGGGGGGTTCCTATGGGGGGGGTTCTGCCCCGTGAGATTCTGCTGTTTGAGGTGGTTGTTTCAGTCCACCTCATGTGCTGACTGGCACATAGCTGTCAACCATCCCTTTTTTTGCGGAAAATTCCCTTATTCCATTGCCGTTTCCCGCTGCTTCCCGCTGCTATCCCGGATTTTTAGATATCTCGTAGACTGTCCCCGGGACAGGTGAGGCTGCTGATCCCTTATTTTTGAGGCTGCTGATCCCTTATTTTCAAATCTGAAAGTTGACAGCTATGGGCCGGCCCTGGCTGAGATTCTCAGGACAAAGCTCACACGCAGGGCTTCTGGTGGGCTGGTTCACAGGGAGACCTGCCTCGCTGACATGTCCCATTTTCTATGCTTTGTTGCTGGTGCCGCCGTTTCCAGCAGAAAGCTGTGAATGACTTCACAGACCATTGCAAGTCCATCAATGGTATTGATTAAGCTGTAAGGTTAACTGTCAGCGGTAAAAGGCAGCGCAGAGAGGCAATATCATTTTAAGAGGGTGGTAAAGCAGTTCCTTGCCCATTGTCCCTTGCTAAGGTTACCTGTCAGTTTTGACAGCCGGCAAGGTGCAGGTGATGTCGAGTGCTCAGATTCAGAGTTTGCATAGGCCAGCCTTTCTCAAGCTGTGGGTCCCCAGATGTGGTTGAACTACAACTCCCATCACCCCAGCTAGCAAGGCCAGAGCTCAGGGCTGATGGGAGTTGTAGTCCAACAACATCTGGGGACCCACAGGTTGAGAACTGCTGGCATAGGCAAAAATCCTCTCCTCAAACAATTCCAAGGCTCCTAAGCAGGACTGAACACAGTCCTTCTCAAAGTCTGCTGCCTGAGAGTGCTGTTCACCCTGATACTGCTAAGTGTTGTTTCTGCTCCATATGCAGGATGGTGTAATTATTGTTGTTGTTGTTGTTGTTGTTGTTGTTGTTGTTGTTATCAATCCCTTATTCACCCAAGATCTCAGGGTGGGTTGCAACATTAAAACATAATGTTAAAAACAGCTTTAAACAACTTACAATGGCAAAAATAAGGTGGGTCCTAACAAATAAACACCTCAACAGCCACAGCCCAGGGTAAAAAGTCCAGCATCCTGTTCAACAAAGGTCCATACAGTTAAAGCTATGGTTTTCCCAGTAGTGATGTATGGAAGTGAGAGCTGGACCATAAAGAAGGCTGATCGCCGAAGAATTGATGCTTTTGAATTATGGTGTTGGAGGAGACTCTTGAGAGTCCCATGGACTGCAAGAAGATCAAACCTATCCATTCTGAAGGAAATTAGCCCTGAGTGCTCAGTGGAAGGACAGATCCTGAAGCTGAGGCTCCAATACTTTGGCCACCTCATGAGAAGAGAAGACTCCCTGGAAAAGACCCTGATATTGGGAAAGATTGAGGGCACAAGGAGAAGGGGACGGCAGAGGACGAGATGGTTGGACAGTGTTCTCGAAGCTACCAGCATGAGTTTGACCAAACTGCGGGAGGCAGTGGAAGACAGGAGTGCCTGGCGTGCTCTGGTCCATGGAGTAATGAAGAGTCTAAACACCTAAACAACAACAACATCAGATCTCATTTATTGTGGAAAATTCAAGGTGGATTGGGAAGGTTGATGTTGAAGGGAGCAGAAGAGAGTTGACAGGAGGAGGGATGGGAGAGAAATTGGATTCTGTTCACACTGAAGGGTGAAGCTACCTAATACCCTCTTTCCGAAACAATACGCAGAGTGAAACACAGCCATCCTGTGAAATTTGCAGTTCTCCAGCCAAGTAATGTGTAAATAAAAACATTGGCTGTGTGAAAGAATGCGTAAGAGTGTATACAGTAGTGAGCGGGGGGGGGGGGGTCTCTGCTCCCTTGCTTGCCAACACCTTGCCAGTTCCACCTGGATTCGCTTTGCCCTGAAGACTTAATCAGGAATGGATTTTAATTAACGTACATGCAAACACACACACACGCACACACACACACACACACACACACACACACACACACAGACCATTGTAGACAACTACTCAGGAGTAGACACAATGAATTTAATAGCTTATGTTAGTCATATCCATTGACTTCAGTGGGTCTCCTCTGAGTAGGACTGTCAATGGATGCAACCCAAAGTTGGCTTCTGCTTTTAACTCAAGGAGAGTTCTATTCCAGTTCTATTAGATTGCCAACCCCCTTAACATCGTTTGATTCTTCACTGGGCACTAGATTCACCTCTGAACATGTGCAGAGTGACTTTATTGCCCTCTGCTAAGTAAGGAAGAGGGACACGGGTGGCGCTGTGGGTTAAAACCACAGAGCCTAGGACTTGCCGATCAGAAGGTCGGCGGTTCAAATCCCCGTGAAGGGGTGAGCTCCTGTTGCTCGGTCCCTGCTCCTGCCAACCTAGCAGTTCGAAAACATGTCAAAGTGCAAGTAGATAAATAGGTACCACTCCGGAGGGAAGGTAAACGGCGTTTCCGTGCGCTGCTCTGGTTCATCAGAAGCGGCTTAGTCATGCTGGCCACATGACCCGGAAGCTGTACGCCGGCTCCATGGCCAATAAAGCGAGATGAACGCCGCAAACCCAGAGTTGGCCATGACTGGACCTAACGGTCAGGGGCCCTTTTACCTTAAATAAGGAAGAAGCGGCGGTGGGAGAGCATTGCAGGCCAACCTTTGCAACAGGAACTTTGATGCTGGAAGCCATGTATATCCCCACCCTCTGCAAAGCAGTCCCAAGTGAGCTTTGAAATAATAGCATTTCTCTCTCCTCTCAATCCCTTCCTCCTCCCTAGTCTGGGAGAAGATCACTCAGCTGCATAACAGAGCTTTCCAGAGGTTAGCTTATTTATGAAATGAGATTTATGCTCCAGTTCAAGCTCAGGTGATGCAAGCAGCAGCGGGGGAACTCTAACCAATGCCGCACACACTGGAAATAAATAAAATGTGGAGACTGGGAGATGTAGCAATCAAACAGAGTTTTTATGGGAGAAGTTGATAAACCTTTTCATCCCAAGGGCCACATTCCCTTGTGGGAAACCATCAAGGGGCCACATACCAGTGGTGGGTGGGGCCAGAGGCAAAAAGTGGATGGAGCAATGAATGCGAATCTAGCAGAAGGCTAGTTTCCACAACAAACTCATACATCAAAGAATCATAGCATCTTAGAGTTGGAAGGTACCCAAAGGTCATCTAGTCCAACCCCTGGCAATACAGAAATCTCAGCTAAAGCATCCATGGCAGAGGGCCATCCAACCTCTGCTTAAAAACCTCCAAGGAAGGAGAGTCTACCACCTCCCTCTATTTATTTTTTAAAAATAATTTTTATTAAGAATTTCAACATAACAATTTATCAAAAACATATCATCCTCACCCCCCCTATTTCCCCCTCCCCCAAAAAACCCCACCCTCCCACCTCCCACTGGACTTCCCTCAGCTCCTCTCTCTGGTTTTTCAGCACATGTTATTCTCTGCATATTGTATAATTGTAAAGATCCTTAAGTTATCTATCTGTATGTTACCAATCATAAATTTGTGTATGTTTATTCAAAACCTGCAAAGGAGTCCAATTCATTTTTTTCTCTCTTTAAGTACTTTGTAAAAGGTTCCCATTCTTCTTTGAAGTCACAGTTGTCCTTATCGTGCAGTTTGTGCGTCCATTTCGCCAATTCTGCATAGTCCGTCAGAGAGTCTACCACCTCTTGTGGGAGTCTGTTCCACTGCCGAACAGCTCTTACTGTCAGAAAGTCCCATCCCCCCCAAATGTTTAGTAGGAATCTCCTTTGTTGCAACTTGAGTCCTACTTGAGTCCTATCCTCCAGAGCAGGAGAAAACAAGCATGCTCCCTCTTCCATGTGACATCCCTCTCTATCCTCCAACGGGGCAAGAAGAGGCATTATTAGCAAGGCAAAAACACAAGGCAAAGCAGGGCCACTGAGGGGTGTGGTCTGGGGAGAGACCAGAAGGCCACCAGGTATGGGGGCTTAGAGGGCCACCAATCTTTTCAGGCCTGTGGGCACACTTGGATTTTTGAGCAAGTCAGGTGGGTTCTCCCTCCTCTGGTCCCTTCTCTCCCCTTGACACAGATCACCACCTCCCACAAGACAGAAAGAAATGCCCATGGGCATTTTGCTTCCCCAAGGGATCTAGGCAAAAGTTGGATCCAGTAGTATTAACCTGAAGCATGAGAAGCACATGCATCACTCTTCCAACTTTCTCCCTCAGCACGATCTGGTTTTCAAGGGAATAAAAGCATCCAGCCTCATCATATCAGAACCAAAGGGAAAGTACCGTATTTTTTCGTGTATAAGACTATATTGTTTCCTGAATTTTTGAAGTTTAAAATAAGGGGTTGTCTTATACACAGATAGTGCATAGTGCGTTTTCTTAATTTTTAGTCCCCCAAAATAGGGGGCATCTTATACACGGAAAAATACGGCAATTGGGTGAGGGAGAGGCTTTCACGGGCACCAGGGAAAGACCTCAAAAGTGTCAATGCACCCGTGGGAGCCACGTTGGTGTCTCCTAATTATAATTTCCTTGTCGACTCAGAACTAAGAATTGAAGCTAATGTCAATAAAAAATAGCAATGGCAATGGAACTCCTTTTTCCAGCCAAAGCACTAGTACCATCGTGAAAAGGGAGCAACGGTTACATGTAAAACAAAATAAATCCCTTCACACACATCACCAAGATGATCAAGGGTCTGGAAACCAAGCCTCATGAGGAACGGTTGAAGGGGGTTGGGTATGCTTAGCCTGGGTAAGAGGAGACTGAGAGGTGAAGACTGGAGTGGAGGAGACTGAGAGGTGAAGACTGGAGACTGAGAGGTGAAGTGGAGACTGAGAGGTGGACAGCCATCTTGAAATAACAGAAGGGCTGTCCATGGAAGATGGAGCAAGCTTGTTTCCTGCTTCTTCAGAGGGTAGGACCTGAACCAATGGATTCAAATTAGAAGAAAGGGGATTCCAACCAGACATCTGGAAGAACTTTCTGACAATAAGAGCTGTCCATTCGACAGTGGAATGGGCTCCCTCAAAAGGTGGTGGACCTTCATTGGAGGTTTCTGAGCAGAGGCTGGAGGACTATCTGTCATGGATGCTTCAGCTGAGATTCCTGCACTGGAGAAGGTTGAACTAAATGACCCTCAAGATCCCTTCCAATTCTATGATTCTAACATATAATCAATTTTTCTCCTGTTATCTTCTATTGTGGCGTAAGGCCTCTAGAGATGAGCTTTGTAAACCCTGCAGGAGAATATTAAATACAGGCAAATAAACTGTTCTAATGGATATTTTTTTGTTCAAATTGGAGAGAGGCAGAAAAGCACGTCCATTAACACAAGTCCTAAATCATTTCTCTCCACTGCCTCACAAAGTGTTCCAATTTAAAGCACTAGGTGGGGCCTATTAATTCAGGCACCACAAAGACACTTCTCTATGTGAATTCTCACCAACCTAGTACCCCTCCCCAATTAATATTTCTCGAGAGATGACATGGAGGTTGTTTTTAAAGATCCATTTGTTATAAGAACATTACTAAAATTAGTCCTTCAAATAATTAAAAGGTTTTTTTTCTCTTTCTCCCTCCAATTTCACTGGTTTGGCACTATCAGAAGAGAAATTAAATGATTAGAAGCATAAGACATTCACAGGGAAGGGAAAGTAAGCTTCTACAGCCCTTTTCTTCTTGCAATTTCCATATCTGGAGATAGATTTTTATTTTATTTTTATTCCAGTCGAACAAGGAAGCAATTTAATTTCAGTATTGTTAAAGCAGGGGAAGAATTACTTCTGGCCAAAAAATTGCTTTTGCGCCACTAAACTAAAGAAGCTTTCCTTTTATTTCATGTCAAACTTACTTATGAGAAATATTTCTATACCACCAACTAAGGTTGTCAGGTCAGGAGCATCTCGAACATTGAGATTTCAGGACCCAAACCCAGCATCAGGACTGGTGGTTCTTCCTCTGCACTCCCTCCCATCTCTGGAGATGGAAGTTAATTGGGAGAGGGGAGGAGGAAAAAGAGGATGCCAGACTCCCCCCAGGAGAGTCTTATGCAATCTTTTGTAGCCAGCTCATGCCAAGCTGAATCTTCACACATAGTCTTTTAAATAAACTAATCTGTTTTTAAATACTCCTTCAACCCTCTGCCAACTGGAGGGGGCCAGAAAAACCTAGAGACTTCAGGTCAGTCCTGGTGGTCTGTAAACCTACCACCAACTCATAAAATATCAAGGCAGTGTACAGCAAGACATAGAAAAGTACATCAAAACATTTCTTAAACCCCACAAAAACAGTGCAAAATAATCATTAAAATAGGGCTGCCCAGTTGAGAAAGTTTATAAAGAGTTGTACAGGCCTGCAGAGGGACGCTGGTGGAGCTGTGGGTTTAACCACAGAGCCTAGGACTTGCTGATCAGAAGGTCGGCGGTTCGAATCCCCGCGACGGGGTGAGCTCCCGTTGCTCGGTCCCTGCTCCTGCCAACCTAGCAGTTCGAAAGCACGTCAAAGTGCAAGTAGATAAATAGGTACCGCTCCAGCGGGAAGGTAAACGGCGTTTCCGTGCGCTGCTCTGGTTCGCCAGAAGTGGCTTAGTCATGCTGGCCACATGACACGGAAGCTGTACGCTGGCTCCCTCGGCCAATAAAGCGAGATGAGCGGCAAAACCCTAGAGTTGGCCATGACTGGACCTAATAGCCAGGGGTCCCTTTACCTTTATAGGCCTGGAGGCATAATGAAGTCTTCAGAAGATGCCTAGAAGTCAATACAGAGGATGCCTGCTGTACCTCTGTTTGAGTGCTGGGCTCCTCATCACCTCACCAAGAAGTGCTTTGCACCCATGGACATCTGCTGTGGTGTTCCAGGGGTGGCACAGAAGCATATGCTCTGGACATACCATATAATGGCACTGTACTGGACAGAAGCCCTTGTCCACCCTGGGAAAATCCCCAAAATTCTCATACTATACTCAATTATATTGTCCATGCTATACTCAATTATATTCCAGCTCTGTGGGCCTTGACAGAAGGGGAGACCACAGTTTGGGACCAGCAACACTAAACGCCTGACTTCTGATTGAAACCAGCCCAGTCTAGGCATGGGGGAGACACAGTGTTGACCTGACCATGCAGCAAGGTGAGGCAGCCACCTCAAGTGGTGGAAGACCATCAGGCAGTGTCCCCACAGGTCCCCTGTCCCCCCATCTCCAGAGAAGCAGCGCCAGCAGCAGTACCAGTTTTCAGTGAGATCTTCTCAGATCTTTCCAAAACCTTGTGAGATATCAGAGTGCACAAAACAGGATGACAAACCAGATGCCCACGAAAAGCTCTCTCGTTCATGATCCCTCATGACTGATACGCAGATCCACACCGCCTCTGAGCATTGCAGCCATGAGGACTTGTAGCACTGATATACCTTATCTCCTTTTCTCTGCCTGTTTCTCTCTGCCAACATTTGGATCGGGAGCTTCTTGGAGCAAGGCCCTTCTGGATGACATAACCCTACCAAACACAATGTCTTAGAGCATTCGGAAACCCATGCCGTCAGGGACTGGTCTGACCTGACCTCCCTATTCAAGTCGTGGTCAAAGAGATCCCTTGTGTTGTGCAATTAGCTGCCTATCATCCCCTGTGTCTTTTGTGTCCATTCAGGAACTGATCCCACCAGCAGAAAGCACACAAGGAGAAACCTCTGCGTTGACTGTCTTTGCGGCATCCTTATGTAATCACCCGCCACCAAATTAACTCAAGCAGACAGTTCAAGGTCTTGCGATCCTGGGAGACTGAGAGAGAGAATGAAAGAGAGAGAGAGAGGACGAGAACTGGGGGGAACCAAAAAGAGGCGAAAAGTAATTGTAGGGTAAGAAGAACAAGGACCTTGTAGCCAGCTCTGTCTTGGCTTGCCCTGCTGTGATTTTGCAGGGCTATCACAGACAATTTCCGTCGTGATGCTGGACGACAGGCAGCCTCAAAATCTGGCAGGCTGTGGAAGCAGCAGCAGGAGGAACCGGGTTCTATAACCTTAAGTGGAAATAGGCATGCTTCAGCCACATTCCCTTCTGGGCAACCTCCCAAGGGCCACATTCCAGCAGTGGGAAGGGCCAGAGACAGAAGTAAGCGGAGCAGCAAATGCAGATTTCACCTTGGTACCAGTGTTCGAAATTAGGCAGGCGCCAGGAGCATTTTGCACCCAAGTGAAGATGCCTGGGTGTCAGGATGGCGCCGGACATCTCCACCATCTGAAGGTTCATGGCTGGGAATCATTGGATCCAGACCGTTTTCACACACTGGCAACACATCCTGTAGAATTCTGTCCACGATATTTTATCCGCACAGTCAGAGTGAATGTCTGGAACCAAATATGGGTACAGCATAGCAATCTGGAAGACATGACCAAACTGATGGTTGTCCAAGTGAAGCTCAAGTCTTATCTTCTGGCTTTTTTTAAAAAAGAAATCTACCAGGCTAAGGTTAGATTGACAGAAGCCTAGTTGGGCAGAGTCACCCCAGAAGGGTAGCCAACATAGGACACTGTTCTTGGGGGCTCTAATTTCTAGCATCCCTGACCATTGGCCATGATGGCTTAGACTCATGGGAGTTGAAGCCCAACATCTGTTGGCTAACCTTGGCCTTAGGCATCACCAGACTTGGCCCTCCAGCTGTTTTGTGACTACAATTCCCATCATCCCTGACAATTGGTCCTGTTAGCTAGGGATGATGGGAGTTGTAGTCCTAAAACAGCTGGAGGGCCAAGTTTGGCCATGCCTGGCCTTAGAGGACAGCATAACCCCAACAGCTGTTCAACCTGCAGGGCTGAACAGTCTCCACAAGGGGCAGCACAGCACAGACCTGAAAGTGGCCTATTGTGGGCCAGACAGCTCCCAACAATTACCTATTTCCTGATTCAACCCACACAGAGGAATACCTCAAGAAGACAATCTCTCTCTCTCTCTCTCTCTCTCTCTCTCTCTCTCTCTCTCTCTCTCTCTCTGTGTGTGTGTGTGTGTGTGTGTGTGTGTGTTTAACTACTATTATCACAAGAGGTCCAGATCCTTACCCCCCAAAATCATCAATGCAAGTCACAGATTAAAGTAGGCTGGGTTGGTATGACAACCGGAGAGGGAAAATCCACTCAGTATTCCTAAGCCTGGAATAAAATGTTTTCCTAATTAAATTGCTTTTAATGGCATTTATTGTAGGGGCCTTGGCATCATTGCAGAGCAGCTTCTGAATTTTAATTGGATCAGAGAGAGAGAGATCCATTAGAGATATTCCTTGTTGAAAAGAAGAAATATTAAAATTGCAATTTTTTATTTTATTTTTTAAAAAGTCACTTAAATCTTTCCCTTCTCTTTACCCTTCTTTAGCAATCCAGCATTCTGGAACAATCCTGTCAGCATGCAAGAGGTGCTCAGAGCTTCAACCAAGAGCCTAAGGCACAAGGCCAGCCGAGCCTAAGACACAAGGCCAGCCCTTTTGCCATTGCAAAAACCAAGGCAGGTGGTCTGAGAAAAGACTTGCAGGTGTGTCAGGGTGCCGCCTCTATGGGGCCCTGGGCCCTTCACCCCCCCAATAAAATATTTAAGGGGGCTGGCCCCAATATATTCTGCAAGTTGGTCCCTCCCTCTCTTGGCTAGGTCCACACAAAGAATGCTTATGTCCCTGTGGAGATGGCAGTATTGAATTGGTGGCACATGCCCTTCTGGCTTGCACTCTTTATAAAGACTTGACGAAGGAGTTAATCACCCCTCTTTTATTATCCATTCTGGGTCACCCAGTCACTGCCACAATGTCCTTTCTCTTGGCAGAGCAAGATGAGCAGGCGACAGCAAAGGTTGCAAGCTTTTTAGCTGGGGAAATCAGAATAAGATCCACTCTTTGACTATCGATTCAAAACCTTCAAATGTATTTTATATAATTGACTTTTTATTTCTATTCCTTGTATATCGTATTGTCATTTTATTGCTATGGCCGATGGCTGACGCAAATAAAGATCCATCCATCCACTTTCTTGGTTAGGGTTAGGGAGAGGCAGACGGGCAGGCAGGCAGACCAGTAGGAGAGGCAGACCAGTAGGAGAGGTGAGCTGGTGGCAGGTGGGGACTGGAAATGGGAGACTGGGCAGAAACTTACAGTGCACAGGTGGGGGGTAAGAGGCAAGCGGACGGGGTGGGGTGGGGGAGGTCTGTATGCAATTATGCATAGTGGAAGAAATGCAGGGAGGGGAGAGGAGGGTGGGCGGGGTCCCCCCCCAATATTTTGTTCAAGTTGGCGGCTATGGCAGGCAGAAACTTCTAAGCAGACTCCTCCTGGCCAGAGGATCAGCTGGCATAAAGGAACCAACTGCCCCCCATCTCATATTTCTGCAGCTGGTTCTTCCTGCTGACATTTGCCCCTACACTGGTACCTCAGTTTACGAACTTAATCCATTCAGGAAGTTTGTTCTTAAACCAAAGCCCTTCTTAAACCGAGGCGCGCTTTCCCCAATGAGGCCTCTCACCGCCAGTGTCCTACCACCAGTCGGCTTCCATTCGTAGACTGAGGTAAACTTCGCTAACAGGGACACTACTTCCGGTTCTGCGGAGTTCTAATACCGAATAGTTTGTAAGCAGGGCTGTTCTTAAACCGAGGTACCGCTGTACAGTGGTACCTCTGGTTGCAAACGGGGTCTGTTCTGGAGGCCCGTTCGCAACATGAAAAGAGCGCAACCTGAAGCGCCGTATCTGCGCAGGTATGCGGCACGATTTGGCGCTTGTGCGCATGCGCGAGTGGCAAAACCTGGAAGTAAACCTTTCCGGTACTTCTGGGTCGCCGCAGGACGCAACCTGAAAAAATGAAACATGAAGCAAACGTAACATGAGGTATGACTGTACTGTATTGGAATTCGTTTAATAGATTTGCTTTGCTGCTGTGGGTGGTCCCAGACTGTATCTCTGATCCCCCCCCTTTCTCCTGAAATGCCCCCCCCAATCTGGAACAAGGGGTGCCTGCGGTGCCAGAGATGGTTCCTGGCAAACGATTCCGACGGCCGGCTCCACAAGGAACCCAACATGTGCATGGGAAGGGAATCAATGTGCATGCAAGAGAGATGTTTGTTAAAACGGGGAAAAGGCGGGGGCAGGGGGTTTTAAGAAAATAACCTGGTGCTTCCATGTGCAACCTCCCCACCCCCAGCTCAAGTAAGAGAGATCGCCCTGTCAAATCGCATAACCTGGAGTTCCATCTGCCTGCATGTGGGTGTAGCGTGTGGTCCCCGCTTGGTTTTAGCGACCGGCGTTGCCAGGGCAACGCGATTACTGGGAAACTTGTTGGCAGAGAGTTGCCTGCTTTTAAGAGCTCCATCAAGGTAAAAAGGAAACCCCAGAGATTCATTAGCAACAGGTTGCCATAGTAACCCCTCTGAACTCATTAATAATTTCTCTATCGCATCCCAGCCACCCGCACCGACAACCACACACACGCTCTTCTTCCTTCCTGACCGTTCTGTTCCACGCGTGGGCGTCAAAAGAAAAATCTTCCGGGATTATACATATATCGCACACAAATGACTACCTATGCCATAGACTTCATCTTGCGTGCAGGTAAGCCAGATTCTGAGAGGTGACGCTGCGGAATTTCAGAGAGGCGCATGACCTGAAATCATGTCTATGTCACACTACGAGGCAGGAGTTCAATGTCATGGAAATACATTGAGGAAGGGAAGAAGGTGGTACTCTGTTCCAGGGATACCCATTTTGCAAAAGGTGCAGACGTTTTAAGACAGCCGCAGCATTCTGGTCAGCTGACCGCGGTTAAAAAGAAAGTGAGAAAATCAGAATTATAGGATTATAACATGCCCTGATTTCATATCTATCTGTCTATCTCCAAACAGAGGTTGGGTGGTCATCTGTTAGGGATTTTTTTTTAGCTGTGATTCCTGCATCATAGGGGGTTGGACTAGATGACCCTGGGGTACCTTCCAATTCTAGAATATCTATCTATCATCTATCTATCTATCTATCTATCTAATCCTCAAACTTAGCCATCCAGATGTTTTGAGACTACAATTCTCATCATCCCTGACTACTGGTCCTGCTAGCTAGGAATCATTGGAGATGTAGGCCGAAAACATCTCGAGGGTTGAGATTGAGGAAGCCTGATCTATATCTATATCTATATCATCTATATCTATATCTATATCTATATATCTATATCTATATATCTATATCTATATCTATATCTATATCTATATCTATATCTATATCTATATCTATATCTATCTATCTCACATAGTTGCTCCCTGATCTGGAATAGAAAATATGTCTCAAAGAGTGGGTGAAAAATACTTAGAAATAAAATTAAACAAACAAACAAAATTGGTTGGATTTTTACTTTTAAATAAATAAAGGGTTATAGCCAATTAACTATTATTCAGAGTAGACTCCTTGAAATCCGTGGACCTAACTTACACCTATTGTTTTTTATGGGTCTACTCTGAGTTGGAGTAGCACAGAATACCACCCACAGTGTTTTATGTATTATACTATAATTGGTTCCCACTCCTTTTTTTAAAGTTCTTGCTTATGATGTTTTAATATTGCATGTTTCATTGTAGATTTCCCTGTGAGCATTTTGAGCGAAGACCAATATAGTAAAACAGCTAAAATGTGTGCAATGGGACAGAATGGCACACAAGGGGTTAAAAGACCAGATTGGAACGGTACCCACAATTAAGTACCAATGAGACTGAAATGGGATGGAGTTAAATAACAGAGCCCAACCCTACCAGTGACCGCTGGTGGATAAGACCCAGGCTAGATTACAGCACTACCTTCCACATGGGGCCGGCTTTTGAAAGGGGCTGAGGAACTGCAAGCCGAACAAAAAATTCCACTAAGAGTTTCGCTTGAGGCTGGTTCTTTGGCTTGCATGATTCTATGCCAGGGGTCAGCAAAGTTTTTGTGGCTTGGGCCGGTTCACGGTCCCGTAGACGCCGCGGCGGGCTGGAGTGTGTTTGTGTGTGCGTGCATACATGCATGCAAACACTATTTCCGGCGCTCCTTCTGCCACGGAGGAGGCGTGCGCAGCTTCCCATTGGCTGCAGGAACTTTCTGCAGCCAATGGGAAGCTGGCCAGCCTCGCGGAAGGCGGTCCCCGCTCTGCTCCATGCTGGTTTGGGAGCTGACCGAGTGGGCAGCGGGGGTCCCTGAGCGGGGGGCGGGGGTCCGTGGGCCGGTTAAATGGCTTAGGTTGCTGAACCCTGTTCTATGCCATCCACTCACATCTGACCTGTCTCACGAGTCAGGATTGAGGCAGGACTGTCTCAGGAGCGATTGAGTTGTGTGCGACCGTGTATATGTGCAGCACCAGGAAATACAGTGGTACCTCGAGTTACATATGCTTCAGGTTACAGATTCTTCAGGTTACAGACTCTGCTAACCCAGAAATAGTACCTCGGGTTAAGAACTTTGCTTCAGGATGAGAACAGAAATCGTGCTCCGGCGGCGTGGCAGCAGCAGGAGGCCCCATTAGCTAAAGTGGTGCTTCAGGTTAAGAACAGTTTCAGGTTAAGAACGGACCTCCGGAACGAATTAAGTACTTAACCCGAGGTACCACTGTAAATAGATTCAAACCAGGAAGTGGTGGGAGGGAGCTGGAGATTACTTGTGGCTCATCAGGAGACACCCCCCACCCTGAGAGCCTGAAGAGGACTTCAGTGAGGGTGGAGGAAGCCCCAAAGAGATTGGAGGTGGCCCGAGGGTTTGTTTAGGCTGCTCAGCTGACGCGCGTGGAAGCGCAGCAACAGCTGCATTTCTGCACACCCTCCAGCCTGCAGTCAGCCCCAGTTGAAAAGAGGCTTGTTTGTGCAGAGAAAGTGGGAGAAAGATCTGGAGAGCAAGAAAAATGGGGTGCTTGGAGGCCTTTTCGAGGGTGCTCTCCACTTACACGATTTTCGCTTATGTGTGCAGGAGCCTAGAACCTAACCCCCACAAAAATGGAAATGCCTGTACCTCAATAAACAAATACATAAAGTGAGTCTGGGTGGGTGGGTGGTCTACTGAAAAACGTTGTGGACTAGCAACTTCTGCGGGCTTCTTTGAATGGCTGGTCTAGCCTTCATTTCCCCATCTCCCTCAACACGAGAGACTCTTTGCCTCCTTCTCCAGTCTTCAAAAATAAAATTTTTTCAAAATGTAATGTGCAAGAAAGGGGCAACGGGTCAAGGAAAACAGTCCCATTATTCACCCAAAAATATGCCTTGAGGAAGGATATTAATAGGATTCAGCAGGGAGTTGCTTGACTTATGACCGTACAAGGGCCAGCTGTTCAGCGTAAGACTAGAAAAGCGTCTCAGAGCACAGGAAGCAAAATTGCCAGGGGTATGCTGACAGGACTCAGCCCCCTAACTCTGGTCCCTACCTGGTCTCAGGAATGAAGAGCAGGACAGGTCCACAGACCTGTGGCAGAAGATGGAGACCCCCAGAGATCCTGAGGACCATCAACATGGCCTTGCAAGATAACATCTCAGGAACTTCAGATGACAACCAACAAACAAGGAGGGAAACTGCCAGGCATCGCTCCAAGGGAGATAAGTTGAGTTCTCCAAGATAAATGATCTGGAGGAGATGGTCCAGGAGAACAGGGGAGGAGTGGAGACCCAGGCTCAGGAAGATGGCCTGGAACAGCTTTGCTCCTTAATGGGCACGGAAAGTTGGTTGCAAAATCAAGACGCAGTTCCTAGAGGCCTTGCTTGACAACTCCAGAGGCCTGTCAGGTAGGGGGCAGCTGGTCCAATGGGGCAAATGGGGCACTGCCCCACCAAATTCATAAAATCATAAAATTGTCAGAGTTGGAAGGGATGACCCAATGGGTCATTTAGTCCCAAACCTTGTAATGCAGAGATCTCAGCTAAATAATCCCTGAGAGCATTCAGCCTACTCCCACCTGCCTGTCTTGTTACTTACCACCAGTCCAGCGGGTGGTGCTGTCCGTTGGCTTCTTGCTATGTAAGAACATAAGAAGAGAATGCGGGATCAAGGAGGTCAATGGTCCTTCTACTCCAGCATCCTGTTCTCACCAGGGTCAGAGGCTGTCATGATTCTGATTTATTTATACCCCACCCATCTGGCTGAGTTCCCCCAGCCACTCTGGACGGCTCCCAACAGAATATTAAAAACACAATAAAACATCAAAAGTCAAAAACTCCCCTAAACAGGGCTGCCTTCAGATGTCTTCTGAAAGTCAGATAGTTGTTTATCTCCTTGATATCAGATGGGAGGGCGTTCCACAGGGCGGGCGCCACTACTGAAAAGGCCCTCTGCCTGGTTCTCTGTAACCTCACTTCTCACAGGGAGGGAACCACTGGAAGGCCCTTGGCGCTGGACTTCAGTGTTCGGGCAGAATGATGGGGGTGGAGATGCTCCTTCAGATATACTTCCAACAGTTTTTGGAGGCCACAGGAGCAGAGAATATTCTTGTGCTTGGGTCCTGCTTGCTAGTTTCCCACAGGTTGCCCATTGTGAAAACAGGAAGATGAACCAGGTGAGCCATGGGCCTGATCCAGCAGCCCTCTTTTTATGTTCTTACAATGGTCAACTAGATGCCTACAGGAAGTTCTCAAGAAGGACCTGAGTGCAGTAGGATCCTCTACACTTGCTTTCCCAAGCAACTGACATTCAAAGGGTTACTACTTCCAACAGTGGAGCTAGAATATAGCCACCATGGCTAGTCTTCTCCTCTGTGAATTTGCCCAATTCTCTTTTAAGGCCATCCAAGTGGGTGGCCATATCTGCTTCCTGTGGTAATGAGTTCTATGGTTTAACTCTGTGCTGCATGAAAAAGTCTTTCCTTCGATATGTCCCAAATCTTCCAACATGCACTTTCACTGATGTCTCCAAATCAGGGTGGATTTGATTTAAATCACTAGTCAGAAAGACTTTATTTAAATCATTTTTTACAGAAAGGATCAATCTTGCTGGCATCCTCTTACTATTTACAGCTAGAGGAAGGTTTCATTTTTGGAATAATAAATGTTCAGAGTAGTTTTTACACCTATATCAAAAATTACTGATTTGGTTATACTATCAGAAATACATAGACAGATAATTATGAAATTATTATTTATATTTGTACAACTTTTCTGCTGTACTTTATTGGAAGGATAAAAACAATCATTTCCTTAATAACAATTTAAACAATTTACTTAACTAAAACAATGACATATGCATATGTATCCATGTTTGTTAACCGACATGGTTAAACAATTCTATTTTTTTAAAAGAACTTAGACTGAGTTTTAGCACACATAAAAAACTTTAAACAAATCCTTATTTCCTGATGAAGAGCCTTTGGAGTATAACATAACTTAAACAGAAAACTATCTTTAGAAAGATTTTTCCTCCGAAAGCATTTTATTTTAAAAATTCCGATTTAAATTTAAAAAAACCTGATTATTTTTTTTAAATCATTGATTTTTATCCACCCTGCTCCAAATTCTAGGATTCTGAGTCAGGAAGAGAAGGTTTACACTATCCTCTCTCCCCGCATAGTTTTATAAAGCAATTATAGGGCAATTTGGTTTTTAATGTGTTTTAATGTTTAATTGTCAGGCTTTATTGAGCTTGTCAGTGTGTGAATCTTCTTCCTTCCTGAGGTAACCAGAGCACCTGCGTATTATAAGATAGGTACTTGTTCGTTTGGGCTTGGGGGGAGCAGGAGAAAAGAACTTGACAGTTGTGAGTTTTCATTGCAGTGACGATCCATTGCATGGCAACAGAGCTGCAAATTAAATAGCCACCACCTTTCATCTTTTTACCCTTTGCTTTGTGTCAATACAATTGATTTCCCCATCTGATCTTTCACTATACAGGCTGTGTGGTCTGAGGGAGAGGGGGAGAGAGATGTGCAAAGCAGAAGTCAGCAAATGACCGTTTCTGAGCATCTCCTAATGGAACAGGAAAATTATTCAAGACTCAAGAGGGTCAATGGGATTTCAGAGGGATAAGCACATTGTACCAGCTTAAACGAAGCGGGGGGGGGGGGGCTTAGTCTATTTCTACTCTGACATCTCCAGAGAGGATGAGAGTCTAAGAAATGTGAACTTCTTAATATGCAAAAGAAAAAGGAAGAAAAACCCAGCCTATCAAGGAAGACGAGTGGGGGGAGAAATACTGTTTCACTTTAAATTAATTCAGAAAGATTTGGGTCTTCTGTTTCTGGTATGTATGCAGGTATTGTAGGCCGAAGCCACCTCCGTATTGGTAGACCAGTGTTAACACAGAGATTCCATGAAAAACTGACAAATATCAGAAACAGAACCTGTGTTTTGCAGGTGGCACGAGAACGCGGGTGGCGCTGTGGTCTAAACCACTGAGCCTCTTGGGCTTGCCGATCAGAAGATCGGTGGTTTGAATTCCCGCCACGGAGTTGCTCTGTCCCAGCTCCTGCCAACCTAGCAGTTCGAAAGCAAGTAGGTAAATACCGTATTTTTCGCTCCATAAGACGCACCTGACCATAAGACACACCTAGTTTTTAGACGGGGAATGCAAGGGGGGAAAATTCTTTAGAGGGAGCGCTGAGCAGAGCCTGTATGCATCCCAGGCTCTGCTCAGTGCTCCCTTTCATGAGCTGTGTGGAGTGTGTGTGTGGTGCTTGTAGGCTTTTCCCCAAGGATGGAAAAGCCCCCAAGAGCCACACGCATGATCCACATGGCTCGAGTGCAGCTCTTGGGGGCTTTTGCGGGAAGTGGGGGAAGGGACAGAGAGGCTAAGCCAGAAGCTAGAACAGCAAGAGGGAGCGCTGCACAGCGCTCGCGCTCACTGTTCTGGCTTCTGGGATAGCCGCGCGAAGCCTCCTCAGGGCAGCGGGATGAAGGCTCCTCGTGCCCTGAAGAGGCTTTGCGTGGCTGAGCCAGAAGCTAGAACAGCAAGAGGGGGCGCTGCACAGTGATCCCTCTCGTTGTTCTGGCTTCTGGGATAGCTGCACAGCCTGCATTCGCCCCATAAGACGCACGCACATTTCCTCTTACTTTTTAGGAGGAAAAAAGTGCATCTTATAGAGCGGAAAATATGGTAGGTACCGCTGCGGTGGGAAGCTAAACGGCATTTCCATGCGCTGCTCTGGTATCGGTGTTCCGTTGCGCCAGAAGCGGCTTAGTCATGCTGGCCACATGACTCAGAAAAACTGTCTGTGGACAAACGCTGGCTCCATCGGCCTGTAAAGTGAGATGAACACCCCAACCCCAGAGTTATCTGCGACTGGACTTAACTGTCAGGGGTTCTTTAGACATCACCTTTAGACATCACCAGCTCACATTGGTAGTGAAAAGGTCATAATGGCCATGCTGGTGTAGAAAGATCTCCTCAACTTTAGAAGTGAAAGTTCATTCCTGCATCTTTGCAGAGTCTTCTCCAACCCGGGACCCT
Source organism: Podarcis raffonei (assembly GCF_027172205.1). Taxonomy (NCBI): domain Eukaryota; kingdom Metazoa; phylum Chordata; class Lepidosauria; order Squamata; family Lacertidae; genus Podarcis; species Podarcis raffonei. The sequence continues at coordinate 46,161,593 of NC_070615.1, read as the reverse complement.
CCAGGTGATGTTGCTGAACTCCATTTCCCATCAGCCTCAGGCAGCATGGCCAACACGGTTGAGGGATGCTGGGAGTCCCAAACCTCTGGAAGGCACTAGGGTTGCTGGAAGGCTGGTCTGTAGGATAGAGAACCTACCTGTATCCTGCTATAATGGTGTCAGAAGAGAGAGCCAGGTGGAGAGACCGCATGTTACATATGCGCTGGAGCAAAGAGAACTCTCATCCATGAAATTGGCAATTTTGTCAGCTTCACGAGGGAGGTAAAAGTTGGTTGTTCGACATCCTCTAATAGTGCCTCACTGCCCTGGATTGTACAATCCAGAGGGGGTGTTTATCCACCCAAGAGTGGAATTCCATGCTTGTTCGGATGTAGGCGAACAAAGACAATTTGAGTTACCAACAGCAAGGGAGAGGTGATTCCTGGCAATGGAACAACCAAATAGATGTGCTATGTTGAACCAGAAGCATTTTTACTTGGTATTATAGGTGAGGATATTGATAGGCAAGATGTTAAATTGTTTTTATATGCAACAACAGCAGCAAGAGTATTGTTGGCCCAGAAATGGAAGCAGGAAGAAATCCAGATGAAAGAAGAATGGCAGACAAAATTAATGGACTACACAGAATTAGATAAAATGACAGGAAGGATTCGAAACCTACGGGACCAGAGATTCACAGAAGATTGGAAGAAATATACAAACTATTTGAAGAGCAACTGTAATCAACAAATTACGCTAGTAGGACTACAGGAAGTTTTGTAAGGCGAAATATATGAAACATTGCAAAGTATAGAAAGAATAGAGATATTAGTTAGGAGATTTAAATGTAATAGGGAAGTAAGAAATGTATATTAAGTGATTAGATTGGAAAATTTTTAGATGTGATTGATGGAAGTCAAAAAAATGGTATAAGATATGAAAGTATGTTTAATTACTGTTGAAAATGATATGTTGAAAAGTTAATAAAAATTTATATTAAAAAAAAAGATGTTCTATGTTGAAGGATTCCCTTTTGCCTGCCCCCTGTTCCTAGACTCAGAAGCAGAGAAATACTTTTGTGGGTTCTCCTGTTCTTGTTTAACTGTGCCAACCCAGCCCCAGTTCTTAAAACACTGGCTTTCTTTCCAGAAAAAGTCAACACCAGGCCACTATTTAGCATTCCTTTTATGAAAGCAAGCTTGGAGGGAAATGCCCCCCAGGAAGGAAGTTGTGTCCATGCTGTGCCATACAACAACTCTGTCAGAGTGGGGGGCGGAAAGAAATTGGTCTCTAGGTGGGGGGTATTCTGTGTGTGTTGGGAATCAGTGTGTGTCCAGCACAGAACAAAGCCTACCAATTGGAGGACAAATGTGTGTATTAGGAGAAATTAGCTGATCAATTTTCATGAGGGTTTTTTTTAAAACAACAAATCAATAAATTGAAAACTGATGTGGAAATGTGAGGAACTGAATACCGGACAAATGAGAAACCAAAATTGACAGGCTCAACTTTCCCTATGGCGGCCACTTCAGTTCTTGACAGATTTTGAAAGGAACTTCACCTCACCTCCCAAAATATGGCCAAAAAAACCACAGCAGGTTTCAAGGGGTTGTGAAACAGCTGGAGAATAGTCCTTGACTCTTTGGTCCAGTCTTGTTGGGCTTAGGATGTTATAGCAATCACCCCACCTTCCTAAAAACTAAAAATCTTTCTGGAACATTCCGTAACTTTGAGAAATAATGGAAGGCACAACGGGATGGTTTTAGTGTCCCTGTGCTGTTAGGGAAGCTTGCTCTTCTTATTCCTCTCTTCCAGAGCCCTGTGAGACTTTCTACTCTTGGTAGCTTATCCTTTCTGTGCGATGTCCCTCCAAATCACAAAATGGCTTTTGGCTGCCAAGAAAGGGTGGATGCAAAAGAAGCAGGAATCAAAGCAATGAAGACAATGTTTCAGAGAGCTTGTGTGCAGCCTCTTCGAAGAATGAAAATGGGGGGCGGGGAGAGGAGGTGGAAGAGGCAAGGAAATTGTCAGGCTGATAGAAGCAAGACTATTTATGGGACTGTGGTGCTTGAGTTGCGCACCTCTGAGCGGCTACAACATGCACATCCTTTCATCCATGCGCCGGGAGGAATTCCATCCTGTGCCTTACAGATCTCGGTGTGTTTTGATAAGAGACAGTTAAATGAACACCAGTGTAAACAGAAGTCACATTTTGTATGGATAAATGCTGTAAACGGTACATTAAATATACATTTCAACTCCACACACACACACACCCCCCATGCAAAAAACCCCTGCTTGCCACATCGGACTTAATGATCGCAAATGTATATGGTGGCCCATCTCTGTTACTTGCCCCAATGTGGCTGTTTCTGCCCAGCCAAATGTAATTTATGATCACGGCAGTGGTAAACGTTTACAGGATTAAACGGCAGAGGAAATGGCTCCCAAAGGTTGGAAAGAATCCTTATTTTCAGCCATGTTAAGATCTGGTTTCTATCAAACCAGAACCAGACTAGGAAATCAGCTATTCAGATAGGCCTTGGATTGAGTCCACAAGTCACTCCCCATGACGCTAAACGCTTGTGGGAATTATAGTCAACACTGAAGCACGCCTGCCTTTGAAAACATTCCCAAATGTTTGATAAATACCCGGCAAATGTTTGAGATCTGCATTTGAATTTATGGTGATATCCATCAAAACCTGGTCATTTTCGATAGTTGAGGTGCAATAGTATTTGACAGATGACACGCAATGGCATCTAAGATGACATGCAATGGCTTTTAGAATTTGGCAGAACTGAGCCGACAGCTTGTACGATTCAATTTTTGACTTCTGCTAAAATCAGAGCCAATAAGAAGAGGGCAGCAAGTCGAAAGCATTCCAAGTCAGAGCCAACGTTTACTGTGCATTGGGATTTTGAAGCTGCAGGAACTGAGTACAGTATGTTTAGTCTGGAGAAGAGAAGACAGAGGCTGCGGCGGTGGTGTTTGGATGCGATTGCATTCATTAAATACCTGCAGGGCTGTCACACAGTAGAGGACAAAGACATTTCCTCTCTTCCCAGAAAGCAGAATTTAACACTAATGAGCTTAAGTTACAAAAGGAGATATTTTGGCTGAACAGTAGGGAAAACCTCTTGATGGCATGAGCAGTTTCACTCTGGAACCAATGACATCAAGGGATGGTGGGCTCTCCTTTGCTGGTGGCTGTCTGTCAAAGGACACTCTATCTTCCCCCTGGGCAGGCAAGAAGCATAAACAAGGACACACTCCAGCCAGGCAAAAACACTAAAGGAGGGTACAGAGCAGGCTGGTGAGGGTAATGATAAAGGTAAAGGTAAAGGTAAAGGACCCCTGAGAGTTAAGCCCAGCTGCAGACGACTCTGGGGTTGCGGCGCTCATCTTGCTTTACAGGCTGAGGGAGCCGGCATTTGTCTGCAGACAGTTTTTCTGGGTCATGACTAAGCAGCTTCTGGCGCAATGGAACACCAAAACCAGAGCAGCACATGGAAACGCCGTTTACCTTCCCGCCGCAGTGGTACCTATATATCTACTTGCACTAATGTGCTTTCAAACTGCTAGGTTGACAGGAGCTGTGACCGGGCAACGAGAGCTCACCCCATCATGGGGATTCAAACCACTGACCTTCTGAGTGGCAAGCCCAAGAGGCTTGGTGGTTTAGACCACAGCGCCACCCGCATCCCAAGGGGAATGGTGTGGGGATAAATAATGTGGCTGGCAGGGATGTAGCCTGGGGAGAGTATCAGGGGCCAGAGACAGAGGTCTTAAGAGTTGCCCCATTCCTTCTTCGACCCCTTTCCCAGCTTGCCATTTAGCAGTACTCTTCCCCAATGAGTCTTTCTTTCTTCTTCTGAAGCTGGGAAGTAATTTTTTTAAGAGCAGGTTGCCAAAACGTTGCCCTCCAAATGCTTTTGGACTGCAACTCCCATCAGCCCCTGTTTTAAGATATTGGGAGCTCTTATTTCAGCACCCTCTTATTCACAAGAAGGAAATGTGATCCAGCAGGCTGGATTTCATTTTAAAAAACAAAACAGCAGCCGTGCAAAAGTTTCTGAAGAAACAGAGGCTTCTAACACACAGTGGCACACAGGACATTAACACCAGGCAGGGACAGCTGGAACAAGGGGCACTTTGAAAACAAACCACATGCGTTGGATTGAGGAAAACAAGTGTAGGATTTAACACACAAACAAGCATCAACAGATCCCAGAAGACCACCAATCTCTTTACTTTTTAACAGAGCTTAAAAGTAAAAAAGGCTCTGGCTCTCTACTTAACTTCATGAGTTTGGGTTGATCAAACCTGCACACATCAATACAGTCATACCTCATGTTACATTTGCTTCATGATACGTTTTTTCAGGTTGCGTCCTGTGGTGACCCAGAAGTACTGGAAAGGTTTACTTCCGGGTTTTGCCGCTCACACATGCGCAGAAGCGCTAAATTGCACTTTGCGCATGCGCACAAGCGGCAAAGTGCACTGCGTACCTGTGCAGATATGGCGCTTCAGGTTGTGGGCTTTTCATGTTGCGAACGGGCCTCCGGAACGGATCCCGTTTGCAACCAGAGGTACCACTGTATACGATAACAACTTGGGCTGTATAACCATTGAAAGGCTGAATAGCAAGTGGGTGGGTGGGTTCTGCATGATTTTACTCCTGCCCAAGTCAAACCACAATGTCAACACCACCACCACCAGTAGAATAGGGACTCCCACAAAGCCTGGCGTGGCTCTATTTTCAGGGGTGGCCTGTCCTGTTTTGCCCCCTGAGGCAAAATGGGAATTGCTGTCTCCTGCCCACCCCCTGCTGCCCATCCCACTGCCGTGCCCCACACCCCACCATTTCTGCAGCCAGAATGCCCTGGTTCTAAGTGAACTTGGTGGGAGCTCAGACTCCCCAAGTATCCCTGTTTTCCAGGGACAGTCCTGTATTTACAGAAGCCACCCCAGTTTCTGATTTGATCCCCAAATTTCCCACTTTCCCTCAGCATGTCCCACTTTTCACTGGAGAAATGTTGGAGGGTATGGAGTTATGTGACCCCCGAGCTAAGGAGAGAAGTAACTATATGACCTTTAGAAGACACCAGAAGGCAGCCCTGTACAGAGCTACCTTGGTTCTCAAACTTAAACTGTTCCAGAAGTCCGTTCCAAAACCAAAGCGCTCCAAAACCAAGGCACACTTTCCCATAGAAAGTAAGGCAAAATGGATTAATTCGTTCCAGACTTTAAAAAACAACCTCGAAAACAGCAATTTAACATGAATTTTACTATCTAACGAGACCATTGATCCATAAAATGAAATCAATAAACAATGTACTGCAGTCACACAATCAATCAATCAATCAATCAATCAGACAGTTGCATATGATGGTGATCACTGGGCTGCTGTCAGGGCAAACTGTACTTGAATTGCTGGTTCTAAATGTGTTTTGATGTATTTTGAGGGCTGTTTTAAGCTTGCTTTTAATTTGTTTTTTTTATGTTTTTAAATGTTGTAAGCCAGCTTGAATCCCTAATTCGGGAGAAAGGCAGGATATAAATGTGTTCAATAAACTAACAAACCAACAAACCTTACTCTCTGGCATTTTGAGATACAGCACACATTCCAAACTTGCCGATCATAAACTTGTGGTCCGCTTTCCTTCTTGGCAAATTCAACCTCAGAAGGATTAGACCCAATAGCATTCCAGGTTTCGCAGGGGAATGACAGAGCTGGCTTAAAGGGACTTTCAAATCCAACTTCTGTTCACTTCTCAACGATAAGAAAAAAGAGAAAATGCGTAGCATCCTTTTATGATCATGGATTTGCATTTAACAGAGGCTGTCCCGATGCGAAAAGACTGGATGCTATGGGCTTTCTGAGTGCGCACCATTTCACAATCTGTCATCTGGAGATGAGCAAAATTAGATCTGGAATGGGTGTGCTTAATCTGTTGCCAAAAGCCAGGCTGACTGTTTCAAGAGCAATAAAACAGATTGTATTAAATGGGAGAAAATTGACATCTGCAACTACAGCTTGTCAAATTGCTGTGTGCGGAAATCAAATCCCCCTAAAACAGTGAACGGGATATTATTGCAACAGAGAATATACTGTTCCAGTGATTGCAAAATGCTAGGGTGTGAAGGCATAGGAACTCTCTGCAAGAAGTGATGAAGTCGCCTCAAGAAACTGAGTCCTGGTCTTGGATGCCTCGTCCTGCCCGAGGGATGGGGAAGATTTGCACCTTCAGATATTGGCCGACTCCAACTGCTATCAGTCCCAGCTAGCATGCCCAATGGCAAGCGAGGATGGGAATTGTGGCCCAGCAATAGCTGGGGGGCCATAGCTTCCCCATCTCTGGACTGGCTGATGACCCAAATAATAAAGGTAAAGGTACCCCTGCCCGTACGGGCCAGTCTTGACAGACTCTAGGGTTGTGCGCCCATCTCACTTAAGAGGCCGGGGGCCAGCGCTGTCCGGAGACACTTCCGGGTCACGTGGCCAGCGTGACAAGCTGCATCTGGCGAGCCAGAGCCGCACACGGAAACGCCGTTTACCTTCCCACTAGTAAGCGGTCCCTATTTATCTACTTGCACCCGGGGGTGCTTTCGAACTGCTAGGTTGGCAGGCGCTGGGACTGAACAACAGGAGCGCACCCCGCCGCGGGGATTCGAACCGCCGACCTTTCGATCGGCAAGCCCTAGGCGCTGAGGCTTTTACCCACAGCGCCACCCGCGTCCCTGCCCCAAATAATACTGTTCCCCAATTTATTGAAAGTTGGGCACACTTGCTTTCAGGATCTCCACTATACATTTAAAGCAGTATCATGCCACCTTAAACAGCCACAGTTTCCCCAAGAGAATTATGGGAACTGTTGTTTGTTAAGGGTGCTAGAGCTGTTGGGAGAGCTCTGTTTGTCTCACAGAACTGCAATTCCTAGAGTTTAATCCCTCTTCCCAGGGGACTCTGTGAGTTGTAACTCTCCAGGGAGAATGGGAGTTTCCAAATAACTCTTAGCACCCTGTGTGGATAATGTCATTACAAAGTTTAGCCACTAGGAGGCACTGGATTTAGCCATAGCTTGGTGAGTGAGGAGCTTCTTGTTACTGTTCTGTTCTTTCTTTGGGAGACAATAAAGTTCTTTCCTAACTTCTCAGCTGGTGTGTCGTCTAAGCCTTCTGTGACATCATGCCTGCCATTTCCCCCTGAAAGCCACCCACATAAGTGTGTCATGCGTCTACAGAGATGGGGGAGGGTTTAAGCATTCTCTCTCCCTTGGCTGCTTTCCACTTACAATCACAGTTGATCTACTACCCCAATCATTGTTTTGCAGTTATTTATCTGAAATCTGGGTCCGTACCAGGGATGCAATGTAGATGTCTGAAGATTTCAATTTCACTCAGTTTTCTAATTTTCTTCATCTAGTTCTGCACCTGTATGTGAATTTGTTTTAATGCCTGTGTGAAAATCTACACCACTGCACATTTCTCCTAATAGATCAATTCTTGCAAGCCATTTCCCCGAATACAATGCCTTTCTATACACTATTTTTACTAACAGAGGCATGTCTCTGCCCAGTTTCCGCTAATATACATGGTTTTGCACTCATCTTTTGGCTGGAGAACGGTATCAAAAACATTTCAATAGACTGTTGTGTTTCAGATCATACTAAGATGGGCAGGTCATGTAGACTTACCATACAATGCAAACTCCTCCCCCTTCCCCAATTTTCCTGAACCTCCAAGCTTGCCTTGAGGTTCAATTTTTGCTTATTGAGAACAAAAATTGACAGAAAGTCAATTGCAGCCAATGAGTCTATTTACTCCAGGGCTGTGTTATTCGCATCTATCGATTCCCCCCTCCACAGGTCGCTCCTCTTTATAGAAGGCTTTGATTTAAATGGAAAGGAGTTTGGCCTTCAGCAATAATCCTCTCAGGCTCATGAGGATCATTAAAGCAAAACTGCCTCGTGCAGACAGACAGTTGCTTCTGCTTACCTTTTTAGGTTTAAATATTCCATTCATAGGGTACGCGGGAAACCCGTTCTCTAAGTTATGCTTATCAGCCACAGCGCATGTTGGCCGGCCATCGCATCGCTGGTTCCATCCAGGACTGCTATTAATCCACTTACAAGGCACCAGAGACAAATAAACTCCAAGAGCTTAGAGCTGGAAAAAGAACTCTGGTGAACTTTACCAAGAGCAAATATCTTAAACCTAGAACAGGATTCGTGTGGCTGTTCTGATAATGTTGGAAGTTTGATAGCCGGTGAGGGAACAAATGGAATGGCTGTTGTGGTGGTGGGGAAGATGACAACCAGCAAAATATTCCATCCCTTCATAACCACCCCACCCAACTTCCCCAATATTATACATGTTACAGGAACATCAAGTACTAGGGTTAGAATCATAGAATCATAGAATCATAGAGTTGGAAGAGACCACAAGGGCCATCGAGTCCAACCCCCTGCCAAGCAGGAAACACCATCAGAGCACTCCTGACATATGGTTGTCAAGCCTCTGCTTAAAGACCTCCAAAGAAGGAGACTCCACCACACTCCTTGGCAGCAAATTCCACTGTCGAACAGCTCTTACTGTCAGGAAGTTCTTCCTAATGTTTAGGTGGAATCTTCTTTCTTGTAGCTTGGATCCATTGCTCCGTGTCCGCTTCTCTGGAGCAGCAGAAAACAACCTTTCTCCCTCCTCTATGTGACATCCTTTTATATATTTGAACATGGCTATCATATCACCCCTTAACCTCCTCTTCTCCAGGCTAAACATGCCCAGCTCCCTTAGCCGTTCCTCATAAGGCATCGTTTCCAGGCCTTTGACCATTTTGGTTGCCCTCCTCTGGACACGTTCCAGTTTGTCAATGTCCTTCTTGAACTGTGGTGCCCAGAACTGGACACAGTACTCCAGGTGAGGTCTGACCAGAGCAGAATACAGTGGCACTATTACTTCCCTTGATCTAGATGCTATACTCCTATTGATGCAGCCCAGAATTGCATTGGCTTTTTTAGCTGCCGCGTCACACTGTTGGCTCATGTCAAGTTTGTGGTCAACCAAGACTCCTAGATCCTTTTCACATGTAGTGCTCTCAAGCCAGGTGTCACCCATCTTGTATTTGTGCCTCTCATTTTTTTTGCCCAAGTGCAATACTTTACATTTCTCCCTGTTAAAATTCATCTTGTTTGTTTTGGCCCAGTTCTCTAATCTGTCAAGGTCGTTTTGAAGTGTGATCCTGTCCTCTGGGGTGTTAGCCACCCCTCCCAGTTTGGTGTCATCTGCAAATTTGATCAGGATGCCCTTGAGTCCATCATCCAAGTCATTGATAAAGATGTTGAATAAGACCGGGCCCAAGACAGAACCCTGTGGCACCCCACTAGTCACTCTTCTCCAGGATGAAGAGGAACCATTGATGAGCACCCTTTGGGTTCGGTCAGTCAGTCAGTTACAAATCCACTGAGTGGTAGCATAGTCAAGACCGCATTTTACCAGCTTCTTTACAAGAATATCATGGGGCACCTTGTCAAATGCCTTGCTGAAATCAAGGTTGCATTCACACATTACAGTTTATTCTGTTTTCATGACGTTTCCTCAATTGTTGTCTTCCACATTCTATCTGAGTTTTCACACAATGGAAAAACCACTTCTGAAACTGTAGTGGAATATACCACACACTCCAGCTTTCCCCCAATGTCCTATTCCATAACAATAATAATTTTATTATTTATACCCAGCCCATCTGACTGGGTTGGCCCAGGCACTCTAGGCGGTTTCCAACATAAATAAAAGCATAATAAAACACCAAAACATTTAAAAACTTCCCTATATAGGGCTGCCTTCAGATGTCTTCTAAAAATTATATAGTTACTTATTACTTTGGCTAGAGGGTTGCATGACTCCATACCCTCCAACAGTTCTCTGCTGAAAATAGGGACGTCTCAGGGGAAAGTGGGACATTTCAAGATCAAAGCAGAAACAAGGACAGTTTCTGTAAATCCGGGACTGTCCCTAGAAAATAGAGACATTTGGAGGGTCTGATATCATGCAGGTTTAAGCAATCATTTCCATGTAACTTGAGGACATATTTTTTTTTCCTCAGAAGCAATTAACATGGAAATGAACATGAGCGGTATCATAGTGCTTTAAACATATGCTGTGATTTATTTTTTATATACAACGGCTGCAGCTCGGACTTTGGTGGCAAAGGGGTGGAAGGAAGAAGAAGTCCCAACAATAATGGATTGCCATAACAAGCTACAAGAATTTGATAAAATGGCGCAGTTGACAAATAGCCTGAGAGGCAATTCAAAACAAAAATTTATGGGAAAGTGGGATAGATATAAGATATGGCACTGTGGGTAAAAGCCTCAGCGCCTAGGGCTTGCCGATCGAAAGGTCGGCGGTTCAAATCCCCGCAGCGGGGTGCGCTCCCGTTGCTCGGTCCCAGCGCCTGCCAACCTAGCAGTTCGAAAGCACCCCCAGGTGCAAGTAGATAAATAGGGACCGCTTACTGGCGGGAAGGTAAACGGCGTTTCCGTGTGCTGCGCTGGCTCGCCAGATGCAGCTTTGTCACGCTGGCCACGTGACCCGGAAGTGTCTCCGGACAGCGCTGGCCCCTGGCCTCTTAAGTGAGATGGGCGCACAACCCCAGAGTCTGTCAAGACTGGCCCGTACGGGCAGGGGTACCTTTACCTTTACCTATATGTTCAAAAATACAGTAAAGGTTTGATATCTATGCTAGCATTCGATTGATGTTGGAGAGAGACTGAGTTGAGAAATAAGACCAAGGGTACATATTGATATAGGAATGTATTAGATAAAATGTAAAGGAATATACAATAATAAGAGTACATTCATTTGAAAAAAAGGAATATACAACGGGATAGACAGGAAGTCCAAAGTGTTGGTATAGATATGATTTTGGAATAGTTTTTTGCCCTTGTTTCCCCCCCTTTTTTTCTTTTAGTATATAAACTTTGTATACATGTTGAAAATTATAGTATAATAAGCCTTGTGATGTAATATGATAATGTTTACCAATGTAACATAAGAACTTTAATAAATAAATAAAATTTAAAAACAAACAAAAAACCCCCATATGGTGTGATTTAGGCCTACACCTCCCATCAGCCTCAACTGGCATGACCAAAGGTCAGCCATTTTGCTTCCTCAAGGACAAGATGGCACCATCCCATTTCACATACTATGGTCAAATGGGCTGATGGTTGCATCTGACTGTTAAACTGGAACTAGGACAGCACCCTTCGCCACACCTGAGGGCAGCAAGCTTAGTTTAGGGGGTGCTGTGCCAGTCATTATTCTTGTCCCCTTGAGCAGCCAATGCAAACGATTTAAATATTTCTTTGGCTTCCAGGCCCGTGACCCTATTTAGGGAGCGTATCTGGAATCCTCCTCCTTCTGGATTCAGTTTTGTGGCAATTCCACGATGAGAGAATTGCTGCTTCTCATCTGCCCACCCAGGGGGGACTCCTAAGATCAAAAGCCTCTGGTGAGGAGAATTTTGCCATTTTAGGCCTTGTTCCTTGAACTGCGCGAGAGTCTTTCTTCCTCACTGGATCCTCTACCGAGTGGTCCTAAAGTCTGACACCATGTTTAATGAAAGCCAGAGACTGCCAGAGATTAACCGTAACTCTTTTATTGCTTGAAAGTGACTATAGAACAGCCCTAACAAGAGTCACTAATGCAGACCTGACTTGGGCTTCAGGCCTCGTTCTGGTCTCCCTCACCATGCCATATAAAGGCACTGCCTGCCGATTCAGGATCACGTTTCGCCACACCATCGGGGGGCTCAGAAGGAACAGTCGGGGGACTTGATTCCTGCAGCTACCCAACCCAGAACCTGCCACCCAATGCCGTTGCTTCCCTATGCCTAATGGTAGGGCCAGTTCTGTCAACAGTAAAGGAACGGCGTGACTTGAAGTCCACACCATCTGTATAACTCAGGACTTGAGGAGACCTGGACCACATTCACATCTTGCATTTAAAGTGTTGTGATACCACTTTAATCAGTCATGGCTCCATGCTTGAGTTATAAGAATTTCAAGGTCTCAAATATAGAATATTCATAAATGCACACCTATCTAAATATATGAACCATGTGTCTGAAATAGTACGAGAGCAATCCTGAAGCCATTTTGACTCTCCCAGTGACTTCAAATATACCTCTGCAGTAAGGGAGGCAAATGGGGAAAGCCTTCCCATTGTCTTTTTGCTTGCAAATCCTGTCTTAAGGGCATATTTGTCCATGAATAGGGCGAACCTGTGACCTGGATTCAGGAACTAAAGTATTAACCATCACAAAAGAATGGTCAGGCTGCCCAGGTAATGCAATCAGTGACCATTATCAGGTATCCTGGCAGACAGGATTTCTGCTGTAGACCGCCTCCTTCTGTGATGTATGTATGATGTTTTAGCCGGGTGGTCTTGGGCTACAGGGTAGGCAATTTCAAAAGTCTATATAAGGGCTTGTGCACCATTATTCAGGGTTCTCCTCCCTCCTGCGTGTGATAGGTTGTGACCCTGTTACAACAGTTCCTTTAATAAAGATCAGGCTTATTAGCCTCTTTGCTTCTCAATATACTCTGGTTGGCCTCTGTTATTTTCTCCTACCGATAAGGAACCCACTTAAGGATCTATACGAGCTCTGGAATACCCCATAAGGGAAAGGGAGCAGTTTTTCTTATAACACTGGGAACCCTCGTTTGTTAAGGGTGCTGAGGACTGTTAGGAAAGCCCTGTCCCTTTCCCAGAACTGCAATTCTCACCTGTGAAGCAGGAGTGGCAGTTAAACTACTCTGGGAACTGTGGAAGGGTATTGGAGTTCTCCTAGCAACTTTTGGCACCCTTAACAAACTACAGCTCCCAGAATTCTGTGGGGAATGCCAGGACTGCTTAAAGTGTTATCATAGTGCTTTAAATGTATGGTGTGGATGTGTCTCTGCGATCAGATCCCAGTTCAGCTATGAAGCTCGCTAGGTGGCCTTAACCCAATCTCAGCCAACCTTTCTCGTGGGTTTGCTGTCAAGAAAGAGAGAGAGAAGGTACCAGCTATAAATGCTCCTCTGACCTGCAAATCTTTTCTTCTATTTTTTTAATAACACACTTGAAGGAAAAACCCATCATAACCTTAAACAACAACCCACCGAAACAGAGTTTCTGAGTATTACAGCAAACACACAACAAATCCCACCCACAGGTCTCTATAAATAACCCTTGTGTAGGAGAACCTGCTTTGGCTGCAATAAGCTCACTTCACATCAACTCTGGGAAGCACCAACAGCCAGGTCCTAAAGCAAAGGAGGAACCTTTAGTCCTCTGTATTGCTGAACTTCAAATCCTATCATTCCTGGACATCGGTTGTGCCTGCTGGGGCTCATGGGAATTTAGCAACACCTGAAGGCCCCACACTTGTCCTTAGAGGTTGCTTGGTCAAACGGAGGGAGATCTCTAAGACATCCTAAAGTTGTTTGGGCAGTGAAGAGCTCTAAGATTGGAAACCAGTAACCACAATCATGTTGCCATCACATCTGGGAGGTCCCACTGGTGTCCAGGGGTGACCATCACACCACACCTGTCCAAGAGGGTGGTTTGGTGTGCTCTTCCCAGGAGGGATCTCCACTACCTGATTCCAAGTAGCTGTTATGCAAGAGTGGGGGACCATAGGCCAAATATAGCCCTCCAGGTTTCTCTGTGTGATGGCCTGGGATTCGGAGTCGGATGCTGAACCTGAGGAATCCCAGCCTGCACAGGATTCCCCGCCTCCAGAACCAGCTGAGCCGGGGCTGGGGCATGAGCCTGAAGGGTCCTTACCTGTGCTGGATCCTCAGGTGCAGGCACCAGCTGAGTCTGCTCTGGCTCCTGAAGTGATGGAGGACCCATTGCCTACAGGTACTCCACTCTCAGCCCCGTCAGAGGAAGCTGAGGTTGCCTCTGGGTCCAGTAATCCTCCAGCCTCTCCTGAGCTGCAGAGGCTCAGGGCAGAGAGGCGGAGGGAACTAAGTTCCCACAGGAGGCGTGCTCACCTCCAGGCCAGGAGAGGCGAGTCACCTGAGGATTGTGGCCACACTACGCCTCGGGGCAGATAAAAGCCAGCCAGCCCCAGTCCCAAGTTGAAGAAGCAACATTGTTGGTTGCGAGTACCTGCCTGAAACCTGCCCCAGCTTTTTTGGACTGCCTCCATATTGCTCCTTCAACATCTGACTGGACTAGGACCTCGTCTCTCAATCTATCCCCGGGACCAGCACAGTCTGGTCAGTAGGAATTTCTCCAGGTCACTCCTCCATGAATGCTTCTGCCTGGCTGGAATTTGTCGCTGAGCTTTGATAATGTGCTTGTCTGGGAGGAGGACAGAGAGCGGTGGGTTAGCGTCTGTAGAAAATAACCAACTCTACAAAAGTGAAATTTACATTTGCTGCTCTGCCCACTTTTGCCTTTGGCCCCTCCCACCACTATGTCATGGACTGGTTCGATGTGGAGGAATCCCCCCCCCAGCAGGGGGATTCCCAAGAGAAGAAGGCTCAGAGCCCAGGGAGTGGTGTTGGGACAATGATGAATGGTCAGAGGGAGAAGACTGGGAGAAGCCGGTGTCAGAAGCTGAAGAGGTGACAGGGCTTAATGACGAGTCACAGGTGTCTCCCCATCCTGCTGTGACCATCTCACCTCCCCATGGGTCTCCCAGAACCAGAAGAGACATGAAAAGGGCAGAGGAGAGGTTGGCTTCACTCGGGCACAGTATTCAATTGCTTCAGGAAAGCCCTAGAGAGGAAGGAACTTAGATGGCTGTGGGGAGACGGGAACTTTCAGTCTTGGCAACTGAACCATGGGGCAAGACCTACTGGGGATGAACTGCTGTGTTCATTAGGCTTGACGCTACGCCAAGTCTGTGCAGATGGCGTTCTTGCTAATAAAGAGTTAACTCCAACTTGGAGGATGTGATTTACTACCACCTCACTTCTGTCACACTAGCACGTGGCCCCTGGAACATGGCACAGAAGGTAATGTGGCCCCTGGGCTGAAAAAGGTCCCCTACTCCCCTTGTTATGGTGCAAAATTAGGAGCTGTAATGGAATGGTTTGTCTCGCAATAACTTGGCTGCCATGGACACAGCTGAACCAATGTGACTTTTTGTACACAACAGAAGCCTTTTATCATCTAACTTGTTTGTAGGTAATATGTGGCAACTGCCACCAGCTTTTCAATTCTTTATATAAACCACGCCCCCCCATAGGGGAGATGTGACGTGCGTTTCATTTTACAATGAAAAAGTTCACTGCGATGGCAGTTCCATCCCAGGCAACATCGTTCTAAAAAGAAAAATTCACAATAAGAACAGAAGTTACACTTAATTCGCAACTTGGGATTCAGAAAATGAATTAAATATGGCTGGAGGTATCAGCTGCTGGGAACAGGCAATTGCTTCCTCAGGGCTTCTGTTTGGACACGGTGCAGAAAACATGCGATTTTGTGAGTAGGAACGGAATGATGTGTCAGCTTCAGTTCTCCGTGTTTCTCATTTTCCAGACTTTAAATCTGGTTCACTACATTGCATCCCCCTCCTCCCCAGCCCCCGCACACACACAAAAAAAATCCTCATGAAAATTCATCAGTGGTTTAGTGAGAATTTCTCCTAATCAACACAATTTCATATGCGGTTTTGACTTGCGCATTTCCCCTAGCCATTTCCCCTAATACAATGCATCTCTGTATGTCATTGTCACTAACACCTTCATTTTTATGCACACCTCCCCCTAACATATGCATCTTTGGGGGGGGGCAGTGTTGTATATTGGTTGGCATTGCAAAATACCGTGCGGAGCGGATTCCAAAGGATTAGCTGCGTTTTGGTTTGCAGGTTGTTTTCAGAAAGTGAGAATTTGATCAGTTCGGCTTTAAATGCATACTGAACCACATTTATCCCTCAATCCCCAGTGTTGTGTGTGTGTGTGTGTGTGTGTGTGTGTGTATAAATAAATAAATAAATAAATATTTCAAATAGCAGCCACAGGCAAGGGGAGGCTGGCCAGGAATCCTACTTCACAGATGACAGTCTTCTATCAGAAAGGTTGCCCTCTCTGTCTCTAGGCAAAAGCAGCCCAAAGAAAGGAAGGCATCATCAGCGGCCTTGAAGTTGCCCATCAGGAGTTAGCCAATGTATTGCAGCCAGAGTGAGCGGCCAGCTCACCTGGTCACAGCCTTCTGCATGAAATCAAGATGTAATGTACCGTACTTTTCTGTGTTCTTTTCTCTAAAAATGATGCTAAAAAGTGGGTGTTGCCTTATATAGGGTGGAGGTTTGATGGGTCGCTGCTGCAGCTGTCAGTGGCTATTGGGCATGTTATTGGCAGATTTTGTGATGTGTGCTGGTGAGCGATTTTCGGCAACCCCCCCCTAAAAAAAGCTCACCAACTCTGGGCAACAGGGGCGGAGCAAGGTGGGTGTGGACCGCCCCAGGTGTCATCACCAAGGGGGGTGACATTCTGTGCATCGGCCGCCTGTGACTCCTACCTACCATGAGCCATTGAGCGAAGGGGGGGAGCTGCACCGTTTTGCCGTTTTGTCAGCCCCGCACTCCCTGGCTGCTGGAGAGGACGGGAAGGAGGCAGGCGAGCAAACAAACAAACAAACAAACAAGCGAAGGGTGGAGGGAAGGATATAAGCAGGAGCTCCCTAAACTCAGGAGCCAAACCTTGTAACCCCAAGAAAAGCTCAGCAACTTTGGCAACCCTCCTCCCGAAAAAGCTCAAGAACTTTGGTCAATTCTTCCCTAAGAAAAATATGAACAGCTCCTGGCAATGACAATGGGTAGATCACAGCCGGTCTTTTTATACTGTGAGTAGATCGCAGTCACTTAGGAGTCCAACTAGATTTCAGTTTTCCACACCGGGTACCACCTGACCTTGCTATGCCACTGCTGGGCAACCCTCTGCGAAAAAGCTCTACAACTCTGTGCCATCTCCCCCCATTTTCTTAAATTTGAGTCCCCCAAAATAGGGGGAGTCGTATACATGGGGGTGTCTTATAGACGAAAAAGTACAGTATTTCCATTTAAATTATAGTGTGGTGTAGTGGTTAAGAGCGGTAGACTCGTAATCTGGGGAACTGGGTTCGCTTCCCTGCTCCTCCACATGCAGCTGCTGGGTGACCTTGGGCTAGTCACACTTCTCTGAAGTCTCTCAGCCTTACTCACCTCACAGAGTGTTGGGACGCGGGTGGCGCTGTGGGTTAAACCACAGAGCATAGGACTTGCCGATCAGAAGTTCGGCGGTTCGAATCCCCGTGACGGGGTGAGCTCCCCTTCTTCGGTCCCTGCTCCTGCCAACCTAGCAGTTTGAAAGCACATCAAAGTGCAAGTAGATAAATAGGTACCACTCCAGCAGGAAGGTCAACAGTGTTTCCGTGTGCTGCTCTGGTTCGCCAGAAGCAGCTTAGTCATGCTGGCCACATGACCCAGAAGCTGTACGCCACCTCCCTCGGCCAATAAAGCGAGATGAGCGTCACAACCCCAGAGTCGGTCATGACTGGACCTAATGGTCAATTTTTTCCAAGTTGGCTCATGCAATTCTTATGCAAATTCAAGTCCTTTTGGGGAGGGGGATGCATAGCTGGGCACTGTGTCTTTGTGTGAGAGAGAGCTAATAAGGATCAGAAATGGATTCAGGAAGCAGGTCTTTCCTACCATGTCTCTCAGAGGGACCTTGCCTTTTACAGTAAAAAAAGAATTTTTTGTTTTGGTGCTGGATTTTAATTAGTGGGGTAGAGGAGGAAACAGTTAATCCCTTCCCCAAATGCTTTAATGATCACCCTTCTCCTACACTAAGACACAAAGCTGGTATTAAAAATTAAAAATGAAGCACACAGAACTAAATTACCCATTGGGTTTTATCCAACGTCGGTCTTACGCAGAGTAGACCCTTTGAAATCAATGGGTAAAGGAACGTAAAAGAAGGAGAAGATTTTTGTTTGTCTGATACTTTTATGATGCATTTTGAAAAGTAATTGATTGTAATGCACTATGAGGCAGCTTTAAGTAATGAAGGGGAATATTTTAGAAATATTTTATATTTTAATATTTTTTATTTTAGAAATATTTTAAATAAAATAAATGACTTACATAATGGGTATGTCTTACCTAAGGCCACTGATTTCAGTGAGCAAAACTTAGATACACCAATTGGGGGGGGGATTTATTCCATTTGCTTTAAAATGTGACCCTCCCCCATCTGCATTTTTCCAAAACACTCCATGAAACAAAAAGCAGCCAACCTTTAAAATTCAAAATTCTTTGAATTTTGTATTGCAATTTTCCAGTTGAGTCATGTGTGCAAAAATGCATAGGGATAAATCTATTCACAAAAACAGCATTCATGAAAATAACAAAAATGCATTTGATTAGTTGAAACAGCTTTGCAAAAATGTGCCCATACACATTCATACAAAAACGTGTGCCTTTTAAGAAATTTGCACTGAAAGGTTGATGAAATTTCACAGCTTTAAAAACAACAACATTACAATAACCCACAAACTGCTATGGAAATGTGGATAACTGAATTCAAGGGAAAAACTGAAATTTACCTATTTGTCAGCCCATAGAAAGCAATGTGTGGTATTATTATTATTATTATTATTATTATTATTATTATTATTAGGAGCTCTGCTAGTTCATCTCTGCAGCAGACATCTTCCATTGCCCTCATCCTGTGTCATTAAAGTTTCCCAAGTTTTAAAAATGGGGAATATTAGCTTTGCAAGTCTCTGTGGTTTCTCAGACATATCCAAGGAGTGCATGTCTCTCCCATGCGTGTTCGGAATGCTTGACCTTCGACCCTGGCAGTAAATTGATCAGCTGGGCACCTGTCCACCCCAGAGGAACATGCAGAAGCTTTTTTTAGAGGACTATAAATGTGGGGGCAACCCTTCCCTCGTCAACTGCCTTCGCTCAGCCCTGCAAGAACCCAGCCCAAGCCCCGGACATCTGTTTGGAAAACGCCCACCTGCTGCAGGTCACGGATATTCGCTGCCGCCTATAAATACTTAAGAGCCCGTCAGGCGGCTTTCAAAGCTAGCGTGGCTTCAGCTGGGAAGGCTTCCTTCGGGGAGGGGAATGTTTCCACTTGGAACTGATGAAACACAGCTCCAGGTTTTGCAGGAGGGAAAACAGGCAATGGCTGTTAGCTGCAACGGCTAGGTGCAGAACTGGATTTAGATGAAGAGAAGCCCTAAGCTATTCCATTTGTGAGGGCCCCCCCAATCCCCCCAGCCTCATGACTAGAAGAAAATGGAAGAGGGTCATAAACAAAATTGAGTGAAGTGAAGGGTGATGACGGGTGTTTGAAATTCTGCAATTTGCAATTCCGCTCCACTTCCCAGTGGGGAGGAGTTGCAGTGGACCACATGGCCACCCACTCCCCACCGGGAGTGGGGGACTCTGTCCCTCGTTGTCTGGGGGATCCCGGCCACATCGGAGCCCAGCCAGCCAACCCGCTGGCCATGGGGGGGGGGCATGGCCAGGGCCATTTAAATGGAGGAGCGAGCCAGAGGGTATTCCATTAAAGGAATCCGGGGGTGTTGATCTAGTCTGAAGCCCGGCTGGGGGCTAGGACCTTGACACGACCCCGACGGGAACACCAGGGGGAGCTTGAGTTGGTTCACATCGACATGGCTCCCCCTACCGGTGGCTTACCCTTACTGGGACTTCCTGCACAATGGGCAGGAATCAGGTATAGCCCGGTCCAATCAATGCCTAAGCCAATACTGCTCACATTCTGTAATTTCAATAAAGTTGTGGCCAAAATTTGCCCAATAACATAAACTTAATATCCGTGTCCTTGTGTGAGTTATTTCCAATGAGGGAGTGGCTGTGGGGTCTCGACACGCAATTCCTCCTCTAAAGGACATCAGAAAACTTCATCAAAATTTGTTTGTCTCAGTTTGTCACTTTCAACGTACAGAATGTTCAGTGCGGACAACCTCTCTTGGGACATCGTGGCCCTGAATTCATTTTTAATTCTTTTGAGTCTTGAAAAACTCCTCTCTCCCGAGCAGTTAGTGACCATAAAGCTAAGAGATAGCCGCAAGATTGCTTCCACATTAGGAAAGGCCATTTGAATTTTTCCTTGTATATAATTTGATAAAGGTCTGTATGAAACAGAAAGTGCTCTGCTGTAAGCCGATGGCTTTATCTCACATGAAAGTGCAAAGTTCAATAAGTTTCAGGTCAACATCTTCTGGGTGTGCTTCCATCAACAGTTCAACACCTTGCTGAATTTCTGAATTTATCAGAATAGCAAGAATCGAAAACAATTGTGCAACATCACTGTACGCAGTACAGTGGTACCTCGGGTTAAGTACTTAATTCCTTCTGGTGGTCCGTTCTTAACCTGAAACTGTTCTTAACCTGAAGCACCACTTTAGTTAATGGGGCCTCCTGCTGCCGCGGCCCCGCAGGAGCCCAATTTCTGTTCTTATCCTGAAGCAAAGTTCTTAACCTGAAGCACTATTTCTGGGTTAGCAAAGTGTGTAACTTGAAGCATATGTAACCTGAAGCGTATGTAACCCGAGGTACCACTGTACTTCTTTTTAAACTGGCTTCAAGTGCATCTAATATAGGAATAAAGGATTTTATCAGTGGCGTAGCGTGGGTTGTCAGCACCCGGGGCAAGGCAAGTAATTTGCGCCCCCTAACCCATGGATTTTAGCAGGGGGCAGAGAGCTGCGAGTGCGAGCGCGCGCCCCCCCAGATGTTGCGCCCGGTGCGGCCACCCCCCCCGCTACGCCACTGGATTTTATCTTAAACTTATCTTTTGAAGAAAGTGCATCTAATGCCCTAGGCTTCATAAATCTGGCACTGGCTAAGTGGAACCTCCATGGGCAGTCACAGTGCCCTTATGAATTAGGGCAGCCATGTTTTAAGAGAGGGCAGTCCTCTGCTTCAGGCACTTGGCGGAGAAGTATTTGCTGTGATTCAGGGGCTGTCCATTCCAGGAACAGTTTAAAAATAATGAACGCTGAGAAAGGACAGCCAACTGGAGCAATCACACAGCTCATCCAGTCACAATCTTCCCCATCGTGGGAAGATTATTTACCTCTTTATCACATTTATAACACACTTTTTCCTCCAAGGAGCTCAAGGTGGTATACATAGTTCTCTTCCTGTTTTAAGCTCACAACCACCCTGTGAGGTGAGCCCTAGTGGGGGCTGTTCCTCCACAGGGGTTGCCAAGCTGAGGGAGTGCAGAATAATAAAAAATAAATAAGGAATTATTGTAAAAATAAGAAATATCCAGGTGGGCGAGACTGCCTTTAATAACCACAAAATTATTAAGAAGACTTTGCACGCAGCTTGCAAGCTTCAGCCCAGCAGGAGCTGGCTGCAAATTATAGCACAGACACTCTGGGTGGGGACATTCTCCCAATTAACTTCCATCTCCAGGGCCTGCTCTATGGCATCACCAAGGTCCTTCCCCTTTAAACTTCAAACAGTCATATAGTTCCTCAAAGAATTGTATGGGAATTGTAGTTTGCTACGGGAGCTGAGAGATGTTAGAAGACCCTGATCTCCTTCACAGAGTCCTTTACAAGTCAAATCCCTCTTCCCAGGGAACTTTGGGAATTGTAGTTCTGTGATGGGAATAGGGATCTCCTAGCTGCCTACTCTCAGCATTCTTAGCAAACTACATCTCCCAAGATTCTTTGGGTGAAGCCATGCCTGTTTAATGTTCTATACTACTGCTTTAAATGTATGGTGCAGATTGCACCTTAAGTTAGGAATAAATCCTTCTGGAATATTTCACTGGGGAAACATTTTTACAAGCTCAGGCTGTTAGGTATTTAATGATGGTAAGATTTGGTTTAGTCTGCTTTAAATCTGGCCATTTTGCAACTTTCCTAGACAACCCCAGTTATGTCAAAATGGAAGGAAGAAAAAACACACAGAGACATAGAAAACCTGCAGCAAGATTCACAGATTTCTGAATATATAGGTGCAGATCCCACCCCCAACCCCCCGATTGTAAATATTTAAAGTTCATGATTTATGGAGGAAGTGAGAAGACAGAGTTCCTTCCTGCCAAATATATCACGAGCTAATTGCCAGCTAAATAAGAAATTTATTTTGTTTAAAAAAAATGAAGGGAGGAGGGAAAGAAAGAAGGGAGATGCCATTTGTAGTAAACCTTTCATCTGGAAATATACACTTGAGCAGATATTTTATTTATTTAAAACATTTTTTATCCCACTGTTCAGCCAAAAAAAAAAAAAAAAGAGGCCCCTAGAGCAGCTTACAAGTCACTAAACAGAAGAGGTCAGGCCCTGTTCTCTCAGACATGACACAAGACATTAGAAGGACACGATACAAAAGGAAAATGGATTGGGAGGGAGAAGGAAATATGTAAACTCAGTTTCAATGGTAAAACAGCAGGTGGGAAACAAGCGGGCGTTTATTACCCCCCCCCCCAGAAACATTGGTCCAGTAATATATGTAGGGCACCACATTACATTCCTATTGCAATTTAACACTTTACACCAGGCATCCCCAAACTTGGCCCTCCAGCTGTTTTGGGACTACAACTCCCATCATCCCTAGCTAACAGGACCAGTGGTCAGGGATGATGGGAATTGTAGTCCCAAAACAGCTGGAGGGCCGAGTTTGGGGATGCCTGCTTTACACATTCTTCTTATGTTTGTCCCTCTGTTGCCTCTTGCCAGGTTGAATTATATATTGTAAGTTTCTCAGGGCAGAGAACTTTCCTCTGGGGCATTTGTGCAGCAGTCTACACATTGAAGACACCAAAGGACTGAAATAACATTTCTTTTGGTATTGGGTTTGATGAATCTTTCCATTTAGGTTTCTTTCCGTTTCTCTTATTTCCCGTCTTGTTCAGGTCATCAGATTTCTGCATCTGTTTGCAATTTTTGAAAAATATGAAACAAGTCCTCATGAAAACCAACCAGAATTTTATTGCATTTCTCCCCAATAAGCACATGTTTGCAATCAATTTCCCCTATCATAATGCATTCCTGCATTGCAGCGGGGTTGGACTAGATGACCCTTAGGATCCCTTCCAGCCCTACACTTCTATGCTTCTATGATCTGCATGTCGTTTTCACTCACACATGCATGTCATGCACACATTTTTGGGTTGGACAACTGCATTGCAAAATTCAGGGAATTGCAAGTGTCACGGGATGGCTTTGTTCCGGTTCGCATATTGTTTCGAGAAGCGCGAATTGCGGTGGTTCACACAAAATTGCAAAAAGAACCAAATTCAGAACATCGTAATCAGGCCAATGGCCCAAATAGTCCAGCATCCTGTTCTCACAGCAGCCAACCGGATAGTTGTAGGAAATCTGCAATCAGGATTCGAACACAGGACCCCTCTCTCCTCCTGTGGTTCGCACCAACTGGCATTCTGAATCATAGCTGCCTCTGGCAAATGTCACCCTTTGCCCTATTTGGGAAAGTTGGCCTGGAGAACTCCCCCTCCCAAAACAAGTATTTCGGATGCATAGAGTTCAAATAGTCCATTTCCAACAGGGTCTTTGTAGATGTCCATTCCTGTCCCACAAAACTGCTGTCGGAGTTTCAGTGCAAAGAAGCCTTTCCCATCCCTCCCAACCTGGGAAGCACAGCAATATATCCTGATTGCGCTGACTGCTAACCGCATTGCAAATCTGACAGATCTTTTTTTCCTCTCAGAAATCCCCACGTCCCCCGACTCCCAAAGACAGGTGCTCTCCGAATCCTCCTGACTCTTGTTCCCTCGCCCCCTCCGCACCCACCCCTCTCCGTCTCGCCACCCGTCTTTCCATCTCGCCGCTTTTCAAAGTGCCACAGAAATGCTTTGGCGGCATTCCTTCCAAAGCCACTTGCCCTTTCGCCAGAGGCAATTTTGGAAAAGCACGCAGTCCCTTTTATTTATTTATTTTAATTCAGCCGATTGTGCAAAAATAAACAAATAAGTGTCTCTCCTTTTGCTGGGAAGCAGAATCTTCTGCTGATTTTTTTTAAAACAAAAAAACAAAAAACCACACACATTATTATTATTATTAGCCTCAGTAGATAACAGCGGAAACATGGAAAACAATTTCTCCAGCTGGCCAGCTAACCCAACTCAGATAGCAGTGGTGGTGATTATTTGTTATACAGTGATACCTCGGTTTTCGAACGCCTTAAATCCAGAAGTAAATGCTTCAGTTTTTGAACTCGCCTCAGAAGTCGAACATGAAACACGGCTTCCGTATTGAGTTTTCCGTATTGAGGCTTCCGTGCTGAGTTTTTTGTTTTCGAACATTTCGGAATTCGAGCAGCCTTCCGGAACGGATTACGTTCGAAAACCGAGGTACCACTGTACTTTAAAAGAACAGAGGCATGGTTTAAGCCTTCTTGGAAATTAGATTGGTCGCTCACCCTTTTAGTCCCCAGACTCTGTAAACTAAACACTTTTTATCTTTTGAGGGTTCCACTACTGGGCGATCTGTTGAGGTTTGCATGC
This sequence comes from Podarcis raffonei, assembly GCF_027172205.1. NCBI lineage: Eukaryota > Metazoa > Chordata > Lepidosauria > Squamata > Lacertidae > Podarcis > Podarcis raffonei. The sequence continues at coordinate 46,137,096 of NC_070615.1, read as the reverse complement.
TAACCGTGGGTCAGAGGAGTCAGAAGTTTGGGGGGGTTTCCCCTTACTCTTACACCCTTCTCTCTCCTCTCTCTCTCTCTCTCCACCCCCTTCTCCCCTTTTCTCTCAGTCTTTGCATCCCTGCCCATTGGCAGAGTAAGCCGATTAGGTGCCTGGGGTGGCATGTGTGCCCTGAGCCCAGGGGCGGGGCCAGCCGTCCGTGGGGGCGGGGCAAGCCCGGGCAGGATGCTCCGCGGGGCCTCCAAGGTGTCTGCCTGCCTCCTCCCACTCAGCAGCCCTACAGCTGGGGGGGGGGAGGCGGTGGTCGGACAGTTTGGGACAGCGTGGAGCCTGCGGGCCCCCTAGCCACCATGTCACTCCCAGGAGAGACATGTGGCTTGGGCGTGCTTCAGTCCCCGTGAAGAATGCCACCCGGCATTTTGTCACCCCCATCAGTGGTGACACCCAGGGGGACCCGCCCCCACCACACCCCCTTCCTCCGCCCAATCACATGCTCTCCCTTGCTTCTCTCCCACTCCTCTGTCCTCTGAACTCTCTCACCTCCTGCAGCTTCCAGAAACTGGGATCCAGAACCATCGCTGTTTCCAATCATCCGGCTAGCAGCCATGAGTAGACTTTGGGTAGCCACTGTGGCCTTCCGTACACAAACTTATATTATGTATTTATTATGCATTATGCATTATTCCATACACAAACTTATATTAGGCATTCCATACACAAACTATTATATTATATTATATTATATTATATTATATTATATTATATTATATTATATTGTAACCCATCGCACAGCCTCTTCATAAAGCTAGCAAGTTATGGAAGAAGAATATTACTGTTTATTAAATTTGTACACCGCCATTTATATGAAGATCACAGGGCGCATCACAACATAAAAATACAAAATGAGAGCAAAAAAAACACAGTAAGAACAAAACCATTAACTCCCCTCCCACAAACACATTTAAAAGGGGACTGACTGTTAATCAGACCAAAAAACATGTTTGCCTGGCACCTAAAGATACGTAATGAAGACTATTATTATTAGATAGGAGTGTTATTAAAGGGAGCCTGGAGCGGGTAGGGGACAGATTCTTCTTCTTATTATTATTATTCACCTCCCTTTACATTTATATACCCCTTCCTTCTTTTAAACATTGCTTTAAAATTAAAGGTTCATGTTGCCAATGGGGCATCTTGCCCTCTGAAAGTCGGCTGCAATTTGAATATCTACATATAAATCAGCATAGGCATATTTTATGCAAATATGCAGCACGGGCCCTTTTAAGGACTTGGCAATGCCCTTAAAAGAAGCAGAAAGACAACTAGCTGGCAGATATAGAGAGAACTCTGTTTCTAGTTTGTTGGAAGAGAGGATTGCAGCAGGTCAAGCACCTTTCCTTACCCCTTGCAGGAGAAGCTGCATTTATCAAAAACGGCTTGTTACAAATTAGAGGGGGCTCTGCTGTTCTCCTTTCTACCCGCTTCCACCCAAATGAGCATGGGTGCAACTATAGCAGCCAGGGATTCCAGGTCTGGAATTCCAGTTCCATGTTTTCTGGACCACCACACTCCACTTCAGGTTTTCTCGTCCGCCACACTGGGATGCAAAACCACACTTCAAGGAAGCAGGTGGGGCTGTCTTGTTATGGGGGGAAGGGGCAGAGAGTGGGGTTGCAGCTGTTCTGGAAGCCGCTGATCTGGAATCCAGGCCACGGGTGCGGGAACTGCGCCCTGGAATAATGCTTGCATCCCATTTTGGGATTTTAAAGCATGCTTTCCCCCAGGAAGGCTGTGCCTTAGAACCAAAACACATACCCTCAAACATTTTTCCCCCAATGAAAATACGGACATTCTGTTGTACAGTGGTACCTCTGGTTACGTACTTAATTCGTTCCAGAGGTCCGTTCTTAACCTGAAACTGTTCTTAACCTGAAGCACCACTTTAGCTAATGGGGCCTCCCGCTGCTGCCGCGTCACTACCACGCGATTTCTGTTCTCATCCTGAAGCAAAGTTCTTAACCTGAGGTACTATTTCTGGGTTAGCGGAGTCTGTAACCTGAAGCGTATGTAACCTGAGGTACCACTGTACATCAGGGAACTTCTCTCGCATTTGATCTCACCGCACAAATAGCCATCATGTACACATGCACATCAGTGTACCTTGAGCCAATTACAACCTCTCCGCCTCACCTGTTATTAATTGATTGATTGATTGAATTTATATAGCCATAGATCTCAAGGCAGTTCCTACCTCACAGGATTGTTGTAAAGAAAAGAAATGTGTGACAGAAGGGATCGCACTCAACACCTTCCAGAGATAAATGGAACAAAATACAATTTTTGTGGTAACCTGCCTTGAGTCTCTGCCAGAGAAAAAGGTGAAATACTAATACGTACTAAAACTAGAAACTGTGAGAATGGTTAGGAACATAGCAGAGAGTAAATCCTATTAAACTCAGTGGGACCTCTGAACAAAAATGCTTAGGACTGGTGTGTAAGGCTGCACAGTCTTTGCCCAGTGACCTGGGAGTAAGCACCATTGAATACAGTAGGACTTACTTCTGAGTAGAGAGTGTAGGGGTCAATTTGCAATAAAGGAATAAACGCCCCACACGTTTCCTAACAAATGTCTGGCTGCGGAATCATGGCGCTGAAAGAATCAAAAGTGGACTGGTGGTATTTTCCTTCAAAATCTTTAGAAAGTTTTTTGTAGGCCAGCATCAACATTTTCCTTCCTTTAGGGCAGGAATTTTATTTGCAGTAGAAACAGGACCCCGTTTTTATACCTACACACCCACCTCTGTTAATTGTTCTCAGACAGGTGGAAAGGAAGAGAAAAGGGAAAACCAGAAATCGGAAACTGGGAGGGCTTCTGTAATTCCAGGACTGTCCCTGGGAAATCAGGACACTTGGAGGGTATGAAGATGTGATCATCACTGTGGCACAAAGGGGCATGGTCCTTTATCCTTCCAAAATACGGGCTGTGAATGCCAATCTTTCCAGACTTCCCATACCTAATGTGAGGAAGGGGATGGAGAAATGCTCTTATGTTGGAAAGGTTGTAACATTTGGGACATTTGGGTTTAGAGAAAGGTGAGTCAGAGGTGGCCTGAGATCCTATATGGTGTGGACACAGAGAAGCTTTTAGCTGACTAAACATTTGGAAGAATTTTCTGATAATAAGAGCGGTTCAACAGTGGAACAGACTACCTCAGAAGAAGGGAGTCTTTCCTTTGTCGGAGGTTTTAAAACAGAGGTTGACTGGCCATCTGTCGGGATTCTTTAGCTGCGATTCCTGCATTGCATGGTATCTCCGAAAAATTTTACACATCACTTGGGAAGACAGGCGAACTAATGCCGGTGTAATGGAAGAAGCAAAGATCACCAGTGTCGAAGCAATGATTCTCCAACATCAACTTCGTTGGACTGGTCCTGTTGTGCGGATGCCTGATTATCGTCTTCCAAAGCAACTACTCTATTCCGAACTTAAAAATGGAAAGCGTAATGCTGGTGGTCAACAAAAGAGGTTTAAAGACTCTCTCAAGGCAAATCTTTAAAAATGTAGTATAAACACTGACAACTGGGAAACACTTGCCTGCGAGCGCTCCAGTTGGAGAACAGCCTTTACCAAAGGTGTCATGGGCTTTGAAGACGCTCAAACTCAGGACAAAAGGGAGAAACATGCTAGGAGGAAGGCACGCTTGGCAAATCCACACCATGATCAACTCCTGCCCGGAAACCTATGTCCCCACTGTGGAAGGACGGGTGGATCCAGACTTGGCCTCCACAGTCACTTACGGACTCATTCTTAAAACTGTGTTTATGGAAGACAATCTTACTCAGCTACAAGTGATCACAGAAGAAGAAGAAGACGAGGAAGAAGAAGAAGAAGAAGATTGCATGGGGCTGGTCTAAATGACTGTTGGGATCCCTTCCAACTCTTGTATTCCATTCCTTTGGGCCCCAATTACCTCCAAACCTTCGAGAACTAATTCAATTTAAAAGTCTGGCCAGCGTTAGCAACCGGCTAAAGCATGGGGACAACTGAACTCATAAAGCTGACGCAGTCTCTCTCTCCCTCGCTCCCTGCCCCTGATTGCACTTAGTAATGGATTATTATGGGCTGCTGTCTCCGTAGAACACTTCTTCTCCTCGCCGTTGCCAAGGGGAGGCACGGAAGAGCCCGTTTTTAAGACGCACCAAGTTTCATTGCTTAACTAAAGCGAGATCGATAATCACCATATTAATAAATAATGCTCATCAAAATGCTGGCAGGACAGAAGCTGCAAAACGCCTGGCAAGTAGCGAGAGCAGGCGCTGCACGTTTCATGGGGCCAGGATGCCTTGGCTGGAAATTGGAGATGGCTACCTGTGCTGTAAAGCTATTTGAGAAAAGGCAATCCCGGTTCTGGAAGGCGGGAGAGACGAGCTGTACAAGTAGCCTTTCTCAACATAGCTGTTCCCACCACACGTCCCATCAGTGCCGGCCAAAGAGGGCACCACGTAGGAAAAGGCTACTATGGGCTACAGATTTTGGATATAATATTCAGTTAGAATCCTGGGAAAGGTTGTGGAAGGAAGGTATTAACTTTACTGCATGCAGTGCACTTAAAGAAAACGTTATGAAAATGATGTATAGATGGTATTTAACACCGGCTAAACTGGCTAAAATGTGCAAGACAAGAACCAATGAGTGTTGGAAATATAAAGAAAGGGAAGGTATCTTCTTCCACTTGCAAAAAGGTAAAGGCTTTCTGGGAAATGGTATATAATGAGTTAAAGAAAATGTTTAAAAATACTTTTGTTAAAAAAACAGAAGCCTTTTTATTGGGGATAGTGGGTGAAGAGATACCAATGGAAGATAAAAGACTGTTTATGTATGCAACAACTGCGGCAAAAATTCTTTTAGCCCCCAAATGGAAACAAGAAGAAGTACCAATGAAAGAAGAGTGGCAGATGAAGATGGTGGACTTTGCAGAACTGGTGAAGCTGAGAGGAAAAATCCGAAACCAGCAAGATCAAGTATTCCAAAAGGACTGGATTAAATTTATACGATATTTGAAAGATCATTGTAAGCAATTAAGATCACTAGCAGGGTTGTCTGAAGGCTTGTAATGAGAAATATTCTAACTTTCTATATTTATTTAAATTTTGAGTCATTTTGTAATGAGTGTAACTAGAATGGGAAAATGTACATAATACAATGATATAAAGGTTTATTTTGAAAGTCATGAGGCTGGAGGGAAGGAAGTCAATGGGCTCTAAAGAGCCAGGATGGTAAGTGGATAATGATGATGTGAATGTATATAATTGAATGGAAAATAAATAAAAACTATATATATATATATATGGAAAAGGCTACTATGTGTAAATGGGCCCAAATGACATATAACAGGGCTACCACACCATCAGGTGTGGACTCAGTTCTCCAGGTTCTCCTGGCCCCATCCAGGTGGCAGGTGGAGGGTTTGAGCCTACAGGTGGGCGATAATACCTTTAATAATGATGAAAAATGGTTAAGAAGGCCTTCCGTGCAACTTGCGAGCTTCAGGCTGCAAATTGCAGCATGGAGACTCACAGGGAAAGGTCTGCCTGCCTCTTCTCCCTTCTCCCAATTAACTTCCATCTCCAGGGCCCAGCCCAGGACATCACCATGGTCTCCAGTTTGAGCCCTGAAATCTCAGGGCTGGGGATGCTCCTGAATTGGCAACCCTACATACGGTATATATAATGAATAGACCCATGAATGCCACTTCCCTGAATCATAGAATTGCAACCACCTGACCTCTGTTACTGCTTCTTGCCTGCCTTGATGGAGGATAAAGAGGAATGGGTGTGGAAACTAGTGTCCCGGGTAGAGGCAAATGTTAGGTTCATCGCTCCGCCCACTTTTGCCTCTGGCTCCACCCACCACTGGCATGTGATGTCTCCCACCCTCTGGGAAGAAGCCAGTGAGAACCTTGGACTTCAAAAGCTTCCCTTCCCCTGCAGTAGTTGTTTGTTGCTGCACTGGTTGTGGAACTATTAACACGTTGACACTATGTCCTTAATGCATGTTTCCTATGTAAAGCACTTTAAAATCAATAATCCGTAACTGAAATCCACACAGCTTCTGCCTTCCCTAGTGTGGAATTTTAGATTGCGTCCGCCTTGGGGCAGAGGGCTTTTCCTCTCATGGACCTTTTGCAAGGCAGAAAGCACTCGACGGCACTGTTTTAATATAGAGTTGCTCTCCCCATCCTGCAAGCAACAGGAAAGGATTGCTGCTCAGTGGTAGAGCATTCCCTTTGCCTGCAAAAGGTCTGGGTTTGAGTCCTGGCATCTCCAGAAAGAGCTGGGGGAGGGACTCCGGAGAGATGCTGCCAGCCAGTGTTGGCAGCACTAAGCTAGATGGATGCTGGTATAAGGCAGTTTTCTCTGATCCTAGCAGAAGAGACAATGCAAGATGTTGATATGCGTGCCTATATACACTGCAAGCTTGCATCATTCTTATACCATTTTAACTATGGACATTCCCTTGCCCCTGAAGAATCCTGGGAACAGGTGTGTGTTATTGAAGTTGGGAATCATTTCCTTAGCTCAGTCATTCCCAAAATTTTAGTTCCATAAACCCATTTCCTGTGCCCCGCTATGAAACACATTATTCAGAATAGTGGGTTGCACAACCAACTTAGGAAGAAAGCAGCACAATAAAGTTCACAACCGGGAACAGTCAATTGCATGTGCATTCAAAATCCAGTTAAAACTATTTCCTTTAATTAACTTAGCAGAAGTCGTGAACTTCTAGAATCAGGTAGCCATTTACACCTGCAGCGGTCCCCTGCCCCTTAGTGCCCCCTAGCTAATCACACCGCCCGCCCCCAGGGGGCAGTATCACAAAATTGGGGAATCTTAGAGGGTTCTCATGCCCTCTCCAAAGTTACAATCTCCACGGTTTCCTGGGAAGAGGGAATGACCATTGAACTTGCTGAAATCTGCAGCTCAGTTACAGCAAACCAGGTTTAATCTATAATGCAGGGATATCAAACTGGTTTAAATCTCAAGTCCAGCAGGAGGTCCTGGCACCAGTGGTCAGCCAGCTTGGGCATTGGCTGAGAGTTCCAGCAGCAATGAAGGGCCCAACACTGGCCTAACTTGGCTGTGTCACCCTCTCCCCCTTCATCTCCCACTGGTTGGAATTTAGCAGAAGATGGGTACGGTGCCCCCTTTGAACAGAAGCCAAGCTCAGCTCACCCACACCACGGCTGCCTGCCATTTTTGTTTCCCCCAAATGCAATGCCCCCATGATCTATAGTCTGGGGCATGGCTTCCCAAACCACGGTCTGCGAGCTTCATTCAAGTGGCCCTGCGGTTTGCCCATGGATTTGTGGCTGAAGACGGAAGACAGCACGTCCATCACATTGCAGATTTCCTATTGATTTTTAAATGCATTTTTATGGCTGCTTTCATTCCTTAAATTGTATTTTATTACATTAGCAATTCTAATTGTAACGTGATAACGAAATAAAAGAAGGAATGAAAACACAATTAAAAATCATACAGTATCTAGCACAGCACATTACAATTTGCTACGAGAAGCAGGGAAATCATTAAGGGGTCTGCTGGGACTGTCAGCATTTTTTTCCCAGCGGTCTGGGGAAGAAGAAGAAGAAAGGTTAAGAACCATTTGTCTGGGGTCCAACCTGCACCAGCAAATGGACAATGTGGGGCTCACTGACAGTGCCAATGGGCTCCTTGGCTGTTGTGCAATGGGGCTCAGTGTCTGCACCAATCAGCTGTAACCATCTAGAGTAGCCTTTCTCAACCTGTGGGTCCCCAGATGTTGTTGGACTACAACTCCCATCACCCCTAGCTAGCAAGGCCAGAGCTCAGGGATGATGGGAGTTGTAGTCCAACAACATCTGGGGACTCACAGGTTGAGAGCCGCTGACCTAGAGGCTCCCGGCTCCCCACATCTACAGGGCTACAGGGAACAATGACCAGACTTTGTCTAGCATCAACACATTCACAACCCAAGCAAAGCAACTCCCCCAAGCAAAGCACGGACTCTAGCCAGCCTTGTCCCAGTATGAGATCCAGCCTCTTCATAGCATTCACCTTCTGAAAGATCACATTTTCTTGGGGTTTTATGGAAGCACACCCTGGTATCAGCTATGTAAACTGGGAGAAGCAAAGCTCATCCCTCGCTCTCCTGAGATGCAGTTCATCCCATCTGAATTAAAAGCCCCAAGCCGCAGCCGTGCCATCAGGTCAAAAGCTAATCCCCTTGCAAATATATATATTATTTTCTGGCCCGTGAATCAACCAGCATCTCCTAAGCCCTCTTACATAAACTGTTGAAGGGTCCCCTGCTGTTCTCCGTCTCCCCTGAGCTTTTTGCAACAGCCGAAAACTTCACTGTGATTTGACATGGCGGTAAATGGATTCCTACTTAGCCGGACCCAGAATTCCACCTCGCCATTCCTATCAATGCCACCTATCCACCCTCAAATTATTATTATCAGCAGCAGCAGTGCAAACAAAACCTGCCAGCTGGTCCCAGGGTGGGTTACGGCACTTTTAAAATTTAGAATTAAAAACAGTCAAAATATTACATTCATTAAAATAGAACGGCCCCGGAAAGCATACGTCTCAGATGTCCCGGGCCAGGATAAAGAGATGTGTCTTCAGCATTCATTGAATGTGGCATAGTGAAGAAGCCAGATGCACTTCTGTGGAGAAGGAGTTCCACGATTTAGGGGCTGCCACAGAGAAGGCCCTCTCGCGGACCACCACCACCCTGAGCTCCTGGGGGAGGTGGACCTGCCCTCTGTTGGTCTTAGCAACTGGGAAGGTCTGTAGGGATGCCTAAAATCACCTCCCCTTTTCAGCCTAGCCCTCCTCCAGGTGCTTCCAGGCTCTCATTATTTCAGGGTGGGATTCGCCTGCACACTGACAAATTCACTTGATCTTGCGCAACAAACCTGCTTCCCCAAATGAGGAAAAGAGTGATGGGGGGAAATGGACCGGAAAGCATTGGTGCAACATCATCTAATCTCCCTGTAAACAAATCGGAAGGAATGCTCAACAGACAGGATGCCTGGAAGAGCCTTCTGATTCAACGCAGTTCCATCATCCCATTTCCCGGCAGAAACAACTTGATTTTCAGGATATGTTAAGACAGAAATTGAGGATTGCTTGAGCTCGTCTTTTCGATGTCAGGATGCACTCTTTTTAGGTATTTACAGGTGTGTCAAAATGTCAACACCTAGTTAAACACAACTGAAAAGTAGCTCAGAGATACCATCTACAGTTGGGGTCCCCAATGTCGTTACCTATGGGCATTACAGCACCCCAAAACACCCTCCTGGATACCCACCAAGACTCATTGCTCTTTCCATTCCTTTAAAAATGAGGGGCTTATTGGCAGTTGGGATGGTGGTCCCTGGCTTCTTCTACTTTTTATTGGAGTTTTGTTTGGGGTAGGTGTTTTGTCTGGGTGATTTGGGTTTTCTTGGGGGGGGGTGTTGTTCTGATCATTGCTAGTTTTTCCTCCTGTAAAATGGGCATTTTGTGGCACACAGAGCAGTTTCCTAGATTTCCAGATGTGTCTCCAGGTTGGAAACCCTTGCCCGGGAGTGGAAAAGACCACACCACTAAGAGAAAGGTCAGCCTATTTGGAATCACCCAAAGATATCTGCTGAGTGTGAACCCAAGTTGTGTGTGTCAGGTTGTCTCAGTGGGAAAGGTGAGAAGCAGAGTTCACGTCACCAGTTTTCGTGGAGGTCCATCTCCATCAAGAACCTCCTAAAATGTGCCAGGTACTCAACATGGGAACAACTGCTTAGAAATTGGTATCTGAGTTTGGGTTTTTATTTCCCTTTCCTTCCTGTTCCCTTGAGTGTGTGTGTTGTTTTTTTAGATTGCAAGCCTGCAAGTAGGGACTGTTTTGTTTTGACTGTGTGTAAACCATTATGGGAATAATATTGGCCGAAGAGCAGCTTACAGATGCACTAGAGAAATAAATACCTTAAAAATGCATTAACCCAAAACATGAAATTTCTCTTTGCTTGCATGGACCAGTCACTGAAACCAACACTGGATTGGGCAAGACCAAGCAGAAACAGTTAAATTCGCTGTGACAAAAATTGCTGCATGCCCAACAACTAGATGAGGTAGGTAGGACACCACTAGACTCAGCCTCAACTGGGTCACCAAAGCCACCTCCTCTAGGTTCTCCTCCACAACACAAGATCAACCAACATCTCTTTCAACCATGAACCCTTGCAGCATACAGCCTTGTTAAAGAAGTCTCATTTCCTCAACTTCTGGTTCCAGATTCAGAGAACTAAGCTGCACCAGAAAAACAACAACCCAAACTGTCCACAAGGCTATTCCAAGTCGAGAGCAAGCTCAAAACTATGGACCCATCAGGAGATGTGAAAACGGTCAACCAAAACAACCATCACCCAAGACGTCTTCTCAAATCCAGCACCCAAAACCAAGAAGGCAAAAAGTTGACGGGACTCCGGAAAACCACACACCAAACCACCAAACTGACATCACCCGGTTCAGGAGAGAAAGGATATGGGTTACAGACCAGTTTGAGACACCAGCTTCGTGGGCGAGTTGTCTGGTGAAGGCAGAAGAAGACAGTGGAGGCCAGTGCAGGGTAAGGGACCTGGTTCTCTCCCTCGTGGGCTGGATCCCGGGTGGATGATCCTGCCGAAGCCAGACTGTCCTGGATGGATTTACAAGCACTGAGGGTGTCCTCATCTTTCTCCTCCCCTGGCTGGGATGCCTTGCCGGTGGCTGCGCCGGAAGCTATGGGGACTTGCACCTCGTCGCTCGTCAGGGGCTGGAAAGGTTCTCTTCTCTCGCCATCAGTCATGATAGCAGCCGACACCTGGAGATGGTGGAGGACGAAAGAGTTAGGTGAAGAAGAAGGGGTGAGCTCTTGGGGAAGGGCAGACAACAACGAAGGGAGGCATTGTTTTGGAAAGAATGTAAGAAGAGCCTCCTGGATCAGGCCATCTAGTATAGCGTCCTGTTCTCAAAGAGGCCAACCAAATACCTGTGGGAAACCCGAAAGCAGGATTCAAGCACAAGAGCATGTTCCCCTCCTGTGGTTTCCAGGAACTGGCATTCAGAAGCATTGCTGATTCCAGCCGCAGAGGCTGGGCATAGCCATCCTGACTTAGCATCCATCAGTAGCTCTTTCCTCCATGAATCTGTCTCTTTTCCAGCAATAGGTTGGTAGCCATGACTGCCTCCTGTCAGAGGGAGTTCCACAGCTTAGTTTCTGCTAAAAAAGGGGGGAAAGTACTTTTCTTTTCTAGTGTAATGAGAGTGGGAGGGGGACTTTTCTCCACCCACTTTCCCCACGACATGCATAATTTTTATAAGCTTCCAACAGATTGCTTCTGGATCAATGCAGGAATCTCAAGCAATAAATATAAAATATTGAGCCCCAAAGGGACCTCAGGGTCATCTAGTCTGACCCCGTTGTTGTTGTTACTGTAGTAGTAGTAGTACTCTTAGCACTATTATATATGATGTTTGCCACTCTGAGCCCTGCTTTGACTGGGGAGGGTGGGACATAAATAAAATTTGTTATTGTTATTGTTACTGTCGTAGTAGTATTATTAGTACTATTATGTATAATGTTAGCTGCTCTGAGCCCTGCTTTGGCCGGGGAGAGTGGGATATAAATATTATTATTATTATTATTATTATTATTATTAAGTCCAACCCCCCCCCTAATTCTGCTCTTTACCTCGGAGAACAAAATGTCCTCCGCCAGCCCTGTCAGACAGCAACGGCCAGAATAAAGGCAGATGCAAATTTAAGGAACCCCAGCCTGGTGACGTGGTTGGAGTGTTGGACTAGGACCTGGGCGACCACAGTTTGAATCCCTGCTCAGCCTGAAAAACTCACCGGGTGACCTTGGGCAAGTCACCAACTCTCAGCCTAACCTAGGCAAGCACGGTTACTTGGGAGTGATCCCCCTAGAACTTTGAGAGACTTCAGAAACTGCATCTTTCGTTGGTCACACAATGTAATTTTTCTTTTCTTTTTTCTTTTGCAGAAGCAGTCAACGGAGGGCTCCATTTTGGATCCAAGCCATGAGAGAGAGGTCTAACTCTTTCCCCAAATACATTACACCCCCTACGACTTGCTCCCCAAGCTGTTTTTAAACTGCAGATGGAAAAACATGCAGGCAGGCTTACATTTTAAAGCCCACATTTTCTGCCCCCCCCCCGTGGCTGATAGGAGCTCCACAGTGATGTTATTGATCTGAACCGAAATGTGGGGGTGGGTAAGGATAAGAGCCCCCCTCACTTCTGCCACACAGTGGCCCCGACTCAAACCAAGGCACACTTTTACAAAAAAATTATATAAATTTAAATCGTGAACTTCTAACACAGAGCTCTCACGCAATGCCCAATTCGGCCCTTACTTCTGAGTAAACATGCATATGACTGGCTGCAGGTCTGGCAAAAGTCTCGTCTGTTGTTTTGGGGGCAGGGGATCTGCCTTCAAATCTCTCCCATCAAATGTAAATAGCTGTCTGTCTGTCTCCACCTGAAATTTCTCAGGAGGGTGTGTATATGTGTGCATGAGTGAGTGTTTTGAAAATCCCTGAAGCAGAGGTGAAACCAAGCAGGAATAAAGAAATAGGAAAAAGGAAGTAACAGCTGGGGAGGGGACGCACGTTTTCATTCATACATGAAGACAAATCGCTCCTTTTCTTGAACCAGCCCAGGCCGGCTGGTCCATGAGGCAGGCTGAGGCGGGTGCCTCAGGTGGCCAAACCCAAGGGGCACCTCTGTGGGTGCCCTCTTCCCGAGGATGCCAGAGAAGCAGCCCTCACAAGATCTCACTGGAACGCAGAAGTTACGCTACGTGACCCCAGTAAGTCGAGCAGTGAGGGGGGCAGGTCAAACCTCAGGCAGCAAAATTGGATGAGCCGCCCCTGGCATTCAATGTGGGTTTACAGGGGCAGCAATGGGCACCACTAGCTTCTCTCCCACATCCATTGCCCCATATTCAGAGTACAGTGGTACCTCGGGTTAAGTACTTAATTCGTTCCGGAGGTCCGTTCTGAAAGAGTTCTTAACCTGAAGCACCACTTTAGCTAATGGGACCTCCTGCTGCTGCTGTGCTGCCGGAGCACGATTTCTGTTCTCATCCTGAAGCAAAGTTCTTAACCCGAGGTAATATTTCTGGGTTAGCTAGGTCTGTAACCTGAAGCGTATGTAACCCGAGGTACCACTGTAATCAAGTTGGGGCAACAATGTCCAGTTTTTGTTTAGCTTTCCATGTGAAGTCGCAGTTGAAGGGTAAAAGGAACACAGAATAACTCCACATAAAGTGTGTTATGTTCATGAGAGAGGCGTCAGCGTAAGGAATTGGGAAAAGAGAGGTGTGAATGGGATAAATAAGAAAGAGCCCTGCAGGATCAAACCAAAGCTTTTGTTCTGTTCTAGTCCTTCATCCTAACCTAAGCAGGACATAACGGAGCACAGCCTTTCCCTCCTGCATATTGCCACCAACTTGTTTTCAGAGGTAGAGTGCCTCTAGCTATGGAGGCTTCATTTTGCTACCATGGCTGAGGGATCTATGAAGGAAGAAGAAGAAGAAGAAGAAGAAGAAGAAGAAGAAGAAGAAGAAGACTGGTTTCTCAATGGCTATCAAGCTCCCTTCTTTTCAAGCCATAGCTCAGCGGCAAACATCTGCTGATGGAACTTAGGAGGAACTCTGGTATGAAATCCTACAGAGTCAGTGCAGACAGTGTACACTGCTAGTCAGTGTAGACAATGGTGAGCAGTATGCAGCAGTGGCACGACTCACTTTAAGGCCGTTCCCTTTGTTCCTGTCTTGTGGCAGTGAGTTCCGCAAGTTAACATTGCCCAATGTGAAGGAAGACCGCCTTGAATCTACTACCTGTCAATGCCCTCTAGTTTTCTGAGAAGAAGGGAAGGGAAGGGAAGAATGAACCAAAGGAAGCAGAAAGTTAAGAAGAATTAAGAGGAATGGGTACAAATTATCCTTAGTATTGCTTACTTGCTGTAGCACTACTGAGATATACATGGTTGCTTAAAAATGGATGGGTCCCTGCCACAAACAGAGCTTTTTGGGTAAGATACTTTGGTTACATCCAACTAAATCCTACTCAGCGTAGATCCTTTGAAATGAATGGTTGGCGTTTTCTTTCATTCGAGTGGGTCTACTCTGAGTAGGGCTGGTGGTGTAAATTTCCATAGCGGGAGGAGGGGCAAGAAAGGCAAAGTAGGGTTGACGGCGAGCAAACGTGACAAGGAACTCAGAAATCGCTCTCCAAAGGTGGCCTTGCAGGGCGAGAAAGGGTTAGCGAGACAGGAAAGAGTTAAGTGGGGGAGATGTGGAAAGATGGGGGGGGGGGTCAGAGAGAGAGAGTTAAATAGAAGCAGCAGAAGAGGAGAAAGAGAGAGAGGAAAGAGTTAAACCAGGCAGGCAAAACCTGAAGGTGGAATAGAAAGAAAAAGGGTGGAGAACGAGAGAGAGATCCACGAGCTTCATTGTTCTCTCGCTCTCCGCAAGCGACCTCGGGTGGGTCTCTCCAAGCGGCAGCTTCGCCGCTGCTCCACGCGGACCATTTGGGGGTGGGGGAGGACGCGTGTCTCTCCCCCCCACCTGCATGGTCTAAGTGGGGGAGGAGTGAGATATCTGTATCTATATATGTTCAAAAATAATTCAATAAATTCAATAAAAGGGGAATGTGGGAAAAGGTGAGGTTGTCCCCAGAAGCCAGGCGGAGACGCACATTTCTCAAAGGGAAGGCGAGAAAGAGGAGAGGGGTCGATGGATAGCGAAAGAATGTGAGGCACCTTGTGTCTGTCCCCGCTCCCCAATCTTGGGCTTCTAGTTTCTGAAAGAAGTGAGGGGTGAAGGGGCGAAACGAGAGACGGGATGGATATTTGGGGGGGGGGGAGGGAGAGAGGGAGATGCGCTTGCCACAAAGTCATTGTTCAAACGCCTCGCATGGCGAGTGGGAATCGAAGGGGTTGGGAAGAGCTGGGCGGTTCAACCTCCCGGCTCGCTCTCGGAATCTGGACCCGTTTACTCGGAAGTAAGCCCCTCACCTACCCAGCCTCCAAGTTCCAGTATCCTCTTGCGCGCACGCTGCCTCGGAGAGAGCGGAAGTATGCCCTGTTGGAACTCTGCGGGGGTATACTCCCGAGTAAATGTGAAGAGGATCGGGGCCCAAAAAGGCTTTGGGGAGAGGGAGAGGCTGCCTGGACACTTCTCCCCCCATCCCCCACTCTGACAGGGACTCGGGGAGGGAGGTGTCGCCTTACCTTAGTTTCACGGACCTCTGTCTTCCCACACGCATAGCCGTCTCTTTTGCCGTTCACATCCGACCAGGCAGCAAAAATCTACTTCCAAGGACTCCGAGCGGAGAGCGGCAGGATTCCCCCCTCCTCGCTCTCGCTCTCTCTCCACCTCCCCTGGGGATAGGAGGTCTCCAGCAATGTCAATCCCACGAGCAGCTCCGGGGAGAGGGAGAGGTGGGTGGGTGCCCTGAGAGAGGGTCAGGGAAGGAAGCCACTCATCCTCGGTGCCCGAAGCATGCCTTATCTCTTTCCTCTTCCCACCCGCAAGGAGACCCCACCTCTCCTTTTTTGGGGGGGGGGCTTCTCTTTACCCTCCTCTGATCCCCCCAGGAAGGATGTAAAACCGTTCTTCTTCCAAATTGGCTCCGGTCCCCTTTGCACCAAGAATTGGAGCGGAGGGGTGCGATGGGTGAGGGACGCAGTCAGTTCCACCAAATCGTTTGCAGAAGGGTAAAAAGAAGATATATATATATATATATAAAATAGAGATATAGAGATATAGATGTGAGCTAGAGAGAGAGAAAGAGAGAAAAGAACCACACGGCGCCGAAGAGCGCTTCGCCTTTGCGCACACGGGAAACTTCAGACTTCACCGAGGGGAGGGGAGGGAAAAGGGGGTGGAGAGAAAGCGAGAAAGGGGGTGGGGAGCCCGGAGAGCGGCTGGAAGCAGAGCCACGCGAGCGAGCCGAGAGAGGGAGAGGGAGAAAGGGCTCCCACCCAGCTGAGCGGCAGCGGCGGGATGCCGAACCGTGCGCTTTGGAGAGAGCTCCATGCGTAAAAGTACCCCGGGCGCATGGCCCAGAAGAGCCCAAGAGTGGCCGGTCTTCAGGACTCGCCGCCGCTTTGGAGAGGCGGTGTGCGCCGACCTCAGTGCGTATAATGATAAAGGAAATGGACTGTGGGGGCTGAAGGAGGGTGGGGTTGCACGGTTCCCCCCCGCCTCAGTTCTTTCTGTCCTCAAACTGCTGCTAAATGCTCTACCCCGCCCCCATTACGCTTTCGCTCCCTTCGCTTCCTTTGTTCTCTCTTGCAACTGGCGCTACCCAAGGTGGCTGTGCGTTGAAGGTCACTCTGCGAACGGTTCAGAAGTTCAGCTGTTCTGCGGGGAGGGGGGATAACCCATTCCAGGTGGGCACACGGTCTCCGGAAAGGGATAGGATGGGAAGGTTGGGGGAGTTTCGGGGACCACCGCTAGATAATCCACAGCCTCTCCCTCTTCCCTGGGTGGGGTTCATATAGCAAGGCTGCTGGAGGGAGGAGGGGAAGGTGGGGGATAACTCCGGCGCCCATCTCCGCTGAGGACCGCAAAGCTGCCCACGTTTACGTTGTCCCGCTTCCCCTCCACACGCTCCTGAAATCGCAGGACTTGGAATTCCCAACGCGCGGGAATGCAAAGCGAGCGTGGTGAGGTTCCATTAGAGGCTGAATCAGACAAGGATTCCGAAGAGGAAAAGGCTCCCACTCTCCTCCCATGAAGTCGTATTTTTAACCCCAAACTCACTGCTCATCTCCTGCATTTTTGACATTTTCGCATCTGGAAAAGGAAACCCAATATTCTCTACCCTCCCAGCCACCTACAAAAAAGTAGGTCACCTTAATGATTCCACGGAGTTACTGTAAATCAGTCTCTGCCAATTCTGCTGCCCTCGAGATGTTTTGGACCACAATCCCCACCCACCCAAAGCAGCTGTTTTAGGCCAAAACATCTGGAAGGTACCAGGTTGGCACCAGCTGCTGTCAACTGTGCTCATTCCCCATCCTTAATGATTTAGAGATTCAGATACTTCAGAGCCAGCCTTACATGATGAAGCAGTTTTTGGTAACCCACATTTGTGGGTGGGTGGGTGGGGGTGCAACTGATAGGCCGTTTTGTTATATTTTTATCACCATTGGAGGGGGGCACTTGAATGTTCTTGACCACCCCCTGGGCTGTGCCAGCTTGTAGATTCTCTTAAAATGACATTCCAATAAATGGAGGTGCCAGAGAAGGTTGATTATAGGGGATAAATGTTCTCCCTTGGTGCACACATGTGTGGAAGGGGAAAACCTGCCCTGATCGGATGCATGAACTTTCTGGGATGCATTAATGATAATCAGGCAAAGCAGGTAACACACCCCCCACTAGCAATGCAATTGTCTGTCATTTTCACTTTTCTCTGTTTCTCATTTTCCCAATCTTAAATTCATTTCTCCGTATTTCTGTAGCTATCTGCATTAAAAAAAAAAACACAACCCCATGAAAATTCACCAGCAATTTAATGCAAGTTTCTCCCAATCAACACATCTCCGCCTGCAGCTTTGACTAACACGTACATTTTTTGCAAGCTATTCCCCCCAATATAATGCATTTTAAAGGAACTTTTCACCAATACATACATTTTTCTGCCTACTTTCGCCCGAAAGACCTAGCTTTGTCAACTTTGCTTGGAGAATTGCTTTGCAAAATTCAGAGAAGTGCGTATTTCAAAGGAAGGCTGTGTTTCAGTTCTCATATTTTCGGAAGCTGCAAATGTGATACAAACAGGTTTAAATGTGACCCAAATCAAACTTCTTGCCCATCCCTAAGCATTGGACACGATGGCTGTGGCGGAAGGTCTAACAATGTCTGAGGAGAACACCATGCTTTATAACCAGTAGGCTTTTGATTTATTCCAAGGAAGTGAGTTTTCATAGATGGGAATAGAAGGTGGGCCAGACCATGTCATTTGGACCAGGCCCCATCTCTCTCTCTCTCTCTCTCTCTCTCTCTCTCTCTCTCTCTCTCTCTCTCTACTTTGTTTACAGTAGGTTTGAGGAACCTTTGGCCTGAAGAGTTTGGATTTGATATCCTGCTTTATCACTACCCTAAGGAGTCTCAAAGCGGCTAACAATCTCCTTTCCCTTCCTCCCCCACAACAAACACTCTGTGAGGTGAGTGAGGCTGAGAGGCTTCAGAGAAGTGTGACTGGCCCAAGGTCACCCAGCAGCTGCATGTGGAGGAGCGGGGACGCGAACCCAGTTCACCAGATTACGAGTCTATCGCTCTTAATCACTACACCACACAGCGGTAACTGGACTCCAGCTCAACCACATCCCTGTCTGTTTTTGGCCAGGGGCATACCATGAGGAGGGTCAAGGGGGCCGTGGCCCTGGGTTCAGAGTTTTAAAGGATGTGAGGGGCACAACCAGGTGCCCCCACAACAGTCTCCAAGTCATACCTGGACCGGGCCTCCAGGACTGGGGCAGTGGTAGCACCTCCGTCTCTCACTCACCGCTGGCTCAGACTGCTGCGACTCGGTTGGCAGAGAGAGCTTGGGTTGGCGCGGCCACCCTCCACACCTGCTCCCCCCTGTAGCATGTGCATACATGCCCCAGGCACCGAGAACCCATGCTGTGCCCCTGCTGTTGGCCATGCTGCCCAGGGCTGATGAGACTTGAAGTTCAAGAACATGCAGAGTGCCACAAGTTTCTCATTCCTGGTTTACTTGGCTGCTTTCCCTTTGAAAGCCAATCTGAAGACATAGAAATCAGCAGATGTAAACTTCATGCACATTTGCCTTTTAAGGTTTTAGCAATGCCCCTGGAAGGGCCAACATTTAGTGATGAAAAGGGAAAGAAGAAATCTCCCTGCAGACCGGCTGCCTTCTCCCCCAGGACCTCTGAAAACTGACGGGTTTATTATATTCAATTTGCAAATACAGGCCTTGCCGCTATTCATTGCTGGTTAATAACTGAGAATTGATTGAAAATGGAGGTCAGAGTTTCTCGAGAACAGAGATGAGAACTAATGGAGAACAACGTTCAAACGCAGCCGCAGCCCCACGCACAAACACACACAGAGTTTGATTATGCTGCTGCAAGGTTGTGAGGAACGGAGGGTTGGTTATGGGAACTCCACTTCTTATTCTGGAAAGGGAAGCGGCAGCCCTGAATTGGAGGACGTGAGCCTGCCCGATGAAGGCTGAAGCTCATGAACAAGAAAGGCAGCTAATTAGGGGGAAATAAATTGTGCTGTGCAACGGAGGATTTGTGTGTTTGATCCGGGGATGCCTTGCTCATGAAAAATCATTTTCCTATTGTACATGTGTTTGTGCTCTAAAGCGGAACTGGTGTGTGTGTTGACCTTGACTTGATTCGGAGTGGGAGGGGAGCAGAGAGCTCCAGAAAAGAAGGAAGAAAATGAGAGTTTGGCTAAAAACGGAAGGCATGGGGGAGGGAGAAGAGCAATCTCCAAGTGTCATGAGATGTTCTTGGCTGTTTTCCCCAAAGGAAAGCTTTTTCCATTTCATATGCCTTTGCTGCTGCTTCTTTTTCTTCCTTTGCTTTTCTCAGTGCTTTCTAAGCCATGCATACGATATAACGGCAAACAGCCGTCTCTAAAGATATCTCCCATCGTATGTCAAGGCTACATGGTAAAGTTCAGCCACTACCCACAGCAGACCTTTGGAAATGAGTTTCTGCACCTGGAATCAGCATGTCCAATTTGACCTTTCCGAAGGCCATTTTCAGGCGGAGTGTTCAAAGTCTCCCCAGTGGCTCCACCAAGGAAGGCTGCCATGCTGGAAGCTGCGTTGGTATCTGAGTAGATATGAACTCAAGACCTAGGAAGATGAGATGAGCCTGGCTGGATCAGGGCAAGGGCCCTTCTGGACCAGCATTCTGTTCTCATAGTAGCCACCCAGGTGCCTGTAGGAAACCAAGAAGCAAGACCTGAACGCTTTCAGGGGTAGACTTTGGTCTTTCAAAGTTCAATGGTGCCCTGTGCGAGGACAAAATCCAGCCTCTTGCCTTCCATTCTACTGAATTCACTACAATGTCCCATGACGCCACCTAGGCTCCGCCCCCAGTAAAGCGGAACCAGTCGTGCTGCCTTAAATCTGCCTCTGACACTTCTGAGGCTTCCAGCAACTGGTATTCAGAAGCATTACTGCCTCTGAAAGGCAGATTCTGCAAACTCAGGGTTCCTGAAGTGAGTTGCTGGAACTAAGCTCAAAATAGTTTTCTGCTTCACTGATGAGCCAGGGTCTAAAGCAGGCATAGGCAAACTCCGCCCTCCAGATGTTTTTGGGACTACAACTCCCATCCTCCCTAGCTAACAGGCAGGGATGATGGGATTTGTAGTCTCAAAACATCTGGAGGGCCGAGTTTGCCTATGCCTGGTCTAAAGGCCCTACCCCTTATTTTATTCAAAGCCAGGCCAATCGAAAAGCTTCATGCTTTCAACAAATCACAGAGCCCAATATGTCATTCTTCTACATGTGCAAAGATGGTCATGAAGCCCCACTTACACACACACACACACACACACACACACACACACCTAGCTTGCTTAACCAGGGCATGGTGATCCTGCTCCAGAAAGTTCTTGACATCCCATTACAGTGGTACCTTGGGTTACAGATGCTTCAGGTTACAGAAAACAAGATAACAAACTTTTTATAAAAGAATGGAAATGGTTTATTGAATATTTACAAAACAAACTGTAAATGGATAAGAACATTGGCAGGATTATTGCGATTTCTGTTCTCATCCTGAAGCAAAGTTCTTAACCCGAGGTACTATTTCTGGGTTAGTGGAGTCTGTAACCTGAAGCCTCTGTAACCAGAGGTACCACTGTACCTTGGGTTAAGAACTTTGCTTCAGGATGAGAACAGAAATTGTGTGGTGGCGGCACAGCGGGAGGCCCCATTAGCTGAAGTGGTGCCTCAGGTTAAGAACAGTTTCAGGTTAAGAATGGACCTCCGGAACAAATTAAGTTCTTGTTACTGAAAAGTTTTTACTACTGTTTTAAAGTGAAATTTTGAGAGGCAGGAGGCTGTGCTTATTAATTTCTCTAGTGTAGGGGATGGGAGACTGGGGGGCTTCTAGATGGCGTTGGACTCCACTTCCCATCAGCTCTGGTGAATAATCAAGTATTATAGGAGTTGCAGTCCAACAACATGGGAGGGCCAAAGACTCCCCAACTCCTAATTTAGTACATTCCCCCCCCCCAAAAGCCCCACAATTGCTCGCAGACATACAGGACTCTTTTGTCAACAAGCTTCCAGCATGATAGGGCATTCTGAAAGCATCATGTGACTAAAATGATATCGCATGATGCATATTTTCTTCAGGAAGCCCCATCAAGCCAGGACATTGTCTGCAAAGAGTCTCAAGTGCAGAGCTTTTTTTAAAAAATGCATGTGCTAAATGAAGAGTTGGAAAAGATCCTGAAAACAAGCAAGGGGTTTGTATGGCTTCCCTGGGAGGAAAGGTTGCAGCATTTGTGCCTTTCCTATAGACCTGCTCCTTTTTAAAAAATATTTTATTTCAAATATACAGATAATACATAGATAACAAATACATACACTGGTAGTTTCTATAGAAATCAAATAATAATAACCAAATCAAATAATATCAAACCCCAAAAAACCTTACATCTCTACATATATACAAAGAAAAGAAAAAAAGAAACAAGAAAACGACAAATCAAAAACATTGACAAACACACACACACACAACATTTAATATATATCTTTTGTTAGATATATTCAGTATGATTCAAACCTATACTAGTATTTCTCATATATGATATGTCATATGATATATGATACCTTTCACATGGATTGAATCTCTTTACGTATTTAATTGTTATGGACTTTTTTTAATGTCAAGGTCCTTTCTCAGTTATTGTATGGTATTCCAATTTGGATACAAGCATTTAATAGAGAAGTTGAACAAATTCAAGTGACCTTTCTTCGTAAGATCCTTGGTGCCCCTAAATGCGTAAGTTATTTAACCTTATGTGCTGAATCCAGTCAACATCTGACGGAAACCAAAACATGGCTCTCCACAATCAAGGCCTGGCTGAAAGTCCATTTTAGAACCTCTAACTCCTTCCTAACCTCTATGCTTGAAGACCATATTTTACCCAGATGGTACAGAGCAATTCAAGACAAAATCCATAGTTTGGGCATTGCCCTCAAGTGCCTTGAAGTATGTGATGAAAATCATACGTTCCAATTAATCAGGCAGCGGTTCTACGACCGAGATCTTGTTCTCCAGAGGCCTTAGGTATCACAACATCCTACAGAACCTGTGCCAAATATCTATATGATCTACTACTCCCTTCCCATCGAAGAGCTTTTATGCTTGCGAGACTAAACGCTTTCCCCTCCTCAGTGACCAAAGGCAGATTCTCACACATTCCATTTCAAGTCCGTTTGTGTGCCTGCAACCAAGAAGTACCTGATTCAATGGACCACATTCTCTGACATTGCCCTTTACACAACAGACTTCTCTAACTGATGCTGAGCAAAATGTTGGACATCCGTCCCACAACTCTGAGAAGAAGCCAAATAAGATCGGGACGAATATATTCGTGCTTTAAAGACAAAGGACCCCTGACAGTTAAGTCCAGTCACGGAGATTGTTATATGCCATCCTCAACACCAGAATCTCTGTGGAGAGCCTACTTGGATTGATAATACATAAATAGGCATATTGGTTATGTTAAAAGGTAAAGGACCCGTGACAGTTAAGTCCAGTCGTGAGCGACTCTGGGGTTACGGCGCTCATCTCACTTTACGGGCCGAGGGAGCTGGCGTTTGTCTGCAGACAGTTTTTCCGGGTCATGTGGCCAGCATGATTAAGCCGCTTCTAGCGAAATGCAGAGCAGCACATGGAAACGCTGTTTAGCTTCCTGCCGGAGCAGTACCTGTTTATCTACTTGCACTTTGATGTGCTTTCAAACTGCTAGGTGGGCAGGAGCAGGGACCGAGCAATGGGAGCTCACCCCGTCACGGGGATTTGAACCGCCAACCTTCCGATCGGCAAGCCCTAGGCTCAGTGGTTTAGACCACAACTCCTCCTCTTCAGCCTGCCACGATTCTGCTGAGGTTTGCGGAAGGCTGATTTTCTGTGGCACAATGCCACCCAAGGTTACATGACTCACATCCCCACTAATGCAGGCCAGTGCTCCAAGGGGGCACTTTAGAGTGTCATTCTGTGACCATGCACCTCAGAAGGGGCGCAATACATGCTTCCTTCTCCCTGACCGTGCATATATTTATATAGCGGTAATTAAAGAACAGGCCTCTTGCCTCTCGAGTTCTTGTAAAATGCTGTGTGCACTTATCTCCTGCTGGTAAGTGAACTTTTTTTTAATAGATCATAAGAAAATAATGGAATTCATAGCTGAATTTGGGAGGTAGGTCTGTCTATCTCCTGATAAGATCATGCACTTTTATAGAAAGCATTTTGTACAAGCCCTTTCTTCAGGGCTGCATGCATTTTGATGTGCTTGTTTTGGAGTGGCCATTTGTGTGCCTCTATTTAAATTGAAGGGATGCGGGTGGCGCTGTGGGTTAAGCCACAGAGCCTAGGACTTGCCGATCAGAAGGTCGGCAGTTCGAATCCCCGTGACAGAGTGAGCTCCCGTTGCTCGGTCTCTGCTCCTGCCAACCTAGCAGTTCGAAAGCACGTCAAAGTGCAAGTAGATAAATAGGTACCGCTCCAGCGGGAAGGTAAACGGCATTTCCATGCGCTGCTCTGGTTCGCCAGAAGCGGCTTAGTCATGCTGGCCACATGACCCAGAAGCTGTACGCCGGCTCCCTCGGCCAGTAAAGCAAGATGAGCGCCGCAACCCCAGAGTCGGTCTCGACTGGACCTAATGGTCAGGGGTCCCTTTACTTTACCTATTTAAATTGAGCCAAAAGTACATATACCCAAGTGACACCAACAAGCAAAGGTTAGCCATGTTGGCCCATAAGAAATAAAACCTCCATATTAGGACATTACTGTTATTGGCCCTGAATATATTTGTTGGGCAGAGGTGGCTGGCTGGGTCAGGACAGAGGAGTGGCCAACAGAGGACCACATGGAGCAATCCAGTGAGCTGGGCAGGTCTCTACCCAGGTCAGGAGAGCCCAAGGAGGATCTTGGGAAAGATTTGGAGGTCTTGAGGGGGACATT
Source organism: Podarcis raffonei (assembly GCF_027172205.1). NCBI lineage: Eukaryota > Metazoa > Chordata > Lepidosauria > Squamata > Lacertidae > Podarcis > Podarcis raffonei. Next base: position 46,112,809 of record NC_070615.1, on the reverse strand, counting down.
CCCCTTCTCACAGGCCTTTGGTTAATTAAACCACCTATGGCCTTTCAAAGTGGTATGTGTGTGTATATTATTGTTTTTGTTTGTTATTATGGTATGCATTTTTGTGTTTTTATATTTTAAACCACCCTGTGATCATTAGATGAAGGGTGGCATAGAAATTTAATAATAAAAATAAGAAATTCTTTTATCATGCCAACCAAGTTGTCACATAAAAGTGTTTAGGCTTTCAGATTCACCAGGACTTTTGCCTTCAACATCAGCCAACTTCAACCCCATGGCAATCGGCCTAATGAAGAATTCTGGAGCTTGCCTACATTTTGTGACATTTTGGTTGGCCTAATATGGATTTTTTTGGGGGGGGAAAACCACCAAGATGCTGAACTTAACACCTCCTTAAAAGGCCTTGAAATTAGAAAATGCTTTTTCCTGGAATACCAGAGCTTTGTACGGCCCCATGAAGCTTATTGAGAAGATGGGTACATATTTATACCATGCACAATTCACTTTTGGAACTCACTGCCACAAGATGGGGGGTGATGGCAGCTAGCTTAGAGAGCTTTAGAAAAAAGACTGGGCAGATTCATGGAGGATACCCCTGTTAGAAATGACTGCTGAAGGAGCCTCTGTGCTTAGGGTGGTGAATGTTTTTCAGGCAGATGTCTGAATCCCCTTCTGGTCATCCTTTTGAGGGCCACATGCCAGTGGTGGGCGGGGCCAGAGGCAAAAGTGGGTGGGGCAATGAATGCAAATCTTGCCTTTGAATAGTAGGCTGGTTTCCCTACACACTCACATATCCCTCGCTAGCCTCACTCCAGGCAAGAATACAAGGCAGGCAGGACATGAGAGAATGGTGCTAAGCAGGTGAGGGGTGTGGCCTAGGGTTAGAGGTGTGGCTTAGGAAGGGTGTGGCTTAGGAAGGGTGTGGGGAGAATTTGGAGCATCAGATAAGCATGGATGGCCTCATTTGGCCCCTGTGCCCGGTGTGGTGTAGTGGTTAAGAGCGGTGGACTCGTAATCTGGTGAACCGGGTTCGCTTCCCCGCTCCTCCACATGCAGCTGCTGGGTGACCTTGGGCCTGTCACACTTCTTTGAAGTCTCTCAGCCTCACTCACCTCACAGAGTGTTTGTTGTGGGGGAGGAAGGGAAAGGAGAATGTTAGCCGCTTTGAGACTCCTTAGGGTAGTGATAAAGCAGGATATCAAATCCAAACTCTTCTTCTTCTTCTTATTGGGCAATAGGAGCCAAATTGGGCAATGTCACCTAGTCATGGGAGAGACCTTTCCGCCTTAGGCAAAGCATTGGATAACTGTGACAACTCTAGAGCTATTGCAATGCATCCTGGGGTCAGTAGGTCACCTTATGCCATTTACAGGATTCCCTTCTGAGATCTGTTATTCACCAAAGCAGACAAAAGCAATCATTCTCAATGACATCAATGCGACCTGTGATTAGAATGCAGGCCCTGGGCCAAAGCTGTATCCACCGTACCAGTTTTGTTGTACAATCTACCCTATTTTAGCTTCATTGACTTCTTCAGGGTTGTCCCCACAGCGTCCTGTCATTATAGGAGAAGAGAGTACTGCTTGGCCAGCATCCATTCCTCCCCATCAATAAACCCACAAGGTTTTGAAGATAGATGCTGTCTCTGGGATAACTGAAGTGTAAGTGAATGGGGAATTGGCTCGCAAGATCAAGGGCAGGCTAATGAGATGCGGAGTTCTCCTCACCAGAAATAGGAGTTTGTCACATGTTGGCGCTCGCCCAGGTCAATTACAGCGAGTGTGAAATATAGCAGGGAGGAGGAGGCAAAAATAGGGCTTGTTTTCAGTGGCAGGTATCTAGAGCTCAAGTTCACTGGTTGGAGGGTGGCTTTCTCACCTTCGTATCTCACTGATCTCACTGATGCACTGCATCATGGGATTTATAGTCTTACATTTAGTCATTTATTCATTTCAGTTCTTTTCATGCACAGGTGAGATGTGACCAAGTCAGAATAGCGTAGTACTATTACAGTGGTGGGACGCGGGTGGCGCTGTGGGTTAAACCACAGAGCCTAGGACTTGCCGATCAGAAGGTTGGCGGTTCGAATCCCCGTGAAAGGGTGACATCCCGTTGCTCGGTCCCTGCTCCTGCCAACCTAGCAGTTCGAAAGCACGTCAAAGTGCAAGTAGATAAATAGGTACCACTCTGGCAGGAAGGTAAACGGCATTTCCGTGCGCTGCTCTAGTTCACCAGAAGTGGCTTAGTCATGCTGGCCACATGACCCGGAAGCTGTATGCCGGATCCCTTGACCAATAAAGCGAGATGAGCGCTGCAACCCCAGAGTCGGTCACGACTAGACCTAATGGTCAGGGGTCCCTTTATTACAGTGGTACCTTGGGTTAAGAACTTAATTCATTCTGGAGGTCCGTTCTTAACCTGAAACTGTTCTTTACCTGAGGTACCACTCTAGCTAAAGGGGCCTCCCGCTGCCGCCACGCAATTTCTGTTCTCATCCTGAAGCAAAGTTCTTAACCCGAGGTACTATTTCTGTGTTAGTGGAGTCTGTAACCTGAAGCGTCTGTAACCCGGGGTACCACTGTAACAGTGCTACATTATGGATGATGAGATGAGAGGGCTGCCTCGACAGAAGCTCCCGAACATTTTACTCAGAGTTGCACTGCATCATGTATTCTCCAGCCTTAGAACTGCATAAAAAATCTAGCAGATATAATAATGCTTTCTTATATTTATATTTCACCTTTCTTCAATGAGTTCATGGTGGCATACAAGGTTCTTCCCCTCGGCATTTTATCCTCACAACAACCCTGTGAAGTAGATTAGGCTGAGAGACTGTGACTGGCTCAAAGTCACTCTGAACTCCCCGAGAGAGTGGGAATTTGAACCCTGGACCCTCAGGTCCTAGTCCAACACTCTAACCATTGCAGCACACTAAATATAGAATGATGGTTTGCTTTGTGACTAAAAATCTACACTAGACAGCAGTAGAAACAGACTTCTACCCTATTTTTTGAGACTCCTTCTCCACAAAGCAGTTTAAAGTACAGATATAAAAAATTACAAGATTACATATTTAAAGAAAAAATCATGGAAGTCAACAATCCATTGATAAAACCAGAACAACAGTTAGAATTCAAAAAGGGCCCCACCAGCCTCCAATGAACATTGCCCATCCAAATTCCATTGACAAGAGATGGGTCTTCAGAATCCTTTTTCATCCCACAAGGGATGAGGCATGCTAAACTTCCACAGGTACTCCACAACTGTGGGGCCATCACTAGAAAAGCTCTGTTCTGGATGGCAACCCATCTGATCTTCTTCTGAGGTGGGCTCCTCACCAAAGCCTTCAAAGCAGACTTCAAGGGATGAGCATGTTGATATGGATGCAGGCTGTCCTTTAAGACAGTCCTAAACCATTCAGGGCTTTAATGTTGATAGCCACCACAATGAATTGGGCCCAGAAGCATAATGGCAGCCAGTGAAACTGGGCCAATAGAGGCATAATATCTTCTGACTAGCTGGGCAGCCAAATTTCATACAAATTGAAGCTTCCACAGTCTCATGTAAAAAGGTATTGCAGTAACCTAGTCAGGATGTGATGACTGCATGGATACCTGTGGCAAGACTTCTCTAGATAGGGTCAAATGAAGAAGCAGAGGATCTGATTTTGTGCATTGTTCACAACCTCTGAAAATAATTCTGCATTAATAAAACGTTTTGATTCATCATGACAGGTGCCTTTATATGAGCAATCTATGCTCTGAGATTATGTGTGATCCCAATAACTTTGAAGAGCTGGGATCTGCTGATCCAATTTGTAAAGTCAAATTTAGGGTTTGCAAAGGCGGAGATGAATTATATGCTGTTATGGAAACAGTATTGGTTTAGAGGTTTCACAGTCATGAAACTGTAAGGAATCTAGTTAAATAAATGTTTATGTTGTTACATTTTAAGGTCATATATGTTAGGAGAGAAACGTATGCCAATTTTGTATGAGCTTTCTTATGAAAAGCTCTCCTTTTTTAAAGAGAGGTGTAATCTCAGGAGGACAGTATTGATCACTGTATTGTTATGATGTGCAGGGATGCCCACCACTGAGAAGGGATGATGGCTCAAGCAACAGGAGGTCAGAAGTTCTTAGTTGCAAATGGAAGGCAAGGTTCAGCACCTTGGAGAGAGATCAAGAAAAGGGTTTAGGATAGTGTTTCCCAAACTTGGGTCTCCAAATGTTTTCGGACTACAGTTCCCATCATCCTTGATCACTGGTCTTTCTAGCTAGGGATGATGGGTGTTGAAGTCCGAAAACAACTGGAGACCCAAGTTTGGGAAACACTGGTTTAGGAGACCAGCTGAGACTTCTGCAGCTGAGACCAACAAACCAACCAAACAACACAAGCAAAGTCCCGAAACAGTTGGGTGAGTTTCATAGCAGGGTTCAGTAGACATAGACTGGAGGCCCCACCCCCTGAGCTACCTGTGAACCACTTAAAGGACCAAGGTCTTCTTCTTCAGCCATTGGCTCCCTCAAGGTAGTGAGGTTTCTGTCCTGGCTCCCATTCCAAAACATGCTGGTAGAAGTTCTTACACATAAGCAAAGAAAGGATGGAACTGTGGTTAAACCACAGAGCCTAGGAGGGACTTCCGGGTCAGCGCCATCGATTAATGGCGGATTCCCTCTGAGTCTCGGAGGGACCAGCTCCGCGGGATCGGGTCTTACCGCTGCAGCAAAGCGGGGGCCCTTTAAAAATCACAGGCGGGGGAAGCCTGTGAATGTGGGGACTCGGCGGGCACCATTTGCGCCCCCCCAATCTGTGAAGGGACCCTTTGAAGGGCTCCGGAGCAGGACAGCGTGAGCGGCGTGGTGCTGAGAGTCGACTGCTTCTTCCGCAGAGTGAAGCCGCACAGCCGTTATCGGAGAGCGCTGACTTTTTCCTGGGACAATTGGACTTTGAAAGCAACTACCCGTGAGTAGGATTAAATTGGATTTAAAAGGAGTAAGAATAAGTCAATTCGACACCGAAGCGGGAAGGTATAAACAGGAAGTCTGCCTTCCCTTCTTGTAAACAGATTAAAGCAAAGAGACTGTAAAGCAGAAACTTGGAAAGACGTTTTGGAAAAAGACTTAAATCTTAACATCAGGAAAGCGGCCTCCCCTCCAGATTGCAGGAGAGGAGGGGGGAAAGTTTGAGGTGTATTTACCTGCAAAAATAAGAGGAAAAGGAAGCTAAAATCCGCTGCCTAAATCCTGGGAACGGACTGCCCCTAGACAAGGAAAGCCGCTCAATGGAAAGCCTATCGGTAAGCAGAGGACTTTTGACTTAGCTCCGCAAAAAGAGATACAGTGTTTCTGGACTTCTCCTGGTTTTAAAGTAACTGTTTAAGTGGACTGAAACTGTTGTTTTTAAGTGAATTGGGGGACTCATAAGGACTATATTTGTTTTTAAATGTTGCAAGCTCCAGCTGTTACTGTGTCCCCCTAGAGGAGGATTGACATTGCTACAATAACAACTGGGTTATAGGAAAATTCCTCTTCAAAACAAACTTTCAACCGTGGGATTGACCTTAGATTCTCATGAGAGTGTTATGGCAGATGGGAGAGGAAAGTTAGAGCTGGCGCAGGAAAAGACTACTAGGTCTGGCAGACACTATCGGACAGACACTGTGCAGCAGCGAAGGGCTTCAACATCTGGAGCATCTGGAACATCAGGGGCTGCTCCTCCACAGGTCAAACCAAAAGTTATGTCGTCCGAAGACGTTTTGGCACATGCACTTGGAAAAATTAATGAATCCTTGGAAAACTTAGCTAAGCAGGTAGCTGAGACAAATAAACAAGTAGCTGAAGCATCAGTTAAAATTGATCTGAATATTACAAGCATTAATAATTTGGGACAGAAGGTGAATACCAATACACAGTCTATTGAAAAATTATTACAGGAATCTGCTTCGACCAGAAAGATAGCTGAAGAAGCAAAAGATATTGCAACTGCTACTCAAGAGAAGATACCACCAGTATATAAGCAATTGGAGGACCACAGTTTGACACTGTCCATGATTGAATTGAAAGAGAAACAAAGAAATTTAAGAATCAGGGCTGTACCAGAACGTGAGATTTTTGGCAACAGGACTTGGGGAAGGAAGAAATTAAGATAGTGAGTGCATTTAGACTTGGAAGAGGACAAAGGAGAAACAAGGTGAGGGACTGCTTGATTACTCTTCGAACAAAAGAGGAGAGAGACAAAATTTTGAACCTGCACTATCAAAGGACTTTGGAAATTGACGACTCAAGCGCAGAGATATTTAAGGATATTCCAAAACATCTTTTGGACTTAAGGCTTAACTACGGAGATCTAGTTGCCCTGTTGAGAAGAAATAGAATTCTCTTTAGGTGGGAATTTCCCCAAGGCCTATCCTTTAAATATAAAGGAAGAAAGATAAAAATAATATCAGTAAACGACAAAGACAGGTTTCTGAAAGACCACGAAGAAGATCTACAGAAAGAAGTGGAATCCGGAGAAGAGCCAAGAGCACTGGAAAAAGGAATACTAGATATAGCAAACCTATCCTTTGGATTGCACGGTCCAGAGAAAGAGACACCACTGACAGAACAAGAACAGACACTCGGTGCAGTCGGAGGCAAAGCGAAGTAACCCCATCATGGCTCTGCAACTTTTAAGTTGGAATTGTAACGGTCTTAACTCTCCTCGGAAGAGAAAAAGTGTTTTTCATTTACTAAAAAAGGAACAACTGGACTTGATTTGTCTAAAAGAAACTCATGTAACAAGGTTACATAGGAAACTACTTATCAATAAGAGATTGGGACAGGAGTTTATCTCATCGGACAAAGTTAAAAAAAGAGGAGTTGTGATATATGCAAAGGAGAGACTATTACCGAAATTAATTTTTAAAGATGAACAAGGAAGATTCCTGGTAATTGAAATTCAAGTTCAAGGAGAGAAATTTCTGATTGTAGGAATTTATGCACCGAATGAGGGGAAATCTGAATTTTTTAAAAAGTTGCATGAGACCTTATTGGACTATTTGGATTACAATTTGATTTTGATGGGGGACATGAATGGAGTAGTATCTACAAACATGGACAAGGCACAAAGACAGGTAGTTACCAAGGATGGTAGACTACCAAAAACTTTTTTTGAGATGACAGACAATATGGACTTAGTGGACATTTGGAGAACAAAGAAGCTCTTGGGAAGAGAGGGAACCTTCTTTTCTGAAGCCAAGATGACATGGACTAGAATTGACCAAATATGGGTAACTAGAGGAATGGCACCAAAGATAAAGAAAGTGAAAATCTGCCCAAAAACTTGCTCCGACCATAACGCTGTAAGGATGGAGATGAAGCAAATATCAACTGGCTCCTTCAGATGGAGGATGAATGACACCTTATTTGGAGATGAAGAAGTGTATAAAAAGGCCCAAAAAACTTTGAGAGATTATTTTGAAATAAATATGAACACTAATGTAGAAAAAAGAGTAATCTGGGACGCAAGCAAAGCTGTTATGAGAGGGTTTTTGATACAACAGAATGCAATAAAGAAGAGAAGTCAAAATGAGAAGAAAGATAAAATTATGGAGAAAATAAAAGAAAGTGAGAAGAAATTGAGGGCAAAACCAAAGTCGCAGGAGATTTTGAGAGAAATAAAACTATATCAAGTACAATATATGGAAATGATGAATCAGGAAATAGAATGGAAAATTAAACAAATGAGACAAAAAACATTTGAATCAGCTAATAAATGTGGGAAATTGTTGGCTTGGCAAATGAAAAAAAGACAAAAACTAAATACTATTACAAATTTAGAAGTGGAAGGAAAGAACATACAATTATACTCACAAGGGCCACAGAAAGAAATGGACATAGACCGATTTTTGAAAACAAATGGATTACAAAAAATCTCCCAAGAAAGTAAATTAATGTTGAACTATAAAATATCTGAACAGGAAGTAGAAGGTGCCATTCAAAATATGCAATTGGGCAAATCTCCAGGACCGGATGGGCTGACTTCTAGATATTATAGATCTTTGAAAGAGTGGTTATTACAACCTTTGAAGGAAGTCTGCAATGAAATTCTGGAAGGGAAGAGGGCACCAGAGTCATGGAAAGAGGCGTATATTACACTTATACCGAAAATAGAGACTGAAAAGACTCAGCTTAAGAACTACCGCTCTATATCGTTACTTAATGTGGATTACAAAATTTTTGCTGACATTTTGGCCAAGAGATTGAAAAAAGTATTGATGGAAGAGATTCATAAAGACCAAGCGGGCTTTCTCCCGGGAAGACATTTGTCTGATAATTTGAGGAACATAATTGATATCCTGGAAAAACTAGAAGTGAATATAAACACTAAAGCAGTTTTTATATTTGTGGACGTGGAGAAAGCTTTTGACAATATCTCTTGGAGTTTTATGAAAAAGAACCTACAGGGGATGGGGGTAGGCCAAGGTTTTGAAAATGGTATAGGTGCAATATATTCTGAACAAAAGGCTAAATTAATTGTAAATAATGTGGTGACGGAAGAATTTAAGATAGAAAAAGGGACACGACAAGGGTGCCCAATCTCCCCATTGCTTTTTATATCGGTCCTGGAGGTTCTGCTGAATATGATTAGAAGGGACCGGTTGGTTAAAGGTATACAGGTCGGAGCCAAACAGTACAAATTGAGAGCATTTGCAGATGATTTAGTATTGACGTTACAGGAGCCAGAATCTAGTACTAAAAGGGTTTTAGAACTAATTCAAGAATTTGGTCAAGTGGCAGGATTCAAACTGAACAAGTCAAAAACTAAGGTTTTAGAGAAAAATTTAACACCGATTGAAAGAGAGAGGTTTCAGAATAAGATAGGTCTGACTGTGGTCAAGAAAGTGAAATACTTGGGGATTAACATGACAGCAAAAAATGGGAACTTATTTAAAGATAATTATGAAAAATGTTGGACGGAAGTGAAAAAAGACTTAGAAATTTGGTCAAATTTGAAGCTTTCCTTGTTGGGTCGAATTGCAGCTATAAAGATGAATGTATTGCCTAGAATGCTGTTTTTGTTTCAAACACTGCAAATTGTGGACAAGATGGATTGTTTCAAGAAGTGGCAGAAAGATATCTCTAGATTTGTCTGGCAGGGCAAGAAGCCTAGAATAAAATTCAAGATATTAACTGATGCAAAGGAAAGGGGTGGATTTGCCCTGCCAGACTTTAAACTTTACTATGAATCAGCAGCATTCTGCTGGTTGAAAGACTGGCTGCTTCTTGAGAACACAGACATTTTGGATTTAGAAGGTTTTAACAATGTCTTCGGGTGGCATGCATATTTGTGGTACGACAAGGTTAAAGCACATAAAGCATTTAAGAACCATATTGTCAGGAAAGCTTTGTTCAATGTTTGGATAAGATATAAGGATTTATTGGAAAATAAAACCCCAAGGTGGCTGTCACCAATGGAAGCAAAAGCCCAGAAAAAGCTCAATATGGAGGCCAAATGGCCGAAATATTGGGAAATTTTGGAACAGGAGTGAGATAGACTAAAACTGCGGAGTTTTGAGAAACTAAAAAACAAAGTGCGAGATTGGCTTCATTATTATCAGATAATGGAGGCATATAATTTGGATAAGAAAATTGGCTTCCAGGTGGAAAAATCAAAATTAGAAACAGAACTGTTAGAACCCAAAACTAAGATTTTGTCAAGGATGTATAACTTGCTGTTGAAATGGAATACTCAGGATGAAACAGTGAAATCTGCTATGATTAAATGGGACAAGATGTTGGACATAACATTATGTTTGCTGACTGGGAACAGTTGTGGACCACAGGTATGAAATTTACGGCATGTAATGCCTTAAGAGAGAATATCATGAAAATGATATACAGGTGGTACATGACCCCAGTCAAGCTTGCAAAAATATATCATTTGCCTGATAATAAATGTTGGAAATGTAAAGAAACTGAAGGTACATTCTTTCACCTTTGGTGGACGTGCCCAAGAATTAAGGCTTTCTGGGAAATGATCTATAATGAAATGAAAAAGGTATTTAAATATACCTTCCTGAAGAAACCAGAGGCCTTCCTTCTGGGCATTGTCGGCCAATTGGTGCTAAAGAAGGACAGAACTTTTTTTATCTACGCTACAACAGCAGCAAGAATACTTATTGCAAAGTATTGGAAGACACAAGATCTACCCACTTTGGAAGAATGGCAGATGAAGGTGATGGACTATATGGGATTGGCAGAAATGACTGGCAGAATACGAGACCAGGGAGAAGAGTCGGTGGAAGAAGATTGGAAGAAATTTAAAGACTATCTACAGAAATATTGTAAAATTAATGAATGTTAGAATGATGTTGGATAGAAATTAAGTGGTTTCCAGCTGTAATGCTTTAAGAGAATATGAAAAAAGGGTTATAAATAGGTAAAAACATAATGGTAAGGATTTGCTGAACCAACAATTTGAAGTGGAATACAAAAAAGGGAGGTATGAGGAGGTCCGGGAAACAAGGAAAATAAGCAATGGAAAATTTGTGTGTTTTTAATTATTTTTATTTTGTATTTTTGTTATTTCTTTTTCTTTCATTTTATTGTAATACTTTAAAAAATCTCAATAAATATCTTATTTTAAAAAAACAAAACCACAGAGCCTAGGACTTGCTGATCAGAAGGTCGGCGGTTTGAATCCCCGCAATGGGGTAAGCTCCTGTTGCTCGGTCCCTGCTCCTGCCAACCTAGCAGTTCGAAAGCACATCAAAGTGCAAGTAGATAAATAGGTACCGCTCCGGCGGGAAGGTAAACGGTGTTTCCATGCGCTGCTCTGGTTTGCCAGAAGCAGCTTAGTCATGCTGGCCACATGATCCGGAAGCTGTACGCCAGCAGAGTCGGCCATGATTGGTCAGGGGTTCCTTTACCTTTTAATGGTAGAGATCCAGTAGCAAGGAAAGAGCTATTCCAGTCCCAGAGCTATCACAAGGCGAATGATTGTCTGGGATGGACCCAGTCTAAGAACAAGGCCCAAGGGGCATGAGTTCAGGGTCATAGAATCATAGAATCATAGAATCATAGAATCATAGAGTTGGAATAGACCACAAGGGCCATCGAGTCCAACCCCCTGCCAAGCAGGAAACACCACCAGAGCACTCCTGACATATGGTTGTCAAGCCTCTGCTTAAAGACCTCCAAAGAAGGAGACTCCACCACACTCCTTGGCAGCAAATTCCACTGTCAAACAGCTCTTACTGTCAGGAAGTTCTCCCTAATGTTTAGGTGGAATCTTCTTTCTTGCAGTTTGGATCCATTGCTCCGTGTCCGCTTCTCTGGAGCAGCAGAAAACAACCTTTCTCCCTCCTCTATGTGACATCCTTTTATATATTTGAACATGGCTATCATATCACCCCTTAACCTCCTCTTCTCCAGGCTAAACATGCCCAGCTCCCTTAGCCGTTCCTCATAAGGCATCGTTTCCAGGCCTTTGACCATTTTGGTTGCCCTCCTCTGGACACGTTCCACTTTGTCAGTGTCCTTCTTGAACTGTGGCACCCAGAACTGGACACAGTACTCCAGGTGAGGTCTGACCAGAGCAGAATACAGTGGCACTATTACTTCCCTTGATCTAGATGCTATACTCCTATTGATGCAGCCCAGAATTGCATTGGCTTTTTTAGCTGCCGCGTCACACTGTTGGCTCATGTCAAGTTTGTGGTCAACCAAGACTCCTAGATCCTTTTCACATGTACTGCTCTCAAGCCAGGTGTCACCCATCTTGTATTTGTGCCTCTCATTTTTTTTGCCCAAGTGCAATACTTTACATTTTTCCCTGTTAAAATTCATCTTGTTTGTTTTGGCCCAGTTCTCCAGTTCTTACAAGAATTTCAAGACTGCACAAAAGCAGAGAAGTCGCTCCAAGTTTTCTCTGCTCACCTGTCCAGCTTTAAAGTCAAGGCAGGCACAGCCCTTACTTGCAGTAGTCTCTATTCCTATGTCAGTGACTAGCCCGCAAGACGGCACTACATCTAGGGGTCTCTCTTGCCTCTGAGAGAGACCAAGACACATTTCCTATTCTTGACTCTTGCTCAGACACTCCAGGCAGCAGCTCCAAGACCTCCCCATGTGTCTAAAAAATATTCTTTAATATATTTCTATCCTGTTTTACTGTAAAGTTGGGATTCAAGGCAGTTTACAACTTCAACTACAAATTATAAAGTAATAAAAACAAACTAGTTAAAAACAGTAATTAAAACCCATCAAAAGTCAATCTAAAGCCAGTAATTGAAATCTAGTTTGCCCTGGCAGCTGTCTAGCAATCAGCAATGTCTGCACCTTGGTTTTCAAATCCCTGTTCGAACAGAAAAGGGTTAACCTGCCATGAAGAGGGAGTTGGTTTAACCTCTCTTGGGAGCGAATTTCACAGTCTTGGAGCAGACACAGAAAAGGCTCTGATGCCTCTGATGTTGATGGGACCCAGAGAAGGTGCTTACTCAAATGGACCGGTAGCCTGTGAAGTTGTTTTAACAGGGGAGTTACATGCTCATTGTAACTGGCCCCAGTTAGCAGTCCAGCTGCAGTATTCTGGACCAGCTGAAGTTTCCAAGCACTTTCCAAAGCACATTGCAGTAGTCAAACTGGGATGTAACTAAGATGGCCAGATCGAACATTTCAATTTTGACAACACTCTCTTCCTCCTGAGGTGGAGAGGTTGCTGGAAGTCCAATCTGCTCACTAGAGTCATGATGTCATTGGAGGCCAAGGGGAGGAGGGGGAAAGGGCTTTTCATCTGTTTCAGCCTCTCCCCTCCAATTTCCCTCCCTCCCCACCTTCCTCTCAAATCTGACAAGCCTGATGGCACTAAGGCGGTCATGGCAATTTACATCTGAGAAGAGTCTCTCATCAGGATCCTCTTGAACCCCCTAGAAGTCCATCAAAGTCTGCTGGCAGAGGTGTCTCTTTGGGGGTCAGGGGTAGGGAGGCAGATGCCAGTGCCCCAGAATCCTATGGAATGCACCTCATCTTGGGTCCAAGTTTTCCTTGGATATGCAGTTTCTTTCCTCCCATGTGTCCTAATCCATGGCTCATTTGTACAATGAGCCAGATGTGTTGGATTGTTACTCTGTGCCTAAAAATTATCTGGAGCACACTGCCTCTCAGATTTAAGTGTGTGCCTTATAAGAGAAGTCGCTGCTGTCTCCATTTTTCTTTTTTTCTGTAAGGGGAGGGGCGATTTCCTATTTAGTTAATACTTGACGACTCCAATCTGGATTTTCTCTGATTGCCAAGAAACCTTCAAGCATGGTACAATCTAGCTAACAGCCCTTGCATAAATCATGCTAGAAAATAATGAGTATCTGTGGACTGAATTCATTTAGCTAAATAGACAGTGGGCCACTTTCAAGTTATTTAGAAAGATTAACAGAAGAGGAGGGGAAATTGGCAAGGCGGGTTGGGGGGGGGGGAGAGAGGGAAGGAGCCACTAATAAATCAGTGAGGAGAGTGGGGCGGGGTGGGAGGGGGTGAGAGTAGAGAAATTGTATTAGAAACAATGACTTTTTCTAATACATTCCAAATTCGTTCAGTGCAAAAGTTCTTCCAACCAAGATTGGCAGCTTGATAATGCTGGATGTTCTTGGGCTTCAGATGCATTTTTAATTAAAATAGGCTGGCGATTGCAAATGCAGTTTTAAAATGAAATTATAATTGGACCCATGCAGAGCTCTTAAGAACATCGATGGCATTTGCTTTTCAACGTTATCAGGTTGGGGGATTTTTATTTTTAAAGAGAGAAAATGGCCTGCTTTAAGCTGAGGTCCCAAATCTGGTGCCCAGGGACTCCACAGTGACCTCAGACATCAGTCTTAGCACTCATCAAGCACCCTTCCCACTCTGAAGGTCTGGCTGGCGTCTTTTTTATATAGCATGGGCTGAGCTAGCTGCAAAGTGAAATGGAAATATCCACCCACTTTGCTCTCTTCCTTTCCCCAAAATGCTTACATGGGGGCCCCAGAGGCACAGGAGTCAACTGTCCCCTGTTCAGGGAAGTTTTTAATGGTTGAAGTTTTATTGTGTTTTTAATATTTTGCTGGGAGTCGCCCAGAGTGGCTGGGGCAACCCAGTTAGATGGGCAGCATATAAACAATACATTTATTAAATTATTATTATTATTAGTCCAGCAACAGGTAGAGGGCCGCAGGTTGCGCTACACTGAGACATAGATAGTCTTACTGTGCCTTTCACCAGGATGGAGAATCAGAAAACAGGTCCTGCTTTTGAGCTTCTATTGCAGCAGCTACTGGAGGCTACAGGTAGATAGATGATGGGTGGGGAGCACGTGGTCCTCCAGATGTTGTTGGCCTCCAACTCCCATCAGCCCCAGACAGCATGGCCCATGGTCAGGGATGATGAGAAGAAGAGTCCAAGGACATCTGGAGGACCATAGATTCCCCACACCTGGACCCTTGTTCTCCTCAAGCAAGGGCAGTTCTTATGGTCTTTTGGAAGATGAAGAATACTTATTGCAAAGTATTGGAAGACACAAGAACTACCCACTTTGGAAGAATGGCAGATGAAGGTGATGGACTATATGGGATTGGCAGAAATGACTGGCAGAATCCGAGACCAGGGAGAAGAGTCGGTGGAAGAAGATTGGAAGAAATTTAAAGATTATCTACAGAAATATTGTAAAATTAATGAGTGTTAGAATGATGTTGGATTGAAATTAAGTGGTTTCCAGCTGTAATGCTTTAAGAGAATATGAAAAAAAGGATTATAAATAGGTAATAATATAATGGTAAGGATTTGCTGAACTAACAATTTGGGGTGGAATACAAAAAAGGGAGGTATGAGGAGGTCCGGGAAACAAGTTAAAAGAAAATAAGTAATTGAAAATGTATGTGTGTTTTTTTCCTTAAAAAGTTTCTTTATTCTGTATTTTTGTTATTCTGTTTTTTCTTTTTTTATTTTATTGTAATATTATTAAAAATCTTAATAAATATCTTATATAAAAAAATGGAAGATGAGATGTGAACAAGGAGCAGCCTGATGTTGATAGCACCTGTTATTTCATGGTGAACCCCCACACTTCCCCAATCTATTCTCTTGCCGAGTGCAATTTATCACCCCATCGGTCGGCCAT
The DNA here is from genome assembly GCF_027172205.1 of Podarcis raffonei. Taxonomy (NCBI): domain Eukaryota; kingdom Metazoa; phylum Chordata; class Lepidosauria; order Squamata; family Lacertidae; genus Podarcis; species Podarcis raffonei. The sequence goes on along the minus strand of NC_070615.1, from coordinate 46,097,684 downwards.
GTTCAGAGATCAAGTGCTCCTCTGAAGTGCATCATTGTGGGGGAAGAAACTCCCACTGGAAGAGAGATAAGAGCATGAGGCCTTTTCCATCCTCTCCAGCTGCCTCTTCCCCCTGACATTTATAGCGTAATAATGTCCTTTCGTGTAAAAATCCCAAATAGATTTACATAATTTATTGTAACTCTTTTGTGGTTTATTTAATGCTCGGCTGATTCTCGCTCAACTTAATGTGTTGCCATAACGCTAGACGTGTCGAGAGCGGCTGTTTTACAGTTTTTAATCAAGGCCTCCCAAACACCTGCCATCTCCAGCTCCCGATCAGGAATTCGAGCGGCTTTGAAGACGCTGCAGGAGATCTTCCTGCCAGTGGCGGAGTGGCAAATTCCAAAGTGCAGGAGCTATTCGTGACAGTCGCAGTGGCCACACCTTCCAAGGAGGTGTCAGGGAGTGGGCTGGATGAAAAGGGGTGGTGGGAGGGAAACCCCCAAGGGAGACCCCACAGGAAAAGGCTCAGAGCCAAGGGACTGGTGCTGGGACACTGACAAGAGGTCAGAGGGAGAAGATTGGGAGGAGGGGCTGGATGCTGAGCAGGAAGGGCCTGTGACAGGACAGACTCCGAAGCTGAAGCAGAGGAGGGGAGTCAAGAGGCTGCTAAAGAATTCAGAGAGTCTCCCTCTCCTGCTGTGACAAGCTTCTTTTCCTCCTGGTCTCCGAAGAACGTGCAGAATAATGAGGAGAGCAGAACAGAGGCCAGAGGTGTGGGAATGTTCAAGGAGGCAGGAGAGGATATATTGTTTAGTAATATCCTTCCTAACTTGCGCTAGCAGGTTTCTTTACTTAGCAGAGTTCCTTTGCTAAAGAGGCTCACCAATCTTTCAGACAAGTCTAAACTTAATTCTCTCCTCTTAGGCAAAGATCATAAGACGACCTGGCTGGTAGCCAGATTCTGCGCCCAGATTTGTAGGCACAGATCATCCTCTAGAATCAAATAGCTTACTAGGGAAATGCTGAAGTTGCCCTTTGGGGCACCTCAGGGTCAGTTTTTTTATGGTAGCCCAAACCCCAGTTGTATGTATGTATGTATATATCTTGATTTTAACTCATGAGCTATGTTGCAATCTGCTCCGATTGTATATTTAATCTTTATGAACGCTATTTTTATTGTGTTATGTTATGTGAACTGGTCTTTGACTGTAATAAATTATCTATCTATCTACTTAGCAGAGTTTCACATTCCTCTTTTAAACACACAGCAGGTAGCTGGTTGCAGGCTTGTGTAAGCCTCTTACTATTTGGTTCCTGGTAAGTTCCCTTATATCGCTCTTAAAAGAATAAACACACCACAATCTTGTGTAAAGTATATAAAAGTAGTTTACTCACATAAGTTCACAGATGGATCCCCGAAGGCAGACTTAGTTACAAAGTATATACATGTGGAGCTATCTCATAAGGGGATAATCCCAGTGTCCTCTGTTGGCTGGAAGCCAACAGAGCATCACTAGCTAAAAGCTGCTCCAACGTCAGAGGAAGTAAAGAGAGAGAGAGAGAGAGAGAGAGAGAGAGAGAGAGAGAGAGAGCTAGCTGTGTGCCTTGTCTCTTTTGTTACCTGGACAGGTAAGGTCACGCCCACCTCTAGTCACATGCAAAGGAAGTATGCCCCAGCCACGAGGAAACAGCAAGTTTTCAACTGGCTGGACCAAATATTCCCCTGCATGTCCACTCTAGGAGAACAAGGAATGTTGTACTTGACTGCTACTTACTTATCACAAGAGGTGCACAAAGACAGTTTGAGATTGTTTGGGAAACTTCTGGGAGAAAGGGTAGAAGGCCTTCAGTCTGGCAACTAGGGGCAAGATTTTCTAAGAAACACTTTTGAGTTATATTGTCATTTCCTTGAATAAAGAGTTGATTTCAATGACAATGGCTTTCTGCCATACTATATTTTCAGAGCAAAAAATTATAAATATACAGTGGTACCTCGGGTTAAGTACTTAATTTGTTCCGGAGGTCCATTCTTAACCTGAAACTGTTCTTAACCTGAAGCACCACTTTAGCTAATGGGGCCTCCTGCTGCTGTGCCACTGCCACATGATTTCTGTTCTCATCCTGAAGCAAAGTTCTTAACCTGAAGCACTATTTCCGGGTTAGCGGAGTCTGTAACCTGAAGCGTATGTAACCTGAAGCGTATGTAACCCGAGGTACCACTGCAAATATATATGTATTTTTATATGCTTGGCTGTGTGTGCGTCTGTTTATATGCCAGTTACTTTAGAAATCTGGGAGTCTTACATGTATAAGATGCATATAATATGATACATATTATATGTTTATAATATTATATGTAAAATAAAGTGTAAAATAAAGAATGTAATATGTGAGACTTGTCCTGCTCACTTCTTGCTGCTAATAAGTCCTAATAAGTGCAAATGGAGATTTTCAGAAAATCCCATCCCTAAAACTGAATTGTGTGCCAAAGTGAAATCCCACAATTAGGTTCTGTTTGGTTCTGAGTTAATCATAAAATTGTTCCTCGTAAGGCTTGGTCTCCAGACCCATGATCATCTTGGTTGCCCCTCCTCTGCACACATTCCAGCTGGTTGATATTCTTCTTTAAACTGTGGTGCTCAGAAATGAACACAGTACTCCAGTTGAGATGTGACCAAGTCAGAATAGCGTAGTACTATTACAGTGGTAGGGACGTGGGTGGCGCTGTAGGTTAAACCACAGAGCCTAAGACTTGCTGATCAGAAGGTCAGCAGTTCGAATCCCCGTGACGGGGTGAGCTCCCGTTGCTCAGTCCCTGCTCCTGCCCACCTAGCAGTTCGAAACATGTCAAAGTGCAAGTAGATAAATAGGTACTGCTTCGGCAGAAAGGTAAACAGCGTTTCCGTGCGCTGCTCTGTTTCGCCAGAAGCGGCTTAGTCATGCTGGCCACATGACCTGGAAGCTGTATGCCGGCTCCCTCGGCCAGTAAAGCGAGATGAGCGCTGCAACTCCAGAGCCGGTCACAACTGGACCTAACGGTCAGGGGTCCCTTTACCTTTTATTACAGTGGTACCTTGGGTTAAGAAATTAATTCGTTCTGGAGGTCCATTCTTAACCTGAAACTGTTCTTAACCTGAGATACCACTTTAGCTAATGGGGCCTCCCGCTGCTACCGCGCCACCGCTGCGCAATTTGTGTTCTCATCCTGAAGCAAAGTTCTTAACCCGTGGTACTATTTCTGGGTGAGCAGAGTCTGTAACCTGAAGTGTCTCTAACCTGAGGTACCACCATACTATATTACTATTACACTGTTGACTCATGTTGAGCTTGTGGTCTACAAAGACACCTAGATCCTTTTCACATTTGTCCCCCCCCTTCCAATACCTGAGCATCAGATTAAAAAGGTAAAGGTAAAGGTACCCCTGCCCATACGGGCCAGTCTTGCCAGACTCTAGGGTTGTGCACTCATCTCACTCTATAGGCCGGGAGCCAGCGCTGTCTGCAGACACTTCCGGGTCACGTGGCCAGCGTGACAAGCTGCATCTGGCGAGCCAGCGCAGCACACGGAACGCCGTTTACCTTCCCGCTGGTAAGCGGTCCCTATTTATCTACTTGCACTTGGGGGTGCTTTCGAACTGCTAGGTTGGCAGGCGCTGGGACCGAATGACGGGAGCACACCCCGCCGCGGGGATTCGAACCGCCGACCATGCGATCGGCAAGTCCTAGGCGCTGAGGTTTTACCCACAGCGCCACCCGCGTCCCCGAGCATCAGATTATTCCTGCCTAAATGCAGAACCTTCTACCCAAGAGTATACCAAAAGATGGGGGCAGGACTTCCCCTACCCCCATACTAACCAACTGTTGGAAGTGCCGCTACCTGAAGAATGGGAAAATGAACATTATGACGTTACGGCTAAACTGACATAATTATGGCAGCGTGAACAGGCAGGCAGACTGAAACTCAATCAATTGTTGAGAACTGGCAAAGCATTTATAAATTACTGGAAAACGCTTCCAGCATGACTCATGCATTTAATTTATTATGACATATCTCATTGTAATGCATTATGATTTATTGATTGTACACGTGTTTAGGCATCAGGAGTGTGTTCATATTTTCTAATAATTTTATTACACCAAGGTTTTGGTTATTGTTATTTTTTTTTTTAATGACAGACCCTCCAAGGACATATTTCTGGCTTCATCCAGAGGCAGTGCAGGAGTTAATATTTCTGAAGTCCCACAAGGGACACCGAGGCATCACCGCCGTGATCAACCTGTGCTCCGTGTACTGCTAGTTAGCTTCTCAGGAACTGAGCAAGCAGAGAGGAAAGGAGTGACAAGTCTTATGGGGTCAGACAGGTATATTTAGAACTGTAATAAAGGGGGAAAAAACAGAGAGAAGAAATGATGGACTGGGGGAAAAATAGGTTTTAAGTGTATCTAGCTGAAGTCCGAAATGTACTCTCTGGATTTATTTCTAGCAATGTGCTTTTAAGTTGAAATTATTATCCCAGACCAGTTACTCACCATTATTATTTGAGCAGGAGTTCTTCCCTCAGTTACTGCAGAACACTCTCTGTGTTGTTCTGGAACCAATAAGGGATTCATTGGTTTTCTTGTTTCATACACCTCAATCTCTGAGCAGTGAGGGGTTCCAGGGGTTATAGTGTGTTGTACCCTGGTTTAGTAACCTTTGAAGGAGGCCACTGGAGATTTATGGTGTTTCTATTAAATAAGGTGCATGTGTGTATGTGTGCGTAATCTAAGCGTAACGTGGGAGTTCAAAGCATTGATCACAGCAGACCTGAAGGAGTGTCTCCACCCCCATCATTCAGCCAGGACACTGAGGTCCTCCTCCAAGGGCCTTCTGGTGGTTCCTTCACTGTGAGAAGTAAGGTTACGGTGAACCAGGCAGAGGGCCTTCTTGGTAGTGGCGCCTGCCCTGTGGAATGCCCTCCCATCAGATGTCAAGGAAATAAACAACTCTCTGATTTTCAGAAGACATCCAGATGGGTGGATTATTTATAAATAAATAAGTAAATAGGGATGCGGGTGGCACTGTGGTCTAAACCACAGAGTCTAGGGCTTGCAAATCAGAAGGTTGGTGGTTTGAATCCCTGCGAAGGGGGGAGCTCCCGTTGCTCGGTCCCTGCTCCTGCCCACCTAGCAGTTCGAAACATGTCAAAGTGCAAGTAGATAAATAGGTACCGCTCCAGCGGGAAGGTAAATGGCATTTCCGTGCGCTGCTCTGGTTCGCCAGAAGTGGCTTAGTCCTGCTGGTCACATGACCCGGAAAAACTGTCTGCGGACAAACGCCGGCTCCCTCGGCCTATAGAGGAAGATAAGCGTGCAACCCCGGAGTTGTTTGTGACTGGACCTAATGGTCAGGGGTGCCTTTACCTTTAAGTACCGTAAGTCAGTAAATAAGTATGTAAGCAAGCAAGCAAGCAAGCAAGCAAGCAAGCAAATAAATAAATAAATAAATAAATAAATAAATAAATAAATAAATTGCACCCCCTCAGATTTATAAGGGAACACTCAATGCCTTAGCATTGGATTTTCACAAAGAACAAGCCAGGTCTCTGTGGCTCTTTTAGAACCAGGACCCTGATTCTCAAAAAACTTCCTGTCTAGCACACTATTCCACTCACATATGGACTCAACGATGACATCACTTTCAACCAGACTTACCGGAAAGAAAAACATGCTCCCTTTCACCACACTTGTCTCTAGCTATTAGTTCCCATGGCAACATATTGCCCTAGCTTACATTACAAAAAGGGATATGGTCCCCCACAGCCCATTTCACAGAAGTCAAGGAGCTCAGGTTCAGAGGCACTGCCTCACTTTGTCCCAAAGAGAGGCCTCCTCTGAGCCACCAAGTCCAATATAAACACTCAGTCTGAGCTGCAGAAGCACGGAAGTAATAGCTCCAAAGGACCAAGCTCTTGACAGGTTCCTGAATGGTGAAGAACAGCTCCCCCTCAGCTATTAAACACCCAATGCATAAACGTTAGCTTAGAAGCCCACATTTACCAAACGCTCATTTATATGGGAGGCAAAACGACGGCACATCTTGGTCAGACTTCAGCTCTTAATTAGCCTTCTTAACAAGGTCACCTTCTCAAATCGATAGCTTGAAAATTGTCTTCTCCTTCGACTTGGGTGCCTTTCAGCTCAACTTACCGAGAAATTCAGCAAGGCAAATGGAGGGCCTTGAGCAAGTGCTTTAATCAATCAATCCATATTACGGATGGTTCACCCAAGGACCACTCCAAGGCTTTCAATGCTTGCCTGTCTTCAGATTCTGCAAGATGGATGCTATACAGAAGCTGACAGAGGAAGAGAGAGAGCAAGCACAGCCACTGTCTCCTCCTTTCATTCCCAAAGGCTGGGGAACATCCCAGAGAGGCTTCAGAAACAGTAGTGGCTGATGCCGTTTGAGTTTGGTAGGGCAGAAGGTAGGGAGGCCAGCAGTAGGTGGCGCTAGACAGAGGAAACAAATGGTAGTTTTGTCCCCATTTCCTGCTGAATTCTACACTGGGAAATAATGAAACCAAAGAGAAGGAAACATAGACTGGAACCCCAAATAGGGATCTTGGTGTGCCTAGACCCTTCTTTTAATCTTGGTCTAATTCATTCAATATTTGAAGGAAGTTCTGCATGGAATAAGGCCACCACTATCTGCCCTTCATTCCTGGAGCAACATTTTCCATTTTTATGGGATTGAATGAAAACTTGGCCAGCCTTCACATTTGCATTTTTTTCTGGGTTAATTTCCCCCTTGGGGTTTTACCAACCTGCTAATCTTTCCCACAGGGGGGAAACAAAAGCCAGCCAAGCCTTTTCCAGAACAACAAAACAAAAGATTATGATAGCAGGAAAGGCTTTTTGCAAGAAGAATAAGAAGAAGGCTTCAGAGTGGAGGAAAAGGAAAGAAAAAAATAAGCAGAAAGTTTCCTGCATTGTAGAAGAAATAGCCCCTAGTTTTATTCCTTTCTCCTAGCTTTTTTTTTCAAGAAGAAGAAGAAGAAAATTTAACCTTGCATATATTTGCTGGCTGAATGTGGAGTTCTCAGAGCACGGCTAGCTGATTCGTTGGCTGCCAGATATTCTCAGACTCCCATCAGTTCTAGCCACCACAGCCAATGGGCAGGGATTCTGGGAGTCAGAGTCCAATAGCATCTTGTGGTCCAATAGCACATTGATGTGGGAAGAAGTGGTTTAAACCACATTTCACAATGGGTGCCTGATCCAATGCTTCCAGACTTGTTTTCAGATCAAAGCCCAACCCCTCCAGACCTTGCAGTGTCATTTTGGTGCTCAGTAAATGCACACACACAAATGCACTTATGAAATATTCTGGGTGAATGCTCTGAAGAGCATTGGGAAAGTCTGAGTTTTGTGGATGAGTGCAATCTGAACGCAGGCATTTCATGCATTCTTTTGAAACAGACCCATGATTGCAATGAGACCAAACAGGACAGAATTCGGCCACTGAGTCCATCACTACGAGGCTGTCCTTCAGCCTACATGGAACCAAACCCTTTAGGGCTTTAGAGCTTCATAAAAAGCAATTAGAACTGGGCCCAGAAATAAATAGGCAATGGTAGCTGATGCCACTTGGGACTGGTAGGGCAGAAGGAAAGGAGCCCAACAGCAGGTGGCGCTAGAGTCAATGGTGCTCAGGGCCAGCCAGTTCCAGTTTTGGCACCACCTTCCTCCATGCTGAATTTTATAATATGCATCACTGAGACGAAGGAGGAGGAATGTAACAACAGGCAGTGTCACCATGTACACTGGTGGTAAGAAGGCAAGCAAGTGGGTCTGGTTGAAGGCAGCTAGAGGTTGGTGGGACTATGCTCCACCACTGCATCCACTGCAAAGAGGTAACCAAAGCATATGAAGAACTGGATGCTTAGTTTTGCAAAGTTGTTGATGCTGTTGGGTGTGTTTTTTTTAACCAATAATTTTTATTGTTTTTCATTTAAATACAAGAACATAAAACTACAGTAACTTGTTCAGTGGTACATTCTTATTAAGTTTAATATGCACTGGCGCTGTGGTCTAAACCACTGAGCCTAGGGCTTGCCGATTGGAAGGTCAGTGGTTCGAATCCCTGCAACGGGGTGAGCTCCCGTTGCTTGGTCCCTGCTCCTGCCCACCTAGCAGTTCACAAGCACAAAGTGCAAGTAGATAAATAGGTACCGCTCCGGCAGGAAGGTAAACGTTGTTCCGTGCACTGCTCTGGTTTGCCAGAAGCGGCTTAGTCATGCTGGCCACATGACCCGGAAAAAATGTCTGTGGACAAACGGCGGCTCCCTCGGCCAGTAAATCGAGATGAGTGCTGCAACCCCAGAGTTGTTCGCGACTGGACTTAATGGTCAGGGGTCCTTTACCTTTACCTTTTCCCATAAGCAATATGTCTATTTATGTATTATCAATCCAAGTAGCCTCTCCACAGAGATTTTGGTGTTGAGGGTGGCATATAAGAATCTCCCGCCTCATTTATAAAGGAAAAGAAAGAAGCCACATCTCCCCAAAAATATCCATACTTGAAGTTCTTCTAATTACCCTTCTGCGGCAAGTGAAGGCATTCCGATGGAGCCACATTCCAAATATTATTTAACCAGATTTCAATGCGGGTTTCTGTAGATTGTTTCCAACATTACGAATGTTCTGTATAGTTGAAGACTACAAAGCCCATGCTTCAGGGCAACCATGATCAAAATACACTTGTGCTAAGATGATTATACAGCTCCTTCCTTCCTCTTCAGACCACAGTTTGCTGTTTTCCTAGATCTTTCTCTCTCTTTCCTTAGGTCATGTAGGAATATAAGAAGTCCTCTGTTGGAGCAGACCTAAAGCACATCCCCACTGGGCTAATCAGGTAGAATAATAGAATTGTAGAGTTGATCAACCTATCACAGCCGAGGCTTCATCTCCCTGCCGCTGGAAAATCCCTTATGCTGCATTTGCGATACAGAGAGCTTGCAAACGAGAACAATGGCTCTGACTCCAGACAGGCTCCGATTTTGACACAGCCCTTGATTTGGTAACAAAACACTCATTTCCAGCATTTTGTGAGCATTAGTGCTTCTGAAAACAAGCTGTGCCTAGGCCCAGGGTACAGCAAATCTTCCATCAAGCAGTAATTGCTTCAGCACCAAAAAACCTTGAGTTTGCATTATGGAATGATTACACTTTGAGAAAGGAACAGGCAAGGATGTTTGTTTCTGGCTCTGCTTCCATTTCCCCAATTTCTGAGCTGCAAAAGCAGAAAGTAACACCGGGTTCTCATGCTCAAAAACCAAGCTGTCGCATGTAATTTTCCCCTTTTCGTTTTGATTTTGGGTGGACCTCAGATTTCATTAGGCGACGCACAACTCAAAGCCAGGGAAAGATCAGAGGGTTTTGGAACCTTTGTGCTGATATTCCTTATATTGTTGGGAGTTTGGTAAATATATTGCAGAAAAGAACCACCTGATAAGATTGCTGGTTGAAAGAACAAATAAAACTTAAGGTGTCTATATGCATAGTTGATGGGTGCTAGTCATCAGAGTGTTCATTTCAATACTTTATAAAGGGATGCCATATTTTAGTGAAATGGTCTGTATCAGCTGCCTGCTTCAGGGCTTGTACTCTCTTAGTAAGTTTCTCAGATAAAGCAACTGTCCACACTTCCTGTTTCCATTGTGTGATATGCGGATGATCAAGCCCTTTCCAATTTTGTTGCTATGAGCAATCGTGCCGCTACAAGAAGAATAGGGATAAGTTCCTTGTGCAATAATATGAGTAATAATATGGTGAATAAACCAATTGGACTCCAACTCTGGGAGGCTTCCAACCAAATATTAAAAACAATACAGCACCAGACATTAAAAACTTCCCTAAACAGGGCCGCCTTCAGTTGTCTTTTAAAAGTAAAATAGTTGCTTATTGCCTTGACATCTGCTGGGAGGGTGTTCGACAGGGCAGGCGCCGCTACCGAGAAGGCCCTCTGCCTGGTTCCCTGTAACCTCACTTCTCGCAGCGAGGGAACCACCAGAAGACCCTCGGCGCTGGACCTCAGTGTCCGGGCTGAATGATGCGGGTGGAGAAGCTCCTTCGGGTATACAGGACCAAGGCTGTTTAGGGCTTTAAAGGTCAGCACCAACACTTTGAATTGTGCTCAGAAATGTACTGGGAGCCAATGAAGGTCTTTCAGGACCGGTGTTATATGGTCTCGGCGGCCACTCCCAGTCACCAGTCTAGCTGCCGCATTCTGGATTAATTGCAGTTTCCGAGTCACCTTCAAAGGTAGCCCCTTGTAGAGCGCATTGCAGTAGTCCAAGCGGGAGTTGTTATCCAAAATATCTAGAGATCCAAGGTTGAAGAACATTGGCCTAGGAGAGTCCCGAGGGCCAGATACAGAGGCATGGAGGGCTGTGTTTGGGCCCTGGGTCTGAGGTTCCCCATACCCTCTTTAATGGATCTCTTTCTTGCATCTCTCTATTGGTGGTAGAGGAAGAAAGAAAGAAAGAAAGAAAGAAAGAAAGAAAGAAAGAAAGAAAGATTTGTATTGGACCAGGATGCTGTTGGTTTAAGAGGGACCATAGCTAGTTATGGAGATGCAAAGAAAGAGCATTATACACTCAATCAATAAAGCTTTCAGCTGTTTAATTTTCCTGTGAGATTTCCTGTTCAGCTTAAGTTCAGCTCTCCCTTTTCTGAGCAGCTTAGATGGTCTTTGAGCAAAAAAGGAGACTTGGCTGATGGCAGTAGGATAACTTTCTCAAGCTTTTAAAGGCCTGGCTAAAAGAAAGCAGCTCAGCTGCTGGAAGAAAGAGCCACTTATCTTTTCATTCCGGCTGTTGAGTAGAAACAAAAGCATCCTCTTGAGTGAGGAAGACTGCTCTCTTCTGAGCCCATCAGCCAGGGGCGGGGAAGATGTAGTCCTCCGAACATGGATGGATTCCAGCAGTCATCATGCCTGACCGTTGGCCGCGTTGTCCGATGATGGGAGCTGGATTCCAAAGGCATCTTGGGTTGGGTTGGGTCCCAGGTAGGCATGTCGGAGAACCCTGATAAAAATGGAAACGTGAATCCGCTGGCATTCACTTATCTGTGCCATGACCGGAAGGGAAATCGATCAGTATGTGCCACTAATGCTGTTTTCGGTTTGCAAATGATAGAAAATTGTTAATGTCCCACCCACTTTGCATTGTACTTCATTTGCACTGAAATGAAGGAGGTGGAATAACAGGATGCCAGCATAATTTACATAATTAATCATGTGAGTTAAGTCATTTTGCTACAGCAGACAATGAGACAAATACCGTATTTTTCGCCCTATAGGACGCACTTTTCCCCCTCCAAAAATGAAGGGGAAATCTGGGTGCGTCCTATGGGGCGAATGCAGGCTTTCGCTGAAGCTTGGAGAGCGAGAGGGGTCAGTGCGCACCGACCCCTCTCGCTCTCCAGGCTTCAGGAAGACATCCGCAGCCTAGGCAGCCCTGCGGGAGTTCCTGCAGAGCTGTCTAGGCTGCGGATAGTAGCCTGCTTCCCGGAGCGCCGGGCGCGCTGAAAGCAGAGCGCCCGGCGCTTCGGGAACACATCCACAGCCTAGGCAGCCCTGCGAGAGGTCCCGCAGGGATGTCTAGGCTGTGGATAGCAGCCTGCTTCCCGGAGCGTCGGGCGCTCTGCTTTCAGGGCACCTGGCGCTTCGGGAACACATCCGCAGCCCACACATCCCTGCGGGAGTTCCCCGCAGGGCTCCCCATGCTGCAGATAGCAGCCTGCCACCTGGCGGGCGGGGCACCCTGAAGCAGAGCGCCCCGCGCGCCGGACAAACATCCGCAGTGTGGGGAGCCCTGCAGGAGTTCCCCACAGGGCTCCCCACGCTGCGGATAGCAGCCTGCCGCCCGGCGCGTGGGGCACCCTGAAGAGAGCGCCCCTCGCGCCGGCAGACATTGGCCAGCCCCACAAGCTCGGGGGACAGCAGGGAGGTGCAGCGCCGCCATCCCGCTGTTCCTCGACCTGGTTCAGTTTCTCCAACCTGCTTTTGGGGGGGAAATAAAGGGGGGGAAATTCCTTTATTTCCCCCCCAAAAAAACTAGGTGCGTCCTATGGGACGAAAAATACGTTAATGTGCTTTGTGAGATTGCCTCCCAAGAGAGGTCAGACTGATTCCCTTGTTATCTTTTTGCCGGGAGGCTAGGACCTTCCTTTTCAGACAGGCCTTCAGACCTTCCAAGTATCCCTATTTTCCAGGGACAGTCCCGGATTTACAGAAGCTGTCCCCGTTTCTGATCCCAGAATGGCCTACTTTCCCTTAAAGGTAAAGGGACCCCTGACCATTAGGTCCAGTCGTGGCCGACTGTGGGGTTGTGGCGCTCATCTCGCTTTATTGGCCGAGGGAGTGGGCGTACAGCTTCCGGGTCATGTGGCCAGCATGACTAAGCCGCTCCTGCGAACCAGAGCAGTGCACGGAAACGCTGTTTACCTTCCCGCCAGAGCAGTACCTATTTATCTACTTGCACTTTGACGTGCTTTCGAACTGCTAGGTTGGCAGGAGCAGGGGCCGAGCAATGGGAGCTCACCCCCTTGTGGGAATTCAAACCGCTGACCTGATCGGCAAGCCCTAGGCTCTGTGGTTTAACCCACAGCGCCACCCGCGTCCCCTAGCTAAAGTGGTACTTCAGGTTAAGAACAGTTTCATATTAAAAACGGACCTCCGGAACGAATTAAGTTTTTAACCTGAGATACCACTGTATATGGCTGGCTGGCGTGCAGCTTCCTTCCCAAGCCTCCCTCCCTCCCTCACCTCACACCCCCAGTCTTCCCTCTGTGAAAGTAGCATTTATTACTACTCGGGAGGAGGAGGCGGCGGCAGCAGCAAGATGAACATTTGGGGGTGCTTGGCGGATCTTTGCACCCCAGTGCTGCATATGCTAAAGACGGCCCTGTGTCTAGTCCAGCATCTTGTTCATGCAACAGCCAACCAGATGCCCTTTTGTAATTCTCAGCAGCTGTCAGTCACAAGCATATTGCCTCTGACCATTGAGGGAGAATGTGTCTGTGATACTTGTCAGCAAGATCAGATGGAGGGTTTTTCAGCAATGGGGATACAAATCAAAGCTGCACACTACACGCTTGTTATTATTCGCCATAGACTTCATCATGAAATGGGCTCCCGGATCAAAACCAAAGGAGGAAACAGAACCAAATGGGTTAATTGTACAGCTCACCGAACAACTCTCCCTCCTACTGGAAAGCCAGCAACGCTTTGCATTAAGAGTCGTATCTAGATCGTCTGTCTCCTTGCGGTTCAAACTCGGGTCAGCAGACAGACACCACTTCTTTTTAAAATACAATTTCTTTTTCTCCAATTTGGAAAGGCACTTCCCTCTCGGACTAAGCCAAACCAAACTGTCCTGCTGGAAATGTACCCTGGCAACTCTTGCACCCATCAGCAGAAAAGAGCAAGCAGCCTGCTAACAGAGAAGCCAGCGGTGGCTGAAGAAGTGCTCACGTTTGACTCCGATGAAACCCATTAAAGATTTAAAGCGCATTTCTGCAGCAAGATTAGACCGCAAGATTTTGGAAAGGTCTCAATGTCTAGAATTTGCAAGATACTATTTGATGTTAGTTTCTGGCCTGCTTCTTGCAACCCCAATCTCAGAGCAGCAAGAGATTCCGAGGATTTTTTTAATAAAGAATTTTCTGGTAAAATAAAAATAAAAATCAAGACTCCTTGTGCTCTGCTCTCCCTTTCTTCCTAACCCAGGGCAGCCCTGCCTTCTGCCTGCCCCTCAGAGCCAGTGTATCACATGGGGCTGGGGGTGGGTGAATGCATCAGACTCTTCTTCTCCTCGCCTGCTCTCCAGCAGCCGCATTGGACAAGCATTGGGTCATCCTTCTCCCTGACCTCAGTGGCAGCTGTCTACCAGCTCCATATTGTACGCAGGCTGAGACCCTCCCTGCCTGCAGACTGTCTCGCCAGAGTGGTGCATTATCTCCCGCTTGGACTACTGCAATGCACTCTACATGGGGCTACCTTTGAAGGTGACCCGGAAACTGCAATTAATCCAGAATGCAGCAGCTAAACTAGTGACTGGGAGCAGCCATTGAGACCACATAACACCGGTCTTGAAAGACCTATATTGGCTCCCAGTTCGTTTCCGAGCACAATTCAAAGTGTTGGTGTTGACCTTTAAAGCCCTAAACGGCCTTGGCCCGGTATACCTGAAGGAGCATCTCCACCCCCATTGTTCTGCCCAGACGCTGAGGTACAGTGCTGAGGGCCTTCTGGCAGTTCCCTCCTTGCGAGAAGCAAAGCTACAGGGAACCAGGCAGAGGGCCTTCTCGGTGGTGGCGCCCGCCCTGTGGAACGCCCTCCCATCAGATGTCAAAGAGATAAACAACTACCTGACATTCAGAAGACATCTTAAGGCAGCCCTGTTTGGGGAAGTTTTTAATGTGTGACATTTTAGTGTATTTTTGGTCTTTGTGGAAGCCGTCCAGAGTGGCTGGGGAAACCCAGCCAGATGGGCTGGGTACAAATAATAAATTATTATTATTATTATTATTATTATTATTATTATTATTATTACTGGATTAAACTATGGAATGAAGGTATGAGATTCACGGCGTGCTCTACATTAAAAGAAAACTTAAAGAAAATGATGTACTGGTGGTATATTACCCCAGTTAAATTAGCAAAAATGTATAGAGTGAGCAACAAAGCCTGCTGGAAGTGTAAATTAAAGGATGGTGAACTTTTCCACATGTGAAGGACATGCGAAAAAATAAAAAAAACATTTGGGACATGATATATAACGAAATGAAAAAAACTGTTTAAATACACATTCCCAAAGAAACCAGAGGCTTTCTTGCTAGGGATGATAGGAGATGAAGTAAGAAAAGAGGATTGTAAGTTATTTATGTATGCCACGACTGCCGCTAGGATTCTCGTGGCCCAGAAATGGAAAACCCAGGAGATCCCAACTTTAATGGAGTGGCAGATGAAAATGTTTGAATATGTTGAGTTGGTGAAAATGACTTATAAGATTAGATACCAAAAAGTAAGAAAGTTTGAAGAGGAGTGGAGTAAATTTGTTGTGTGTATACGGAATAATTGTAGAAGCTTAAAAACTGTGGCAGGGTGAACATAAATCTTGTGATGTGGATGGAGTGTAAATAAGAATCTGCAAAAGTGGACGCTGATTTGTGAAAGCCGAAGCAGGGAAGAAAGGAAGGAAGTCCGAGCGCGACAAAGCGCAGGGTAAATAAGAAAATACTAAGATGTTGGATGTAAGAGTTTATGTTTTATTTGACTTTGTTTTTGAAAATTTAATAAAAAGCATTTTTTTAAAAAAAGAGAGGAAATGAAACAAACTTAAAGCGAAGAGCCGGTTATGCTTGCTCCTGGAAGGGAGTGTGGGCTTCTCCCTGCTTGATATTCCTCTCCCTATATTATATTGATATTAGAAATCCTTTGAAGTGTATTTCTGGCTGGGGAGAAAGTAGAAAGAGACTCTCTCCTGGGAGGCAATTTGCCGAAAGTCTTGTACTAGTTAAAAATATTGCTACATGCCAGAGAGGGATTAGGCTTCTTTTAGCACTCCCCCTCCATCTAAACCTCGTTTAATGGGGTATTAGTCTTCCGATGCAGTAATTTAGTTCTAAAGATGTTTAAAAGGGATGTGGGGAGGAAAGCCAGGGAAGATCCCTTTAATGAATAGCAAGATGTTCAGGAATACGTAGTTGAAGTATAATTATTTAAGGAATTCAAGATCAGCCTTCCACAAGCTTCCAAATGTTTACGGATACAACTCCCAACATTACTGACCATTGTCTATATTGACTGGGGACCTACGAATGTGGAAGGTGCTGTTTTCTGGGGGAAATCCCCAGTCCACCTAGATCTGCATTGACTGATACTGGCTCTCCAGGATTTCAGACAGGGAACCTTCCCAGAAGTATTTGAAAATGCCAGGGACAGAACCTGGGACCTTCTTCGTGAAAAGCAGACACAGTGCCTCTGAACTGCAGCCGTTCACATCTGATGGCCCAGCAAGATGAATCCATAGGAACATAGTAATAATAACAATCAGAATTATATTATTTACACCCTGCCCATCTGGCTGGGCTTCCCCAGCCACTCTGGGCAGCTCCCAACAGAACACTAAAAACAGAATAAAACTTTAAAAAATTCCCTAAACAGGGCTGCTTTCAGATCTTCAAAAAGTCAGATAGTTGTTTATTTCCTTGACATCTGATGGGAGGGCATTCCACAGGGCAGGCGCCACGACCAAGAAGGCCCTCTGCCTGGTTCCCTGTAGCCTCACTTCTCACAGTGAGGGAACCACCAGAAGGCCCTCGGTGCTGGACCTCAGTGTCCGGGCAGAACGATGGGGGTGGAGACGCTCCTTCAGGTATACTGGGCCGAGGCTGTTTAGGGCTTTAAAGGTCAGCACCAACACTTTGAATTGTGTTCAGAAAACATACTGGGAGCCAATGTAGGTCTTTCAGGACTGGTATCATATGGTCTTGGCGGCCACTCCCAGTCACCAGTCTAGCTGCCGCATTCTGGATTAGTTGTAGTTTCCGGGTCACCTTCAAAGGTAGCCCCACGTAGTGTGCATTGCAGTAGTCCAAGCGGGAGATAACCAGAGCATGCACCACTCTGGCGAGACAGTCCGCAGGCAGGCAGGGTCTCATCCTGCATACCAGATGGAGCTGGTAGACAGCTGCCCTGGACACAGAATTGACCTGTGCCTCCATGGACAGCTATGAGTCCAAAATGACTCCTAGGCTGCGCACACAGGAAACTGCTTTCTACTGAACGAAACCCTTGTTTGCAATTACAGTGGTACCTCGGGTTACATACACTTCAGGTTACATATGCTTCAGGTTACAGACTCCGCTAACCCAGAAATATTACCTCGGGTTAAGAACTTTGCTTC
The DNA here is from genome assembly GCF_027172205.1 of Podarcis raffonei. Classification (NCBI taxonomy): domain Eukaryota; kingdom Metazoa; phylum Chordata; class Lepidosauria; order Squamata; family Lacertidae; genus Podarcis; species Podarcis raffonei. Next base: position 46,080,747 of record NC_070615.1, on the reverse strand, counting down.
AGGATGAGAACAGAAATCGTGCTCTGGTGGTGCGGTGGCAGCGGGAGGCCCCATTAGCTAAAGTGGTGCTTCAGGTTAAGAACAGTTTCAGGTTAAGAACGGACCTCCGTAACGAATTAAGTACTTAACCTGAGGTACCACTGTATATGTCATTACAATTATAAACATTGAGGATGGGTGAGTGAGAAATCATTAGTATTGTAGAATAGGATTATAATTGTGGAGAATGTAAGCCTTTGGGGAATTATAGGGACAGAACTAAACTGTATAGAAATTTATTCACATATGCGACTACAGCAGCAAGAATGCTACTCACCGAAAAGTGGAAAGAAGCATAAGTCCCAGCAAAGGAAGAATGGATACAAAAACTTATGGAATATGCAGAAATGGCAAAACTTACCAGAAGAAAAAGAAATCAAGATAACTAACTTTTTATAAAAGAATGGAAATGGTTTATTGACTATTTACAGATAAATTGTAAACAGATAAAAACATTAGCAGGATTATTGTAATAACCTGCAGTTTCATAAGAGCATATATTTACAGTAGATAATTAAATGAGGAAGTCAAATGAATTTGGATATGCAGAAGATATTAAAAATTATTTTAAGGAACTGCAGAAAGAGGGGGAAGGAAGTCAAATTTTGGAATGAAAAACTAATGAAATGTATAAATTTGAAAAGTATAAATAAAACTTTTTTAAAAAGAGAATGTAACTTTGAATCTTGAAACCAAACAAAATATTGATATCAAAAGACCCTATTCTGCATATTTATTTTTTATTGTTTTCATTCCATTGTTGTTTAATTATTTTTAAACTATTATATTTTATTTGTCTCTGTTTTATCCTTGCTTGTTTTAATTGTTTTGAGCCACCTTGAGTCCTGGTTCAGAGGAATATTGTTGTTGGCATTCATCTGATGTGTACAGAATTATAAGTTGGAAGGGACCCAAACGATCATCTATCGCATGGGTAGGCAAACTAAGGCCCGGGGGCCGGATCAGGCCCAATCGCCTTCTAAATCCGGGTTGCAGACGGTCTGCGAATCAGTGTGTTTTTACATGAGTAGAATGTTTCCTTTTATTTAAAATGCATCTCTGGGTTATTTGTGGGGCATAGGAATTCATTCATCCCCCCCCAAATAGTCCGGCCCACCACAAGGTCTGAAGGAGAGTGGACCGGCCCCCTGCTGAAAAAGTTTGCTGACCCCTGCTCTATCGCAACCCCCTGCAATTCAGGAATCCTGCCCACAGCTCTCCCTGGGTGGACTTGAACCATCAACTTTCTGGTTATCAGCCAGGCCCATTGACCTATTGTGTCTGTTTTCAACAACAAAAACAACAATGCGCAATAATTATTCATAATTTTTATGGAACTTGGGGGGGGGCTCCCTTCTCATCAAGATTGAGACAGGTATTAGGGGGGGAAAGCTATCAGTTCAGATAAGCTGGACACTGAGATTTTGAGACAATTCCATCTCTACTTCCCATTTCTCTTCTTTCCTGCTCTCCATCTGTCATCAGTCAATACTGTCATTTGCTCGCTCCGAGTCCTCCAGTCATTTTCCACTCCCTATCAGTGATTGCGTTGCATGTGCCATTTCCTCGTTAAGCGAGAAACACTGACGCCAAACAGCAACTATCAACGAACCTCCCGTCTAAAGATCTCGCTGCCGGTTCAGTTTCCCAACCACTTACTAAAGGTGGACGGGCCACGCTAATTCGTGCAGTAAAGCTAAATTAAGATACACTGTTCCAAGGCAGTGGAAAATGTTTTAGAAAGATTGCTGCTATTAATAACTTTCCATTCACCCCAAGTTTCCAGGATGGGTTGCAGCATTGAAACACAATACAGTCATACCTCGGGTTACAGATGCTTCAGGTTGCGCGTTGTGCACCGTGCTGAACCCGGAAGTACCAGTACTTCCAGGTTTCGGTGCTCGTGCATGCGCAGAAGGCTAAATTGTGCTTTGCGCATGCGCAGAAGCACCAAATCACGACTTGTGCATGTGCAGACATGTGCAAACAACTTGCAATCTTAAAAGTACGGTGGATCCTAAGAAGATGCAGGCATACTAATAAAATACAATAAAATAATCACTGATGTTTAGGTCAGAGGTGAAGTTCAATGCAAGATTGTTGAGGGGTGGGGAAGCGGCAGTGATTATACCTTCTTTATAATTTTGTGTCAGGCCATGCTCCATAGCAGCCATTTTGTGCTAGGCCACACCCCAGGACAGACATGTTGTGTGTAGTCTTCTTAATAACTTCATTATTATTATTCAACACATTCTTGTAAACTGGAGATTCAAGCCTGAAACCTGCCACATGAAAGGGCCCAGGCAAGCCTGAAAAATTCAGGTTAGACGTGAAGGTCTGGCAACCCCCCCGTCGTTGCCCTCACCACCTACAATTTGTCAGGTAGAAAACCTTACCTCCACCTCTGCTGGAATTCAAACCCATTTTGTGAGCTTGTCTTTCTGGAACATTCAGAAAGGTAAATGCTTCCAAGAAGAGTTAGACCAGAAAAGGAGATCTGGGAGGGGGGGAAACGGTTGCTTTAATCAATCCATTTGTGTTTATTTCCATGTATGTATTTTGTTTTTCATAAGTAGAAGCGCTGCCAATTTACATTGCATCCCTGCTGGAATTGGAAGCTGTGTTTGTTTGCCACAGGGGAAGAGCTCATTCTCAAGAGCCCTCGAGGGTAGGTCCCTTCCCCATCAAAAACAAAATTATTCCAATAATTGAATAAGGAGGAAGCAAACGCTACTTTTCAAGCACATTAATTACATTTCTGTAGTCTCTCTGGTGGCGCTTGTGGAACAACCTTCATTGTAGATTTTGAGCTTGTACTACAAAGACATGGAAGGGAAAAGAGCCCAATAGGGAATGGGTCCCTGACGTTAAAGAAGTCACCTTGAGTAGAAATTGGAAGGGGGCAGGATTCAAAGTGTTTGTGCTGACCTTTAAAGCCCTAAATGGCCTTGGTCCAGTATACCTGAAGGAGTGTCTCCACCCCCATCTTTCTGCCCAGACACTGGGGTCCAGCTCCGAGGGCCTTCTGGCGGTTCCCTCACTGTGAGAAGCCAAGTTACAGGGAACCAGGCAGAGGGCCTTCTCGGTAGTGGCACCCACCCTGTGGAACACCCTCCCAAAGAGAACAACAACTACCAGACTTTTAGAAGACATCTGAAGGCAGACCTGTTAAGGGAAGCTTTTAATGTTTGATGCATTACTGTATTTTAATATTTTGCTGGAAGCCGCCCAGAGTGGCTGGGGAAGCCCAGCCAGATGGGCGGGGTATAAATAAATTATTATTATTATTATTATTATTATTATTATTATTATTATTATTATTATTATTATTTTGGCCAACTGGTAATACCATCAATGAAATGCCTATGTTTGAGGTGCCTTTGAGATTTTGCTAGACCACAGCTCCCATCATCCCTGATCATGGTGCCTGCAAAAGGTCTTAGTAAATCACCTCTCGAAAAACCACTATGCATTATAAACTCTTTGTTCCACCCTCTCAGTTCTTCTTTACATTGCCCCAGCCTCTCCTACATTAAACACATATCCTTAAACACGATTACCTTTCATTAGATGCCAACCGTTCCTTCTGCTCTGAAGAGAGGAGAGGTGCAAAGAGCTTCTCTTTGTAATTGTGTCCTGAACCTGGCAGAAAGTACAGGCCCAAAGTCCAGTCAGGCCAGCTTTCTGCCTCTGCAGCTGCTCCTGGGACCAGGGCACTTGGAGGCCGGTCCTGCACAAGCACAGCCCCAAAGAGCTCCCTGGAATTTCCAAGGTATGGAAAGTGGAACATGGAAAGTTGAGCAGACACAGAAGTTCACCTCTGCTTTCATTGCATGCTGAATGCAGCAACTGGGCTTGATGAGGCATGCTACCCTCACCTGTCCTGAACCTACTTCAGGTGCAGAATCACACACCTCCTCCCAGAGCTAAAAAGCCCCACCTGACCAGTCAGTGAGCTGGGCTGTGGGCCCTTGCCTGCCTCAGCCTTGCAGACCATCTCTCCCGCTGTTCCCTGCGCCTCAGAGCCCACCTTGTTTGTAGAGACGGGGGCCTCTCAGACTCTGATGAGGTGTCCTTCTCCTCTGGGCCCTGCAAACTGACCCCCATCCCCTTGCCATCTTCTGTCATCCTGTGTAGACTTTCTGCAACCCCAACCTCTCTTTTCCCATGCCCAGCTTGCCCCAGTGGGTCCCAGTCCTGCCAGTTCATGACATTGTGGGGCAGTAGCTGATGCTGTTGGCTCCCCACCCGTTGATGGGGGGGCGGCAAGGCTGGACTATTTTGCGGCCCTGTTTCTTTTTCTGCTGAATGTTGGAAGATTCAGGGCAGATAAAAGAAAGGGACTTTTTCACACAGTGCATAGTTAAACGATGGAACTCGCTTCCCCAGGACCAACAACTTGGAAGGCTTTCAAAGAGGACTGGATAAATTAATTTAGGAGAGGGCTATCATTGTCTGCTAGGCATTGGTGGTAAGTCACTTTGGGTTTAGTTGTAAGTTGCTTTGAGTTGCCCAGGCAAAATAAAGCAAGCAAGCAAACAAATAAAATGGTTCACCGTTGGAGGCAGCACTGCTTCCGAACACCAGTGTCAGGAGTGCATGCAGGAGCCAGGCCTGTGTCCAGTAGGACTTTGCAGGACTGGGGCCTTCCTAAGTTTGTTCTGAAGAGGCAAGGCACAGCCGCACAGGTGAGGCTGCTTGGTAACTCGCTGCACCTGTTGGCAAGAGCTGGGAAGGGATATAAGGTCAGCATTTCCCTTCGGCTCCTTGCCACAGCAACACGCTTCCTGATTTGGGCTTCTTGCTTCCTGACCCTCAAACCTTGGCTCCTTGACTCCCTGCTTCCTGACCCTCAGACCCCTGGCTTCGGGACTCTCATTCCTGCTCCCACCCCACCGTCTTGCCCCTGGTCCCAACGTCCTCAGCCAGGACTTAGATCGCCCGTAGACAGGACCGTGACAACCAGTTTCTGGAAAACACAGGAGGGGAGAAGGATCTTGTGCTCAAATCCTGCTCTCTGGCTTCCCATAGGCATCTGGTTGGCCACTGTGAGAACAGGATGCTGTAATAGATGGGTCAACGGCTTGATCCAACAGGCTCTTCTTAGGTTCTTATGACCAGCTGTCAACCTGGAGCTGGCAAAGAGGTGAACAGAATCAGATGCAGACTCAAAGGATGCCAGATTTCATACCAGCTTTCAGAGAGACTTGTTGCATTTAAGTGCACTGGCTGCTGGGTCACTCTGGCCCTCCCCAAGTATTTTTCTCAACAGAAGTAAACACTGGAGACCCGAATTCACTTGTTGGTGGATGGTGTCTAAAATGAATAATATATACACATGTATTTTTTAGAAAGTGGTGAGCTGCAAAGGCTTGTTGGCATAGAAAAAAGTACTCAAGAGATATGTGAAAGCAGAAAGTGAGGGTTGTCTATGACAGCATTTTGTTGGAGGTGTAATAAGGATAATGCTTTTAAAAATTTGTGTGTGTGTGTGTGTGTGTGTTTAATGGCGTATACTTAGTTTGGGGAGAAAGCAGTGGAATATATAAAAAATGCTATTTTTTTGGAGGATAATATTCTTTTGAACTACATACCTACTATATGGAATTTGACAACAGGGTGGCGTGAAAGGATTCTCTGCCCCCTTACTATGTTGGACTAGATGGGCCATTGGCCTCATCCAGCAGGACTCTCCTTATGTTATTATGCTCTTTCAGAAATGGCAGTCACTCTTGTTTTATGCCACTGCAACCATTTCATCACGGATACCCATGGCACTTCAAGATTCCAAAGGTGCCTGCCTTCCATTAAACTCTGAGACCCCTGAACCAAATCTCCTCTGTTTGGTAGCATGGTTTGCTGAAGAGGCGGCTGGCTCTTCCTCTTTTCTTGTTTTGGTCACATGGGCAATCCCATCCAATCAGGGATCACACAGCAAACGGAAAGATGCCGCACAGCCAATTGGATGTGGCTGCGTGATGATGAGGCCATGGCTGGCAAGCGAGGGCAATCAGAAGTGAGGGCAATTAAAACATATCAATTCCATTTTTTTTTCCAAGCGGTGGTGGTGAGAGAACCTGGAGGTAGTTTTTCTGGCAATGCCAAAAAAGTTTGCGGGAAACAGTGAGTCATTTCAGCTTAGGCACAGGACCAGCTGAACACAGCGGGGCTTAGTTTTGAGTAAATGTGCACAGCGCTGAACTGCAACAGAGTGAGGAAATCAAACAGAAGGAGACGCCCAGAGACACCGAGGAATTAATGACTCTTTGAGAGAGGGTTATTTCAAATTATTTTCCCCCTCTCCCTATAGCAAAAGCACACAGCACATTATTGCCTTTGGTAACATCGCTTCTCAGCGTGGGTTGCTAAGCAACCTCCTTGCCTGGTCTCGCAGCTTCTCTCCTGGTCCCGTTTCCAAAACAGCCAACCCCAAAATAGACCCCACATGAGTGTGACAGGAGCGTAGCAAGGGGCCTCAGGTGTCCAGCTCTGGAGTTGGGCTCTTGTGCCTTTAAAGAGCCCCCAGCTCCTGCTCTCTTAAGGGAGACTTTTCCTACCTTGTTTAAAAGAACAGGGCGCTCTTTGCTGGAATGTCAAAGAATGGAAACTGGAACATTGCCATAATGTCATGGGAAATGCAGCCCAGGGTTGCATAGGACTGATTCCATTATAGAAAAAAGATGTGTGCAGAGTGTAATAGTCCTGAATATGTTAGGTCAGTGCATCTTCATCTATGTAAAAATGTTCTGCAGCCCTGACAGCCTGTCTTTCCATGTCAAGTAAACTTTGCTAGTTTGCTATTTGACAGTGGGACATTCTCCCTTGAAAGGTCTCTTTCCTATGAGGCTTTTAAGCAGAGGTTGGATGGCCATTTCTTATGGATGCTTTAGCTGAGATAGGTAAAGGTAAAGGGACCCCTGACCCCGTGACCGACTCTGGGGTTGTGGCGCTCATCTCACTTTACTGGCCGAGGGAGCCGGCATACAGCTTCCGGGTCATGTGGCCAGCATGACTAAGCTGCTTCTGGCGAACCAGAGCAGCGCACAGAAATGCTGTTTACCTCCCCGCCAGAGTGGTACCTATTTATCTACTTGCAGTTTGTTGTGCTTTCGAACTGCTAGGTTGGCAGGAGCTGGGACTGAGCAATGGGAGCTCACCCCGTCGCGGGGATTTGAACCACGACCTTCTGATCGGCAAGCCCTGGGCTCTGTGGTTTAACACACAGCGCCACCCATGTCCCTTTTTAGCTGAGATACCACACTACTTTTTCTCTCCACCATTCATATTTGTTGCTTCAAAGTAGTCATGGCCCACAACCTTACTTTCATGCCTTTGTCCTCCTCTATCCATTCCCCATTCTATCTTTCAATTTTTCTCACCGCCTCTTCCCAAACCTGATTTACCGGTATACTAGAGAAGACTGGCTTCCTTCCTTCCTTCCTTCCTTCCTTCCTTCCTTCCTTCCTTCCTTCCTTCCTTCCTTCCTTCTTTCCTTCCTTCCTAGCCCTCCTTTGTTTCCTCCCCCATGAGCCCAGGGAATCAGCATCTTTCTTCCCATCCCCTTCTTTGCTTCTAACAAGAGCAAATGGATATGAAATTGCAGCCAACTGAGATCAGAACAGTCTGGAACCCTAACCCCTCCCCATCACCCACTGGGAGCCAACCTCTAGCTGATCTGGTTTGCTTTAGGGTGACGCCTTCCAGAATACGATGAAAGAGATAAAAAGGATTCCCTTTCTAAGCTTTCCCCACCTTGTTCTCCTTTCTTCTACACACATGAACAGAGCACCTAGCAGCTTAAAAGAGGCCCTTTGACCCTCTAATATGCTATTTACATAGAGGACTGGGCAATATCAGGATGACTAACTGGCCATACAGAAACCTTTGGGTTGATCTTATGAAGTGGCATGTTATCCTTTGCCAGGGAGATATCATACAATCCAACACGACGCTGCCCAAATCAGAGACAACATCTACCGTGTCTGAAATCCTGCACGATTCACGTGGGTCAGAAAAAGCTTCTTTTGGGCACAGTGCCCCAAAATACACATTTTGTGGTGCCTCACAAGATCACACACCCGAGGAAAAACAAAAGCTTTTTCGGGGTTAGATCTCAGCCCAAAATCACAAGACATCAAGGTGCCCCAAATGACTGTCATGTTCTTGTGGGGGGAAATTGGATGTTCCAGGTTTTCCAGGACAGTTGACGAGTATGAGATATCAGAGTAATAAGATGAGCCCTGCTGGATGAGACCAAAAGCCCACCTAGTTCAGCATCTTGTTCTCACAATAGCCAACCAGATCAAAGAACCATAGAATTGTAGATTTGGAAGGGACCCCGGGGATCATCTACTCCACCCCTGCAATCCAGGAATCTTTTGCCCCACATGGGTCTTGAACCCACAACCCTGAGATTACGAGTCTTGTGTTCTGCTGACTGAGCTATATCTCCTGTTTCAATGCCTCTGGGAAACCCACAAGTAGGACATGAGTGCCAAGTTCCCTGTGATCTACAGTGATGACCAGCCAGAGACACGCTGCCCCTAATATTAAGAACACAGGAAGAGCCTGGTGGTCCATGGTCCATCTGATTCTGCATCCTTTTCTTACAGTAGCCTACTAGATGCCTGTGGGGTTCTGAGAGTCACAGGTGCATGGAATCACCCATGAAAGTATCTGGACATTGACATTTAAACACACACAGAATTCAGCTTGCGTTATTTTTAGCAGGAAACTTGGTTCAATTAAAGGTAACCGACTCATTTGCTCTAATTGTTCTGCATGTCGGCAATGAGGACGATGGTGGTTTTTTTGTTTCTTAAGAGGATAGGTTTCTTGCAGTATCCTCCAGCACAGGATGGCAGCTGGCCTCATGAATATTGCATGCCTTGTCCTTGGTTGGCTCTCATTGCAAAAGCAAGGTTGTGTCCTCCTCACGAGGAGCAAGACTGAAGGATGAGATCATACAAAATAAAATAAATACCTTCCAGTAGCACCTTTAGAGACCAGCTAAGTTTGTAATTGGTATGAGCTCTCATGTGCATGCACACTTCTTCAGATATGTATCTTATCTGAAGAAGTACTTATCTGAAGAAGTGTGTATGCACACGAAAGCTCATACCAGTAACTAACTTAGTTGGTCTCTAAGGTGCTACTGGAAGGAATTTTTTTATTTTGTTTTGACTACATCAGACCAACACGGCTACCTATGTGTAACTAGAACTATGGATGAGATCCATATCTGATTTATCCAGGGGAAGAAGGTGGTAGGGTCTTGAAGTGGCAGTAGACCGGGCATAGGCAAACTCAGTCCTCCAGATGTTTTGGGACTACAACTCCTATCATCCCTGACCACTGGTCCTGTTAGCTAGGGATGATGGGAGTTGTAGTCCCAAAACATCTGGAGGACTGAGTTTGCCTATGCCTGTAGTAGACTCTACCATTCACACTGTGGGGGGGGGATGCTGCATGCGATGATTGTATTTCTTTTTGCTGTATAATTTTGTTAATTAAAATTTTCAAACGTTTTCACAATTATCTTCATAGCAAATAATTGCATGGTTTCATAAGTTGACTTCCCACTCTCACCTCCAAAGTGTTTTTACATGAACCCTTTCTACTGCATTGTATCTTTATATCTTTATGCATTACAAAAAGTTTCTCTACTACAATTATTTTATCATTTTTCTTCTACAAAAAAGTTCATCATTTTGATCTCTTAATTTTGTTGTCAGCTTTGCCATTTCTGCATAGTCAAAAGTAACTTTTCCTTGATTGGAACCTTCTCCTCTTTCCATTTCTGTGCGTATAATATTAGAGGATTCTAATTTTTATGAAAGTGTGGTGTGTGTGTGTGTGTGTGTGTGTGTGTGTGTGTGTATAAATGCCTCATTCACAGGCAAGAGATATGGAAGGAATCCACAGCTCAGTAGCAGAGCAAGTTCTCTGTACAAACCAGATCCAACATCTAATCGCTGGCACCCCCAGCAGAAAGAAAGACTATCTGAGAAAGCTCTGGAGACATGGAACCTGCCTCGTGCCCAAGGTATGAAAGGGACCCATAGCTCACTGTAAGAGCATCTGCTTTGCATACAAAAGCTCCCAGATCCAATCCCTGGTGTCTCTAAGTAGGGCTGGGAGAAACTGGGAGCTGCTGCCAGTCAGGGTCAACTTTACTGGGCTAGATGGAGCAATATCCTGACTTGGGAAAAGGCATCTTCATGTGCTCCTATGCTGCCTGTCAGAGGATAGACAATCCTGGCTGAGAAGGGCAAATAAACTGACATTCAAGGAAGCACCTTCATTTTGGGCTAAGACCCTAGTTGAGAAGTAGAACACTTTTTAAATCTCAATCTCTCTCTCTCTCTCTCTCTCTCTCTCTCACACACACACACACACACACAGGTCTTCATGAAAATCCATGAGCACTTTAGTTCAAAATGTAAATTCACATTTTTGTATGCATTTTTTTCTAATATACAGAATTTTGCAAAGCAATTTCTCCTACCACAAAGCATGTTTGTTATTTTCACCAATGCAGTATATATATAAAAAACACACTTTACACTAATATCTTCATTTTAGAACAGAGTCCTTAGCTGGAGAACTGCATTTCAAAATCTAGAGAAGGGCAGATTTCTTTCTTTCTTAAGAGCTTGCCTTCTTTTATTGACTCACTTTCTTTCTTTTCTGAAATATAGAATTATAACAATACAAAATACATATCTATACTTCCCACTTTTCCCTCCATGTGTCCTATTGCCAACCTTTCCAACTGCATATTATTCAACAATCCATATTTTATGTCTCTTCATTTTGTCCATGATATTTGCTACATGACATGTGTTATTGCAATCCTGCTAACGTTTTCATCTGCTTACAGTGGTCTCCCAGGCCAATTATAAATTCCCCCCCATTCTTTATTGGCCTTCTTGCTTCCTGAGAAGGGCAGATTTCTAAGGATGCCTGCATTTTGCTTCCTGTGTTGTCCTGGAAGGTGCAAGCTAAGCAGGTTCGCCTTTAAAATGCAGACGGAATCGACTTGCTCCCCCGTCCCTCGTGGGAAGCAAGCCTCATGCTAGCCGCCTCCTCAGACTCCCACATCGATTCCCCCAGGAGAGCAGAACTGATGTGCGGGGAGATGGGGGGGGGACAAGTAAGATGTCACCTGCCAACGGGCTTCCTGAGTACTGGTGAGGGCACACGCCCTGGGTGGCAACAGCCGCATGGCTGGCTGATTTGTTCTGCTTAATCTCCTCATAAATCTTCAGTCATATGGAAGCAGCAGTGAGGTCTGGATAATCAGCCTGATGATAAAGTGGAGGAGGTGGGAGTGTCATTGTTAGGTGTGTGTGCGCAGAGAGGATGCCCTCTTTTGTTTGATGTGATTATTAAGCCAGGCGAGGGCTCCTGCTTCCGCGACAGGGAGGCATCAAATTCTTTTGCTGCATGAGCTGAGAAAGTAACACTTAATAAAGCAGGGACAGGAGACATAGTGCGGTGATTCTGCTCACAGGCTTCTTGGCGGGGAATCAGCAGCGGTGATACATGTTAGTCCTGTCATGTTTGACGGCAGGATATTTGCCCAGATTAACTGATCATCAGAAGGTGCCAGGATGGGTTACAAAAATGAGATATGCAATTATAAAACAGTCACACAACTCTGAAATGTTCAAAATCATAAGAGTGGAGTCATAGTACTGCTCTATTCTGCCTTGGTCAGACTGTCAGGAGTTCAGCCTACACCTGAGTAGGACCCTGGCAGAGACACATGCCCGACTGGCATGCTCTCTCCCTCCTGGTTTTTCGTTCGGGAGCTTCAAAAGCTTTCTTCAGCCTGAACATCACAGCGACCAATGCCATCCGACACTGGCACACTTATGGATCCATAGAGTATTTCACAGTTGCGTAACAGACCTCAGCAACTCAGCATTTTGGCTAATCTACTTTATTTACATATAAACACACATGGAGCACTGCAACATGGCTCCCTCCTCTCTCTAGCATCAGACAACAAAGAGAAAAAGAACAAAGGACAATAATCCCACTTCACGGAAACACAGCAACACAAACATCCTGTCTCCGTCACTTCCCACTCTGTGGAGTCAAAACATGTGAAAGACAAAATCCCATGGCTACAATAATGGAGCAGGAATTCTAACACAGACCACACCTGGAGCCCTGTGTCCAGCTCTGGACAGTCTGAGAAAGGTATTGGCAAGCTGGAAGGTGTGCAGAGGAGGGTGAACTAGATGATCAGGGGTCTGGAAACCGAGCCTTATGAGGAGCGGTTGAGGCAGCATCAAGATGGCTGCCAACCTCTGAGGCAAGGTGAGGCAGCTGCTCTCACCGTTTCACTATTTTAGTGTTTTGCATCCTTGTTATCTCTCCAGTCTCATGCATTTGCACTAACTGCAACTTACCAGATGAGAAAACCCAACTGAGAAACTGTTGAGAAAACTGCTGGAATAAGAGAAGTGCTGGGATAAACATCGGGTGAGTCAGTGTTTTACTTTTAAGGTGAGGAGGAAACAAAAGGAAATAATTAACCCCTCTCCACTTTACTGGGCTAGATGGGGCAATATCCTGGCTCCCAGGTTCAATCCCTGGTGTCTCTAAGTAGAGCTGGGAGAGACTGGGAGCTGCTGCCAGTCAGGGTCAAATTTACTGGGCTAGATGAAGCAATTTCCTGACTTGGGGAAAGGCATCCTCATGTGCTCCTATGCTGCCTGTCAGAGGATAGACAATCCTGGCTGAGAAGGGCCAATAAACTGACATTCAAGGAAGCACTCTTTGTGGGACTCTGCACAAACTTAAGGCTTAAGGTTTTGCTCCATTCTCTCCCTGAGTGGTTGACCAATGAAATATACTCGGAGTTGAGAGTAGATTTCATGCTTTTTATTCAGCTCATTGTGGTGAGGAGGAATGGATGTTCCCCCAGAATGTTTGCTTTATATACATTATTTACACAATGGGCCCCACATGATAGGCTAATTCTGAGATTCACCTGTAGGCCAATCAGGCTGCGGATTCATTTCCACCTGGAGCTGGATTGGGCGGCTCCTGTGGACCAATCAGACTGCTGCATTCTGAATCCTATTATTCTAGGACCAATCAGACTGCTGCATTCTGCATCCTATTGTTCTAGGACCAATCAGACTGCTGCATTCTGCATCCTATTGTTCTAGGACCAATCAGACTGCTGCATTTTGCATCCTATTGTTCTAGGACCAATCAGACTGCTGCCTTTTGAATCCTATTCAACTCAGTACATAACACCCAATATGGTGTACACAAGGAAGGCATATAAAGCCCTGGGAATTATTCCAAACTTTACAAGTAGCTCTCCTGAACCTCGGAGAAGACAAAGTAAATTCACAGTTTTTCCTTCAGGAGGGTAAAAAAGCGTCGAGCAAGCTGATACAAGATGAAGTATCCCCTATGCTTCCTGCTTTGGAATGGTCAATGAATCTTAAAGGGACATGCAAGAACCTAGGAATACAAGTCCTTCGGTAAATTTGGCCCCAGAATTGTCCTTAGCAGAGCACATAAACAAGGCCAATTTGAGAAATAAATTGGTGCAAACCAATGAGCTTATACAGTGGCAGTCTTTTCAGCTCAGTAAAAGCCCAGCCAGACAACACGCCATTACTACTACTACTACTACTACTACTACTACTACTACTACTAAAATTTTTTTTATATCCCGCCCTCCCCAGCCGAAGGCAGGCTCAGAGCAGCTAACAACAGTAAAAGTAAACACAGCATTCTAAAATCAATTCATTCTAAAATCAATTCAGAATCAAATTAATGGCAACCATTTGGCTTGAGTTCTGTGAGGATTACCAGAGGAGGGGGTCAGACTGTGCCTTGGCCAAAGGCCTGGTGGAAGAGCTCTGTCTTGCAGGCCCTGCGGAAAGATGTCAAGTCCTGCAGGGCCCTAGTCTATTGTGACAGAGCATTCCACCAAGTCGGGGCCAGTACTGAAAAGGCCCTGACCCTAGTTGAGACCAGCCTAACCTCCCTGTGACCCGGGACCTCCAAGATGTTTTTGTTTGAAGACCGTAAGGCTTCAAATGCACACAAACAGAGGAGAGAGACACGGAACTCCAGGATCAGCTTCATATGGTTTGCTCAGAGTTAACCCTCATCAAAAACTTCCTTAGAGTAAGCAATGGGCTGCTTACAACATTAGTGGGAAATTTTACAATTCAAGAGGGAGCTTTTGGGTCAAAAGATATTGAAAGGACATCTAGACAATCCCAGCTGGTAATCACTGAAATGACAAAGGCAAATGCTAAAGAAGTTACCAAAAGACTATATTAGAAAAAATATAAAGTGTTGAAGAAAAGGAAAAAATATTAAAAACTTAAAGAAGCAGAAGAAAACTCATTGTGCATGTAAAAATCAATTGCAGAAGCTTTACATGTTGATACCAACAGATTCTACTCTGGACACAAATAAGCCTACATCAAAAGTCCATAGGGGAAAAGGGGGACAGGAAGAAGACAGCAGCAAATGTTGCTAAATCACAGCAAATGCTACAGAAGGAAAACCCAACAGAGGAAAATAAAACAGATGCCTTAGTTGAGGTTGCAGCTCTTACTCCAGGAGGGAACACACCTGAGAACAAGGGAAACAGAGAGGATACTATCCACAAAATTGAACTTGACCCAATAACCAATTACCCAGAGGACCAATGTGACTTTCATCAGGAAAGAGTGGAATTTGGTGGTGAAAACTAGTTATCACAAATTATCCCAAGACTTGTTGAAAGGTGATGGTCTTCAGTAGGTGCCGGGAAGGTGACAGAGACAGTGCCTGGCTAAAATGTAATGGCATGGAGCTCTAAAGGGCTGGGGCCACCACACTAAAGACCCACTGTCAATAATAATAATAATAATAATAATAATAATAATAATAAATTTATTATTTATACCCCGCCCATCTGGCTGAGTTTCCCCAGCCACTCTGGGCGGCTCCCAATCAAATGTTAAAAACAGTACAGCATTAAATATTAAAAACTTACCTGAACAGGCTGCCTTCAGATGTCTTTTAAAGATAGGATAGCTGCTTATTTCCTTCACATCTGAAGGGAGGGTGTTCTACAGGGTGGGTGCCACTACCGAGAAGGCCCTCTGTCTGGCTCCCTATAACCTCACTTCTCGCAATGAGGGAACCGCCAGAAGGCCCTCGGCGCTGGACCTCAGTGTCCAGGCTGAACGATGGAGGGTGGAGATGCTCCTTCAGGTATACAGGACCAAGGCTGTTTAGGGCTTTAGCATGAAGAAGTTGACTCCTGATGAGATGGTATCTTCAGGATGCCCTCTTCTGTAGACTGTAGTGGTCAGTTGGGTGCATAAAGGTGAGACGAACTTTTAGGTAGTTTATGACTTTCCTATGGTGAAGGGCATGCCATGAATGCTGATCAGACATGGACTTTCCTGTCATGAAATGCAGTGACAACTACTCCCTAAACAGGGATTAGACAGATTAATAGAGGAGGAGAGTTCCATGAACCATGATATTAACTTTGATAGCTGAACAGAACTACTGTGTTCAGAGTCAGTGTGCCCTCGCATATGCTATTCATGGGGGAGCAACACCAGGAGAGGGCTTGTGCCTTCATCATCTGCTCATGGGCTTCCTGGAATCACCAGGCCAGCTGTTGGAGGGAACAAGATGCTGCTCTAGAGGGATCTTTGGCAGCTGTGGATCATGCGGTGATTAAGTGCCTGACTGCAAGCTTGAGGTTTTGTTGGAGGAGAGGCAGGGGCAAGCTCTTACAGGAAGGGATGCTTAGGCAGTTGCCGAGTGGGTAGCAGGGCATCATGTGGGGCAGAAATATTGTATCTGTGTTGCTTCCTGCCCAGCAGCTGCACACCAACAGACAGTTAGGCACATGCCTGTAATACCCTCCATTTAGGGCATAGAGTCTCCCCTCTCTTCAGCAGTGCTGTAACAGTCCAGCCTCATCCATACTTGGGGATTTGCATCTTCTTAGAGGAGGAGCAAGGGGAGCAGGACCCACCAACTGATCTCCACACAGTCAGTGACCCCTGGGAGCTGTCAGAGCCAGGCATCCCTACCCCACGATCCAAGATCGCCACACAAAACTTCCTGGCAACTTCTTTGAGCTCTCCATCACTCCCAAGGGTCCCAGAAGCAGAGGAGATGGCAATCGGGTATGCTCTTCAGGGCCACCAGGGAAGTGTGGGGTTAGTTGCACAGGAGGATACTCTAGAGGAGGGGGGAGGGCATGTAAGCACCTGCCCGAATCAGGGCCTGACAAGGAAGGGAAGGAGATTTCAGCTTCTATGTATGATCTCAGTACAAGCTGCCTTACTGCTGAAGCAAAAGCAGTCCACCTGTGATACAGCACTTACCTGAAATAGGTAAGTTCTCAGTGGCAGAAGCGGCTTGTTCACCAGCAAACAAGCCACTGCTGCCAAAAGTCTACCTATTATGGCATTCTGTTCCCAACAGTGACCATCAGACAGTTCTCCAATCGGGACCACAAGGCCCAGGGTCAGATCTGGCAGGGCAGGCAAGGGAATAAGCATCCTGATAGAAGGACCTGTCCAGGGTGCTGAAATCTTATCTGCCATCCATGGGTCTTCCTGCTTGCAAGAACATAAGAAGAGCCTACTACTGGATCAGGCCAAAGGCCCATCTAGTCTAGCAGCCTGTACTCTCATTGGCCAACCGGATGCATGTGGAAATGCACAAGCAGGATTCAAGCACAAGAGCACTCTCCCCTCCTGTAGCCATAATGGCTGGTAGCTGTTGCTAGACTTATCCTCCATTAATTTGTCCAATCATCTTCCAAAGCCATCCAAGTTGGTGACCATCACTGTCTCCTGTGGGAGTGAGTTTGATAGTTTAAGTATGCACTGCTTGACAAAGCACATTCTTTCACCTGTCCTGAATCTTCCAACATTTGCCTTCATTGGATGTCAATGAGTCCTAGTGTTATGAGGAAGGAAGGAAGGAAGGAAGGAAGGAAGGAAGGAAGGAAAGCTTTTCTGTATCCACTTTCTCTGTGCCATGCACAATTTTATAAATGTCTATCTTACTTACCGTACCTTTCTCTAAACCAGTGGTTTTCAACCAGTGTGCCGTGGCACCCTGGTGTGCCTTGAATGTGTCAGGAGTTCAGCCTACACTCGAGTAGGAGCCTGGCAGAGACACATGCCCGACTGGCATGTTCCTTCCCTCCTGGTAGATCATTCAGGAGCTTCAAAGGCTTTCTTCTGCCCGAACATCACAGCGACCCATGCCAACAGACATCGGCACACTTACGGATCCGCAGAGTTTGTGCAGTTGCGTAACAGACCTCAGCAACTCAGCATTTTGGCTAATCTACTATATTTACATATAAACACACACAGAACACTGCAACATGGCTCCCTCTCTCTCTAGCATCAGACAGCAAAGAGAAAAAGAACAAAGGACAATAGTCTCACTTCACGGAACACAGTAACACAAACATCCTGTCTCTGTCACTTCCCACTCTGTGAAGTCAAAATATATACTGTCATGTGATAGACAAAAATCCCATGACTGCAATCATGGAGCAGGAATTCTAACAGAATGATGGTCAGCGGTGCCTCTTTCCCTCTGGCCTCTGTCCCTCTTTCATTCCCTCCCTCCTCTCACATCTCTGTCTCCAGAAGACTTCCACAGCTATGCTAACTTGAGATTCATGAGACCAAACAGTAGCCAAGAGGTGCCCACGCCAAGTTGCTGGGCTCAAGTCAGTGCCAGCCAGGAATGATGGGAGCTGCAATCCAACAACAGCTGGAGGACACCACATTAGCGATCTCTTGACCCATGCTTTGTCATATGTCTCCATCACCATGGGTAGAAGATTGACTCTTTAGAAAGCAGAAAGATCAGGTCCCAGAAGGTTGAAAGTTCACTTTCCTGGCACCTCCAGTTAAAAGGAGCAGATAGCTGGTGTGGTTGATGTTCTTTCTCTGCCTGATACCCTGGAGTGTCACAGCCAGTGAAGGCAGGCAAAACTGAGACACATAAACCAATGACAGCCTCACAAATATGTCCACACAAACAATTCTGCGTATCCTTAAATAATTTCTATTGTGTGTCTGCTCTGCCACACCCAAGGTTTGTTCCACTTTGGGCAAATTAGTTGCACATCCTAAGCACATGCGTGTTTCTATGCCTTGCAGGTGTTTTGCTGTTAAATCTGTGAAGCAACATTTTCATGCAGTTGGAACTGTATCTGTTGCTCAGAGATGATAATGGATTCAGCTCCTGGGAGCACAGTGACAGACATTAGAATCCTGTTATCACAGACGTGGTGGTCCTGGTTACTTCTTCCTTCCTTGAAGAGCATTAAAATAGAGTCATTTATGGCAGGACTGAGAAACTTAGGGTTGCGTTCATTTCTGGGCAACATTCCAGGTGCATATGTCAATGGTGGGTGGGGTCAGATGTAATAATAATAATAATAATAATAATAATAATAATAATAATAATAATAAATTTTATTTATATCCCGCCCTCCCCAGCCGAAGCTGGGCTCAGGGCGGCTAACAACAATAAAACAATACAAAAGTACAACACAAACAACACTCTAAAATCATTCATTATAAAATTAATTAATAGAAAGTGGAGTAATGGATGTGAATTTTACCTTCGTACCAGAAGCTAGTTTTATCACATGGCCTTCTCTATCCTCCATCTAGGCAAGCATGAGCCATTATCACAGTTTAAGGTCACATTCCAACCAAGCAAAAACTCTCAAGGAGGGAAAGAAGCAAGGATAGTGATGAGGTGTGGCCTCGGGACAGTCTCAAGCATCAGGCAGAGAGACCCATTTGGTCTCCAGGCTGGATTTTACCTACCTACCATTTATGGAGAAGGGTCCTTGCTCAGTGGTAGAACAGCTAAGAGTCAGTGTGGTGTAGTGGCTAGAGTGTTGGACTAGGACTTGTGATGCGAGAGTTCAAATCCCCACTTGGTTATGAAGGTGACCTTGGGGGCCAAGTCACTGCCTCTCAGCCTAAACTACCTCAAAGGGTTGTTGTGAGGATAAAATGAGGAGGAGACTTAAGGTATGCCACCTTGAGCTTCTCGGAAGACAAGGTGAGATATAAACGCAAAAATAAATAATGCAATAAATAAAATAAAATCTACCATCTTCCATTTATGCAGAAGGTCCCATCTTCAATCCCTGGCATCTGCAAGACTCCTGTCTGAGGAGACTTACTGCCAATCAGTGTAGCCATTAAGAAGCTAGATGGACCAATGGTCTGACTCGGTGTGAGACAGCGTCCTATGTTCCTATCATCAAACTCTGAGATAGTGATGCACTCACACCAATTCATAGGCACCTTGGGTAGGCAGGTAACTCATGCCCCTCAATCAAACACAAGCACTCATAAATATGCCTTTTCTGGGTGTTTATAATATTTTTCATTAGTCCAATTTCACGCGCAATGCATTATTTAAAGGTATCACATCTCCACACTGTGGTTTATAAAGCTTTGCTTGTTGTCATTATTAATTGATGGGGAATTCATAGTCTGACTTGGCAGGTAACCCATGAAAGAGAAAGCGGTAGCTGATGGGTGCTTGCATCCCTTCAAAAACCTAAAAGGCTATGCTTTCTCTCTAAAGGTATTGTGGAATACGGAATTTGAAGTGGGCGGCCCCGGTCAATTTCTTATCTCATTGCATGCATTCTGAGGATAGCCCCTCCTAAAAGTGTTCAGCAGAATAGTTAGGTAGAGATAGATGATAGATAGATAGATAGATAGATAGATGATAGATACAGAATCCATTTGGGAACAAATTAAATGGGGAGGGACCCACTTAAATGGGGAGTGGGTAAAGCACCTGCTTTTCATGTGGAAAGTCCCAGGCTCAATCTCTAGGTCCAATTCATTCCAGACAGGGCTAGCCACCCTTGAGAGCCACTGCTGGTCAGTGTAGAAAACTCTGAGCTAGGTTAACCAAAGATCTTAGGATGTTGACAAGCTGGAATGTGTGCAGAGGAGAGTGAGCAAGATGATCAAGGGTCTGGAAACCAAGCCGGATGAGGAACGGTTGAAGGAGCTGGGTATGTTCAGCCTGGAAAAGAGGAGACTGAGAGGAGATATGATAGCCAAATATCTCAAGGGTTGTCATATGGAAGAAGGAACATGTCAGGAATGAGCCAGCTCCCAGCAAAGGTTTGCAGTCAACAGCAGAAAGCAGCCAGGAACAGAGAGATTTAGATGTTAGTCAGGCAGGGGAGAGCCGGCAGCTGCAGACTTCGGCTCTTCCTGACCTTGACGGGCAAGCTGATAAGGCAGCAGCTGAGAGCAGGCTAGAACACAGCCAAAGCTCACAGGAAGCACAAATGGGGGCGAATAGATTCTGAGACAGCCTCTCAGAACAGGAAGAGGTTGGAGCTGATCCACTAAGTCCGAAGAGTCGGTAAATGGGAGGGCTGCAAGATAGGAAGCAAAACAAGAAACGTAAGGGTCGTAAGTTCAATATCTTCTGTCGACGCCGGAAGGAGTCTTCAGAAGGGTCATCTTGAGTAATGGTGTCGGAGGCTTTGTTAGAGCCGCCGTGAGCTATCTGTTTGTTTTTGCAATAAATCCTCCTTTTTAATTACCTACGCATACTGTGTTATCAAGCTGGGAACCTGGACTCCTGACAGAACAAGCTTGTTTTCTCCTGCTGTGGAGGGTAGGACTTGAACCAATGACTTCAAGTTCAAGAAAGAAGATTCTGGCTGAACATCAGGAAGAACTTAGAGGGTTTGGGTAGCAAAACGGTCTCCCTCCGGAGATTGTGGACTCTCCTTCCTTGAAGGTTTTTCATCAGAGGTTGGATGGCCATCTGTCATGGATGCTTTAGTTGAGATTCCTGCATTGCAGGGGGTTGGACTAGATGACCCTTGGGGTCCCTTCCAACTCTACAGTTCTATGATTCTATGATTCTATGATTCTATGTCTATATGTCTTAATAGAATGGCTGTAGCTCAGTGGTAAAACATCTGTTTTGCACAAGGTTTGGTCCCTGGCATTTTGACCTAGGGTGGGGAAAGACTCATTTGTGAAGCCACTTCTACTCAGTGTAGACACCTATGAGCTAGATGGACCACATGGCCTGATTCTAACTCAGTATGAGACAGCTTCCTGCGTTACATTCACGAATGCTTTTCTGCCTGGAGGCACTCTCTGTGTGGGTGGTACGCATGGGGGAAACCTATAGAAACCTGGTAGCTCCTTTGGGAAGGGGTTTTTTGTGCTTATAGCACTGAACTGACAGCGTGGGAACACTTCTGTGCACACCTCGCCCTTTGCCGATGGATAGGAAATCCCAGCTCCTTTGTCAGAGGGTCTCAATTAGTCTTCCGTCATTGGAGAAGGGTGTTGCCCATGGCAACCTTTCCGTTTCCTCTGCAGCTTTCCGAGGGCGAAACTCCAAAGTGCTGTCAAGGTGTAGACCAGGTAGGACTCAGAAGTAACTGGTGCCAGATAATTGGAGCTCATGTATCTTTTTTTAAAAAAAAATAAAGGGTGCACTGGAGATGGATCATGACATGAGGAGATAATGGTATGGTAGCAGATTGACCTAAATATATATTCATTCTCTCTCTCTCTCTCTCTCTCTCGTTTTTCTCTCCTTTCTGACCTTCTGTTTGTGGTATCAGCGCTGCAGCTCCTTGCAGACGCTGCTTTGACATATCGCATAGCAGCACCTAATGGCACAAGGAGGAACTGATTTCATTTAAAAAAAACACCCCAGCTTAAACTAGGATACTAATGAAAAATAAATTAACCAACCCAGTTGGCATTTTAAAAAAAGTCCTAGTGAAATTTCACAACAGTTGTCTCTTGTATACATATCTTTGCCAGCACTTCTCCTGAATATACTGCATTTTAAATGTTGTTTTCACTAATTTTTGCAGACTTTTCCCAAACAGATTTTTGGTTTTTTTGCATACTGTTTTGATTGGAGAAATGCACCGCAAAATTTAGAGAAGGGTGCATCTCGGTCCATATGTCAGTTTCAGAACAGCAAATTAGGTAGGTTTGCAGTTAGGTAGGTTAGGTAGATCCTAGCCCAGGCTTCGTCAACCTCTATCCTCCAGATGTTTTGAGACTACAATTCCCATCATCCCTGAGCACTGGTCCTGCTAGCTAGGGATCGCGGGAGTTGTAAGTCTGTAACCTGAAGCGTCTGTAACCTGAGGTACCACTGTAAAGACAACTACAAAGATGAACAACTATGGGCAGGGCTGGATTGAGGTTTGATGAGGCCCTAAACTACTGAAGGTAATGGGGCCCTTTACATGTCCACCTGTCTTTTGTCAACAACAAATTGTCACTGTTTTTGTTGTTGAATATATGCTATATGGTATTTTATGGACCTAATAGGTATCTTAAGCCATTTGCACATGTTGCCATGCAACCAGTCCATGCAGAATGTAGGCACCCTATATATAGAAATGAACAAACCAGTGATATTTTTGGGAGCAGGCTGGCAGGCGGGGCCCATGACTTACATCATAGGAGCCCACACAAAACAAAACACTGTTGTTGTATGTAGGCTTTATTTTATTTGTTTTTTATCTTATATTTTGGAAATGTACATCCAGTACATTTTTTTCCTTTAATTTTTTGGGGGGTCTCAAAGAGAGTGGGGCCCTAAGCTATAGTTTGTTTAGCTTATACGTAAATCCAGCACTGACCCAGGCCCAGGACAGAACCCTGGGGCACCCTACTTGTGCCTTT
Source organism: Podarcis raffonei (assembly GCF_027172205.1). Lineage (NCBI taxonomy): Eukaryota > Metazoa > Chordata > Lepidosauria > Squamata > Lacertidae > Podarcis > Podarcis raffonei. The sequence goes on along the minus strand of NC_070615.1, from coordinate 46,057,951 downwards.
TTTCCAAGATGATGAAGAACCATTCATGAACACTCTTGGTCGCTGAACCAGCTACAACTCCACCTAACATAGCTGTCAACTTACAGATTTGAAAATAAGGGACCAGCAGCCTTGAAAATAAGGGACCAGCAGCCAAAATAAGGGACCAGCACCCTCACCTGCTCCAGGCACTCCAGTCTTCCTGTCCTCCTGTAGTCTGGTCATACTCATGCTGGTAGCTTCGAGAACACTGTCCAGCCAACTTTGTAACCAGAGGTTCAACTGAATAGAATCTGAATCACATGCACCACAAGGCCTATGCAGCCTCAACTTAAGATGGCTCCCCGGCCTGGCTTTGCACTGCAAAGTTTGCAGCAGCACGTGCAACATTCAGCATTGAACGTCCAGCATTCAAAAACCCCCTCAGCTTGCATTAACTAGCCACACACAAGGCATGCAAGCTCCACCCCCCAGTCGTTCTTAGACTTCTTAGTGGGTGAGCAACACAGCCAAGTAACACAGTTGGAGCCTCCCTCCTCCCTGGCTGGCAGGGAGGGAGGGAGAGGAGCTGCTTCCTTTGAAATTTAAGGGACATCCATCAATAAGGGACAGCAGCGGGACATGGCACTGGAATAAGGGACTGTCCCTTCAAATAAGGGACACTTGACAGCTATGCCACCTAACAGTTACCTCGGCCAGACCCCATTTTACCAGCTTCTGCACAGGAATGTCATGGGAGTCTGCACTGCTTGTACCCTACACTTTTCTCCCTCCTCACCATTTTTCTTCTCCAGCTCCCTTCCTCTAGTGCTTTCCTGCGCATAGTGGCAAACATAAATTAGGAAGCACCAGCTGGGAAATATGAGAAGTTTTCATCCTCCTCACAACTCAGTTGCAGGATCTGAATCTGCTGGTGTCAACACTGCTCCAATCAGATAGATATTTTTTACATGAAAAAAAAGTTTATTTGCAAATGTATCTTTGGTATGTTTGTTGGCGAACTTCGTCTTGCTCTGTATTGCGTAAGGTTCACCAGCAGAAAATGAGAAGCAAGAACATTCAGTACAAAGACTTAAAAATGTGTGTCTCAACTTCAGAGGCTGTGAAATAAACAAATGAGCCCACTCAAGATGCCAGGAACAAACGAGCATCTCAAGTATGCAGAATCTGTCATCTCAGACTTCCCCAACCTGGTGCCCCCCAGATGTTTTGGACTATAGTTTCCTTTGTCCTGGTCATTATGTTAGGGTGGATCCAAAATGATCTGAGGCTGCCTCAACCTGCTCCAGCCAAATCCCAGCCTGATTTGATTTGTATCTAGAATTCAGCTGCAGTCAGTACACGGCCTTTGTATAGATGCACATTTAGAAAGTTTGCACAAAACGCATGTATTGTTGGAAATAACACACACAAATGCATTATTTTTCCAGGCAGAATTGCATCTGAAAATAGGCATATTAGAAAAAATGCAAACTAAAGGACCAATAATTTTTTGTGAGTACTTTTTTTTAAAGCAATAAGTAAATCACAAGATGATCCAGGAATGTGGTGAACAAAACTTAAAACTGGAAAAATGAGACACTGAGAAAAAGCATTAACTGATAGATTTATCCACCCAGTTCTTGTGTGTGTGAGGAGCCAATACTCATGTCTTGATAAAGGGCCTGTGGCTGCCAGCACAAAATGGCTACCAAGGGCAGCAAATAAAAGAGGTGGCAGTACTCCAGTATCACCACACACAAAAAGTGCTGTGTCCATCTCTAAACACTTGTGAGGAAAGGCAGGAGTGGACAATATGGAACTAGTTGTAGCAATGATCTTTACTTATATGAAGCCCAATTCCTGTGTTTCCACTGCAGGGAAGTCCTTCAAATTTACTCATTCAGGTGGGGGAACTGTTCTTCATCCAATTTCCCCATCAAAATTCCAGGTAACTTGGAGACATGTAAAAACCAATGTAAGATATAGTTTTTAAAAACCCTCAAAGCAGATACACATTATGGATGGAAATTCAAAACAACAGCACTAAACAGATAAAGCAACCACCATAAATAATTGAAATGTGCTGGAGGCTTTTGTACAAAACAGTTTTCACCAGGTGTCTAAAAGAAATCAAAATAGGTGCCAGGAGAATGTGTTTACAGAGGTCATCATTCCATAGGACAAGGGGGGAGAAACTATGGTCATCCCTCCAGACATGTTGTTGGGCTGCAATTCTCATCATCTCTGACTGTCAGGCATGCTAGCTAGGGTTGCAAGAAAGGGATGAGCCCAAAATGTCTGGGGGAGATGAAGCAAGGCAGGCAGATGATCTGGCCATGTTGGGGCTGGACTGTGAGAGCAGTGTGAGGAGATCCAGGAGTAAGACACTGTAGAACCAGCTAGCAGACAGGGTTGAAAAACATGTTAGGATCAAAGGGTGGTAAACCCAGAGGCAGGATCAAGGAGTTGGTGTGGGATGTGATACATAAGTAGCAGTCAAGTACAACATTCCTTGTTTTCCTAGAGTGGACATGCAAGAGGATGTTTGGACCGGCCAGTCGAAAACTTCCTGTTTCCTCCTGGGCTGGGACATACTTCCTTTTGCAGGGTACAAAGGGACTATCTCCATATGGGATAGATTCACATGTATATATCTGTAACTAAGTTTGCCTTCAGGGATCTAACTGTGAACTGATGATGTGAGTAAACTACTTTCATATATCTTAAGTAAGATTGTGGCATGTTTATTCTTTTAAGAGGGAAATAAGAGATCTTACCAGGAATCTATATTGAGAAGCTTAAACAAGCTTGCAACCAGCTACCCACTGCGTTTTAAAAGGGGAATGTAAAACTCTGCTAAGTTATAGAACTTGCTATCACAAGTTAGGAAGGATATTAATAAACAATATATCCTCTCCTGCCTCCCTGAACATTTCCACAGTTGGGACAAGAGTAACCAAGGATACTGGGTAGACACCAGGGCTCAGGAAGGTCATACTGATGGAGCCAGACTCAGCTGAAACAGGAAGCCCTTTCATGCCCACTTCCTGCCCTGGAAGATCCAATGGTCAGCCAGGGAGAACTGAGTCAATCCACAGCTTGAAGGTGCTTTAGTGAGAAGCTGACACCTGCAATTCAGGAATCGAACACTAGACTTTTGGCATGGGAATCTTGTGCTCTGTGAGCTTCAGAAACCTCCTCACGACTACCACTTTGCATGACCTGGGAAGACAGGTGAACTAATGCCAGTGTACTGGAAGAAGCAAAGATCACCAGTGTCAAAGCAATGATTCTTCAACATCAACTTCGTTGGGTTGGTCATGTAGTGCGGATGCCTGATTATCGTCTTCCAAAGCTATCCACAGGATCATCTCCCTTCTTTAAATGAAGGAGCACTGCTTTAAATAGTGCTTTTGAGAAGCACTTCAAGGCAGCCCCTACCATCCCCTTTTAGCTGAAAATGGTTTCATGGACCAATCTTGCTCCTCCGGTCGGCCAAGATTGGTCCATGGACCAGAGGTTCCCACCCTTCCAGTACAGCAAAACCACAGCATTTCCAAGGCAATTTGTGATAGAGCAGCAATAAAGGGAGTGGGACAGCTGCACAGTTTCAAGGAAAGCAGTGAAAAGTCCTGTGAGAGTTTCACAAGTTGTTCTTTGGAGCCAAAGATTCCAAAGTGTCAAAATCTATAGAGGGAGCACACAGATAATCTGGTTCCTTTGCCAAGAGGAGATGGCAGTTGGAGACATATGGAGCAATATCTAATTAAACTATACCTGTGTTGATAAATTAATCTCTTTTTAATTAAGCAATGCGCACACAGCCTTCTCTGGCAATCTTTATACAGAATATTAATTAGGTGCAACACGTTAAGTCACCAATTTACACAGTTTTCTGTGACTGGTTTTTCTTTCTTTCTTTGGCGCGGGGGGGGGGGTTTGGATATTTCCTGGGTTATCTCTGGAAGAGTTTTAAGAGAGAAAAGAGCAGTGAGATCAGTGGTTTAGTTTTCTTTTAAAGAATAAAATAAAAACAATAGCCAAATTAAAATTTATCATGGTCCTGCTTTTTTGGTGGAACATAAGCAGATGGAAAGCTGCATTATATCAAGTCAGACCACTGGTTCCTCTCCAGGCTTCCCAGAAACATCTACTTGGCCGCTGTGGCAGTTAGATGGCTGGATAAGAAGATGGACCCACTGTTAAAGATAGGAGTTTATTATGCATAAAATGCTGCGCTTGTATGCATTGTGTTTGATAAGATTTTGCAAAGAGATGTTTGCATTGGGCACGAGGGGTTTGTCTCTAGCTAAATGCAGAAAAGGAAAGGGTGTTCAGGTTGATTGATGACTGATTCCCAGAAATCAGAACAGATATCTCTCACCTGACGGTGAACTCTGAGAACCCAGTGCCTCTTTGGAGCCAGCAGCAGTAGAAATTCAGCTCAGCAATGATGAACTGGCAAGATGATTGCATAAGATCTCTCTGGGGGATCAGAGAGAAGGGAAAGTTTTTGATACTTGTTTAAGAGCAATGCTAATTTGTATTTTGTAACATTTATTTGTAACCATTGTAAGACTGTTTCCAGTAAAGCTTTGAAGCCCCATTAATGAGAGCAATTCAGTGCTATTCTTCACAAGGTCCAGATTAGGGATTTCATTTGGAACAACTCTAACACCCACTGTCATGGCCCAGTGGCTGTGCCTGTGAGAAAAGCAGGACAAGAGTGCAACAATACTCATGGTTAGCCATCAACTAGATGGATTCAGGGCTGTTCTTGAAGAGCACTGTCAATACCCTGGCGAGTCCAGCGATAAGGAGCACCATCAAAACAGAATGGCATGCCGCTGGGAGCTTTGTGGCTGTGTTCTGTTGCCTCTTGCTTCCTCCATTAACATGCAGACAGCAAAAGTTGCAGTGTGTATCTCGCAGTGGAAATTTAGAGAAGCAAAGCTCCCACAATGAATATCAATTAAATGTTCATTCCATTAACAGCTATAAATAAGTAGGTGGCCATCCAGCTCATGTGGAATGAAATGCTATGGAGGGATGGATCAAATGGGTCGGCGGCAGGGGAATGGACAGCCACCAACTTCTCTGGCTCCCGGGAATAATAGGATCTTTGATTGTGGAAGTCCATGGTGACAGCAGAGCCTCTTGCAGTGGCTACCTAGAAGCTGAAAATTGAGCTGGTGAGAATTTGGGACTCCTAATTTTGGGACTCCAAATTGAGAAAATGGGGGGAGATTGCCCAGAATTGTTGAGCTTTTTTGTGGGGAGAGATGGACGAAAATCACTGACCCAGAGGACCGATACATACAATCGACAAAGCTACCAATTGTGTGCAGGACCACCAAAAGCAAGCACAAATCGCCCGCCCAATTGCCACAGCAGCCAATAGTCAGCAGACCTTGCTGCACCCACCAATCAACCACAAAAACACCGCTGAAAATCTTCCGCTCACAGCAGCCCATCTAACCTCTCCACTACCCATGTATAAGACGACCCCCAATTTTTAGCATTGTTTTTTAATAAAATAACCTCACCTTATATATGGGAAATATGGTAATTGGGAACCACTGTCTTACAGCTGAAGAGCATCCATGCTGACAGGTCACTATCACCTCTTTCTGTGCTACTTAGGAATATATGAAGTGTTAAGATTCCTGCTCCATGTCTGCAGTCATGGGATTGTTGTCTATCACATGACAGTGTATGTTTACACTCCACAGAGGGGGAAGTGACGGAGACAGGATGTTTGTGTTACTGTGTTCCATGAAGTGGGACTATTGTCCTTTGTCCTTTCTCTTTGCTGTCTGATGCTAGAGAGAGAGGGAGCCATGTTGCAGTGCTCCATGTGTGTTTATATGTAAATAAAGCAGATTAGCCAAAATGCTGAGTTGCTGAGGTCTGTTACACAACTGCGAAATACTCTGCGGATTCATAAGTGTGCTGATGTTTCTTGGCATCAGTCGCTGTGATGTTCGGGCTGAAGAAAGCTTTTGAAGCTCCTGAACGATCGACCAGGAGGGAGAGAACATGCCAGTCGGGCATGTGTCTCTGCCAGGGTCCTACTCGCATGTAGGGGATCCTAACATGAAGTGCCTCTTTTGTTAGCGTGGAGCTGTTTGCATGTATCTTTCAAATAAAAGTCTATGGTTCTATGCAGGGCTTTTTTCCCCAGCCAGAACTTGCCATAACTCAGTTCTGGCACTTCTCAGGTGGATACCATTGCCATTATAAGAGAACAAGTGAGGCATTCATGCTGAGTTCTGGTACCCCCTTTCCCCCCCTAGAAAAATAGCACTGGAGCCATGAAAGCTCCTGCTAAACCATAACCTCCTTTGTTTGGATTGCACCGTTAAGACCAGTGGATGATCATAAAGCTTGATGGACTGGATAAAGCGGTAAGGAAGTTTCGCAGGAGCTTTGAGATCAAACTTGTGGCACCTAATTTGAAATTATCCTAAACTTTAAACCCTACTCTCCCCTGAAATTACAAGACCACCATAATGTGCTTTATAGCCACTCGACAGCTGGTCAACCTGAATCACCCTGCTTGCCATATATGGTTATGTTTCTCCCAGACATTCCACTACAGCATTTAAAGTAGACATATAAAGTAGGAAAAATGAATCCTGTCCACCCTGCTGACAGTTTCAGATAGATCTATTAAAGAAGAGGAAAAACCACTGTTTAAACACGGCGTCTCATTTTGTTTTATGGAGACTGAAATTAAATTGTTTTCAGAGTCATTATAAATGTCAGTTCCCCTGTACTGGCGAGAAACCTACCCCATCAGAGTCTGGGGTTGTCAAATAAACACACAAGAAACCTTTTTGTTAAAGAACGGGGCGCTCCGAGTTGGCAACCCTTTAACACAATGGTTGCTATGCAACTTGGTAACTTTGGAAGATAAATAGCTCTGTAATGTACAGAGAAAGGCGTTCACTGGGTCCTCTGTGTTTATATAGACCTCTTGATTAAGGGTTTCCTTTATAGCTGATGACTCTCCCCAAATGAAGAATGGCGGGGATAATGTTCCAGATAAGTGACCTAATGCGAAATTCAGCTGATGTTCGGAGCTGTTAGTCTTACATGGCTTCCTAGAATTGTAAAATTAGGAACAGGCATATCGGCCCATTTCCATTCCATGTCCATTTTGCATTCACTCCATCTTGAGTCTGATTCACCCCATTATTTTTGTGAATAATAATAAAAAATGCACAAAGCATTTGCATTTGCACAAAGCATTTGCCTTTAAATTGTGTCAATTCCCCCCTAAAACAGGCATGGGGAACCTCTGACCCACTAGGGCATATTAGGCCAAGCAAGGTTCCTAATTTAAAACAAGACCTTTTCCTTCAGGCTAGACCCACCCACTTCACACCTAGCGATGTGGGAGAAATTCAGTTCAGTTAGTATTTAATGGCAAACTTATCTAATCTGCAGATTCCAAAATAAGCAAGCTGAAACACAGCCATCGATCGGAATTTGCACTTTACCCAATTTTGCTGTGTGGTTCTCCAGCCAAGTAACACGTACATAAATCCTGGGGTCAAATATGCATAAAAATGCATTTTTTAGTGTGAAGAACCTAGAGAAATTAATTGTGGAGAACTGAGAGTGTTGGGCAAAATTGCATACAAAAACATGTACGTATATTAGGGGAAATTCACACTCAGGCCCTATCAGCAGTAAACATTTAAAGCAATATTATACTACTTTAAGCCGTCCTCCAAAGAATCCTGGGAACTGTGTTTTGTTAAGGGTGCTGAGCACTGCCTCCACAGTTGGAAGCAGTAATACTGTATTTTTCCATGTATAAAAGGTAAAGGGACCCCTGACCATTAGGTCCAATCGTGGCCGACTCTGGGGTTGAGGCGCTCATCTCGCTTTATTGGCCGAGGGAGCCGGTGTACAGCTTCCAGGTCATGTGGCCAGCATGACTAAGCCGCTTCTGGCGAACCAGAGCAGCGCACGGAAACGCTGTTTACCTTCCCACCGGAGCGGTACCTATTTATCTACTTGCACTTTGACGTGCTTTCGAACTGGTAGGTTGGCAGGAGCAGGGACCGAACAATGGGAGCTCACCCTGTCGCGGGGATTCGAACCGCTGATCTTCTGATTGGCAAGCCCTAGGCTCTGCGGTTTAGACCACAGAGCCACCTGTGTCCCTTCCGTGTATAAGATGCCCCCTATTTTGGGGGACTGAAATTTAATAAAATGAGGGGAGATAGCACAGAGTTGTCGAGCTTTTTGGGGGGAGGTTTTCCCAGAGTTGTTGAGCTTCTTTTGTTCTTTTGAGGAGGATTGTTCAGAGTTGTTTTAGGGGGGAATGCCAAAAAACGCTCACCCGCATGCATAGCAAAATCCGCCAATCGCCCACCAAATTGCCTCAGCATCAGCCAACCAACACCAGCCATTGACAAAGGAACCAGCCCCAGCAGCAACCAATCAAACATACACCCTATGCACTATCCATGTATAAGACGACCCCCACTTTTTAGCATAAATTTTAAAGAAAAAACCCTAGTCTTATACATGGAAAAGTACTGGTACTGAATACCAGTTGCTGGAAACCACAGGAAGAGTGAAGACTCTTGTAAGGAATCCATTCTGGAAGTCCGTTCAACTTCCGAAAATGTTTGAAAACCAAGGCAAGGCTTCCGGTTGGCTGCAGGAACTTCCTGCACTCAACAGGAAGCTGCTGCATAAGCTTCGTCAAACATTCAGCTTCTAAAAAAGGTCTGCAAACTGGAAAAACTTATTCCTGGGTTTGCAGCGCTCGGGAGCCAAAATGTTCGAGCCACAAGGCGTTCAAGAACCAAGGTACAACTGTATGTATTTAGGGAAGTTTTTAATGTTTGATGTTTGACTGTGTTTTTAATATTCTGTTGGGAACCACCCAGAGTAGCAGGGGAAACCCAGCCAAATAATAATAATAATAATAATAATAATAATAATAATATATTTGCACCCCACACATCTGGCAGGGTTTCCCCAGGCACTCTGGGTGGCTTCCAACCAAAGAGTAAAAATACATTATGGGTAGGGTGTAAGTAAGTAAGTAAATAAATAAATAGGATGCTACTTTATCACAGGTCAGACCGTTGGTCCGTCAAGTTAAGTGATCCCCAACCTGGGGCTCTACAGACATCTTGATCCACCCACCCAACCCAAGCGTTTGTCATGCTGGTTGGGACGGATGAAAATAGGAATAGGCACCAAGGAAGGCATTGTGTGACTGGCAGTCTCTTTCCAGGGTTTCAAATAAGAGTTGTTCCCAGATGTAGCTGGGGATGCCAGGGATTGAATCTGTGTGCAAACTGGGTGCTCTAACACTGAGCTACTGTCTTTCTTGAAATATATATAGGAAGCTGCTTGACACTTGAGCCAGACTATTGGTCTATTTAGCTCAATAGTGTCTAAACTGACTGGCAGCAGGTCTCCAGATTTTTAGGCAGAGCGTAATTCTCAGTCCTACCTGGACGTGCCAGGGATCGAACCAGGGACCTTCTACATGCTGAGCAGGTGCCATTCAGCTGCATCCCTTCCTGTATTTGACACCTTATTTTCTGGAACATAGGTGAGTGTGGGATGGATCTTGCAATGAGAAAACAAAATAGCCTATTGTGATCTCCTCTGGGGCTCTATTGACCTCACCACTCATTCTCGCTTCTAAATATGTACTCATTACCCAGAAAGAGCTACCAAGAGAAAACATAGGATATTTGCAGCACGCAGACAAAACGTTGATGATTCATCGGGGATTTTCATCCCTGTCTCATTCAGCCTTTCTCTCCTCTCTTTTGGGAAACTTTGCCAGGCTGTTCCAGTGGGCAGAAGGCAGGAGAGAGAGAGAGAGAGAGAGAGAGAGAGAGAGAGAGAGAGAGAGAATGAGAATATCCAAACTGGATTGTTGGCTCAGATCCAGGGCTGATTCAATGCATTTGGTATTGGATTTGATATCCCACTTTATCACTACCCTAAGGAGTCTCAAAGCGGCTAACATTCTCCTTTCCCTTCCTCCCCCACAACAAACACTCTGTGAGGTGAGTGAGGCTGAGAGACTTCAAAGAAGTGTGACTAGCCCAAATTTGCCCAGCAGCTGCATGTGGAGGAGCGGAGACATGAACCCAGTTCCCCAGATTACGAGTCTATCGCTCTTAACCACTACACCACACTGTTTCTCTGGTATTCATTGCTAATGGGCTCTATCAGACCACAGTACCGTAGACCCTCTGGAATCCCCTGACCATAGAAACATGTGATGCTGTCTGTAGAGCCGGACTGTGGTCCAGCTAGTTCAACATTCTCTACACTGATTGGAAGCAGTTCTCTAGGGTTTTGGACTGGAGTCTTTTCTCCAAGTCTACCTGGAGATGCTGGAGATCACACCTCGGACTGCATGCAAAGCAGTTGCTCGACCACTGAGCTACAGCCCTTTCTCTCTCTCTCCCTTAGTTCTTTCTTAAACGTCTCGAGTTGGCTGATTGTTTCATCATTTGTTTTACCCATGAGTATCTTGTCTGGATTTTTAGTGGAATGTTTTAGATATTACAGTTAGATACTTGCTGAACTTCTCCCCACTAGACCCTGTTAAGATCTGCAGAAGGGGCCCTCTTGGTAGTTCCACCACCCTCTGAAGTTAAGGAGGGGTTGTTGGACTTGAGTAGGGCCTTCTCTGTGGCAGCCCCTTAGCTGGGGCATTCTGTCCTCACAGTGGTGCACCTGGCTTCTTCACTAGACATCTTTCGGTGGATGCTGAAGATGCACCTTTTATCCTGACCTTTGACACCAGAGATGTGTGCTTCCAGAACCCATCCTATTCCTGTGCCTGTAGAATCATAGAAGCAAAGATGGTTGAGTCAGAAAGCACCCTAGTTCCAACTTCTGCAATTTGGTCTAACAGGGTGGGGTGAGAATCGTAGAGTTGGAAGGGACCACGAGGATCATCTCCTCCAACCCTCTGCAATGCAGGAATCTTTTGTTCAACGCGAAGCTCAAGCCCACAACCCTGAGATTAAGAGTTTTGTGCTCTACTGACTGAGCTTTCCTTCAGTGTCTTTTATAAGTAATTTTCATTTGACCCATGATATGCACAGAGTCCCTACATCAAGTCAAGATTTGAAATGTCATTATGAGTTGTCCAAGCCACATGCTGCTTTCTTTGCATACAACATCTGGTGTAAAAAAAAGCTTTTAACAGGGCCTGCTTTGATAGGACCTGGGAATTCCATCTGGAGGCACGAGAAAAATACACACTTTCTTCATGTGTAATACTGTTGCTCAGTCCCGGCTCCTGCCAACCTAGCAGTTCGAAAGCACATCAAAGTGCAAGTAGATAAACAGCTACCACTCTGGCGGGAAGGTAAATGGCGTTTCTGTGTGCTGCTCTCGTTCACCAGAAATGGTTTAGTCATGCTGGCCACATGACCCGGAAGCTGGTTTCACCTCAGATCGTATAAATCTTTCCCCGGAAGCTGTATGCCGACTCCCTCGGCCAGCAAAGCAAGATGAGCGCCGCAACCCCAGAGTTGTCCGCGACTGGACCTAACGGTCAGGGGTCCCTTTATCTTTAATACCTCTTTTTAGGTTGCAAGGAGCTACCAACAGGAAGGATGGGTTCCATTCCTTGGTTTCAGGTTCTGGTTATGAGAACACCTCTGGTTAGAGGGAACCCTGTTTAGTGCTAACACAGGTGCTATTATTATCAACATCACCACCACCATCAATTAAATTTGTATCCTGCCCTATACCCACAGGTCTCAGCGGGGTTCACAAGATACAAACACAATAAAAACACAAAATACATAATCAAAATAAAATTAAAAACCATCCCAAGAACCCACCATCCCCAACACATATGGAAAAGGTATTGGATAACTTTCAGCTAAAGGCCTGGTTAATGAGGAACATTTTTGCCTGGTGCTTAAAGGTGTATAATGAAGGTGCCAGCAGAATCTCCCTGAGGAGAGTATTCCACAATGGGGAGCCACTGCAGAAAAGGCCCGATCTCATGTTGCCATCCTCTGGACCTCTTGTGGAGGAAGCACATGATGAAGGGCCTCTGAAGATGATCTCAGGGTCCAGGTTCATATGGAGAGAGGTGGCCCTCTCACTATCCTTCACTGTGGTTTAAGCAAACCATGGGAAAGGGTGATGGTGGAACAACAACAACAACAACAACAACAACAACAACAACAACAACAACACTTTTGTTATATATACCCCATCCATCAGGGAGGGTTTCCCACTCTGGGCGGCTCCCAACAGATTAAAAACACAATAAAACATCAAACATTAAAAACTTCTCTAAACAGGGCTGCCTTCAGATGTCTTCTAAAAGTCAGATAGTTGTTTATTTCCTTGACATCTGATGGGAGGGCATTCCACAGGGTGGGTGCCACTACCGAGAAGGCCATCTGCCTGGTTCCCTGTAACTTGGCTTTTCACAGTGAGGGAACTGCCAGAAGATTCTTGGAGCTGGACCTCAGTGTCTGGGCTGAACAATGAGAGTGGAGACGCTCCTTCAGGTATACTGGGCTGAGGCCATTTAGGGCTTTAAAGGTCAGCACCAACACTTTGAATTGTGCTCGGATGCATACTGGGAGCTAATGTAGGTCTTTAAGGAGCGGTGTAATATGGTCTTGGCAGCCACTCCCAGTCACCAGTCTGGCTGCCGTTTTCTGGTATACTAGGCCTAGGCTGTTTAGGGCATTAAAGGTCAGCAAGCATGCAGTTCCTTCAGCATTCGTGAGACCTGCCAGGGCCACCTCCCCTTCCATTCTGTTCTCTTCTGCATTCCCACCTATGCTCTGAAACAATACCCACACTTTGGAAGCAGCCATGTTTCTGAATACTGGTCGCTGGAGAAAAAGCTAGGCTATAAATGCAACAAATCAGTCAATCAAAAACATAACCATGGTGAATTGGCACAAAAACAACAAAAGATTTGCCGAAGGTGTGCACGTGCACATACACACACATACACCCAGAAAGGACAAAAAATAATCCTGCTTTTGGTTGCAGGATGAGACAAAAGTGGTAGGGCAGTTCAGACTGCATGCAGGATGGCAAACTAGGGATATGTGCTTTCGGGAGGTGAGGTCTAGCTGGCTCCTGCCCTGGTGACTCCTGATCAATTTAATACATGCAGAGAATTATTCTTCAGGGCGATGGGAGGGTAGGCGCGCTTGCGAATTCTGCACCCAGAAATAAGTAAATAAGCAATTTGGGGAAGTCAAACACAGCCGGGGGAATTTCATCTTTTATTGGGCATGTAATGTGTGTTCGGCAGTTCTCCTGTGCAATATTTAAATGGTAATGTATTCGGCAGCCGCTTTCTTAAGCAAAGGGCTCTCCTCTCAGCCATCAACTCTGGCTGCTCAGACTGACAGCGGAAGAAATGAAACGGAGGCTTTTGCTTTGCATAAAACAAATACAGATGGATGAGTCCCGTCGACTGCTGGGCTATGACCTGGTTGCTTGGAGGTTGCATATTATGGGGTAGTGAGCTAAATGTCCTGGGGCCTATGTTGGTTGGGGACATGCCCTCTAGCCCCCAGTGTACCCTACACTGATCCTCTTCTGCCCCTATGCACATCAACTGCTGTCTCCTTAACAGGAAATCAGGCAAAGGGCATGTTAGTCCTCTTCCCAGCGGCGCTTTCAGGACAAGGCTTCACTGGAGATATTAATATTGCGTAGTTTGAAGCGACTGGAAGTGTAAGAACTGACTCATTCTGGAAGAAATCATTGTCCAGGCCCTTAAAAATATTATTCAAAGTTTTGCTGGAAGAACTTTTCAAAAACAGAACATAAGCATCAAAGATACAACCAAAATAGCCATACAATGTATTGTGCTGTCCAGCACAGGCTCAGCATCTTAGAAAATGCAAAATAAACCAAGCAGACTGTTATGTACTGAGTTGAATAGGATCCAAAATGCATCAGTCTGATTGGTCCTAGAGCAATAGGATTCATAATGCAGCAGTCTGATTGGTCCTAGAACAATACAGCAGTATGATTGGTCTGCAGGAGCCACCCAATCCAGCTCCAGGTAGAAGTGAATCCACAACCTGATTGGCCTATAGGAGAATCCCGGAATTAGCCAATCACGTGCAGCCCATTGTGTAAATAATGTATATAAAGCAGATATTGTGGGGGAACTTCCATTCCTCCTCACCACTATGAGCTGAATAAAGAGCACGAAATCCACTCTCGACTCCGAGTATATTTCACAGACCTATATTATAAGAATTCTAAGGTCCCAAATATAAAATAAAGTTCATAAATGTACAAGGCAAACACATACATAAGTATATAAACCACATGTCTGAAATGGTACAGGAGAGCAATCCCGAAGCCGTTTTGACTCTCCCAAATTGACCTCGATATATTTCTCTGTAAGGGGGGAGGAAATGGGGAAAGCCTTCCCTTTGTCTTCTTGCTTACAAATCCTGTCTTAAGGGCATATTTGTGTATGAACAGGGTGAGCCTGTGACCTGGATTCAGGAACTAAAAGTATTTACCATCACAAAAGAATGACCGGGCTGCCCAGGTAAAGCAATCAGTGACCATTATCAGGTGTCCTGGCAAACAGGATTTCTGCTGTAGACCGCTTCCTTCTGTGATATATGTATGATGTTTTTTGGGCTGGTCTTGAGCTACAGGGGAGGCAATTTCAAAAGTCTATAGAAGGGCTTGCACACCATTGTTCTGGGTTCTCTCCTCCCTCCTACATGTGGAGAGTGAAGACCCTGCTGCAACAGTTAACAAAGATCAGGCTTACTAGCCGCTTTGCTTCTCAATATTCTCTGGTTGGCCTCTGTTATTTTCTCCTACTGATAGGGAACCCACTTAAGGACTCTATACTGGCTCTTGGATACCCCATGTAATAAACAAAAATCTGCCCTTATTCCCTTATGGGGAACACAAGAGCCCCTAAGTATGGATTGCCTATGAATTTATAAAGCTAGGTATCTTCCCTGAGCTGTCAAGTCGAAAGGATACATTCAGGCATAATATTTGTAACATTGTAACAACTTTCCATAACAGAGGCAAATGTTCCAAATGTCGTTCTGCACCAGAAACTTCCCATCTTTTCTGATATCTTCCTCTGGGTAAGGTGTCCCATATTCAGAGCACCTTATAAATTCCTTAAGCATATTGGTGGGGCTGAGATTTAGACCTTACCTTATCATTGCACAGCACCCCAGGGAGCTGGGGGCTTTTCTTTCCTTTAAACCTCTTTCCAGCATTATGCAGCCTCCCCAGCTGCCCACACTTTGTGATCTGCAAGAGCCCCACGGGAGGAAATGCATCATGATGTCTTATCTTCGGTTTTAACTGGAAGTGTGGGAAGCTGGGGAGGCTGGCTGCCAAGCCCCTGTGATTGGTGCACCCACTGATTTTGTTTTTAAGGGAAGTCCTTCCTCTTAAAGGAAATATTTTTTTTAAAAAAAAACCCTGCAATGATTAATTGAAAAGTAAGCAGACTTCAGTTAAAAACAAAATAACAATGAACAGCTGTCAGGCACATGGCAAGCAGTCAGCCCTCCTGGTTTCCCAAACTTACAGGAAATAATGCCGTTATGCAAATCTATGGTGCGACTGCATTTGGAGTGTAGCATCCAGTTCTGGTTGCCTCACCTCATAAAGGACCAGCTGAGGACATCTCAGGTGTTGCCAGGAAGTGGGGACATCTGGGGAGACAGCAGAATGAAGACCACTAGAGAGACTATTTGTAGGATGAAAGAAAAGACCCTCACAAACACTCATCAGCCACCTCACAAGAAAACTAAGTGAAATAAAAGCCCTGCACTCTTCCCATGAACATTCCTCCAACATTTTCTTTCCACTCTGGCAGTTTTGGGATGCAATTAATTTTCTTATTAATATTAGAACGTTTTTTTTTTTTAAAAAAACCCAGACAGTAGAAAATGTTGCCATGGCATTAGTTCAGAGCTGAGAGAACACAATGGGTGTGTTGCACAATCTAATGGGCCCTGGATCCATCCCAAATCAACAAGCTCCACCCCCCAACCCCCCAAGAAATGCATGGCTGGTTATTCCCACTTATTTTAAAACCACGATTTAGCCTGCAGAAAACTGTAAATAAGACATGCATATCAGCAAACACCACCCTATATCACTGAGCAAAGACACTTTCCAATGGATATGCTTCACTCTAAGTGTGCTTTTCGAAAGGCGGTGCTCTCTTATTTAATAGAGAGGATTATAGAAGCAAAACAAACCATCTTTCATTTCCTGCTATAAAAATGTGTCGTATTGCTCAGCTAAGACCTCTGAGATAAAAAGCAAAGCAAAACAAAAACCCTCTGCATCTCTCTCCTGGGTGCTTCCCTTCACTCGTTCCTCCCCGTTCAGAGTCATCTCAATATTTTACTATCTCGGTAATGAAAAATGCATCATTCACAGCCCACCACACCAGGAGGATTTCTGCTGTCTCTCCCAGCAGGAGGGGAAAAAAACCCCTGTAGCCCTTGGCCAATTTCATTTGTTTGCTGAAGAGGAGAAATTGGAGCATAGCGTCAGTGGGGACAAAACGTGTGACTAGCCAGTGGTGTGTGTGTGCGTGAGAGAGAGGCTGAGATTGTTAGGCTTGGACGAGGTAACTGGAGTTCAAAGTCCCACTCGTATTACCAGAATGCAGGGTTAATCCAACACGACTGACTGGGAATCAGTTTAGGAGACATGACAAATAATCTGATAGATGGAACTCACTGCCACATTATGGAATGGCGGCTGGTTAAGAGGTCTGCAACTTTTAATCAAGTAATTGGTTTGATTCCTTTTCTTTAAAGTGAGACATAAAAAGGTAACGGGATTAACAGGGCAAACACCGAAGTATCTGGGCAGTAATTGGGAACTGTTGATGACTGCCCCCTATGGCAGACCACATCACTGCAGCTTCTCAGCCAAGCTTCTGACAAACAGCTCTCTACTGCCCTTTGTGTTGAGCAGCATCACTACAGCTTCTCAGGGGAGAATGTTTGGGCTGACTTCACCCTGGCTGGGCATTGATTCCCCCTGAAGGACTATAAAAAGGTTTCCTGTCACAGCTGAGGTTTGCTTGGCCATCAAGGTCTACTTCAACTCTAGCACGTTTTTGTTTTGTTTCTGATTTTGCTCTTTGCTGCCTCCTGGCTTATTCACTGCTTCTTTGTTTTGCCTCTGATCCTTTGGTCCTGCTCCCCACTTCCCAGCTCCTGACTCACTCTTGTGTTTTCTGTCTATAGCTTAGCTCTGACAGAAGCGTGTGGGGTTTTCAGATTGCTACCTTCCACTAGTCTGGCCCAGATAAGGAGTAAGCAAGTGCTTCCTGTCTCAAATGTTGTTTGCAAAGGTCAACCTGATTTATTTACACAAAGTTTGCGGGGAGGTTAGAAACTGTTGGCTCTTTTCGAACCTTTATACTTATTTGTTTGCAAGGAGATTCCCCCCCCCCAATCAGTTGTTATCTAAAACTTTCCAGTGAGCCTTCCCATCACTTTATAAAATAAAATAAAATAAAATCCATGGGGTGGGGGGTGGAAGCAGGTCTGTTGTGCAAGAGCTCCAAATCAATATTAATTGGCAACCCATAAATGCCAGTATTTGATTGAATCCCACCTGAAAACAGTGGCCTTCTGGAAGCAGTTAAAGTATTGGAATAGGACCGGGGAGACCAGGGTTCAGATCGCCACTCAGCCATGAAGTTCACTGGTTGACCTTGGGCAAGACACTGCCTCTCTCAGACTAAGCTACCTCACACAGGTTAAATGAGGAGGTGAGAACAATGTACACCACCCTGAGATCCTTGCTGGAAATGGTGGTGCAATAAAAATAATAAATACGGTAAATGCCCAAGGTTTACCTGAGTCTGGCAGCTATACATAGGGAGCTGTCCAAGGTGCTGAAACTCTAGGTGCCTTATTGCCTCAGCTTGTGGGTACAGACCGAGAACAGGTCAGAACACAAAGGTTCTTTCTTTCTTTCTTTCTTTCTTTCTTTCTTTCTTTCTTTCTTTCTTTCTTTCTTTCTTTTGCCAGTTCATTTTTATTGGTTTCTGGTTTCTTTAGACATACATTCATCGTGTCACATTGTAACAACTTAATTTTCCTGTAATTAAACACCTATTTTTTAAACCTAATACAGTGGTACCTCGGGTTACAGACGCTACAGGTTACAGACTCTGCTAACCCAGAAATAGTACCTCAGGTTAAGAACTTTGCTTCAGGATGAGAACAGATATCACGCGGGGGCAGCTGGAGGCCCCATTAGCTAAAGTGGTGCTTCAGGTTAGAACAGCTTCAGGTTGTGAACGGACCTCCAGAACAAATTAAGTTATTAACCTGAGGTACCACTGTAAAAGAAAAAAAACAAGAACACAAAAATGCATACTTGTTTATTTGATTTTGATTCTTTTGTAATCCATTTGCAACCCCCCTCCAGGTAAGAAGGGGAATGAAGTCAAACACAAAAGCACAAAGGCTTTCTTAGCTCATTTCTGACAGGGCTGGTCCAATACGTTTTGGCACCTGAGGCGGACCATAAAATGGTTCCCCCTCCCCAGGTGAGTGAAGAGCTACATCAAGAACAGAGGGGCAGATAAATATCTAGGATCCGCTGCCCCTGTGAATTCTGCTGCCTGAGGCAGTCACCTAGCCTTGCCTCATGGGTGGGCCAGCCCCAATTTCTGACTCCTGTTTCTTGCTTCTAACTCTCCAACGCCATGCCTGCTCCCTCACTTCCCCTGTTGGCTGCCCACGCCTCAGCCCTTCACACCCTCTAAGCACCCAACACCGAGGAAGACATATAACACCTATATTTCACTCGCATCCTTCTAGAAAATTTATGAAACGAATTGCCAACTTTTTTTGCATCCTAAAGATAAATAATTCTTTCCACCTGATTACAGCCCAAAAAATAAAAGCAGGTTTTAACTGGTTCCAAGTACACAGGCTGATCATCCGGTTGTTTTATTTAGTGTGCCAGTAAATCAACATTTGCTTAATTGATGATCAAGCCCACATAAAAATGCACTAGGCACTCCCAGTGAAACCTGATTTTATTATTAAAAATGTCCTTGATCATAAGGGATGAAAGTAATTAATAAATAAAAGCATTTTTTACAAGGTAATTCCACCCCCCCTTAAACTTTGCAGTGACTTCATTTCCAAGGAGATACTGCCATATATAAGAAACTGTAATGGGTTATGGGACTGGACCTTTGCATGTAGCAGGTCATCTCAGAGTAGGTCAGACATCATATTTATAATAATAATAATAATAATAATAATAATAATAATTTTTTATTTATACCCCGCCCTCCCCAGCCAAGGCTGGGCTCAGAGCGGCTTACAAGCAATAATAAAAACCAGATGAATGATTACAACTTAAAAACAAAAATAAAATACAACATTAAAATAATGGAACATTAAAATATTAAAATGTAGCCTCATCGCAGGAGGAGAAGGAAAAGAAAAAAGAAAGAGAGGGAGGGAATCAAATTGGCTCCAAGCCAAAGGCCAGGCGGAACAACTCTGTCTTACAGGCCCTGCGGAAAGAAATCAGATCCTGTAGGGCCCTGGTCTCATGAGGCAGAGCGTTCCACCAGGCCGGAGCCAGAGTTGAAAAGGCCCTGGCTCTGGTTGAAGCCAATCTAACTTCCTTAGGGCCTGGGCCCACAAGGGTGTTGCTATTTATGGACCTTGAGGCTCTCCGTGGGGCATACCGGGAGAGGCGGTCCCGTAGGTACGAGGGTCCTAGGCCGTGAAGGGCTTTAAAGGTCAAAAGCAGCACCTTAAATCTGACCCTGTACTCCACCGGGTGTAGGAGTAGGCATGCTACTAGGCCTCATAGGAGACAGCAAAAGTTGCCTTGGGGACTAGATCTCACTTGTAGAGATACATCCTGCCTAGATCAACATTCTGTCTCCAAGAGTAATCCATTGGGTTTCTATCCAACTAACCGTTATTATGAGCAGACTCATTAAAAGTAATGGATCTAAGTTAGCCAGATCCACAAATTTGTGTGGGTCTACTCTGAGAAGAGGATGGGGAGGAAACTAGAATTAGTTGGCGCTGTGTATAATTAGCTCCTCCACCACCTACTGTTTGCATTCCCAGTCTTTTCAATTTTTCAAGGAGGGGGCCAGATCCCCTCAAAATTCCACAGTAACTCAGGGGCTGGACTGAGGAGGAATGGTGGGGGCCGCCTGCCTCTTCTCCTGAACCTTCCCAAGAACAGGAGGACAGCATAGATTAAGAACAGTGGTTTGCAGAAGGTCATAGTTCAGAGGCTGCAGAGAGGAGAAGCTGGGAAATATTGGAAGAGGGGCATCAGGAAGAAGAAGCACCAGGGGAGAGACAGCTGACAGATTCAGTGTCTTTGGAGAGCATTCCTGATACACACCCCTCTCCCAGGACCAGGCGAGCATTGAGAGTAGGAGAACAGAAAGCTCCAAGGCAGAAAGCTCAGATTAGTGAACACAGGGGTGATGTAGAATAGGATAGATCATGGGTAGGTAAACTAAGGCCTGGGGGCCGGATCCGGCCCAATCGCCTTCTAACTGGCCCATGGACAGTTCAGGAATCAGCGTGTTTTTACATGAGTGGAATGTGCCCTTTTATTTAAAATGCATCTCTGGGTTATTTGTGGGGCATAGGAATTCATTCATTTCCACCCCCCTTCCAAAATATAGTCAGGCCCCCCACAAGGTCTGAGGGACAGTTGACGGGCCCCCTGCTGAAAAAGTCTGCTGGCCCCCGGGATAGATGGAGGGGGTGGGACTTTACTTGGAGCAACGCCATTATCTAGGGGAGACTACATTCCTTCATCTCTCGCTGTGAATACTGAATAAATTAATTGGTAAGAACTTTAATTGTCTATCTGCTCCTTGGCTGCCACTGTAGGAGGGATAGGGGTTCCCCGAAGCCATGGGGCCTGCTCACATCACTTGCATACACTGCGTGCTTGCATCACCTGTGCACTCAACACAGCGAGCATGTGACATATCAGCACGTTGAGCGGCGTGAACAAGTGACACCGGGCATTGTGTGGCATGCATGCAAGCACATTGCACAGCATGCGGCCACAGCATGTGCACGTCACATGGTGCCAGCCCCCTCAATCATGGGGGCAAGCTGGTGTGCTTGATGGGCACCATGCAACACATAGTTCAACTATGGAACTCCAACCCAAAGGAGGTAGTTCAGGCTTTAAAAACAGCTTGCACAAATTCATGGAGAAGGCTATCTATGACTTAGTAGTTGGGTGGTTCTGCCACTTTCCCATGGTTTCTGTCCTGTGAAGACAGAATAACGGACTAGATGGGACATTGGTTGGATCCAGTAGGGTCCTCGTATGTTCTTAACAGCCACTACGGCACTGTATGCAATATGTGGACACTTCTGTTACCTTGTAGCATTTAGGGTTTTAAAGGTACAGTGGTACCTCTGGTTGTGAACAGGATCCATTCCGGAGGCCCATTTGCAACATGAGCAGAACGCAACCCACGTCTGCGCATGTGCGGGTCACAATTCGCTGCTTCTGCGCATGCACGTGACGTCATTTTGCGTGTCTGCACATGCGCGAGCAGCGAAACCTGGAAGTAACCCTTTCCGGTACTTCCGGGTCGCTGCAGGATGCAACCTGAAAATGCTCAACCTGAAGCAAATGTAACATGAGGTATGACTGTATATAGCTGCACCCTGGACTCAGAAACTATTGGGCATCGAGTAAAATGGTTTGAGAACTGGCTTTACCCATCAAAACCCTGACAGCCACATTCTGCACTACCTGAAGCTTCTGAGTCGTCTCCAAGGGCAGCCCCACACAGAACACACTGCAGTAGTCAAACTGTGAGGTTATCAGAAAGGCACAGCGGGAGCTTGCAAAACAGTCAATGTGCAGATGTGCAATCATTCGTAACAATCCTGTCAAGAAGCAATCATACCCACCATTACATCAAAATCACTTCTTTCTTTTTTTTGCAGTGCTTTATAAATGCACAGGTGTGGGGAGAGCATGAATGAACCAAAGTAAATGAAAGCTGAAAGCTAATGGCTCATGCAAAGTGCTCTGTGCAAAATCCAGAAATTGAAAAAATAATAATGAGGGAAACGATGGAGCCTGAATGCACAGGGGGAAAATATGGATTAGTAGGATTTTTGCAGGATGTCCCAAGTGAAGTCAAAACGGCAGTGCTCTAGGGTGACTGGTCCTTTCCCAAGGCCAGCCATTGCCAACACAGCGAAAAGAAGACTCAAGACAAACATCATTATGGGAAACAGGATATATTTATTAAGATACAGTGTAACAATTTTGTTGGAAGTTTCAGGACAGGACAGCAAAGTCCTTCTTCATGCAGAACCTAGTTAAACTAAGGAACCCCTCCCCCCAGGAGGCAGTGATGGTCATCCACTTGGATGGCTTTAAAAGAGAATTGGGAAAATTCACTGAGAAGGCTATCATTGGCTGCTAGCCATGGTGGTTATGTTCTGCTTCTATAGTTGGAGGCAGCAATGTATCTGAATACTAGTTGCTGGAGACCACGGGAGGGGACAGGGCTCTTGTGCTCAAATCTTGCTTGCTGTGCTGGGCCCGGGGGTTAACCCAAGCAACGTGGTCCAGCTCCGGTCCTGAATCCAAGGATTCCACAAGGAGTCAGTCCAACAGGGCCAAGGCAAGAAACCAGGCAAGGTCAGGCACAGGGTCTTGGGCAGGTTCTAGCAAACAGCAATGTTGCTCCCGCAACCTGGGGCGGGGTCCAACAGCCTTTTATCTTTGTCCGGTAACGGCCAGTCCTGATCCCCCGGTGACTCACCTCCCTGTCTCGCCCGAAGGCGAGCACTCCTCCTGCGGGTACTTAGGTCTCTCCTTCTCTCAGACCTTAGTCTCTGCAGCTTGGCAGATGTCGGTGGGTTACTAGGCCCAGGGGCTGCCTCTCAGCCTCTCCTGACCCAACTGGTAGTGGAGCAGCTGCATATGATTGCCCAGCAGAGGCCAATGAGGTCATCCCTGCATCTGGAGCCAGGGCAGGCTCAGGCCCCAGACTTGGTTCAGATGCCGCCTGAGGCAGAGGATCCGGTGCAGACCAAGACTCCTCTGGTTCCTAGTCTGAGCTCGAGTCCCAGGCCATCACACTTACAGGTTTTCCACAGGCATCTGGCTGGCTCCTGTGAGAACAGGATGCTGGACTATAGGAGCCAGGGACCTGATCCAGCAAAGTTCTTCCTATCTTCTTAGGTTCTTATTGGAGGTTCTGCAAAAGCATCGTAATTAAGCTACATCAACCAGTTCAAATATGTCTGAGCAGGTGAGTTGTAATAAATGGGGAGGTTCTGTCCTCCCATCTCCTGGGTGTTTTACAGACATATGCTTTGGCCACCCGGTGGGTTTGGAGAGACTCCTCCCACCCCACTCTATACACCTTTGGCGTGTGAACCTGACAGGCACGCTGCGGCCCCACTGGCCAGTTTACCCCAGTGTGTCTGCCAAGCCCAAACCCAACAATACCTCAGGTATTCACACAATTTTTTTTTAATCCTCTTACTTGTCTGGACTAAATGCCAATTGTGGTAAATTAAAGACCACCATTCCAGTCAAACGGACAACTCCCTACAGTGTAGAATAGGCAGGGAGAGAGAGATAATGTGTGTGTCTGGAAGGGCTCCCCCCAAAATGATGCTCTCTCTATTTAAGGGTGTCTGTGTGGAAGAGGTTACAGGTGAACACATCTTTGAATTATGTGTATGTGTAAAAGGGAGGGGGAGTTTCACTAGAGATCCAGGATGGAGGCTTTGCCAGGGAGTTAGTCATGATCATTTCCTACCCAGTTTGAGATAACTAATGAGAATTGCGTGGGTGACAGTCTCCGGCACAGTGTAGAGAAAGAGACAGACAGAGAGCTCTCCTCTCACATGGATCTGAACATGTGACTGGAGTTTCCTTGAAAGGAGTGATTCTGCCCATCCCCCTCCTCAAATCAAAGGGTTAAGGATGGGTGGACCATCAGCATCATATACACTCATCTAAACCTCTCCTTTCTAGATGACTTCATCACCCCATTATCTTCTTGACTGAACAATGGCAGCAACGGAGGATTTCACAGTAAGACAGAGAGCCAGGAAAAATGTTCTGGCTCACAGCCTCCCCCCCCCCTCTCTCTCTCTGGGTTTAGGGTGGTTACCTTAGTTCAGAATCGCTAGACTTTTAATCCTCTCCAGCAAAAGAAATAAACCAAGGACTGAAAATATAAACAAAGGGGGATTTATGTGTTTTACCCTGCAGTGAGCTCAAAGTGGGGAAGTGTGTCTGAATTATGAAAAGGATTTGGGAATGAATTAGTTCTTGTTGGGGAAAATGAACAACAGAGGGATTTAGAGCGCAGGGTGCAAAGTGAGGCATAGCTCAAAAGCATCACAGATTCCTCTGTTGTAGCTAATGATTAGACTACCTATAAAATCAGCTTGGAACAGCAGTTCTACTTCACCTTCTGAAGAAAACCAATCTCAGCTGTTGGTTGGAAGGAAAACAAATAGGTATAAAAAGGAGACTTCCTGGGTGACAAGATTCAAGTCTGGGGCAAGTACTCCTTAGTGAGACAACCCCAGCAGAGATTTAAAATCTCAATATACAGCAAAGTAAAACATGGAAATATAGGCTGTTAGACCTTTAAAATATGCCTTTGTGAGTTCCAAGATTCCCTCTTCCCTCTTCCCACAGCACAGAAAAAGACCACACATTTGGTTTGTTAAAAATGGGTTTACTTACAAACTCCTCAAAGGTCAGGTTCATGTGCTTTCCCATACATCAGTAAGAAAAGTTGCACAGGCAGTAAAACTTAGCCTAGTTTGAAAATGGGAGGAAAGTTCCTAAATTATTGGTATAGGAATGCAAGAGTGGCTTGTGAGAACCATGCAGACTGAGCTTGGGGCAACCAGCTCAAGCCTCCTCACGCTTTGGGCCTCTCAGGTAGAGTGGGGAGCAGAAACTTGATTAACTCATCCCTCCACAGGTGAACTAAGCCTGGCAGGACAGCTTGCTCTATAGTCTTAACCCCTTCATGCACTACTTAGATTTAAGTGCAGGCTGGAAGGACTATGTGAGGAGGACGCAGCAGGGCAGGCATGCATCCTTGCAACCAGTCTGATTGGGCTGATCGGAAGTGCACATGCCTGTGGTTTTCTCCAGATGCCCTGCCAGTCACACGCTGCTTTGCAAGGCTGGTATGTGGGATTGGACTTGCAAAGAAGCCCGGGGCTGGCAGGGGTGGCATGAGGAGCAAAATGTACCCTGAAAAATGTGCCTGAGGCAACAGCCCTCTCACCCTGTCCATGCATAAGCACAACAGCACTCTCCCTTCCTGCGGTTTCTGGCAACTGGTATTATTATTATTATTATTATTATTATTATTATTATTATTTACTTATACCCTGCCCATCTGGTCAGGCCTCCTCAGCCACTCTGGGTGGCTCCCAACAGAATATTAAAAACATGATAAAAGAAGAAGAAGAGTTTGGATTTGATACCCCGCCTTTCACTCCCCTTCAGGAGTCTCAAAGCAGCTAACATTCTCCTTTCCCTTCCTCCCCCACAACAAACACTCTGTGAGGTGAGTGGGGCTGAGAGACTTCAAAGAAGTGTGACTGGCCCAAGGTCACCCAGCAGCTGCATGTGGAGGAGCGGAGACGCGAACCCGGTTCCCCAGATTATGAGACTACCGCTCTTAACCACTACACCACATTGGCTCTCAAACATTAAAAACTTCCCTAAACAGGGCCACCTTCAGATGTCTTCTAAAAGTCAGATACAGTGGTACCTCCGGTTGTGGACAGGATCCATTCCAGAGGTCCAGTTGGATCCTGAGGTTTTCACAACCTGAGGACTGCTTCTGTGCAGAAGTGGTCTACCGCTTCTGCGCATGTGGACACGGTGAAACCCAGTAAAATACTTCCGGGTTTCCCACACGCACATCCCAAAGTTTAGGTAACCAGAGGGTTACGTAAACGGAGGTATGACTGTAGTTGTTTATTTCCTTGACATCTGACTGGAGGGTGTTCCACAGGATGGGCACCACTACCAAGAAGGCCCTCTGCCTGGTTCCCTGTAACCTCACTTCTCGCAGTGAAAGAACCACCAGAAGGCCAGAAGGTATTCAGAAGCATCACTTCCTCAGACCATGGGGGCAGAACATAGCCTTTATCTTGGCTAGTAGCCACTGATGACCTTCTCCTCCATGAATTTTCATTTCAAAGAACACCGAAGGCCCATGGATGCCTCAAAACCCACCCAAACCGGAAGACATTCCATGGAACTGTTTTCAAGCTCCCACATAGAGAACACAGTCTTAATGTAATCAATTGCTTTAATCACAGGCATAAACCGCAGAGCTAGGAGTGAGGCTGTAAACCCCCCTCTCATCTTTCACTTAGACACAGGAACACTTGCAAATGAATCCTATTCTGATGAATGGTTCTGAGGAATGTTACATATTTCCACACATTCATTCTCGGGGGGAAAGACAGTGATTAAATAAGGGACTCGATTGGAAGATATGCATCTTCTTTGCTTTGAAGACGCTGTGCTGGCATTAAGGTTACTTCTCAGTCCTACCAAAAGCAACATTTCAGGGCCAGTGGGGGGATATGGGGGCCCGTTGTGGGGCAAAACATCCTTGGAATTGTAAGACAGCCAAATGTATGGGGGGGTTGGGGGGGAAGGGACCAGCAAAAATTCTCACAGTGCTGATGGTGGAACAATTGAGATTCTCCAGAATTGGTAACACAATATCAACCTGCAGCAAAGACTCCTGATATTTGGAGTTCCTGTGACAACCTATTCCCTGAATTAGGTACAAACGGTGTCTCTGAAAATTTTTACACATCACTTGGGAAGACAGGCGAACTAATACCAGTGTACTGGAAGAAGCAAAGATCACCAGTGTTGAAGCAATGATTCTTCAACATCAACTTGGACTGGTCATGTTGTGCGGATGCCTGATGATCATCTTCCAAAGCAACTACTCTATTCCGAACTTAAAAATGGAAAGAGTAATGCTGGTGGTCAACAAAAGAGGTTCAAAGACTCTCTCAAGGCAAATCTAAAAAAATGTAGTATAAATACTGACAACTGGGAAACCCTGGCCTGCAAGCGCTCCAGTTGGAGAACAGGTGTCATGGGCTTTGAAGACATTCGAACTCAAGATGCAAGGGAGAAACATTCTAAGAGGAAGGCACACTTGGCAAATCCACACTCTGATCAACTCCTGTCCCCGCTGTGGAAGGACGTGTGGATCCACAATTGGCCTCCACGGT
This sequence comes from Podarcis raffonei, assembly GCF_027172205.1. Taxonomy (NCBI): domain Eukaryota; kingdom Metazoa; phylum Chordata; class Lepidosauria; order Squamata; family Lacertidae; genus Podarcis; species Podarcis raffonei. Next base: position 46,030,661 of record NC_070615.1, on the reverse strand, counting down.
CTCTTACGGACTCATTGTTAAAACTGTGTTTATGGAAGACAATCTTACTCAGCTACAAGTGATAAGAAGAAGAAGAAGAAGAAGAAGAAGAAGAAGAAGAAGAAGAAGAAGAAGAAGAAGAAGACGACAAAATTAAAGCTGAGGCAAGTAGGAAATGAAAACTGTGAAAAAGAAAGTTGTTTTTATTTCCTTTCACGATACATATAAAACAGAGAGAAAAATTCTAACAACAGATGAATATTAAAAGATGAAAAGCAAAACTATAAAAAAGGAATGTTGAATGAGCACAGTTGCACATGGGTTAAAATAAAGAAGCCAAAGTAAAGACTAACAACGTTATCAGATTATCAAGTATAGTAGAAAGAACTCTATGAACTGAAAGCAGAGATGCTGTATGTACACACGCACACACGCCAGGTTTGTGATGAGGGTCGTCTTGAAAATGATGGCCGTGAAAGGATGCCAAATCACATAAAAGTATATGGAGGTTCTGGTCCTTGTCAGAATCTCAGATTATGCATAATTACTCCATTAAAACTATATTCCAGATCGAGCAGTTCCAAGCATCCAGTGTACTGTTGAGTTGCAATTACTTATTCATGCTGCCAAGATCATATATATAAAAGACCAATTCTTCCAACGATATATCTACATTTGTATCATCAGAAATAGCCAGTAGCATTGATTTTGGATGACAAACAATAGCTTCTTTAGTAACATTTATCATTTCTGTCAATACAAAATCCCACAAATCTTGAACTAACTTACATTCCCACAGCAAATGACAATATGTAACCAAGTTTATTATGAAAACTGCATTTTATACTAAGAATACTAATTATTATTTGTAACTCGCCCATCTGGCTGGGCTTCCCCAGTCACTCTGGGCAGCTTCCAACAAAGATAAAAAAATACATTAAAATGTCACACATTAAAACTTCCCTGAACAGATGTCTTCTAAATGTCAGGTAGTTGTTTATCTCTTTGGCATCTGATGGGAGGGTGTTCCACAGGGCAGGCGCCACCACCAAGAAGGCCCTCTGCCTGGTTCCCTGTAGCTTTGCTTCTCGCAGTGAGGGAACCACCAGAAGGCCCTCAGTGCTGGCCCTCAGTGTCTGGGCTGAATGATGGGGGTGGAGACGCTCCTTCAGGTATACTGGGCCAAGGCCGTTTAGGGCTTTAAAGGTCAACACCAAATTGTGCTTGGAAACGTACTGGGAGCCAATGTAGGTCTTTCAAGACTGGTGTTATGTGGTCTCGGTGGCCGCCCCCAGTCAGCAGTCTAGCTGCCGCATTCTGGATTAGCTGGATTTTGATAAACACACACTTGATGAGGGTGGGAGAAGCCTGATGCTTTCACTATTTAAGGTGCAGTACTTATATATTTTTTTTTAGGGACACGGGTGGCGCTGTGGGTAAAAGCCTCAGCGCCTAGGGCTTGCTGATCGAAAGGTCGGCGGTTCGAATCCCCGCGGCGGGGTGCGCTCCTGCTGCTCGGTCCCAGCGCCTGCCAACCTAGCAGTTCGAAAGCACCCCCGGGTGTAAGTAGATAAATAGGGACCGCTTACCAGCGGGAAGGTAAACGGCGTTCCGTGTGCTGCGCTGGCTCGCCAGATGCAGCTTTGTCATGCTGGCCCCGTGACCCGGAAGTGTCTGTGGACAGCGCTGGCCCCCGGCCTCTTGAGTGAGATGGGCGCACAACCCTAGAGTCTGTCAAGACTGGCCCGTACGGGCAGGGGTACCTTTACCTTTACTTATATTTTTGTTGGAAAGGCTACAGGAAGGGAGAGTGCTTGGCCACAGTGAGATGTGGATGCTGACCTAGGTGGGTTTTTGGCTTGCTGCAGCAGGCACTTCTTAGGTTCTTCTGACTGCAGCCTCAAGAGATGAGAATTTCAGACTGGTGCTCCCCTCGACCTGCGATCTTCCCTCCACACAATTCCACAAGGCTTTAATGTTTGCAAACCAAAGGAGAAAGGGAGGGGAGTTGTGCCCTGTGATGGATGCTCCAACAGAATGAAAATTATCCCTTCCAATTACGCGCGTAACTACTTTCTAAATGATCAGCATTATTGGTGAATTAGCAGGAAGTTAATTCAGCCTGTGGCCCCGCCCTTTGCCTTTTCTTCTTATTTTATTTTTTTAAAAAGAGCAAGTGAAGCTCATTCCTGTGAATAATTACAATAATTCCAAGCCATTTCTGACTCAGCAGCACATTGTAATGGCTTTTTTTTTTATAAAAACCCTCACTCTACCCTTTAATACAACACTATGTGTGAAACACCTGGAAAGAAGAAATTTGAATTATTAGCATCCCTGGCAAATGCTTTATTCTCCCTCATCATTTTGGTTAGCCCTTTTCTGCCCCCTTTCCAGATGTATAATTTCCTTTTTTTATTTTTTGGCTTCAGTGATGAGAACGGGACACAGTATTTCAAGTGTGGTCAGGCCATAGATTTGTATAAATGGATTCTGATATTTAGTGACCAGTTTTCATAGAATTGTAAAGTTGGGAGGGACCCTGAGTATCATCTAGTCCAACCCCTGCAATGCAGGAATATGCAGCTGTCCCATACAGGAATTGAACCTGCAGCATTGGTGTTATCAGCACCATGCTGAGCTGTCCAGTTTTATTTTCGATCCTTTCCTTGACCCTTTCCATAGTGTTGTGCAAAATCAGAAGTGCAGGTTCCCTTCAAGATAGGGGGGCACAAATCAGGGCAGTAGGGCGAATCTGAGGTGTAGGTAAAGGTAAAGGACCCCTGGATGGTTAAGTCCAGTGTGATGGGAATGTAAGAAGGTGAAAGGCTTCTGGGAAATGATATATAACGAATTGAAAAAAATGTTGAAATATACATTGTTAAGAAACCAGAGGCATTTTTGTTAGGAATGGTAGGAAATGAAATAAACAGAAAAGATTATAAGCTTTTTCTATACGCAGTAACAGCGGCAAGAATACTGCTAGCCCAAAAGTGGAAACAAGAAGAATTACCGTCGAAGGAAGAATGGAGAATGAAGTTAACGGAATACGCAGAACTTGATAAACTAACAGGAAGGAGGCGAGGCCTACGAGACCACAGTTTCACTGAAGACTGGAGTAAATTTGTAGACTATTTGAAAAGTATTTGCGATGAACAATTAACGTTTGTAGGTTTGCAAGAGGCTCTGTGAAAATAATATTAGAAATATTGTAAAAAAGGGAATAAGAGGGGGGAGGTTTTTAATAAAAGTCAATATTAGATTAAGAAATGCGGAAGAAGGACTAAAACAGAGGATTTGCAGAAGAGATGAGGGAACTCCAAAAAATGTATTTGTGAAAAATTGTGTTATGTGTTTTTATATTTTTGTATTGTAAAATGAATAAAAAATAATTCAAAAAAAAAAAAGGATGGTTAAGTCCAGTCAAAGGTGACTATGGGGTTGCGGCGCTCATCTCGCTTTCAGTCCAAGGGAGCTGGCATTTGTCCACAGAAAGCTTATGGGTCATGTGGCCAGCATGACTAAACCACTTCTGGTATAACGGGACACTGTGATGGAAACCAGAGCACACGGAAATGCTGTTTACCTTCCCACCACAGGGGTACCTATTAATCTACTTGCACTGGCATGCTTTCGAACAGCTAGGTTGGCAGGATCTGGGACAGAGCAGGGTAGTAGGGTGAATCTGAGGTGTAGGTAAAGGTAAAGGTAAAGGACCCCTGGATGGTCAAGTCCAGTCAAAGGCGACTACGGGGTTGCAGCACTCATCTCACTTTCAGGCTGAGGGAGCCGGTGTTTGTCCACAGACAGCTTATGGGTCATGTGACCAGCATGACTAAACCACCTGGTACAACAGGACATCGTGATGGAAACCAGAGTGCATGGAAACTCCATTTACCTTCCTGCCACAGGGGTACCTATTAATCTACTTGCACTGGCATGCTTTCGAACTGCTAGGTTGGCAGGAGCTGGGACAGAGCAATGGGAGCTCACTCCATTGCGTGGATTCGAAGCGCCGACCTTCTGATCAGCAAGCCCAAGAGGCTCAGTGGTTTAGACCACAGAGTTACCCGCATCGACCAGCCACCTTGTGCACAGCTGTAGTAGTTACTATTTCCTCTCGTGAAAAATACACAGAGCTAAGGGAGAAAGTTAGAACAGTGAAACTTTTTCCCACTTCCTCTTTCAGCTCTAAGTGCTTTTCAAGGCTCAGATTAATTCTGTTGAATCCAACTTTCATCCAGATTCCTTCGGAAAGTGAACTTTGCACATGTGTGTATTCTCTCTTTCTCTTTCCCAGTGAGTGGGTGCGGGGAAAGAAATGACCAGGTGGGGTGGTATTCACAGCAATCACTCCAAAATCCAAATGTGGCGACATGCTTAAAATGGCTTTAAGCCCACTGGTATAAGGGCATTATACTGGCAATTTTATTTTCCGTACCTTTTCTAATAATCCAAAGTGCGCAGCTTTCTGGTTTGAGTCTTAACGTACTTTGATAGCATCCCTCTTTGTGGACAACTTTGTGTGTAAAGTTCAAGAGGGTTGCTGTAACCCTCTCTAGCAACAAAAGACAATCACAATCCTTTGGCATTAGGCAAACGGACTCTGTGTGCGTGAGGATTAAGGGACATTTGGAGTCCAGTTCTACTAATGGGCCCCAAAAAATTGGGAGGTGGTTTGTTTTTGGTGAGCTCACATACAAAATTAGCATCCATTTGCCATCGGCCTAATTGCTGATGGATTGGCCTGGGACCTTTAAAAAGCTTTCATCTCATGCGCGATGCTTGCAAAAAGGCATTTGGAAGCTTAACCTGGCTCTGCATGTCACTCTCCTGCTAATGCTAATAGCAGCATTTTCAGCGATGCTCTGCCTTTCAGAGAGTTTCCCAGCAGGAGGCAAATTATATAGATGGGAGGGTGGTGGAATGGAAACTTCATGAATGCTATGGAACAGTAACGATGATGCAGAGTTTCAAGGTGGTACAGGTGGATCCTGAGCAAGAACAGCAGGTTGCGCACACCTTGCCGGATCTCACATTGTGTTTTCCTGGGACTCTGGGTTCAGTAAATTCCATGTGACCTTTTTTGTTCTTCTTTGTGAGAACCTAAGAACAGCACTGTGGGTTAAACCACAGAGCCTAGGACTTGCCGATCAGAAGGTCGGCGGTTCGGATCCCCACGACGGAGTGAGCTCCCGTTGCTCGGTCCCTGCTCCTGCCAACCTAGCAGTTCAAAAGCACGTCAAACTGCAAGTAGATAAATAGATACCGCTCTGGCAGGAAGATAAATTGCATTTCCGTGTGCTGCTCTGGTTCACCATAAGTGGCTTAGTCATGCTGGCCACATGACCCGGAAGCTGTACGCTGGCTCTCTCGGCCAATAAAGCGAGATGAGCGCCGCAACCCCAGAGTCGGTCACGACTGGACCTAATGGTCAGGGGTCCCTTTACCTTTAAGAACAGAAGATGTCCCTGCTGAACCAGATCAATGGCTCATCTTGTCTGGAATCGTGTTCTCACAGTGGCCAACCAGGTGCCTATGGGAAGCGTCCAAGGTACTCTGCTCACCTGTGAACTCCAACAACTCGTATTCAGAGCCATGATGCCTCTGGCAGTATAGGCAGAATGCAGCTATCATGGCTAGCAGCTGTTGAAAGCCTTTACCTCCATGAATTTACCTAGTCCTCTTTCAAAGCCGGCCAAATTGGTGTCTGTCTCTGCCTCCTGTTGGAGCAAGTTCCATCTTCTAACTATATGCTGTGTGAAGAAGGACTTCCTTTTATTTTGTGTTGTCCTCAACTCTGTGCACTTTCCTGTTAGAGTGGGAGACCTTTTCGGCTGTTCAGTCAGCACTGCTGAAATAAGATTCCACTTCCCTTCTACTTTTTCATGGACTGGCTGGATGCAGAGGAATGGTGGAAGGTGCCAGCTGGGGAAACCCCAAGGGAAGAAGGCTTAGAGCCAGGGGGTCGGTGGTGGGATGATGCATGGTCAGAAAGAGAAGAGGGAGAAAACTGGGAGGAGGAGGTGTTGGAAGCTAGAGGGGCAACAGGGTTTAGTGAGCAGGAAGAGGCTGGGCAGAGAACAGTCTAGGCTCATGGATAGAAGAGGAGGCTGGAGAGGAGGGGAAGCAAGAGAAAGTAATGAAGCAGGCAGCTGAAGAATCCAGGGAGTCTCCCCCTCCTGCTGTGACCAGCTCCCCTTCCCCTGGTCTCCTAGGACACACAGGGAAATGAAAAGAGCAGAGCAGAGATTGGTTGTGCACAGACACAGTCTATGACTGCTTGGGGAAAACTCTGGAGTGGAGACTTAGGCAGCAGTGGGAAGGCAGGGACCTTAAGTCCTTGCAACTTCCAGGGCCTATTGGGAAGAGTTTATGGGATTACTAGGCCTGTGCTATTTTCATTTCTTTGAACAAAAAATTCACTGACACCAAGTTTCTATTGCTGATCTAAGCTTGACTGCAACTCCTGACACTAGTCCACTTCTACATGGGAATGGGGGGGATATATTGAGCCTGGGAGGTTGGAATTTGTAGTATTATGATAAAGGAAGAACTATTTCTTTCAGACGAAACTAATAATAATAATAATAATAATAATAATAATAATAATATCACCCTTCATCAAAAGTTCTCAGGGCAGTTCACAAGACAAAAATACAAGATAAAAGCACAAACAAATTGTTAAAACAGAAAAAAAATAACCCCTCTCCCAACAGTAAACCCAACAAAACATATTTCTGAATAGCCATGCATAGGGTTAGTTATCTTGAATTTGGTGAATATCACTTCCTGATGATAACTTAAGGCAACATTTCAGAAGTAATTCTGGTGGAAGCAAGAAACAAAATTCTCAGTAGAGAAGGCTATCACTGGTGGGGATACCAGTAGAGGCACTTTCACCTTCCCATTCATTTGGCAAAACAAATGGTCACCACCTCTCAGCCTCTTGTACCTCACAGGGCTGGTGTGAGCAGAAAGATGCTAGCATTACGCTGTGAGTACCTGTCCTCCAAGAAGCTCTGGGTAGCATGAATGGGTCTCCTCCTTCCTCTTCTTACCCTCACACCAGCCCTGTGAGGTACAAGAGGCTGAGAGGTGGTGACAGGCCCAATGAGCTTGAGTCAGGACTTGAATCTGGATTTCCCAGCTCTTCAGCCCCTGCACCACACTCCCTGTCTTCTAAAGTGCCATTCCTTCCTCGCATTTTCAAACGTCTTTTTTAATTTAAAGCCCTCAACTACTCTGCCCTTTCCTCCTAGAGAAGGTGCTTCAATTGAAGTACGACGCAGCGATTTGCAACAATGTGATGTGAGGTATTGGCCTCTGTGCTTGATCGTCTGAAGTTCCTTCATCAGACAAGGCAACAAAAGCTTGAGTGAAGGGAGGAAAATTTGCTATTCAGAGTTGCAATCTCTTTCAATCAAGCGGGAAAGTGGAGGTAAATACGGGATAGAAATGTCAGTTCAATCTGCATATATGAATATGCATTTAGCTTCAATTACCTAGGAAGAGCCGTATGTGATGGATCCTTCCCTCTCTCATTTGATGAAAACCTGGTCTTTAAGTAAGTCCTGGAAATCCTGGTTTGCCCCTCACTCTGGCAAAGAAGATTCAGGGGACAAAAGTGTTGGGGTGATGTTTATATATTGATTGATATAAAAACTTGAAGAAATTACATTGGCATCTGTTAACGTTGCCACCTGTCCTTTATAATATGGGATTGTCCTGTACTTCAGTGCAAAATGCCATGCCCTGCATTGATACACTCAGCGCCAGATTTATGTATAAGCTAAACAAGCTATAGCTTAGGGCCCCACTCTCTTGGGGCCCTCCAAAAAAATTTAAAGTAGAAAAAAACTGGATGTACATTTCCAAAATATAAGATAAAAAACCAAATAAAATAAAACCTACATACAGCAACAGTGTTTTGTGTTGTGTAGGCTCCTATGATGTAAGTAATGGGCCCTGCCTGCTAGCCTGCTCCCTCAAATATCACTGGTTTGCTCATTTCTATATATAGGGTGCCTACATTCTGCATGGACTGGGACACCTGGGAATTTCCTTCTGAATTATCCCCAATAGAAAAGACACCTTTTTGTTGTTGTTGTTTTTGGAAAAGTGCTTGTAAAACATTTCCCCCCCAATTCATTATAGATTATTTCCCAATACTCTTTTACCCTTTTACAAGTCTACCCCATATGTTTCTTCTGCCTTCTTTTTTCTAGAGGTGGGGAGTGAGAAAAATCAAATGTCCTTGGAGAAATTTCAGCTCAACTCTCGCTGCAGGTTAAGTGCTGCGGGAGAGAGAAGAGCACTTGAAAGAAGATGCGAAAGCAGTGCCACGAAATTTTCTATTTTTAGCATTCAGTTTGCATTGGTTCATTTATATTTAAATTTGATGACAAGGTGGGCAGAGTGTTCTTGTGCTCATGTCCAGTTTACAGGCTTCCCACAGGGACCTGGTCAGCCACTGTGAGGACAGGACATTAGTCTAGATGTGCCACTGTCAATTGCTGTTCATATCAAGTCATCATATCAAGTTATATAGTTATAGTTCCCCCCCATTTCTACTATTTACAATTGAATGCCAATCATTATGTAGCCAAAATGGCAACACCTGTGCAACTGGCACCTCATGGGCGATATCAGCAGTCCTGTGTGGAATCCCAAGATCTGCATGGGACGTGGGTGGCGCTATGGTCTAAACCACTGAGCCTCTTGGGCTTGCCAATCAGAAGGTCGGCAGTTCGAATCCCCATGACGGAATGAGCTCCCGTTGCTCTGTCTCAGCTCCTGCCAACCTAGCAGTTCGAAAGCACACCAGTGCAAGTAGATAAATAAATACTGCTGCGGCGGGAAGGTAAATGGTGTTTCCGTGTGCTCTGGCACTCATCACAGTCATCTGTGTACTAGTAGCGGTTTAGTCTTGCTGGCCACATGACCCAGAAAGCTGTCTATAGACAAGTGCTGGCTCCCTTGGCCTGAATCGAGATGAACACTGCAACCCCATAGTCGCCTTTGGCTGGACTTAACCATCCAGGGGTCCTTTACCTTTTATTATCCTGAGATCTGCAGAAGTACAAAAGCACTTAGGCAGGGGGCCTAAGCAGGGCAGCTCAAAACAATCCAGGAAGGACTGAGCATGCTCAACAGGCACAGAATGTTGAGTGGCTGTTGGGGAAGAAAAGGGAAAACCAGGGAGGGAGAATGGAAGGACTGGAAACATCAACAGGAAAACTTCATGCTGCAACATTTTGTTGCAACTTCCACTTGCCAAGTGTCTAGAACCCAGTATGGGTGCAGATGTTTGTCGTGCTTCAAAAACTTTCAGGGATGATTACATGTTTGCATGAGGAAAGCGAAAACACCACTCTCTTAACACTGTTGGCTTTCTGGAAATATCTCTTTTGCCAGCCTGAAAGCACAGTGTGAGTGTGTGTGTGTCTTTTAGAAGGGTTTGGAAGAGGTGGGGTGGGGGAGGAGAACCGAAAACCTTTCTACAAAATTGCACTTTTAATTACGCCTTCCACATGGGCTCTTTGCTTTAATAACACTGAAAATGAAGTGGCAAATCCTCTACTCCCAGGGTAAGCGTTCTTTGGAAAAAGATAATGAAATCTTTTAATACCCACAATGGGAAGCTCTGCCTTCCTGGGTCTTGTTGTGGACCAGACGGCTGCACTTCAAGGCAAGATTCACTAGGAGCTTACTGCTCCCAGGTGACCCTTGGTCTGGGGTGGGAAGCACAGTTGCCCTCTCCAGGAGAGAGAGAGAGAGAGAGAGAGAGAGAGAGAGAGAGAGAGAGAGAGAGAGAGAGAGAGAGGATGGACAGATGGATGAGAAAGAGAGAGAGTGTCCCACCCTCTTATTGGAAAATAGGCTAGTTTCTACACACCCTGGAATGAACAAAGTCTGCTGAATCAGTTACAAAATCTCTGAGCTGTGCCTGAAAGTAGTTCCTAAAATCAGGAGGGGAAGTGAATGAGAATTAAGTTCATTTTGGAGTAGAATGTTGATCAATTTCTAGTTCATCTTCAGGTTCATTCTCTTACATGTCTGTTTTACTCATTAGACTCTTTGTGCCTCAAACATAAAGATCGTCAGTGTTGAGAAAAATAAATCAAACAACTCACAGTTTGCTGCATTTTGATGTTTTCTTAATCTTCTCAAGTACATTATATTTCTCAGTGAAGCAGCTTGTAACAGACTGAATTCAGGTGTGGTTTTGTTTTTGCCAGGCATCATAGAATCGTAGAATTGCAAAGTGACGCCAAGGGTCATCTAGTCCAACCTCTTGCAGTGCAGAATCCCTGACCAATGGCCACCCAACCTCTGTTTAAAGACCTCCAAAGAAGGAGAGTCCACTCCCTCCCAAGGGAGACCGTTCCACTGCTGAACAGCTCTTACTGTCAGAAAGTTCTTCCTAAGGTTTCACCAGAATCTCCTTTCTTGGGTCATTTGGCTTGACGTGAACTGAACTGTAAGCAAACCAAATATTTTGTAATGGGATGGACATGAACCAGAGTTGGTTCCTTTTTGAACAACGATGAACTAGAACTAGTTCCTTTTTTAAAAAATAAACTTTCCAAGTGCTGCCCATCCCCCTCTGATCTCCCTCCAGTCAAGCAAGCGTCAGGATTGGAGTTCAAAGACACATTCCAGTCAGGCAAAAAACACACATTTGGGATGGTGGTGTGAGGAGTGTCACAGATGAGACTGTCAGGAGTGCGTGCAGGAGCCAGGCCCTGTGACCAGTAGGACTTTGCAGGACTGGGGCCTTCCTAAGTTTGTTCTGGAGAGGCAAGGCCACATAGTAACTCACAGCACCTGGTGGCAAGAGCCGGGAAGGGATATAAGGTCAGCATTTCTCTTCGGCTCTTTGCCACAGCAACACATTTCCTGCCTTGCTGCGTTTGGCTTCTTGCTTCCTGACCCTCGGACCTCGGCTTCTTGACTCCCTGCTTCTCAACCCTTGGACCCTTGACTTTGTGACTCCTTGCTTCTCAACCCTCGGACCCTTGATTTTGTGACTCCTTGCTTCCTGACCCTCGGACCCCTGGCTTCTGGACTCTCGTTCCTGCTCCCACCCCGCCATCTTGCCCCTGGTCCTGACATCCCCAGCCAGGACTTCGATTGCCCGTAAACTGGACCGTGACAGTGACTCCCAGAGGCAACATAGACAGTCCTTCAACACTTCCTTTCAGCATCACTGGCTATTCCTCTGAGTCCTCCCTCTCCAGCTGCTCAGCAGCCCTGCCCAGCTAAGATGCCCAAGCTCTCTCCCTCCCCAAACTGACTCTGGCCCATCCTTTTTAAAAACCCTAAATAGAGACGTCTCTGGCAGGTCTTTGCATTTTGGATGGCCCTCCACCAGTTCTGGCACGATTCACGTTTGGTCTCCTACTACACACTCGGCACGCTTAGCACCTCCATTTGGAGCGCAATCAGGAATTAGTCTCGGTTTGTTGCCCTGCCGAGAAATAAATTTCCTGCCACCTCCAGATAAAGAGGCCTCGTTGAGAAGTAATCAGGAGCAGGAAGCTTGGAGATCGTGCTTTTGGATGACACCATTAGCTCGGCAGAGGCAATGGGAAGTTTGCTTATAAAGCGAAGGACACCAGAATCAGGAAACGCCTTTGTTTGTTTACTGATTATTATACCTTCCCAAGGCAGCTTACAATTAAAATCTGTACTAAGGCATGAAAGAGGGATATGCAGGCACAGTAGGCGTAGATGAATCCATCTATTTCTGGTGTATTTCATTTCCAAATATGTCTCAGGGGAGACTGGTGTATTGGATTTCCCCATGAAGTGGAATTCCTGTTAGGCTATTACTTGTGAGGCCAGGGTCATGTGCACAAGAACACGACACCTGATGACAAGACTGGTAAGAATCAGTAAAAGGGAACATTAATAGTTGACTATTAAAGTGAAAAACAGATCCCTCTAAGGTACAATGAGGGTTTTGACATATATAGGAGATAACAACAACAACAACAACAACAACAACAACAACAACAACAACAACTTTATTATTTATACCCCGCCCATCTGGCTGGGCTTCCCCAGCCACTCTAGGCGGCTCCCAACAGAATAAAAGCAGAATAAAACTTCAAACATTAAAAACTTCCCTAAACAGGGCTGCCTTCAGATGTCTTCTAAATGTCAGATATTTATTTCCTTGACATCTGATGGGAGGACATTCCACTGCCGAGAAGGCCCTCTGCCTGGTTCCCTGTAACCTCACTTCTTGCTGTGAGGGAACTGCCAGAAGGCCCTCAGAGCTGGACTTCAGTGTCTGGGCTGAACGATGGGAGTGGAGACACTCCTTCAGGTATACAGGGCCGAGGCCATTTAGGGCTTTAAAGGTCAGCACCAACACTTTGAATTGTGCTTGGAAATGTACCGGGAGCCAGTGTGGGTCTTTCAGGACCAGTGTTATATGGTCTCAGCGGCCACTCCCAGTCACCATTCTGGCTGCTGCCAGGTCACCTTCAAAGGTAGCCCCACGTAGAGTGCATTGCAGTAGTCCAAGGGGGAGATAACCAGAGCATGCACCACTCTGGAGAGACAGTCCATGGGCAGGTAGGACCTCAGCCTGCGTACCAGATGGAGCTGGTAGACAGCTAAATGAGTTGAGTAAGTTGTATTTCATGGAGATTTGGGGAAAAGCTGGAATAGTGCCAGGTGGTTTGGGTTTGATGCAGCAGAAAATTGACAAACCCCAAGGGAACTAAACCAAGGTAGGTAAACCTCAGGCTTGAGGGCCAAGTGGACATGTCAGGTCTCTCTGCCTGGCTGCAGGGACTCTCCCCAGGCCATACAACCTCCTCAGTGACACCTCATCCCCCCAGACCACACTGCTCTCCAGCTCCACTTTGCACCTTCCTTGAGTGTTTCCCCCACAAACCGGAATATATCCTTGAACTAATGACTCTTCCTTGCATGGATGGAGGATAGAGAGGAGTGTGGGTAGGAACTATCCTACTCTAAAAGGTAAAATCCACACCCATTGCTCCACCCACCACTGGCATCAGGCCCTTGGAGAAGTTGTCCAGAAGGTGATGTGGCCCTGGGCTTGAAAAACATTCCCTGCTCCTGGTGTTATGTGTGCATGAGACAATTTGAAAACATATCTTGCTCAGGTACACTGAAGTCCTAAAACCAAAGGCAGATCAAGCTCTCTGCACTTTGCAGTAAGCTAAGCTATGGGGCCATAGCTCAGTGGTAGAGCTTCTGCCTTGCATGCAGAAGGTGCTAGGTTCAATCCCTGGTATCTCCAGGTAGGACCTGGAAATCTTAGCTCAGTTGGTAGAGCACGAGGCTCTTCATCTCAGGATCATGGGTTTGAGCACCACTTTGGATAAAACCTTATGGGGGGCTGGACCCTCATGGTCCTTTCCAACTCTATGGCTCCTGCCTGAAATTTCTGGAGATCTGCTAGCAGTCAGTGTAGACAACACTCAAGTAGATGGACCAATGGCCTGACCTGGTAACGAGGCCACTTCTCATGTTTCTTTCTTCATTTGGCTGGTACGACATTGAGATTTTATACACAAGCTCAGGCACACACGCAAATGGAAAATCCCCCAACAGTAAATACATCAAATGTTAATCCCCTTTCATTGGAGCAGGAAGAGCAATTCAGCTTTAGTAACTGGAGTTAATTTCCACTCGACTTTCCTCTCCTCTGAAGCATTATCTTTTTCATTTGCCATCAGCAGCGATGCTGTGGGTTGAATTTTTGTCAAGATGCAAGAGGAGCTCGAAGCTGTCTCCCCTGCTCGCTCCATATTTCTAGGAGGCATTTAGGGATGGTAGTGAGGGTCCCTGATCAGAAAGCACATGTGTTTGGCATTGATCAGTTATGCTCTGGAAACCATTTTTCTTTGCTTGTGGAACCAAAGACCATTTCAGGGCTCAGGCCAGTATTTGTGTGGTGCTGTAACTGCAGGAGTGGGGAGTCACAGTGTCACAGTCCAGTTCACGGGCAATCAAAGTCCTGGCTGGGGACGTCGGGTCTGGGGGCAAGATGGCAGGGTGGGAGCAGTCCAGAAGCCAGGAGTCAGGAAGCCAAGAGTCAAAGGGTCAGAGAGCCAGGAGTCAAGAAGCCAAGGGTCAGGGGGTCAGGAAGCAAAGAGTTACAAAGTCAGGGGTCCGAAGATCAAGAAAAAGGAGCAATGCAGAAGCAAGCACCAGGTGGCTGGAATGGTAAACAGGATGTGGGTGTTGTTGGATTGTGCCGTGGGAACCAGGCACAGTCTGAAAAGTGCTCTGAGAGCCGGATGTTACCTCAGAGCAGCACATGACCCTGTACTGGAAGTACATGGGTGGAGTTTATTCTCTCTCTGCGTTGGGAAGCAGAGTGTGCAGACATGTTTTCTCTGTACTGGTGAAAGACAGGAATAAAGACATGTAGATATATTTCTGTCTGTCTCTTTCCCCCTCCCTGGGAGAGGAGTGGGGGAGGAGTGGTGTGTTCTCCTTCACGTTGAGGAGAATCGCCGAAGAGACCTCCCTTGATCTTGCCGGCAGGCGCTGGCAGGGGAGGTAAACAAGGATTCAAGCCGGGCACCTGGAGGGTGGCCAAATTCCTCTGGACTAAGAGCTAAGCTGGAGGCTCTGACTTTTGGCTTGAATCCCGACAGGAGTCACAAAGTCAAGGGTCTGGGGATCAAGAAGCAAGGGGTCAAGGAGCCAAACGCAGCAAGGCAGGGAATGTGTTGCTGTGGCAAAGAGCCAAAGGGAAACGCTGACCTTATATCCCTTCCTGGCTCTTGTCACCAGGTGCTGTGAGTTACCAATCAGCCTCACCTGTGCAGCCATGCCTTGTCTCTTCAGAACAAACTTAGGAAGGCCCCCAAGCCTGCAAAGCCCTACTGGTCAAAGGGCCTGGCTCCTGCACACACTCCTGACACACAGGCCCTGGAGGAGAAATGTAGCCCTCCATACCTTTCTGTCTGGCCCTCTGAATTCTCCCCAGGCCAAACCCCCCTCTTCCTACATGTCTCACTGGCCTACACTTCCTTGACTTTTTGCCTTTCTGTCTCACTGGCCTACGCTTCCTTCACTTTTTGCCTTTCCGGAAGGAGTCCTTGAGTACTGATAGGTGCCACACAAATTGCTCTGCTTTCCTTAGAACCACATCAGTGAGGCTGAGAGGGGAGTCTTGTCATCTGGGCAGCCCAGGACCTCCATACACTTTGCCTGGGCTTGCGTCCCGGAGAGGTTACTTCAGTGCTGTATAAACATAGCAAAAACTACACCGGAAACAGCAGTTATGAGTTACCAGTCTCTGCAGCCACAGCAGGCACTGCGATTCTCCAGTGATTTGACTTCACCCCTGGAGGCGCACTCCATTGTCTCCTGAGGCAGACGGATGCTGACAAAAAACCCCAGTGTCCCCCAGCTACCACCACAGAAAGCTCTTGTGTTTTTTATTTGGAAAATCCTGCTGTTTGAAAGAATTTCAGTTTTAGGAATCAATCTTCCAAACATCTATTCACCAAAGCAGAAATACCCCTCACACAAAAAAAGCAAGGAAGTTTTGCAAGGGTGAAATAATATCTCCTTTAAAAAGATTTCATCTGCAAGCAATGAGCAAGATGAGAAGCCCTGTGAACTTTAGATATGCCCTGCGCTGCTTGCATTTTAAAAGTCAAGCTACCAGCATGACTAAATTGCATGTTCTTGGGGGGAAATTTTTCAATTTCCAAATGCACTCCCCTGGTGCGTTTTGTGATGCACAACAGACTTTGACTCAAAAAGCCAAATTCATTGCTTCCTTGCAGGAGAGGCAATAAAACAGGCCCGGTTGCTCATTCTGACACTCGGATGTTCCATTATTCATGGAGAGCTTTTTGTTCTACGTCTTTGCAACCCGTTATCTTTAACTTGATTTGCAAAGCGGGGGCTTTCTTCTCTTTTGGGGGGCAGAGGCGGTACTGTACCTCACAGTCCCATCTTGATGAGACCTTCATTTCGAGTCTCTTGCCGCAGCAGGAGTTTTCCTGATTATTCTGCTGTAATTGAAATTGTGTCTTGAAAAGTCTCGGAAATGCCCTTTTCATGTATTATATTGACAGCGATCTTATTAAGACGTTAGATCAGCTCCTTCTTCATTTAAAGGGGGGTGGGAGTGATAGTCAAGATTTTTTTTAAAAAAAAACCTTTCTGGAGAAACCGCACGTCGTAATTACAGCTTCTTTTGCATTATTTAACTTGCTGTCAAACCCCGGAGATTTGATGAGAGCACGTGTCAAAATAAGGCTCAGTTGTGTTTCCTGGCGAAGCCAAGATTCCTGAGCATGAAAACTTCCCATGGAACTCTAGTTGGCTCCACATCCCACAAGAGTGAGATAGGAGCTGAGTATCGCCTGCATGTAGCACCCAAACAGCAGAATCACTGAGTTCCATAACATGAGTCTCTCCGACAGCTTATGTTATCCTCCAATACAAACTGAGAATGCCCCAAACGTTTGTCTTCAGCCTGATTTTGATTCTGGGAATGGGAATATCAGGCCCAGGGACTGATTTCAACCTTCTAGGTCTCAGAAAATAGGGGGATAGTGCACGGCTGTAGTAGCTGTGTGAAATGGATGGTGATTGTATGGATTTTGTGTACATTGAAACACTGTATTACTCTTCCTTGTCATGGTTTCTGATTTTATTTATTTTTTATATTATGCTTATGGATCTTGTTTTGTGTGTTTTTGTCATGTGAACCATTTGCCACGGTTTTATTGCATTTATTGTGTGTGCATTCAAGCAGTTATTTATCCGTTGTAAACCACTTTAAGATCCTGCAGGCGGTAAGCCTAATTTTGGGAATGTTTTAAATAGTTATTGTTGCTTTTGTAAACCGCTTTGATGGTTTTGTGGGATATATATATATATATATATATATATATATATATATATATATGTAAAGGTACCCCTGCCCGTACGGGCCAGTCGTGTCCGACTCTAGGGTTGTGCGCCCATCTCACTTAAGAGGCCGGGGGCCAGCGCTGTCCGGAGACACTTCCGGGTCACGTGGCCAGCGTGACGAAGCTGCTCTGGCGAGCCGGCACCAGCGCAGCACACAGAAACGCCGTTTACCTTCCTGCTATAAAGCAGTACCTATTTATCTACTTGCACTTAGGGGTGCTTTCAAACTGCTAGGTGGGCAGGAGCTGGGATCGAACGACGGGAGCTCACCCCGCCGCGGGGATTCGAACCGCCGACCATGCGATCGGCAAACCCTAGGTGCTGAGGTTTTACCCACAGCGCCACCCGCGTCCCATATATATATATATATATAACAGAGAGGTCTGCAAATTTTCCGAAACAAGCACATGATAAATAAATAAACAGAAATAAATAAATAAATAAATAAATAATAGCATCTGTATCCTGTTATTTTATCTGAGGATCTCAAGGCGGCTTACAACAGTTCTCCTCTTTGTCATTTCAACCTGACAACAACCCTGAGAGGTAGGTTAGGCTAAGGGACAGTGGTTGGCCTGATGTCACCCAGTGAGCTGCATGGCCAGGAATCATCATTTTCACCATCTCTTCTCTAGCTCTGATCCACACCTCCTCAAGTCTGTCTTCTGGGATGTGTTCTTGAATGGTAAGGTAAGGATGCCTCTTACTTGCCTGGACTGATAGACTGCATGCAAGGAAGAGCTAAGGCACTCAGCTTTTGTGGGGCTTGACTGCAGCCACATCTGCTTCTGACCCCTGCCACTGCTGGTATTAGACTCCCAGATGGTTGTCCATAGATGATCTGCCATGGTGCTCTACCACAATGTCTCTACATAGTGCCCTGGTGCACAGCCAAGGAAAGGACCACAGCTCAGCAGCAGCCAGTGGTGTAGCAAGGTCAGGTGGTACCCGGTGTGGAAAATTTCTTGTCAACCCCCCCCCCCACTGAAATCTAGTTGGACTCTTGGGAGTCCAAGTCTCTTGGGAGACTGTGATCTATTCACAGTATAAAAATACTGGCTTTGATCTACCCATGGTCATTGCCAGGAGATGTTGAGCTTTTTTTAGGGAAGGATTGACCAAAGTTTTTTGAGTTACAGGATTTGGATCCTCACTTGAGGGAGCTTCTGCTTCCCTCCTTCCATCTACCTTCTGCTTCTTTGCTCACCAGCCTCCTTCCCGTCATCTCCCTGCTTGCATGCAAGCCTCCATCAGCAGCCCAGAAGCATGGGCTGTCAAAAAGGAGGGGGAAGAGGGCAACTCACCCCCTTCCCTCCGACGGCTCAGGGTAGGTCAGAGTTGTGGATGGGCAGTGCGCCGAATGATGCCGCCCTCAGGCCACCCCTACCTTGCTCCACCCCTGGCAGCAGCACATCTACTTGGCATGTCAAAGGTTCAGGCTTCAACTCATAGCATCTCCTGGGTAGGGCAGGTATAGGCCCATGCCTGAAACCCTGGACAGCTGCTGCCAATTGGTGAAGACATTACTGAGTTTGAGGAATGAGAAGTCAGACTCTGGATAAGGTAGCTTCTGATGCAGTTCCGCTCCTTTAAATCCTACGGGCCCGTGCCTGAGGAGCGGGGCACAATCAGAAACAGTCATTTGGGTTTTCAGCTTTGTAGAAAAGCTTCCCTTGCTGGTCTCGGGAGCCGTCCTGAAGTCCTCCGGCTTGCCAATCTCTGCTGCCTGCTGCTAATGGCTTTGTACTCTAGGCTGGTGTCTGTGGCCCTTGTCCATCCTCCCTCAGGTTCTCTGATCCTGGCCGGAAAGGTACAAGAGGCAGGGGCAGATAACCCACGTAGGCACTCGCCTGGGCTCCCATCCCTTCGTTTGTGAGACCACAACTGATCAATAAAAGCAATAAAGCCTCCCCTTGCTGCTGCCAGAATATGAGAATATGAATATGAGAATGACAGCATTTCTTCCTCCCCCTTTCCAAAGCTTAGAAGGAAGGCAGAAGCACTTATACATCCCCGGCAATTTAAAAGTTCCGTGTTGAGCGGGAGGGCTGGATAGAGTGGAGAACTTCTTCTTGATTGCCTGTAGAAAACAAGGCATCGTTGTTTTGGCCCGATGCCTGAAAATTGGCTAACAGACCTAAAAGACTCCTGTGCCTCAAAGCTCTTGACCAGATTGCCTGGAACATTTAACAGTTGACAGGTTCTACAAAGGGCTTGGGTGGGAGGCATGTTTACAGGGCCGTCTTTACCCAGGGGTGCAAGGGGTGCTGTGCACCTGGGCACCAAATCCTGGGGGTTGCCAGGCGCCCGCCACTGAAGCCGCCTAAGCTCTTAACTAACTACCTCTGGGATGTCCAACTGGTTGACCACGATCTCTGGGTCATTTCTGTTCCCTTTTGTGGAAGAGCTGCAGAATCCATGTATCCAGCAGAGCCCCGTAGTGGTGTCTTTCATTTTCGCATGATCGCAAAAACGGAAGACAGAGTCTTCATTGCAGCTTTCCCCCCCCCCATGTCAGCGATTCTCACTGCTCCCCTCCTTAAAAGCTCAACAACTTTGACCCCCCCCGGGATATTTGCACCCCGACGGCGTATATGCTAAAGACGACCCTGCTTGTTCAGCCATGTAATGAGCAGGGACAGACAAGTTGGTCAAAGGGCAGGGCGTATGTCTTAAGCAACAGTGTGGTGTATTGGTTAGAGATTGGAACTTCAGGCCCAGAGGTCAACTGTGGACTTATAGGCTTCTTTATCCTGAAACACCTACATTGGCTCCCAGTACATTTCCAAGCACAATTCAAAGTGTTGGTGCTGACCTTTAAAGCCCTAAATGGCTTTGGCCCAGTATACCTGAAGGAGAGTCTCCACCCCCACCATCCAGCCTGGACACTGAGGTCCAGCGCCAAGGGCCTTCTGGTGGTACCCTCACTGCGAGAAGCCAAGTTACAGGGAACCAGGCAGAGGGCCTTCTTGGTAGTGGCACCCGCCCTGTGGAACGCCCTCCCATCAGATGTCAAGGAAATAAACAACAATCTGATACTTAGAAGACAGCTGAAGGCAGCCCTGTTTAGGGAAGTTTTTAATGTTTGATGTTTTAGCGTGTTTTTAATATTCGGTTGGGAGCCACCCAGAGTGGCTGAGGAGGCCCGGCCAGATGGGCAAGGTATAAGTAATAAATAATAATAATAATAATAATAATAATAATAATAATAATAATAAGGCCCTCAAAACCCTCCCCAGGCCACCTGTCCCTCACTGGCTTCCCAACTGTTAATTAATATGATATATTAATTAATATACACAGTGGATATGGATGCATGTAATCATGAAACCGTTTCTTTCAATGCTTCATCAGCCAATGAAAGCAAATATAAATGCTGTAGAAAATATGCTCTGGATCAATGCTCATATGATACTGTAGTCACTTTGCTTACATCCTGTTAAGAAATTGAACTGCATCCTTCTAATATTAATTCTTACAAGTCTGGCTGATGAAGAATTGATCAAGATTGGCTGATGAAGCCTTGAACGAAACAGATTGGTTAAGAGGATTGAGAGACTTTGGTTGTAATTTCTGATCGTTTGTATTAGTCTATACATAGTGCTGAGTGCCATTGTTATTGGCCATTGTGTTGTGCTATATTGTTCACCAACCCGATCCAGCAGCCTTGTCTATGTTCTTAAAGCATACACTCTGCCTCTCGGCTCTTGTGGGAAGGAGCTGCCTGCTGTATTGCAGCTGGTGGAAAGCAGATCTTGCAAAGGATCCAAGGAAATAGTGCCAGTTCTGAGGAGCTGGAACAAACGTTCTTCTGGAGGGTTAGACGCAGAGGGCTGGCACTGGTGTTCTGGGAAGGAATTGCACCTGTCAGCACAAACTCTGGATGACGGTTATGCACCGTCGGTGCAACAGGATGCTACGTTAAGCTGATTATCGCATGTAATTTTATGGCAGGCCTTTAAAATACGTCTGTTGAGCAGCGATAAGCTCCCAGAGTAGTTTGTAGGAGGCAAATTGAGTTCTTGTTTATCTAGATTTATTGGATTATGAAGCCAAGGCCCTTTCACTGAACTATCCTCAGATAAGAATCGAGATATATTTATATTTCTTCTCAAATGCCTACACACCGCTTTGATCAGGTATGCAGGAGTCATCTATAAGCTGGCACCCATTTGAAGAAATCATGGTCAATTTATCATAACCAATTAATCATAATGTAAGGTGAGGCCTGCTGGGTCAGATTGAAGGTCCACTAGGATAACTCAGTACGCTTTGTTCCTGCAGTGGTACCTTGGTTCTCAAACGCCTTGGTACTCAAACAACTTAGAACCCAAACACTGCAAACCCGGAAGTAAGTGTTCCGGTTTGCGAACATTTTTCAGAAGCCAAACGTGCTTCGTTTTGAGTGTTACACTTCCATTTTGAGCGCCATGCTTCCGATTTGAGTGTTACACTTCCGATTTGAGTGTTACGCTGAGGTCCGTCTGTTTTTGCTATTTATTTTGCATTTTTGTTTTGGCGGCTCTTTGGTTTTGTTTTTGTGACTGTGTGGAATCCAGTCCAGCTACCGATTGATTGATTGATTGTGTGACTGCAGTACATTATTCATTGCTTTTGTTTTATGGGTCAATGGTCTCGTTAGATAGTAAAACTCATGTTAAATTGCTGTTTTAGGGGTTGTTTTTAAAAGTCTGGAACGGATTAAACAATTTTGCATTACTTTCTATGGGAAAGCGCGGCTTGGGTTTTGGAACGCTTGGGTTTTGGAATGGACTTCCCGAACAGATTAAGTTTGAGAACCAAGGTACCATTGTATTCTCAAATGGATGCTGTGGAAGCTCTTAAGCAGGACATGAATTTGACAACCCTGCATTGCTGTTGATCCCCATAAACTTATATTGTATTCAGGCAAGGGACTGAGCTTCATAAGAGAGCATTGTGTTTCATGGAGAAGAACCTTGAGCCTTTGATGAGGCTCCAAGGCACATTCTATTCAGCAGAGTTCCCAGCACAGGGAAGAGACGAGAGGTTTGGGCTACATTGTAAAGAGTTTTATTTCTAAGCTACGCAGAACAGAAAAGACATCCTCTCTCTATGAAAGTAGAGAGCAACTGAACAAAGGAACAAAGGAAACAGGACACCACTAACGTCACATCCCGTCTCCTTTCCCGTGAGACTGGAAGGTCTCTGTAATGTAAACAGAGTCCAGTGACTCCACGCAGCTGCTTAGTGGGAAACAGAAACTAACAGTTCCCAGCATCTCCAGATAGCGCAGGGAATGTCCCCAACCTGAAACCCTAGAAAGCTGCTGTCTGTCAGTGGAGACAATACTGAGCTAGATGGGACCAACGATCTGACTCAATTTAAGGCAGCTTCCTAGGTTCCTGTTTTGAGGGTAGACTGCTTCTGATCATGGAGGTTTCATTTAACCACCATGGTTAGTAGCCGTTGATAGTCCTCTCTGCCTCCCCCATCATTAATTTGTCTGGTCCTTTTAAAAGTCATCTAAGCTACAACTTGATTCCCATAAGTTAATTGTGTATTTAATGATGCTCTTTGGTTGAGGGAGCAGAAAAAGTCTGCTTCGAGGGTTATCTCCCAAACCCTGAAAAATTAAGACAAGTAGGGACTTATTTTTAAAAGCCAGGCTAGAAGGGATACCAGGACCTATCGTGAAAAGAAACAGCATAAATAATACAAAATTAGGCCTCATTATTTAATCACCAGGCCCGATTAAACATGATCTTTGGGAAATTAACAATTAGCAAATAGAACCTTTAGGCAAAATTCAACTATTATACAGACAATTAACGCCACATTTCATTAGCAAAAAAGAAAAGGGAAATATATCACGAAGGGAGAAAAGAGGGAGAGAGAAAGAAAGGGAATAGCACTTGAAAGAATTTGTTTTGTCCCATAATTTCCTATTAATTTATGTTATTTTTGCCACTTTGAGATTCATCTTGGGCCCACATTGAAACCACATTGAAACTACTTGGCCACTGTAGAAGTATTCATCTACAGAAGTATTTGTATACCACTGTATCATAAAATATCAGGGCAGGGTGTAAAGCATAAAAACATTAAAAAAATAAACTAAAAGCATTAAAAAAGCATTAAAATATATTAAAAAGATATGATCATTATATTGTTATTTTATATTTTGAACTGCCCTTAGATCTATGGGTATAGGGCAGCGTACTACTACTACTTCTACTACTAAATGTGGCTTAACTGAAAAGATCAAGGAGATTGAGTGATTCCCCTATCTATAAAGGACTTTGGGATTTTCTTTGTTTAGAGAAAAGTTGAGTAGGAAGTAACATGCTAGAAGTTTATAAATGCTGCATGACATGGAGATAGAAAGTGGATAGAAAAAACTTCCCAGGTGTCAAAAAAGGTTATTTATATGTGCCACTACTGCAGCCTGTGTTTTGTTAGCCCGCAAATGGAAACTGAGCGAGGTCTCAAGAAGAATGGCAACTTAAGCTAATGAAATATGTGCAGCTTGCGGACTTAAAATACCGTATTTTTCGCTCTATAACACGCACCCGACCATAACATGCACGTAGTTTTTAGAGGAGGAAAACAAGAAAAAAATATTCTAAATGAAACAGTGGATGTATGATTTTTGTGGTTCATGCTGTGGCCACAGACATGTGATCTGGCAGTGAGTTTGGAGTAGCCCAATGCAAAAATCCTGAGGATCCTTTGTAACCACGTTTTAAGTGGGGAGGGAAGGAAAAGCACTCAAGGGACAAGGAGCATGCGTGGGGTGGGTGGAGAAGGATGCTGCTAATAATGAAGAAGAGGGGTATAAAGGGAGAAGGCTCCTCTCCTCTCTCCTTTAAAGCAAGCCGGCTCTGCTTTTCTCCCTCCTCCCCGCTCATCCCCGGCTTAGCGAGCTGAAAAACTTTGCTGCTATTTAGCTAGCTGAGTGGGGAGGAGAGAGGGACAGAGAGCCTGCTTGCTTTAAAGGAACCAACTGGACAGGAGCCACTTACACTTGTGTAAGCAGCTCCTCTCCTCTCCCGCTTTGCTCCTTTAAAGAAGCAGGCTCTCTGTCCCTCTCTCCTCCCCACTCAGCGGCTCTTCTCCCGCTTTGCTGTTTCAAAGCGAGCCATGGAGGAGGGAAGGAAGGGGAACCATGGATCCTCTGCTCACGACTGCAGCAGATCCCGCCCACGACCCGTAGGCATTCCCTCCATAACACGCACAGACATTTACCCTTACTTTCTAGGAGGAAAAAAGTGAGTGTTATGGTGCAAAAAATACGGTATATAATAAGAGAACAGGAAGAACATACGTTTAGAGAGAATTGGAAAATGTTTATCGAATATATGGGGGGGGGGAATTGTGTACACTCAAAAACATTGACAGCATTAAGATAAATTCAACAGTGCAAATAAGTTTTGATGGGTGCAAATAATGGAATACTGAATGGTTTCATGTAAAATATGCAGGGATTTATGGTATGTACAATGAACCATGGAAGGAGAAGAAAGGAAGTCCGGGCAGAACAATGGAGGTGGAGACGCTCCTTAAGGTATACTGGACCGAGACCGTTTAGGGCTTTAAAGGTCAGCACCAACACTTTAATAAGGATAATGCTTTTTAAAAATCACATGTGTTGTTGTTGTTTTTACAATGGCATATACTTACTAAATTTTGGGATAAAGCTGTGGATTATATCAAAAATGCTAATTTTTTGGAGGATAATATTCTTTTGAACTACATACCTACTATATGGAATTTGACAATAGGGTGACGTGAAAGGGTTCTCTGTGCCCAAAAAAACTAATATTGCTGCATTGGAAGGATAAATCTAAGACTCCATTTAATCAATGGATTGAAGACCTGACTACACTTGACTCCTATGAGCAGATTGCTTATAGACATAAACTTCACATGGACTGGTATGATGAAATTTGGAAACTCATGTATACAAAATACAGTGTGTTACAAATTTTAATTGTTAATTGTTATACTATGCCTTTCTTTTCCTTTGTCCTTTTTTCACTTTCTTCACTTTTTTAATTAAAAACAACAACACTTTTTATGTGTGGTATTTAAAATTTAAAAATATACAAATAAATAGTAATTTTAAAAAGGGGGAAAAAGTGATGGGTTTCTTCATATATCAACAAGCAAAAATCCTGCTTCTCCCAGTCAGCAATGGAGAGCTCCTCACCTCTGTGCTTTTAACCTTCCTCCCCATCCTTTCACTAGCATTTATCCCCCACCGCAGCCCAGCCCTTTCTTCTGCTTATTTAATGTCTGATGCTCTCCCTCTAATCAGATAGCTAAACGAACTCTCTGTCCTCCCAGCTGTTAAAATTGGATTACTGGATTAACTCGTGCAATCAGATGCTTAAGGACATAAAGGTTGGAGTTCGCTGAAAGTTATTAAATCAGACTTTCCATTTATTTGGTCTTCTGGAGCACGCAGTAGCAAAGTCAATGGAGAAACCAACTCCCAAGAATGGCTACTGTATTCTCCCACAAAAGTAAAAGTCTACTGTTCTCTGTTCAAACTTTTCTCTAACCAAAATTCCTGAACCTTCAGCTTCTACAGGTTTCAGTGATTAGCACCATGCTCATCGTATTCCAACCCACAGAAACTTTAAAAACCATATGAACTCTACACAGTGGTACCTTGATTCACAAACGCCTTGGTACTCAAACAACTTCGAACCCAAACACTGCAAACCCGGAACTAAGTGTTCCGGTTTGCAAACTTTTTTTCGGAAGCTGAACATGCTCCGTTTTGAGTGTTATGGTTCCGATTTGAGTGCTACGCTGAGGTCTGTTTGTTTTTGCTATTTATTTTGCGTTTTTGTTTTTGCGGCTCTTTTTTGGGGGGGTGACTATGTGGAACCCAGTTCAGCTACTGACTGATTGATTGTGTGACTGCAGTACATTGTTTGTTGCTTTCATTTTATGGGTCAATGGTCTCGTTAGATAGTAAAATCCCTGTCGTGGGTGCTCTTGAAACCTAGGCTGTAGAGCAACAGTTTATAGGAGTGTAGCTGGTGATTCTTCATTTTTGGTGAACCTGCAAACAACCAAAGAACAGATTCACAATGACGTCACGATGCTGACTTTAGTTTAGTCAATGAAATCTTGCACTTCCACCTGTACGTCAAACAAGAAAATTTCAGCCACCAAGATATGTATCAAATAAGATTCCAGGAGAAAATTCAGACAGCTTTTCCAAATGTGGAGACAATTTTTCAGATTCTTCCTGTGTTTAATGGTTACAAAGTGTACTGGTGAAATATTGTCTAGACTAATAGGGAGAAAGAATGATCTATGCTCAACCATGTTCCAAGATCAGTTGTCTGATCTAAGCGTTCTCTGCACAGAAGATGATAAACTGGGACTCACTGATTTTAATGATATAATTGACAAGCTTGCCCCCAAAAGAGCTCGAAAGAAACTGTTGTGCATAGAAACTGTATTTAGAAAGAAAATATTTGCATATAGTGTAATGTTATGCTGTAGCAATGTTTCGCCTCTGAATCTTCTGTGTGAATGTCTTCATCAACCCCATACTTTTGCAAACTTAGGTAAAGGTAAAGGGACCCCTGACCGTTAGGTCCAGTTGTGGACGACTCTGGGGTTGTGGCGCTCATTTCGCTTTATTGGCTGAGGGAGCCGGCGTACAGCTTCTGGGTCATGTGGCCAGCATGACTAAGCTGCTTCTGGAGAACCAGAGCAGCACACGGAAATGCCATTTACCTTCCCGCCAGAGCGGTATCTATTTATCTACTTGCACTTTGATGTGCTTTCAAACTGCTAGGTTGGCAGGAGCTGGGACTGATCAAGGGGCGCTCACCCCATCGCAGGGATTCAAACCACCGACCTTCCGATCGGCAAGCCCTAGGCTCAGTGGTTTAGACCACAGCGCCACCCGCTTCACTTTTGCAAACTTACTTAAGGTTATAAATTTGCAAATCTTTTGATCAAGGCTAATGTTCAATATCAGCAATGTTCTACTTTCAGTGAGTAAGTAAAGAAGAGAATGAGGTTTTGTTTCTCGTGATCTGATGCTGTTACGTCTGGGCCTCCCAAGATGTTCTAGCCTAAGGCTTTCAGTTCCTTTAATCCGGGCCTGTCTGCTACTGAACTGCGGCCCCTTTCCTGCTGGGTTTAAGCTCTCTTGTCAGACTGAGGCTGCAATTTGCACCTTTACTTCATTTCACTGTTTCCGTAACTGTTCTTGTTGTTGTTAAATTTGGTATACCACCATATACCATGGTTGTAGCCGGGGGGGGGGCAAAGAATCAATAAAAATCAATTAAAATACATAGCAAACTGAGCTTCTGCCTCCCCTAACAAAAGGCCTGACACCCAACAAATGGCCTGCCTCCCTAACAAAAATCCTGGCTATGCCCATGCCATATACCTATGGTTCCCTGGCTGTTCACAACATAAAATCACAATATAAAGAATACAAAATACATAATAAAATACTGTTAATTTCCATATTATATTTGAGTTTTCACATTCCATAAAACCCACATTTTAGAAATCTAGCAGAATTACAGTCATACCTCGGGTTACAGACGCTTCAGGTTGCGCGATTTTGGGTTCTGCACCATGCCGAACCCAGAAGTACCAAAATGGGTTACTTCCGGACTCCAGCGCTTGTGCGTGCGCAGAAGTGCTAAATTGCGCTTTGCGCACGCGCAGAAGTGCCGAATCGTGACCTGTGCGTGTGCAAACATGGCACTGCGGGTTGCGGACACTGCGGGTTGCAAACATGCTTCCCGCACAGATCACGTTCACAACCCGAGCATCCACTGTCGTGTCATTTAGTGTTCATTTACTTGTTAATTAGTTCCTGAAACAACCCCTTTGCAACCCCATTAACTGCCACCACTGTCCAAGACTGACCCATGGCTGCCCCCTTCCTTCCTTCCTTCCTTCCTTCCTTCCTTCCTTCCTTCCTTCCTTCCTTCCTTCCTTCCTTCCACCAAGTTCCTAGTCCTTAAGGCTGCTAAACTTTGCTCAAAAGCATACACCCAATGTCTGCATGCAACTCACAACCTGAAATGATTGCCGAACAGACTTCTGGTACATTTGGGGCCCAGGAACCCCCACTCCTTATAAATGTGAGCCCCGCAAATCCCCTCAGCCTTTCAAACAGGAGTCAGCATGAAGCTGCTAAAATCTCTCCTGCTCACTTGCTTGACGAACCGCTTGAGAAATGGAAGGCTTGTCAAGTGAAGGTGGGTTTCCTTGGCAATGTAGTTTGCTAGCCTGGAGAAACGGCAATATAACTGAGGCTTGTTAGGAGAGTGAAGGCTTATCACAAGTAATAATGAGGATTTGGGTTCCTCCTTAGAGCTTCTGATTTATAACCCTGGATTTCCTTCTTGGTCTGGCCGTCTCTGTCTCTCTCACACACAGTTTCTGGTTCTTCTAAATCCACTGTATGATTTCTCTCTGCTCCCATTCTCTGGTTACGGCATTCCCAGGCTAATATGTCTTTATCTCATGTCTTCCTCCAAGGACTTCTGAACAGCTGACATTTGGGTACCAGGAGATTTCCCATCCATCCAACTTCCAGGTTCCCAAGTGCTGCAGTTAGGGAATTTTAGACTCTGGACCAGGGCTGGATTTAGGTTAGATGAGGCCCTCAGCTACTGAAGGTAATGGGGCCCTTTCTATGTCCAGCTGTCCTTTGTCAACAACAAATTGTCACTGTTTTGTGTGTGTGTATTGAATATATGCTATGTGGTAATTTATGGACCTAATAGGCATCTAAAGCCATTTTTCACACAGCAAAATATGTATTTTATCAAAGTAATTGTTGAACTGAAATACAATTAAGAAACTGTAACTAACATATTTAATTTAATTATAATATTTATGTATAGTATTATAGTCGCAAGTGGGGGAAATAGGGAACTGTACTAGTAAATAAGGGACGCAGGTGGCGCTGTGGGTAAAAGCCTCAGCGCCTAGGGCTTGCCGATCGAAAGGTCGGTGGTTTGAATCCCTGCGGCGGGGTGCGCTCCTGTTGCTCGGTCCCAGCGCCTGCCAACCTAGCAGTTTGAAAGCACCCTCGGGTGCAAGTAGATAAATAAGGGACCGCTTACTGGCGGGAAGGTAAACGGCGTTTCCGTGTGCTGCGTTGGCTCGCCAGATGCAGCTTTGTCACGCTGGCCACGTGACCCGGAAGTGTCTCCGGACAGCGCTGGCCCCCGGCCTCTTAAGTGAGATGGGCGCACAACCCTAGAGTCTGTCAAGACTGGCCCATACGGGCAGGGGTACCTTTACCTTTACCTACTAGTAAATAATAATATAGGCCCACTGAATAATAAAGATGAATATTTTTCTAAAGTAATTTTATACTGGGATCAATATAAATAAATTATGTATCACATTAAATCAATCAGTAGGCATAAGACTCATACCCTTATTCTAAGCTGCTTGATCATCAGTCTACAAGCACTCTTTAATATTAGATAACAGGTACAACAGCTTGACCTGCATTCAACTGTGCTGCAGTGCAGTCTGCAGCTGCATGCTACATGCTACATGTTGAAATGCAACCAGTCCATGCAGAATGTAGGCACCCTATATATAGAAATGAGCAAACCAGTGATATTTGAGGGAGCAGGCCAGCAGGCGGGGCCCATGACTTACATCATAGCAGCCTACACAACACAAAACACTGTTGCTGTATGCAGGTTTTATTTTGTTTGTTTGTTGGGACTTCCGGTTAGCGCCAGCGCTTAATGGCGGATTTCTCCCGGAGCTCCGGGAGAGATCTGCTTCGTAGGTTCGGGTCCCGTCAGCTACGGCGGAGCGGGGACCCCCAAAAATCACAGGCGCGTAGCCTGTGAACTGGAGACTCGGCGGGCACCTTTGCGCCCCCCCGACGCTGTGAAATAGCCTTTTTAAAGGCTGCGGATCAGCGGAGGGTGTGTGGAGCGGTGCTGAGAGTCGTCTTCACCCAGCCTGCGAAGCGAAGCCGCGTCGCCATTAGCGGAGAGCGCTGACTTCTTCCAGTGAATTTGGACTAAAAGGAACATCTATCCGTGAGTAGGATTGACTGCTAAGATATAATTGGGCACTAAAATTAAAGAAATTGGATACCGAGACGGACAAGCACCAAAAAGGAAGTCTGCTTTCCGTTCTGTAGCAAGATCAAAGCGAAAGGCATTTCAGCTGTAACTGTCTGAAAGGAGAGTGGTGGGAACTAATAAATCCATCACCAAGTAAAGAACTCCCTCCCCGAATGCAGGAGGGGGGGGGGAGAAGATTTTAAAGTGTTTCCCTGCCATTTTAAAAGAAATTGAGCTATTCATCGCTGCTCCTGTACCTGGGGATCGGACTGCCGGAGAAAAGGCACCGGCTAAGGATTGTTGATATAAGAAGGTAAAAAAGTATCTTTAACTGACTTTGGCTACTCTCAACCTGAAACATTTATTTTGTTGCACAGCAAAGCTACTTGCAGGACATTATTGACTTGGATTTTTTAGAAAGAGTAAGAACAATAGAAAAGAACTTTGTTTATTTTCTGGAGAGTGGGGGATTAATTTGAAAGTAAAGAACTGACTGCACGCCCTCTAGAGGACTTATACATTGTTTCAGCAACAAGTGGAGCTTAAAATTTGAGAACTTTTGTCTGACAGCTCAAGAGTGTGGGAATGACCTTGAGTAAAAGACTTTGTTATGGCAGATGGTAAAGAGAAATCTCACAAGAAAGAGGATTTACAAGAAACAACCTTGAGATCTGGCAGACAATACAAAGTTGAATCTTTTATGCAAAGAAGGGCTTCTGTATCAGGAGCCCCTGGAACTACAGTTATTCCAAAGGCAAAAGTGAAAATAATGTCTTCAGAAGAATCCTTTGCTAAGGTATTGGAGAAGATAAATGACTCTTTAGAGGAATTAAAAAAGCAAGGTGCAGAAACTAAAGTACAAGTTGCTGAAACAAATAAGAAAATTGAAGAAATCTCTGGGAAAATTGACTCAAATACAAAAAGTATAACTGACCTTGGGAATAAAGTGAACTCAAATGCAGAAGCAATTGGGAAATTATTGGAAGAATCATCTACAACAAGAAAGATAGCTGAGGAAGCTAAAGAAATTGCAACTGCTGCTGAGGGAAAGTTTCCACCAGTGTTCAAGAAACTAGATGAATATGAACTGGCACTTTCTATGCAGGATATGCAACGCAAGGAGAGGAACTTAAGGATCAGACTTGTGCCGGAAAAGGAAGAAGACAACCTGGTGGACTATTTGACAAAAGAATTCTCTGACTTTTGGAAGCAGGAGCTGGACAAAGAAGAATTTAAGATAGAAAGTGCATTTAGACTGGGAGCAAGGCAGAGGAAGAACAGACCCAGAGACTGTTTAATAACTCTGAGATCAAAGGAGGAACGGGACAAAATACTGAACCTGCATTACCAAACAACCCTTCGAATTGAAGATTTTCACATTGAGATTTTTAAAGATATTCCCAAAAGTATTTTGGACGCAAGAGGACACTATAAGGACCTGGTGATACTGCTGAAAAGGAACTACATTCAATTCAGGTGGGAGTTTCCCCAAGGCTTGTCTTTTAAATACAAGGGGAAGAAAAGAAGAATAAAGACAGTGAGTGATAAAGACAAGTTCTTAGGAGAACACGAAGAAGACCTACAGAAAGAGACGTTTCCAGGGCAAGGGCATCCTTCACTAGATACGGACACGGAACCACCGACAAACGAGGAACAAAAATTGGGAGCTGTAGGAGGAAAGAGTAAATAACCCCATCATGGCTCTGCAACTTCTAACCTGGAATTGTAACGGTTTGAACATTCCCAGAAAAAGGAAAAATATATTTCATGCTCTAAAGAAAGACCAATTGGACTTGATTTGCTTACAAGAGACCCATGTGACAAGAGCACATAGGAAATTATTAATAAATAAAAGACTGGGATAAGAATTTATATCTTCAGACAGAGTAAAAAAGAGAGGAGTAGTGATTTATGCAAAGGAAAAGCTGCAACCGAAACAAATCTTCAAAGACGACCAAGGAAGATATTTGGCAATTGAAATCCAATTTCAAGGAGAAAAGTATCTGATAGTGGGAGTTTATGCGCCAAATGAAGGGAAAGCTGAATTTTTTAAGAAGTTGCATGAGACTTTGATGGACTACATGGATTATAATCTAATTATGATGGGAGACATGAATGGAGTGGTTTCAACAAATATGGACAAAGCACAAAGACAGGTAGTAACAAAAGATGGAAGACTACCAAAGACCTTTTTTGAAATGACTGACAATATGGATTTGATAGACATCTGGAGAACAAAACACCCATTAGAAAGAGAGGGAACCTTCTTTTCTGAAGCCAAAATGACATGGACAAGGATCGACCAAATTTGGGTGACTAGCAGTATGGCGCAGAACATAAAGAGAGTGGAAATCTGCCCAAAAACTTTCTCCGACCACAATGCAGTAAAGATGGTGATGAGGCAAACAACAACTGGCTCCTTCAGATGGAGAATGAATGACACCTTACTTAGAGATGAGGAGATTTGTAAGAAGGCCCAAAAAACTTTGAAAGACTATTTTGAAATCAATCTAAGGACTAAAGTAGAAAAAAGAATAGTATGGGACGCAAGCAAAGCCGTGATGAGAGGGTTTCTGATACAACAAAATACATTAAAGAAAAGAAAACAAAATGAGAGGAAGGAAAAAATTCTGGAGGGGATAAAGGAAGGGGAAAAGAAACTAAGATTGAAGCCAAAATCACAAGAGATTTTAAGAGAAATCAAATTTTATCAAACACAATATATGGAACTGACAAATCAAGAATTAGAGTGGAAAGTTAAGCAAATGAGACAAAAGACTTTTGAATCTGCTGACAAATGTGGCAAGCTATTGGCTTGGCAAATAAAGAAGAGACAAAAACTCAACACGGTAACAAACATAGAAGTGGAAGGAAAGAATATAAGTAACCCAGCTGAAATCAGGAACTGTTTTCAGAACTACTTTAGACAACTTTACACACAAGGGCCGCAAAAAGAAACAGATATACAACAATTCCTCGAGAAAAATGGGCTGAAAAAGATTTCGCAGGAAAGTAAGACAATTTTGAACCAGGAGATATCAGCACAGGAAATAGAAGATGCCATTCAAAACATGACGTTGGGCAAATCACCTGGACCGGATGGACTGACTTCCAAATATTACAAAGTTTTGAAGGAAGGGCTTATACAACCTTTGAAGGAAGTCTGCAACGAGATCATGGAGGGGAGGAAGGCACCCGATACGTGGAGAGAGGCCTACATTACACTTATACCAAAGACAGAGACTGAAAAGACCCAACTTAAGAACTACCGACCCATCTCGTTACTAAATGTGGATTACAAAATCTTTGCTGATGTTTTAGCAAAGAGACTGAAAAGAGTTTTGATGGAGGAGATTCATGGGGACCAAGCGGGCTTTCTCCCGAAAAGGCATTTGTCGGACAATGTAAGGAATATAATTGACATTTTGGAGAAGTTGGAAGTGAACATAAATACTAAGGCTGTTTTGATATTTGTGGACGCCGAGAAAGCCTTTGACAACATTTCTTGGAGCTTTATGTTGAAGAACCTCCGGGGGATGGGGGTAGGCCAAGGGTTTGAGAATGGTATAGGTGCAATTTATTCTGATCAGAAAGCAAAATTAATTGTAAATAATGTGGTTACAGAAGAGTTCAAGATTGAAAAAGGGACACGACAGGGGTGCCCTATCTCCCCATTACTTTTTATATCGGTCCTGGAGGTTTTGCTTAATATGATTAGGAGGGACCAGTTGGTTAAAGGGATTCAGGTCGGAGCTAAACAATACAAACTGAGAGCATTTGCAGATGACCTAGTACTTACATTGCAAGAGCCAGAAGCTAGTACGAAAAGAGCTTTGGAAATAATCCAAGAGTTTGGTCAATTGGCAGGATTTAAATTGAATAAGTTAAAAACAAAGGTATTGGAGAAAAATTTAACACAGGTTGAAAAAGAAAGGTTTCAGAATGAGACAGGGTTGACTGTGGTTAAAAAAGTGAAATATTTGGGTATAAACATGACAGCTAAGAATGTGAATTTATTTAAAGGTAATTATGAAAAAACTTGGACAGAAGTGAAAAAAGACTTGGAGATTTGGTCAAATTTAAAGCTTTCCTTGTTAGGTCGAATTGCAGCTATAAAGATGAATGTATTGCCAAGAATGTTGTTTTTGTTTCAAGCATTGCAAATAATGGATAAAATGGACTGTTTCAAGAAGTGGCAAAAAGACATATCTAAATTTGTCTGGCAGGGCAAAAAGCCCAGAATTAAATTTAAGATATTAACGGATTCAAAGGAAAGAGGGGGGTTTGCCCTGCCAGACTTCAAACTGTACTATGAAGCGGCAGCTTTCTGCTGGCTGAAAGAATGGCTGCTTCTTGAAAACACAGACATTTTGGATTTGGAAGGTTTCAACAATATTTTTGGGTGGCATGCATATCTGTGGTATGACAAGGTTAAAGCACATAAAAGTTTTAAAAACCATATTGTCAGAAAAGCACTATTAAATGTCTGGGTCAGATATAAAGACTTGCTGGAAAACAAGACTCCAAGGTGGCTATCGCCAATGGAAGCAAAGGCTGTTAAAAAGTCTAATATGGAGTCAAAGTGGCCAAGATACTGGGAAATCTTGGAAAAGGAAGGGGATAAACTGAGATTGCAGAGTTTTGAGAAATTAAAAGGGAAGGTGAGAGATTGGTTGCATTATCATCAAATAAATGAAGTGTTTAAAATGGACAGTAAAATTGGCTTCCAGGTGGAAAAATCAAAATTGGAGACAGAATTGTTAGAACCAAGTACCAAGAATTTGTCAAAAATGTATAATCTGCTGCTGAAATGGAATACACAAGATGAAACGGTTAAATCAGCTATGATTAAATGGGCTCAGGACATTGGTCATAATATTTTGTTTGCTGATTGGGAAAAGTTGTGGACCACCGGGATGAAATTTACGGCATGTAATGCCTTAAGAGAAAATATTATGAAAATGATTTATAGGTGGTACATAACCCCAGTCAAGCTTGCAAGGATTTACCACTTGCCTGACAATAAATGTTGGAAATGTAAAGAAAAGGAAGGTACATTCTTTCACCTTTGGTGGACGTGCCCGAAGATTAAGGCATTCTGGGAAATGATCTATAATGAACTTAAAAAGGTATTTAAATATACTTTCACCAAGAAACCAGAGGCCTTTCTCTTGGGTATTGTCGGCCAAGGGGTGTTAAAGACAGATATAACTTTCTTCATGTATGCTACAACAGCAGCTAGAATACTCATTGCGAAGTACTGGAAGACGCAAGATTTACCCACACTGGAAGAATGGCAGATGAAGGTGATAGACTACACGGGCTTGGCAGAAATGACGAGCAGAATCCGAAACCAGGGAAGAGAAGCAGCGCAAGAAGACTGGAAAAAGTTTAAGGACTATTTAAAGAAATACTACAAAATTAATGAGAGTTAGAATGATGTTGGATTGGAAAGTAAATGGTTACTATTAGTAATGGTTAAGACAAGGAGAATAAGGAAGATTAGTTTGAATTTTTATTAAAATAAGGGAAGATTTGCTGAGTAATTGATAAGAACTTGGAATACAGAGAAGGGAGGCACGAGGAAGTCGGGGAAGAAAGGTGTAAGAAACTAAGATATGAAATGGTACATGTTTTTTGTTTTGATTGTGTTTTTTGTTTGTTTATGTATTTGTTATATGTTTGTGTTGTTATAAAAATCTGTAATAAAAAATTATTATAAAAAAA
Organism: Podarcis raffonei; assembly: GCF_027172205.1. Classification (NCBI taxonomy): domain Eukaryota; kingdom Metazoa; phylum Chordata; class Lepidosauria; order Squamata; family Lacertidae; genus Podarcis; species Podarcis raffonei. Next base: position 45,994,944 of record NC_070615.1, on the reverse strand, counting down.
AAATATTTTGTTTGTTTGTTATCTTATATTTTGGAAATGTACATCCAGTTTTCTTTTTCCTTTAATTTTTTTGGGGCCCCCAAGAGAGTGGGGCCCTAAACTATACCTTGTTTAGCTTATACGTAAATCCGGCACTCCTCTGGACTTATGGGTCTTACAAGAAGTTCTTTAGAGTATAATGTCTGTTACTTCTTTTGCTTCCTTCAAAATGTGGTCAGAAAGTCCTGCTGGGTTTAGGGGAGCCTCCTTGCCCTTTTGCTGAATGGGGTCCGGAACCTCTGCCCTGAAGTCCTACCCTGACAACACCATTTCACAGACGGCTCCAGTTTTGAAAGAAGCTGCATGGAGAAGCTGCACTGATTGTTTTGCTCACCTTTATACGGGTAGAAAAAGCAATTTGTGGATGGCGCTCCCACCCACGCGGCCACAGAGCCACCGGGTGAGAATGGGTTCCCCCTCCTCCTTTTCTTCAACATCCGCTTGTCTCATAAAGTTAGCTTCAGCTTGAGCTAAATATGAGCATGGATTTGTTTTCAGATGATTAAAAAGAGAAAGAGAGAGAGATGGCGATACCTGCAAGAGTCTCCCTTCCATCCTCATATCTTCTTAAAAGGTCATTGCCGTGAACAACAAAGGCTTGTGAGACATCCGTAGGGATGGATTCAATAAGGAGGCAGAGCCTTGTGTGGGCATTGTACCTGAAATTGCCCCCCAGATTGGAAAGATACGCACACAGAAAGCTGCCTTCTACCGAGTCAAATTTCCTTGGCTTATCTAGCTGTCAGGAGTCCAGGTTCCCAGCCTGATAATGCAGTAAGTGTAGGTAATTAAAAAGGAGGATTCATTGCAATAACGAAAGATAATTCTGGACAGCTCTAACAAAGCCTCCAGCATCATTAATCAAGATGACCCTTCTGAAGATTCCTTCCTGTGTCTATAGAATATATTGAACTTCTGCATCCTACATCTCTTGTTTTGCTTCCTGTCTAGCAGCCCTCCCATTCACCGACTGTGTGGACTGATTGGATCAGCTCCAACCTCTTTTCAGATAGGCTGTCTCTGAGTTTGTTCATGCCGTTTTGTGCTTCCTGTGAGCTTTGGCTGCATTCTAACCTGCTCTCAGCAAGCGGAACTTATCCATTTACCCGTCAAGGTCAGGAAGAGGCAAAGTCTGCAGCTGCCGTCTCTCCCCTGCCTGACTAACATCTATGCCTCTCTGTTTCTGGCTGCTTTCTGCCATTGGCTGCAAACCTTCGCTTGGAGCTGGCTCATTCCTGACACTAGCTTACAAGCAGGGAGCACATTTTTTGTTTGCATCCATCTGTCTTGAGAGACCATGGACTGCACCTCTGGGGGTGAAGTCAAACTGCTGCATTAGCAGCACCAAAGTGACCTCGCTGGGTCACAAGCCTGGGTGGTGTCTTGGGCTGCCCAAATGACAAAAACGTCTCTCAGCCTTACTGATGTGGTCCAAAGGAAAGCAGAGCAAGACAGCTGGCATCAGCTGGGCTGCAGGAGCTGTCAGAAGGAAGAAGAAGAAGAAGAAGAAGAAGAAGAAGAAGAAGAGGAGGAGGAGGAGGAGTTAGGATTTGATATCTCGCTTTTTCACTACCCTAAGGAGTCTCAAAGTGGCTAACATTCTCCTTTCCCTTCCTCCTCCACAACAAACACTCAGTGAGGTGAGTGAAGCTGAGAGACTTCAGAGAAGTGTGACTGGCCCAAGGTCACCCAGCAGCTGCATGTGGAGGAGTGGGGAAGCAAACCCAGTTCACCAGATTACAAGTTCACTGCTCTTAACCACTACACCACACTGGCTCTCAGGAGGCATACAAGGTGCCATGCATTCACCTTAGGCCAGAAGGTAACAGAGACGATCAACATGAATGTACAGAATAATCTTAAATTTGCAGAGGAAAATATCTTTCGAATTATATACCCAGTACATGGAATCCAACAAAGAAACAATATGAATGGACTCTATGTTCCCCTACTATGGCAAAAAGGTATTGAAAATTAAAATGGGAAAATTAAATTGGGAAAATTAAAATGTACAAATATGTACAGACTTGCTACACATGAACAAGTTGCATACAAACATAACTTGCCATGGACAAACTTAACAAATTCATTTTTATAAATAATCGTATTAGGTCAAGGTTTGGTTAACTGCAATGACAACTTTTTGTAATGTCTATAAGTTAGTTGGTTGGTTTGGTTTGTTTTCTACATGGGTGATATTTCTTCTTCTTTTTGCATCTTATCTTACTCTGTGCACTTGGAATTATGTACTTTTTATCTTTAAATAAAGAATATATATATATAGAGAGAGACAGTTTCTTTATACGGGGAGGGACATAGCTCAGTGGCAGAGCAGCTTCCTTGGCCCAGTCATCCAGTTGGAGCTTAGAATATCCCCCTGCCTGAAACCCTGCAGAGCCACTGTCAGTCAGACAGAACTGAACTAGATAGACCAGTAGTCTGACTTAATATAAGCCAGCTGCCTATGTTTCTAGGCAGTGGTGTAGCCTTCTTAGACTTTACTGACTGGTGGGGTCTGCGTTGCTCCTGGGAGGGAGAAAGGAAGTCAAATGACACCAAGGTTTGGTTCAGAGAAAGAGTTTATTCTGCTCTCCGGATAGCAGAAAGCACTTGTGTGGTCAGTCCACAGCAAGTCCAAAGAAATGAGAAATTTCATGCAGTATATATATCCTCCAGGCACCCTCTCCCCCCTTCCCCAGGAATCCAACCACGTCAGCTTATACATGTAAGCTGACATCCATGACCATAAACAAATGTTCCTGTTCCGGTACTCTCGACCATAAAAGGTTGTTCCTGTTCCTATACTCTTATCTTGGGGCAAGAAGAAGGTCACCAACTCTAAGAGCACTCCTGGCGCCGTTCCAAGGTCTCTTGTCAGACCTGACAAGGTCTGTGCGTCTTTGTGGTCAGGATGTAAGATAAGAGCCAGATGTGCCATCCCTGCTCCACTCAGAACTGGCAAGGCCATCCATTGCCGTCACAGACTGATAAAGGAGAGGGCTTTGAGCACTTGTTTATACAGCTGGTTTTTGTTTATACATTGACTCAAGAGCTCAAGTTAATGCATTTTAGAAATTCTCCCTTGGAGAAGGAAAATGGGGATTTTGGGTCCCGTTTCAGACTGACAGCACAGAAACCCATTCCTTCAGTGGGGAATTCTTTTGCTTTACTTTCTAAAAAAAACTGAACAACTATTTTTAAAAAAACCTAGAAGATTAGGCAGTAGGACAGCGGTGTAGCAACTGCCCACCAGCACCTGGGGCAGCCAAAATTGTTGAGCTGTTTTTAGGGGTGTTTCCAGGGACATTGTGTTTGAGGGACATACAATGGCTCCATCCCCTGTGCCACCCTACAGCCCCCCATGCCACCCTACAACACATCCCCTGCCGCCCTGCCCCCCCACCTCTGCCTTCCTTTGCTACTGCATTAGAGGGGCTGACACAACAGGTTTTCTCTCTGCTAAACTAGTTATTGTCAGGCAGGATATGTCGTCCTGCCCTTGCTGTGAGACAGAATTTAGAAACTGTATCCTCAACTGTTTGAAGCTCTGTGGTGTAAACCACTGAGCCTCTTGGGCTTGCCGATCGGAAGGTCGGCGGTTCGAATCCCCGCGACGGAGTGAGCTCCTGTTGTTCGGTCCCAGCAGTTCGAAAGCACGTCAAAGTGCAAGTAGATAAATAGGTACCACTCTGGCGGGAAGGTAAACAGCGTTTCCGTGCACTGCTCTGGTTCTCCAGAAGTGGCTTAGTCATGCTGACCACATGACCCGGAAGCTGTCTGCGGACAAATGCTGGCTCCCTCAGCCTATAGAGCGAGATGAGCACCGCAACCCCAGAGTCGTCCACGACTGGACCTAATGGTCAAGGGTACCTTTACCTTTACTAATCTACTCTACTGCCATGAGATTCTGCCACTTTGTTCTGCTGTCCCAGACCCGGCGTCCTGGCCCAGTGTCCAGCATTTCAACTGTCTCAAGACATTGGGACTCCTCCCCCTGTTCTGTTCAACCCTCCTTCACCTGCACTGAAAACATTAAAAAAAGAAAAGAACAACAGAGCACTTTTACAGATCATCATTCAAACACATTCTCTAAATAACCCCCCCAAGGTTAGCTAAGCAGCAGCTGTTGCAATGATTCTTGTCAAAAAGGAACACACTTCCCAAAGTGTGAATTTGTTATTTAACAAATGGTATGTCTGCAATATCCACCCCTTCCTTAAAAAAAAAATCTGGCACAAACACCTCCAAATCTCCCTGAGTTTTGTGACAATGTATAAATGAATTTATTTTCAAAGTGTCTCCACTTCAATAGTAAAATATTCTCTGAAAATGACTGAGAATCTTGTAGCACCTTAAAAACTAGCACATGTAGAAGGACGGATAAGCAAGGTGATGGACTATGAGGAATCGGCGAAGCTAACAGCCAAAATAAGAGAACCTAATGACACTTGCTTTGTGGAAGAATGGAAGTCTTTTTCAGATTACTTAAAGAAATACTATAGTACGATGGACTTCCAAGCATGATTTGAACTGTGAGCAAGAGATTATTGTATTGTTGTTATGGTATAAAAGATAGAAGATAGGTTGCAGCAGAGGGGGAGAAATAAAAACACTATGGAAAAAGGGGTGGGAAGTCAACAACAAAAAAGAAAAACATATTACGTATTTGAGTGTATATGTTAAACTTTTGAAAATTCAATTAAATATAATTTTCTAAAAAGGACTAACTCATGTATAAGCTTTTGTGGATCAGAGTTGACTTCATCAGAATCAGGAGATACCTCAAAGCAGGCACCCCCAAATTCAGCCCTCCAGATGTTTTGGGACTACAGCTCCCATCATCCCTGACCACTGGTCCTGTTAGCTAGGCATGATGGGAGTTGTAGTCCCAAAACATCTGGAGGGCCAAGTTTGGGGGTGCCTGCCTCAATGTGTAAAGAAACAAGGGCAAAAGTTGGAGTTAAACATCAATGAACTGCAAAAAGTGTGACAATTGAAGCAGAATTCACCAACCCTTTAATTGACCAAATGTGCAGGGGTGCATAGCCTCTAGTCAATGAATACTCAGCCCAGGCTATAAAGCTCTGTCATTTGCTCTAGCACACAAGAGCCTGTTGAGTGTAGTGGCTAGAGTGTCAGACTAGGACCTGGGAGATGAGGGTTTGAATCCCAACTCCGCCACGAAGCTCGCTGACTTACCTTGGCCCAGCCATTGACTCTCAGCCTAACCTACCTCACACAGGTGTTGGGGGAATGAAATGAGGAGAGGGGGTACCCTCGACACCACCTTGAGCTCCTTGGAGAAAAAAGAGGGAGATAAAAAACAAGCCATCAACCCCACTGTTGTTGAGTCGTTTAGTCGTGTCTGACTCTTCGTGACCCCCTGGACCAGAGCACGCCAGGCACTCCTGTCTTCCACTGCCTCCCGCAGTTTGGTCAGACTCATGTTTGTAGCTTCGTGAACACTGTCCAACCATCTCGTCCTCTGTCGTCCCCTTCTCCTTGTGCCCTCCATCTTTCCCAATATCAGGGTCTTTTCCAGGAAGTCTTCTCTTCTCATAAGGTGGCCAAAGTATTGGAGCCTCAGCTTAAGGATCTGTCCTTCCAGTGAGCACTCAGGGCTGATTTCCTTCAGAATGGATAGGTTTGATCTTGTAGTCCATGGGACTCTCAAGAGTCTCCTCCAACACCTTAATTCCAAAGCATCAATTCTTCGGAGATCAGCTTTCTTGATGGTCCAGCTCTCACTTCCATACATCACTACTGGGAAAACCATAGCTTTAACTATACGGACCTTTGTCGGCAAGGTGATGTCTCTGCTTTTTAAGATGCTGTCTAGACAGCATCAACCACACTACTGAGACAATTTGTGTATTCTGTCTCAGAACTCAGCTACACAGCTTCAGATATAACATTTTAAGTGCATTTTAAGTCCATTGTACAAATGAGAAACTAGATGATGACAGTGAGCTTATGACAAATTCAATATATTTTTCAAAGCACTTCTTTAAAAAAGCATTTTCAAAGTGTTTTTTTTATATGTGTCTAGATTCCCCCTCTGTTGCAGGTTGCCTAACTGTAGTTCTGAAATTTATACCTAGATCCCTCTCCAAGGTGCTGAACCTGTCCTACTTCCCTGTCCTCTCTGCTTGCAACCCCGAGACTCTCTTGCTTGAGCCATCACCTCTCTTTGGTGGTGGGCATCCTTCATGGATCACGACAGCTGCATTTTATGTGGGAAGCATGCATTCCCTGTTTCATCTTCATAACAACCCTCTGAGGTTGGTTAGGCTCAGAGAACATGCCAATGTCCTTAAGTCAACCCAGTTAGCTTCCTGGTTACTAAGCTATCTGAACATAAATGGAGCTCTGCTAGATCAGACCAGAGGACCCACAGGGACCAAACAATTGCCTCTGTGAAACTCCTAAGTCAGGTATGAATGCAAATGACACTCTCCTCGTTTTCCCCAGCAACTGGTATTCAGAGGTATGCTGCTTCTGATAAATGGCCTATTTCCATCATTAGTAGCCATCGGCCATCAATCTTCATGTTCCTAGTCTAACCACCACACTGGTTCTCAATCATATGTTATGTTTTAATAACTGTCAATACATTAAACGATACTGGATGCCAATTTCCCCATCCTTCTTCTAAGTATTGTGGCTCAAGGGCACCTCTGGCTGAGATCCAGGAGAGATTCTTCATAGATGGTGTTTAGGGTGGTGAACACATGGATTTGCAGGAGAAGGAGAAGGAAGCTAAATGATCAATGGTGTGATGGCCTGGAACTTGGGCTCGGACTCGGAACCAGAGGCGTCTCAGTCTGCACTGGATCCTTTGCCTCAGGCATCATCCGAACCAAGTCCGGGCCCTACCCTGAAGAGCCCCAGTCTGCACAGGTTTCCCTGCAACAAACACCAGCTGGGCTGAGTCAGGGGCCTGAGCCTGCCCTGGCTCCAGATGTGGGGATTACCTCGTTGCCTTCAGCTGGGCCATCACTTACAGCTGCTCCACTACTGGTTGGGTCAGGGGAGGCTGAGGCGGCCTCTGGGTCTATTAATCCACCGACGTCTCCCGAGCTACAGAGACTCAGGTCTGAGAGAAGGAGAGACTTGAGTACTCGCAGGAGTGCTCGCCTTTGCGCGAAACAGGGAGGTGAGTTGCCGGGGGATGAGGACCGGCTGTTACCCTGACAAAGATAAAAGGCTGTTGGACCCCATCCTAGGTTGTGGGAGGAATATTGCTGTATGCCAGACCCTGCCTGAGATCCTGCCCCTGTCCTTGCTTGGTTTCCTGCCTCGTGTCCTGCCTTGGCCCTGTTGGACTGACTCCTAGTGGAACCTACAAATTCTGGACCAGACCTGGACCGCGGTCCTCAGGTTACTCCTGGGTCCAGCACAAATGGAAGGGAGCAAGTCTGCTATGTGGAATGGTTGCAGCCTTTGGAACTTTTTGGTTCAGAAAAGGTGAGTAAGGGATGGCAAAATAGAAGTCTAAAAATGATGCAAGGTATGGAGAAAGTGGATAGTGAAAAGTTTTTCCTCCCTCTCTTGTAACTCATGGGCATCCAATGAAGGTGAATGTTGGAAGATTCAGGACAGATAAAAGAAAGGACTTCTTCATGCAGTACATAGTTAAACTATGGAACTCCCTGCCACAGGAGGCAGTGAAGGCCACCAGCTTGGATGGCTTTATAAGAGGATTGAACATGTTCATGGAGAAGGCTCTCAATGGCTGCTATGCACTGCCTCCAACCATGCTTCTGAATATTAGTTGCTGGAAACTGTGGCAGAGGAGAGTGCTCTTGTGCTTGTGTTCTGCTTTCAGGCTTTCCATAAGTCAACATCTGGTGGGCCACTGTGATGCTGGACTAGACTGGCCATTGGCCTAATCTAGAAGGCTCTTCTTATAAACACCTGCAATTATTCTGTGAGAAAGAACCCATCCTTCTTTCTGCTACAATAACATTTGGCTCACACAGTGAAGCAACTGGGAAGTCGACTATTTCTGCCATGGATTTTCAGCTGCCAGGAGTAATGGAAGGTTGTCAGGAGAATAACAGGCACTGCAGCACAGCCTATAGAGACAGAATTATCCTTCAAGGTATCCTGCCTGCAATCCTTTTTCTTTTATTTTCCCTGTGAAGGATAAGGTCACCACCTCTCTCTAGAAAATGCTTTCTACATTTTGGGTACCTTTCCAAGGTGAGCAGCATACAGACAGCCCACCCAGAGGGAGCTGGTGGACCACTTAAAAACAGTTTGGCCAGCCTCCTCTGGCCCACAGATCATGAGTTCACCATCCATATTCCATCAACAGTGGTGAGTGGCATGTGGAATCCCCTTGAGCATAGTAGGACTTGCTTCAAAGTAAATGGGCATTTTTTGGGAAGTAAGTCCAAGTAGATAAGAACCTAAGAAGAGATTGCTGGATCAGGCCAATGGCCCATTTACTCCAGCATCCTGATCCCACAGTAGCAGTCCAGATGCCTGTGGGAAACCCGTATACAACATTCCTTGTTTTCCTAGAGTGGACATGCAAGGGGATGTTTGGTCCAGCCAGTCAGAACTTCCTGTTTCCTCCTGGGCTGGGACATACTTCCTTTGCATGTGACTAGAGGTGGGTGTGACCTTATCTGTCCAGGTAACAAAAAGGACAAGGCACACAGCACTCTCTCTCACTTTGACTTCCTCCGTCGTTGGAACAGCTTTTTAGCTAGAGATGCTCTGTTGGCTTCCAGTCAACAGATTATCCCCATATGGGATAATGTATATACTTTGTAACTAAGTCTGCCTTCAGGGATCCAACTGTGAACTGATGATGTGAGTAAACTTCTTTTATATACAGTCATACCTTGGGTTACAGATGCTTCGGGTTGCACGATTTCAGGTTGTGCACTGTGCCAAACCCGGAAGTACTGGAACGGGTTACTTCCGGGTTTCAGCGCTTGCACACGTGCAGAAGTGCTACATCACGCTTTGAACATGCGCAGATGTGCCAAATGGCAACCTGCGCATGCGCAGACACAGCACTGCAGCTTGCGGATGCTGCGGGTTGCAAACATGCTTCCCACATGGATCACGTTCACAACCCGAGTGTCCACTGTACTTTAAACAAGATTGTGGTGTGTTTATTCTTTTAAGAGGGGTATAAGGGAACTTACTGGGAACTTAACAGTGAATGACTTACACAAGCCTGCAACCAGCTATCTGCTCTGCATTTAAAAGGGGAATGTAAAACTCTGCTAAGTAGAGGGACTGGCTAGCGCAAGTCAGGAAGGAGATTAATAAACAATATATGCTCTCCTGCCTCCCTGAACATTCCCACAATAAGCAGGATCTGAACAGAACAATACTCTGTGGTTTCCAGAAACTGGAATTCATAAGCACTACTGTCTTCAGTGGTGGAGGCTGGGTATAGCCATCATGGCTAGTAGTCATCAATAGCCTCTTCCACATGTAAGTCTTGCGGATGCACGGCAAGACAATAACTGTAAAAGTGAAGGATTGGAACCCTGGTGACATGATCTTCCTTTTCAATGGTGGCTGGTGGCTGCTCAGACTGGCAGGGTAGAAGAACCAACAGTAAGTGACACCAGAACCAATGACAGGCAGAGCCAACTAAGTCTCGTTTTGTCCCCATCCTCCTACCGCCTGCTGAGTTTTACAAGGCAATGCTTAGACCAAGGAGAAGGAAGCCAGTGCCACCCTCTGGACCGATTGTAGAAAAGAAGGCAAACAAGCTTGGAGTAATCTAGGGTGGTATTTAACTGCTTCTCAGACATGGAAATAGATGGGCCTAACTTTGCCTTGTCCATTAATTTCAGTGTGTCTACTCTGAGTAAAGGACGTGGGTGGCGCTGTGGGTTAAACCACAGAGCCTAGGATTTGCCGATCAGAAGGTCGGCGGTTTGAATCCCCGCCACGGGGTGAGCTCCTGTTGCTCAATCCCTGCACCTGCCAACCTAGCAGTTCGAAAGCACATCAAAGTGCAAGTAGATAAATAGGTACTGCTCTGTCGGGAAGGTAAACGGCGTTTCCGTGCACTGCTCTGGTTCGCCAGAAGCGGCTTAGTCATGATGGCGACATGACCCAGAAGCTGTATGCCAGCTCCCTCGGCCAATAAAGCGAGATGAGCGCCGCAACCCCAGAGTCGGTCACGACTGGACCTAATGGTCAGGGGTCCCTTTACCTTTTACTCTGAGTAAATCCCACTAGTTGAAACTAGCCAAATGCCACCCCCAAGACTGTGGTTGGTCAGGCATGGCCACCAAATTATCCGCCAATGCTTCTCTTCTTTTTCCTGGTTATCATCTTGCCTAATGCAATATGACCTTAAATGTGATGGTACTAATAAATTACTAAAGAAACATTGGAAAGAACATTACGTTAAAGAGAAGATACATTTGTGATTTTGTAAGCGACTCTGAAGTCAAGAGAAGCAGCATGTAGCTCTCTGATGAAGTTCTACTGCCATCTCCTGCCTGCCCAGGGAAGTGTGCAACGTAGTAGTACTATTTTATTTTGCGAAAAGAAAACGAGTAACAACACATCTGCCTCAATGGATGTGTTTTTCTTTGAGTTGTCATCTGATTCTCCTCCCCCTCCCCTTCCCTGCCCATTTCTTCGATGTTTGGTGTAACAGACTAACACAGCAGCTACACCTCTGGGAAGTGTGTATGTTAGGTGTGAAAATGCCATGTGACAACAAAAAACTGAGTTCTGTTGCTCCATGTGCACAGCACTCCCTCCCACTCTCAAATGCACTCAAATTGTAACAGGAAGAGAGATTTCTTTCTTTGTGCCACATTTTTCTGCTTTGTGGATCTTCTGCAACAGAGATGGGAGACCTCAGGCCCAGACACTGAATGTGGCCCCGGAGGCCCCTCCACCTGGCCCTTCAGGGTCTCCCCAGGCCACGCCCCTCACTCCCTTCCACACCCTCCTTCCCCCCAATATAATTTTCATTGAGTTTTCTTTCCTTTCTTTTTTTTTACAAATTAGCTTCAAATTCAATAGTTACGGTATATTGTTTCATATATTGACTTCCCACCCCCATCTCCCCACAGTCTTTATTGAAACTCTTTTCTACGGCATTACATATCAAATTCTCATCTATTAACAATATCCCTCTCATGCAATTCCTTTATCATTTATCCTCTGCTACTCCTATCTCGAATCCTGCCTGTGATTTCGTTTCTTTGTAGTGGTTGTCCAGATATTCGAAAAATGGCCTCCACTCTTCTGTAAAAAGTTCATCATTTTGATCTCTTAATACTACTGCCAGCTTTGTGATTTCTGCATAGTCCGTAACTTTTAAAAGCCTTCATCGGAACCTTCTTTTCTTTCCATTTCTGTGCATATAGAATTCTAGCTGCTGCTGTCACATGCATAAACAAATTGGCCATTTTCTTCATAATACCCTATAAGAAAAGCTTCGGGTCTTCTGGGAATAACCCATTTAAACACCTTCTTCATTTCATTATATATCATTTCCCAAAAGCCTATAGCTTTCTTTACATATCCACCGCATATGAAAGAATTACCCTTCTGTTTGCTTGCATTTCCAACATTTACTTGATGCATTTTTGTACATTTTGGCCAATTTATTTGGCATTAGGTACCACCTGTGCATCATTTTAAATACGCTTAAGAAAAGGGCAACCCAAATTATCCAGGGGGATGGAAGGAAAGCAGTGACATGATAGACGTTTGCAAAGTTTTGCGTGGCATGGAGAAAATAGAGAAATGTTGATCTCCTTCTTGCCAATCACCATAACTCAGGGACATCCAATGAAGGGGAATGTTGGATGACACAGGACAAATAGAAGAAAGCTATCTTCATGCAGTACAGAATTAACCTGTGGAACTACCTCCCACAGGAGGCAGTGCTGGCCACCAACCTAGAAGGGAGAGAAGAGGAGGCTGAGGGAACACTCCACAAGGGTGTTGAATGGTCTCTTTAAATTTGAAGGTTCTTTATTGTTCCACAAGATGTGTATTTCTTTAAGGGCCAGAGCAAATAACATGACCTAGTTTTACAGCTGTGAAGCAGTATAGCAGGTGCTGTTAAGTTGTGGTGATTAAGCTGTTGGGTATAGTATATAAAGAGCAGCACCTAGCTCCCTCAGCACCCCGGTGGTTGGGTTGGAGGATGGGCCATGCTTATTGATATATTATAATTAATGTAAAAGGAGCTTTTGTTATTAAAATCTAGCTAAAGGTTTTTTTTTTTTTTGCGTTCCTTGTAATGTGTGGCCTCCCCAGCACGCCTTCTGCAGTACAACTAATCTGTAAATAGCCAACATCTTTGGTTATGGGCCCAGCTGCTGAGTGGGTGACTGCACATTTTTTGACTTTGAGAAAGGTTTGAAAACTCCTTCTCCTGTTGGTGTAGTTCTGTGGGTCTGGAAGAGTTCCAGAATGGTTGACCGGGTTCCAGAAGCTGAGAAGACTCTGATGTCCCCACAGGGTGTTCAAAAATGGGTGATGGGCTGTTGGCTCTGTAGGCAAGGGGTGACATAACTGGCCTTCTGAGGCTCAGAGAGCATTTCCCCTCAGGGGAGCTGCAGAAAGAATGTAGCTGGTCAAGGGAACTGTGGACTCAAAAAAGCTGAAAACCTCTGGGGTAAGGTAATGCCACAGGTAAACTGGTCCTAGCTGTTAACACCTTTACATGCTAATAGTAACACTCTGAACTTGACCCAGTAGCAAACAGGGAAGGGAACCAGTGCAGATCTATGAGCATAGGTGTTATATTCTGACAAGGCCTCACTCCTGTCAGCAATCAGGCTGCAGGATTCTGCACTAACTGCTGTTTCCGGATAAACTGCGAAGGAAGCCCCACTGTAGTAATCAAGTAACCATTTATGAGGCCCTTCATCCAAGATGGTGCCAACTCTCTTATGGAACCTGACTAATTGTATAGCTTACAAAAGCAGAAAACATTAAATGTATGAGATAATGGGACAGAATTTGCCTGGAATTTGAAAGATAACAAAGATGCTAACAGGCAGGCAGGTTTCAAGGAAAGTGCTCCATAATTTGGATGCCACCATGGAAAATGTTGTTTATCCTGTGGGCAGCTACATAGACTCAGATACCAGGAGCACCCAGAAAAGGACCTCAGAAAGACATATTCAGCAGGCAGTGCCATGTGAAAGGTGGGGGTTGGCAGGGGTGTAGCATGGGAGAGGCCAGGGGGGCCATAGCCCTGGGAATACAGTTTTTACGGGGTGTGAACCAGGTGTCCCCATGCAGGGATTCCTGTCCCTCCTTGTCTGCTGGCCAGGGATGTCTGGGCTCAGGTGCCCGACCTGGCCTTGCAGCAGAGTTCTCTGCCGCCTTGATGAATGACCACCCAGTGTCAGGAGTCCTGTCCCCGGCTTGATAACACAGTGAGAGTAGTTAATTAAAAAGGATAATTTATTGTCAAAACAAACAGATAGCTCCAGACGGCTTTAACACAGCCTCTGCCATCATCAATCAAGATGACCCTTCTGAAGACTCCTTCTGATTACAGAATATATTGAACTTTCTAACTTTGTGCCTCTTGTTTTGTTTCCTGTCTAATAGCCCTCCCCTTCACCTACTCTTAAGAGGGATTGGCTGAGCTCTAACCTCTGCCTGTTCTGACAGACTGCTTCCTTCTCTGTTCATGCCAATTGGCACTTCCCGAGAGTGTAGGCTGGGTTCCGGCCGACTCTACGCCATTCCCTTATTAATTGGCATTCCAAGGGGCAGAGGAGTTGGCACTAGCCAATGCCCATCCTAAATGGCAGTTAACTCCCTCTGTTTCTGGCTGCTTTCTTCAGTTGGCTGCAAGCCTTCACTGGGAGCTGGCTCATTCATGACACCCAGCTGGGTCGGGGAGAGTCACCTGCCAAGGGCTGTGAAAGCCAGCTGGGCTCCTCCCTGCATGGGCAGGCAGGCAGGCAGGCAGTACAGCATGGTCCCGCTCGGCTCTGGTGGTGAGGGTTGGGCTGGTGCATGGGCTCTGTAAACCCTCTATGCCCTGTGCCTCAGCAGTGAGGGCTGGGCTAGCGTGGTGGGTTCTGTTCACCCTCTGCACCCCAGCATGTGTGTACGGGTGTGCCCTGGGTGCCAGCAAACAATGCAACACTGCTGAGGATTGGTGATCCTTTGTTGGAATAAATAAGTTCATTGGGATAAATAAGTTCGTTGGGATAAATAAGTTCCAATTCTATAAAGAAAAAGAAGGCACCTTTTGTGGTGGACGTGTAAAGTAACAAAAGCATTCTGGGAAATGGTATATAATGAAATGAAAAAAAATGTTTAAAATAACGTTTATAAAAACAAACAAACCAGAAGCTTTTTTATTAGGAATTGTAAAGGTAAAGGTAAAGAGACCCCTGACCATTAGGTCCAGTCGCGCACTATTCGGGGGTTGTGGCACTCATCTCGCTTTATTGGCCAAGGGAGCCGGTGTACAGCTTCTGGGTCATGTGGCCAGCATGACTAAGCCGCTTTAGGTGAACCAGAGCAGCGCGTGCAAACGCCATTTACCTTCCCGCCGGAGCAGTACCTATTTATCTACTTGCACTTTCGAACTGCTGGGTGGGCAGGAACAGGGACCAAGCAACAGGAGCTCACCCCAATGCGGGGATTTGAACCGCCGACCTTCTGATCAGCAAGCCCTAGTGTCTGTGGTTTAGACCACAGCGCCACCCGCGTAATATTCCAAAGGAGCAGAAAAGACTTTTTATGTACTCAACGACAGCCGCATGGATGCTACTAGCCCAGAGATGGAAAGAAGACAAAATCCCTACTAGAGTAGAATGGCAAAGTAAGCTGTTGGATTATGCCCAAATGGCAAAACTGACCTGAAATCTCAGGAACCAAGAAGACCAAAACTTCAACAAAGAATGGGATAAATTTATCATTTATTTGAGAGACCACTGTAAGCAGATGAAAACATTAGAAGGATTGCAATAACACTTGCTAAGTAGAATATATTATGAATAAAACTGAGAGACATAAAGTCTGGATGATGAAATAATATGCAGTTGAAAAGGTTTAGAGATTCGGAGAAATCTCCAAATATGGATATGTATTTTGTATTGTTATAACTCTGTATTTGTAAAATCAAATAAAAATTATTTCAAGAAGAAGAAGAAGAAGAAGAAGTTCCAGTTGTCTAAATCAGGGCTGAGGAACATGTAGACTACATCTCTGATCGTCCTTGACCTTTGGCCATGCTGGCTGGTCCCATGGGAGCTGGGCCCAGCAACATCTGAAAGGCCACAGGTTCCCCAGCTGTGCTTAAACAGAAGCTATTGTTGGCATCCATCTGTCTTGAGAGACAATGGCATACCCTCTGTGGTGTTCGTATGGAGCCCCCGGTCGTCTCACGGACTATTGACCTGTACACCACTAATCCGCTGCCACCAACCAGGTCCTCCCAGGTAATTCACTTAGCCTCAGTCAGGTTCTCAAGTTAACAAATAAGAGTGTAGCTTATTGCAGACACAAACAAACTTTAACTGCATTCCAAACGTTGTTACTCTTTACCTTCTTAGTCTTATTTTATCCTGTCTCTGCCTCTTCTACCTCCCCTCACACAAGAACCCACTGTACTGTCTCTCTATTTCCAACTGCCTTTCCTAACCAACCAACCCACTAAAACCAACCAACAACTAACTCAAACCTCGGGCTAAACCCTTTTTATAAACAGGTAGGCTCTGCCTCTGGCTTTCCTATTGGTCTATATTTTAACCCTTTCTGTCCCCCAGTACAGAAATTTTCTAAACGAACGGGCAAATGCCACACCCTCCAACTTCTCTCCACTGAAAATAGAAATGTCCCATTTCATAATGATAATTTTAGTATTTATACCCCACCCGTCTGACTGGGTTGCCCCAGCCACTCTGGACAGCTTCTAACATATATAAAAACATAATAAAACATTAAACATTTTTAAAAACTTCCCTATAATATGGAGTTGCCTTCAGACGCCTCAGGAGTCGGATAACTCCATACCCTCCAACATTTATCTCCTATGAAAAGAGGGACATCCTAAGGAACAGTGGGACATTCTGGAATCAAATCAGAAACTGGGATGACTTCTCTAAATCAGGGATGTCCCTGGAAAATAGGGACACTTGGAGGGCCTGCAATGGAGTGCACCTCTAAGGGTGAAGACAAACCACTGGAGAATCACAGCACCTGTGTTGGCTGCAGAGACCAGTAACTCATAACTGCTGCCTCCCATGTTGCACTGAGGGGACCTCTCCAGGACTCAAATAGCTGCAAAATGTGGAGAATTGAATTTAAGTTTAGATTAAAAAAGCGAAGATTGGAGAAGCTAAACTGGCAGATCTTTCCATCGCTACTTGTGTGGTTGGATGAGCTTAGCTACAATTTCTCCCCATACCTGTCTTCTAATTAGTTGTCTGTTGCCTTTAATCTTATTTAAACCAGGGTGTTTTTCACCCCCAGTTGCATTTTAATTGGATTATTTGTGTAAATCACTTTGGGAGGCCTGCTGGCTGAAAAGAGGGATAAAAATGGAACAAACACAAACATAAACAGATTTTAAATATATTTATTTTTAAGTTTATTTATTGTCAGTGTATTAAGATTTGAATTCCATACATTAAAAAAAATGCTTTAGCATCTAGCACAGTGTTTTGCAGCTGATAGACAACAGGCAGAAAGAAAATCATTAAGTGATGAAATTTTAAGGTGGTTGGGGAGCCATTGTCCTAGATAAGGGGTACATGGGGGGGATATTGGAGAGGAAAATGATGCTTTTATGCAGGGACTTACTTTGCATACTGCAGCCTGATCTAAATGGAAATGAACTTTTTTAAAAATGGAAATTTATGGGGTGGGGTGGGAGGAAAAGACAATAGCATCTCATTTGGCGGGGGGGGGGGAGAGTGTATTTAGACAGATCAGCAACAATCAAGATAAAGCTGGGAATGAGAGATTCAAAAAGGAGAGATCAAAAGTTCTCTCCGTTCCAGAGGGACTTGCTAGATTACCATCATTCTGGTGCATAATTGGCATAAGAATTAGGCTGGGAAGTTAAACAGAGTTCTGAAAATTAAGATGCTTTTAAATTTAGCATTTGATGCCAATTGAGATTAATGAGGTAGCAGAAGTAGAATGAGGATAAAGCCAAGCCCAGTACACATGGAGGGGTACGCATCGATGTCTGTTACATCAACATCCACCTAAGAAGAGAAGAAGAAGAAGAGTTTGGATTTGATATCCCGCTTTATCACTACCCCAAGGAGTCTCAAAGCAGCTAACAATCTCCTTTCCCTTCCTCCCCCCAACAAACACTCTGTGAGGTGAGTGGGGCTGAGAGACTTCAGAGAAGTGTGACTAGCCCAAGGTCACCCAGCAGCTGCATGTGGAGGTGTGGGGAAGTGAACCCGGTTCACCAGATTACAAGTCTACCGCTCTTAACCACTACACCACACTGGGATCTTCACATAGGTTACTTTCAGTCAGAACTCAGGTGGGCACCATGGCCATTCGAAGAGAACAAGGGAGGTGTCGCTGGTGAGTTCCGGCACCTCTTTTTCTAGAAAAATAGAACTGTACGCAGCTATACAAGGTGTGACTGGAAAGTTCAGGGAATGGTCACAGAAATCGGACAGCAAGAAATATTCGAACATGCATACCTTTGTTGTTTAGTAGAGTAGACGTGTCCGACTCTTCGTGACCCCATGGACCAGAGCACGCCAGGAACTCCTGTCATAACTTTTAAATGCTTGTTGTTATTGTCCATGGAGTTTTCTTGGCAGGGATACTGGAGTGGCTTGCCGGTTCCTTCTCCAGATACATACCTTACAGGCCTTCAAAGTAGCCCTCCCTCCCTCCCTCCGATACAATGCACCATTGACAACGTTCGCAGTACTGTTGGAAACTTCTGGAGAAGTCCTTTTTTCGTACTGCTTTCAGTTCCCTCGTCACAGCAGCTTGGACGTGTGAAATGTTGGAAAATCTGTGCCCTTTCAGGGCAGATTTCCGTTTTGGAAAAAGAAAAAAATCCGGTGGGGCCAGATCAGGAGAATATGGAGGGTGGGACAATTCAGTAACCTCAGTAATAATAATAATAATATAATAATAAATTTTATTTATACCCTGCCCTCCCCGGCCAGAGCCGGGCTCAGGGTGCCTAACACCACTAAAATTACAGTAAAAACATAGTAGGAAAAGAAGGAAAACCAATTTAAAATACAGATAAAAATGCAATTTAAAATGCAGCCTCATTTTAAAAGTAGCCCATAGATCAAAACCATAAGGGGAGGGAAACATAAGGGTCAGACTAAGTCCAAACCAAAGGCCAGGCGGAACAGCTCTGTCTTGCAGGCCCTGCAGAAAGATGTCAGGTCCCGCAGGGCCCTAGTCTCTTATGACAGAGCGTTCCACCAAGTCGGGGCCAGTACTGAAAAAGCCCTGTCCCTAGTTGAGACCAATCTAACCACCTTGCGACCTGGGACCTCCAAAATGTTGTCATTTGTGGACCTTAAGGTCCTCCATGGGGCATACCAGGAGAGATGGTCCCATAGGTACATGGGTCCTAGGCCACATGGGGCTTAAAGGTCAAAACCAGCACCTTATACCTGACCCTGTACTCCACCGGGAGCCAGTGCAGTTGGTAAAGCACTGGATGAATGTGATCCCACGGCAAGGACCCCATAAGGAGGCTCACCATGGCATTCTGCACCCGCTGGAGTTTCTGGGTCAGCTTCAAGGGCAGCCCCACGTAGAGTGAGTTACAATACTCAAGCCTGGAGGTGACCATCGGATGGATCACTGTGGCCAGATGAGGGCAAAAAGGGCAAGGGACCAACAGCTTAATATGGTGGAGATGGAAAAATTCCACCTTTGCTGTGGCTGCAACCTGCGCCTCCCTGGAAAGGGAGGCATCAAAGATTTCACACAGAATATGCAATTCTTCCGTCATCATTTGGACAGATAAACACCAATCACGTATCAATGACTCACGAACTCTGTCGAAATTTGCTGCCGTTCCACTCGTCGACGGTCTGCCAGACTGAGGGTCATCTTCAATGGTTTGCCACACTTCACAGAAACGCTTCAACCACTCACACACTGTCTTTTGAGTTACAGCTTCATCTCCGTACACAATTGTGAGCTTTTTGTGGGTTTCCGATGCTGATTGTATGTTCAAATATTTCTCACTGTGTGATTTCTGTGAACATTCACCTAACTTTCCGGTCACACCTTGTATATTAACTCATACAACCTTATTTGAAGAAGTTACTGATTTAGGTATCAGCAGCAAAGGCCTTGAAATAAATGGGTCCAAACTGCTTTTGTGTGGAGTCAATGTGGTGTCATATTAGTGCTTGGGAAACCAGGATTTAAATCCCACCCTCAGCCATGAAGCCCACTGGGTGACCTTGGGCCAGGCATTGTCTCCCTGCCTGCCCTACACCACAAGGCTGCTGTGAGGAAAACATGGAGGAGTATATCATACCCTCCAACATTTCTCTGATGAAAATAGGGACATCCCATTCCATAATAGTAATTTTTTAATGTTTGATGTTTTATTGTGCTTTTAATTTTCTGTTGGGAGCTGCCGAGAGTGGTTGGGGAAACCCAGCCAGATGGGTGGAGTATGTATGTATGTATGTATGTATGTATGTATAAATAAATAAATAAATAAATAAATAAATAAAATTTAGGAGCTTCCAGAATTCCATGACTGCACTATGATACCACGTTAACAGTCATGGCTTCCACCAAAGAAATGTGGGAACTGTAGTTTAAGGATGTGAGAGCTGCTAGGAGGCCTCTATTCCCCCCCCATAGGGCAACAATTCCTAGAGTGGCTTAACATCACTCTTCCCAAGGAACTCTGGGAAGTGCAACACTGGAAGGGGAGTAGGAGCCTCCTGAAAACTCTCAGCACCTTTAACAGGAGTCTTTAGGGGACTCTGTGACTGTTTAAAGTGATGCAAATTTTAAAAGTTTTTGGTGCATATGTGGCCTTGCTCTTCCATTAGATGCCTCACCAGTTCTGCTCAGCAGCCGAAAGATGGCAGCAGTGCTTTAAGAATAACATCTGCTGTTGCTTTAGCGTTGATTTCTACAAGTACTTTTTAGTGTTATCCAAAGCGTTGAAATCAATGAAAGCAAGTTCCAAGACAATAATACCCACTCAAATCTCAAAGAGCTCATAACCTACCTGCTCTCAGCAGCCAGAAACATCATGGCCAGACATTGGAGAGACCTGTAAGGAGTAAGCATAGACCAATGGTACCAAATAGTATGGGAAACAGCCTTATCAGAAAAACTAACCAATAAACTGAAACTGACATGGGGGCAAATGGAAGAAGACACCTTCACCCCGGTATGGCTCCCCTTTATCACATACACAGACCAACAAAACAAAGCCAAGAATCTACCAACAGCATGCGAATCAATATGGCTAACCTGATTCAAAAACACCCACCCCACTCACACATGAAAACAAAGTTCAACATAGCCATTCACAAACCAACAACTGCACCCTAGGCCAACCCCAACCTCTCTCACCACCAAAGGAACGCAAGCGAATAGTCAAGAGAACCCGCACAAGTGACGCTGACACAAAACCCCACACATACATTAATTAACATAGAAACATTGCCACCCGACCCCACCCCTACTCACCTATGCCCCCTCCACCTCTTTCCCCCTTTTCTTCCTAATGTAACACTGATGTCTCAACAAATGAAAGTGATCTGTAGAAAATGTAACTTGAAAAAAAACCAAGAAATCTTTAATAAAAAATATGTTTTCTAAAAAATCAATGAAAGCAAGTAGAATCAGCAGGAAGATGTTGTTGGGTCTCTAATCTTTCCCTTTTTTTTTAAAAAAAGTTTTTATTAAGAATTTCAACATCATAAATTATCAAAAACATATCTTCATTCCCCCCCCATTTCCCCTCTTCAAGAAAAACCCTCCCTCCCACAGCCTTCCCTCAGCTCCTCTCTCCGGTTTTTCAATACATATTATTCTCTGCATATTATAAAATTGTAAAAATCCTTAAATTGTCTATCTATTATGTTAACAATAATAAATTTGTGTATGTTTATTCAAAACCTGCCGAGGAGTCCAATTAATTTTGGGGTTTTTTTAAGTAATTTGTAAAAAGTTCCCATTCTTCTGGGTCTCTAATCTTTTTTCTGGGGATAATCAAAGGTATGAAGTAATGGAACCTTTTTGTCCTAGAAGAAAAGCACTGGTTAAAAATGTGGCACTTACTGTAACAACTTTGTGGTGAGCGCCAGCACTCTCTTTTTTCTAGCAGAAAAGCACACAATATTTTCAATAATAGCATTTCTGTGTGGGAACCTAGTCATCCTGGAACAGATACACCGTGATGTGGTGGTTAGAGTGTCTGACTAGGACCTGGCAGACTAGGGTTCAAATCTCCACACGGCCATAATCCCTCACTGGGTGACCTTGGGCCAGTCACTGCCTCTCAGCCTATAGCCTACCTCACAGGGCTGTTCTGGGGATGGGGAGAACCATGTACAGGGGTACCTTGGGTTACAGATGCTTCAGGTTACAGACTCCGCTAACCCAGAAATAGTACCTCGGGTTAAGAACTTTGCTTCAGGATGAGAACAGAAATCGTGTGGCGGCAGCGGGAGTCCCTGTTAGCTAAAGTGGTGCTTCAGGTTAAGAACAGTTTCAGGTTAAGAATGGACCTCCGGA
Source organism: Podarcis raffonei (assembly GCF_027172205.1). NCBI lineage: Eukaryota > Metazoa > Chordata > Lepidosauria > Squamata > Lacertidae > Podarcis > Podarcis raffonei. The sequence goes on along the minus strand of NC_070615.1, from coordinate 45,973,197 downwards.
ATGAATTAAGTTCTTAACCCGAGGTACCACTGTATACCTACTAGGGGGTTCAGGCATGGGGAGGGCTACTGGACCCAAACCTGAACCCTCTACAAGCAGGAATGAAGGGAACTGTCAACTGTATCTCACTTACATCAGCTGTTGCCCCAACAGCAGTTATCTTCAGTTATTCTGTCTCAGTTGCCAGTTCCACCTTTCTTGAAAGCTGCTTCTACATTCCCAGCCTTCTCCAGCAGACCATGGAGTGAGGGAACTTCCTGCTGAACTAGAGATACAGCCATCTGAGTCAAAGGCCAGCAAGGAGTCGTTTTCTTTCTTTTCTTTTTAATAATTTTTATTTGGTTTTACAAATATAAAATTACAGTGGCACCTCGGTTCTCAAACGCCTTGGTACTCAAACAACTTGGAACCCAAACACTGCAAACCCAGAAGTAAGTGTTCCGGTTTGCAAACTTTTTTTTGGAAGCCAAATGTGCTCTGTTTTGAGTGTTCTGTTTTGAGTGCCACACTTCCATTTTGAGTGTTAAGCTGAGGTTTGCTATTTATTTTGCGTTTTTGTTTTTGCAGCTCTTTTTTGTTTTGTTTTTCTGACTGTGTGGAACCCAGTTCAGCTACCAATTGATTCAATTGTGTGGCTGCAGTACATTGTTTATTGCTTTCATTTTATGGATCAATGGCCTTGTTAGATAGTAAAATTCATGTTAAATTGCTGTTTTTTGGGTTGTTCTTAAAAGTCTGGAATGGATTAACCCATTTTGCATTACTTTCTATGGGAAAGCGCACCTTGGTTTTGGAATGCTTTGGTTTTGGAATGGACTTCCAGAATGGATTCAGCTTCTTTCCATCTCTGGGTTAACAGCATACGTGCAGCTGTCATCACATACATAAAAAATCTTTTCTGCTCCCTTGGAATATCAGCATCTAAAATTCCTAATAAAAAGGCTACTGGTTTTTGTTGTTTTTTAAAAGTTATTTTAAACTCCCCCCCCCCATTCATTATATATCATTTCCCAGAATGCTTTTATTAGGCAAGGAGTCATTTTCAGGCCAGAGAGGTACTGATTCCACAGCCTCTCCTTGGAGAACTCTTTCCACTAGTGTCAGGGAACTGCCATTGGAGCCCGAGGGAGAGGGAGGGCTGCAGAGGGATTATGGAGAGCGTCCCAGGAGGGAGAGAAGCAGCCCATCTTCTGGGGAAGGAATTCAGCGTAGCACCAGTGGAGAAGGGGGGCAGATGGGGGAATCGGCGAGGTGGCTCCATGACTCCTCGCTGGAGACCAGCGGGGAGAGCACGGGTCCTCCGCTGCCCACACCCTCCCTGTGCAGAAGGCTTCCGCGCAGGGAGAGTAGGCGGTGACTAGGCGTCAAAGAGCTTCTTTGCTGGAAGAAGTTCAAGAAACACCCACTGACGGATTCTGCCAGCGATTGAGACAGCCACGGGTGGGGGGCTGTCCGGACAGAAAGGGTTCACCCAGGTAACCTAGCCAGGTGTGGCATCGATTTACGCACGAGCAACCCCTAGAACCATTACAACTAGGTTAGGTTCCTCTGTTGAAGGGGTCTTTAACCCCAGGATCATGTATGCAGGAGCCTCAAGCAAGATATTTTAGGCACCCGAACACCTGAAGCCTATAAATTCTCCTCTGCTCACAGTCAACCAGAGGAAATCCAACTGGAACATGTTTCCACCAGGGGAAATGAGGGGGGTGCCACAATATCTTATGTTTAATAGAATTTGTGTTATTCATTTTCTCTAAATGTCATTACCTTCCCTGACCTTCTTAGGGAACATTTGGGTAAAGATGGATGTTTAAGTAGCCTCTTTTTTATGGACAACAGGGATATGACTATATCTGAAAGGGGATTGTTTTGAACTTTGGAGCAAATATTAATAGACGAGGCCCTTTTATCTGTTCTGCATTATTCCCTTCACTTACTCCCTTCCTGATACATCGGAGGGCTTTGTGGTTTTTTTAAAGAACTTTCTGTGTTACTGTGATACATCTGCAGGCAACCTTGGCATCTAGAGCAGCTTTGCTTTTCAATAAGTCCTATTTACAAACGGCATTCTCGAGCTATTTCATTGCTGTTCAGCTAAACGGCTGCAGTGTCAGCTTGGATTTGAACACTGGCTTTGGAGGAATAGAAAATTCATATTCATGGCACTTTGTCCTCATAGCTCCCACTCTGGGAGAATTTCTTCCTGAACCTGAGGTTACTCAGCAAATGGGAAAAGCGCAGGAACAGGAGGGGGGGGCAGATGAGTAATAATGGGGTTCAGCCTTTCTATCTCGAGTACGGATGGGGGAGGGAGGGATTCATTGAGAACATAAGAAGAGCCTTTGGATCTGGCCAAGGGCCCATGCAATCCAGCATCCTGTTCTCTCTCTCTCTCTCTCTCTCTCTCTCTCTCTCTCTCTCTCTCATACACACACACACACAATTAATTTTTATGTTTTACAATTATCGAAAACTGTCCTTCTTCTCTTTCCATGGTCCATTTTGCATAACATAAATCCCTGCATATTTTACATAAACTAAACCATTCAGTATTCCATTATTACATCCATCAAAACTTATTTACACTGTTGAATTGATCTTAATGCTGCCAACGTTTTCAACGTGTACACAATTCTCCCTCATGTATTCAATGAATGTTTTCCAATCTTCTCTAGACGTGTGTTCTTCTTGTTCTCTTATTCTGTGTGTTAAGTCTGCAAGCTGCACATATTCTGTCAACTTCAGTTGCCATTCTTCTTTGGTTGGGACCTCGTTCGTTTTCCATTTTGGGGCTAACAAAACACGGGCTGCAGTAATGGCATACATAAATGACCTTTTTGACACCTGTGAATTTTCATCTGAATTATCCCCAACAAAAAGGATTCTGGGTGGTGTGTTTTTTTGAAAAGTACTTTTAAACATATTTTTTTTTCAATTCATTATGAATTATTTCCCAATACTCCTTTACCCTTTTACAGGTCCGCCACTTATGAAAGAATGTACCCTCGACCTCATTGCATCTCCAGCACTTATCTGATTCAGTCTTGTACACTGAAGAAGAAGAAGAAGAAGAAGAAGAAGAAGAAGAAGAGGAGGAGGAGGAGGAGGAGGAGGAGGAGGAGGAGGAGGAGGAGTTTGGATTTGATATCCTGCTTTATCACTATCCAAAGGAGTCTCAAAGCGGCTAACATTCTCCTTTCCCTTTCGTCCCCCACAACAAACACTCTGTAAGGTGAGTGAGGCAGAGAGACTTCACAGAAGTGTGACTGGCCCAAGGTCACCCAGCAGCTGCATGTGGAGGAGCGGGGAAGCGAACCCGGTTCACCTGATTACGAGTCCAACGCTCTTAACCACTACACCACACTGGCTCTCTTAGCAAGCCTACTCAAAGTTAAGTACCATCTGTAAATTCTCCAGTCCAGCATCCTGTTCTCACAGCAGCCAACCAGACGTCCCAGTGGGAAGTCCACAAGCAGGAACTGGGCACAAATGCACACTCCCCTCCTCCAGTTTCCAGGAACTGTCCTTACTGGTTCTAACTGTGGAGGTAGAGCACAGCCATCTTGGCTTGCAACCATCAATAGCCTTCTCCATGAATGAGTCCAAAATATCTTTTGAAGCTCTCTAAGTTGGTGGTCACCACTGTGACCTATGGGAGTGAGCTCCACAGTTTAACTCATTGAGGGCTTGAGACTCATTGGTTACCCTCACCTGGTTTAGCCAGCCAGTTGAAGGTATTTCCTGAGTTGTGGCCACTGTTGCACATTGACAGCTTCTAGGAGGCACAGGTGAGAGATGAGTGCAGGGTGAGGACCAAAGATGGACAAACTACCCCAGAAGGACTACAACATGTGTCCCCCATCAGAGGTACTGCCCAGCGGCATGCAGTTATTTTTTTCATAGGGGAATAGTTAGGGCCAGAGCATCAGCTTGTACAGGTGATGGGGGGTGGGCAACATTGCATGCATGAGCATTGTGCTTTCCTCACTAAGCCAGGAAGAAGCTTCCCGGGCTTTGGAAAGGAGGTGCCAGGGTTTAATACTTTAATACTCTAATTTATATAAACACGAGAAACTGGGAAACACTGGCCTGCGAGTGCACCAATTGGAGAACAGCCTTTACCAAAGGTGTCATGGGCTTTGAAGACACTCAAACTCAGGACGCAAGGGAGAAACACGTTAAGAGGAAGGCACATTTGACAAACCCTCACCGTGATCAACTCCTGCCCAGAAACCTATGTCCCCACTGTGGAAGGACATGTGAATCCAGAATTGGCCTCCACAGTCACTTATGGACTCACTGTTAAGACCGTGTTCATGGAAGACAATCTTACTTTCTATGAGTGATTGCCAAAGAAGAAGAAGAGGACTGTAATTTACCAGGAGCTTTTAGGGGACTGCTCACCTGTCCCTGGTGAGCAGAATTTAGGGAGAAGTTTGGGAGCCTAAACAGTAGGTGGATCTGGCCATAAGGAGAGCCTTCTGGGTCCAGCTAATGACTCATCTAGTCCAGCATCCTGTTCTCAGGGTGGCCAACCCAGATACCTGTGGGGACCAGCAAGCAGGATTCAAGCACAAGAGCACTCTGTCTTCATATGGTTTCCAGCAACTGGTATTCAGAAGCATTACTCCTGAAGTATAGGTGGGTTCCTACGAGGCAAGACACAGTGATAACAGCAAGAACCTTTTTTGAACCAACAGAACTGGACAACAGAGACAAAGCAACTGCTTATATACATTTCTGAAGGCCTGGGCCACTCCCACTCCCAATGTGATTGGCTATCTAAACTTCCAAGCTGCGAATCATGACTCAGAGTTTAAGGGCCAATGGCAGAGGCCCAAATCCTGAAGTGTTGTGTGATTGGATATCATGTATCAAATCAGAAGACAGGAGCTCAGAATCCTTAGTCCAGTCTCAAGCTCAGGCAAACACAGACCATAACAGCTCCCTCCAATTTCTTATTCACCTTCCCAGAATGCTATGCTTTGACAACAAAATGGTGGCCAATCAACTCCCCAGCATACTGCACAGTGAAAAGAAAATGGCAGCCATTCAGTTTCCCAGAATGCCATTTGTTGTGCCTTGCCCTGACATAGTGCTAGACACTCCAAGGGCAAAGCAGACAACCCACAGGAAAGGTCCTTGAGGTGCAAGCTTTACCCCCTTCCCCTTTGACTTAGGGCCCTGAAGCATGGCACCATGTGTTGAAAAGGAAATGGCTGCCATTCAATTTCCCAGCATGCTTTGCTGTGAAAAGGACTTGGCTATTGAGTATTTATTCCAATGCCTTCATTGCTGAATTGTGGATGGAACCAGTGCTTATCTGATTTACCTGACGGATCCTGCCTTCAGAATGGAGATCCGATGGAGTGGTTTTTGCTGCCAACAGTTGGTTCTGAGCAGCTTCCTCCACACGCACATCACTGCGGCGCTCTGGAGAACGACTGGAGTTGGCAGCTGGGCGGAGGAAAGGCGCATGCAGCTGAGCATGGAAACAAACAAAACCAAGCTCATTTGCAAGGCGGCAAGCATTAATTGGTTTAATTGGGAGATTAAGCAACTAAAGCTCGTGCTGTTTCATTGGCAGAGTCAACTGGAAGCTGCAAAGTGAGAGGAGATGCCTGTTTGAAAAGGGGCTGGAACCAGGGCCAGCCAAGGTGTTTCCCTCTAGATATTGCTAGACCACAACAATCCCTTCATTAGAGGCTGGTCCATTAGGATGGTGGGACACTGCCCCACCAACCTCAGACTATCTTCATCGACTATCAAGTCAAGTTCAAAGTTCTCATATTAATTTACAAAGCCCAGAACAACAGAGGTTCATGGCACCTCAGGGATCTCCTGAACCCTTATTGTTGGTCACTTCCTGAGTTGGTGATGCTCATTTGACAACAACAAGACACCCAGCCTTCAGTGTCATTGGCTCAGTCCTGCGGAACTCTCTGCCAATTCAGCAGGGACCTCCTGTGCCAAATTTTAAAAGCCTCCTGAAAACTTCTCTAGTCCATCAGAGCTATGCAGGCAATTAGGGATACACCTTCCCGCAATAATCTGATTTCTGATTTTGGCTTTCTGTATGAAGTTTAATTTATGGTTTTATGTACGACTGCGGTAAACCACTCAGTCAGATTTTTTCTCTCTTATGAATAGTGGTATATAAGTATATTTATAAATAAATAAAATAAATAAATCTTCACCCAGACTTGATCTGCTTGCATTCCTACTTCCAGCCAGTCTGGGGAGTGGCATTGCCTATCAGATCCCACCCACCCACCCCTGTCTTATTGTTGTCCTTGTAGAACTCAGCAGCAAGGAGGAGGAGGAGGAGGAGGAGGAGGAGGAGGAAGAAGAAGAAGAAGAGTTTGGATTTGATATTCCTTTTTATCACTACCCTAGGGAGTCTCAAAGCGGCTAACAATCTCCTTTCCCTTCCTCCCCCACAACAAACACTCTGTGAGGTGAGTGGGGCTGAGAGACTTAAGAGAAGTGAGACTAGCCCAAGGTCACCCAGCAGCTGCATGTGGAGGAGCAGAGACGCGAACCCAGTTCCCCAGATTACGGACTACTGCTCTTAACCACTACATCATACTGGCTCTCTGTAGAGCCTAGAAATAGTTGTGCTTTGCTTGTCATGGGCTCTCTGGTCTCACCTCCTGTTGGACTCCCTGCCTTCTGCCCAACCAGTTCCAATGGGCACCAACCACCACTGCTCCCCTCATCCCTGACCACTGACCATTCTGATGGGAGCTGTAGTTAATAACATCTGCAAAGCATCACCTTGACTGCTCTTGGGGTGAGAATAAGATGGAGCAAGCTTGCTTTCTTCTGCTCCAGAGGGTAGGACCCAAACAAATATTACAGGAAATGTGTTTCCAACTAGACATCATTAAGAACTTTCTGACAATAAGGATTCTTCAACAGTGGAATGGTGTCCCTCAGAAGGTGGTGGACTGTCCTTCCTTGGAGGTTTTTAAGCAGAGGTTGGATGGTCATCTGTCATGGTTGCTTTAGCTGAGATTCCTGCATTGCATAGGCTTGGACTCGATACCCCTTCTAGCTCTCTAATTCTCTGCTTCTCCGACTTCACATGGTAGGATCCGACCTGCACTGACCAACCGAGGAAAAGATACTGGGGCTGCGGTGGACAGCTCAATGGAAACATCAACTCGGTGTTTGGAAGGTGTGAAGAAAGCCAATTCCACGCTAGGGATTATTAGGGAAGGGATTGGAAATAAAGCTGCCACTACCATAGAGCCTTGTGCCTTCAGCTTTTGAAATGCCCAGATACTTCCCAACATTGCAGGGAGGGGAGAGAAGAAGTAGACTGGATGGACTGGTGCAACAGGGGTCTTCTGTAGTTCTTATGTAACCAGTGAGTCCACCACTGCCCGTGGAATACTTTCTAATGGAATTATATCTTTCAAAAAAGGTGGTTCCAACCTGATTGAGCTTTGCCTGCTCCAAGCCACATGTTGCATTGAGCACCTGACGCTCATGCATAGTCATTTTTAGTAACCCGCTCACAACTAATTACATGCAGAAATACATAAAACTAAAGTCTTGGAGCTGGCTTTATTGAATTTGTATTTTGAAGGGAGGGGGGAGGACCTGAAGGAAGAAGCCTTAATTGGATTTATGCTAATAGCACCATGTATGGTCATCGCCACATTTTGGAAAGGCCTGAAGGGAGTTGCCATAAAAAAAAATGGTACAAGGGAATGCTGCAAATAGCTCTCATGGAAAAAAGCCTGAAATTAGCAAAAGGAATAAAGGACAGAGAAACTTTTAGAAGAATTCAGGAGAATGGCGGAGCCTTAAAACATACACAAGCATTTCAGAAAATGAAGGAACAGTCCAAAAGGACAGACATGTGGATAAGCTCAACTTTGAGATCATTCAAAAAATTCATCTCTGTTCGTGATGCAGCATCAAGTAGCCCAGCATAAGAAACTAGCTTGCAGACCTGCAGTTTCCCAGCTTATTGTGATGCCCACCAGCTTGCTGATTAAAAATGGCCTTTTGCAAATAGTCTTTTTTTTTCAGATTAAAAGTTGCAGCCTGAATTGAAAAACCCATCAGAGAGGTTTTGTGCAGTCCACCACTGAAGAATAGTCATCTCGTTGTTAGATATTAATTTCAGCTCACACACACGCATCTCGCAAAAGCACCCCCAGACTCTAAGGCATCCTTCTGCAAAGTATTTTGCCGGTCTGCCTCTTGATCGGCTGAGTTCTGGGAGATATCCTTTCTTTAGCATAGATGGCACTGTACGATTTGGAAAACAGTGAATCTCACTGGGTTTTGCTGCAGAGTTTCAGCCTCCACTGCAAAGCATCGAGCGTAGTGTGTGCTCCTTTCCTCTTTTTTTTTAAGTTTAAATATGGATATTGCAGGAATGGGAAGCAGAGAAACGGGGCGGGGGAAAGGAAAATTGTTGCCGCTTCCAAAAATGCACAAGCTAATTGAACACAGGGGAAATTCTTCCTTTATTTAGAGCAAATAAGAATATTGTAGTGTATGTGTATATGTGCACCAAAATTGGCAGAACTAATCAACCAGGACATTCTTATTTTTCCCAGAGATAGATTTGTATTGAAATCGCTGCCTCTGCTGAATAGTCAAAGGAAGTTTGTGTAGGCCAGCAGACTTGTCAAGGCTGTCAGTCTAAAGCAAGGGCAAGCAAGGAAGTAGATTGAGATCTCCTAGTCGTTCTCTAGGTTCTTGAAGAGGATCAGGAACGATTACTGATTCCCAGTTGCTTGACAAAGCCTGTGATAAAATGGCTCTCCATAGCCAAAGTGGGGTATCGCTTGTTTATTTAAACACCACTTTTTAGCCCAAAGGCCTGCAAAGCAGTACACAGCATGGATACAAAAGAAACACACAATAAGAATACAATAACTAAAATGCAACAATTGAAACAATATAAAACGGCAGGGTTTTCAGCAGCCAACATCATGGGGGAAAGAGAGAATGTTCTACTAGGAGCAAGTCCAAAGAAGGTACTCTGTACCAGTCCCTTAACAATCTTCCATTGCTGTTCTGTTTTTATTCTTTATGTTGTTTTAATTCCATTAGACGTTAATTATTTTTTAACACGTAAAAAGTAAAACGTAAAGTTTAAGACCAGTCAAAGGCAACTATGGAGTTGCGGCACTCATCTCGCTTTCAGGCCGAAGGAGCCGGCGTTTGTCCACAGACAGCTTTCCAGGTCATTTGGCCAGCAGGACTAAACTGCTTCTGGCACAACAGAACACCGTACCAGAAACCAGAGCCCATGGAAACGCTGTTTACCTTCCTGCTGCAGCAGTACCTATTTATCTACTTGCACTGGTGTACTTTCAAACTGCTAGGTTGGCAGGAGCTGGGACAGAGCAACAGGAGCTCACCCCATCATGCAGTTTCGAACTGCTGACCTTCTGATCAGCAAGCCCAAGAGGCTCAGTGGTTTAGACCACAGCGTATCTTTTATACGTTTTAACTTTTCGTGTTTTGTCTGTGTTATTTTAATCTGTGTAAGCCATCTTCAGTCCTGGTCTGGGGGAAAGTGGGATATTAATGATGTAATAAATGAATAAAGAAATAATGTGTATGGAAATCCTTACACACATGTTGATGTGGGCCATTGCGTGTCCCATCTCTTGAGCCCAGAGGCTCTCAGGGAACAACAGAATGATACATAGCCGCGTAAGACAAAATAAACTAGTGCCACAACAGGTTAAGAATATAAGCCGATGAATGCACATCTCAAAAGCCTGGGCAAATAAAAAGATCTTCCCCTGGTGCAGAAAAGATATTAAACTCAAAGCCAGGTGAGTTCCCTTCCAGGAATGCCGCACCACAACTGAGAAACACCTGCCTCTGGAGGCAGGGGGGACAAAATGAAAGCTTCTGAGGAAGATCTCATGGCAGATGCACACCAGACACTTAGAACCCTTGCAATGTCCATTTGAAGTACATAGCATCTACCAAAGAACTCTACTTTCCCAGAGTTACAAATCCCAGCACTCATAAGAAACTACAATTCCCAGGATCCTTTGGGGGAAGTTGTGTGTGCTTTAAATTTGCTGTGGACATCCCTTAAATATACGCCGTGCCTTTGCCTTAAAGAAAGCAATGCTGGGCAGCGATAAGCAAGGATTAGAAATATAGACCTGCAACCAAAAGTCATTTCCTTTGCCCACTCTGGCCTCCTCGTGGTTGCATCATTTACAGCATCTGTTGTTTCTTTGATATTAAGAAATTGAACCCGGTGGACCCTTTTTGCATGCAAAGCCAGTGTGATACCTCTGTGCTATCACCCTTTCCATGTTCACGTGGCATCAGGAACCCAGCAGCAACGAGGCCAATGTTTTTCACTTGTTGTTGAGAGCCACAGCATGGGTGCCACTACAGCCCTGTGCAGTCCCACATCCCAAACCTACAGAATGACCCAGGGCTGGCCCAAGCATGAGGCAAGATGGGGCAACTGCCTCGGGTGGCAGGATCCACAGGGGTAGCAGATCCAGCCTCCAAGGAATACATCACCCACTGCTGCTGCCACCACCATGATAGCAGTGATGGCTGCAGTGTACTCCTTGGAAAGACGGATCTGCTGGCTCAGGCACCCGCCTAGTGCTGCCTCTACAGTGACCTATTTGGTGGATAGGAGGTACTGCTGGCCTCATACCAGTCCTAAGGAGGAAATGGCAGGAGCTGCCCTCTGGGGTCTCCTTGGGTCTTCACTAGCCTGGTATGATTCAGAGTGGGCCCCTTTCCCCCCAACAGCCTTTGATTCCCAATGCAACCATTGGGTCGGGTTGATATGATTACCACCCTTGTTCCTGATGTAGATTCCTTTCCTTGTTCCCAATGAAGATATTTATTTCCCCACTTGTTCCTGATGAATATATTCACTCACTTTTTCTTCCCTGGTGTTGCTGTGTGCCATTTTGTGGTTCACCTTAAAGGCCAAAATGTACCGAGGCAGTCCAGGGGTTCCAACTCCAGGGGGCTGAGAGTTTCACCCCATGGGGGGGGGTAGGTGGGCACCCCAATGTTCCCTACCATTGGGGGCGGGGGAGGCTGGGTGCAGAACTGAACACAGCTTGAGTGGCTGGCTCCTCCTCCTTCTGCCATGGAATTCTGCTGTCAGGAATGAGCCAGCTCCAAGCAAAGGTTTGCAGCCAACTGCAGAAAGCAGCCAGGAACAGAGAAGCTTAGATGTTAGTCAGGCAGGGGAGAGCTGGCAGCTGCAGATTTTGGCTCTTCCTGACCTTGATGGGCTAGCTGATAAGGCAGTAGCTGAGAGCAGGCTAGAATGCAGCCAAATCTTGCCGTAAGCTCAAATAGACGCGAATAGATTCAGAGACAGCCTCTCAGATCAGGAATGGGTGGGAGCTGATCCACTAAGTCCGAAGAGTCGGAGAATGGGAGGGCTGCAAGATAGGAAGCAAAACAAGAGACGTAAGGGTCATAAGTTCAATAGCTTCTGTCGACGCCGGAAAGAATCTACAGAAGGGTCATCTTGAGTAATGATGTTGGAGGCTTTGTCAGAGCTGGCCGGAGCTATCTGTTTGTTTGTGCAATAAATCCTCCTTTTCAATTACAGTGGTGCCTTGCAAGACGAAATTAATTCGTTCTGCGAGTCTTTTCGTCTTGCGATGTTTATCGTCTTGCGAAGCATGGTCCATCGCAACTGCGTCTCTTCAAGCGGCTTTAAGAAAAAAGCAAACAAACTTGCAAGACGTTTTCGTCTTGTGAAGCAAGCCCATAGGGAAAATCGTCTAGCAAAGCAATGCAAAAACCGAAAAACCCTTTCGTCTTGCGCGTTTTTCGTTTTGCGAGGCATTCGTCTTGCGGGGCACCACTGTACCTACGCTTACTGTGTTATCAAGCTGGGAACCTAGACTCCTGACAGCTGCCTAGTGCAAGAGAGGAGGAGCTGCTGGCCACTGCGTTTGACTCTGTCCCCTGGCTCCTTCCAGAAAGTCATGCAACTTGGTGAGTTGCACGTGTGACGTCAACATGCACAACCTGGCCCTCTCAAGTTGACGCCTCCGTGCCAGCTCTGGGGTGACCCAAAGCAAGTTCCTTCCCTTCTCATTTTGCTGGATGCAGAGAACTTTCCAAACAATCCGCCGTGCACAGATACATGTTTTCCAATAATGCTCAGCCAACAGTTCAGTTGTTGTGGGGCATCTCTGACTTCTTTTTCCGAGAGACTCGCGGGTGAATCGCGAAAAGGCATTTACAAACAACAACAACATACAGCTGGGGAGGGTGCTGCTTGTCAGGATCGTGCCACCACCAAGCCCCTTCCGGAGGACAGAAGGAGCCTTTGGTGACTGAGAGCATCTCGGGAGTGTCAAGGAGACAGGCATGAAGTCCTGGGAGCGATAGAGCTGCGGGGAATGTTTTCAAGTGTACAAAGAGAGGCTGGAGGGCTGGCAGAGGACAGAAATGCGTGCCCGCTTGAGAGCTATGAATAACTCTTGAGATGCAGCCGCGTTTACAGCAGCACGACCCGGGGATTGGGAGGAGACCTCTCTCGGATAAAGGCTGAACTTTGCGTGCAAAGGCCTCCTTTTCTGCTCTCTCTTCCAGAATAGCACAGCCGCGTCCCGCTTCCAATTACAGCCTTGGTTTGTTTGTTTCTCCAGATAGCTGCCTGCCCCTATCCAAGGAGCTGAGGCTGAGGAGCTGACTCCCTCTCTCTCTTACCTCCCGCCTCGGGTGCTGTCCCTCCCTCTGCTCTCCTTCTTCAGCTGGGCGCACTTGCTGACATATGCATCGGTGTCTGGGTGAGTTTCCTGAGGTTAGCATCTTTTTTTAGGTCCTGTTCCCAGATCTCCACGATACAGACAGGCAGTTTCCATCAAATCTCGGGGCCTTGATGTGAAAGTCTCAAGTGGCCAACGCTCCCCTCTCCCCCCACCCCCTCCAGCTGGCCCTCCCAGGCATGAACTTCTTCTTCTTCTTCTGCCTGCTTGTTGTTTGCAAATGCCAAAGGCATGCCTCCCTTCCCTTTCTGCGCTCCATCATTGTAAAGCGATGCCTCGCCTTGCTTCTCCATGCAAGAAACTTCAAAACCTGCCTTCCAGGGCTTCTCCGAATAACTGCTGTGAAGAATTGTTGTTCTAAGACAAGGATTGGGGGTCTTTTGCAGCACACCCCTTCCTGGGCAACTTTCTGGACACTATAAGGAGGTTGTCCCAGGCACAAAATTGTTAGGGGGCACAAAATACAGCTTTGTATAAAGCTGCATGATTCTATTACTGGGATCCATTGGAAATGGCTTCTTCATGCAAACCAGTAAGTGACCTCTCCAGACAATGTAATGACTCATCTTTTCTTATCTCTGCAGCTATGATCTCCTGAGTGGTGCAAACACCATTAGACAGTTGAATGTGCGTGTGTACCCTGTCTGTTTCCCTTCCTACTTCCCCCCTCACCTCCTCACCTCCTCACAGCTCTGGCACTGGCAACCCACGCTATGCCACTACACAGACCACAGGCCAGCAGTGGGCAGTGGCAGAGGCAAAAGTCGGCAGAGCAATGAGAGCGAACCCTTCATATGGTAGGGTAGTGGTGTAGTGGTTCGCTTTACTGGTCGAGGGAGCCGGCGTAAAGCTTCCGGGTCATGTGGCCAGCATGACTAAGCCACTTCTGGCGAACCAGAGCAGTGCACAGAAACGCCGTTTACCTTCCCGCCTGAGCGGTACCTATTTATCTACTTGCACTTTGACCTGGGTTCAAATCCCCCACTTGGCCATGGAGCTCACTAGGTGACCTTGGGCCAGTCACTCCATCTCAGCTTAACCTACCTCACAGGGTCGTTGCGAGGATAAAATGGAGAGGATGAGAACAATGCATGCCATCTTGAGCTTCTTGGAGGAAAAGTGGGATAAAGAAATGCACTCACTTACTCACTCAATGAAATACATCAGGGTTGGGGAACCTTCAGATGTTGCTCTCATCATCCCCAATCATTGGACTTGCTGGCTGGGATGGTTTGGAAGTGGAATCCAACAACTTCTGGAGGTCTCCGGATGCTCACATTCCTTGTTTTACGCACTCACACATCTCTCTGTTTTCCATCCAGGGAGTCAAGGAGCATTATCAAAATGCAAGTATTCTAGGCTATGATGCAGAAGTAGGGTGTTATTCAAGGATACTGAGGAGTGGCGCCTGATGTTGTCTGGGGAGAGTCTCAAAGTGGGAGCCAGTGTGGTGTAGTGGTTAAGAGAGGTGGACTCGTAATCTGGGGAATCGGGTTTGCTTCCCCGCTCCTCCACATGCAGCTGCTGGGTGATCTTGGGCTAGTCATTCTTCTCCGAAGTCTCTCAGCCTCACTCACCTCACAGAGTGTTTGTTGTGGGGGAGGAAGGGAAAGGAGTATGTTAGCCACTTTGAGACTCCTTAGAGTAGTGATAAAGCAGGATATCAAATCCAAACCCTACTTCTTCTTCTTAAGTACAGTGGTACCTCGGGTTACAGATGCTTCAGGTTACGGACTGCTAACCCAGAAATACTACCTTGGGTTAATAACTTTGCTTTAGGATAAGAACAAAAATCGTGCGGCGGTGGCGGGAGGCCTCATTACCTCAAGTGGTGCTTCAGATTAAGAACAATTTCAGGTTAAGAACGGACCTCCAGAACGAATTAAGTTCTTAACCCAAGGTACCACTGTAGATAAGCCTGGGGTTCCCCATTCCTGCCGTAAGAACATCAAAAGAACTCTGATTGCTCAGACCAAAGGTCCCTCATCCTGTTCTCACAGTGGCTAACCAGATGCCAGTGGGAAGTCCATGCCCTAGAATCATAGAATCATAGAATCATAGAATCATAGAGTTGGAAGAGACCACAAGGGCCATCGAGTCCAACCCCCTGCCAAGCAGGAAACACCATCAGAGCACTCCTGACATATGGTTGTCAAGCCTCTGCTTAAGGACCTCCAAAGAAGGAGACTCCACCACACTCCTTGGCAGCAAATTCCACTGTCGAACAGCTCTTACTGTCAGGAAGTTCTTCCTAATGTTTAGGTGGAATCTTCTTTCTTGTAGTTTGGATCCATTGCTCCGTGTCCGCTTCTCTGGAGCAGCAGAAAACAACCTTTCTCCCTCCTCTATGTGACATCCTTTTATATATTTGAACATGGCTATCATATCACCCCTTAACCTCCTCTTCTCCAGGCTAAACATGCCCAGCTCCCTTAGCCGTTCCTCATAAGGCATCGTTTCCAGGCCTTTGACCATTTTGGTTGCCCCCCTCTGGACACGTTCCAGTTTGTCAGTGTCCTTCTTGAACTGTGGTGCCCAGAACTGGACACAGTACTCCAGGTGAGGTCTGACCAGAGCAGAATACAGTGGCACTATTACTTCCCTTGATCTAGATGCTATACTCCTATTGATGCAGCCCAGAATTGCATTGGCTTTTTTAGCTGCCGCGTCACACTGTTGGCTCATGTCAAGTTTGTGGTCAACCAAGACTCCTAGATCCTTTTCACATGTAGTGCTCTCAAGCCAGGTGTCACCCATCTTGTATTTGTGCCTCTCATTTTTTTTTGCCCAAGTGCAACAGCCCAGAATAACTAAGGAGATAGTACAAGAATACTTGGCTAGTCTAGATGTATTCAAGTCTCCAGGGCCAGATGAACTGCATCCAAGAGTATTAAAAGAACTGGCAGATGTGATTTCAGAACCACTGGCAGTCATCTTTGAGAATTCCTGGAGAACAGGCGAAGTCCCGGCAGACTGGAGGAGGGCAAATGTTGTCCCTATTTTCAAAAAGGGGAAAAGAGAGGACCCAAATAATTACCGCCCAGTCAGTCTGACATCAATACCAGGGAAGATTCTGGAGCAGATCATTAAGCAAACAGTCTGTGAGCACCTGGAAAGGAATGCTGTGATCACCAATAGTCAGCATGGATTTCTGAAAAATAAGTCATGTCAGACTAACCTGATCTCGTTTTTTGACAGAATTACAAGCCTGGTAGATGAAGGGAACGCAGTGGATGTAGCCTACCTTGACTTCAGCAAGGCATTTGACAAGGTGCCCCATGATATTCTTGTAAAGAAGCTGGTAAAATGCGGTCTTGACTATGCTACCACTCAGTGGATTTGTAACTGGCTGACTGACCGAACCCAAAGGGTGCTCATCAATGGTTCCTCTTCATCCTGGAGAAGAGTGACTAGTGGGGTGCCACAGGGTTCTGTCTTGGGCCCGGTCTTATTCAACATCTTTATCAACGACTTGGATGATGGACTCAAGGGCATCCTGATCAAATTTGCAGATGACACCAAACTGGGAGGGGTGGCTAACACCCCAGAGGACAGGAACACACTTCAAAACGACCTTGACAGATTAGAGAACTGGGCCAAAACAAACAAGATGAATTTTAACAGGGAGAAATGTAAAGTATTGCACTTGGGCAAAAAAAATGAGAGGCACAAATACAAGATGGGTGACACCTGGCTTGAGAGCACTACATGTGAAAAGGATCTAGGAGTCTTGGTTGACCACAAACTTGACATGAGCCAACAGTGTGACGCGGCAGCTAAAAAAGCCAATGCAATTCTGGGCTGCATCAATAGGAGTATAGCATCTAGATCAAGGGAAGTAATAGTGCCACTGTATTCTGCTCTGGTCAGACCTCACCTGGAGTACTGTGTCCAGTTCTGGGCACCACAGTTCAAGAAGGACATTGACAAACTGGAACGTGTCCAGAGGAGGGCAACCAAAATGGTCAAAGGCCTGGAAACGATGCCTTATGAGGAACGGCTAAGGGAGCTGGGCATGTTTAGCCTGGAGAAGAGGAGGTTAAGGGGTGATATGATAGCCATGTTCAAATATATAAAAGGATGTCACATAGAGGAGGGAGAAAGGTTGTTTTCTGCTGCTCCAGAGAAGCGGACACGGAGCAATGGATACAAACTACAAGAAAGAAGATTCCACCTAAACATTAGGAAGAACTTCCTGACAGTAAGAGCTGTTCGACAGTGGAATTTGCTGCCAAGGAGTGTGGTGGAGTCTCCTTCTTTGGAGGTCTTTAAGCAGAGGCTTGACAACCATATGTCAGGAGTGCTCTGATGGTGTTTCCTGCTTGGCAGGGGGTTGGACTCGATGGCCCTTGTGGTCTCTTCCAACTCTATGATTCTATGATTCTATGATTCTATGATTCTAATACTTTACATTTCTCCCTGTTAAAATTCATCTTGTTTGTTTTGGCCCAGTTCTCTAATCTGTCAAGGTCGTTTTGAAGTGTGATCCTGTCCTCTGGGGTGTTAGCCACCCCTCCCAGTTTGGTGTCATCTGCAAATTTGATCAGGATGCCCTTGAGTCCATCATCCAAGTCGTTGATAAAGATGTTGAATAAGACCGGGCCCAAGACAGAACCCTGGCCCTGGTCGGCCACTGTGAGAACAGAATGCTGGAGTGGATGGGCGATTTGCCTGATCCTGCAGGTATTTTCTTTTCTTTCTTAACATTCTTTTGCAGTTATTACAAGTTTGGAGCTATGTTACCTGTGTCCAGTGGCGGAGCTTAATGCTCCAGCACCAGGGGGCCAAGAGCAGGTGGGGGCGGGGCTGGAGTGTGTCCCGGGGGCGTAGCGCATGTCCTGGGGGCATGGCACGCCACCTGCAGGGGTTCAGCTATGATGGCACCCTGCCAGGATCACGCTGCCAGGGGCAGCGCACTCCCCCTGCACTCCTCTTCCTCCACCAGTGCCTGTGTCTCCCTGGGGCCAGCCTGACATATCCAGCTTTAAAGGAGTTCAACTCTGGTTTTCGTTTTGGAAAGACCCATCTTCGTTTTCTTGTGAAAAGTGGAAAGAATGCTGCAAAACACTGCTTCCAACTCAGCGGGGGGGGGGGGGAATCGAAGGAGAGAAAGAGAGAAAGAGGGAGAGGGAGAGAGGTGAGCTGGATGGCTTGGCTCCTGTGGGGACGGATGGAGTCGTGATTATATAACTGCTCTGAACAGACTCCTCTTTCTGCAAGAGACTCAGCAGCCTGACCCACCTACGCTGGTGACTCATATGCTGCCGAATGAAAATGGGTGGGGAGTTAAACCCATTTGCTTCCCTTTTATAGCCTCTCAAATTATACCATGCGCTTTCCCTTTTGTCTTCCGTGGGCAAGGGAAACCCTGCTTGGAAACACAACCGTGGGATTCATTAGGGAAAATGTACCAGCAGATCCGCAGCATTCTTGTTCTTCCTTCACCCCAAGTTCCCAGGGTGGGTCACAATGTTAAAACACAACACTGGAAACAGTATAGGACAACGTACAATTGCAAAAATAAGGTGGAACCTACAAATATGCACCTCAAGTGTTGGAAGCAAAGGCAAAGAGGTGTGCCTTCAGCATTTGCTGGAAACTGTAAAATGAAGGTGCCAGATGCACCTGTCTGGGGAGGGAGTTGCAGAACTTAGGGCTGACACAGAGAAGGCCCTGTCCCAGGACACCACCTGCCCACCCTGAGCCATTGATGGTGGAGGAACTACTAAGAGGCCCAGCTGAACATAACACCTGAGATGGTTTGTAGAGAAGGAGGCAATCTTTCAGATATTTAGGGTCCGAGTCCTTTAGGGACCTAAAACACTAACATGAGCAGGTAAGGAAAAAGGTAAAGGACCCCTGGATGGTTAAGTCCAGTCACAGGCGACTCTGGGGTTGCGCCACTCATCTCACTTTCAGGCCAAGGGAGCCAGCGTTTGTCCACAGACAGCTTTCTGGGTCATGTGGCCAGCATGGCTAAACCGCTTCTGGTGCAACGGAACACTGTGACAGAAATGCCATTTACCTTCCCACTGCAGCAGTACCTATTTATCTACTTGCACTGACATGCTTTTGAACTGCTAGGTTGGCAGGAGCTGGGACAGAGCGATAGGAGCTCACCCCATCACGGGGATTCGAACCGCTGACCTTCTGACTGGCAAGCCCAAGAGGTTCAGTGGTTTAGACCACAGAGCCACCCGCATCCCTAGGACAATAATAGGTGGTGCCAGGGTTAGTGACAGGCAGAGCCAATTAATTCTACTTTTGACCCCATCCTCCTCCCTGCTGAGATTATGGAGGAGTAAGCTGGCAGCCAGGGCCACCACCGGACCAGATGTAAGTAAGGAGACCAGCAATTGAAAGTTGGCTGGAGACAGTCTGAAGTTGGTGGGACAATGTCTCATTCACCCTAATGGCCCAGTCTCCTCTAATGTGATCTAAGGCAGCTTCCTACATTTCTATGACTCAAAGGGCAGGGGCTATGAAGCTCTTCACCCATCCTTGTGTTCCCTTTGCTGTTCCCCAAGCAACTTTACAGGATGTGATGGTGGATCTAGGTAAGTTTAGTGACTCTGTGTCTGATGAAAAAAAATCATATTTCACAGTAGATGTGTTCTTTGGGGAAATTTTGAAGAGGCTAGAAATGGTCACCAGAGTTGCTGAGTCAGCTGCCACGAAGCTCGCTCAGCTTAATCTTGGGGTTGAATATTATAGATTTCCTTTAGCTATAGGGATTAGGAAGAATGCATCAACACTGTTCTGACCTCTGATTCTCTCTTAAGCTTTCAGTGAGTCAACATTTCAGGGCTTTGTGTGTGTGTTGTGGGAAGATGGAACTGGAACACTTTGAAATGTTCACCCTTTTTGAAACAATAGGTAAAGATTTGCCTGAGTGAGGCTTCTAGTATGTGTGAGCTTATTCAATGAAGACCCAGCCCTACTATTAGACAAAATGAGGCAACCACCTCAGTTGGCAGATTCTGAGGTGGTGACATGTTGGAAAACAGAGCTTTATGGGCTACATGTTTTGTCCTGCTGCCGTCAGGTGTGGTGGGAGATTTGGTAGAAGGTACCAATCCAGTTGGTTTCAGTTCATGGAACTGGTGTGTGTGTGTGTCAGCCTTGTCCATTTTCCCAGGCAACACCATTTCCTACGTCAGCCCTGCTTATGACTCAAAATTAGTGAGACCTTGTTTCCCAGTGGTCCCTCTCAACATCTCTATGAAGTTTGCTGCTACTGATATGAGAGAACCGCAGCTCACTAGGACCATCTTGTACCTTCCATTTTCATCAGAACCAACTATTTTGGTGTGCTAGGAAGGCCCCCCTAAATAAATGAATAACTAGAAAGGCATTCTGGGTCTGTCCTCCTTGGGCTGACTAGGATAGGAAAGGGCTGTGCAGTCCCTACTTCTGACCTTATTTGGGACCTGATGTGGAACTTTGGAGCAGCCCCAATCTGACTCAGAACAATCTGGGCCCAATCCAACCTGAATCCAGGCCCCAAATTTGCACAATCATGCGGTCATCCTAACATCACCAACCAAGTAGAGAGTCCTGATGAGATGTACACCTAGATCCCCTTGGATCTTGAACCCTCTGTGCCTCTAGAATGTGTTGCCCCAAACTACTCAAGCAATGTTTGCTCTCACTCTACTGAATGTATCTTTTTTTATTCCATTCAAATGAGCACAAGGGGATTTTTATATGAAGCCCGGAGATTATCATCATTATTTTCAGATCATTTATCTCAGGAGGCAATTCATATTCTGAAGAAAGAGCTCATAGGGCAAAGCTCAGCTGATTTTAACAATTACTCTTCTGATGAGTCAGCTTTCATCCCTGATTACTGAGATGGTTTATATATATAAACAACCTTACTATTTTGATAATCCTTTTTCTTATCTCATCATCCCGAAGGTGCATCTTGTTTCTTGCCCTCCCACCCACCTTCAAGAAATCTGGAGAGCCAACACATCTTTTAAAAAACAAAATACTGTAAATAAATTCCGCCATGGCTAGAGCTGTTTGGGAAACAGAATGGGCAGGCCAATGCTCATGTATAATTGACTGTGGAATCTCAAAGCACCATTGTATACGCTGACAAGCAAACTGATGTGGTCCTGCTAACGAAATGAAGAGAATCATATTTCTTCCAGTTTGAAGCCTTATTTGCATCTGAAAGCCCCATCAGCAATAAAATGAAAATTTTGCCTCTGGGGTGGAGAATCTCAGGGGCCACTGGCTGCCCCCAGGACTCTCTAACTTAGAGTTCCCCAAACATGGGCCTCCAGCTGTTGTTGGATTACAATTCCCATTATCCCTAGCTAGCAGGATCAGTGGTCAGGGATGATGGAAACTGTAGTCCAAAAACAGCTGGACAACCAAGTTTGGGAAACCCTGCTCTAACTGACTGGATCTAGGATAATTCAGTCGGTAGAGCAAGAGACCTAATTTCAGGGTTTGGGGTTCAAGCCCCACGTTGCGCAAGAAAAAACAACAACCCTGCATCACAGTGGTTAGACTAGACGACCCTCAAGGTCCCTTCCAACTTCCAATTCTATGATCTTTAGGCCTCTCCTCAGACCATGGCTCTTACCATCCCTGCCTTGGCACCTTCCATGTGTGGTTTAGCTTGGCTGGAATGTGTCACTGAACTATCAAAATGGTTCTTTCTTGCCTAGAAAGATAGCATAAGGCCGTAATAAGAGCCTGCTGGATGACCAACCACATGTCTGTGGGAAACCCACAATCAAGACCCAAGCACAAGACCACTCTCCCCTCCTGCGGCCTCCAGCAACAGGAATTCAGAAGCATTATTCCAGCTGTGGAGGCAAAGCATAGATGTCATGTCTGAGAGCCATCAGTAGCCTTCTATGTGTCTAATCCTTTTTGATGAACATCCAAGGTGGTGAGCATCCCTGCCTCCTATGTTCCATAGTTTAACTCTGCACTACATGGAGAAGTATTTCCTTTCATCTCTCTCTAATCGTCCATCGTTGAGCTTCATGGGATGTCCCTAAGTTCTACTGTAATGAGGGAGGAAAAGCTTTCTCAATTCACTTTCTCTATGCCAGTGGGCTGGTCCCATGGGTTAACCGTGAGGCAAGGTCCAAGTCCAGGCCAAGGTCAAAGGTGCAGTATGGAGGCAGTTCATCAAAGCTGAAGCTGGGTCCAAGGCAGGGAGTCAGGTGAGGTCAGGAGCTCTGGCAGGAAAGCAGGACAGGGTTCAGGAAGGAACTAGCAACCAACAACGTTGCTCCCACAACCTGGGACTGGGGCTGGCTGGCTTTTATCTGCCCCGAGGCATAGGGCGACCCCGATCCTCTGGTGACTCGCCTCTCCTGGCCTGGAGGTGAGCACTCCTCCTGCGGGAACTTAGTTCCCTCTGCCTCTCTGCCCTGAGCCTCTGCAGCTCAGGAGAGGCTGGAGGTTACCAGACCCAGAGGCAACCTCAGCCTCCTCTGATGGGACTGAGAGTGGAGCACCTGCAGGCAATGGGTCCTCCATCACCTCAGGAGCCAGAGCAGACTCAGGTGGTGCCTGCACCTGAGGATCCAGCACAGGTGAGGATCCTTCAGGCTCAAGCCGCAGCTGGTTCTGGAGGCGGGGAATCCTGTGCAGGCTGGGATTCCTCAGGTTCAGCATCCGAGTCTGAATCCCAGGCCATCACAGCCAGGCATCCCCAAACTCGGCCCTCCAGCTGTTTTGGGACTACAATTCCCCTCATCCCTGACCACTGGTCCTGTTAGCTAGGGATGATGGGAGTTGTAGTCCCAAACAGCTGGAGGGCCGAGTTTGGGGATGCCTGCTCTATGCCATGCATAATAGGTTCCTATCATGCAACCTCTTACTCACCTTTGGTCTGAAGAGTCTCAAATAAAGAGGGTAGTATGAACCTGACAGAAACTAGCCATTGTACAAAGGTGAAAGAAAGGTCTATTTGTTGTTTCACACACTTTTCCCTCTGTCCCCCTCCACCCACTGGCCCACGGCCTCCAGAAATCCTCCCAGAAAGCAATGCGTCCCTCAGTCTGAAAAATGTTCCGCATCCTTGTTCTACATATATGCATAAATACCTGACCAGTTTATAGTTCTGTCTGTGGTGGGATACCTGCTTTGTCGAAGGTTTGTTACCTTCATATGGCCCTCCTTCGTATGGCCCTGGCAGCTGGTGGTGGAGGGCAGGTAATAAATGTAGCAGCAATTTGGCAACAACAAAGTAGTTGGCAGATCTTATCTTCATAAGGAATATTCACAGTTCATGAACTTTGGGATGTAGGTAGGTCCCAGGTTTGTTTGGAGGGTTTGTTGTAGTTGTTTTTTGCAATGGGGCAGATCTTGAGCTAAAGGAACTGCAGGTAGTAGGAATGGAAAGGGGTCTCCTGTGACCTTGAAGGGGAGCTGTCATGGCACAGGGGTTGAGGGACTAATGGTTGGCGAATAAAGGAGGGGAGTTGTGTGTGTGTGTGTATGTTTTGCATAGTGGGACACGGGTGGCACTGTGGGTTAAACCACAGAGCCTAGGACTTGCTGATCAGAAGGTCAGGGGTTCGAATCCCCGCGACGGGGTGAGCTCCCGTTGCTCGGTCCCTGCTCCTGCCAACCTAGCAGTTCGAAAGCACGAAGTGCAAGTAGATAAATAGGTACTGCTCCAGCGGGAAGGTAAATGGCGTTTCCGTGTGCTGCTCTGGTTCACCAGAAGCGGCTTAGTCATCCTGGCCACATGACCCGAATGCTGTATGCCGGCTCCCTCGGCCAATAAAGCGAGATGAGCACCGCAACCCCAGAGTCAGTCACAACTGGACCTAATGGTCAGGGGTCCCTTTACCCTTTACCTTTTATGTATTGTATGCGTGATACAGATTGGCCCAAGTTATCCATTCACTGGCATCCATAAGATCCTTCCTTTCTTTTTGGACCAGCTACAAGCCTCAAATGAAATGGCTTCACAAGCAATCTGCTTTGTATTCATTTGACCATCTAGCGGGAAATGAGTTTATTCTTGCTTTCCCGGATGCTGAGACACATGAGATGGCCTGATTTTCACTCAGGCTGCAGCAGTTCCTTCTCTTTTTATCGCTCCCTCCATTAGAAAACAAATAGTGTTGGCTATTATCGTCCTCTTGGGACTGTGTTCATTCTTGGTTGCAGAGGTGGAGTTTAAATGAAGAGAAGTGTGGAGAGAGCAGTATTGCAACTTAGGGAAGAAGGGGCGACTTGATCCAAGTGACCATAGGCTTGCGCATAGGGTGTGACCAGGCACACTTTATTGCTTTTTTTAAAAAAAACCTGGGGGTTGTGGTGGTGAGAAGCAGAATAAGGTAAAGGTAAAAGGACCCCTGACCATTAGGTCCAGTCGCGACTGACTCTGGGGTTGCAGTGCTCATCTCACTTTATTGGCCAAGGGAGCCGGCGTACAGCTTCTGAGTCATGTGGCCAGCATGACTGATCCACTTCTGGTGAACCAGAGCAGTGCACAGAAATGCCGTTTACGTTCCCGTCAGAGCAGTACCTATTTATCTACTTGCGCTTTGATGTGCTTTCGAATTGCTAGGTTGGCAGGAGCAGGGACCGAGGAACGGGAGCTCACTGTGTTGCAGGGATTCAAACCACCGATCTTCTGATCAGCAGGTCCTAGGCTCTGTGGTTTAACCCACAGCGCCACCCGCGTCTGAGAAGCAGAGTACACAGTGGCAAACCAGCTCCCACAGCCACCACGACCCACAGGGAAGCTGCGATGGAAGAGAGGCAGAAGTGAAAGGGAAAACTGGAGCCTGTCACTCCACTGACACTTCCAGAGATAGGCACAGGCAGAAGCTGCAGATCCATCCCAGTCTTGTTATTCTGCCTGCATCTCTCTCTGTCTCCTTCCCTTCTCCTCCCTTCCACTTCTGTCTCCCCCCACCCAAGCACCTCTTCCCTATGGGTTATGTCCACATCTGGACACATCTGGAGGGTGCAACATTGGTGAAATATACTTGGAGTCCTATAGTGATTTCATGCTCTTTATTGCAGCTTGTAAAACAGTGATTGAATTGCCCCCAAACCTAAGGTTTTTATATACATTATTTACACAATGAGTCCCATCTGATTGCCTGATTCTGCTTCCCTCCTGGAGTTTGATTGGTCTTTTCCTGCAGGCCAATCAGTTGTTGCATTCTACGATCCTACCAGCCTAATAGGCTGATTAACTTCCTCCTGGAGCCTGATTGGTCTTTTCCTACAAGCCAATCAGTTGTTGAATTCTAGGATCTTACTTGCCTATTGTTCTGGGATCCAAACTTAGTACATAACACTTGGCTACCCCTCCCTTACACCAACTTGCCAGAGTGTAATGGATCCTCAGGGAGGCCTGTCCTGGGCTCCTCCCACTGCCTTCTATCACAACTAAAAGGTGTGTGCAGATCAGATCTTCCGGATGGTGCCAGGTTAACTACCCCTCATTTCGCTGAAGGACAGAAGGATAAACCTTGGGAAAATTTCAAAAAAGGGCAATCAAAATGCCCAATGGGTGGAGTGACTCTCTTATGAGAAAAGGTTGCAGCATTTCAGGTATTGTAGTTTAGAGAAAAGGTATGCTAGAGGCGACAGGACAGAAGTCTCTAATATTATGCACGGCAGGGAAAAAGCAGATGGAGTAAAAATTCACTCCCTCTCTTATAACACCAGAATTCATGGGCATCCAGTGAAGTTGAATCATGTGGAAGATTCAGGATGGATAAAAGAAAGTATGTCATGGCACATTTGTAGACTATGGAACACATGCCCACTGGGGGCAGTGATGGCTGCTAACCTAGATGGCTTTAAAAGGGGATTAGGCAAACTCATGGAAGCAAGGGCTATTGATGGCTGCTAGCCACACTGGCTATGTTCTGCCTTTGCAGTTGGAGGCAGAAATACTTCTGAATACCAGCTGCTGTGTCACGGTCCGGTTAATGGGCGATCGAAGTCCCGGCTGGGGACGTCAGGACCGAGGGTAAGATGGTGGGGTGGGAGCAGGAGTCCAGAAGCCAGGAGTCAGGAAGCCAAGAGTCCAAGGGTCAGAGAGCCAGAAGTCAAGCAGTCAAGAAGTCAAGGGGCTGAGGGTCAGGAAGCAAGAAGTTACGAAGTCAAGGGTCTGAGGATCAAGAAGCAGGGAGTCACGAAGTCAGGGGTCCGAGGGTCAGGAAGCAAGGAGCCATGAAGTCAAGGGTATGAGGATCAAGAAGCAAGGAGCCAAATGCAGCAGGGCAGGGAACGTGTTGCTGTGGCAATGAGCCAAAGGGAAATGCTGACCTTATATCCCTTCCCAGCTCTTGCCACCAGGTGCTGTGAGCTACCAGTTGGCCTCACCTGTGCGGCTGCACCTTGCCTCTTCAGAACAAACTTAGGAAGGCCCCAGTCCTGCAAAGTCCTATTGGTCACAGGGCCTGGCTCCTGCATGCACTCCTGACATGCTGGAAGCCACAGTGCTGAGGTTTGGCCACTGTGGGAACAGGATGTTGGACTAGAGGGGCCATTGGCCTGATCCAACAGGCTCTTACCATCTTTTTTAACTCCTATGGTTGGATAGCTCAGTTGGTTAGCACGTGATGCTGATAACGCCAAGGTTGCAGGCTTGATCCCCGTAGGAGACAGCTGCATGTTCCTGCATTGCAGGGGGTTGGACTAGATGATCCACAGGGTCCCTTCCAACTCTACAGTTCTATGAGTCAAAAGACTGGAACTAGGCAGAGGTGCCAGATGATTGTAAAGAGCTTTGCGCTGCGGAATGAATAGGCTGTTCCTAGCTGAGCAGCATTGTGGGGGGTTTTTTTGAGGGTTTTTTTTTAGAGAATTTATTTAAAATGTTATAAAGGCATTTTCTGGCGTTAACGTCAGACGGAGGGAAATTTGGTCAAAGAGTTTGTCAGGCTGTTAAAACCGACAGCTCAACTCTTAAATAATAGAGAGATGACTAAGAGAGAAGGAGAGCTATTAACCTCGCCGGATTGCTTCGGGTATTGGTAATGGACTATGGAATGGACTCCTTTTTATTATTATTATTCTTGGTCTAAAGAGGAAGATGAGCTTGTGAGTTTTGTTTTCAGGCTTCCACACCCACCCACACCCTGCTGACTATTAGTGTGTTTGATAAAATATTCCACTACCTTAAAGGTGAAGGTAAAGGGACCCCTGACCATTAGGTCCAGTCGTGACCGACTCTGGGGTTGCAGCGCTCATCTCGCTTTATTGGCCGAGGGAGCTGGTGTACAGTTTCCAGGTCATGTGGCCAGCATGACTAAGCTGCTTCTGGCGAACCAGAGCAGCACACGGAAACATCGTTTTCCTTCCCGCCGGAGTGGTACCTATTTATCTACTTGCACTTTGAGGTGCTTTCAAACTGCTAGGTTGGCAGGAGCAGGGACCAAGCAACGGGAGCTCACCCCGTCGCGGGGATTCGAACCGCCGACCTTCTGATTGGCAAGTTCTAGGCTCTGTGGTTTAACCCACAGCGCCACCCACGTCCCTTTCAGCTACCTTAAGACACCTTTTATCTTAAACCATCACTGCCTCCTACATCAAATTCACCAGCCACCAGCCCTCAGTAATCATTTTATTACACCTGATGTATAGCAAGAAATTGTTTGGGAAAGGGGTGGGGAACCTCAGGCCCAATGGGTGAATCCTGTCCTCCAGGCCTCTCTACACACCCCTTGAGACTCTCCCCAATTGCTGCTGTTGTTTTTTTAAGTGTGCTGTTGGATACGAACTAGAGAGCTGGGGGAAGAAGCAATCGCACAGCTGCTAAGCTGATGAGGTACAATATGGGAAAATGGGGAATTTAGACATGGTAGGTACCCCTAGCCAAGATGGCTTCAAAAGATGCGAGATACAAGATGCTGGAAACCTCAGGAAGGAAAGAGCACTCTTGAGTTTAGGTCCTAATTGTGATCTTTCCATAGGGGAATCTGATTGGCCCCTGTGAAAGCAGGAAGCTGGCCAGATGGGCTATTGCCCTGATCCAATGTGTATACAAGCTATAGCTTAGGGCCCCACTCTCTTGCCCCCCCCAATTTCACTATTAATATACTTCTTCTTAATTGTATTTCCTCCTGCCAACCTAGCAGTTCGAAAGCATGTCAGAAAAATTGTCTGCAGACAAACGTCGGCTCCCTTGGCCAGTAAAGCAAGATGAGTGCCGCAACCCCAGAGTCATTCACAACTGGACTTAATTGTCAGGGGTCCCTTTACCTTTAATTGTATTTCAGTTCAACAATTACTTTGATAAAATACATATTTTGTTATGTGCAAATGGCTTTAGATACCTATTAGGTCCATAAATTACCACAGGGCATATATTCAACACAAGAAACAGCGACAAGGAAACACAACTCTCAGACTGAAAAAAGCTTCACCTCTCGTTTGGTCATGGCCTATATCAGTGATAACATTTGCCAACCAATCTGAAAACCAATACCTCATTTTGTCACATTGTGAATGTGGAATTTGAATTGACCTTCTGAAGAGGAAAGCTTACTTTCGGTATCAGTGATTGGGTGCACCTCCTTTGCAGTGGAAGAAATGAGGTTGCTTTGTTTGTTCGATGGCCCTTGCCAGTCCAGAAAGCCCAGGTGTTCTTTGGGTTCTTTTGGGTGCCTGTTTGACCAAAGCTGCCAAAGGGCCACCTCTGGGTTGTGAACAGCACTTTACAAATGGCAGAACACCTCTGTTTTTTTATTTTTGAAGGTAGCAAAAATAAAGTTTGACAGCTTTAATTTTGATATGTTTCTCCCCTTCCAGCCAGTTGCTGTTTGAAATCGCTGTGCACTAAAGATAGGGGAAATCTGAATTATTCATGGAATCTGAAGTGTCAATGGAGGCTTCAAGTTAGTGCCCACCTGTTCCATTTATATACTGGGGGGGAGGAGAGATGTTTGAACAATCTGAAGAGTTCATACAGTTCCTTCCAGCTTCTGGGCAGCCAAGATGTGAAGGGAGAGAGTGGATTTTGAGTTTCCTTTCTCTTCTCCCTTCTTCATTACTTTTAAAGCAGGCTTCCGCAACCTGATGACATCTGGTGACTAATAGGTGGGCAGTGCTACCTAGCTGTCAAAAGTTGACCCACGGAATGCGGAAGGAGGGGTCAGTTTTGCCAAAGCATCATCCAGCAGGATTTAGCTCTCTTGGATCACCAGCTAATGAGCAGAGGGTCCTATCTTCACCTTGCAGGGAAAGGGTTGGTGAAGCAGTACTCAACATGACTGAACCTCCACACACCTCAGTGATCAGCTGACATCATCCAGTGATGTCAGATGATTGACAGATGAGCAAGGTATGAGGGACAATGGGTTTGTGGTCCAAGAATGGCCCACAGGCCAGAGGGTCCCTGCCGCTGCTGTGGAGCAAAAGAAAATAAATGCTTTCTGTTGTGTATTGAGTCAAAGGATTTTATATCTGTATTATTATTGTCTGTATTTGCATTAGGGTAAAGTAACTGCCTTTTGGTTCCAGAGGGTACAGCTACTATTGGTTCATTTAAGCTGCTGTATTTGGATCCTCTGTCTTATTGGTTTCCTCCAAAAGGCAGGACTGTGATTGCCTGATATTGTTCCCTCCAAAATGTATCCTTTCTAGCTAGTTCCCTGTCCCTATAAATGTAGCTCTCCCCTCCTCAGTTCTCAGTCTTGTTTGCTTTAATAAAGAAGTGTTACTACAGAACTGTCTCCAGCATATTATGTCAAGAGAGCTGAAATCACAAACCCCACGTCACAACAACTGGCGACGAAGGTGGGATCCGGAATGCTGAGGAGCGGTTAAACGCAGCCCTGCCTCAGAGTCCGGATTGTAGCTAAGAACAAGACTCACTGGCCAGCTGAGAAGACGACCCTGCCCACAGGACAATGGAGAGTCCAAGGGTATTGGAGCCCTTCCAGCCATCAGAGCCCCACACGTGGGAAGACTACGTCGAATGCTTCGAGTTCTTTGCAGTGGCTCAAGGGATCACCGATGCCAGCAAAAGAAGGGCCACATTCCTGAGCTACTGTGGGCCTGAGACCTTCACGCTGGCCAAGGCATTGCTTGCTCCAGCGAAGCTAAGTGAGACACCTCTCAAAGATATTCTTGCCTGCCTGACAAGCCATTTGGCGCCTACTGAGACCAAGATGGCCCGGCGGTTGGAGTTTCATAAGAGGCAGCAGCGTGCTGGGGAGTCTGTATCTGCATTCCTAGCTGAACTGCGGAAGCTCGCTCAGCACTGCGACTTCCAAGATCTGGAAGAGACTCTCCTGGATCGGTTTATCGGTGGTCTGAGCAGCAAGAAAGCCAGAAGACGCATCGTGGCTAAAGAAGAGGTTACCCTTGCTTCAGCCTTGAAGGAGGCCACCGCCACGGAGAATTATGAAAGAGAGGAGCTTGACGCCAGTCGCAAGGCCCCTAAGCCACAGGTAGAAGTTGCGCATGCCATGGACGAGCTAGAGGCTACTCCGAGCCAAAGCCCAGTCCGTGGGGTCGAGTCAGTGCGTCAGGCCTGCACAGTGCACAAAGATCACCGAGGCAGGTGCCCTGGTTGTGGTGGAAACCATGAGCGGAAGAGTTGTCGTTTCCGGGATGCTATGTGCTGGACGTGCGGGAAGACAGGTCACATTGCCAGGGTCTGTAGATCGGCGGTGTTGGGAGCGACAGGAGCACCTAGACTGGAGCATCGCAGACCGCCCACGGCAAACCATGTTCTAAAGGACTGCCACTACATAACGGAGATCAACGGGAGGGTCGTGCAGTTTCCAGCGCAAGGCAAGGCACACGTCAAGGTGAAGATTGAGGGTCAGCTGTGCGACATGGAGGTGGACTCCGGATCTGGATTCACTATCGTGTCGGACCAGACCGCGAGGACATTCTTCCCCAGGGGTAAGTTGCCCCCTCTGGAGCCCTTCCCGGCAACTTTGCAGTCATACTCAGCGGGCCGCATCCATGTCATGGGAATGTGTGCCGTGAGAGTACAGTTCCGGGACAAACAGGCGGTACTCAAACTGGTGATTGCGAAGGGCAGTCGCCCCAGTCTCCTGGGCACTGACTGGTTCCCCGCCCTGGGACTGAGTATATCAGGGCTTAATTCAATCCAAACCTGCCCTGAGATGAGCGAGGCATTATGCAAAGAATTTGCTGGTCTCTTTAATGGAAAACTGGGTTGTTATAAAGGGCCCCCAGTTGACTTCGAATTGGACCCTGGGGTGGCCCCAATCCGACTCAAACCAAGGCGAGTGCCATTTGCACTGCAACCCAAGATCGAAGCAGAGCTGGATAAATTGGTCAAGCAGGGAGTTCTCTCACCCGTGGACTCTGCTAAGTGGGAGACTCCAATCGTCACGCCCCTTAAAGCAAATGGGGAAGTCAGGATCTGTGCAGATTACAAATGTACTATCAATAAGGCACTCAGGGGAAACTCATACCCCATTCCAGCCATATCACATCTGTTGGCTAAACTGGCTGGGGGCAAGGTGTTCGCCAAAATTGACCTGGCACAAGCTTACCAACAGCTGCCAGTAACCCCACAATCAGCGGAAGCACAGACTATTGTCACACATAAAGGGGCGTTCAGAGTTAACAGATTACAATTTGGAGTTTGTGTGGCCCCAGGGATTTTTCAAGGGCTCATGGAACGCCTGTTAAGAGGTCTGCCGGGGGTCTTGCCATTTTTTGATGACGTTTTGATTGCTGGAGTCACAACACTTTCCATCATCTACGTGGTGGCCCTTCAAATATATCACATCTTAACTTTGTCTTCTCCTGGCTAAATTTGCTCAACTTCTCCAGCCTTTCCTGATAGGACCTGGTCTCCAGGCCCTGCACCAACTCTGTCACCTTTCCTTGGACACAGAATCAAAGAATTGTAGAGTTGGAAGGGACGCCGAGGGTCTTCTGGTTGAACTCCCTGCAATGCAGGAATCTCAGCTGTGTGATGGCCTGGGACTCGGGCTCAGACTTGGAGCCAGAGGAGTCTCAGTCTGCACTGGATCCTTTGCCTCAGGCGACATCTGAACTGAGTCTGGGGCCTGATTCTGAAGAGCCCCAGTCTGCACAGGTTCCCCTGCAACAAGCACTAGCTAAGCCGAGTCAGGGGCCTGAGTCTGCCCTGGCTCCATATGCAGGGATTACCTCATTGCCTCCAGCTGAGCAATCACTTACAGTTGGGTCAGGAGAGGCTGAGGTGGCCTCTGGGTCTAGTAACCCACCGATATTTCCTGAGCTGCAGAGACTCAGGTCTGAGAGAAGGAGAGACTTGAGTACTCGCAGGAGGAGTGCTCACCTCCGAGCGAGGCATAGAAGGTGAGTCACCAGGGGATCAGGACCAGCCGTTACCCTGTCAGAGATAAAAGGCTGCCAGGCCTTGCCCCAGTTTGTGGAAGCAACATTGCTGCTTGCTGGAACTTGCCTATTACCCTTTGCCTGATCTGGCCCGGTTTCCTGCCTTGGCCCTGTTGGACTGACTCCTTGTGGAATCCTTGGATTTTGGACCGGACCTGAACTGTCTTGCTTGGGTTAACCCCTGGGCCCAGCACAAGCTGAAGCATCCATGACAGATGGCCATCCAACCTCTGCTTAAAAACCCCCAAGGAAGGAGAACCTACAACCTCCCAAGAGGGACTGTTCCACTTTTGAACAGCTCTTACTGTCAGAAAGTTTTTCCATGTTGCACTTTGTCAATTATCCTTCTTAAACTGCAGTACCCAGAACAAAAGTTGCAATTTGTTTTCTGCAGTCCCCACTTAGATTTCCTGGGGAGCCTTCTGATCCCTTTGGGCTGCGATCATTATTATTTTTATCTATTCTTTGCAGAGAAACATCCTATTGTTTTCATCCGAAAAACGAACTCTCCAAGCATCTATTATTCAGAAGAATCTTGGTTTTCAAATTATATAAGATTAAAAAGAAACAACTCGGGTTTCTGAAAGGCAATGCAGCTTGTATCAACTGCAACATGCGACGGTTGTGTTATGTGGGTACAATCTTTCATTTGTGGGTTGGTTTTCTTCATAGATTCAGTGCCTAATTAGGAAAACCCAAGGGAACTCAACTACATTTTTGCTAGGAGACCTTTCGACTTTCTGCAGCAGTAATCACATGGAGTCTCTCCAAATAAAGGGCTTGGGTCCTCCTTGTCTTGCTGGAGATGCATCTTTTATGAAAGCCCGGGAAGGCAGAGATAACGTAGCATGTCTGTTCTGTAGGGGGCTACAGGATTAGCCATAAAGTAGTTTGCAATAAACCAAAGTTCAGCTATCAGCAATGGACATCTAAACACTGATAGCTGAGCTCTTTCTTGACAGGTGAATTGAAATGCTACCAGAATAGCAAATGATAGGGAATCTAGTTCTGGGGAGCCATTGCAGACATTTTCTTCTAAATGCCCAGATGTCCTAAATTGTCTTCAAAGAGACTGAAATGGGGGAAGTGAGAGAAAAACACACTTTTATTTTCTGTTTCTGGATTGTCAAATGCATGAAGACTGAACATATGAACACTGGACTTGTGTTTTCCACAACTTGCATTTTCGATTGTAGATTTTGCATGGGATGTTTGCTAACATGTCAGCTTGTGCAATGGGGCTTTGGCTCAGGGAGAGGGCAGGAGAACAGCATGCAGGGAAAAGATAAGGGGGATTGTTCCATCTAGCAAGGCAAAATGCTAGCCAGGATGGAGCAACCACCTTAGAGCAACAGTGAATTCTTTCCTTTCATTTTGGGGGGCATATTATCGCATACCGCTCTGAGATCTTGTGATGAAGGGCAGTATGTAAATTAAAATAGATATAGATGATAGATAGATAGATAGATCGATAGATAGATAAATAGATCGATAGATAGATATAGATAGAGCCCTATACGGTAACCTGTCCCTTCACTAGGACCCTCATACCTACGGTACCACCTCTCCTGGTATATCCCACCGAGGACCTTACTGTCTGCAAATAACAACACCCTGAAGATTCCGGGCCCCAGGGAAATTAGACTGGCCTCAACCAGAGCCAGGGCCTTTTTGGCCATGGCCCCAGCCTGGTGGAATGCTCTCACAAGAGACCAGGGCCCTGTGAGATTTGACATCCTTCCGCAGGGCCTGCAAGAAGGAGCCGTTCTGTCAGACCTTTGGTCAGGGTTCAGTCTGACTCATTTTCTCTTTGTATAGGAACAAGCACGAAGGAGGTTTCCCAGCCTGCTCACAGTCCTTATAATGTCAGTGGAAACAGTTGGTCCTGGCGAGTATTAACCGCTTTCAGTTTTAACCTGAGGATTGTTATTTGTCCAGTTTTAATTTTAATTAATTTTGGGATGCATTTTAATCAATTGATTGCTTGTTTTTATGCATATTGTATTATTTATATGATGTTAGCCACTCTGAGCCCAGCTCTGGCCGGGTAGGGTGGGGTACAAATAAATTATTATTATTATTATTATTATTAGATAGATAGATAGATAGATAGATAGATAGATAGATAGATAGATAGATAGATATAGATAGATTCTTGATGCTGACACTGCCTTTCATCCTGCCTTCAATAGCAGAGAAACCAGAGCTGGCCAAAGACATTTAAGTGTCAGAGGTGAAGGACAAGAATGATTCTCTCTCTTATCCCATGTACAGTGGTACCTCGGGTTACATTCGCTTCAGGTTACACACTCCACTAAGCCAGAAATAGTGCTTCAGGTTAAGAACTTTGCTTCAGGATAGGAACAGAAATCGTCCTCCGGCAGAGCAGCAGCAGCAGGAGGCCCCATTAGCTAAAGTGGTGCTTCAGGTTAAGAACAGTTTCAGGTTAAGTACGGACCTCCGGAACGAATTAAGTACTTAACCCGAGGTACCACTGTACAGAATTCAGCCTGGCCAGTAGTTGCATTTTACTTCAGCACTTCTGAAATAGTTGCATTTTACTTCAGCAGTGAATGGGACATCATCCTCATGCCTCTTTTATTGACCATTCTGGGTCATCCAACCACTGCCACAGTGTCCTTTCTCCTGGCAGATGAAGAAGAGCAGATGACTGCAAAGGCTGCAAGGTTTCTAGCTGGGGCAATTAGAATAAGGTTCACTATTTGACTGCTGATTCAGGACCCTAAACTGTGTTTTATATAATCAACTTTTTATTTTGTTCTGTGTATAGCGCAATGTTTTTTGTTGCTATGGCCAACGGCTGATGCAAATAAAGTTTCATTCATTCATTCATTCATTCATTCATTCATTCATTCATTCATCCTCTGCCACACATGCTATGCAGGGAACCTCCACACAGGAGGTGACGCACCTATGTGGATATTTGCATGTTCAGACCTTTAAATCTCCCCCTTAAATAAATTCAGACAAGACTCAAATTTTGCTTTGGTTTTTTGGCAGAATTTAAGCCACAACTTTATTGATTACAGAAAGTGACTGGTTGCATAGGCTCTGGTTCGACTAGCTCCCTGCCATGCAGGTAGCACTGACCCAGGGCACCAGCCTAGGTCAGCCTAGGGTGAACACCTGGGTAAGCGGAAAGCTGGGAACAGGCTAACTCCGCCACCCAGATGTCCCCCTGGACTCAAGCCCGGGCACAACCCCCTCACAGGGTTGACCAAACCATTGAGTCCCTGAATTCCTTTAGTGGAATACCCTTCACATAGGGATGGCAAGAGCATTCTCCCATCCCTATCGCCTGAACCAGAGCCTATCCGCAACCTTAAAGTTGTGATGATTTGCTACGCGGCAGGCGAAACCCAAATGGCACCAGCCAATCAGCCAAGTAGGGAAAATTCCTGCCATGCCCCTGTCCCAACAGACAACACACGACGGCATAGCAAGGTCAAGCGCGAAGCCCTAAAAATAGGGAGAGGTGGGCGGGTGTTCCGATGCACGCACTGAAAGAGGAAGTTCTGGGTCATGTGCATAGGTATATATAGGTCCCTTGATCCATTTAGCCTGCGTCCCATTGGCCTGATTAAACCCAGCATCAAGGGACCTACCAATTGGGTGTTGCGGCTATTCAATCAAACCCAGCCACAACACAGGTCTCACTGCAACACGTGCCCTCTTTAAGGGAGGACCCGATTTGTTGCAAGCCACTTTTTTTGCACAGCTCATTGTGGAAAGGCAGCATATATAAAATAACAGAAGTCACATTTGGTTGCTGCCAAACCCGAGCACTTGCTGTGGGAGATGGCTGTCCCACTCTGCCTAATGATAGGGCCGGACCTTAAAGACACTAAGTCTGACAGTCTAGAATCCCCATCTCTCTCTCTCTCTCTCTCTCTCTCTCTCTCTCTCTCTCTCTCTCACACACACACACACACACACACACACACACCCCTCAAGGTGAACCTGAAATATCCCGTTAAACCTACCAGCCACTTCGATATGAGTAGCAACCCTGTGAGGGATGGTGCTAATCTTACAAAACCGGCTTCTCTCACATTTCCTTGGATGTTAGAAACCTGACGGCAAATCTGTTTCAAACGTTGTCAGGAGCACGACAGCCCTCTCTGGAGTGATTCACTCATTTGTCCTTAGGTTTGTTCTGGGGCCCTTTCCCAGATTTTCCGAGGGTCTTCCTCAGAATTTGAAAGTGCCCTTTGCCTTTGTACAATCAATTTACTCCTTCAGTGTGGCAGAATTAATCCGGGGACACTGACACCTCCGAGTGGCCTCCTAATCTCATATGGCCAGCTCCTAATTTCAGCCATGAGGGCATCTGTATCAATTTTCTCCTAGTGTCACAGCTGATTATTCTGAAATAGGACAGGAGGCAAGGCGTGCCCAGTGGAGTCAGAGCAGAGCAGTTGTGCTCCTGAACCATTAGCTACTAAAAGGGTGTATTTTGCATTCAATGGATGTTTCTATTGCAGCATTTAAGCTGCCTGTAGTTAAGTTCTGTAGCTTGAGGCTTTCTGCCCTTTGTAGGCACCGGGGAAACTATTGTTAATGACTAACGTTCTAATGACAACCATTATCCGAGGTCTATACCTTTTGCTTTACATCCCATTTTAAAAACTAACATGAACTTTACATCACCTCTCGTTTTCTGCAGTCCTGAGAATAGCACTTACGCTGCATTTTTCTTAATGTGTTTCTTTATTGATATCTGATTATTTTATTGCGTCTGTGTGGAGGAAAAGGAGTGCAGAGATCTTTTGCAACCTGAAGATCACATCATCTCAATAGCATCCTCCTGGGGGTTGCATGACAGTGGTAGACAGGACCAGAGCAGGTGGAATAACAGATTGCCATTTTTTTACAGCAGGCAACATTCCCACTATGCAAAAGCCAGAGGTTCCTAAATGCACACCTGTCCATCCTCTGTTCAGTTATTAGCACTGTTTGAGGCTCTTAAGCAGGGGTAGGCAACCTAAGGCCCGGGGGCCAGATCCGGCCCAATTGCATTCTAAATCCGACCTGCGGATGGTCCAGGAATCAGCGTGTTTTTACACGAGTAGAATGTGTCCTTTTATTTAAAATGTATCTCTGGGTTATTTGTGGGGCACAGAAATTCATTCATCCCCCCCTTCAAAATATAGTCCGGCCCACCACATGGTCTGAGGGATGGTGGACTGGCCCATGGCTGAAAAAGGTTGCTGACCCCAGCTCTTAAGGAACATGTGGTGCAGGACCAGCAAGGGGTGTGGCCTAGGGGTAAGGGCTGTGGCATGGAAATATCATCATCATCATCATATCACCAGGAGAGAATCCAGAGGGCTAAAGCCTGGAAGGCATTTGGCATAGCTGGAAAAGTTTCAGGAAAGGGCAGCCAAAAGGATCAAGGAGATGAAGCAATGAATGTTTCACAATACATTTCTGAGCACAAGTCAAAGTGTCAGTGCTGACCTTTAAAACCTTAGACTGCTTTGGCCCTGTATACCTGAAGGAGTGTCTCCACCCGCATCGTTCAGCCCGGACACCGAGGTCCAGCTCTGAGGGCCTTCTGGTGGTTCCCTCATTGTGAGAAGTGAGGTTGCAGGGAACCAGGCAGAGGGCCTTCTCAGTAGTGGCACCCGCCTGTGGAACGCCCTCCCATCAGATGTCAAGGAAATAAACAACTACCTGACTTTAAGAAGACAACTGAAGGCAGCTCTGTTTAGGGAAGCTTTTAATGTTTGACATCTTATTATGTTTTTATATATGCTGGAAGCTGCCCAGAGGAGCTGGAGAAACCCAGCCAGATGGGTGGTGTATATATAACAATATAACAGAAGTATCATCATCATCATCATCATCATCATCATCATCATCAACTCCCCTATGAGGGAAGGTTAAAGCATTTGGAGCATTTTAGTTTAGAGAAAAGGCAACTAAGAAGTGGCATGATAGAATAATATAAAAGCATTTGTGGCCTGGAGAAAGTGGGTGGCTGTGCTGGGCCCAGGGGTTAACCTGAGCTACGTGGTCCAGGTCCGGTCCCGAATCCAAGGATTCTGTGAGGAGTCAGTCCAACAGGGTCAAGGCAGGAAACCAGGCTAGGTCAGGCACAAGGTCTCAGGCAGGTTCCAGCAAGCAGCAATGTTGCTCCCACAACATGGGGTGGGGTCCAACAGCCTTTTATCTCTGACGGGGTAACTGCCGGTCCTGATCCCCCGGTGACTCACCTCCCTGTGGGTCACTAGATCCAGAGGCCGCCTCAGCCTCTCCTGACCCAACTGGTAGTGGAGCAGCTGTAAGTGATGGCCCAGCTGAAGGCAATGAGGCAATCCCCACATCTGGAGCCAGGGCAGGCTCAGGCCCCTGACTCAGCCCAGCTGGTGCTTATTGCAGGGGAACCTGCACAGGCTGGGGCTCTTCAGAATCAGACCCCAGTCCAGATGCCGCCTGAGGCAGAGGATCCGGTGCGGACTGAGACTCCTCCAGCTCTTAGTCTGAGCCCGAGCCCGAGTTCCAGGCCATCACAGTGGCTAAAAGTTTTTCTTCTACTAGAACTCGTGGTCATCCAATGATGCTGAATCTTGGAGGATTCAGGTCAGATAAAGTCCTTCTTAAAATCATAGAATTGTAGAGTTGGAAGGGACCCCGAGAGTTCTCTAGTCTAACCCCCTTCAGTGCAGGAATATGCAGGTGGCAAAACAGCAGGTAGTTGAAGTATGGAAATTGCTGTTACAGGAGGCAGTGATGTCCACCAGCTTGGATGGAGAAGATTAGATAATTACACAGAGGTAATGGGTATCAATGGCTGCTGGCTCTGACTCCACAGCCAGAGGCAACAAAGCTTATGAATGTCAGTTGCTGGAAACTGCAGGTGGAGAGAGATCTCTTGAAGTTGGATTCCACTTGTAGGCTTCCTAGGGGAATCTGGTTGGCCATGGTGTGAACCAAATGCTGGACTAGATGGGCCATTGGCAGAGTAGGGCGAATTTGGACTGGTTTAGAAACAGGCTGATCAAATTCCACATCCGTATCTGTATTGGCAGCGATAATTCGGCTAATTTTCAAGCCCAGGGAGGTTGCGTTCACCCATCATGACTATAAACCCCTTGCTGGTACTCGCCCTGGTGTTACTGAGCTCTATTGACAGGGAGAGAATCGGCTGCGGCAACATCAGCCAACAAAGGTCAACATATCCCAGCTTTCTCCAAAGGGATGAGAAAAATCCCTTTTTCTCTCCTCCTCTCTCTCTCCTTGCAGCTGTGGGCTACTGACATTTCTATCCTTAGAAAGGTCAACCATTGCCGCACTGAAGACTCGCCGCCTCCCACTGTAAAAGCAACATTTTAGTCCCGTCTTTCACAAGGGGACGTCTTGGGGGCAAGGATGTTAACGTTTTGTCCTATGGTACCCACTGATACAGCGAAGGAGCGGGGCCGAGAGCACCCCACCCCTCTTTCCTGCTGTCACAGCAAGGACGAAATCCAATGCCAACAACATTTAATTTATTCCAGCCACAAAGATAGTAACAGGAAGGGAAAGTGGTAAGGGGAAGGGGGGGGGGAGAGAGGAAAGCGCGCACACACAATGTAACCTTATGACATCTGTGGCACACTGTCAAGAACACAAAATGGCTCAATGGGGCTATTTTTAATAACGGGTCGGCACATCGCCCTATAAGTGTCAGATACCGCTTTTGAGGATCTAACACAGAAGTCACCTCTACAGGGGAGCAAGAGGAGAGCAGGAGGGGGACATTGTGCTGTTCTGAAATTTTCTTCTACTCCCCATCGTCCATACAATCCTTCTCCAGCAGTTAATAAGAAATGGAACGGCATTCAAAAAATGATATGGACAGAGAGAAATACCCTGTGAAATTCTAATGAATGGGATGTGGTTAGTTGCATTCACCTTAGATTGGAGATGGCCAGCGTTCTGCAGCCTTTCTAGGCACCCAACATTTTACAGCCTTCCTGGGTGCCAATTTTTCTGACAACCCCATGACATCCTTGGTTGGTCTTTTCTGCATGTGCTCGAAGCCAAGAAGGCTGCCTATGGCTGTTATATTGCTACATTTAAGTAGTATTTTTATTTTGCCAGTGCGTGGAGGTTTTTTTTTTAATATTAAAAGGTGTAAAAGAAGGACTTCCCTTAAATGCAAGCTCCGTGAGTACACCAGTCTCAGGTATTTTGTAGCTATTGCTCGGGAAAAGACACCATGAGTAATATCCTCCCGTGAGTCTTTCTCAGTTCAGAACACATGAGTAGCCAGGGAGGCTGCAGATCATTGGGGAAATGTTTAATGGAAAGAAACTCATGTAAACATACACCACCCTCTGCTGCCTTGCAACACTAATGTAAGCTCAACTCCACACCTGCCAGAACTACGAAGACATTCTATTGCACCTCTTCTGGGGTGAGGAAGCCTCTTTTGTGGAGTTAGAATCCTCTTTTGAGAAACTGGATGAGAGGTATAGCACAATATCCAGATCTGTGTGCATGGTGCGTTTCTGAGAAATTTCTGGGGAAATGTGCAATGTGAGATTTGGTACAAAATCCAGTTTACTAAGAAACAAGCCCAAGAGGCTCAGTAGGTCAGCGATCAAATCCCCGCAACGGGGTGAGCTCCCATTGTTCTGTCCCAGCTCCTGCCAACCTAGAAGTTCGAAAGCACACCAGTGCAAGTAGATAAATAGGTACCGCTCTGTTGGGAAGGTAAATGGCATTTCCATGCACTCTGGTTTCCGTCACAGTGTTCTGTTGCGCCAGAAGTGGTTTAGTCCTGCTGGCCACATGACCCAGAAAGCTGTCTGGGGACAAACACCAGCTACTTCAGCCTGAAAAGCAAGATGAGCAGCGCAATCCCTGTTTAGGGAAGGTATTTTTAATCTTTGTTGGAAGCCACCCAGAGTGGCTTGGGAAACCCAGCCAGATGGGCAGGGTACAAATAATAAATTATTATTATTATTATTATTATTATTATTATTATTATTATTGCCTTTGAATGGACTTAACCATCCAAGGGTCCTTTACCTTACCTTTTATTTCACTAAGAAACTTAGTCTTCATTTTTTGAGAAAGGTTTCTCGTTTCATATTTCTTTGAAAGTAAGTGGGAAATACCTATGGAAGTCTCAGAGGTCAGAGGAGTGAGTAAATTAGATTTCTAGTAGTGACAAACTGAATGTTCTCCAGGTTCTCTTCAGCTCTATAATCTTACCTCATTAGGGTGCGATAAGTCCCATGCCAAGCCTTCCCCGAGTGAACATCCAGCTCAGCTTTGAGGAGCAGCTCACTCCTGCAAGAGGAAATGACATTAAATTGGTCCAAAAAGAAAAGCCAAACACACAGGTCTGCTTCCAGCCTGCCATAAATCCCGAAATGGTGATGTGGAGCCTGAGGGTCTTTTGAGGCATCTCACAAATGCCTCAAAAGGAAGGGACTAGGGAGTAACTACATGGCAAGCACAATTTAATTGGCCCATAAACTCCGAGCTCCCAAGGGGTGAGGCTTTGGACAGCTGTAACTTGGGCCCACCTGGCCCTAAGCTATATTGGTTTGGGCTCTGGCAACCTGGAGAACTGAAATCTCTTGAAAATTTTGATGCCCTGAAAGGTCAGAAGAGGCAAGGGACCCTCCATTTTTTGTTTTTGTTTTTCCTGGTGCCAAAGCAATACCACGTTCCTCAACAACTGCACTCAAAGGTTGTACAGTGGTACCTCGGGTTACAGATGCTTCAGGTTACAGACTCCACTAACCCAGAAATAGTATCTTGGGTTAAGAACTTTGCTTCAGGATGAGAACAGAAATCGCGCGGCAGCAGCAGCAGCAGGAGGCCCTATTAGCTAAAGTGGTACCTCAGGTTAAGAACAGTTTCAGGTTAAGAACGGACCTCCAGAACAAATTAAGTTCTTAACCCGAGGTACCACTGTATATAAGCCAATGACCTATCTCTCCAGGAAAAAAAACCGCTGTCCAGATAATGGGCGACAAAATCAGAGCCAGTGCTGCGATTCACCACCCGCTCAAGCATGGTGCTAAATGTGCTA
Source organism: Podarcis raffonei (assembly GCF_027172205.1). Taxonomy (NCBI): domain Eukaryota; kingdom Metazoa; phylum Chordata; class Lepidosauria; order Squamata; family Lacertidae; genus Podarcis; species Podarcis raffonei. The sequence goes on along the minus strand of NC_070615.1, from coordinate 45,931,053 downwards.
AAAGGCAGCGCATGAGGTAGAACACTCCATGGGCAAAACCCTCCAAGGAAAAACTGGAAAGGTCAAAATCCAGCAGACTTCATGTAGCACTTGCCAAGCAGTGCATTCCATGTGCAGTGCTGGTCCACAGCCAAAGCGTGGTGAAAGGAAGTCTAAGATACATAACAAAGGTGCTGAGGAATTGTGTCAGTCACCGATTCACTAAGAGAACACAATAGGTGGTGAATGAGGTCAAATTCACTTGGAGCCGATTTTGGGATGACTTTGAGCGGGGAAACCCTCAAAGAGAGCAGGATTTTTTTGTCTGTTTGCTTAAGGGCTGGAAATCTCATCAATTTTCTTTCCCAACTTTACAAGCACAACTTCCCAAAAGCCAACTATAGCCCTGAGTTCCCTGGAGATGTGATGGACCCCAGGCCCAATGGAAGATATCTGAGAGTCCTCCGGTAGACCTTGGCCCAATAGCAAGAAGCCAGTCTATCTGGAAAAGTGTGCAGAGTGAAGTTAAGATAAACCAAAAATTAAAAAAATTATCCAGTAGCACCTTGGAGACCAACTTAGTTTGCTCCGGATATAAGCTTTCGTGTGCATGCACACTTCTTCAGATACACATGAAAGCTTATACCCAGAACAAACTTAGTTGGTCTCTAAGGTGGCGCTGTGGGTTAAACCACAGAACCTAGAACTTGCCAATCAGAAGGTCGGCGGTTCGAATCCCCATGACGGAGTGAGCTCCCGTTGCTCGGTCCCTGCTCCTGCCAACCTAGCAGTTCGAAAGCACGTCAAAGTGCAAGTAGATAAATAGGTACCGCTCCGACAGGAAGGTAAACGGCTTTTCCTTGCGCTGCTCTGGTTCGCCAGAAGTGGCTTAGTCATGCTGTCCACATGACCCAGAAGCTGTACGCTGGCTCCCTCAGTCAATAAAGTGAGATGAGCGCTGCAACCCCAGAGTCGGCCACGACTGGACCTAATGGTCAGGGGTCCCTTTACCTTTACTTTTTAAGGTGCTACCACTGGCGAAGGAAGAGGAGTGCAGGGGGAGCCCACTGCCCCCGGCAGCGCAATCCCGGTGGGGTGCCATCACGGCTGCCCCCCCGCCTGCGCTGGGTGCCACGCCCCCAGGATTCACATCACACCCCTGAGAGCGGCACGCCACACCATGACCCCGGGACACGTATCACGCCCCACCCTGCCTGCTCTCCGCTCCCGGTGTCAGAGCATGAAGCTCTGCCACTGGGTGCTAATGGACAATTTTTTATTTATTTTGACTGCGTCAGACCAACACGGCTACCTACCTGAATTAAGATAAACCAGTTAAACTGGGCTGCTGGTCTTTGACAGAAGCACCTGTTGGTGGTGCCTGAGTGACTTGAGAACACTTTGCAGCATGCGCACACAGAATGCACATGTTGCCATTGGATATTGAGGGGGCCCATCCCCATCCTTGAAAAATTAGATGCTGCCCCTAATGCCGCCTAAGCCTGCAGATCTAACTCCACTTACTTGAGGGTAACTTATTTGAATTCAATAGGGCTTACTTCTGAATAGGCATGGTTAGTAATCACCTCTCCCCTTTTGCTGATGACTGATCTTGAGTCCCCTGCCTGGTATTAACTATCCCCTGGCCCTTTTGATTCTTGCATGCTGCCAGAGCCATTGTTCATGAGCCTGAGCTCCAGGTCTCTTGAGCCAGACCCCAGATTTGCTTCCAGATCTGGTGGGAATGTGGCAGATCACACTGACATCCTAATTTGCTCAACTCACATGTGTATTCACATCACAAATAGGATGCATGTTTCGTGTTAAGCAAAACAACATCCTTGTTTGCTGCTCTGGGAAGCAGTTGCAGAATGTTGAAGGTTGTATACCAGCTTCTTAAGAGCCTAAAAGTGTCCCTATTTTCCAGGGACAGTCACAGATTTACAGAAACTGTCTGGTTTCTAATTTGATCCCGGAATGCCCCGCGCTTCCTTAGGACATACATCACTATTTTCATCGGAGAAATGTTGGAGGGTATGTGGGACGTCCCTGTTTTCATCAGAGAAATGTTGGAGGATACGGCTTCTGGAGCACTTGGCCAGACAAGCAGCTCACTCCCAGATCCTGGAAACTTGCCAACCTGGAGTCTGGCCCTTGCTGCAGTCAGAGAGATCCCCCACTTCCATAGCACACATTTGTAACAGCAGCAGCCCAGAAATGATCAAACCACACAATTTGCAAAATAGTCCTAGAAGATAACTTGATCTGATGGCTACAGATCAAATGCTCTTCCAGCATTTGTCAAATTCAGCGGAGGGTCATAGCTCAGATGCTTCATTCCAACCCCAACGGAACCTTGCTTATTGCACAGCAGTGCATAATTTATTAATTTAAAGCATGTAGCAAGCTGCCTTAATACAGTATTTTGATTAACATAATGGCTCTTGCAGCTACAATTTCGAATTTAACTGAACACATTATAATAACCTTTGTTTTTGCTTCTTCTTTTTTTGCAAAAAAGCAAACAAACAAAAAAACACAACCCACAATAATTTGAAAGGTTATTAAGCCCATTGCAGGAAACACTTTCACTTATTAGATGGCTAATGTGCATGGTTAGTCACTTGGCGTGTGAAGTAAGCCATTGTGGAAAATAGTCTGTGATTGATTCAGTGGAATTGCTTTTGAGCCTCTTAGTCATGCATGAGAAGGTTGATGTTCTTTCTAGATTTAGCCATCCAGATTCGTTCTTGGCGCTGGGAGATGGGAGGGACTAGCAATAGATCGGCTTGTGTTTGGAATCTCTCAGAGAGGGAAAAACAGAGAGAAATTATGCAATATCCCCAGCAATTATGAATCAAAACTTTGCTTAACTATGGCAGTGGGGAGCAATAACACATCCACACCATAGGCTACACATTGACAGGTGGGTGGAGCCACACACCTGCCAATCACATGGCATCATTGTGACATCAGGAGACAACTTCAAAGGGGCTTGCTGTCGGTACCAAACAGCTAACACACATTAAAATATTCCTTATTGGGGGAAATTCTTTCTTTTGTCTGCCTTGAATTTAATTCTCTACTGCTTTAATACTAGACCTCAAGCTCTAGTGCTTTGAAGGGAGAAGAGAAAATAAACAAACTCACACTCAGTCTTCCCATTCATTTTTTCTGCCACATGTATAGTGTTCTATATAAACCTCTATCCAGTTTCTTTCTTACACAAATCTATGCACGCTTTCCTGGGAAGAAGCTCCACTGAGCTCAATGAGATAGTAGACATGAATGGAATAGTTCCAAGATGGTCAAGGGTCTAGAAACCAAGCCTTACGACAAACGGTTGAAGAATCTGGGTATGTTTAGTCTGGAAAAGAGGAGGCTGAAAGGAGATATGATAGCCATCTTCGAATATCTCAAGGGCTGTCACGTGGAAGAAGGTACAAGGTTGTTTTCTCCTGCTCTGGGGGGTAGGCCCCAAACCAATGGCTTGCAAGAAAATAGATTCCACCTAAACATCAGGGGGAACTTTTTGACAGTAAGAGCTGTTCAACAGTGGAACAGACTCCCTCAGGAGGTTGTGGGTTCTCATTCACTGGAGGTTTGTAAGCAGAGGTTGGATGGCCATCTGTCATGGATGCTTGAGTTGAGATTCCTGCATTGCAGAGGGTTGGACTAGAATTTGGTTACCAAACGTCCCTGTTTCCCGGGGACAGTCCACGGATTTACAAATCTGTCCCTGGACAAAATCCATCCCCGGAATGTCCCTGGATTTCATTTCATGTCCCCGGATTTATATTTTAAGTGTTGTAGATTTATTAGTGGGTAATGAATGTTGTGTGATTGGTTAAACGGTACAAGACACATCATATGGGGATTTCCGGTGGGGCAAAATGGCGGGCGCCATGGCAGTGAGCAGCTCCTGAAGCCAGCTAGAGCCAACTGCGCTACTCTGAGCTGCTGAGACTGCTGCTGCTGCCGCCACCACTGCCGAGGGGGAACTGGAGACACCTGGCACATCAACTGGGGGAACTGCTGACACACCCCCCCCATGACCCAAATCGAACTGGGAGTGAGAGCACCAGGCCAACTGCCCAGTGGCGCTCTGAGGCCAGTAAAAACCCTGGAGCTGATGAAGGTAGAAGGAGGAGAGGAGAAGGAGAAGGAAGAGAGAGAAAGAGGAAGGAGAAAAAAGAGGGGAGCCCCAACATTGCCACACCGCCACCACTGAGGAGAGGTAGGAGAGCACTGGGAGGGCAAGGAGACGTGGCTGAGCCCAGGCCGGACCCGAGCCTACTCCATGGTGGCTAGTGCTCCAAGAGAGCAGGATGGGGCCCAGAGGAAGGCCGTGTGACAGAGGAGACCACAGAAGAGAAGATATTACTTTTTTTAAAATAATTATAATTTTTTAATAACTTTTTTCCCTCTTAAAAAAAAAAGTGTCCCTGGATTCTTTGGGGAAAATCTGGTAACCTTAGACTAGAAGGCACCTGGGTTCTCCTCTAACACTACAATTCTATGATTCTATTCTATGTTAGTGTGCATGAAAACTTCACACAAAAACGAGTTTCATAAATTTACTCTGGACTGCATCAGCAAGGCGTTTCTTCTCCCTGCCCTGAATCTACAGCCTGTCAATTTTATAAGATGATCCCAGTATCTAATATTATGTGAGCTTGTGCCTTTTCTAAGAAGAGCCTCATTAGCCCATCATCCTGATCTCCCACTGGCCAACCAGATGTCCATGAGAAGCCTGAAAGCAAGTCCTGGAGTACATGAGGACCTCTTGGGATGCTCAGCTACTGGTACTGCCTCCAGCAGTGGAGGTAAAATATAGTAGTCATTGATAGCCTTACCCTCCATGGAATTGTTGAATCCTTTTCTCAAGCCATCCGAGTTGTTGGTCGGCATTACGTCGATTGCATATACTCGCCAAGATTTTAATTCCCAAGAATTTCCAAGAATATCCAGGCAGATGGGACGCGGGTGGTGCTGTGGGTTAAACCACAGAGCCTAGGGCTTGCCAATCAGAAGGTCGGCGGTTCGAATCCCCGCGACGGGGTGAGCTCCCATTGCTCGGTCCCTGCTCCTGTCAACCTAGCAGTTCGAAAGCACATCAAAGTGCAAGTAGATAAATAGGTACCGCTCCGGTGGGAAGGTAAACGGCGTTTCCGTGCGCTGCTGTGGTTCGCCAGAAGCGGCTTAGTCATGCTCGCCACATGACCCAGAAGCTGTACGCCGGCTCCCTGGGCCAATAAAGCGAGATGAGCACCGCAACCCCAGAGTCGGCCACGACTGGACCTAATGGTCAGGGGTCCCTTTACCTTTTATCCAGGCAGATAATGGTAACTTATGTCATGGCTTAGCTAAGAAATTCATTAAGCTATGAGGCTACTTGGAAAAAAGCAAGCTTGCTTCCTACTCATTGATTTGTCCCTTCCTTGAATATTAATTACCATGCTGTGCTTGTCCCTTGGTATATTTTAGGACTGCAATTTATCTCCTTGCACAGGAGCACACAGACAAATTTGGATGTTTCTATAATTGGCCCGGGACTCTGCAAGGTGAAAAGGGCTTGTTTCAAGGCCCCTTCCCTAAATCTTTCAACTCCAACAGGAGTCCCTTTCCATGCTTTGGGATATAGATAAATCTCTCTCTCTCTCTGGCCATGGAATGTGCATTCTGCAAGGCTGAGGGCAGCGTTGGAGGCAAACAGTTGGTGGGTTGAGCAGGCTGATGGGTGAGCAAGCTCAGCTTGTGGTGGGGGCAGAGTGGGAAAGCAAGAGAGGCAGTTGACAAACTAGCTGGGCTTCCAGTGGGTGGTGGAGGAGGACTTGAAGCAGGCTAGTGAGCCAGGCTTGCAGCAATGGCATACCCACCAAGTGTCCCAAAAAAAGAGAGACTTGCTCTTTTTTCATGTGAGATCTCAGTGGCCATTTTGGGTGTTGCGATCTCACATGCTCTCCTGCAAAAAAGCACTTTTCAGGAACAAGAGCAGTGCTGTATTTGCGTATAAGCTAAATAAGCTACATAGCTTAGGGCCCCCAAAAAAAATTAAAAGAAGAAACACTGGATGTACATTTCCAAAATATAAGATAAAATAAAATCTACATACAGCAACAGTGTTTTGCGTTGTGTATGGACCTATTAGGTCCATAAATTACCATATAGCATATATTCAACAACAACAATAAAACCCAGTGACAATTTGTTGTTGACAAAAGGCCAGGTGGACATAGAAAGGGCCCCATTACTTTCAGTAGCTTACCCCCCCTGCCCGTACGGGCCAGTCTTGACAGACTCTAGGGTTGTGCGCTCATCTCACTCTATAGGCCGGGAGCCAGCGCTGTCCGTGAAGCCTTATTTACCTAGGGATCCATCAGCCACGCCATCCCCGGACCTTGGAGGGAACAAAAGTACCAGGAAAGCAAAATCTTCTTTGGAGAAAAGCAGTTTATTATCTGTGCACAGAGACAACCAGCAGAATAAATTCTGAAAGACTGGCTGTAAATACATGGCATTTGGCAAGCATTCTTATACTGTAGGTACACATTTCTCCACCAATCACCAATTGCCAACCTATAGGTACACCTCCCTTCCACCAATCACCAATTGCCAACCTATAGGTACACCTCCCTTCCACCAATCACCAATTGCCAACCTATAGGTACACCTTCCTTCCACCAATCACCAATTGCCAACCTATAGGCACACCTTAGGAGGATAATCACGTTAAGCACGTTCCTTACCCATTTCCCTGTCTTTTGAGCCTACGTGGCTCCTCTTATTCTTTACTTGACCAGTGTCACAAGCCAAACCTGCTTAAGCAATCTTTATTGGAATCTAAAGCCAAAGCTTGCTCAGGCAATCTATATTGCTACAGAGCTAAACCGTCCCTTCCTTCATTCCCTCCTCTTCTTTTGGACAGCCTTCTGGCTCGTCCAAGGCAATAGGCTGGTATTCACGCATCAAAGCTATCACTCGGGGACCCATCATGCGCGACATTGTTTTGTGCACCATATTTTGCAAGCATTGCACCAAGCAGGGAATACAGAAGCAAAGAAGCAATAAAAATAAAATTGGTCCTAAGAGCATAAAAAACATTCCTCTGAGCCACCCATTTGGCAAAAGCTTATCTAGCCAAGACATATTCCATCCTTCCCACACTTGTACAGGGACGTGTGCCACCTTCTCAATACTTGCGGCTAGATTACGGATGGCTTCACCATGATCTGAAATATTGAAGCAGCATGCTCCACCAGTCAGGTTGAGGGCAGCACAAAATCCTCCTTGTTTGGCCAGAATAAAGTCCATTCCCAAACGCAGCTGGAGGACAGCAGTGCGGGTCTCATCCAGCTGGGTAGCAACAAGGCGAAGGGCGGTGGCCGTTGCATTGGCCACAATCTCTACTACTGCCTGGAGTCGGATTATGCGATTTAGATTGTACATGGGCTCTCTGGCACCTGCTACTAACTCACCAGGGTTCCAGGAGGCCGGATCATAGTGGGCAATTATTCGCTCAGGTGGCCATTCATCCTTTCCCCACGTCTGCTTGCTCCCTGAGGCTATATTCGTGATATCAACAGATCTGTGATTGCGATGGGGAAATAAGGTGGTAGGGAGCAGCCACATGGGGGGTAAAAGGAAGGCTGGATAACAATTGCCCCACCAACCGTTGGGGAGGTGGTGGAAAGCCTTTGTCCCACAAATCCAATATACAGGATCCTTGTTCTGGGTGGCCATATGGTCACCCATAGAACTAAAAGCTAAAAGATTTAAATTGGTGCAGGCTCCGCCACACTCAGTGGTATCAGTGGGGTTACACGTACACTTGCATGAGGAGCGCCCAGTAAAAGTTATATTGTGTCCAAGGGTGGCATTTTTGGTCTGGTTGACACAGAACCATCCGGGAATCCGATAAACACGGAGGGGATAGGGATGATTCCAGTATGGGCCCCACTGGAATTTACTTCCAGTATACTGGATTCGGGTCCGATTAAGAGGCAACGGAAGCAGGGGCATGCCCCCAGCCGCATCCAGAGGTCCCAAGGCACAAACAAGGCAACGGGTCCTATTCTCCTCCTTAGCTACCATTTCTGCCGTTTGCAGCCAGCGGTTGTAAGGGTTGTGGATGCCCCGCGTGACCATGATACGGGTAATGTTTACCTGGGAGATCCAGGACCCTACTTCCCCCTGGGCCAGAGCGCAGGCGGGTTCCCCAACTAGGAAGAGAAGGAGAACTGTCAGTGGGATGGAGGAGGGACGCTTCTTCCCGCAAATTCTATGGCGCTCGTGCCAGCAAAAAAAGAGACACATCCACGTGACAAGGGCAGTTGAGATAACTCCCACCCACCAACCCCAAGAATGCCAGGGCTCTCCCCACCACAGATCAGTCATGGTATGGGTCTGGAAAGGGGGTTGGGGTTATCCGGACGCTCAAGTTGGTTAGGGAAACAAGGTCGGGGATACCTCCAAGCGTCAAACCCTATGGTGTGGAGATAAAACTCCTCAATCCCCGGGGGATGATGGTACCCCTGATGGGTGGAGGATAACCTTGCCCCCAAGGAGAGGGTACCCACGGTGGATGGGCCACTACACACCCACACGAATAGGTAGCCGCCTGTAAACTGCAAATGCTTGGTGTCAAAATCCCCACTGCTTCCTCCTCATACCATATAATGCATACTAAAGTTCGTTCAGGGTTCTGGACGTTATCAGGGGACAAAGGCTGCAAGGCTGGAACGTTGGAGGCGCTCCCGGTGGGCGCCCCTCCCATCCAATTCTTCAGCTGTGCGTAGAGATATCAGCTTCCGGTGTGATATCAGCAGAGCGGTCGTCTGCCAGGCGTCTGGCGATAGTCAGCCGGAGGGAGTTCTCTGGATCTGGTGTAACTGTCCAGTCTGAAATAGCTTTCTTCACTCGAGTATGGTGGACCCACGGGGTGATGCCAGCAACCTTCACAGCAGTAGGTGTAGAAAGTAGCACAGTGTATGGTCCCTTCCAGCAAGGCTGTAGGGGGGCTCGCTGCCAGTCTTTCACCCACACTTCATCACCTGGCTCGAACTGATGGAACGGTTCAGTTAACACACATGGGGTGCGAGCCTGGGTCCACCTGTTGAAACAGGAGAGAACTTGGGAGAGTGACTGTACATAGTTATTCAATTGCATATCTTGGCTAGCATATGGAGTTAACATTCTAACATAGGGGACTGGTCTCCCAAACAAAACCTCAAATGGTGACAAATGGGTCCGCTTTGACGGGAGGCTGCGGACCCTGAGCAATGCCAAGGGCAACATGGCCACCCAATTAGACCCGGTCTCCTGCGTCAGCTTGGACAGCTGATTCTTTAGAGTTCTGTTCATTCTCTCTACCTTTCCAGAACTCTGGGGTCTATAAGCAGTATGCAGCTTCCAGTTGATCTGGAGCGCCTTTACCAGTCCCTGTAGGACTGCGTGAACAAATGCTGGTCCATTATCAGATCCTATGGACCTTGGCAATCCATAGCGAGGGATGATTTCCCTAAACAGGCACCTGGTTACTTCAAATGCCTTTTCAGTCTTTGTTGGCCATGCTTCGACCCATCCGGTGTAGGTGCACACTGCCACCAGCAGGTAGCGGTGTAGTCCACAACGGGGTAATTCAGTAAAGTCCACGACAAGATCTTCCATAGGTGCAGTTCCACTATGCTGACTCCCTGGGGGAGCCAGTGGTCCGGCTCTGGGATTATTCTTTTGGCATAGCAGGCATTTCCTGGAGATCTGGGCTGCCAGTTGGTAGAGGTGGGCTATATAGAAGCACTTCCCCAGCTGCTTGGTTGTAGCATCGGGTCCTATGTGGGTTGAACCATGATATCTCTGAATTATCTGCCGAGAAAGAGACTCTGGAATCCATATCCTGTCATCATGGGTAAGGTACCATCCTTCTTTGGACAATGTCAGTTCCTGGGCGTCTGCAGTGTCCTTTTCCTGCTTTGTGTAAGCTGGCTTGTCAGCGGTGCTTAAAATCTCTTCTGGGACCAGTGCTCCAATAACCGAGGCGGGGGCCAGTTCTTGGGCTGCTTCCTTGGCTACTCTGTCTGCCAATCGGTTTCCTCTGGCCACTTCCCCTGGTCCAGTCTTGTGGCCATAGCAATGGATAACTGCCACTGCCTCGGGCTCCCATACAGCATCCAGAAGGTTCAATAGAGCTTGTGGGTGGGCCACCTGGTTTCCTCTGGAGGTAAGCAAACCTCTTTCTTTCCATAAGGCTCCATGGGCATGTAAAGTCAGGAATGCATACTTAGAATCTGTATAAATGTTTATCTCCTGTCCCTTTGCCAGGTTCAGGGCTCTGGTAAGCGCAGTTAGCTCTGCCAGCTGGGCCGATGTTCCAGGCGGGAGTGATTTTGCTTCGATCACCTGGTCTTCCAGGGCTACCACTGCATAGCCTGCTTTCCGCTGTCCAGTCTCAACAAAGCTGCTTCCATCTACAAACCATGAAGGCCAGTGGGGGTTTGCCTCATCTTTTAGGTCAGGTCTGCTGGAATATACTGGACGGTACGTGCCATCTTCCTTCTTCACCGGCAAGAGTGGGGTGTTCCACTGAGATTGACACTGTCTCAGGATGCCATGGCGAAGTAACCGTTCCAAATGTACCCATACTCCCTCCGCAGCTCTTCGGGGGATAGGATATTGGTTCACAGCCACAGGGTTGGCGAATGGCTTGGGCTTGACTATTATAGGTGGGATGTTCTTTGCCATTCCGGGCGGGTTGCTTTCTGCCCACACATCAGGGGTAACTTCTTGCAGGAGGTCCTCTGAAATAATCCCCTCCTCTTCTTTTACCATCATTAAGCGCCAATGTTCCCTTAAGGGTACCTCTAAGGAGAATTCCCCTGCTGGCCCTGTGGTCATTGTTACTTCTCCCGTTGGTTGGAAAGAAATCTGGGCTTGTAATTTTGATAGCAGGTCTCGGCCCAATAATGGGATGGGACACTCCGGTATATACAAAAACTTGTGTTGGACCACTTGACCGCCCAAGCTACAAGCAACAGATTGCAGGAATGGGGCTCTTTGTGATTTGCCTGTAGCTCCTATTATATTAATTGTTTGCTTGGTGGGCTTGGATACTGGTACTGGCAAAACAGAGTGGGCGGCTCCGGTGTCAACCATGAAGGGGATGGTTCGGCTCCCTGTTTGTATTTTGACCATGGGCTCACGGGAACCTAAATCAGCTGGGCCCGGTCTGTCCTAATATTCTTCTTCTTTCTCTCTCAGGCTCATTGCGCCGGGCTGTCTTTGGGTTGGGGGGTGCCAGGGGGGTCCCTGTCCTTGTCCTCTACCCCTGCCAACATTCGCCAATGTCCAGGGTCTCAGTTCCTGTCCAGATCCCACGGGGTTTGGCCCTGGGACTCGTTCTCCTCGTCCTCTTCCATCTAAGTGAGCCTGTGGGCATTCTCTTTTCCAGTGCCCTTCCTGCCAGCAGATGGCGCACTGGTTCCTCCCCAGACGGCCTTGTCCTCCTCCCTGGGTGCTTCCTCTTTTATGAGGGGTGGGTGTGGTAGCCTGTAATGCCATCAACTTTTTTGCTTGATATTTCTCTTTCTTCTTTTGTGCCTCTTCCTCCCTCTGATTATAAGTGGTTTGAGCCAATTCTAGCATCCACTCAAGGGTGTGGCCCATGAAAGCCTCGTGTTTCTGGATTTTTCGGCGGACATCGGGTGCTGCCTGAGCTACAAAGGCAGTTTTTATGATAGGGGCATTGACAGCCTCATCTGGGTCCACAGGGGTATACTGGCGGTAGGCTTCCTTCAGTCTTTCCAGATAGGCGCCTGGGGGCTCCTCACTCCCTTGCATTATCTCCCTGATCTTGGCAAAATTAGTAGGCTTCCTGGCTGCCCTTCTCATGCCATTTAAGACATTCTGGCGATAAGTGGTGAGGGCGTTTTGCCCCTCAGTGGTCTGATAATCCCAATTCGGTGTATTTTCAGGATATCCTGTTGCAACAGCTTGATCTCCTGCCCCCTGCGCTCTCATGTGTGCTCGGGCTTCAGCATGAATTCGCCTAGCCTCTTCTGTAGTTAGCAGGGCATCCATCAAATATTGCACATCATCAAAAGTCGGATTGTAGGTTTTGAAAATTCCCTCAAACAGCTTTATTATTTTTGCTGGGTTTTCCTCAAATGAAGGGTTTTGGTTCCTCCAATTACAAACATCTGCACTAGAGAAGGGGACATGTTGAACTGTATAAGTTCTATTGGGCACCACCCCGTTAGGTCCCGCAGGGGCCGGAGGGTCATACACTCTACGCAGAGGCATCACTCTGGCCGCGCCCTTTTTCTGTGCTTTATGTGCCCTATGGAGGGTCACTCTTTTCGCCGCCCTTCCCCACTCTCTCTGCCACTTCCTTTTATGTTGCCCTGTACATTCCGCTGCCTTTAACAAATAGTGGCTGACATCCACTTCTTTTGCATAAGGTTCCACATACTTCCTTAAACGTTCTGCCTGCTCCTCTGTCCATGTCTTGTTATTATTTGTCAGCTTGACTAATCTTTCTACAAACTCTTCATCCTCATCATCCTCTTCTCCTTCTGACTCATCAGTCTTGGGTTTGGGCTGGGGGCCAGCTCCTCCCAGTGCCTGGGGACCTGGGCCTGGTGGAATTGCCTGAGGGGCAGTTGGTGGAGCATAGGGTGGAGGTGGTTTAATAATTCCTCCCTCCTCATCTTCTGGGTCTGGTATCACTGGGGGCCTTTCTAACTTCCCTGCCGGTCGAACTGCACAAACTGTACTTTGTGGGGCGTCGCCTCGGCAGGCTTTCAACCACGGTGGGTTCTTTTCTACATTGGTTTTCCAAGTAGAAATATAAGGGATCTGGTCTGGGTGGACATTCAAGATATTTTGATATAGTGGGCTGATTAGTTGCAAATTAAGACTGCCCTCCGATGGCCAATTAGTTTGTTGGGGCCAATCAACTTCACACAATGTCCTCATCCTCTGTCTTCTCAATTTGATTCCCCAATCATCATGCTTTGTGGCTGCTTTCCAGTTGTTTAAAAAACATTCCAGAGGACTACATTGGCTTGCCCCAGACCCCATTTTTTTTTTTTTTTTTCCAGATACTCTGCTCCTAACAGGTTGTAAATTCTTTCACACTCCACACACTACAGCCCTACAATCGCTCGGCCAAGGGGGACACTAAGCCCTGGCCCACACTTGACAATTCAGTCACTAGAGTATCTGACATGCAACATACAACATACAAAACACACCAATATAATTTCAACATGTAACACACTAAATACACCAAAATAATTTCCCCCTGTTTCCCTTTTTACCAAACCTTACTGGCGGCACTCTACTGCACAACCAGTTGAGGCTGATCAGGCCTCGCCCTTTTCCCTTGGGCCCACGCCCTTTTCCCTTGGGCTTACCGTTTTCCGCTGCGGACCTGTCCCCTCGGCGCCGTCCTCTTTGTTTTTCTCCCTCAACAAGATGTCTCCACTACAGGACAGTGTGGCCGGCTTCCCCCACGAAACAGGCGGGGTGCGCGCTGAAGCCTGCAAACGCTGCTGAGCTGTTCACCTTGGTTGAGCCTGGCCCTCCGGTCCGTATTTGGGGAGGGGGCTTATCCCGGACGAGCCCCCAAAGAAATGAAGCCTTATTTACCTAGGGATCCATCAGCCACGCCATCCCCGGACCTTGGAGGGAACAAAAGTACCAGGAAAGCAAAATCTTCTTTGGAGAAAAGCAGTTTATTATCTGTGCACAGAGACAACCAGCAGAATAAATTCTGAAAGACTGGCTGTAAATACATGGCATTTGGCAGGCATTCTTATACTGTAGGTACACATTTCTCCACCAATCACCAATTGCCAACCTATAGGTACACCTCCCTTCCACCAATCACCAATTGCCAACCTATAGGTACACCTCCCTTCCACCAATCACCAATTGCCAACCTATAGGTACACCTTCCTTCCACCAATCACCAATTGCCAACCTATAGGCACACCTTAGGAGGATAATCACGTTAAGCACGTTCCTTACCCATTTCCCTGTCTTTTGAGCCTACGTGGCTCCTCTTATTCTTTACTTGACCAGTGTCACAAGCCAAACCTGCTTAAGCAATCTTTATTGGAATCTAAAGCCAAAGCTTGCTCAGGCAATCTATATTGCTACAGAGCTAAACCGTCCCTTCCTTCATCCGAAGACACTTCCGGGTCACGTGGCCAGCGTGACAAGCTGCATCTGGCGAGCCAGAGCAGCACACGGAACGCCGTTTACCTTTCTGCTAGTAAGCGGTCCCTATTTATCTACTTGCACCCGGGGGTGCTTTCGAACTGCTAGGTTGGCAGGCGCTGGGACCGAGCGACAGGAGCGCACCCCGCCGTGGGGATTTGAACCGCCGACCTTTGGATCGGCAAGTCCTAGGCGCTGAGGCTTTTACCCACAGCGCCACCCACATCCCGTATAGTAGCTTAGGGCCTCATCAAACCTAAATCTGGCCCTGGATGAGAGCATGGTGTGGGTCACATGACTCGCCCAGGACGATGCGCATCCTGGTTTTTGATCTGCAAAAGTTGGACAACATGCAGTGGGTGGGTTGAGCAAGAGAGGGGAATGATAGCTTGGAGGATGGAATAGGTGAGAGAGCTGGGTTTATGGAAAGGGGGGGGTGAGTCAATTGAGTGAGGTATCATGGAGGCTGGGGCAGAGCAGTTGAGCAAGCCTTTTATTTATTTAGACAGATGCATTGTTAATTTAGTCCTGGGCCTATCAGATCCCTCTCCAAGATATCCAGTCAGCTCCCTCTGTGGTATCGGTCTAGAAACATTTTTCTCTGAGATTGCTTTTGAGGAAGGAGTGTTGTTGTTTTTTACTCTCACGCTGCGATGACTGGCTGTGGTGTATTGAAATTAATCAAACGGTGAAGCAGGATTTGCAATGCTTTTATTGTTGCTGTTACAATCGCATTGTTCTGTATTGATGTGGTATTAAATAGTTTTAAATGCTTTAAGCTGCCATGAAAAGATACTGTGTTTCGAACAGTGGTTAACAAACGCATTGGACAAATAAACACAGCAAACTTGGAGAGGTTCTACTACACGGAATGCATTTGTCAAACCTAACTGTGTTGGTGTTCCTCTTAAGAGGAGGAAGAAAGTTGCATCCTGGATGAATTAAGCAACAAGGCTGTGGTGCATCGTATCTCCAGGGAACCAGCCGTGTCTATTATCAACATGGACACAAGCTGAAGATGGGCGGTAAAAATGACTAGCAGATCTTGATAAATATACACTGGTGATTTCTTGGGCCCCATCTGCCCATCTTCTCTGTGCCCTTTTCCTTCTCAGGCACAGAAACAAAGCCATGGGGAGTGGAGGAGGGAAGTAAGGGAGATATAAGAGGAAACTTCATTGCTAAGTACCGAGTAAGAAATATATTTGAAAAACATCAGATGTTGGAAGAGAGATCCTATTTGCAGAAGTAGGCAATCAGATGGCTACGGGGAGCTTACAAGCAAAGTACCCTCCCTTGCTGCAGTTGGAGGTAAACGTGGAGGTTAGCAATCTTCTTTCAGAAACTTGTCTGACATCTTTTCATATTCCCATTTCCCATCATACTTCAATGTAAGAAGGAGGGTTGTGCATTGTATTCAGCCGACGCCCGAAGCTCGAGCTGAGTTGAGACATCCGCAAACTGCTACAGGTTGGTCTGGATGACCCAGAGTATTGGGGGGGGAGCACAGAGGGAAGTCAGGAAGTGGGATCATTGAATCATCAAATTTTAGAGTCAGAAGGGGCCTTGAGGGTCATCTAGTCCAACCCCATGCAATGCAGGAATCTTTTGCCCAACATGAGGCTCAAACCCACAACCCTGAGATCAAGGGTCTTATGCTCTACCAACTGAGCTATCCTCAGGCAGGAAGGAGAGAGAGATATGAGGATAGGCCTTGTGAGGAGGCCAGGACCTACTGAATCAGGCCAATGCCCCATCTATTGTCATGCACTGAGGAGCGGGTACATGATGTGGGGGGTGGGAGGAGAAGGAGATTCACACAAGCTGCCTTCTCTTTACCCTCCCAGCTGCCCAACATGGACAGTTTTGTATCATTCTGGGTGGAACCAATTCGGCCCTGGGTGATAGGAGGCTGCCTCAACCCAATTCGGCCAAATCCCTGTTGATTTGAATCTGCCCGATTTGGGATCTGGCTGGATCCAGTGCACAGTCCTAGGTAGGATATGTCATGTGGCCACACACCCTGCAGATCTGCTATTCAGACTGTGACCTTCCGTATGTATCCTAAAAGGTAAAGGTAAAGGGACCCCTGACCATTAGGTCCAGTCGTGGCCGACTCTGGGGTTGCGGCGCTCATCTCTCTTTATTGGCTGAGGGAGCTGGTGTACAGCTTCCAGGTCATGTGGCCAGCATGACAAAGCCGCTTCTGGCGAGCCAGAGCAGTGCACGGAAACACCGTTTACCTTCCCGCCGGAGCGGTACCTATTTATCTACTTGCACTTTGACGTGCTTTCGAACTGCTAGGTTGGCAGGAGCTGGGACCGAGCAACGGGAGCTCACCCCATCGCGGGGATTCAAACCGCCGAGCTTCTGATTGGCAAGTCCCAGGCTCTGTGGTTTAACCACAGCGCCACCCGCGTCCCTATATGTGTCCTAACATCTAGCTCAATGCTTTCTGCACCAGACTTCATAGTTTCTTCTCGCTTTTGGGCTACAGCCCCCCATCATTTCCAACTATTGACCATGCTAGCTGGGAGAGCTGAGAGTTTGAGCCCAACAGCTTCTGAGGGATGACAGGTTCCCCTCCCCTGTTTTTTAGAATGAAGGCAAATGAACCCAAAATAGCCGGACTATTTTTGGTTCAGTTTGTAGTGCACAGCGGAGACTTAAGAGAGCCCTCCTCCTCCTCCTCTGTTGCAGAAGCAGAAAGTGAAAAGCAATCATCTGTTTTTGTAGAGGAGCCACCAGAGAGTTGTTACTCTGCAGAACTGACAAAGCCTGGCAGGTACCATGGGGAATGCAAATGAGGATAACGGCACTGTGACGCAGTGAGGCCAGCGCGACAGAACGTGAGACGGTGGAGATTATGAAATCGGGCAACTCAGATTTTCAAGGCTTTGTTGAATGCACGATGTTATCACTTGGTACTCCATAGGAGATAAAACATGAGCTGCGTTTAAAGACGTCGTGGGGGAGATGAGATAATATCTACTTTGTATATATTAAAGGCTGCTCAGCAAGCCAGGGAATATGAATATATATATATATATATATATATATATATATATATATATATATATTCTGATTAATGCTGAAAGAACTGGGGCAAAGAACAAACCAAGGCACAGATGTTGTTGAGATGCCTACACAATACGGAAAACTTCAGGGGTAGGAGAAGGCATTTAAAGAAAATGAAAACAAAAAAAAGTTGATACACACCAGGAAACAATTTATTTTTCAACAACGAATGATTCTCAAATGGCTCTCAGAGATACGAATCACATGAACGCAAGCTGGCTGATCACACAAATACTGTTGTGTCATTTAAGGCTGGGAGCATTCTCAAGCCATTCTATTGCCAAAGAGGAACTTGTAATTTTTAGCAATGGGTAAATCCCCCGCCCTCATTTCAGATTAAAGGTAAAGGTAAAGGTACCCCTGCCCGTATGGGCCAGTCTTGACAGACTCTAGGGTTGTGCGCTCATCTCACTCTAGAGGCTGGGAGCCGGCGCCGTCTGAAGACACTTCCGGGTCATGTGGCCAGTGTGACGAAGCTGCTCTGGCGAGCCAGCGCTACACACGGAACGCCGTTTACCTTCCCGCTGGTAAGCGGTCCCTATTTATCTACTTGCACCCGGGGGTGCTTTCGAACTGCTAGGTTGGCAGGCGCTGGGACGGAGCGACGGGAGCGCACCCCGCCGCGGGGATTCAAACCGCGACCTTTTGATCAGCAAGTCCTAGGCGCTGAGGCTTTTACCCACAGCGCCACCCGCGTCCCTTTCAGATTAGGTACTAGCAATTATAGGGACGCGGGTGGCACTCTGGGTTAAACCACAGAGCCTAGGACTTACCGATCAGAAGGGCGGTGGTTCGAATCCCCGCGATGGGGTGAGCCCGTTGCTCGGTCCCTGCTCCTGCCAACCTAGCAGTTCGAAAGCACATCAAAGTGCAAATAGACAAATAGGTACCGCTCCAGCGGGAAGGTAAACAGCATTTCCATGCGCTGCTCTGGTTCGCTGGAAGCGGCTTAGTCATGCTGGCCACATGACCCAGAAGCTGTATGCTGGCTCCCTCGGCCAGTAAAGCAAGATGAGCGCCACAACCCCAGAGTCGTCCACAACTGGACCTAATGGTCAGGGGTCCCTTTACCTTTACCTTATTGGCAATTATGATCCACAGTTGAGAACTTGCCTTTTATTTATTTTCATCCAAGTGTTTTTACCTTTGCAATTGCCTTTGCAACTTCTATCTCTCCCAAGTCTCCCACCCCAACTTTGAGCCCAACTTCCCTCACCTGGTGTCTTCCTTTATGGTGATGGATCAAATGGCAACAGGAAGGACAATCTCCCCCCACCCAAAAAAAGCACACACCTCTTGAGCAAACAGGGGGTTCTGGGAAATTTAATTTTCTCAGGGTGCCCAGACCTGAATGAGATTCCCCAGAATTCCTAGGTCACTGCCATAGGGTTGTTCATTCCAGGTTCCAGGGAGAGGAAAGAGATATTCCCTTTTTTTCTACTGCTGGATGGAGAGGCTCAAATGAACTCTGCTCACCTCCAGAGCTCATTGGAGAAAGTTGCTCTCTGTGATGCTAACCTCCTTTGCTACTTTGCCATGCCCGATGGGCTCCTCCTTGGGACCAGAAAAAGACAGCTTTATAAAACAGAGACTCCAGTCTCTTTCCTTGATTTTTGCCTGTTTACTTCCTGGTTCTCTGATTGTTGTTGTCCTCCTTTTCCTTTTCTGTTTCATGTTCACTCATTCATTCTTTCTGTTTTCCTTTCCAGTCCATCCACTATCATTCTCTCATCTCCACCTTCTGTTGATACCAGGCTCCTGACCTGCCTTCACCCAACGCTCTCCTTCTCTCTTGTGGTCTTTGATTCATCCTCACCCTCCACTGCATCTCTCCCACTCCTCCTTCCTTTCTTGTATGTTGGTTCATTAGCTCCGGTTACCGATTCTCTTTCCGGGGACATCTGCCATCCCACCTTTGTTCTATGTTTTGACTGAGCTGCTCTTCTTCCTCAGGAAGCTCTTCCGCAACGTTTGATAATTAAACTATGGATTTCACTCTTGCAAGAGGCAATGACAGCCACCAACATGAATGGTGTAAAAAGATGCTTGACATATCAATGCAGAAGAAGACTATTGATGGTTATTAGCCATCATAGCAATGCCCTACCTCCACGGTCAGAGTATGGTTTACCAGACATCCCTGTTTCCTGGGGACAGTCCCCGGATTTACAAATCTGTCCCTGGACAAAATCCATCCCTGGAATGTCCCTGGATTTCATTTAATGTCCCCGGATTATATTTTAGGGACGCGGGTGGTGCTGTGGCTTAAACCACAAAGCCTAGGACTTGCCGATCAGAAGGTCGGCGGTTCGAATCCCTGCGATGGGGTGAGCTCCCCTTGCTCGGTCCCTGCTCCTGCCAACCTAGCAGTTTGAAAGCACGTCAAAGTGCAAGTAGATAAATAGGTACCACTCCAGCTGGAAGGTAAACGGTTTTTTCGTGCGCTGCTCTGGTTCGCCAGAAGCATCTTAGTTATGCTGGCCACATGACCCGGAAGCTGTACGCCGGCTCCCTCGGCCAATAAAGCGAGATGAGCGCCGCAACCCCAGAGTCAGTCACGACTGGACCTAATGGTCAGGGGTCCCCCTTTACCTTTATTTATATTTTAAGTGTTGTAGATTTATTAGTAGGGAATGAATGTTGCCTGATTGGTTCAACGGCACAAGACACATCATATGGGGACTTCCGGTGGGGCAAAATGGTGGGTGGCAGGGCAGCAAGCAGCTCCTGAAGCCCGCCAGAGCCAACTGCGCTACCAGACTGGATCCGGGCTGCTGAGGCCACCCCTGCTGCCGCCACTGCCAAGGGGGAACCAGGGACACCTGGCGCGTCAACTGGGGGGGGCTGCTGCCCACCCACCATGACCCAAATTGAGCCAGGAGCGAGAGTGCCCAGCCACCCGGCTGACTCCCCAGTGGTGCTCTGGGGCCAGGAAAACCCCGGAGCCGACAGAGGGAGAAGAAGGAGAGGAGAAGGAAGAGAGAAAAAGAGGAAGGAGGAAAAAGAGGGGAGCCCCGACCTTGCCACACTGCTGCCACCGCCGCCACTGAGGAGGAGAAGTAGGAGAACACCGGGAGGGCAAGGACACGTGGCCGAGTCCAGGCTGACCCAAGCCTACTCCATGGCAGCTAGCACTCCAAGAGAGCAGACCGGAGCCCAGAGGAAGGCCATGCTACAGAGGAGACCACAGAAGAGATTACTTCTTATATTATTATTATTTTTTAAAAAAACAACTACTTTTTTTCTCTTTTTTTAAAAAAGTGTCCCTGATTCTTTGAAAAAAATATCTGGTAACCTTAGGTCAGAGGCAATAATGCTTCTGAATATGAGTTACTGGAGACCACAAGAGGAGAGAGTTCTCTTATGCTCAAATCCTGCTTTGAGGCTTCCCATGGACATCTGGTTGCCCAGTGCAAGAGCAGAATGCATGGACAAGGTGGGTCATTGTCCTTATTCAGCAAGATTTTCTTACATTTTTCTCTCACTTCTGGCTCAACTGACACATCTTCCAGCTGTACTGCCAACACCTCAGCACGCCAGCAGTGACGCCTCCCAGACCTCTCCTCACACCACTCTACAGTCTAGCAGCCCTATTTTTAAACTTGTTGAAGTGATCTGAGCATCTTCAAAGGTGAACAACATCTCGCAGTGATCCAAATATGGAATCCTTAAGCTCTAGTGGAGCTATTTGTAATTACAGTCTGCATTTGACTATGTTCTACTCACAATTGTTGGCATCCGTCTGTCTTGAGAGACAATGGAGTGCACCTCAGTGGGGATGAAGTCAAGTTGCTGGAGAATCACAGCTGCCTCCCACCTTGAAGTGACCTCTCTAGGGCACAAGCCTGGGCAATGTGTATGGGGGATCTAGGCTGCCCAGATGAAAAGACCCCTCTCTTGGCCTCACTATCATGGGCCGAAGGAAAGCAGAGCAAGACATTTGCCACCAGCTTGGCTGCAGAATTTTCCAGGAGGAGGCATACAAGGAGCTACCTAACTGCTTTAGGGACTCCACTCCAGATTTGTGTAGGGTTTAGTCCATAGCCTTTTCTTCTCTCATGGCAGCGGGTAACTACTCAGAGTAGACCCACTGAAATCAATGAGCCTAACCTAGCCATATCTGCTAATTTCAATGGATCCACTCCCCTGGATAAAACCTTCCCAACATAGATTTGAGCCAGTCCAAACCACAGAGAAGACCTGGAAAACAGGATTTAAAATCAAGACTTGAACCATTGGAATAAGGGAAGCTCATTTGAGACCAGATTGCAAAGATCCTATTACAGAGTGTTTGAAGTATATTTGGTATTAATTTGGTTAATGTGAAACAGGCAGTGCAGAAACACTTCCTAATGCAAACTGGGATAGAAAATCAATTGTAATTATAGAAGTCTGTGGGTATCTTGTTATCTTCTCCGTGTGATTCCTGTTGATTTGTTGATGTTTAAAATTACATCTACATTTCAGAAGGGAAAAAAAAGAGAGAGGCTTTGTGAAAAGAGAGCCAAAGTTCTCGTCTGGGTGAGCAAGACAATAAAATAAAATAAAATGAGGTGAGGCGAGGTGACAACTAGCTGACCCCATCCTTTTCAAACAGGCGACTGTGTCTTTCACAATTGCATGGGAAAGAATCTATAAAGCTAAGGTCCCCTTTGGAGCAATGCTGCTCTTGAAGCTTTACATGTAGGGAAAGATGGTAGCTGAGTGGTAGAACATCTGTTTGCATGCAGAAGACCTCTGTTTCAATCCACAGCATTTCCAGCATGACCCTGACCTAGAAAGCCGGGCGATCCACTGTCAGCCAGTACAGACAGTAAAAAGCTAGAGGAAGCAATGGTCCGACTCCGTGAAATATAGGCGTATTCTTATATTCCTAGTATCAAGTGCAGGGAGGGAGAAACCAAAGCAAGTAGGGACTATTAGCCTGGATGTAATATATGATTGGGATGTGGGTGGCACTGTGGGTTAAACCACAGAGCCTAGGACTTGCCGATCAGAAGATTGGCAGTTCGAATCCCTGCGACGGGGTGAGCGCCCGTTGCTCGGTCCCTGCTCCTGCCCACCTAGCAGTTCAAAAACACGTCAAAGTGCAAATAGATAAATAGGTACCGCATCGGTGGAAAGGTAAACAGTGTTTCCGTGTGCTGCTCTGGTTCGCCAGAAGCAGCTTAGTCATGCTGGCGACATGACCCGGAAAAACTGTCTGCGGACAAACGTCGCCTCCCTCGGCCTATAGAATGAGATGAGCGCGCAACCTCAGAGTAATCCACAACTGGACCTTTACCTTTAATATACGATTGATCAGGCTTGAAATATTCTGGTCACTAGTCATCGCAGACTAGCTTATACTGAGCTTGGTGATAATGATGATGATGATGATGATGATGATGATGATTTATTATTTATATCCTGCCTATCTGGCTGGGTTTCCCCAGCCACTCTGGGCAGCTCCCAGCGGAATATTAAAAACACAATAAAACATTAAACATTAAAAACTTCCCTAAACAGATGTCTTCTAAAAGTCAGAGAGTTGTTTATTTCCTTGAACGCAATGGGAGGGCGTTCCACAAGGCGGGCGCCACTACCGAGAAGGCCCTCTGCCTGGTTCCCTGTAACCTCACTTCTAACAGGGATGGAACCGCCAGAAGGCCCTCGGAGCTGGACCTCAGTGTGTGGGCAGAACGATGGGGGTGAAGATGCTACTTCAGGTATACTGGGCCGAGGCCGTTTAGGGCTTTAAAGGTCAGCACTAACACTTTGAATTGTGCTTGGAAACATACTGGGAGCCGATGCAGGTCTTTCAGGACTCATGCTATATGGTCTTGGCAGCCACTCCTATGTTCCTATGTTTTCAAATGCAGAGATGCATTAAGCAAGGCTGAAACTGCTGCTGAGCACCCCCTGCCCCCATTCCTCCACTAGTCTACGCTACCTCACTCCCCACATGGAATGATCAGCACCAGAGGTGTCATCTTCTGAAGAGGATTGGGGGCGGGGGCTCATAAACGATGCCGCACAAAGTCATATGTGAGACACCGCATGGCATCATAACATCATGGCAATGCCCTGATGTCACACATGTGACGTTGCACGTCATGATGTCATGAGCGTGGTGTTGCACAACGCCCTGATGCCTTGCATGCAATGCTGCTCAAAGCCCTGACATCACACGAGCAACGTTTTGAGGAGCCAGGGGGCGGAGCTGAATGCCCCCTGAATATTGAGGGTGCCTGGCCCCCTCAAAAATACATTGTGGGGCTGAAGATGCCCTAGCCCCTGGGAATTGACTGATCAGCACGGGTCTTAATTTTGCCCTTCAACTGGCGTAAGTCAGAGTGAGGCATCTGATCAAGACTTGTATTTTAAAAATGAGCTTAAAGATGTTTTTATGCCAGGCAGAAGACCAGCTGGCTTTGGCAGATGTTTATCCTCCTGGACAAAGGCCCCCCTGATTTATTTATAGCAGGAGCCAAAATTCTCAAAGTTGTAAAAAGGGAATTACAGGCTGAGAGCAAAGGTTACTAGGTTACTGGCCCTACAGAATACAATCAAGCTGCAAAAACACAATTAAGAGTTGGTAAATAGTAGGATTTATTGTTTAACAGAAAATAATACTATGTGCCTCCCATTAAGACTTGAGCCATATTTTCATAAGGTTAAAGGGCAAGAGCTAATGGGAAAAGCAGCTGGCCAGGAAAGGGGGGTGTAAACTGAAGAAGTTTTACTTTGAAAAGGCCTTTGCTTCTAAAAATCTATATATGTTATGTATAAGATTTGTTGGCTTAAATGTAATTATGCAAAGGATTTAGAAAGTAAGAAATGTTAGATTCTTGTGTTAGATTCTTATTTCATTGATGGTGTGTGAGAATGTGAACCCAAGATCTCTGATCTCTGTTTAAGATAAA
This sequence comes from Podarcis raffonei, assembly GCF_027172205.1. Classification (NCBI taxonomy): domain Eukaryota; kingdom Metazoa; phylum Chordata; class Lepidosauria; order Squamata; family Lacertidae; genus Podarcis; species Podarcis raffonei. Next base: position 45,906,871 of record NC_070615.1, on the reverse strand, counting down.
AATTTAAAACCATTAACCATCTGTTTTGGAGGGCAATAGGGCAAGAAGGGCAAGAGGTGATCTGGTAATTAAGGTGCCTTGTTGAGGCAAATGTAAGATATATGGCTACTTGTTTGCCATTTATAGATAGAAGGAAATATAGCTCTTTGTCTCTCATAAAAGGTAATAGGAAATGGGTGTATCTTTTATGATTGGTTCTAGCAAACAGCCAATAGGAATTTCAACCAGGCTGATTGGACAGAGGCAGCCAAAGGAGGAGCAAGGGGGCTGGGCTGAGGAAATATAAGTGCTGGCCATCAGGGCTGGAGTGGGCAGAGCTTTGGTAACCATATACCACTGTGTCTCTCATTTATTTGTCTGACAAATAAATTATTATTTTAATTTCTCTATTGCTGCGTTGAATATTTCATTCCAGCTAAGCGTTAACCACAAGCAGGGTGCTACAAGAGAACCAGCAAAGAAATATGGTGGGAGATGCAGCAGCAGTTGTGATCTCTGCTGGATCAGGCCAGTACCCCTCTCTATTTGCATCTGGTTCCAGGGCCAGATATAGGTTTGAACCTTGATTTTATCCCTATTAAAAGTAATTTTGTTAGTTTTGGCCCAGTTTTCCAACATGTTTAGGTCATCTGGAATCCTGATTTTGTATTTGGCTGCATTACCTACCCCTTCCAGTTTGGCGTCCTCTGCAGGTTTGTTCAGCATCTCCTCAATTCCCTCATCCAAGTTGTTTATAAAGACAACTACATAGTTGAACAACTACAGGCAGGGCCAGATTTAGGTTTGATGAGGCCCTAAGCCACTGAAGGTACTGGGGCCCTTCGTATGTCCACTTGTCCTTTGTCAACAACAAATTGTCATTTTGTGTGTGTTGAATACCGGTATATGCTATATGGTAATTTATGGACCTAATCGGTATCTAAAGCCGTTTGCACATGTTGTCATGCAACCAGTCCATGCAGAACGTAGGCACCCTATATATAGAAATGAGCAAAGCAGTGATATTTTAGGGAGCAGACTAGTAGGCGGGGCCCATGACTTACATCATAGGAGCCTGCACAACACAAAACACTGTTGCTGTATGTAGGGTTTATTGTATTTGTTTTTATCTTATATTTTGGAAATAACAACAACAACAATAACAATAATAATAATAACAACATTAAATTTTATTTATACCCCACCCTCCCTAGCCAGAGCCGGGCTCAGGGCGGCTAACACCAGTAAAATTACGGTAAAAACATAATAGGAAAAGAAAAAAAAACAAATTAAGATACAGGTTAAAATGCAGCCTCATTTTAAAAGTAGCTCATAGATCAAAACCATAAGGGGAGGGAAACATAACGGTCAGACTGATTCCAAACCAAAGTCCAGGCGGAACAGCTCTGTCTTGCAGGCCCTCCGGAAAGATGTCAAGTCCCGCAGGGCCCTAGTCTCTTGTGACAGAGTGTTCCACCAAGTTGGGGCCAGTACTGAAAAGGCCCTGGCCCTAGTTGAGACTAGATGAGTACATCCAGTTTTGTTTCCTTTGATTTTTGGGGGGACCCCCCAAGAAAGTGGGGCCGTAAGCTATAGCTTGTTTAGCTTCTAAGTAAATCTGGCACTGTCTGGTTCCCACAGTGGCCAACCAGCCTCCTGGGGGAAGCCACAAGCAGAACCTGAGAGTACCAGTACTCTCCCCACCAGCTGGTATTCAGAGACATACTGCCTGTGGCAGTGGAGGTGGAACCTGGCTACTGGGGCTACCAGCCATTGATAGTTTTATCCTCCATACTTGGGCAATGAGCACCAGACCCTGATGATTTGCAAGGCTCAAAGCTCCATTAAAGCAGCCATTGTCCACTTCAAAATTCCTTTTGTGCATACACTCGCGTGTGAACAGCAAGCTGCTTTGGCACCAGTAAATAATCCAAAGAGCTCAGGCAAGAAGCAGGCAGTAGCTCATCCATCTCTAAGCAGCGCAGGGAAACACAAAAGCTGCTGAAACAAAAGAAGAAATATGCTGGAAAAGATAAGATAGATGTTTCTTCTGGTTAATGAATCTGCAGAAAGAAAGAGGGTGGAATCTGAAGCAGAGAAGGAGTCCAGTGAGAAAGGATAAGGTGCTCTTTATTTTGTTTTATGGGATGTATTGAAGCTCCTCTGAACGAACTCAACACACCTAAAAATACACCTGTAAATTTTGTAGCAAGCAGATAAAGGCTGGCCCAACTCTTGCCTACATGTGTGTCTTTGAAAAGAATGAGAGCTGTGCAAGAGCAGGGCTGCACCTCCATGAGCTGTGCAAGAGGACAGCTGCACTGCAATAAGTCCCAAAGGTGAGCAAGGGTCCAAGAGCAAATTTCACAAGCAGAGGTTCATGAAGCAGAGTTCCTTGGGCTTCATTGGGTTTTCCAATCTTCTCTAAATGTATGTTCTTCTTGTTCTCTTATTCTATATGTTAAGTTTGCAAACTGTGCATATTCTGTCAATTTAAGTTGCCACTCTTTTTTGGTTGGGACCTCACTCATTTTCCATTTTGGGGCTAATGAAACACGGGCCGCAGTAGTGGCATACATAGATAATATTTTTTGATACTTGGGAATTTCAGTCTGAATTATCCCCAACAGAAAGGACTCTGGCTTTGGAGGGAAAGTACTTTTAAACATTTTTTCCAATTCATTATGGATCATTTCCCAATGCTCTTTTACCCCTTTACAAGTCCTAGAATCCTGCAACATCTAGAGGGCCCCAACGTAGACAACTAAGTTCTTCTCAACGTGGATCTATTGAAATTAATTGACCTACGCCAATCAAGCCTGGTCATTTCAATAGGTCTGAGAGTATGGCTGATGGTTGGGTGTGAACCCCTGTTCCTAAACTGGGCATACAGGTGCGCTTGTGCCGCCCCCCCCCAACATATGGTCATCAGACAATACCTCTCATCTCCAGATGAGGGCCAGGCAAGCCTTAAAGGCTCCTGACAGATTTGGTAACCCATCCTCATTACGAACCGTCCCTTGGCAGCCTGAAAATGTAATCAGCTTGCAGATCAGCTCTGTCTTTGTCTATTTAGGCGACGTGTTTTCTTGCTGCCATTTGCCGTGCTGCAGCTGTCAAATATCATCTCTATCCTGGCTCAAGTACGCCAGAGCGTCAATGCCAAGGCCCTCTCTGGGAAAGCAGCGAGCCTCTGTCGGGAGCTGGTCTGAGCACTTGGACTCATTGAGCATTCGACACACATATAAAGAAAGCACGCTTGCCTGTTTGGGTGAAATGTGGCATATTGAATGTGGACTGCTAAATAGGACCTCCATGTTCAGACATAGTACACCTCAGAATGCCAGCTGCTGGGTATTCAAAGAACAGGGAAACTTTGTAATCCTCATGCCTTTTTCCCCCTTATGCTTCTCAGCACCATTCAGCTTCCCACTAATAATAATAGCAATAATAATTTTATTATTTATACCCCCCCATCTGGCTGGGTTTCCCCAGCCCCTTTGGGTGGCTTACAACATATAAAAAATTGTAAAAACACCAGGAACTAAAAATTTCCTGATACAGGGCTGCCTTCAGGTGTCTTTTCTTTTTAACGGCCTTTTTTTATTAAAGATTTTCTTGTTTTACAGAAGTGTAATGCCTCGTATTTTTTCCATGTAACATTTTTACAAATCCGTTTCATTTGTTGAGACATTAGGGGGAGAACAAAAAAAAGAAAAAAAGGGGGGTGGAGGGAGGGAAGATGGGTGGGGGTGGAGTCGGGTGGCGATGTTTCTATTATGCTTAATGTATGTAGGGTTTGGTGTCAGTGTTGGTTGTGCTGTTCACTTGTGTTCCTTTGGTGGTGAGAGAGGTTGGGGTTGGCCTAGGGTGTGGTTGTTTGCTTGTGATTGGCTGTGGTGATCTTTTTTTCCATGTGTGAGTGGGGTGGGTGGGTGTTTTGGATCAGGTTAGCCATATTGATTTGTATGCTGCTGGTGGATTATTGTCATTGTCTTGTTGGGCTGTGTATGTGATAAAAGGGAGCCATACCCCTTCAGGTGTCTTCTAAAAGTCAGAGAGTTGTTTACTGGCCATCAGCAATAGTGGTGCTGTACTGCAGGGAGAGATCGGGAAAATAGCTCCTTGCTTTGGCAAGATGCCACAATGGCAGAGAGAATAAGGTAACCAGGACTTTCTCCCAAAATCCCTGGTTCAAGCTCTTTGCCACTCTGCAAACACAGTCAGCATTTTAAACAGCAGCAGGTAAAGAGAAAGTCACTAATTTCCCTTGACTTTTGTATTATTTAATTTCAGTTAAATTAAACATAAATGCCTTCAGAAGTCCCATCAAAAAAGGAGAGTCCTTCTGTTAGGCTTTCTTAAGTCCCTCCTGTATGCATGAATGCACACATCTCTCTACTGTTTTATGGATAAAATGTAATTCCTCACTGTTGATAAAATGTCTAGCACTCAGGTTTAACAAAAGGATTCAGATTAGAGTTGGGCCAAGTGCTCATCCATTTTTATGTATCTGTGTGGAACCTGATGCTTTCAATGAGACAAAATCTCCATCTTAATTTATGGGATTCTACTCTGTTTTGATCCTGTTCTATGTCATTCCCACCCCACACTCACTTTGTAGCTGCTTCTGCACTATTTCCCCCCACATTGGAGCTTCTGAGGGAGATGCCAACCAATCAAGGGTCATGCCATGAACATAAAGGTTGGCAAAATTATGGCCCAATGGAAAGGTATTTCCATCTTTGGTGGTTGTGTCCTAAAATTAATTATTTCCGTGTTAAAGATTTTCAAATAAATTGGGCAAATTATAAAATTAAGAGATTGCCCCATATCGTATACTTACTGCTTCTTTTACCAGTTTATGATGATTCAACTCTGACGCCAATGTACTAATTTCATTATTGCTAGCAACATTAACTATTGTTAAATGCTAGAGATACCTGGGTGCAGGCCTGATGAAGGACTGGCATGAACAAATGTGGCAGCTTGCTCTTATGTCATGGAAATTGTTATAAGAAAAAACTGCTCCTTTCCCCCTTATGGGGTATCCAAGAGTCCATATAGAGTCCTTATGTAGGTTTTCTATTGGTAGGAGAAAATAACAGAGGCCAACCAGCGAATGTTGAGAAGCAAAGCAGCTAGTAAGCCTGATCTTTGTTAACTGTTGCAACAGGATGCTCACCCCCCCCCCCACAGGAAGGGAGGAGAGGAACCCAGAACATTGGTGTGCAAGCTCTTATAGAGACTTTAAAAATTGCCTATCCTGTAGTTCAAGGGAGCGGGTGGCACTGTGGGTAAAACCTCAGTGCCTAGGACTTGCCGATCGTATGGTCGGCGGTTCGAATCCCCGCGGCGGGGTGAGCTCCCATCTTTCGGTCCCAGCTCCTGCCCACCTAGCAGTTCGAAAGCACCCCTAAGTGCAAGTAGATAAATAGGTACCGCTTTATAGCGGGAAGGTAAACGGCGTTTCCGTGTGCTGCGCTGGTGCTGGCTCGCCAGAGCAGCTTCGTCACGCTGGCCACGTGACCCGGAAGTGTCTCCAGACAGTGCTGGCCCCCGGCCTCTTAAGTGAGATGGGCGCACAACCCTAGAGTTGGACATGACTGGCCCGTACGGGCAGGGGTACCTTTACCTTTACCTTACCCTGTAGTTCAAGACCACCCCCCAAAACATCAAAACATCATACATACATCACAGAAAGAGGTGGTCCCCAGCAGAAATTTGAGTGTGTTGCTTCTCTCCTGTCTGCCAGGATACCTGATAATGCCTTATCTGATTGCCTTTTCTGGGTAGCCTGGCCATTCCTTTGAGATGCTAAATACTTAGTTCCTGAATTTCTTACACATATTGATAGTGTGCTCAGCTTAACAGATACTTGCCAGGCTGTATTTACAAGGAGGTGTAAATCCCTCCAGTCCAAAGACTTTCCCCATTTCCTTCCTCCTTGCAGAGAAATATTTGGGGTCAGTTTGGGGGAGTCAAAATGGCTTCAGGATTGTTCTCCTGTACTATTTCAGACACGTGGTTTATATACTTATGTATGTGTTTGCCATGAACATATACATATATATATATATATATATATATATATATATAGACTTTAGAATTCCTATAACACAATTAAGAAACAGAACCACTCAACACACATCTGTAAAGTTTTATGAATTTGGCTAATTTTCATGTAATACGCAGCTATTCTTGAATAAGGATCCCTACTTTCCTTTGACTCAGTCATCTCTGGAAAGGCACCTTTGGTTTATAGCTTTGGACTTGAGATGTATTACTGGAATACATGACCGGAACTACCTTCTCAATTGTTGGTATATAGCATTGTTTTATTGTCGTCTGTAAAATAAAAATTAATAAAAAGTGTGTGAGAGAGGGGGAGGGCGGGAGGGAAGGAGATCATTCCCTGAATTGGATGAAATCAATACACTAAGTAGCCAATCAGATTTACTCGCTTGCTGGCATAGAACAAACTACGCTAGGTAAGAAAACAGTTCTTCCTGAACTGGTCACATGAATGATCCTAGCGAATCAGAGACCAGACATTGTCTATCACAATATCACTAAAGTCAAACAAATCTTATTCAGGGCAATGCAAACACCTTAGGCAAACACCTTCATCCCCTTTTACAGCAATCTCTGGAAAAAATCGCCAAAAGGGCAGGTGTCTTTTGATAGTGGTGAAATTGTTTGCGAAGATCTTCTCTCTCCAGCTGAGCCCTAATTTATTTATCCTTTGATGTCAGCATCAGTGTAAAGCGAGTTGCCTACATCAAGAGACTCCCAAGATATGCAAAAGAGGAAAAAAAGAAAAAGAAACCAGCCTCAGCGTTTTTTAGCATTTATTTATATTACAAGCAAAGGAAAGACCGGTGCTTTATATTCATTATAGCACAGCAAATCTTTCTGTTCATTTTTGCAATTTGCACAGGAGCCAAACACAAACGTAAAAAGTCTGTGGGAAACATGGAAATGACGGCCTCTCTGCCTGTAAACCTGCAAAAACATTTGTTCGGGCTCAGCTGCCATGCAGACCCAATACAAAATTTCTGATGCTGGGAGGGTTGGGGTGGGAAGAAGTAGAGGCAGCCATCACATAAACAGCTCAAGGATGGTGCAGTGTGGATAGTCCCAGAGCCAAGAAGGGAAGAGGGTGTCTTCTCATCCATTACGATTTCTGCAGGGTGCCTGGCTGTCGTTTTATTGTTAGCAATTTCTGCCATTATTTTGAAATGAGCTATCATATTTATATGATGTTTTGATGTCTCTGTACTGAAATGACACATTAAATGCATTCTGGTGCCCTGCTTTTAAAGAGTTTGCCCTTCTGCAGTACTTTTTTTGTAGGGCTGTATAGTGGTTATGAGGGACGCAGGTGGCGCTGTGGGTTAAACCACAGAGCCTAGGACTTGCCGATCAGAAGGTCGGTGGTTTGTATCCCCACGACAGGGTGAGCTCCCATTGCTCAGTCCCTGCTCCTGCCAACCTAGCAGTTCGAAAGCACATCAAAGTGCAAGTAGATAAATAGGTACCACTCTGGCGGGAAGGTAAACGGCGTTTCCGTGCACTGCTCTGGTTCGCCAGAAGCGGCTTAGTCATGCTGGCCACATGACCCAGAAGCTATACCCCGGCTCCCTTGGCCAATAAAGCGAGATGAGCGCCGCAACCCCAGAGTCGGTCACGACTGGACCTAATGGTCAGGGGTCCCTTTACCTTTACCTTTTATCCGACCCATGGCCTACCAGCTCTGTGCTACTTCTGGTCAGCTTGGCATGAGTCAATCTCCTTCTTGACCACTCTGGTTGTGGGTATCTTGTTACCTTTTTGCCTCTTTATCTCTTCCTTGTCCCTTATTTGTTTTTTTGTTGTTGTCTCCCCTCCCTTCTTCCTTCATTAAAATAAAAAATAATAAACCCATTCCCTGGGTGCACATGCTAATGAAATATACTGCTGCATGCCTATGAGTCTATGTTTCCAATTATACTTTCCCCTTCCGAGATAACCTAGATAGGTATATAGAGAAGCAGATAGACCGGTAAGTCAGTTCCTGGATTCCATTTGTTTCATATACCTTTGTTCAAAGCCATGTGTTCTGTGATGACAAGGGGCATTAAAATGCAAAGGAGCAGAAGAATCTACTGTGAAGGGAGATAGGAGTCATAGGCCATTAAAAGCAAACAGGAGAATGGATCATTTGAATGTGCTGAGCTGGGGAGTTTAATGATGTCTGTACTAATTTCTTGGCTGGTCAATTTCAGCTGTCAACAGAATGCTCTGACTGGGAAACTAAACACACAGAGAGAGAGACACACAGCCACCCAAAACCTGCTGGGTATGTTTATCAGCTTCAGAGGGACAAAATCCTGAGATCTCTCAAATGCCTTGCAGCCAAGGCAGATGTCATGCTACTCTTGTTTTAATAGTGCACATTTATTTCTCATCAAGGGAAATTATTAGTGCTGTGCCGAAAAAATTTACTGTGCTCCTTTTTTAAAAACGCTGTTCTCTCTGCCCCCATCTGCACTATCCATTTGAAGAGCTATGATTCCCAGAGTTCCCGGGAAAAGAGGGATGAGTTATTAAGCCACTCTGGGAATTATAGCTTTCAGGGGGCAATAGAGGTCTCCTAACAACTCATTGTACCCTTAATAAACTACATTTTCCAGGATTCTTTGTGGTGGGGAAATCTTGACTGTTTAAGTCGAATGATGCTGCTTTACTATTAATAATACTGTATTTTTCCATGTATAAGACGCCCCCATGTATAAGACGCCCCCTACTGTTGGGGACCCCAAATTTAGAAAATGGGCATATGCACTATCTGTGTATAAGACACCCCCAGATTTTTAACCTTATTTTAAAGTAAAAAAAAAAACCCTAGTCTTATACAAGGGAAAATGTGGTAATAGATTAAATTTCTATACCACCCTATAACCACAGGTCTCAGGGCGGTAAATAGACAGGATAAATAGATCGCGCAGATGACTGTGGCATGATGGTGCTTTAAACATAGCACAGATGGGGGCCTACTCAAGAGTAGAGCTATTGGAATTAATGGACCTGGTTTGTGAATTCCAGTGGGTCTACACTGTGCAGGTGTTAGGTCGGATGCAACCTTGTGAGGAGAACAGGGATGTCATAACATCTCTCAGCACCCTTCACAAGCCACACATCTTAGGACACTTAGGGGGGAGCCATGAGCATTTGAAGTGGTATGATACTGCTTTAAATGTACAGTGCAGATGGGGACTTAGTTGATGCCGCCCTATATACAGTTTCAAGTTTAGGGGAGGTAGGCTGTATGCAGAGACCCTCTTAATCGCTGGATCCAGCAAGTGTTAAAATATAAACTAGGCTAGCTCAGTGGCTGGGCAAGCTGATTGGGCGCCTGGAGCGGTGCATGTGCCCTGTGCCGAGGGGCGGGGTCAGCTGCCCAAGGGGTGGGGTGAACCGGGGCAAGTTGCTCCACGGGACCTCTGAGGCGTCTGCCTGCCTCCTCCCCCTCAGCCGCCCTAGCTACAGATGAGGGGGAGGCTGTTGGCTATTTGCAGATTAGTTGCGCCACAGAAGGCATGCTGGGGAGACCACACATTACAAGGAATGCAAAAATAACTTTTGCTAGGTTTTAATAACAAAAACTCCTTTTCCATTAATTATAATATATCAATAAGCATGACCCATCCACCAACCCAACCACCAGGGTACTGAGAGAGCTAGGTGCTGCTCTTTATATACTATACCCAACAGCTTAATTACCACACCTTAACAGCACCTGCTATACTGCTTCACAGCTGTAAAACTAGGTCACGTTCTTTACTCTGGCTCTTAAAGAAATACACATCTTGTGGAGCAATAATGAACCTTCAAATTTAAAGAGACCATTCAACAGAGGCAGCAGGCAGACTGTTTGGGACTGCATGGAGCCTGCAGGTGCCCAAGCCACCACGTCACTCCCAGGAGAGACGCATGGCTAGAGTGCGCTGCATGCCCCATGGTGAGTGCCGCCCGGCATTTTGCCACCCCCCTTAGTGGTGACACCCGGTGTGGACCGTCCCTACCACACACCCCTCCCTCCACCCCTGGGCTAGCTTCCTGTGGATGTAATCACCAGGGTGATGGACCATTAGGAGAAACAAAGGAAAGGAGCTCCATGTGAGATGGCAACAGACAAAGCCAGAGTTTGGAGTTTGGGAAAACTGGCGTGATGTGAGTCAGAAGAAAAAGCAGCAAGCTGGAGAGGGAGTCAGAGCAATGTTTGATTCCTGCCTGAATCCAAGGCTGCAGCTATGGGAGAAACAAAACCCTCCTGGGGTGATTCTGCTAGGAGCCCCTCTACCATAGGCACCAGGTTGTATATATGTGTAAATAAACCCTATATCCTAAAGACACCACAGTCTCTGCTATGCCTCATTTCCAAAAGGAAGAGCAAACCCTGGGTAAGTGCCTGGAATCTCACACTGTTCAGAGTTTGGGGTGGCGGGCAAGAATACTTTAATTACAGGTGGTTGTATTTTTATAATTCATTTTATTCTTGTCACTTTGCAGTTGCCTTTTATTTGCTTCTGAACCAAACTGGTATTCTTGAAAAGAAAGGTGGTATAGTACTACTACTGCCGCTGCCAATTTGCAACTATCACATCTCTTCTGATATACAACACAATCAGTGCTATTTTTCTCGAAAAAGAGGTTCTGGAACCTACAATGAACACCTCCCTCGTTCTCTTATAATGGAAATGGTGTCTACCTGATAGGTGATGGAACTGAGTACTAGAGAGTTTCCGGTGGGGGGAGTCCTGATCACAATATTTTGTAGCAGGTAATAATAAAAGAGACTCTGTCTTTTGCTTCTCTGCATCTAAAGTAGCCACTGAATTAACACACAGAAGTTCAGAAGTCTGTGGATTCCAGGCACAAACTCTCCTGAGTTTTAATGTACATACACACTCAAGCATGCATATGGATATTCACAAACACTTTCCATAGGATGAAATGGCTGCTTTTGGAAAGACGAATGAAAGATCACGTTTTATTTATGCAAGGATGTAATGTGCAATGCTTTTTTATTATTTAATCACCAGCCAATTTATGACTGCAGGGTACATTTGAGGTCATGCTGATCTCAGCTTTGTCTGCGAGTTTATCTTCAAGTATGTCTTGCTTTAGCGAAAAGTGGTGATATTTTAGATCATTGGTCTTCAACTGTGATTCACAACCAGGTTGTGACCTGACCTATACCAGGTTACGTAAGCAGCTTCACCAGAACTTTGATACATGTTTTTGTGGGTGGTTTTATTTGATGACAAGGAGAAAGCGGGAAAATAAGGAAATTGTGGAGGAAGGAGCAGGGGAGAGAGAAGCTAGACTAGGAAGATCGTTATAACTACTGTAGAGCCAGTGTGGCATAGTGGTTAGAGTGCTGGACTAGGACCTGGGAGACCAGGGTTCGAATCCCAACTTGACTATGAAGCTCTCACTGGAAGCCAGTCTTTGCCCTCTCAGTCTAACTTACCTCACAATGCTTTTGTGGGGGATTAAATGAGGAAAGGGAGAACCATGTGTGCTGTCTTGAGGTCCTTGTAGTGGTTTTAATACTGCTTTAAATGCATTTGGTGTTGTTGTTTTGTGATTTTGAAGTAATAATAATAATAATAATAATAATAATAATTATAATTTTATTACAGTGGTACCTCGGGTTAAGAACTTAATTTGTTCTGGAGATCTGTTTTTAACCTGAAACTGTTCTTAACCTGAAGCACCACTTTAGCTAATGGGGCCTCCTGCTGCCACTGCGCCACCGTCGTGTGATTTCTGTTCTCATCCTGAAGCAAAGTTCTTAACCCGAGGTAATATTTCTGGGTTAGCAGAGTCTGTAACCTGAAGCATATGTAACCTGAAGCATATGCAACCCAAGGTGCGACTGTATTTATACCCCACCCATCTGACTGGGTTGCCCCAGCCACTCTGAGCGACTTCCAACAGAATATTAAAAACACGATAAAACATCAAACATGAAAAACTTCCCTAAACAGGGCTGCCTTCAGATGTCTTCTAAAAGTCAGAGAGTTGTTTATTTCCTTGGCATCTGATGGGAGGGTGTTCTACAGGGCGGACACCACTACCAAGAAGGCCCTCTGCCTGGTTCCCTGTAACCTCACTTCTTGCAGTGAGGGAGCTGCCAGAAGGCCCTCGGAGCTGGACCTCAGTGTCTGGGCTGAACGATGGGGATGGAGATGCTCCTTCAGGTATACTGGACCGAGGCCGTTCAGGGCTTTCAAGGTCAGCATCAACACTTTATTTTATTTTTTTAAAAAATGATATTTATTCAGAATTTCATCAACACAAATACAAAAACAAAACAAGAAAATCAGAAAAATACAACAAAAAGTAAAACAAAAAGAAAAAACCAAAAAAGAAAAAAGAAAAATACAAATCTCAAATTTACAACTTTCCATTTGCTTATTTCTTGAACCTCCTCACACCTCCCTTTTTGTATTCTAGTTTAATTCGTTATTTCAGCAAATTCTTCCCATGTTTCTCAATTTTAATTTAAATGATTAATCTTCACAATCTATCTTATCAATTAATTCAACATTGCCTTTCCATCTTTTAATATAATCTGTTATTCAATTTACCTTAATCTTTTTAACCTTATCTTATCTTAAAAATCTTAAAATTTCAAAATTTACATCATATTCATTCATATCTCCTTAAATCTTTTCTGCTAAAGCCAATTTGGTTCCTTTCCAGCATGTTCCCTAATATTTCATTAATGTTACACTAATTCCAAAATTAACAAAAGAATTTCCCTTGATATCTCTAGTTTTTATCCAATGTCCCTTCTTCCTGGTATCGGGTCATGTCAGTCCTTTCTGTCCATTACATCCAGTCCATCAATCTGGTGTTCTTATGTCCGAGGCCCTTAAGTCTCTTCTTGGCCCCCTCTGCACATTTTCTTGTCCTTGTTTGTGCTTGCGCACTTCTTTGTCTATTGTTAGCTTCTTGGGGAGTGGGTCTCCGGAGGGTTCCATCCAGTAATAATTTCCATTTTCCTTCATCAGGCTGGTCCCTTCCCCCCAGTCCCACTCCCTGTCGTCATCTTTGTAATCCAAAAAGTATTTATCCAAAAGATAGTTGTTCGCCTGTTTCATAGTCCCACTAGAGTTAAGAACTTCCTTAACTTCAAACACTTCCCAACACACTCCAAGTTCAATCAGTAACTTTTGTTCCTGCCGGACTTTGGATCTCTCCATTCGTGTTGTTTGAGGGGGAATCACTGCCTCTTCCTTCTTCATCTGCCCTTGGACCTGCCTTGTCAAACCAGATTCTTGAGTTGGTCGCTGTATAACTTCTTTATCCTTATTCCCTGTTAAATCATATTCGCTAGCCACAGCGCTCATCAAGTCCAATTTTTCATGCATCAAATTCATTTTTTCATGCAGCTGCTCCAGCATGCCAAGGGCAGACACTAAACCTTCCTTCCAACACATTTCTGTTCAAGGTCAAACGGCAGGTCCCACGATCCAAATCTTGCAGCTGTGAACTACAACAACAAACTGACAGGCTCCCTCTAGGGGACACAGTTTCTTTTTGTATCCATTTTTAAAATGTATCCAACAAAGGAAATTACTTTCGATTTCAAATCCTTTCGATTTTCAAATACTTTGTATCTTTAAAATACAAAGATGCAGAAGGTGGCGTTGAAGTTAATTTGTTTCTCTTCTTTTTAAATACTATCTGTCAAAGCACTCCACTTTCAATCAATGGACGTCTCAAACAATTTCTGTCCCGACACCCCGTCCCCAGGTTTGGGACAATGGAAACTTAAATTCCTTTACTCTCCTCCTGCAGGATTAAACAGTCAAATCCCCCCCCCCTTTTCTCCTGCTTTCAAGGGGGGTTTTATTAGTTGTAGATGCAGGAAATTTCCAACTTTAAAGCAGTTTTCCAGGCTGTTAGTTTGCAAGGTCTTTGCTTCAGTCTATATACAAAAAGCGGAAGGCGGACTTCCTGTTTAAACCTTCCCGCTTGTGCCTAATTCATAAATTTTACAAGTTTCTTGATCCAATTCTCCATTTTTACTCACGGGTACTTGATTTAGAGTCCAAATCTCATCAGGAAAAAGTCAGCGCTCTCCGGCGATGGCTGCGCGGCTTCCCTCCATGGAAATAGCGATCGGTTCGCAGCACCGCGCTGCTCACCCCACTTCACTCCAGAGCCCCGAAAAGGGGTTTCCTCGTGAGTAGGGGAGGCGCTCTTGGTGCTCTGCCGAACCCCACGTTCCCAGGCTTCTCCGCCTGGGATTTCTAGCGGGCCCCCGCCTTCGCCGTGGTGGGAAGACCCAATTTCCACGGAGCCCGTTCCTCCAATCGGAGGAACTCCGTCATTCGTCGTTGGGGCTGACCCAGAAGTCCCAGCATCAATACTTTAATTGTGCTTGAAAATGTACTGGGAGCCAATGTAGGTTTTTTAGGACCCGTGTTATATGGTATCGGCGGCCACAACAATTTGCTGTTGTTGTTTTGTGATATCAAAGTCTTTAGCTATCTTATGTGTAATACACCTTGAGATGGTGATTGAGAAGGGGATCAATGAATTAATTGTAACCACAACAACCTGAAGGCACAGGAGGCCATCTCCTTGCAGGTCTGGTCAGTGCCCAGATAGGTGACTACCTCTTTCTGGGAACTAAATGCACATCACCTTGGTTTCTCTGCCAAAAGTGAGGCAGGATATCATTGTAAGAAGGGCATAGATATAGATAGGCTTACTAAAACTCATTTGACTTCCTTGGAAAGTTCCTCAGATGTTTTGAATCTGCAAATTCATCTCCGATTTGTGCTCTAGGGGGAACAGGATGTCAGCTTAGAGATGGCAGAATGTGCCTGGAGTGATTTTTATCCTCTTGTCAAAACTTGTTTTGGTTTTATTTATTTTGTAAAAAGAAAAAGAAAAAAAATCTTCGATGTTTTGCTCAAGCAGGAACCTCCGTTCTTGACCTTTGAAAAATGGCTTTGAGCAAAAATTTGGAAGCAAAATCTGAAAAAAGGGGGTGGCACAAACCTTTCAGTAACTCATCAGCTCTTTGCCCTTCTCTTGCAGGAATCCCTTTAAAGCCAAACTGGTAAATGCAAAAGCGACTCCTGGTCTTTGGCCTGACTCACTGATGTGCTAAGTTACTATGTCTGGGTGGAAATTGAACATGGCTGTAAAGCAAAATAGCATAGCCGCACATAATGTAACTTTTCATTACTGTTTGAGCACCAACAGCTTTCCAGCCCAATGCCAGAGGCTCCTGCTCACACCTGATGGATTGGCTGAATAAAAAACAACCCTTCTCTCTGTCTATAAGAACACCAAAGATAGGCATTTGAATCACAGACATTAGAAGATCAGCTTTATCCTTGTTGAAAGAGCTGGTGGTGGCAAAGAACTGTTGGTTTTACTGCTTAAGGTTCTTCTTTCTCAGCAAGTCTGTAATATATTTGGATTTGAAGTTGTTCTTCCTTGACAGTGGCACAGAATTCTCTCCCCACGCCGTTTATTCAAGAAAAGGGGTTTGTACAGATCATAACCCAAAGGTTAGAGCACATAGATTTGACTATTAGAAGACATCTGAAAGCAGCCATCTTCAGAGAAGTTTTTAATGGTTGATGTTTTATTGTGTTTTTAATAATTGGTTGGGAGCCACGCAGAGTGGCTGGGGCAACCTAGTCAGATGGGCAGCATATAAATTAAATTAAATTAAATAACATTAAATTATTATTATTATTATTATTATTATTATTATTATTATTATTATTATCTGCTTTGCAACATCCTTCTTTGGCCCAGCTGCACCAACAAGCACAAAACAACCCCTCTGCAGCGACACAAATCCAACTCAATGGTGTAACGCTGGAAAATTTCATTCACTTTTCCTACCTGGGCAATTATCTTTCCACAAGGGCCGACATGGATGCCAAAATCCAGCATCGTCTGAGCTCTGCAAATGCAGCTTTCTCCCGATTGAAGTGCAGAGTGTTTGAGGATTGGGGCATTCACAAGGAAACCCAAATGCTTGTTTACAAAGCTATTGTACTACCAACCTCACTGTATGCTTGTAAAATGTGGACCCTTATAAACGCCATCTCCAACTCCTTGAAAGATTCCATCAACGGTGTCTCCGAAAAAATGTACACATCACTTGGGAAGACAGGAGAACTAATACCAGTGTACTGGAAGAAGCAAAGATCACCAGTGTCGAAGCAATGATTCTTCAACATCAACTTTGTTGGACTGGCCATGTTGTGCGGATGCCTGTTTATCGTCTTCCAAAGCAACTACTCTACTCCAAACTTAAAATTTGTAAGTGTAATGCTGGTGGTCAACAAAAGAGGCTCAAAGACTCTCTCAAGGCAAATCTTTAAAAAATGTAGTATAAATACCAACAACTGGGAAACACTGGCCTGTGAGCGCTCCAGTTGGAGAACAGCCTTTACCGAAGGTGTCATGGGCTTTGAAGACGCTCGAACTCAGGACAAAAGGGAGAAACATGCTAAGAGGAAGGCACGTCTGGCAAGCCCTCACCATGATCAACTCCCACCCGGAAACCAATGTCCCCACTGTGGAAGGATGTGTGGATCCAGAATTGGCCTCCACAGTCCCTTACAGACTCACTGTTAAGACCGTGTTCATGGAAGACAATCTTACCCAGCTACGAATGATCCCCAAAGAAAGAAGAAGAAGTCATGTGCTCTAGCTCACTGGTCTTCACCTGGTGGATCAGGACCCAATGTCCAAGGTGGTCTCAACAAGAGCACTGCCAACATGCAAATATATGGTAAAAGACTGAGAAGTGGATCCTCAGATGCATGTTTCGGTTCAAAGTGGGTCTTGGGTCTGAAAATTCATTTTTTCACCTCTTAGCTGGACAGCTCCCCTACTTCTTCAGTGATCTGGCCTTAGCCCTTGTTGGGCAGCTCCCTCGCTTTGCTGGCAAGTCCAGAAATCCAGGGCAACAAGCGCTAGTGTGTGGAAGGAGGCATAAATGATAGCATTAGCAGCATCTAGTTCTGCCCTACTTACCAGAGTTGGGATCACTTTTCAGCACGGAGGGGCCAATTGCGATTGCTGCTGAGCCTTCTTAAGCCAATTCACAGAAGTAGGTAGGACTGTAAGGCCACCTGAGTGGCAAATTGTTCCTCTGCTCGTTTTTCTTCTTCTTCTTCCCCTTACTGAGACTAATTAGATGAACCCCCCACAGCAAAAACAGACAAGGCAATGAATATCATTCTTAATCCCCTAGCCCTGCTGTCGAGAATTCGTCACAATGAGAAGCAGGAGGTTTTGGGTCTGTGCTTTGGCTGCTAATGCTGGATGATAAAAAAAAGCATGTCTGCAATGCACCTGTAGTGGGAATCCCATTGGTATGACAAGGAGAAGGAGGTTCTTTTCTTGCAAGCCCTGGTCCCCTGGAGGCTTGAGAAAAGATGCTTTGGCAGGATGCTTTGTCTTCAAAGATGGAGAAGGATCAAGAGTCTTGCAGGAGGAATATCGACAGCTTGGTGTGAACCAGTTTCCTGCAGGAATGCTGAGCAGTGTGGTGTAATGGGTGGGCTTAGATCTGGGAGAACTGTTTTAGAGATGATTGAGCCTGAAATGGTCTGAGCCACTGCACGTAGCCCAGAAATTGGGTGCCTCAATCCCAGGGGCCAGAAGCAGCCCATCAGACCTCTCTTTCTGGCCCCCAGGGCTTGGCATGAGTGAGCTGTCCTCTGCACCCTCCTCAAGTACTTTTGCCTCTGTGTGTCCTTCAGCTGTGATAAGGCTTCTTCCTTTCCTGGATGGGTGATGAATAGAAAGATGGGCAGAGAGAGATCAGTTTTAGGACCCACTCTATTCTTATCATTGTGACTTGTTTTGATTGGTTTTTATGTTGCATTCCAAATGGTTGTGACCTTCTGTCAGGCTTTGGGGAATCAGCACCCTTCCCCCATGGCAGTAGACAAGAGATCAAACGAAAGGAACGCCTTACCAGTTAGAATATTTAATAATCACAGTGAGAGAACAAAGAACAGGTCTCCTAGAAATGGCGGTGCTCCCAATTAAGGGACACTCCCTGCTCCGTCCCTATTAATTTACGTCACTCCTATGTGTTGTAATCTGAGTTTGCACCTTCTGCGCTTTCTGTTCTGACACTTTCTGAGCTCTCTGTGAATTTGGAAAAGGGGGTGGATGCTATCCAAAGACTGTGAATCTGTTAACTCTCTCTCTCCCAGTTCTTCTTCTCCTAGTTGTTCCCCATCCAGTACTTCCCAGCTTCTGCCTTCTGAACTATGCCCCTCTGCAAACCACTGTTCCAAATCTATGCTGTCCTCCTGCTCCCGGGAAGATTCAGGAGCAGGGGAATGGGGTGGCTCCCACCATTCTTCCCCAGTGCAGCCCTCCTCAGCATGGTCCCTGACAACTCCCAGTGCCCTTAGAGTGAAGGGTGGATAATAAGCCAAAATAACACTCATCATGAAACTGTTCAGGTCCAGCACTGAGGGCCTTCTGGTGGTTCCCTCACTGCGAGAAGCCAAGTTACAGGGAACCAGGCAGAGGGCCTTCTCGGTAGTGGCACCCACCCTGTGGAACGCCCTCCCACCAGATGTCAAAGAGAACAACAAATACCAGACTTTTAGAAGACGTCTGAAGGCAGCCCTGTTTAGGGAAGCTTTTAATGTTTGATGCATTACTGTATTTTAATATTTTGTTGGAAGCTGCCCAGAGTGGCTGGGGAAGCCCAGCCAGATGGGTGGGGTATAAATAATAAATTATTATTATTATTATTGACTTTTGTATGTTGGAATATATACTATTATTGAAAAGGGAGATTCACATATAAGAACATAATAGTGTAAGAGGATCCTCTTGGACCAGGGCAATGGCCCGTCTAGTCCAGCATCCTGTTCTCTCAGTGGCCAACCAGGTGCCCGAGAGGGGAGCCAACAAGCAGAACCCAAGCACAAGATCACTCTCCCCTCCTGCAGTTTCTAACAACTGGTTTTTGGAAGCATTGTTGCCCCCAAATGTGGAGGCAGAGCACAGCCATAATGGATTGTAGCCATCAACAGCCTTTTCTTCCATGAATTTGGATAATCTTCTTTTAAAGCCATTCAAGTTGGTGACCTGCCTCCCGTGGGAGTGAGTTCCATAATTTAAAAATATAACATGTGTTGCCTCACCCACTTTTGCCACTGACCCCCAACACCTCTGGCACTGAGACGTTTGTCCATGGGGAATTTCATTTTGTTTTTCATTTTGTTCTTCAAATGTAGTCCACCTTTCTAGGTTCCTACAGTATATGCAAGGCAGTTTACAAGCCAACATACATGACAAAACACAGAGCCAAGATCTCACATCCTATAATATTCTGATCCAATGCAAATAAGTCCTAATGAAAAACAGGGCCGTAAAAATAAGCAACTTCAAACAATTAAAACAATATTCAGTAATCCATTTGAAATACAGTGGTACCTTGGTTCTTGAACGGCTTACTTGACGAACAAATTGGCTCCCAAATGCCAAAAACCCGGAAGTAAGTGTTCTGGTTTTCAAAGGTTTTTCGGAAGCCGAATATCCAATGTGGTTGTCGGCTATTGTTTCCAGGGCACCTGTGCCAATCAGAAGCCGTGTCTTGGTTTTTGAATGTTTGGGAGTTGAATGGACTTCTGGAATGGATTAAGTTCGAGAACCAAGGTTCCACTGTATAATATTGCATGGGAAAATCAACTCTCCAAATCAAAATAAAACCACCCCAACAATGACAGACAGTCATTACTAGAGCATAATCAATTAAAATCACAGCAAAGTCAGAATACATAAAATACCACAGGCATGAAACCCTGAAGAGCTGCAGCCAGTTTGTATAGAAAATACCAAGTTAAATGAACCAGTGGTCTGGTTCGAGATAAGGCACCTCCCTATAGCTGGCAGAAGTTCTCCACTTAAGGAGGCCTACCAGCCTTATGGTGTTGGAGGAAACTCTTGAGAGTCCCATGGACTGCAAGAAGATCAAACCTATCCATTCTGAAGGAAATCAGCCCTGAGTGCTCACTGGAAGGACAGATCCTGAAGCTGAGGCTCCAATACTTTGGCCACCTCATGAGAAGAGAAGACCCTGGGAAAAGACCCTGATGATAGGAAAGATGGAGGGCACAAGGAGAAGGGGACAACAGAGGACGAGATTGTTAGACAGTGTTCTCGAAGCTACTAACATGAGTTTGACCAAACGGCGGGAGGCAGTGGAAGACAGGAGTGCCTGGCGTGCTCTGGTCCGTGGGGTCACGAAGAGTCGGACACGACTAAACAACTCAACAACAACCAGCCTTACCAGAGATGCTGAGGTTTGAACCTGGGACCTCCTGCATGTAAATCACTTGCTCTATCACTGAACTACAGAAATTGTTACAAGAAAGAACTCCGGGTGGTTTAAAAATGAAATTGGTTGGTTTATAGTTTATAGCAGAGTTGAAAGCTGGGATCCTGGATCTACTCAGTCCACACCACCACCCATTTTGTCTCATTCACACATCACTAACTTTGCTTAAAAGAGTAAATAAGACAGCTTAGGAGTTTGACAGGAAAACACAAAGCACATTTTCCTCTTTCTGTTACTCTCAACCCTGCCACCTTCTGATTGGAGGCCTGAAAATTTTCCTATATCCAACCGGAACAATGTAATCGACCTCCCCATGCCCAATGACCTCACCCTTTCTCTCTTTCTGCTCATGACCTCCTGTTCATTTTGTTGAGCAGAAACGAAGTCACAAGAAATGCTAACTTAGCTTGCACATGCCTTCCCCATTCCTGCTCCATGTCCCATTCACTGCTTGGCTCTCCTGCTTCTAACGTCCATTTCACATGTTTCTGTTGCTGTCAGTTGAAACTACTCACTCAGAGAACTCTAAATAGGCCTTATGAGCTGTAGTGCAGAAATCAATATGTGAGTTTGTGCCGGTATCAATGGCAGCCATTTTCAAAAAGACTGCTGTGTGAACAACCAAGCTTTCAAGTCATTTTATCCATCATCTATCCTCTATTCAATGACTTGTGACATAGCCAGGAGCGTCAGGAGCGATCTCTCAAGGTTACTATTGAGCAACGTTGAGGCCTGTTGCCACTGTGGAAACAAGATTCACACACCAGTCTGATCAAGGCTGCAAAATGTCTTGGGCAAGCCCTGGCCTAAAACTGAAGAAAACTGGTTTCCGTTGAAGGTGCCATTCAAGTTCCACCCACCACAATAGACAGAAACAACCGGGGTTTTTGTTAGGCACATCTATTAGTGTGCAAGCTTTTTAGGGTTGGGCTGAGGGTATCTGAAAGATCTCACCTTCCTTTACAAACCTCCCCAGGTGTTAGGTTTTTATACACATGTGGGTTTCCTTCACCAAATTTTGCTGAAATGAGATTCGAAGTGTGTTTAGATGCTTCTCCTCCTGAGACAGAAGACAAAGGAAGACATTTGGGGTTTGTTGAGGGACACCAGAATGTGAGAGACAGGCAAAATCTCCCATGGGTGTTTTGAACACCCCCTAGTGCCCTGGTTTTTATCACACCACTAACCATTTCTGACAGCAACACTTTCAACCTGAAAACACTCACTGAGCCAGTATTTGGCTTCCCCCACATTTTCCTCCCATCTAGGAAATACACATTTCCTTGAAGTGTGCAAGCTGGGTTGGTTATGATGAATTACTGCAGGAATCCAAGAGGCTGTGGAGGCTGACAGTTAGTCAATGGCCCCACGCGATTGAGCAAAAGCGCCAAATGAAGGGTAGTTCACTCCAGCACAATCCAATCATCCTGTCAGATAACTTGTCCTCCAGGTCACCTACTGGGACTGGCATTTCAAAAGTCTGGTGTTACTGATGGACTGACTTCTCGGGGTCTCATTGCTGCTCACCCCTCACCCACCCCACAACAGGGTGGAAATAAACTCACTGACGTCAGGTGGCTGCATTTATTTTCGATTTTGTGCTGGGAAACAGAAACAGTCTGGACACATTACAAATATGATATTTCTCACAGTCCAAAAAGAAAAGAAAAAGAAGACAAATGGAAAGAGGTTCTGAAAAGGACAACTGAAATGATGAAAGGGATGGAGCAACAGTACTTTGAAGTCAGGTCACAATATTTGGGGCTTCTGGTTTAGGTAAAGGTACCCCTGACCATTAGGTCCAGTCGTGGACGACTCGGGGGTTGCACACCCATCTCGCGGTATAGGCCGAGGTTGCTGGCGTTTGCCCGCAGACAGCTTCCGGGTCATGTGGCCAGCATGACTAAGCCGCTTCTGGCTAACCAGAACAGCACATGGAAACACCATTTACCTTCCCTGACAGAGCGGTACCTATTTATCTACTTGCACTTTGACATGCTTTCAAACTGCTAGGTTGGCAGGAACAGGGACTGAGCAACGGGAACTCACCCCGTCGCAGGGATTCGAACCGCTGACCTTCTGATCAGCTTCTGGTTTAGGGAGGGGATAAAGTAAGAAGGGGCAAGATAGAGAGGTAGAATCATAGAATTGTAGGGTTGGAAGGAATTGCAAGAGTCGTATAGTCTAACTCCCTGCAGTGCAGGAATCTCAACTAAAGCATCCATGACAGATGGCCACCCATGACAGAAAGCTCCACTGAAGGAGAGCCACCATCTTCCAAGGTCATCCATTCCACTCTCGAGAAGCTCTTACCATCAGGAAGTTCTTCCTAATGTTTAATCAATGTCCTTTTTTGCAACTTGAAGCCGTTGGTTCATGTCCTACCCTCCAGGGCAGGAGAAAACAAGCTTGTTCCCTCTTCCATGGACATCCCTTGAGATATTTGAAGATGGCAATCATATCACCTTCTCAGTCTCCTCTTCTCCAAGCTAAACATACCCAATCATTCCCCCATAGAGCTTGGTTTTCGAACCCTTGATCACCTTGAATCCATTCTTAAACCGAGGTGCACTTTCCCCAATGAGGCTTCCCGCCGCCGGTGCCCTTCCACCAAAATTTTCCTTTTGTAGACCAAGGTAAAGTTCGCAAACCGGAACACTATTTCCGGTTTTGCGGAGTTCGTTAACCAAATAGTTCATAAACAGGGCTGTTCGTAAACTGAGGTACCACTGTAGAGTGGGTTACATACGCTTCAGGTTACATAAGCTTCAGGTTACAGACTTCGCTAACCCAGAAATAGTACCTCGGGTTAAGAATTTTGCTTCAGGATGAGAACAGAAATTGTGCTCCGGCGGTGCGGCAGCAGCGTGAGGCCCCATTAGCTAAAGTGGGGCTTCAGGTTAAGAACAGTTTCAGGTTAAATACGGACCTCCGGAACGAATTAAGTACTTAACCTGAGGTACCACTGTACTTGGTACTTAGAACAGAGGCAGAAAACTGAGCATCCTTCAGATGATGCTGAACCACAACTCCCATCAGCCCCAACTAGCATGGCCAATGGTCAGGAGTGATGAGAGCCATAGTCCGACAACATTTGGAGGGCATTGTGTTGGCTACCTCAGATTTACACAAATGCCCAGCTTCCATTGTGGTTACTTAATGAGCAGCAGATTGACAAATCAGTTTCTCAGCTCACCTCTTATCAACCTTTAAAAAGATCACGACCGTGCCTCTTGATCCGTATCCAGTTTTTGCATTACATCACCCGCTTTGGAAAGATGGAGCCAGCTGTGCAGAAATCCTTGATAATTCTCATTCGGTCACGGCAATTTAGTTAGGCTGCATCTTTATCATTATTAAGAAAATGGGAACAGATAATATATCCATTCAAAATTATGAATTCATTTCATGCAGCTGCTGGGGGAATCTGGATGCTTGAATGTGTGTCTCTTTTCTGGGTCACATAAGTTTGCGTGGCTGCAAGAAGTAATCGCCAGTCTTACTGCAGCCATGCAATAAACACTTACACCTTTGGAGGGCATGATTGACCACTTAAAAAAACAAAACAATTTCCCAAATGGAAGTAGCCAAGGTGAAATAAGAACCCTAGAAGCATAGAAGCTTCTAGAAGCTTGCTCCATCTTCTAGAAGCTCCATCTTCTAGAAGCTTGCTCCATCTTCCATATAACAGCCCTTCAGATATTTGAAGATGGCTATCTCATCCCTTCTCAGACTTTTGTTCCCTATATTTAACATACCTAACTCCCTCAACTGTTCCTAACAAGGCTTCATTTCCAGATCCTTGATCATCTTGGTCACCTTCCTCTGCACACATTCCAGCTTGTCAGTATCATTCATCAACTCCAGATAGTCTCAGTACTCCAGATAGTCTCTCCCCAAGGCAGAATAGAGGAGTGCTATGATTTCCCTTGATCTGGACAATTCTGTTGATGCAGCCTTGTTGTTGTTGTTTAGTTGTTTAGTCATGTCCGACTCTTCGTGACCCCATGGACCAGAGCACGCCAGGCACTCCTGTCTTCCACTGCCTCCCGCAGTTTGGTCAAACTCATGCTGGTAGCTTCGAGAACACTATCCAACCATCTTGTCCTATGTCGTCCCCTTCTCCTTGTGCCCTCCATTTTTCCCAGCATCAGGGTCTTTTCCAGGGAGTCTTCTCTTCTCATGAGGTGGCCAAAGTATTGGAGCCTCAGCTTCAGGATCTGTCCTTCCAGTGAGCACTCAGGGCTGATTTCCTTCAGAATGGAGAGGTTTGATCTTCTTGCAGTCCATGGGACTCTCAAGAGTCTCCTCCAGCACAATATTGATGGTGATGCAGCCTAGAATTGCTTTAATCTTTTTTTTTTTTGCTCCTGCTTTCCACTATTGGCTCATGTGAAGCATGTGGTCTATGAAGACCCCTAGGGTCTTTTCACACATATTGCTGTCAAGCCAGGTGTCCCTTATCCCATAATGGTGCCTCTGATTATTTCTGCCTATGTGCAGAACCTTATATTTGCCCCTTTTGAAATTCATTTTGTTACCTTTGACCCAGTTCTCCAATCTGTTAAGATCAGATTGAATCCTGATTCTAACTTCTGAGGTATTAACTACCTTTCCTGGTTTGGTATTATCTCCAAATTCGGTGGTATTATCTCAAAATTCTATTCCTTCATCCAAGACGTTTATAAATATAATGAACAACACTGGGGCCAGGACAGAACCGTGTCGCTTCCTACTAAACTCCCTATAGCAGGAAAAAGTGTTTGCCCACACTCACATTCCTCTTTCTGGCTTCCTTTCCTCCACTATGTATTGTATCATGATTCAGTCTGTAATTGGGGACTCCAGAAAAAGACCATAATTACGTCTCCAGAAAGTAGAATACCGTGTAAACTGAGATAAAATGGTAGGTTGGTGCTGAAAATAAGTAACACCTGTAATTTTTCAATGGAAGTGGGGCAGGGGATGAGAAACAGACTAGGGTTGGGTTGGGGTTTTTTTTGCCTGTTTGTTTGCTTGCTCCCCATGTTTCCAGCACGTTAAGTGATGTTGAAACAACTGTTTTTAAAATGTCACATTTGTAAATTCTCTGTGTGCATGTGTGTTTCTACAGTTTTGGGATCAAAGTGATTTCCCCAGCATCCCTCCTCAGAGTTTTCAAAACAGATATTTCTCACGTTGGTGTAGCCATCATTTTCATGCAAACCATTTTTGCTGCAAACCGAGGGGAAAGGAAGTCCACCATTTCAGAATGAGGCAGGCGTGAAGGATCTGTTGGGAGAAAAGCTACAATGCTTGCAGTGAGCTACCTGAACCAGCTGGGGGTGATAGACAGAAAGGTGACACACCCTTCCCTTGCTTATTCCTTCTTGAGTATCTCAGGATCGTTCCCCGCCCCCTCCTAAGACTTTGCTTCATTCCTCCTCCTCCTTCAAATCAGTTAATGTTGGACCTTCCTTTTGCATTAATCTGATGACTCCAATTCAGCTTGTAATCAGAATGGCTTTGTTTTCCAGGAGTAATAAACCTTAAGTTTATTTAGTCCTTGACCAGCAGTCTTGCCAGACTACCGTATTTTTTGCTCCATAAGACGCTCCTGACCATAAGACGCATCTAGCTTTTAGAGGGGGAAAGCAAGTGGGGGGGGGGGGAATTCTGCGCCGAGTATATAATGTTAGTTTCTGTTCTTATCACTGTGCAGCTGCGTGGAGTCCCAGGACTCTGTTTACATTCCAGAGACCTTCCAGGTTGTTGGAAGTCTCACGGGAGGGGAGACGGGATGTGATGTTAGTGGTTTCCTGTTTCCTTTGTTCTTTTGTTCAGTTGCTCTCTGCTTTCATAGAGAGAGGATGTCTTTTCTGTCTGCATAGCTTAGAAATAAACTCTTTACAATGTAGCCCAAACCTCTCATCTCTTTCCTGTGCTGGAAACTCTGCTGAAGAATGTGCCTGAGGCCTTATCAAAGGCTCAGGTCGTTAAACTCGTCGGGAGGCGATTCCGAAGACTCGGGGGAAGAAAATGAGCTTTATCAGCTTGGCCGAGCGGAGATTCCAACATATAAGCGGATCTCGCTTTTCTTGCTTTAAAGCAAGCAAAGCGAGAGCCGCTTACATGGCTTCTCTCCCACTTTGTGCAGCTCTCACTTTGCTTGCCCATCCCTCCTCCCACCTCACTGTAAAAGAGAAGGAAGAGACACTGGGACAGGCGCTTTGCTTGTGCCTGGGAGTCTGATTCAGAGGCTGAACCAAAGGAATCCCAGCCTGCACAGGAGTCCCCGCCTCCAGGGCCGGCTGAGCCGGGGCAGGGGCTTGAATCTGAAGGGGCTGCACCTGTGCTGGATCCTCAGGAGCAGACACCAGATGTATCCACTCTGGCTCCAGAGGTGATTGAGGACCCATTGCCTACAGGTGCGCCTCTCCCAGCCCTGTCAAGGGAAGGTGAGCCTCCCCCTGGGTCCAGTAACCCTCCAGCCTCTCCTGAGCTGCAGAGGCTCAGGGCAGAGAGGCGGAGGGAACTGGTTTCTCCCAGGAGGAGTGCTCGCCTTAAGGCCAGAAGAGGCGGGTTACCTGGGGGCCGGGACCACCCCTGGCCTCAGAGAAGATAAAGGCCAGTCAGCCCGGCCCCAGGTTGTGGGAGCAACGTCGTTGGAAGCCTGTTTCTGCCAGCACCCAGACCTGTTCTTCCAGAGTTCTCGACCTTGCCCGGCTCCTCGCTTTGGACCCCACTTCGTCCTTGGTGGACAGTCTCCAGACCCTCGACCCAGGACCAGACTCTGACCACGCCTTGCGGTAACCTCCCCCCAGGACCAGCACAGCTTGCTTTACAGCGAGGCGGGAGGAGGGATGGGCAAGCAAAGTGAGAGCTGCGCAAAGCGGGACAGAAGCCATGTAAGCTGTTCTTGCTTTGCTTGCTCCCGTCCATCCCTCCTCCCACTTTGCTGTGAAGCCAGGCTTCCCAGCAAAGCGGTATGGGGGACAGAAAGGAGCCCTTACACAGACCCCCTTCTGTCCTCTCGCTCTTTCTCTGCTGGCTTCAGCAGAGCAGAGCAGCGCCTCTTGTTCTGCTGGCTTCCCAGCGAAGCGGGAGGAGGGACAGAAGGGAGCCCTTACAAGGAGACATTTCCCCTTACTTTTTAGGAGGAAAAAAGTGCGTCTTATGGAGCGAAAAATACGGTATTTATTTCTGCGCTCATTCCTTGAATTGGCGAGGCTCACTTGGTAATAACAAGAAACCAAACCTTTGGCATCAGCAGCCCAGATCTTGTGGAATACTTTGCCAAAAGAGATTTAGGAGGCACTTTTACATTTCAGCTTTTAAACACCTGCTGAAAACTTTTTCTACTCTTCCAGGCCCATGCAGCCAATTAAGAACACATATTTCCTCTGACAGGGAGAATTCGAAACCAGCGGGACAAGAAATTCTTGAAAGACTGGAGTAAATATGCAAGTTATCGGAAAGTCCATTGTAACCAACTGACTACGCTTGTAGGACTACAAGAATTTTTGTAAGGAGAAGTATATGAAATATTGCAGAAAAGATTTATGAGAATGGATTTCAAGCTATGGATTATTAAAAGTAATAGTTAGGATAACAAATGTAAGATTAAGGGATGAGGTTTGAAAATCATTAGAAGTGGTTGATGGAAGTCTCAGGCTAAAATAGCCAAAATGTTGTATTAGATGAGATGAGATGATATGTTCTGTTTGGAAAATATATGTAAGAACTAATAAAAAGGTATATTTTTAAAAAGAACACATATTTCCTCAATGGCTAATTGATATTTGTTTTTAAATCTTTTATATGGCATTTACTATATGGTTTTAATTTGGGGTTTGTTTGTTTTGAAAACGATTTGGATTTTTTAATAATGAAATAATGGTACCTAAATATTTGTATCAGTCAATACAGTGGTGCCCCGCAAGACGAATGCCTCGTAAGATGAAAAACTCGCAAGACGAAAGAGTTTTTCGTTTTTTGAGCTGCTTCGCAAGACAAATTTCCCTATGGGCTTGCTTCGCAAGACGAAAACGTCTTGCGAGTTTGTTTCCTTTTTCTTAAAACCATTAATACCCAGGGGATCTGTGCTTCACAAGACGAAAAATTCGCAAGACGAAAAAACTCGCAGAACGAATTAATTTCGTCTTGCGAGGTACCACTGTATATATACCAGTACATACCCTTCAACATCTTGAGTCCCAAAACTGGAATGTGTGTCTGCATGCCCATGCTTTTCCGCTTATCTCAGAGTGGCACTCACATGGCACCCAAAAATGTGCATGTTAGGGTGCTGCATGAGATCAGACCCCCCAAACTGTATTTTTTGGGGGGCAGGATCTCAGTGCGAAAAAATGGACATCATATTTTCCTCCTGGGACACTTGTGGGGTAACACCCACACACTCCAGACCCCAACATCATTGTCCTTACTTTGTACTGTCTTGCTGACATAGCCATGTAGCTAAAGCAGATTAGATCAGTAAGCAGAGCATGGGGCACTTAATCTCAGGGTCATGGATTTGAGCCCCAGATTGGGTAAAAGATTCCTGCTTGGCCGGGGGTTGGACTAGATGACCCTCGTGGTTTCTGATTTGATCCTGGAATGTCCCGCTTTCCCTTAGAACATCCTTATTTTCATCGGAGAAATGTTGAAGGTTAAGGAGTTATGCAACACCTGAGCTAAGGAGATAAGTATGACCTTTAGAAAACATCTGAAAGCAGTCCTGTATAGGGAAGCTGTTGTTTTTTTACTGTTTACTGTTTTATTACTATTTTTATGTATTTTGGGAGGTGCCCAGATTGGCTGGGGAAACCAGTCACATGGACAAGGTACAAATAATAAAATTACTACTAATGCTGCTACTGCTATTGAAAAGGATGTCCCCATTTCCATCAAAGAAATGTTAGAGGGTATGTATGCAAACACATTGCATGTGTTATATCTAACTTTCAGAGTTGCAGAACAGGAATTCCCCAGTGTAATATAATTAGATGTATTTGTCTCCTCGTGACTCATGAAACCCCCTGTGTTGAGCCAGTGTCGCTCTGTGTATGCTCAGATGCAACCTCTTTTTTATTATACTTCATGTTTCTGGACAGACCCCAGCCCTGATGGCATAGTGGAACTGATCCCTGGTGACTTTCAAATCATGTGATCCCCAGTCTCTGAGTGACAATTTACAAGAAGCATTTTTCATGCCAACATGCACTGCAGAAGCCACCCCCCACCCCACTGTTGTAGAAGTGCAACTTTTTTAGATGTGCATTTGTTTTTTTAAACAAGTTTGATACATCCCATTTGCATATGGCTGACCTACAGCCCAACAGTCTCAGGGGACCCCCTCCCTAACCCTCCCCCTGTTTTGCCCTCTCTGTGATTAAACAAAGAATAATTAAAGTTAATAAACTTGGAGGAGCATCATGGAATCTACTGGGGGGGATTCATTAAAGCTGTCCTCTCCTCCACAGCATTCCTTTTTGAGAATGCCAATTAAACATAATAAGTCCAAAAATGCACAAACGGCAGAATCTCTCTTATTACTGTAGGGACCGTTGAGCTCCATCCGACTTCTTAAAAGTTGATTCAGGCTTATTTCTTTCCTTTTTTTAAGGCAGAAGACTTGTGAGTGGAAAAAGCCACATGAATGTCATAAAAAGGATCATTAGGGCAGGACCCAGCCCATAGCTGTCAACTTTTCCCATTTTTTAAGGGAAATTCCCTTATCCCGAATAGGATTCCTCGCAAGAAAAGGGAAAAGTTGACAGCTATGACGCAGCCCAAGATATGACATCATCTCACCCAACAGAATGGAGGCAGATGCCAATAGGGACCAAGGAATAGGAACGTAGAGATGCGGCAATTTCTTCCCTATTCCTGTGTTCACTGCAATCAAGTGGCGTTTCCGTTCCACTGCAGTTCAGCTTCCTCCAAAACCTGTGCTGTCGCTCTTGCTGTTCACTGTGGCCGTGACAAACGGAACCGATGATGTAATCAGTTTCAAAGTATTTCAACGGAAGAAAAATGTCAAAAACAATGCAGAAAATGGCAGAATATTAAAACCTTGAATTGAGTGCCTATATGGAGGTCAAGGACCTATAATAATATTATAATAATTTATTATTTGTACCCCTCCCATCTGGCTGGGTTTCCCCAGCCACTCTGGGTGGTGTCCAACAAAGACACTAAAATGTCACATATTAAAAACTTCCCTGAACAGGGCTGCCTTAAGATGTCTTCTGAATGTCAGGTAGTTGTTTATCTCTTTGACATCTGATGGGAGGGCGTTCCACAGGGCGGGCGCCACTACCGAGAAGGCCCTCTGCCTGGTTCCCTGTAGCTTTGCTTCTTGCAATGAGGGAACTGCCAGAAGGCCCTCGGCCTGCCCCCTGTCCCCCAAGAACAGTACTTCTGTCTTGTCAGGATTCAACCTCAGAAGGGCACCCAACAGAACTGGTGCCAGGATGGGGGCATGGATGTGATGCACCACTGGTTGATGAAAAGCTGTCTTCTCTTATTCTGGCAGCAGTCCCGAGTGAGGGAAGGTCACTTCCTTCCTTCCTTCCTTCCTTCCTTCCTTCCTTCCTTCCTTCCTTCCTTCCTTCCTCCCTCCCTCCCTCCCTCCCTCCCTTCCTTCCTTCACAACCCATGTAAACACGGTCACATGGAGTGGGATGCATACAAGTGGCAGAGAGGGTAACCGTATGATGTAAATGCCCATGACAATGAGTTGATATGTGTTGACAATGCATTGTTACAAAAGTAGGGTGCTTCCCCCACTCTCTGCTGAGTGGTGGCAAGACTCCGGGGGGAGGGTCCAGGCACTCACCCAGGGTCTGTGTTCCTTTGGAGAATTGAAACATGGTGAAGACTGCCATAGCTTGAATGAATATGGTCTATTCACCCATTTACACCTTCTGTCTGCATGGAGGAGGTCCAGATCTTACAGCATAGTCATTTCAAGAGGGGCTGGTTCCCCACAGCAGTGCAACCCTGAAGTCCAAGGCATCTCTCTCAGCCAGCCTCCAGCCAGCCTTCCCAAGATGGATCCCAGCCTTTCTTTTTCCTTCTTCTTCCCAGCAACCCTTGCTAAAGACACTGCTTTCCTGTCACCTCACACCCAGTTTCCCTAGCAACCTTTCAACCACCGTCTGTGTTCACATCCCAGGGCGGGGGGCGAGGGGAGGACAGTTTTCTTGTATTGCCAATGGATCTCAGTGGCCCTGTATCATTTCTTAATGGCCTTAGCTTATCCAGGTGGTTTTGCATAGGCTAGCTCAAGAATTCCTCTGCAGCTGTTCTTTCTCCCTCCACATCCCAAATAATGCAGATCCTACCATTTATTAATTTCTATGGTTTAGGGCAAGCACCCCCAAACTCGGCACTCCAGATGTTTTGGGACTACAACTCCCATCATCCCTAGCTAACAGAACCAGTGGTCAGGGATGATGGGAATTGTAGTCCCAAAACATCTGGAGGAATGAGATTGGGGATGCCTGGTTTAGGGGGTCCCCACCCCCTAAAAAATCTACAACAATATTATACTCTCAAGGTTTGCTTTCAACCTTCTTTCTGGTGGATTGGAATGGGGTGGGGGAAGGAAATAAAGGACATTTTCAGGGGGAAGTAGACCCCTTTCACCACCCAAAATGGGGAATGATGGTCATAAAAAGAAAAGAAAAGAAAGGAAGGAAGGAAGGAAGAAAGAAAGAAAGGAAGAAAGGAAGAAAGGAAGAAAGGAAGAAAGGAAGAAAGGAAGAAAGAAAGAAAGAAAGAAAGAAAGAAAGAAAGAAAGAAAAGTTTGGCTCAGTGCAGTGACAATTAGTGGTGTCTTCCATCATCCTTAACAGAAATCTTAATGGGGAAAAATGGCTGGTGCAACATGCTTGGAAGGAACCGTTGTGTTTTTAATTACCTTGCTGTATCCCAAATGGGCAGCAGCAACTTTAAATGGCTTTCTAATTTGGCTGGGAACAGAAAAGGCCGTTAAGGTTCCTTCAAAAATAGAAGAAAACTGGACAGTAAAAATTAGGTCTGTGCACAGCCTCCCCGTGTTTATCAATTGCTCCTGCCCGAGGCTGCTGGATCAGGCAGACCCTCTCTGTCCCACCCCAGGGACCGCCCACCCCATCTCCTATCCACCCCTGGATGAATTTGGGGTGAGGCAAATGGTCAATGATGGCTTTTAAAGTTCTAATTAAGCATACAGCTGGGCGGGGAGGGAGAAAGAGCATGCAATGTGTCTCCTTCAAATCCACCACCACTGAGAGCAGCAGGCTTCAACTTCAGCATGTTTACATCACATCAGGTGAAGCACAAGATGCTTTCTGGGTCACACCTGACCTAGCTCAGTCAACAAAGCAAGAGACTCTTAATCTCAGGGTTGTGGGTTCCAGCCTCAGGTTGGGCAAAAAGATTCTTGCATTGCAGGGGGCTGGACTAACAGGGGTTCCCATACTTGGTTCTCCAGCCACTTTTGGACTATAATTCCCATCATTCCTAGCTAGCAGGTCCAGTTGTCAGGGGTGATGGGAACTGTAGTCCAGCTAGACACCCAAGTTTGGGGAACCTTGGACTAGATGATCCTTGTGGTTGCTTCCAACCCTACAGTTCTATGATAACAAGACTACCGAGTCAGAAAGGTCAATCTTGGGGATGGCAGGCTCACTGTGCATGCAGTACCTCATCCTGCCCTTAGGGGCACTCAAGGGAAGTAGACCCCTTGGCTTGATACAGCCATAGCCCAGGGACAGCAAGATTTGCTGTGTGATTGCTATCTTCCCTCTGCTTCTCAAGCCCCATTGCTTCTTACATACTGGCTGGGTCTGGCTTCCTTTGCACCTGTAGGTTCACCAGACAGGGGCTGTGTCTCTGAGGAGATGCAGAGTCAATTCCCCATGTTGCTGAGTCACCACTGCTGGTTCTTTGCTTCTCGGAAGGAGCGGGGCACCGGACCTGATTCCATACTGCAGCAGCACTGATCCTAAGCCATAAGCTGCAATGCAGCTCTGATTTGCATACACTGTATATCTGAATACTGATCAGACAGTGTTGAGGGATCACTTTTAAATAATAGAATAAGCACACAAAGGTTTTCCCAATAGCCGATATCTTTTCCCTCTTGCAATTAATCTCCACTGAAAGAATATTTTCCACCCCCTTTGCCTAGGTATGTCTTCATTAATTTGGTTCTTATGTTGCAGAAACATATGCACATTACCCAATTCCACATCTTATTGGGGTGTGTGTGTGTGTGTGAAATATTTAGAGGTTAAGATATACAGTATTTTATTTAAGCTACTTATATACGGCTTAATTACCAAAGTTTATAAGCAGCATCCATAAAAGTTTTAAAAGCATATGCTGGACAGCATCAATTAAGACCAACCATTAAAAATAGAAAACTTTCTTAATATGCCTGCAGAAATAGAAACTACTTCTCATGCACTTGAAGTTTAATCTCCATCAGGAGGGGGTTTCACAGAAGTGGGTCCAATGTATTGATAGGGCCATAGGAGGAGACAGAGAACCTCTTTGACCCAGCAGAAGAGATCTTTTTCTCCCCCATCCTGGCAGGCCAAGTTCCACAGATGGATGGACCACTCACCTGTAGATCATATTACAACATATTGATGTTAAGTGATTGACAGATGGGTTGCCCCGCCCACTCATCCCCATTGGCACACAGGAGTGGGGGAGATATTGCCCAAACTGGGTTGAACTCCCCCAGCAGTTCAGTCCTGCTTTCTGCAGGGTTTGGATGTGCAAGGTAGGGACTCTAGATATTGTTCTCTGATATCCTTATATAATTGATATTTGAGATTGTTGTTGAGTCGTTTAGTTGTGTCTGACTCTTCGTGACCCCATGGACCAGAGCACGCCAGGCACTCCTGTCTTCCACTGCCTCCCGCAGTTTGGTCAAACTCATGCTGGTAGCTTTGAGAACACTGTCCAACCATCTCGTCCTCTGTCATCCCCTTCTCCTTGTGCCCTCCATCTTTCCCAACATCAGGGTCTTTTCCAGGGAGTCGTCTCTTCTCATGAGGTGGCCAAAGTATTGGAGCCTCAGCTTCAGGATCTGTCCTTCCAGTGAGCACTCAGGGCTAATTTCCTTCAGAATGGAGAGGTTTGATCTTCTTGCAGTCCATGGGACTCTCAAGAGTCTCCTTCAGCACCATAAATCAAAAGCATCAATTCTTCATCGATCAGCCTATTTGAGATTATAGTGAGTCAAATCCTGCAGTATTGGTTTCCCACCAGCACACAACCCATCTTGGGCTGGTACGCCATAAAATCTCCCCAATTGCACCATCAATTCCATTTGTTCATAATGTAATCGAGTAAAAGCTTTTAGATAGTCTGCTGTCATGAGGAATAGCAAATATTTTTCATATTGATGCTGACATTTTGCTCTCGCTACCCATTTTTATGTTCTTGAGGCTGTGAAAGCAGTTATGTCGGTTTGTACTCCTACTTCCCAAACTCTTTGTTTGCAGATATTTCTAGTAACCCATTCCCATGGCTTCAGTGTCTGTGCAGAGTACCCAAAATTTGGAAGTAGGTTTGAAATTTTTTGTTGCCAAAAGTTTCATTGAGCATGAGCCCTCTGTAACACTAGAGTTCTTAAAGAGCCTGTTTATTCTGCACCAAGAGCTCATTATTCTGATATATATGAAATCTGAGGCCATTTGCATATGGAGCTCTGCCCTAATTTAATAAGCTGGGGTGGATTAAAAAACCCCTATAAGCAGAGAGTGACTTTGAACTCTTTTGATTTTTGTAAGATCTGCAAAGCCCTAAATTTCTGTGCTAAAATGAACATCAGTCTCACCTCTGCTTTGAACACATTTTGAATTGCACATAATTACCCTGGATATCTGAAACTCAGCAAACTGTTTAGATTTTGTAGACGGGCAACTGATTTTAGTTGGGTTTTTCTTCATTTGTAAAGCCCAGGATCCTGATGCCGAAAAAATTATGCCAATATAAAAATAAAATCTTACCTGCTCTGACTCTTTAAAATTAGAATCATAGAATTGTAGAGTTGGAAAGAACCACAAAGGTTCTTTAGTCCAACTACCTGCAATGCAGGAATCTTTTGTCCACTGTGGGGCTTGAACCCATAACCATGGGATTAAAAATCTCATGCTCTACCAACCTCGGTTTAAATATCTCCAATGAAAGTCCATCACCTTCCACCTCAATTAATAAACCATCAATTCATTTCCCCCCATCTAGCAAAACTACTACAGTGGTACCTCGGGTTAAGAACTTAATTCGTTCTGGAGATCCGTTCTTAACCTGAAACTGTTCTTAACCTGAGACACCACTTTAGCTAATGGGGCCTCCCACTGCCGCCGCACCACCCCTGCACAATTTCTGTTCTCATCCTGAAGCAAAGTTCTTAACCCGAGGTACTATTTCTGGGTTAGTGGAGTCTATAACTTGAAGTGTCTGTAACCTGAAGCGTCTGTAACCTGAAGCATCTGTAACAAGAGGTACCACTGTATTTTGGATTTGGTATTATAGATGAGCAAAACATTTCCTGAACAGTAAATAATGAACTGCCTTTACACAGCAACACTCTCTTCTTTGAAATCCAGCCGACTAGTTTTATTGCACAGCAAAAATAGCCATCAGAATACAGAATAGCACTAAAAACTTTTTTAAAAATGCATATTGCAGTCTAATGGAATTGTAAATCTTCCAGTTAAGCACGAGCAAATCCAGCTCTGTTGGGAATTTAAGTCCTTTGTTGTGCTGACACACTAGGAGTATCTCTCTGTGCTGCTTTGGCTGAGGGTGGTTTTTTTGTTTTTTTTGTTTTGCACCAAAACATTCCTCTCTTGGTTATCATATAAAACTTTGTTTAGAAGGTGTTTATGGCTGTCTAAGGGAATGGAGGCTTGCAGAGCCTGGGGCACTGAGCTATCACCTGCTGCTGCCAAAGGGACACACAGCAAGATGATAGACGAGAGTGTGCATTATGACACAGAATCGGTGCGAGGCTTGGAAAGATATCTTGCAATCCCCATCCGACGCTATGCAGAAAAAATAACTCACGCTGCCTGTCATTACGATGCAAGATCCTCTGTTATTTACAGCCTAATTAAGGATTAACATCCGACGCAAGATAAATGCCGTACCAATATAATCTTGCACCTCCCGGCCCCAAAGGATTCTGAATCTGCCTGTGTAACTAAGTGTATTTTGCACAGCCCTGCTGGGCATCTGTGAGTGTCTTCCCAACAGCAAGCATGATTAGTTCCTTTGATTCCCTTTGGATACCTGCAGGGTGTCTGTCTCTCTACCTGCAGGATGACATCTCGTCTTTGCATGCTTCCTATGCGCCGCGCAGCCATGAAGAATATCCACATTACCATGCTCTGTAGAAAGCAAACTCCGGATAAAATGCATGGCTTGCTTTTGTCAGGGGAGAAGGAGGGCTGGTTCAGAGGTTTTTTTAAGTACCATGGACAGGTAACACTTGGCTTTGGATGGCGGAGCCACTACGCTAGTTTCCCAGGAGGTGGGCTGCTGTGGCTTACCGGGAGGGAGAAGGTGAGGGATCAGGCAATGGGAGGTCATAGTGGTGCAAACACACTGGCAGAACTATTCCAGAGACCCTGTTGGTGGGTTTGCACCTTGTGCCTCTTCTTCCCAGTAAGCAACAAAAGGTAATAAGATTGGCCTGCTATTCCACCTGGCCTTTAATTTGAATTAGCCAGATCCTCTATTCCCTTTTCCCTTTCCTATTCTGTGAAAGTGGTGATAGAACCAGGGCTTTCTCCCCAGCATCCCTCAGGTGGATACCATTGACATTCTAAGACAATGGTGTTCATGGTGAGTTCCTCTTTTTCTAGAAAAATAGCTCTGGATAGAACGTACCCATTGTGGCACTAAATAAAAATAATAATAAAAATTTATTTATATCCTGCCCTCCCCAGCCAAAGCCAGGCTCAGAGCAGCTAACAACAGTAAAATAATACATTCTAAAATCATTTCATTATAAAATTAATTCAAATCAGATTAATGGCAACCATTGGGCTAGAGTTCTGTGAGGATTGCCAAAGGAGGGGGTCAGGCTGTGCCTTGGCCAAAGGCCTGGTGGAACAGCTCTGTCTTGCAGGCCCTGCAGAAAGATGACAAATCCCGCAGGGCCATAGTCTCTTGTGACAGAGCATTCCACCAGATCGGAGCCACAGCCGAAAAAGCCCTGGCTCTGGTTGAGGCCAGCCTAACCTCTCTGTGGCCTGGGACCTTCAGGATGTTTTTGTTTGAAGACCGTAAGTTCCTCTGTGGGACATACCAGGAGAGGCGGTCCCATAGGTATGAGGGTCCTAGGCTGTATAGAGCTTTAAAGGTTAAAACCAGCACCTTAAACCTGATCCTGTACTCCACCGGGAGCCAGTGCAGTTGGTATAGCACCGGGTGAATGTGATCTCACAGCAAGGACCCCATAAGGAGTCTTGCTGTGGCATTCTGCACCCGCTCGAGTTTCTGGGTCAGTCTCAAGGGCAGCCCCATGTAGAACGAGTTACAATAATCCAGTCTGGAGGTGACCATCGCGTGGATCACAGTGGCTAGGTCAGGGCAAGAGAGGTAAGGAGCCAAATGCTTAGATTGGTGGAGATGAAAAAATGCCACCTTTGTTATAGCTGCAATCTGCGCCTCCATGGAAAGGGAGGTGTCAAAGATTACACCCAAACTCTTAACAGACGGTGCTGGCACTAATTGCGCCCCCGCAAGGGATGGGATTTGCCCCCCCAATCCCATATCGTCCCAACCTGTCTCAGATCCTTTGTACTAAGTCCTCCACCCACCCAGTCCGACCCATCAGTAGCCTTGCTCTGACCATATGTTCGAGTCAAGGTATGTCGTTATTTATAAACTTATTTATATGCCCACAGCAAGGCAGCTCACATATCATAAAAAGACAATGTAGTTTCACATAAAACTCAACAACTTAATGGCAGCAGTTCAGAACTGTTTAAAACGTGGGCCAGTTAAAAATAAATAAAAACAGCGGTATAGACCCCAGCAGCTAGGGAAGCTATACATTCTGAAACACTGCTCTAATTTAAGCTCATAAAATGAAGGGAGGCAAGAGAGGAAGAAGGGAAGGTGGATGAAAAGCTAAATCGAGAATCTTGCTCGGTGGAACAGCAGGGCAGAAGGGAAGGTGGAAGGACTTTTTGTTGGATCTTGGTACATACATTGCAGTCAAGGGTGGAAACAAGTAGTCCAGTGAGACTGCTGGTTGAAAGAACGAAGAGCTGTCAGGTTTACTACTCCTGCCAAGCAAAGCGATTCTGAGGACAAGTTTACATGTGGTCACTATGCAGACATAGGGCTAAGTAAAGGAAGGCCCAGAGCTATCTGGAAGAAGGAGGGAAGAAGTAAGTAAAGCCTGAGGAAACGCTCTAGAGGACGACAAGTGGCTTCTCAAGAAGGAATCAGCAGGAGAAGAAGAGAGTTTCTGTCTGCCACCCCTCACTGGCTCAGGTAACATACCGTATTTTTTGCTCTATAAGACTCACTTTTTCCCTCCTAAAAAGTAAGGGGAAATGTGTGTGCATCTTATGCAGTGAATGCAGGCTGCGTAGCTATCACAGAAGCCAGAACAGCAAGAGGGATTGCTGCTTTCACTGCACAGCGATCCCTCTCGCTGTTCTGGCTTCTGAGATTCTGAATATTTTTTTTCTTGTTTTCCTCCTCCAAAAACTAGGTGCGTCTTGTGGTCTGGTGCATCTTATAGAGCGAAAAATACGGTACTTAGAACACTTTTCACTTCCCCTTCTCCACATTCTGGTCTCGGGTTTGTTTCGTTGTTTTACAATGTTCCTTCTATTATTTCTAATGGGAGGTGAAATATAGGTGCCACTTCCAGAGCTGTTGTAGATTTCACTTTCTGTTTCAGGGGCATGTCTGGGGAGTGGGACCCTCTGGATGAAAACATTCTTTTTTCTTTTTTTAGGTCCTCAACATAGTATTTTATTTTGTTCGCATACACTATGCCATAAACTCATATGGAATTGGTTCCAGCAGCTCTGGCTCCTTGCCATTGTTTCTCACAAAGTGGGCGTCTCTTGGAGGAGCAGGCTGGCGTTTTAGTTCAAACCAAATTCCCTTTTCCTTTCCTTCTATTTTCTTTCTTTTGTTTTCCTTCACATGCTGCAAGAAGCTGTCTCTGCTCTTTGAGTGCTTAATATGCTCAATTCACACATTAATTCTCTTGGCCAGAATCTTGCCCTTAACTTTCTTGTTCACAATAATGCCCACAGCATGCTGGACCCTCTGGATGAAAGCATTCTTTTGATCTCCCCCCCCCCAGGTCACCCCATTTTATCTTCTGCAAGGGCCACTGAGGTTTGTGTGGCAGCTGGGAGGGGCCCTAGGAGGTTGGATCTCCTGCTCCAAGGCCAGACCCACCACCCTCTCTCTCCCACCCCTTTCCCCTACCCTCAAAAGAGGAGATTGGTACTATCCTATGGGCACTGGGACCCCACTCCACCTCATGAGCAACCTAAAGGAGCAAGCCAAACTCCCCAAGTCTGGTTGAGCTTTCTAGAATGGCAAAATCACAATGACATTCATTGTCTTTCCATGCATGATGGCCAGGCCCAAAGGTGTGGGGCAGGAAAATTGCTCCAGCAACCTGGAGCTGTTGCTCTGATTGGGCCAGAACCAGCTCTGGTGCTATCAAGCCATGGTGATTGTGCTGGCTTGGGATCCAAGAGATTCCAGGCTGGTTCGGTCCCAGTCTCCCCCCTTCTGAAATCCACATTTGGTTTTTCTTGTGGCTACCACCTGCAGGGATACCTTTGGTGTGACACTGCTTCAGGTGGAAGGGAGATTTTCTTTTTTTAAAAAATGATATTTTATTCAAATTTCAAAAAAAGATTACAAAAATAATAAGAAAATAAAGAAGAAAAAAAGCAAATAATACAAAATACAGAGTAGAAAAAAAGAAAAAACAGTAAAAAATAAGTCCATCTTTCAATGTCTTGCCTTTCATTCACTTGTTTCCCTGACCTCCTCACACCTCCCTTTTTTGTATTCCATTTCGAGTAGTTGGTTCAGCAAATCCTTTCCCTCTTTGTTTTTATCTTAGTTCTTTATCTTAACATATTATAACCTTATATTTTCATCTATTAACCAATCATTTTTACATACTCCTTTTTAACATTGTTGCTAAAACAGCTTCATTTCATTCCGACATCATTTTAACATTCATTAATTTTGCAGTGTTTCTGTAAATAGTCCTTAAATTTCTTCCAATCTTCTTCCACTGATTCTTCTCCCTGGTCTCGGATTCTGCCAGTCATTTCCACCAATTCCATATAGTCCATCACTTTCATCTGCCATTCTTCCAGAGTGGGTAAATCTTGTGTCTTCCAATACTTTGCAATAAGTATTCTTGCTGCTGTTGTAGCGTACATAAAAAGAGTTCTATCCTTCTTTAACACCAATTGGCTGACCATGCCCAGAAGAAAGGCCTCTGGTTTCTTCAAGAAGGTATATTTAAATACCTTTTTCATTTCATTATATGTCATCTCCCAGAAAGCCTTAATCCTTGGGCACGTCCCAGGTGGAAGGGAGATTTTCACTCTACAGGTAGCCAATGGAGGTCTGAAGAGCTGATGAAGGGACACCTTCACCTAATCCATCACTGCTTCCTGTGGGTGAGTTCCCTAGTTTAACCCTGCTCTGTGTGAAGAATTTTGTTTTATCTGTCCTGAATTTTCCAGCATTCAGTTTCCTTGGATTTCTACGAGTTTTGCCGTCACGAGAAAGGGAGAAAAGCTTTCTGCTTTCTCCATTCCAAGCAAAATTTTATAAACTTCAACCGTGTCACTTCTCACTTGCCATTTCTCTAAGCCAGGGGTCAGCAAACTTTTTCAGCAGGGGGCCGGTCCACTGTCCCTCAGACCTTGTGGGGGGCCGGACTATATTTTTTTTGGAGGGGGGGAGAACGAATTTCTATGCCCCACAAATAACCCAGAGATGCATTTTAAAGAAAAGGACACATTCTACTCATGTAAAAACACACTGATTCCTGGACTGTCCGTGGGCCGGATTTAGAAGGCGATTGGGCCGGATTCCACCCCCAGGCCTCAGGTTGCCTACCCATGCTCTAAACTAAAAAGTCCCAAACTACAAATTAGGGGAAAGGGTCCCAAAATCAATAGGATTTCTTTTAAAAAATGATTAAAATGCTAAGCTGAAACCACCCATGCTTTTTGTGGGAACAGGAATTCTTATTCTGGGAGCCAACTTTGTTCACCTTTTCCCGGTGAGGGGCATTGAGGCTGGGCAGCCGGATCACAAGTATGCCAGCTTAGGGGGCAGAGGATTGCTGAACCCTCCTTGCGTCATGCCAATCGTGTTGCTGTTGCTGGGGTTCTACTCTTGCTTGGATGGAGGGGGGGGGGGTTGTAGTCCTTGCCTGCCCCTCCTCAGTAAGGGTATCCTGTTAAAGGGATCTGGGGTGTGAACAGTGGCATAGCGTGGGTTGTCAGCACCCAGGGCAAGGCAAGTAATTTGCGCCCCCTAACCCGTGGATTTGCACCCCCTAACCCTAACCCCCAGGTGTTGCGCCCGGTGCGGCCGGCCCCCCTACACCCCCCACGCTACGCCACTGGGTGTGAATCCTGTCTGAAGGCTGGACGTGGGCTAGGGACATGTCACAGCCCCCACAGGGACCCTCAGGATGCCCCTATTTGATGTAAGTCATAGAGCATCAGTGGTTTACCCTTAAGTGGACTCCCTGCAGATATAGTCAAGATATAGCCTGGCTTTACCCCAATGCTTAAGCCATGGGTAGGCAAACTAAGGCCCGGGGGCTGGATCTGGCCCAATCACCTTCTAAATCCAGTCCGCAGACGGTCCAGGAATCAGCATGTTTTTACATGAGTAGAACGTGTCCTTTTATTTAAAATGCATCTCTGGGTTATTTGTGGAGACTGCCTGGTGTTTTTACATGAGTAGAATGTGTGCTTTTACAGTCATACTTCATGTTGCGTTTGCTTCAGGTTGAGCATTTTCAAGTTGCATCCTGCAGTGACCTGGAAGTACCAGAAAGGGTTACTTCTGGGTTTCGCCACTCACACATGCGCAGACGTTAAAAATGACATCACAAGCATGCACATAAGCGGCAAATCATGACCCATGCACGTGCAGATGCGCAGACACAGGTTGCATTCTGCTCAGGTTGCGAACAGGGCTCTGGAACGGATCCTGTTCACAACCAGAGGTACCACTGGATTTAAAATGCATCTCTGGGTTATTTGTGGGGCATTGGAATTTGTTCATTTCCCCCAAAAAAATATAGTCCGGCCCCCCACAAGGTCTGAGGGACAGTGGACTGGCCCCCCGGTGAAAAAGTTTGCTGACCCCTGGGCCCCTAAGCCAAACTGCTCACATCTGTAAACAATAAAGTTGTGGCCTATTTGAACCCATAAACCAAAATACTTAGCGTCTGTGTGCTTTATTGTTCACCTGGGAACTTTGTGGCTCAGGTGCCTTAGCACGCAACAAATACTGTACATATACACATACAACTTTGGTGATAGCGATCAATCAGGAAGAGTTGACAGGTTTTTATTCAGGGAGCGGCTGGCATATGTTTTCTCTTTGGACATTTAAAAACCCCTCTCCAGATAGTACATTGCTTTAGTAGGGTTATTAAATTTGCCATTTTGGGTCAATGGGAGTCATTCGTAATCTGGTCAGATTCCTAGACACTGTTAGCAAGGATGCTGAATGCATTCTGAAGCAGTGCATGCCAAGTCTATTTTTAACAGCTATCTTGGGCTGAGCAACAGAGTTAGTGCACCTGCTGTTGGACAATCAGACCATGAGCTATGAGGTAGCCTTGGTGCAATGGTGTTGCAATCATCAGAGGTCCACGTTGGATGTTTTCATTGGGCAGGAGTTCTTTCCATATACTGTGGACTGCATGGAAATTTTCAGAGACAGCTGCTGGCTGCACCATGTCACATCTTTTCCAGACAGGGTTCCCAAAGTTGGAAGGGACCCCCAGGAATTCATCCCCCCTGAAATGCAGGAATCACAGCTAAGTTATCCCTGGCACATGGCCACCAGAACTCTATTTAAAACCTCCAGCGGAGTGAATTTTAAGAATGGGGGGGGGGAATGAGAAACCTGGAGAACTGAAATGGACAGAATTGAACAACCCAGTGGGTTTGCATGGGCTGCAGCCTAAGCGTTTCTTCTTCCAAGCCCTCTCCCCCTCCTCCCCTGCAACATTTTCATGAACTCTGAGCACATCTTGCTGACACTGAAATTTTAGTGCCTTGGTGGGGACGTGACCATGAACAGATCACCTGGGGACTGAGGAGTTTGGCCTTGCTTCAGTTCCCAGCTCCTTTGACTGTCACCTTGACTGAATTTTTTGATTATTATTTTTTGTACTGCACCCACAACTGAAAGCAAATAAGAGGATAAAGAGTGCCTGAATGCTGGAACTCAGCAGAAAAGAGAGCAAAGGATCTCTCTCTCTCTCTCTCTCTCTCTCTCTCTCTCTATCTATCTATCTCTGTGTGTGTGTGTGTGTGTACATGTGTGCCCTCCAATGTTTGCAGTTCATCCAGGCTGCATAGAACCAAATAGAATGCAAAATTAAATAGGGAATCCTGCTTACACTGTGTATTGGAGGAAAGGGAGTTTGGGCTCCCATCTGCATGCAAACCCAGTGACTCTGCAGTCCTTAATACATAAAGCAAAGCACACCTATCTTTTGAAATTTGCAGCTCTTTGAATTTTAGGACGCGGTCCTCCAACAACAACAAATGCAC
This sequence comes from Podarcis raffonei, assembly GCF_027172205.1. Lineage (NCBI taxonomy): Eukaryota > Metazoa > Chordata > Lepidosauria > Squamata > Lacertidae > Podarcis > Podarcis raffonei. The sequence goes on along the minus strand of NC_070615.1, from coordinate 45,862,669 downwards.
ACCGGAGAAAAACCACAGTAAGTTGCCTTACTCCAGGACAGACTGTTGATCTATCTAGCTCAGCGCTGTCTGCACTGACTGGCAGCAGCTCTCCATGGGTTCAGGCAGGGTGTCTTTCCCCAGCCCTACCTGGAAATGCTAAGGATTGAATCTGGGTCTTTCTTCATGCGGAACAAATGCTCTTAGAAATGAGCTGTGGCCTTTCCCCTGTGGCCATCCATATCCTCCAACATGCTGGGAGGGTTTTAGCAATGTTAGGGCTGCCATACATCTAGATTTTCCTGTACATTTCCGGGATTTCAAAAGTGGAATTGACGTCTGGGGGAATTTCTGAAAGGCAGTGCTTTGTCCTTTTGTCCTGGATCTTAGGCAAGTAAAAACAAACAAACAAACAAAAAACTCAACAACTTTTAGGGTTTCCTAAAAAAAAGCTGAACAATTTTGGTGGTTTCCTAAAAGCTCAACAATTCGGGGTTTTTTAAATATGGCAACCCTAAGTGCAACATTATTTTTTCTTTTACCCAATCAGTATTTATTGATGCTTCCAATGATTTTTAATGGATCACCTGTTCATTTTACCCTTACATGTTGTCCTCTGCCTTTCTATATTTTCACAAAGATGTGAATTATAAATTTTATAAATAAATAATTAAATGTGCCACACCAGGTTTGCCAGGCTGCTGGTCCACATGGTTACAATCATCTGCTGTTGTGTATGGCCGGTGTGAACCCACCCACTTCCCCAGCAATGTAGGGTAGTGACATCACCTTGAAATTCCATCAAGATTTTATTAAAAGGTCTTGATGACAAAGGAGCCGCGGTGTTTGTACATCAGTGTATAGGAGTTTTTAAGGTGGTGCTAACCAGATCATTGCGTTAATTCACACCTCTTTTATTTCATCAGGTGGTTCGTCATGGTCTCCATCGGCACCATTGTCGATAACTTCCACCTCGAACTCAGGTTGTGGTTCTTCCGGAAACCCATTTACTTCTTTCCATATGGAGTACTTCATATCCCAGAGAGCTTCCACCATGTCCCAGATCACCGCTTTTTCTTCCTGGAGGTCTTGGTCATTATCCCTCAAAGCTATATACTCTTCCCAGAGGGCCATTTTGTCTTTGGATATGGCCATGTCCTCTTCCCAGAAGGTTTTGTCCTTCTTCCAAAATGCCTTGCATTCCTTCCAGAAGGCGTTGTTCTTCTCTTCAATGGCTTCTATCTTCTCCTGGAGGGATTTGTTCTTCTCACGCATGCCTTTGTTGGCTTCCTGGAACTCCTTGTTCTTAATCTGGAAGGCTTTGACAGCTTCTCGGAACGATTCATTCCTTTCCTCCAAGGTGACAATCTCCTCTTCTGTTGTCTTGATCCTCTGCTGGAGTGCCTCAATCTTCTCCTGAAAGGTCTTCACCTGGTCCTGAATTTCCTTCTTTTTGGTCTGGAAGGCCTTGATCTCAGCCATGAAAACCCTGCTCTCCTCTAAGAAGTTCTTGATCTCATCCATGAAGCCCTTGTTCTTCATCTTGAAGGCATGGATCTCCTCCCACAAAGCCTTGGTTTTGTTATCTTCTCGGAAGGTCTGGATCTCCCTCCGTAGGCGTTGGCATTTCTTCCAGAATATCCTGATTTCCTCTTGAAGTGCATTTTTCTGTTCTCTCAGTTGGCGATATACGAACTGGCTCTTCAAGGTTCTGGGGATATGGTTCATATGGTGCCAGCTCTCCCGCTTTGCAGAAATGTCATTGCTGTTGCCCTCCAGATAATCTGCACAGTTAAGAGTGACATCCAAATGTTTCTCCCTGTCCTCCATCTGATCACAGCTGTGTACAGAGAAATACATGAGTGAGTGGTCTAGAAGGGGAGGTTGTGTTGTCCACTGACAAAGCCAGAAAACTGCCAACTCCAGAGCCTGACTCAGAGGATACAAACTCGGAGGAGACCGAGTCACCGCAAGGAACCTTACCTTCCAGCTTGGAAACTGGAAACTTGGTTGCGGAGGAGGACCTCACCACCAGCCCCAGTTCACACTAGGCAGGGAGCAATTGAGGATCTCCAATCTCAGACCCTGATGAGTCCCAGGGTCCATTTGTGCAGCCGTCAACCCAGGGTTTGGTTCACAACTCCAAATGCAGGACCTTCTCAAGCCAGTCATTTCAAGAGGAAAGATCATGGCAGGGGCATTCAGTGCTAGGGGCTGGTGCACAATGTAGTGCAATGTATTGCTGGACCTTCCTGTTGCTGGCCACTGTGAGAACAGGCTGTTGGGTCCCTTCCAACCCTACAACTCTACAATTCTATGAAAAATGAGATTAGAGATATACATGGAGGATGAAGCCGTCAGTGTCTACTAATGATGGAAGCTATGTTACCTTCTTTATCAAAGGCAGCATATATCTGAATACTAGTTTCTTGAGATCAGAAGCAAAAGAGAGCTCTTTGCGCTCATGTACTGTTTTTGGGCTTCCCAGAGGCATCTGGTTGGCAAATGTGGGAGACTTGATCCGGAACTAGATAAATCTGATGCAGCTGGGCTCCCTTGATAAAGCCTTGGTGGCTTTGAATAACAAAAGAGAGAAAAGAACTGTCAAGATGCCTTAAATCTCCCCAAAATAAGTAAACCTGGGATGTCCACTAACCTGCACCTCCTCCTCCTGCTATGATGAAGACCCCTTTGTTAAGAACTTCATCGCCATGGCAGCCTGAGAATATTAACAAAACAATGCCAGAACTTCTGCAGATCTTCTGGTTCCGTCATTAGAATGCCAAGGTTGTAGCTGATGAAAATGGAACATGGGAAGCTTATTTTAGCTTATCTGCAGTCACACCATTGGACAATCTAGCTCTGTATTGTATACACTTACTTTCAGATGATCACCAGGGAGACACCATGGATTGAAGCTGGGATCTCCTGCATGCAAAGTGGAAGCTTTGCCACTGAGATGCAGGATCCTTCTACAAGGGTGGATTTTTAAGAGACCAAAGGTAACACCACAATGAATGTGGAGAAGTGGCTGCATCAGGTATCAGAGAGCCAATGTGGGTGTAGTGGTTAAGAGTAGTAGACTCGTAATCTGGTGAACCGGGTTCACTTCTCCGCTCCTCCACATACAGCTGCTGGGTGACCTTGGGCTAGTCACACTTCTTTGAAGTCTCTCAGCCCCACTCATCACACAGAGTGTTTGTTGTGGAGCAGGAAGGGAAAGGAGAATGTTAGCTGCTTTGAGACTCCCTAGGGTAGTGATAAAGTGGGATATCAAATCCAAACTGGTTTTTGCAGTGCTGGTGGAGTTTTTGCAGCGGGCAGAATGGGAAACCATAACAGGATCACTAGCCGTGGGTGGGCTTCAACCCTACAGCTGTGCAACAAAGAGTTTGGCACCTGCTTGCTTGGAAACATGTGTCTCCCTCAGGGACATCATGCGCCTAATTTATGAAAATGGATTCATTCTGCAGAACCAGTGGCGGATTTACGTATAAGCTAAACAAGCTGTAGCTTAGGGTCCCACTCTCTTGGGGGCCCCAAAAAAATTTAAAGGAAAAAACCTGAATGTACATTCAAATATAAGATGAAAAACAAAATAAAACCTACACACAGCAACAGTGTTTTGTGTTGTGTAGGCTCCTATTATGTAAGTTATGGGCCCCGCCTGCTAGCCTGCTCCCTAAAATATCACTGGTTTGCTCATTTCTATATATAGGGTGCCTATTTTTTGTAAGATTGAGGGCACATGGAGAAGGAGACGACAGAGGGTGAGATGGTTGGACAGTGTTATAGAAGTGACCAACATGCATTTGACGAAACTCCGGGAGGCAGTGGAAGACAGGAGTGCCTGGTGTGCTCTGGTCCATGGGGTCACGTAGAGTCGGACATGACTAATTGACTAAACAACAAGACATTCTGCATGGACTGCTTGCATGGCAACATGTGCAAATGACTTTAGATACCTATTAGGTCCATAATTGCCATATAGCAAATATTTGACACAAAAAAACAAAAACAAAACAGCAGCAATTTGTTGTTGACAAAGGACAGCTGGACATATAAAGGGCCCCATTACCTTCAGTAGCTTAGGGCCTCATCAGACCTAAATCTGGCCCTGTACAGAACCCATTGGAAATTCTTTTAACCAGAATGCCAATCTAAGTTATGTGAAAGGAACAAAGCTTAATCATTGGATAACAATGGCCATTCTTGTGGAATTTGTCAGTAGGTTTGATGCCAGGAGTGGGGAACGATTTCCCATCCAAGTACTGTTTTCTGTTGTGGGGAACTTCCTATGGGCCTCATACCAGTGGTGGGTGGAGCCAGGGGAAGAAGTGGGCGGAGCAACAATTGTGATTCTACAGTAGGACAGAGGCAGAAATAGGCACAGCAACAAATGGGACTTCAAATCCTCCAAGTGTCCCTATTTTCCAGGGACGTCCCTGATTTAGAGAAGTTATCCCAGTTTCTGATTTGATCGTGGAATTTCCCGCTTTTCCTTAGAGCATCCCTATTTTCCTTGGAGAAATGATGGAGGCTATGAAGTTATGCAACCCCCGAGCCAAGGAGATAAGTAACTACACAACCTTTAGAAGACATCTGAAGGCAGCCCCATATAGGGAGGTTTTTAAATGTTTGATTATGTTTTTATATATATGTTGGAAGCTGCCCAGAGTGGCTGGGGCAACCCAGTCAAATGGGTGGGATATAAATAATAAAATTATGATGGGATGTCCCTATTTTCATCAGAGAAGGGTTGGAGGGTATGGGACTGTAAAGTATGCTACAATTTAGCCACACCAAAAGCCACTGGTTTCTGCACACACAGAGAGAGAACATGTCTCTGTCTTCCATTCAGGCAAGCAAGACGTATTATGTAAATGTAGCAATACACTCCAGCTAGGAATAAAGCACTCAAAGAGACTATGAAGCAGGGCTGGTGAGGGGTATGGTCTGTCTCAAGGCAAATCTAAAAAAATGTAGTATAAACACTGACAACGGGAAACATTGGCCTGCGAGCGCTCCAGCTGGAGAACAGCCTTGACCAAAGGTGTCATGGGCTTTGAAGACACTTGAACTCAGGACGCAAGGGAAAAACGTGCAAGGAGGAAGGCATGCTTGGCAAATCCACACCGTGATCAGCTCCTGCCCAGAAACCTATGTCCCCACTGTGGAAGGATGTGTGGATCCAGAATTGGCCTTCACAGTCACTTACAGACTCATTGTAAAAACCGTGTTTATGGAAGGCAATCTTACTTGGCTACGAGTGATCGCTAAAGAAGAAGAAGGTCTGTGGAGAGTCCTGAGGAGAGTCCATTTAGCCCCTGGAACTAAGTTTCTCCATGCCTGATTGATTAAAAGGTGCTGAGCGTTGACAGGAGACTCCTTTCCCTCTCTCAGAATTACAATTTCCACAGTGGTTTAGCAGTCAATACCTCTTCCTGGGGAACTCTGGGACTTGTAGCTCTGGGAAGGAAGCAGGAGTCTCCAAATAACTCTCGACACCCTTTAATAAACTACACTTCCCAGGGTTCCTTGTGGGAAGCCATGGCTGTTCAAAGTGGTATGGTACTGCTTTAAATGTTCAGTGCAGATGGCGCCTGAGTATAAATAATGAGGGATAAATTACATTGTTGTGTGCATAATTCTGTGGATGAGATTTAATATACAGATAGCAATGGGTGACGGATACATCATGCTATAGGAAAAAATAACAGAGGAACCCTGCTGGAGGAAACCAAAAGCTTATCTAATCCTGCATTCTCCTTCCTCAGTGGCCAATCAGAAAACCTTCAGGGTGCACCAGCAGGTTTTATAGAGAAATAACTCTTTTCCACTTCTACCCCACCACCGCCAACCCACGTTACAGGTATTCAGTAGCATTCTGACCCTGAATGTAAGCACTCAGTTTAGCGATCATGGCTGTCTCCTTTGTGGCTTTGACTAACCTAGTTTCAAAGCAATCTAAGCTAGAGGCCATTAAGTACCTCTTGTGTGAGTGGATTTCATAAAGAAATTCTGCATTATGTGAACAAATGCTCTGGCCCTTTGTCTGCCCAGATTCCGCCACCCCACAGCTTTGCAGAATGACTGCAAGTTCTGGAATTATAAAGAAGGGAGGGGGGAAATCTATGCTTAAAATCTCCCTTTTGTGTGGGAACATGTAAAATTTTATAAATCTCAGAACTGGCTCGCCTTACAAGCAGAGATATTTGGCCCCTGTTAAAGTGATCTGCTTCAAGCGGACTATTCCGTTTTCTTTTTCTCAAATACAGCAGCATAATGGAAAATATAGAGGAGGGGAAACTCGCACAACTCCAATTCACACACATTTCCAAATAAAACCACCTTTTAAAGGCATCTGCTGAACCATTGTCTCTATTGCCGAATAGGTTACTATTCTCCTGAAAAGTCCTTCGTGGGTCCACAGCCCCTCAAAAAACTCAGAGTGAATGAGTTAAGTTTTTCAGAAGCTGCAATGGACAAAGCCTTATGAAGCCAGATGGTCATGGAATATGATGAGGGCTCCTTCCACTCTGGTGCTATGACAGTAGTTTATACTTCACCCATCCAGCTAGGTTTCCCAAGCCACTCTGGGCAGCTTCTAACAAAAGATTAAAAATACATTAAAGCACCAGTCATTAAGAACTTCCCTTAACAGGGCTGCCTTCAGATATCTTCTAAACGTCAGGTGGTTGTTTATTTCCTTGACATCTGACTGAAGGGCGTTCCACAGGGTAGGTGCCACCACCGAGAAGGCCCTCTGCCTGGTTCCCTGTGCTGGACCAGTACTTCTGTCTTGTCAGGATTCAACCTAAGCAGGCAGCCACCAACAGATGGCTAATAATAGATTTGCTATGAAGGTTCAAATTCTTTCCCCAAAACACATTCAAATAAGGAGGTCATAGAGTGATCCTCTGTCCAATGATTGTCCTGATTTCTGGTGTCCCTCAGAATTTACTAACAGGAGTGCAATCCTACCACCTATGATGACAAAACCCTCTGGAGTTGCACCCCCCTCCAACAAAGGGAGGAGTTACAATTCTTGGAGTTACAATTCACATAGACCAGAGTCAAAAACCACTTGTGAAAAACTTTTAATGAATTTCCACGTACATTAGCTGACACCATCTTGTTTAGATGACCAGATTTTTTTGTCCACTGCAAGGGATCAATTGAGGGCTGATCCAGAGATTTATTTTGCAATGGACATACTAATAGCTCCCACAGAACCTTTCTTCCCACTGGTCCATCTCCTTCTTCCAAAGTGCCATCTCAGCTGTCCAGCTGTCCAGCTCTTCTTTCCAAAGTTCTGGTTCCTCTTTCAAGACATTCCTGATGCTCTCAAAGAGATCTGTGACCTTCTTCCAGAGCTTCATGTTTCGCTCCCACAAAATGGTGTTTCGTCCATCTGTGCGCTTGGAGAGCTCCCTCTTCTTTTGCCAAAATGCTACCAGCTTCTCTTTCCTGAACTTGTTTTCCTTCTTGAGCCTCTCAATGGCATCATCCAGAGCCTTCTCCTTGCTCTTAAAGTCTTCAGTCTCCTTATCCATCAGGTCCATTTGGCTCCAGAGTGAACACTTGCGATTCCTCAAAAAGAGAGATTTGCATTGACATTGACATACGCAATTCCCACTCCCCCAATACAGATCTAGAACTAGTTACTGAAATTTAAATAGAAAAAACAAAATAAATTCATCATTCCATTTTACCTATTGCATTTATATCCTATCCTTCTCAAGGTTCCTTATCTATGCTCAAGAAAGAAAGAAAAAAAGGTAATGGACAGTTAAATCCAGTCAAAGCAAACTATAGGGTGCAGTACTCATCTCACTTTCAGGCCAAGGGAGTCAGCATTTGTCCACAGACAGCTTTCCGGGTCATGTGTCCAGCATGACTAAACTGCTTCTGGTGCAATGGAACACCGTGATGGAAACCAGAGTGCACGGAAATGCCGTTTACCTTCCTGCCGCAGCGGTACCTATCTATCTACTTGCACTGGAGTGCTTTCGAACTGCTAGGTTGGCAGGATCTGGGACAGAACAACAGGAGCTCACCCCATTGCAGGGATTCGAACCACCGACCTTCTGATCGGCAAGCCCAAGAGGCTCAGTGGTTTACACCACAGCGCCACCTGCATCCCCCTATGTTCAAGTACAGCTCTGGTGGCTAACCTTTTTTTGATTACAAAGCCACATAACAGCCCACTTGAATAGTTTCAACCAGGCATCCCCAACCTTCGGCCCTCCAGATGTTTTGGCCTACAACTCCCATCATCCCTGACCACTGGTCCTGGAGGGCCACAGGTTGGGGATGCCTGGTTTCAATCAACAACCTCTTTGCAAAGGCAAAGAGGAATGAAGTCCTGCTACGAGCAGCCAGATCCACAACAGGTGCTGGGGGAGTGGGGCTGGCCCTTCCTTGGACTTCATGGGGGTGGGATCATCATCTCACACCCCACACCAAACACCAGCTGCAACACTATACTCGAATAAATATAACCTGTTCACACCTGCTAGGGCCTCTTGAGTCTTCCTTATGGCTGTGTTGACAAGTGACTCTTGGAAGCAAGGTGTTTGAAGATCACAGATCAGAGGCTCCAGGTGTCATCTATGTCAGCCTGGTGACAGGCTGTGTCATAGTAGGTCACTGGTAACTCAGCACTGGAGCACTGTTGGTCAAAAGGATGGTGCCCCAAAACCACCCAGGGACTTTGGGAGCCCAGTGTTTTTTCTGGAGCTGCCTCACCCTATGTCAGGGACTGGGCAGAAGACAGGGAAAACAGTAAAGACAGGGAAAAAACAATGCTGTAAAGACTGCGGAGAGAATAATTGGGTGCACTCTTCCCACCTTGGATCAAATCTATGCTTCCAGGTGCCATAAGAAAGCTGTAGAGATAGTGCAGGATAGTGCGCACCCCGGAAATGATCTCTTTCAGCTTCTGCCTTCAGGAAGAAGGTACAGGGTTATAAAGACTAGGAGGGAGCCGGCATACAGCTTCCGGGTCATGTGGCCAGCATGACTAAGCCGCTTCTGGCAAACCAGAGCAGCGCACGGAAACACCGTTTACCTTCCCGCCGGAGTGGTACCTGTTTATCTACTTGCACTTCGTGCTTTCGAACTGCTAGGTTGGCAGGAGCAGGGACCGAGCAATGGGAGCTCACCCCATTGTGGGGATTTGAACCACCGACCTTCTGATCAGCAAGTCCTAGGCTCTGTGGTTTAACCCACAGCACCACCCGCATCCCTTTGCTGTAAATACCCTGGAGTAAATTACAGTAATTCACAAGACAGCTACACAGAGCAAATGACTGCAAATCTCGGCTTGCAGGTAAGATACACAAGGTGTCCCCTGCTGCTTGTTGATGTAACATTTCAGCGATCCTCTTGATGCAGTGTTAACATGTTTATCCGAGCGACCCCCACCCTGGCGTGACATTTATCGCATGCTGGTATCTACTGCTGCTAAACGCTTAGCTCAAAAAGGCTCGTTTGATGCATCTCCACATTGGGCCCTGCACTTAACGAGAGCCTGTCACAAGGTGGTTAAGTCCAGTAAATTGAGTGATCTTGACAGCTGTCTTGTTCTGTAGCTCTTTTCCCAGGTGTTCCGGGCATGATAACCGGATCTTTGCTTTCACTACAAAAGTAAACTGAATTACAGCAAGAGAGAGAGAGAGAGAGAGAGAGAGAGAGAGAGAGAGAGAGAGAGAGAATGAGAGAAAAAGAAACAACATTGGGTGCTGTCCTGGCTATTGGCACTACCATAACCTTTGATCATTAGTATCAAGGCGCCAAAATCCATCCCCTTCCATTTTGGCTCAGTGGTAGAATCCATGCTTCATGGGCTGAAGGTCGCAGGTTCAATCTCTGGCACCTCCAGTTAATAATAATAATAATAATAATAATAATAATAATAATAATAATAATATATTTACACCCTGCCCACCTGGCTGGGTTTCCCCAGCCACTCTGGGCGGCTTCCAGAAAAATATTAAAATACAATACAGTGGTACCTCAGGTTATGAACTTAATTCATTCCGGAGGTCCTTTCTTAACCCCAAACTGTTCTTAATCCGAAGCGCGATTTTGCTAATGGGGCCTCCTGCCGCTGCTGCACCGCTGCCACACGATTTCTGTTCTCATCCTGGGGCAAAGTTCTCAACCCGAGGTACTACTTCTGGGTTAGTGAAGTTTGTAACCCAAAGTGTTTGTAATCCGAAGTGTTTGTAACCCGAGGTACCACTGTAATTCATCAAATATTAAAAGCTTACCTAAACAGGGCTGCCTTCAGATGTCTTTTAAACATCAGATAGTTGTTTATTTCCTTGACATCTGGTGGGAGGGTGTTCCACAGGGTGGGTGCCACTACCGAGAAGGCCCTCTGCCTGGTTACCTGTAACCTCACTTCTTGCGTTGAGGGAACTGCCAGAAGGCCCTCGGCGCTGGACCTCAGTGTCCGGGCTGAACGATGGGGGTAGAGATGCTCCTTCAGGTATACTGGGCCATGGCCATTTAGGACTTTAAAGGTCAGCACCTTTAAAGCCCTAAAGCTGGCTGACACGCCTACCTTAAACCCTAGGGACCCAATACCAGTCAATGTAGACAAGGTGTGGAGAACCTTTGACTCTCCAGCCTGTTGCTGAACTGCAAGCCACAGAGGCAAAAATGGCCACAGCAACAGATGTGAACCATAGGCTGGTTTCTTTTTTTGCACATACCACTCTTGTCCTCCATCCAGTCAAGCAAAGGGCATTCCCAGAACTCAGGGACACATTCCAGCAGGGCGAAAACACATCTGAGTTGCCAAGCAAGGGCCAGTAATGGGTGTGTTCTGGGCAGAAGGGGAGTGGCTTAGAGAGAGTTCCAAAAGCCCGGTAGAGAAGACTGGAGACTATATTTGGACCCTGGGCTTGGATTGGATAGCCATCTGTCGGGGATTCTTTAACTGCAATTCCTGCAGGAGTTTGGACTAGATGATCCTTGCCAACCCTTCCAGCTTTCTAGTTCTCTGACCCTTTCTACTTCTCAGCCGGAAGCACATGGTCCCTTTGCCTGCCTGTGCAGTCTGATCACAGCCCTTTTTCAGCCAGGCTCGTTCTTTCTTTTCATTCCTTTTTGTAAAAGAAAAAAAAGGAGTAAAATCCAATTTACTAAACTAATGAAGGGTACTTCGTGTGGCTTTCTTTGTATTCCCGACGCTTTGCATCGGCAATGGTTTATAAGATGCATCAAAAGGCATTTGCAGGGGCGTAAGGCACTAAATTAAAATCCAGTTGTAAGCAATTTGCTTGCAAATAAGCAATAGCTGCTCCCGGACCTACTTCCCACATTATGAGAAGAAAGGGTATATTGTTTTCTCATGAAGTGAACATACAGGCAAACGTGTGGCCTCATCCTTCTATTCTTTATCAGCAGAATGCCCATTGTTATAGGGGATTTGAGTACAGGGGTTTATACCTGTACTCTGAGAGCGGGTGGATGAAAAAAGTATCTGTGTGTGCCAAACCTCCCACCTTTCTTGTAAGATACCAAGTATCGGGAATTGGATGGGGAGCAGATTTTTCATTCATTGCAATTCTATGCTCATTACAACACTGTCTTCATGTGCAGAATTTTAATCCCCCCCCCCCCGTCCCCAACTAATTTGAACAGCACCCATTCAGGTAGGTAGCCGTGTTGGTCCGACGCAGTCTCTCTCTCTCTCTCTCTCTCTCTCTCTCTCTCTCTCTCTCTCTATATATATATATAATTTAAAAAATGTCCAGTAGCACCTTAGAGACCAACTAAGTTTGTTCTTGGTTTAACCTTTCATGTGCATGCAAACTTCTTCAGATAAACTGAAACGTAACAGAAGTCACCAGACCCTTCCACGACTCGGATTCTGTTCGTAGACAGAGATAAGGTTCTCAAACCAGGACAATATTTCCGGTTTTGTGGACTTTGTAAACCAAATCGTTCTTAAACCGGACTGTACCACTGCGTAATATTGATTGTGTTCAAATCTTCCTATTCTCAGTGCTTGATTTATAACGTAGAACACAACTACTGTATGGTATGATCCTGGGACTTTGGGCTCTTGAGTCCTTCAGAACTGTTCACCAGGCTAGACTTGAATAGCAGATGGTGACGATGATTAAAAAAAAGAGAGAGAAGGCTCCTCTTATGTTCTTAATGGCCAGCTCCCCATTTCCAGAAACGCTGGGGGGGGGGAGAATAATTCAATGACTTGGCTACATTAGTTAAAAATAAAAATAAAATCCGTTATACATGTGTTATAACCCTCTGATACCAGATGGCGCTGTAGAGCTGAAACCGGAACTCTATGAAATTTTCCATTGTGAGCTTTAAAACTCCCCACCCCCCTAGAGAATTTTCAGAGTGTTTTTAATAGCTGTGTCAATGCAGCCCTACCCTAGCTATTCAAGTCTAGCCTGGCAAAGAAGTCTGGAGGACTCAAGTCCTGGCACATTATTTAGAGACATTTTGGTTTGCCCAATGCAGTGGTTCTCAAAGGGTGTGTCGTGTGCCACACTGGTGTGGCAGAGAGGATGGCAAGTGCAGCAGTAAGATTAAAGGGCAATCAATATTATATTTTTTTTGGGGGGAACGCTTTGTGTTCTTATGTAGCTGCCTCGTTTTATACTTTCTGGCTGTCCCGTGATCATATTATAAAGGAGTTGTGTTCTGTGTTATAGCACAGCTAGGCATTGTTGCTGTTTGTTTTCCAATGTATTCCTCCTCAGTACAAAATCAGGGGTGGCATAATAATAATAATAATAATAATAATAATAATAATAATAAATTATTTATACCTCACCCTCCCTAGCCAGAGCCGGGCTCAGGCTGACTAAAATCAGTAAAATTACAATAAAAACAAAATGGGGGAGGGACCAATTTAAAATACAGGTTAAAAATACAATTTAAAATGCAGCCTCATTTATTAGTAGCCCATAGATCAAACCCAGAAGGGGAGGGAAACATAAGGGTCAGAATGAGTCCAGCCCAAAGGCCAGGCGGAACAGCTCCATCTTGCAGGCCCTGCGGAAAGATATTGTTATGTACTGAAGTTCTCACCCTGGGCCAGCAGGGGGATACTGTAGATAGTTATGCAAATGAAGGATCGAAAAGTGACGTTCAGTGATTGGATAGTTTTAGAAAATGGCAACAGTTACATTGTTCTGGAACTCTATATAAGCAGGCTGACTGAGCCCCTCAAATCAGTTCTGTTCTGACATCTGAATAAAGAAGAGCTGTTTAAAGAATCGCTGTGTCGTCTGCTATGTTCGCCCACAACTTAACAGATGTCAAGTCCCGCAGGGGCCTGGTCTCATGTGACAGAGTGTTCCACCAAGTCGGGGCCAGTACTGAAAAGGCCCTGGCCCTAGTTGAGACCAATCTAACCACCTTGCAACCTGAGACCTCCAAAGCATTGTCATTTGTGGAACTTAAGATCCACCACGGGGCATACCAGGAGAGGCGGTCCCGTAGGTACGTGGGTCCTAGGCCGCATAGGGCTTTAAAGGTCAAAACCAGCACCTTAAACCTGACCCTGTACTCCACCGGGAGCCAGTGCAGTTGGTAAAGCACTGGATGAATGTGATACCGTAAGGAGCCTCGTCGCGGCATTCTGCACCCGCTAGAGTTTCAGATTTTTATTCTGAAAGTGTGGCTCAAAGAAAAAAGTTTGAGAACCGTTAATGAAAGGTTTACCTTGATATGGAATATGGTCTTTTTTCTCCTCCTCCTCCTGGGCCAACACAGCTACTTTCCTGTTTCCAGGTATGCTTAGTCACTGCCCTTGGTGAGCAGCCGCCGACAGGGCATGTTTAACTCCCTTGATTGCGTTTTTAGGACATGAAAACCTTGTTCAGCTCGGCTTAGCAGGAGTGCAGGGGGAAATCTGGATCCAGAAGGGAAATGTTTCTCCTGCTTCTGGCGACAGGTTGATCATGGAAATCTGCAAAAGATGCACTGCCATAAAGAGACCTTGATAGAGAAGGTAAGGAGAAGGGGACAGGGGCACAGGGATTTCTCCTCTCTGATACCACACAGAGAGCTGCTGTCAGTCAGTGTTGACTGGGGTGGGGTGGGGGTGGGATAAAGGTAAAGGGACCCCTGACCATTAGGTCCAGTTGTGGCCGACTCTGGGGTTGCGGCGCTCATCTCGCTTTATTGGCCGAGGGAGCCGACGTACAGCTTGACTAAGCGGCTTCTGGCAAACCAGAGCAGTGCACGGAAATGCCGTTTACCTTTCTGCCAGAGTGGAACCTATTTATCTACTTGCACTTTGACATGCTTTCGAACTGCTAGGTTGGCAGGAGCAGGGACTGAGCAATGGGAGCTCACCCCGTCACGGGGATTCGAACCGCCGACCTTCCGATCAGCAAGCCCTAGGCTCTGTGGTTTAACCCACAGCTCCACCTGCATCTACACATCTTACACGTTCTTAAATAAAGCACTAGAACTGGACCTTCTAATGTTTTTGACATCCTTCTTTGGTATCCCTGCACCCAACCACTCCAATAAGCCCTCCTTTGGGCCTGTGTTTCAAGACAGGCTCCAAGAGCAGCTGCCGGTCAGTGTGGACGGCACTGAACCAGACAGGCCAATGGGTCTGGCTCAGTGAAAAGGCAGCTTGCCGTGCTCCTTGTCAGTCATTCCCTTCATTGAGACACTCTCATTTCTAACAAATATTGAAAGGCTTGAGAGATGAACATCTGTCAACATTTAAGAACTGGCAACTGCAACAGATTTGATTTAGAAGACATCCAGGCTTCCACTGTGTAGGCTGTCAGAAATAAATTAAAAGGGGGAGGGGAAGTCAGGGAGGGTGAGCAGGATAAGTTCCCTGCCCACATCTGAGAATTGCATAATAATTAGAGACTATTGAACTAGATGGGAGTAGTGGAAGCTGATCTGTTTGGGAGAACATGATCCTACCCACCCAACGATGGATAATATAATAATATGATAATAATTTATTATTTATACACCGCCCATCTGGCTGGGTTTCCACAGCCACTCTGGGCAGCTCCCAACAGACTGTTAAAAGCACAAAAAAACATCAAACGTTAAGAACTTCCCTAAGCAGGGCTGCTTTCAGATGTCTTCTAAAAGTCAGGTAGTTGTTTACTTCCTTGACATCTGATGGAAGGACGCCACTACTGAGAAGGCCCTTTGCCTGGAGGACTTTGGGCTTTCAAATTTCAGTGCTGCCCTCTGCAATGCAAAAATTTGGCACCCCCTGCCTCTCGCCTTCCATTCTACATCATTGTTGCAGCTCCCCCCGCCCCCGAGGCGCTCTTTCAGCTTGGTTCAGCGTCCGTTGCAGGCAAACCAGTTGCGCTCCCCTAAATTTGCCTCTGCCACCAACCTCAGTCTCCCCTCAGTCAGTCCCACCTCCTTGCCTGCCTTCCTACTTGCAAGCAGTCCATGGGGTGCCTGCCAGCTTTCCCCTCCTTAGGACTCAGCTACACTAGTCAAAATAAAACGTTATACATGCATTATAACACTGCGACACCAGGTGGCTCAGTAGAGCTGAAATCGGAACTCTATGAAATTTTCCATTGTTAGCTTTAAAACATTTTCCCCACAGAGCATTTTCAGAGCATTGTGTGTGTGTGTGTGTGTGTGTGTGTGTGTGTGTGTGTAGATGCAGCCTTAGTCTCAGTATTGCCTTTGGAAAAAGTCAGCAGGCAGAAGGATGGACACAAAAATGAGAATGTCACGAACCACCCTGAGATCTGCTGATGAAGGGTGCTATACAAATTTAATAAATTAATTTAAAAAATAAATAATAATTAGAAGAATTAGTTGGCTTTGCTGATCATTGGCTCTGGCTCCACCTACCATTTCGCTCCCTGCCTTCTGCCGCACAATTCCCAATGGGCACCAATGCTGTGAGTCAATATAAGGCAGGCACCTCTGTTTTTTACAAGGGAAATCTGTGCCGTGGGCCTGGGACTCGAATCTTTTGGGGAAGCTCTGTAGCTGAGGGGTAGAATATCTGCCCTGCATGCAGAAGGGCCCAGCTCCCATTCCTGGCATCTTCAGGTAGGGCTGGAAGGAACACATTGCCTGAAACCCTGGAAAGCTGCTGTTTGGCAGCACAGACGATACAGAACTAGACAGACTAATGATCTGGCTTGATAGGAGGCAGCTTCTTATGTCAGCACTTGGTTCAGAACCATGAGGACTATACCCTTAGCGTTATTTTAAAGCTAGTGATGTAGAGCACATGCTTTGCATGCCATGAGCTGCCTGTACTCATACCCTCCAACATTTCTCCAATGAAAATAGGGATGCCCCATTCCATATTGATAATTTTACTATTTATACCCCACACTTCTTTCTGGGTTGCCCCAGCCACTCTGGGCAGCTTCCAACAGATACAAAAACATAACAAAACATTAAACATTAAACATTAAAAAACCCCTTCTCTATACATCCCTCACACAGCTCGGGGGTCACATAACTCCATACCCTCTGCAAGTAGATAAATAGGTACTGCTCCGGCAGGAAGGTAAACGGCGTTTCCGTGTGCTGCTCTGGTTCGCCAGATGCGGCTTAGTCATGCTGGCCACATGACCCGGAAGCTGTACACCAGCTCCCTTGGCCAGTAAAGCGAGATGAGTGCCGCAACCCCAGAGTCGAGGGGACACCTTGTGCAGCAGGGGGCACTTGTGCATCTTATCTGCAAGCCAAGATTTGCTGTCATTTGCTCTGTGTAGCTGTCTTGTGAATTACTGTCATTTATTCCAGGGTATTTACAGCAAAGGGATGTGGGTGGTGCTGTGGGTTGCACCACAGAGCCTACGGCTTGCCGATCAGAAGGTCGGTGGTTCAAATCCCCACTATGGGGTGACTTCCTGTTGCTTGGTCCCTGCTCCTGCCAACCTAGCAGTTCGAAAGCACGAAGTGCAAGTAGATAATTAGGTACCACTTGGGCGGGAAGGTAAACGGCATTTCCGTGCGCTGCTCTGGTTCGCCAGAAGCGGCTTAGTCATGCTGGCCACATGACCCAGAAGCTGTTCGCCGGCTCCTAACGGTCAGGGGTTCCTCTACCTTTAAGGAAAAACGGGACATTCTGGGACTCAAATCAGAAACTGGGATGGCTTATCTAAATCAGGGACATCCCTGGAAAATAGGGACACCTGGAGGGTCTACTGTACTGAGTCAGACCTTTGGTCCATCTAGCTCACTAAGGCCTACTCTGACTGGCTGTGACTCTCTGGGGATTTCAGAGCGGCTTCTCTCATATCAGTATCTGGAGATGGTGGCAAATTGAACAGGGGACCTTTGGAATCCAAAGTAGACACTCTACTATTGAGCTACAGTCCATTTTTTTGCAAAGGAAGAAGAAGAGTTTGGATTTGATCTCCTGCTTTATCACTACCCTAAGGAGTCTCAAAGCAGCTAACAATCTCCTTTCCCTTCCTCTCCAAAAACAAACACTCTGTGAGGTGAGTGGGGCTGAGAGACTTCAGAGAAGTGTGACTGGCCCAAGGTCACCCAGCAGCTGCATGTGGAGGAGCCAGTGGCGTAGCGTGGGTTGTCAGCACCCGGGGCAAGGCAAGTAATTTGCGCCCCCTAACCCGTGGATTTGCGCCCCCTAACCCGTGGATTTGCCCTAACCCCAGATGTTGCGCCCGGTGCAGCCGGCCCCCCTGCACCCCCCACGCTACGCCACTGGGAGGAGCGGAGACGCGAACCCGGTTCCCCAGATTACGAGTATTCTGCTCTTAATCACTACACCACACTGGCTCTGTGTGTGTTTGCAATGACATTTTATTGTTGTTCTTTACAAAAAAAATTAAAATACATTTCTTAGCCCACAGCACGTTCTTCCGCATGACACAGGTCTGGCAAATTGCAGCCTCTGTTTTTTTGGATGTTTTCTGAAACATTCTGATTGGATCACTGTGCGCAAGATATTCCTCCACTCATCTCATGGCCTGCCCTGCATCACCAGGCAAAATTATAGTTTCTCATACCTTTTTTAAAAAATAACCACTATAATTTTGCTGCCTGTATTGTGTTTTTAGGGCTCCATTTAACAGATGGGGAATAAGTATGCTTTTACCTACTTCAAAATACTCACCAGTGGGGGTAACTACTTGAACCCCCCCCTTACACTTCTTATAGCTCTTCTCTAGATGCAGATTTAAAAATTAAATTATGTGACAGTCATTCCTGCACTGCTTTAAAGGCAGAGCAGGCATTTGTTCCTCTGCTGAGATGCACACTAGGAAAACATAGCTGTCTTAGGTGCTGTCAGCAGTTCAAAATGAACCCAAAAGGCAAGTAGCCCAGCATTCTGCTCCCAGCAATGGACAGCCACACAGTGGTAGCCGGTGCTCATTGCGACTGGTAGGCTAGAAGACATGGAGCCCAACAGCAGGTGGAGCCAGAGAGCCAGTGTCAAGGAGAGCCAGTTCATTCTGCTTTTCTCTCCACCTTACTCCCTACTGAGCTTTACCAAAGCAATGCTGATTCCTGTTCGTGTTGCAGAGCTGTAGTTCTCAGAGTGGTTTAACAAGCAAGCTGTCTTCCCAGGGGACTCTGATAATTGTAGTTCCATGGGGAGGAATGTAGGGGTCTCCTAACAATTCTCAGCACCCTTAGGAAACTGCAGTTCCCAGGATTCATTGGGGGGAGCCAAGGCTCTTTGAAGTAGCTGCCTTAACTGCATAGTGCTGTGGAATCCAAAAGCACTATCACCAAACTACAATTCCAAGGATGCTCTGGGGGAAAACCACTGCAGTTAAAAACTGCAGAAAGCAATAGATGTTTGTACAGTGGTACCTCGGGTTAAGTACTTAATTTGTTCCGGAGGTCCATTCTTAACCTGAAACTGTTCTTAACCTGAAGCACCACTTTAGCTAATGGGGCCTCCTCCTGCTGCCTCGCCACCGGAGCACAATTTTTGTTCTGATCCTGAAGCAAAGTTCTTAACCCGAGGTACTATTTCTGGGTTAGTGGAGTCTGTAACCTGAAGCGTATGTAACCTGAAGCATCTGTAACCCAAGGTACCACTGTAGTAGGGTTTGCAGACTGTGTCATGTCACAGCTGGGAACTGTAGCTCTAAGGATGTGTCCCCTAATTACTCTCTTTTTTTATATATATAATATTTTTATTGAACAGTTTTTTATATAACAGAAACAAAACATACATAAACAAACATCAAACAATTGTAAAACATAAAACAAGTACCATTTCATAACCCAATTTCTAAACCTTACTTCCACGACCTCCTCTTACTTCCCGTTTCTGTATTCCAGATTCTTACAGTTATTCAGCGAAATCTTGCCTTATTTTGTTATAAATTTATACTAATCACCCTTATTCTCTTTGTCATGACCATTACTAATAGTAACCATTTATTTTAATCCAGCATCATTCTAACTGTCATTAATTTTATAATGTTTCTTTAAATAGTCCTTGAACTTTTTCCATTCTTCTTCCGCCGCTTCTCTTCCCTGGTCTCAGATTCTGCTCGTCATCTCTGCCAAGCTCATATAGTCCATCACCTTCATCTGCCATTCTTCCAGTGTGGGTAGATCCTGTGTCTTCCAGTACTTTGCAATGAGTATTCTAGCTGCTGTTGTGGCGTACATAAAAAAGGTTGTATCTTTCTTTAACACCCCCTGGCCAACAATACCCAAGAGAAAGGCCTCTGGTTTCTTGGTGAAAGTATATTTAAATACCTTTTTCAGTTCATTATAGATCATTTCCCAGAATGCCTTAATCTTCGGGCACGTCCACCAGAGGTGAAAAAATGTACCTTCCTTTTCTTTACATTTCCAACATTTATTATCAGGCAAATGGTAGATTTTTGCAAGCTTGACTGGGGTTATGTACCACCTATAAATCATTTTCATTATATTTTCTCTTAAGGCGTTACACGCCGTAAACTTCAACCCGGTGGTCCACAACTTTTCCCAGTCAGCAAACATGATATTATGACCAATGTCCTGAGCCCATTTAATCATAGTTGATTTAACCGTTTCATCTTGTGTGTTCCATTTCAGCAGCAGATTATACATTTTTGACAAATTCTTAGTACTGGATTCTAACAGTTCAGTCTCTAATTTTGATTTTTCCACCTGGAAGCCTATTTTTCTGTCTAGTTTAAACACTTCATTTATTTGATGATAATGTAACCAATCTCTCACCTTCCCTTTTAATTTTTCAAAACTCTGCAATCTCAGTTTGTCCCCTTCCTTTTCCAAAATTTCCCAATATCTTGGCCATTTCGACTCCATATTTAGCTTTTTAACTGCCTTAGCTTCCATTGGTGATAACCATCTTGGAGTCTTATTTTCCAGCAAGTCCTTATATCTAACCCAAACATTCAATAGTGCTTTTCTGACAATATGGTTTTTGAAACTTTTATGCGCTTTAACCTTGTCATACCACAAATATGCATGCCACCCAAAAATATTGTTAAATCCCTCCAAATCCAGAATGTCTGTGTTTTCAAGAAGCAGCCATTCTTTTAGCCAGCAGAAAGCTGCTGCTTCATAATACAATTTAAAGTCTGGCAGGGCAAACCCCCCTCTTTCCTTTGAATCCGTTAGTATCTTAAATTTTATTCTGGGCTTCTTGCCCTGCCAGACAAATTTAGATATATCTTTCTGCCACTTCTTGAAACAGTCCATTTTGTCCATTATTTGTAGTGCTTGAAACAAAAACAACATTCTTGGCAATACATTCATTTTTATAACTGCAATTCGACCTAACAAGGAAAGCTTCAAGTTTGACCAAATCTCTAGATCTTTTTTCACTTCTGTCCAAGTTTTTTCATAATTGTCTTTAAATAAATTCACATTCTTAGCTGTCATATTCACACCCAGATATTTCACTTTTTTAACCACAGTCAACCCCGTCTCATTCTGAAACCTTTCTTTTTCTATCTGTGTTAAATTTTTCTCCAATACCTTAGTTTTTAACTTATTCAATTTAAATCCTGCCAATTGACCAAACTCTTGGATTATTTCCAAAACTCTTTTCGTGCTAGCTTCTGGCTCCTGTAATGTAAGTACCAGGTCATCTGCAAATGCTCTCAATTTGTATTGTTTGACTCCGACCTGAATCCCTTTAACCAACTGGTCCCTCCTGATCATATTAAGCAAAACCTCCAGGACCGATATAAAAAGTAGTGGGGAAATAGGGCACCCCTGACGTGTCCCTTTTTCAATCTTGAACTCTTCTGTAACCACATTATTTACAATTAATTTTGCTTTCTGTTCAGAATATATTGCACCTATACCATTTTCAAACCCTTGACCTACCCCCATCCCCCGGAGGTTCTTCAACATAAAACTCCAAGAAATGTTGTCGAAGGCTTTCTCGGCATCCACAAATATCAAAACAGCCTTAGTGTTTATATTCACTTCCAACTTCTCCAAAATGTCAATTATATTCCTTACATTGTCCGACAAATGCCTTTTCGGGAGAAAGCCCGCTTGGTCCCCATGAATCTCCTCCATCAAAACTCTTTTCAGTCTCTTTGCTAGAACATCAGCAAAGATTTTGTAATCCACATTTAGTAAGGAGATGGGTCGGTAGTTCTTAAGTTGGGTCTTTTCAGTCTCTGTCTTTGGTATAAGTGTAATGTAGGCCTCTCTCCACGTGTCGGGTGCCCTTTTCCCCTTCATGATCTCGTTACAGACTTCCTTCAAAGGTTGTATCAACTCTTCCTTTAAAACCTTGTAGTATTTGGAAGTCAGTCCATCAGGTCCAGGCGATTTGCCCAACGTCATGTTTTGAATGGCATCTTCTATTTCCTGTATTGATATCTCCTGATTCAAAATTGTCTTACTTTCCTGCGAAATCTTTTTCAGCCCATTTTTCTCGAGGAATTGTTGTATATCTGTTTCATTCTGCGGCCCTTGTGTATACAATTGTCTAAAGTAGTTCTGAAAACAATTCCTAATTTCCACTGGGTTACATATGTTCTTACCTTCCACTTCTAAGTTTGTTACCGTGTTGAGTTTTTGTCTCTTCTTTATTTGCCAAGCCAATAACTTGCCACATTTGTCTGCAGATTCAAAAGACTTCTGTCTCATTTGTTTAATTTTCCATTCTACTTCTTGATTCATCAGTTCCATATATTGTATTTGGTACAGTTTAATTTCTCTTAGAATCTCTTGCGATTTTGGCTTCGATCTTAATTTCCTTTCCCCTTCTTTTATCTTTTCCAAGATTTTCTCTTTCCTCTCATTTTGCTTTCTTCTCTTTAATGTATTTTGTTGTATCAAGAACCCTCTCATCACGGCTTTACTTGCGTCCCATACAATTCTTTTTTCTACTTTAGTCCTTAGATTAATTTCAAAATAATCTTTCAAAGTTTTTTGGGCCTTTTTACAGATCTCCTCGTCTCTAAATAAGGTGTCATTCATTCTCCATCTGAAGGAGCCAGTTGTTGTTTGCTTCATCACCATCTTTACTGCATTGTGGTCGGAGAGAGTTTTTGGGCAGATTTCCACTTTCTTTATGTTCAACGCCATACTGCTAGTCACCCAAATTTGGTCGATCCTAGTCCATGTCATTTTGGCTTCAGAAAAGAAGGTTCCCTCTCTCTCTAATGGGTGTTTTGTTCTCCAAATGTCAATCAAATCCATATTGTCAGTCATTTCAAAAAAGGTTTTTGGTAGTCTTCCATCTTTTGTGACTACCTGTCTTTGTGCTTTGTCCATATTTGTTGAAACTACTCCATTCATGTCTCCCATCATAATCAGTTTATAATCCATATAGTCCATTAAAGTCTCATGCAACTTCTTAAAAAATTCTGTTTTCCCTTCATTTGGTGCATATATCCCCACTATCAGAAATTTTTCTCCTTGAAATTGGATTTCAATTGCCAAATATCTTCCTTGGTCATCTTTAAAGATTTGTTTCGGCTGCAGATTTTCCTTTACGTAGATCACCACTCCTCTCTTTTTTACTTTATCTGAAGATATAAATTCTTGTCCCAGTCTCTTATTTATTAGCAATTTTCTATGTGCTCTTGTCACATGGGTCTCTTGTAAACAAATCAAGTCCAAATGATCTTTCTTTAAAACATGAAATATATTTTTTCTTTTTCGGGGGTTGTTTAGACCATTACAATTCCAAGTTAGAAGTTGCAAAGCCATGATGGGGTTATTTAATTCCTCCTACAGCTCCCAATTGTTGTTCGTCCTTTGTCGGTGGTTCTATGTCTTTGTCTAATCTTGAAGGATGTCCTTCTCCTGGATGGGTCTCTTTCTGTAGGTCTTCTTCGTGTTCTCCCAAGAACTTGTCTTTATCACTCACTGTTTTTATTCTTCTTTTCTTTCCTTTATATTTAAAAGACAAGCCTTGGGGAAACTCCCACCTGAATAGTATGTAGTTCCTCTTCAGTAGTGTCACCAAATCCTTGTAAGGACCTCTTGCATCCAAGATACTTTTAGGGATGTCTTTAAAAATCTCAATATAAAAATCCTCAATCCGAAGGGTTGTTTGATAATGCAGGTTCAATATTTAATCCCTCTCTTCTTTGGATCTTAGAGTTATCAAGCAATCTCTGGGTCTATTCTTCTTCTGCCTTGTTCCCAACCTGAATGCACTCTCTATTTTGAACTCTTCTTCTTTCAAATCTTGCTTCCAAAAATCAGAAAACTCTTTTGTCAAATAATCCACCAAGTTGTCTCCTTCTTTTTCCGGCACAAGTCTAATCCTTAGGTTTTTCTCCTTGCGTAACATATCCTGCATAGAAAGTGTCAGTTCATACTCATCCAATTTCCTGTACACCGGTGGAAGTTTCCCTTCAACAACAGTAGCAATTTCCTTAGCTTCTTCGGCTATCTTTCGCGTTGTAGATGAATCTTCCAATAGTTTCCCAATTGCTTCTGCGTTTGAGTTCACTTTATTTCCAAGGTCAGTTATACTTTTTGTATTCAAATCAATTTTCCCAGAGATTTCTTCAATTTTCTTATTTGTTTCAGCACCTTGCTTCTTTAATTCCTCTAAAGAATCACTTATTTTTCCCAAGGCCTTTGTAAATGCATCTTCTGAAGACATTGTTTTCGCTCTTGCCTTTGTGGCAGCTGCAGTTCCCGGGGCCCCTGATACAGAGGCCCTTCTTTGCATAGAAGAGTCCACTTTGTATTGTCTACCAGATCTCAAAGTTGTTTCTTGTGGATCTTCTTTCTGTTTACCATCTGCCATAACAAAGTCTTTCGTTCAAGGTCATTCCCACACTCTTAAGCTGTCAACAATAAAGAGTTCTCAGGTTTTAAATTCCACTTAGTTGCTGAAACTGGCCAAATCCTCTAGAGGGCGCAAAATCAGTTTCTGAACTTTGAATTGTTCCCACACTTCCAAAAAGCAAAAGCCCTCCAAGTCCCTTACTTTGTAAAAGATCCAAATTAAAAGTGTCCTGCAAATGGCTTACTATGTAACCAAATACGATGTTTCAAGTTGAGAGTAACCAAAGTCTATATGTCAGTTACTTTCTGACCTTATTTGTATCAACCGTCCTTGGCCGGTGTCTTTCCTCCGGCAGTCCGACCCCCAGGTAGAAAAGCAGCGGTGATCAGTACAATCTCCTTTAAATTAGGCAGGAAATCCCTTTAAAGTCTTCTTCACCCCCTTCCCTGCCTTTTGGGGGGGAGTTCTTTGCTTGGTGTTGGGTTTCTTAGCTCGTAAAAGCTCCTGTCAAAAGTTACAGCTTCACTGTCTTTCGCTTTAATCTTGCTGCAGGACGGTAAGCAGACTTCCTTTTTAGTGCTTATCCGTCTCGGTGCCCAAATTCATTAATTTTAACGTCCAATTTGTAATGCAAACTCAATCCTACTCACGGAAAGTTGCTCTTTTTTAATCCAAAATCTTCGGAAGAAGTCAGCGCTCTCCGCTGATGGCGACGCGGCTTCGCTTCGCAGGCTGGGTGAAAGCGACTCTCAGCACCGCTCCACGCACCCCTCCGCTGATCTATAGCCTTTAAAAAGGCTATTTCACAACGTCGGGGGGGGCAAAGGTGCCCGCCGAGTCTCCGGTTCACAGGCAACGCGCCTGTGACTTTTAAGGGTCTTTGCTCCGCCGTGAGCAACAAGACCCGAACCCGCGAAGCAGATCTCTCCCGGAGCTCCGGGAGAAATCCGCCATTCAGCGCTGGCGCTAACCCGGAAGTCAAAGTGCAAGTAGATAAATAGGTACCGATCTGGCGGGAAGGTAAACGATGTTTCCGTGCGCTGCTATGGTTCGCCAGAAGCGGCTTAGTCATGCTGGCCACATGACCCGGAAGCTGTACGCCGGCTCCCTCGGCCAATAAAGTGAGATGAGCACCACAACCCCAGAGTCGGCCACGACTGGACCTAATGGTCAGGGGTCCCTTTACCTTTACTTTACTTTAATATGCTACAGTTCCTAGGATTCTTTTGGGGGAAGCCAGGACTCTTAAAGTGGTAGAAGAGGGCTTGAAATGTATGATATGGATGTGACTATATATAACCACACCGTAAACACATCAGAACAAATGCTCAATAAAGACTGGGCATAGTCTGGTCAAATGCTCAATGAGCAGGTCATGTGGAGGAGAACTTTGTTCTTCTCAATGGACTTCAGATCAATGCATGGGCTTTAGAACTGTCTGCAGCTATTGCGAAAGACATCTAAGAACAAAACCTCCATGTTCAGAGGCAGTCTACCTAAAAGAATCGGGTAGAAAATGATGGAGAAAACTTTTCTCCTCCTGGACTAGGCAGTCCAATGGACTGATTCATTATAAAGCAGTTTCTGTCGTACCCGAAGCTACACTTTCCCAACAGTGTTCCACAACAGAGGAAGGCCAGGATTAGGCCCGCTTGTTTCTGGAAGACAAACTGGGGACTAGAGGACAAGCACTTTGGATGTGTCTGTAGAATGGCTTGCTTCCCTTCATCAAATCTCCTCTTGGTCAGACTCATGCTGTGGCCAATTAAAGACGATCTTTGTCTCCCTGGAAGAAATTGTGCAGCCTAACCTTTTAGCTTGAAATAGCAAATCAATAAGGAACTTTTCAATGCACGGACCCGATGGAACGTTGCCAAGGAAGAACACATGCAGAGTGGCATTTTAGAGAATTTCTCTTTTTGGGCCAGGAATTTGCAGTGTTTGTGCCATCCGGGATTATATGCGCTAACCGTGAAGTCGTTCTCTGAGTGCCACTCCTTTATGCTGCCAAAATCGTGCCAACTTCAGGCAGGAAGGAAGAATCATCAGGCTTGGGGGAGCCTCAAGTTTTCCAGATGTACAAGAAATCCTCTGGGGGGGCGGCAGGAAATATACCCCGATGCATGGGTGGAGAACTCAGGTCCCAGGGACCAAATGCGGCCCTCCAGATCTTTTTATATGGCCCTTGGGAGCCTCTGCAATTCAACACCACTCTTCCTCCTGATTCTGCTTGGCATTCTCCTTTAGAATTTTTAACTGGGCTGGAAGGTAAAAACTCTTGACTGTACCTGTTTCTTATCTGGAGAGAGGGTAGAGAGGGAGTGTACTTAGAAACTAATCTACTGAAAAAAGGTAAAAGGTGTGATCCTCAACCCCCACCTCTTTGGCCTTGGGCCCTGCCCGCCACCGACAAATCCCCCCCCCCGGGAAGGTGGCCAGGAAGCGAATGGTTAAAAAATGTTCCCCACCCCTGCCCTAATGGCCCAATGAGGGATAAGGAGGCTGAGGGATCAGTGGCCATGGGATGCTGGTTGAGTGTTTGGAACAGGGACAGAAAATGAGGGCAGGAGCAATGGAGTGTATTAACTGATGGTCTGTGTGTGTGGTTTGGGAGCTGCACGGTCAGGGGAAAAGCAATGTTGTCCAAGGTTGTAAAGACTGTGGAGAGAATAATTGGGTGCACTCTTCCCACCTTGGATCAAATCTATGCTTCCAGGTGCCATAAGAAAGCTGCAGAGATAGTGCAGGATAGTGCGCACCCCGGAAATAATCTCTTTCAGCTTCTGCCTTCTGGAAGAAGGTACAGGGTTATAAAGATTAGGACTAGCTGCCTGAGAAACAGTTTCTATCCAAATGCGAATTTGGTTTTAAACGCAGTGTAAGGTAGTCTATTGTATTTAATTATGGGGTATCAGAGTTTTTAGGGGGCTAACCAGGCTGGGATAGTTGGGATAGCAGGCTTGTTGGTTTTTGAATGTCTGATGTAGATTTTTTCAATTTCATTGTTCTGTATGGGACAATGACAATGAAGATTATCGTATCATAAATTAATGGACAAGGACATTACAAGGGCTGGAACCTGAAGAGAAGCGCTTCAACTGCAACATTTCGTGGCAGACCCCACTTGTTAACGGAACAATTAACCCTGACATACAGTTCCTTGGCTAGTCAAGAAGGCTTTTTAGCCAGAGGGTGGGAGGAGGGGGGCATTCTTTGCTTCACTGCAGCTTTACAATTCTATAGGAACCCCCCCCCCCAATGTGCTGAGTGTACAATAACTTCACATCTCTCTCTTTCTCCAAAAAATATTCTGTCCGGACTTCAAAACACAGACTTAACCAACAATATCCCACGATAGCAGTCAACACTTTGTACAGAGAATGCAAAAGGGATGTGGGGGGGGGGGGAGGCGCACTTTCGTTGCTTCATTGACTTGTTTGTGAAAGCTCAGAGCCCCTGTTGCTGGAATCTGCGTTCCGCGCTCTGGAGGGAAATCAAAACACGCTTCCCTTTGCAATGTGCTTTTCCGTCTGAGTTTACTTGCCATTACCCCTTGCAGCAGAAGGGAGAAGTGGTCGATCAGAGTATATTTGTGGGAAGAAAAGAAGGAGATGTACCCTGCTCTAAAGCCTCACTCCTATTTCCCAGCTCCAGAGATAATTGACTCTGAACGGGGTCTACACATTTATTCATAAAACAGCAGCAGACTTCATTTGCATCACAAGAAGCCCTGCAAAAAACTAACCATAGTTTTTTCTCTCTCTCTCTCTCTCTCTCTCTCTCTCTCTCTCTCTCTCTCTCTCTCTCTCCCTCCCTCCCTCCCTCCCTCCCCTTCCTACTGCCCCTGCTCTTGTTGCTGGCCAACTCCACTTACACCTCACCTCCTCCCTTTACACCTCACCCAAACCCCCATCTCCTCACAGCTCCTTCAAGTCCCCCGCCCCCAAATATCCTCCTAGTTCCTCTGTGTTCCTCCATCCCTGCTTTATTTAAATCTCTGCTGTTGTTTAAAACAGCCATTTTAAAACCCACCTTCACTTTTGCTTCCCCTGCCTGACCACACTAATCTAGGATTGTAATGTGGCACTACAAATCTTCCAGTGGGGGCCGTGTGATGACAGCCCTACATTTTTAATATATATAGGGATACACACACACATACACGCAAAACATTCTATAGGAACCAGTGTGGTATAGTGGTTAAGAGCGGTGGGCTCGTAATCTGGTGAACCGGGTTCGCTTCCCTGCTCCTCCACATGCAGCTGCTGGGTGACCTTGGGCTAGTCATACTTCTTTGAAGTCTCTCAGCCCCACTCACCTCACAGAGTGTTTGTTGTGGGGGAGGAAGGGAAAGGAGATTGTTAGCCGCTTTGAGACTCCTTCGGGTAGTGATAAAGCAGGATATCAAATCCAAACTCTTCCCCTCTTCTTCTTCTACAGACCAGTGGCTCTCTCTCTCTCTCTCTCTCTCTCTTTCTTAAAGGGGAGATATTCCATTTTGTTCCTGGGAAGACTCTCCTTTGCCTCTAACACTTGTGCATGATAAAGGCCATTATTCAATGGAAATTGTGGATTTGAATCTCTGCTCATGTATGAAGCTCATCAAGTGGTCATGGTATAATTCCTATGTTGTTATTGTTGTTGTTTAGTCATTTAGTTGTGTCTGACTCTACGTGACCCCATGGACCAGAGCACGCCAGGCACTGCCTCCCGCAGTTTGGTCAAACTCATGCTGGTAGCTTCCAGAACACTGTCCAACTATTTCGTCCTCTGTCGTCCCCTTCTCCTTGTGCCCTCCCTCTTTCCCAACATCAGGGTCTTTTCCAGGGAGTCTTCTTTTCTCATGAGGTGGCCAAAGTATTGGAGCCTCAGCTTCAGGATCTGTCCTTCCAGTGAGCACTCAGGGCTGAACAAAAGGGAACAAGTAAAGGGGGTCATAATAAAGCTGTGTCAACCCAAACAAACGATAGGTGATAGATTCTAGATGGACAAAACAATGTCTATCCCACAACTCATCATTATCATAGAGGATTCACTGCCACAAGATGTAGTGATGGGTTTGGTGGTGGGTTGGATACATTCATGGAGAGGTACTAAATGTTACAAAGATATATACCCCTGAATAGAGCAGCTGATGATAAATCGAGGATGGCTGCATTGTTTCACGGGAGCATCTCTCCTGATATTCTTGGGGACCAAACACTGGGCCAGATGTCCATTGAATCAAATCCAGCTGTTCTCTTCTTATGGGATGTGCACCATTCTCAGCCTAGCCTACTTTGCCGGCAGTGCTGGATTTACGTATAAGCCAAACAAGCTATAGCTTAAGGCCCCACTCTCTAGGGCCCCCCCAAAAAAAATGTAAAGGAAAAAAACCTGGATGTACATTTTCAAAAGACAAGTTTAAAAACAAATAAAATAAAACCTACCTACAGCAACAGCGTTTTGTGTTGTTTAGGCTCCTATTATGTAACTAATGGGCCCCGCCTGCTAGCCTGCTCCCTGAAATATCACTGGTTTGCTCATTTCTGTATATAGGGTGCCTACATTCTGCATGGACTGGTTGCATGGCAACATGTGCAAATGGCTTTAGATACCTACTAGGTCCATAGATTGCCATATAGCATATATTCAACACAAAAAACAGTGACAATTTGTTGTTGACAAAGGACAACTGGACATAGAAAGGGCCCCATTGCCTTCAGTAGCTTAGGGCCTCAGCAAACCTATATCTGGCCCTGCTGGTTAGGTAGGTTAGGCTGAGAGTGAGTGATTGGCCCAAAATCACCCACTGAACTTTATAGCTGAGTGGGGATTTGAACCCTCATCTCCCAGGCCATACTCTAAGCACTACGCCACAAAGTGTAGTGCCTGTACAAGAGAGGATGAGCCATTAAACCAGACTGAAACTGCAGCACAGATAGGCTTGTGCCAGTGCCAGCAAGTTGACTCCTCACTTTGTTGTTGACAAAGGACAGCTGGACATATAAAGGGCCCCATTGCCTTCAGTAGCTTAGGACCTCATCAAACCTAAATCCGGCCCTGTTTTGCAGGGCTGTGTCCCCCTCTGAGAACTCACTGAAGGGCAAATTTCCATATACACTGCCCTCTGAGCTCTCTTGGACAGAAAGAATAGGGATGCCATAAAGAAATACATTGCTATCTGCACTCTGCAGAACATCAAGCATTGATGTTTAAAGCCATGTCTAAATTAGCTGCTGAAAAGTAATGGCTTGCTAGGGAAATAAGGAGAGGCCGGGGGGGGGGGGAGAAAAAAAAACAGGGCTGCACAGTTTACATCTTGCTGAGGCCAGCAACTCCAGAGCCTTGCCAGAGACCCACCAAATTGGATTAACACATCCTTTTGCAATGTCTCTCCACTGAACTCAGAATCAAGGCCCCTTGGAGATCTCCCCTCCCTTTTGCTCGGATATATAGAGTTCTGGTGACATGATTTATTTGGTGGCCATGCAGAGAGGAAAATAACAGGCTTCCCAAGAAAATGGGGATTTGATTTCCCCTTTGGTCAGGCTGCAGTTTTGTCAGCTTTCTCTCTTAAAAATTATTATTTTTTATCCCTGAGCTGTTTTTCCCTGTAACGCCAAGGTTGTTCACTCTTCAGGGCTGTAATAAGACACTTAACTTCAGCTGCACATAAGTTCTCGACAGTTTAATACCTACAGACTGAGCTGCTGTGAATCTTTGGGGCTCAATTACTGTACACAGTGCAGAACCAAACTGGTGAGAGGCAGCCTCTAAAATGGGGGCAACTTGTCTGACCTCTCTCAAAAGGCACTTCCCCCATGTTCAGCTTCAAAGCCTTCTTCTTGGGCTATACTTCTTGCCCCCAAACCCTCTCCAGGAGACCAATAACCAGCATTCCTGTTAAAAGCTGACTCCGTGTTAAGTGCCACACTCTCTTCTTTAAAGCACCACTTTCCTCCTCTAAGTCAGGTTGCAATCCTGTACCCACTTACCTGAGTGCAATTAATTCCCAGTGGGGCTTCCTTTTGAATAGGCCTGGACAGAGCTGAGATGAAAACGAAGCTAATTTTCATTTCTGTTAAGGCCGTTGGCAAAGCAAATTTGGTGCCCTTCCCTTTGCAAATTCATAATGTGTAAATTTAATTGGGGTAATAAAGAAGATCATAATACTTTGCATAAGCATGAGGGACAGATGCAAAGCTCTATTGTGTACATCAGCAAATATAAATAGATCCTCTGTCCCTTCTGATTCCCTTGTGATGGAATGTTCCGATGGAGCTGATGCGATTCTTCTGAAGCGTTCATAAATTGTACTTCCTTGTAAGAGTCCCTTATATAATACCCAAGCAATGCCAATTTAGCTGGAGTGGAACATTTAAACAGCTGGGGAAATATGAAACAAATGCATAGCAAATGAATTCATTAGGACTGGCACTATTAGGACAAATTCATTATGATTAGCATCCTTGAAAGGAACATCTAAAGATGGGGCATTTAAAAAAAAGGAAGATGAGAGACAATGTAATCAGAGTGCCCCAGTGGCACCCCATCCTCCATCTCTGCGGCTATTTGATTGATTGACACCACCCTTTTAAGGATGCTGTGGTTGCCTTGGTAGGATCAAAGAGACGTTCATGGTGGCCAGCTCACAAGTGGAGCCTTTGAAGATTCATCAAAGAATGTGAAAAGAAATATTGTACAGTGGTACCTCGGGTTAAGAACTTAATTCGTTCTGGAGGTCCGTTCTTAACCCGAAACTGTTCTTAACCTGAAGCACCACTTTAGCTAATGGGGCCTCCTGCTGCTGCTGCGTGATTTCTGTTCTCATCCTGAAGCAAAGTTCTTAACCTGAGGTACTATTTCTGGGTTAGTGGAGTCCGTAACCTGAAGTGTCTGTAACCTGAAGCATCTGTAACCCGAGGTACCACTGCATGCTTAAGAAAAGAGTATGGGACTTTGGTAGAAACATAGGTGCCTACAAGAAGATAAGAAGATAAGATGAGTCTGCTGAATCAGGCTAATGTCCCATCTAGTCCAGCATTCTGTTCTCACAGTGGCCAACCAGATGCATGTAGGAAATCAGCAAGCAGGATTTGAGCACAAGAGCCCTCTCCCCTCCTGTAGTTTCCACCTACTGGTATTCATTAAAAATACCACCTCTGTCAGGCTCTGTCAGAGGAGCCACCCCCTCCCCTCACAGTACATTGCCAGGAATGTACTTACCAATGCATTTCATTCAATATTCACAGAGAGAGGCTTAGAAATGCAGCCTCTTGGAGTAATGGTTTTGCTCCGAGTGAAACCCCCCTCCCCTCCGTCTCTCCCACTTCCTCATGAGTGGTTGCTACAGGTGGTGGAAAGTGCCTTTGAGCCCTTTTCTCTCCTACTTTCAAGGATTGCCGGGTCCTGGGATGCTTTCTAAAGACACTGAGTCCACCAGCTGTCTCTCCCCTGGTGCTGCTTCTTCCTCCCATTATCTCCAAGCTTTTCCCCTCATCTGCCTCTGAGCTGTGACCTCCCTCAAACTCCTGTTGTAATTCTGAACTGTCTCCTTCTTCTCTGGAAGGGTCAGGCTGGGGAGGCAGCCTCCACCACTCCTCCTCTGCCCAGTCCCTGACAACATCAAACCGTGGCGGCAGAAAACAGCCATCATGGCTCATAGCCTTCACTTGCCTTTTCCTCCAGGACTTTGTCTTAGCTATCTAGTTTGGACAAAATGGGCTATTGGCCTGATCTACCAGGCTCTTCTTATGCTTTCAATGCTTCTGAACACCAGCTGCTGGAAACCAGAAGTGCTCTTGTGCTTAGACCCTGCTTGCAGGTTTCCCTCAGTCATCTGGTTGACCACTATGAGAACAGGATGGTGGACTAGATGGGTATTGAGGACAGGCAGAGTGAAGTGACAGAGCTAGAGCGCATCTAGCCATTGTCTCCACCATTCAAAGAGATGAGCGGCTCTTAATGAGCTGTCCAGGGTCCTGAAACCTCTGTATCTGGCACACTTTGGCTTGTACAGTGGTACCTCGGGTTAAGAACTTAATTCGTTCTTAACCTGAGGTACCACTTTAGCTAATGGGGCTTCCCGCTGCCGCTGCATGATTTCTGTTCTCATCCTGAAGCAAAGTTATTAACCCGAGGTACTATTTCTGGGTTAGTGGAGTCTGTAACCTGAAGCGTCTGTAACCTGAAGTGTCTGTAACCCAAGGTACCACTGTATTATGGCTGAGGGACTTGTGGCCTCCCAGATACTTCAACTCCCTTCACCCCATATCATTTGGCCATGCTGGCTGGGACAGATTGGAGTTGGTCCAACACCATCTATCCC
The DNA here is from genome assembly GCF_027172205.1 of Podarcis raffonei. Taxonomy (NCBI): domain Eukaryota; kingdom Metazoa; phylum Chordata; class Lepidosauria; order Squamata; family Lacertidae; genus Podarcis; species Podarcis raffonei. The sequence goes on along the minus strand of NC_070615.1, from coordinate 45,829,199 downwards.
CCCCCCCCATGACATGTTTGCTTCCTTTCCTCAAGATGTCCTGAGCCTTCCCCTGTATTTACATTCTGGAACCTGGTAAAAAGGTAAAAGGTACAGGATCCCTGGATGGTTAAGTCCAGTCAAAGGTGACTATGGGGTTGCAGTGATCATCTTGCTTTCAGGCAGAGGGAGCTGGAGTTTGTCCACAGACAGCTTTCTGGGTCATGTGGCCAGCAGGACTAAACCGCTTCTGGTGCAATGGAACACCGTGATAGAAACCAGAGTGCACAGACACGCCATTTACCTTCCTGCCACAGTGGTACCTATTTATCTACTTGCAGTGGCATGCTTTTGAACTTCTAGGTTGGCAGCAACTGGGACAGAGCAATGGGAGCTCACCCTGTTGCATGGATTTTAACAGCCAACCTTCCGATCTGCAGGCCCAACAGGCTCGGTGGTTTAGACCACAGCACCATCTGCATCACCTAGATCACTGATTGGTCTCTGCCTGCTCTGGTGGTCCCTATTCTCTTATTGTGTTTTTAATATTCAGTTGGGAGCTGCCCAGAGTGGCTGGGGAAACCCAGCCAGATGAGAGGGGTATATATTATTATTATTATTATTATTATTATTATTATTAACCACCTTCAGAATGCTGGCTGTACCATCTGCCTCTTATTGGTTCTGCTTGGGACATGGAAATGACTTGTAGGTTTAGGAGCATGGGAATCTACCTTTTATGGAGTCAAACCATTGTCCACCCTGCTCAGGGTTGTCTACAGCGCTTTCAGGAAGAGGACTTTTCCAGTGCTACTTGGAGATGCCAGGGATTGAACCTAGGACCCTCTGCATAAAAGGCAGGTGTTCTGCCACTGAGCTACACCGAGCTGCCATTCCTTATTCTCATGCGCTCAACCAACATCAGCAACATGTTGTTTCTTGGAAGTTGACCCTGAAAGAGGTAGGTTTCCTAGACAAGTTTCCACAAAGCAGTTCCAAATTATTCAGGAATGTGTCAAATGTACGCTACTTTGTGGTGCAATTGTCCCGCATGAATTATATGGTTGTCTGCATTATGCAAAAGTGCCATAAATTTTGGGCCTCCTGCAGCTAACTGGGCAAAGCCTTCCCTTTAATTAGAGTGGAAAGGAGCGAACCATGGTGGATTTATGGGCCAAACATCAAGTTATTAAAATGCTTCCGCCAAGAATGGTGTTGTGGTGTTAAGCTAGAAACCAATCTAGAGGTGAGGCTCTTGCACCAAAAAGGTCACATGACTGAGCCCCAAAATATAGGATGACTAGCAGAGGGTTGGAAACCTTTAATTGATTCAATGGGTAGATTATTCAACTCAGTTGATTTAGTTGATTAGTTGGGGAGAACATATTGTAGAAAGTTTATTTATTTATATAAGTATTTATATAGAATGCTCTGTCATAAATGTGTGTTATTTACCGCAATAAAACATAAAACATAAAACCACACAACAGGAACCGTTAAAAAAAGTCAAAAACAGACATCAATTAACCAATGTGGATGAATGTATTATTAATTGCCTGCCTAGGCCTGATGGAATATAAAAGTTTCCAGCAGGCATTAATGATTTTAACACTTGCTGGGTTAAGTTAGCTATAGAGTTAAGATCAGAATTGTTTGTTTTCAGGTGACTTCATCCACAATAGGGGGGGGGGATGTTTTCACTACCACTAGCAATTAGCAGTTGCTGATTTTGGATCAGTTGTTGCCAAAATCTCATGGGGAGGTAGCTTTTTGAGCTGTTGCACATTGTAAGGAAATGTTTTATTTTAAAAATCAGGTCCTTACAATTTGGAATGGCTCAAAAAGACACCTGTATGGAAAATGCACCCGGAAGACAAAATGTATATTGAGGAGTTAGTGATCTGACATAGTTACTCTTCCTGCCTCTGTTCTTTCCCCCTCCCTCCCTCGTTAAGTTTTTTGATGGTTTGAGAACAGTCTTGAATGTCCTGAGAACGTTGGGAGGAGGTGAAGCCCCCCCCTCCAGCTGTCTTAATCAGTTGTGGAGGATAGTGCTGGGAGGAGCTGGATTTACGTATAAACTAAACAAGCTATAGCTTAGGGCCCCACTCTCTTGGGGGCCCCCAAAAAATTTAAAGGAAAAAACAACTGGATGTACATTTCCAAAATTGTATTTCAGTTCAACAATTACTTTGATAAAATACATATTTTGTTATGTGCAAATGGCTTTAGATGCCTATTAGGTCCATAAATTACAATATAGCATATATTCAACACAAAAACAGTGACAATTTGTTGTTGACAAAGGACAGCTGGACATATAAAGGGCCCCATTACCCTCAGTTGCTTAGGGCCTGGTCAAACCTAAATCAGGCTCTGGTGCTGGGTACCTTCTTTGATGTTGGACATTGTTTTGAGAAAGTGAGGCATTGGGAGGGGGTGGCTAATAAATGATCTGCACGTAGCCAGTCTTGAAAGCCACACAGGCTATCTCTAAAATTGGATGGTTTGGGGCAGAATTTCTTTGAAGCTGGTGCACAGACTGATTGGCTGTGGGGCCATGCAAACTGAGGCTACCTGGGGAAGTCACTTCGCTGCTTTTGAGGTCTTCCAAGTGGCAGATTGAAGTGTGTCGGATGCTGATGTGGTTGCTCAAGAGCAAACAGGCAAGACTCCGATCTATCTTTTCCAGGTTTTATTCTTAGTGCAAACTATTTACAGTGAAGAGCGTTGTAAGTTCATGTCTGGCTCAATCGCTAGCAGAATCTGGGAGTGGTGGTCTTTGTACCTCCCCCAGCATAACAGTCTCGTGACCCCCAACCTTCTCCACCCGAAACCTACTGCGCAGAATGGGCACTGGCAAAAGGGCACAGTGGTACCTCAGGTTACGTATGCTTCAGGTTACAGACTCTGCTAACCCAGAAATAGTACCTCAGGTTAAGAACTTTGCTTCAGGATGAGAACAGAAATTGTGCTCCGGCGGTGCAGCAGCAGCAGCAGGAGGCCCCATTAGCTAAAGTGGTGCTTCAGGTTAAGAACAGTTTCAGGTTAAGAACGGACCTCTGGAACGAATTAAGTACTTAACCCGATTTACCACTGTACTTTCCTCTTTCCTCCTCTCCTGTTTGCTCAGGCTCGGTGTTGAGGCTCTCCCTAGCAACCCCTGGTTGCTGCACCTCCTCTCCACTGGAGGTGGGGGTTTCCTCCTCGCCGGAGGAGGAACTGCTTCGCAAGATTTTCGGAGGTTCCCTATAACACAACTGCCCTTCCACCTCTCGCCTCTGAGCTGCCCTTCCACCTCTCGCCTCTCGTTCCTTGACAAAGTGCTTGCTTGGTACATATATATTGCTTGCTGTTTAGGATAAAACCTTTAATCTTCTCACTCAGTTGTGTATTTTGTATTGCTTCTGAATCTCATTTTAAAAGAACGCCTTGCATTTGGCAAAAGACAACACCTCTTAGTGTGATTTTTTTCTACCATGCAACTCTGCTTAAGCACAATTTGAGTAATAAGTTAAAAGGCAGGTGGGCTCTACCCACCAAGCACTACAACAATGACATTGCTGTATTTTAAATTTTGGGTATCTGGCTTGCTGGGAAGAGAAATCACTCTCTTTCATTGCCTCGATCAATGTTTCTAGGTCTCGATGACATGGCGATCGTCAGGAGGCAAACTTCCTGACGAATCTTTTCAATTCTGAAGCTTTGCCTGGCTCTGTACTCTGGGTACCTGACCTGCTGCATCAGCCAGTCCCTCTCTGCTCAGCAAGCAACATCAAAGCCTTGCCAAAACAGTGCATGTTTCCCTCTCTTCCCCACGAGAAGCCTTCTAACAATAAAATTGGCTCCCCCCTGCCCTTGTGCACGATGATGCAGAACTTCAAAGTCAACCCACTCCTTTAAAATCCCCCAGCCTCATTCCTTGTCTCTGCAGAGGGGTGGGGACTGCTCTGCTCCTTTTAATGGAGAGGGAAGCATCAGGCCCCCTTGGGAAGGCACTCATGGATCCGTCTCAGTGTGAAACAACCAGCCTGGAAAAAACCACACACACTGAAATGTGAGTGAGGGACTCTTTAATTAACAGAGATGAACAACTTTTCTCATCGCAGGGCGGTTTGGAAAATAAGACATTTCTTAATGGCAGAAAATAATAGAATTGTAGAGCTGGAAGGTACCTTGTGAGTTGTCTAAACCCCCACAATCCCAGCTAAAAAGAACCCCTGACTGATGGCCACTCAACTTCTGCATTAAAACTTCCAAGGAAGGAGACAGCCCACCACTTTCCATGCAACTTTGTGCCACTGTCAAACAGCTCTTCCCGTCAGAAAGCTCTTCCTAATGTTCAGTCGCAAATAGCTCAGAAATAGCTTGGCTTCTTTTCGGAAGCAAATAATAAATTTAATAAGGGTGGCTAACAACAAATTTAAAACACTTAATTGATTCAACAACAAAAAACAGCATAAAATGCAGTATAAAACGTGAATAACAATAAATTCAGAATTCAAAAATTAATTTAGGGGGGAAATCCATCCAATAAACATTAGATGATCACCAGGGCTAGCTGGCTAAATTAGTCTTATTTGGGCCAGCGAGGAGGCCAGGGGAGAATTAGCCGTGGGATCCCAGAGCAGGTAATTTTCATAAAAAGGGGAGGGGGAGGGAAGGAAGGGGAAACAAAAGTTCAGGCTAAGTTCAAATTGAAAGCCAGGAGGAATAGATCTGTTTTACAGGCCCTGCAGAAGGAAGTTAAATCCTGCAGGGCCCTGGACAGAGCATTCCACCAGGTTGGAGCCATCACTGAGAAGGCCCTGGCCCTGGTGGAGGATAATCTGACTTCCTTAGGGCCTGGGACCTCTAAACTATGATTATTCATGGACCTTAAGGTCCTTTGCAGGACATACCAGGAGAGGCAGTCCTGTAAATATGAGGCAACACCCCTCCCCTCTCCCAGCGGCAGAGCGAGCAGGGGCACGATGCTCCGCTGGGCCTTCGAGGAGTCAGCCTGCCTCCTCCACTCAGCCACCCTACAGCTGCGGGGAGGCAGCAGGAGGACCGTTTGGGCAGCATGGAGCCTGTGCGCACCATAGCCACCGTGTCTCTCCCAGGAGAGAATGACATAGCTCCAGTCGACGCTGCTGCTGTGGAGATAGCTGGCATTTCAGTCCGTCCATAAGCCAGTCAGGGCAACACAAAATATTTAGGGGTACGCGTCCCCCTGCGTCCCCCCAGAAAAAGTACTGGATAACAACAATAATACTGATGGGGTTTTGGTGTCCTTATTGCCCTTCCTCTGCTTCCCTTACAGGTGATATCTCAAAATCTCCAGTCCTAAGTTGCCTTGTTCGGTTTGACTATGGATAGGCATGTGCCAGAGATGGAGGAGAGATTTTTGAGCACTAGAGTGAAGGTCTGTGACGAAGACAGACTGGCCAGAGGGTGTTTTGAATCTGCCATTCACAGGGTGGTGAAAACTGTGCCTGTCGCAGAGTGTGGCGTGTGCATGCATGTGCAAGGGTGTGTGGAGGGAGGCATGCGGAAATGTCACCAGCATTTCCCTCTGGAAGATTTAAAGGTCGAGTCAGGGCCAGCAAGAGAACTTTGTACAGCAAACCATCGCATTTGCTCAGTACCTTTCTCAGCCGAACCCCACACTTCCCGTGTTGCCTACGACCCCTTTGCTAAGTTAATGCTCAGATCCAACAGAAAGTGATGGAGAGAGAAAGGTCAGTCCTTGGTATTTCAGATTCCCCCGCCCGCCCTGTGCCTCGCTTTGGTTCTTTCCTTTCAGTGAGGAGGAAAGCATTCGAAGAAGAGGAAAACTCTGTTCCTGACACATGGGCCAAGTCCTGCTAGGTGCAACTCAGTCTCTGACGAACGAAGCTACTTCAGAGGCTTGTCGTGAGCCAGGAGGACATTTGTGTCACTGACCTCGAACGCAACATTTTCAGCAACGAAAGGTCACAGTGGAATTGCTGAACTAGGATTCCACCAGCAGCTGTGATCCTTTCCCATTCAAACTCTGAATTTTTCACAAGCTCTGGGTATAGTATCATAGAATGGTAGAGTTGGAAGGGACCACAATGGTTATCTAGCCCAACCCTCTGCAATCCAGGAATCTTTTGCACAACACAGGGCTCAAATCCACAACCCTAAGATTAAGAGTCTCATGCTCTACTGACTGAGCTATCCTTGTTGAAAAAATTGTGGTGTTCGAAGAGGCCATGAGGATCATTTACGCCAACCCCCTGCAATGCAGGAATCTTTCACCCAATGTGGGGCTCGATCCCACGACTCTGGGATTGAGAAACTCATGCTCTACCGGCTGAGCTGTATTGCAGGAGTAAGCTGACCTCTTCAGAATGCTGTTGTGCTGGGCCCGGGGGTAACCCATGAAACGCAGTCCAGGACTGGTGCAGAATGCAAAGGTTCCATTAGGAGTCAGTCCAACAGGGCCAAGGCAGGACAAGGCAGGAAACCAGGCAAGGACAGGTACAGCATACAGCAATGTTGCTCCTGCAACCTGGGGCGGGGTCTGACCTTTGTCAGGGTAACAGCCAGACCTGATCCCCCAGCAACTCACCTCCCTGTTTCGCCCGAAGGCGAGCACTCCTCCTGCAAGTACTCAGGTCTCTCCTTCTTTCAGACCTCAGTCTCTGCAACTCAGGAGACGTCGGTGGGTTACTAGACCCAGAGGCCGCCTCAGCCTCCCCTGACTCAACCGGTAGTGGAGCAGCTGTAAGTGATGCCCCAGCTGAAGGCAACGAGGTAATCCCCACATCTGGAGCCAGGGCAGGCTCAGGCCCCTGACTCAGCCCATCTGGTGCTTGTTGCAGGGGAACCTGTGCAGACTGGGGCTCTTCAGAATCGGGCCCCAGACTAGGTTCAGATGCTACCTGAGGCAAAGGATCTGGTGCAGACTGAGAATCCTCTGGCTCTGAGTCCGAGCCCGAGTCCCAGGCCATCACAGCTGTAGTCTTTTGCATGTTTGGGTTCTATATGATACAGAGCTAAGTAGATGCTGCAATAAACCAGTTGCTGTTGAAGATGCCACGAGGCTCTTCCCACCACACCCCAAGAAACGCATAAGCCCAGATGTGCTGTTGCATAAGACGCATCCTTAAAGAGAAGGCCCTGGATTAAAAATTCTGCATCCCATTAGTGCCATATACTCATAGGATCTTTGCTCTCATTAAAAGTGAATGTGATTGCTGCCACTGCTAAGTGACAAACTCACACTTCAAATTGGACCTCTCCCCCAGCCGCCCCATCTCAGCAGTTTCTCAGCCGCTTCGGGGATTTGGAACCTAGTCTCATCAGCAGTCTTGTGAAATTCCTGCCAGTGGTGGGGGTGGGTTTGTCTCATCCACCCCTTGGAGGAAAGGAAACTCAAGGCAAGGGCTCAGCAAACTTTTTCAGCAGGGGGCCGGTCCACTGTCCCTCAGACCTTGTGGGGGGCCGGACTATATTGGGGGGGGGAATGAACGGATTCCTATGCCCCACAAATAACCCAGCGATGCATTTTAAATAAAAGGACACATTCTACTCATGTAAAAACACCAGGCAGGCCCCACAAATCACCCAGAGATGCATTTTAAATAAAAGGACACATTCTACTCATGCAAAAACTCGCTGATTCCTGGACCGTCCGCAGGTCGGATTTAGAAGGCTATTGGGCCAGATCCAGCCCCCGGGCCTTAGTTTGCCTACCCATGCTTTAGATCCTGTAACAATAGATTCTAAAGAATAATGGTAACTTGTAGGGATATCCTGGGCCCAAGATCTCAGTAGCAGGGCCATCTTTAGCATATGCAGCACCGGCGTGCAAAGATCCACCTAGCACCCCCAATTTTTTGGGGGGGGCATCTCAAAGTTGTTGAGCTTTTAAGGAGGGGAGCAGCAAAAAGCACTAACATGAAAAAAGAGGGCAGCAATAACTCTGTCTTTCCATTTTTGCGATCATGCGAAAATGAAAGACAACACTGCGCCACTGCGGGGGCCACCGGATACGTTGATCCTGCAGCTCTTCTGCAAAAGAGAACAGAAATGACCCATCAACCACAATCACCCAGGGATCACAGTTAAGAGCTTAGGTGGCTTCAGAGCCAGTGTGGTGTAGTGGTTAAGAGCGGTAGTCTCATAATCTGGTGAACCAGGTTCACTTCCCTGCTCCTCCACATGCAGCTACTGGGTGACCTTGGGCTAGTCACACTTCTCTGAAGTCTCTCAGCCCCACTCACCTCACAGAGTGTTTGTTGTGGGGGAGGAAGGGAAAGGAGACTGTTAGCTGCTTTGAGACTCCTTAAGGGGAGTGATAAAATGGGATATCAAATCCAAACTCTTATTTTTATTCTTCTTTAGCAGTGGGCGCCCCCCAGAATAAAGATGGCCCTGCTCAGTTGCATAGCTGGGGAAGATCTTATTCTGGAGAGTTGCCACCAGTCAGAGTTTTCAGCTGTTAGTTGGATCAATGCTCTGTCTTACCATGACTCTCATGCACCCTCCAACATTTCTCTGATGAAAATAGGGACATCATCATCATCATCATCATCATTATTATTATTATTATTATTATTATTATTATTATTATTATTATTATTATTATATTTATACCCTGGCCATCTGACTGGGTTGCCCCAGCCACTCTGGGCGGCTCCCAACATCTATAAAACATAATAAAACATTAACCATTTTATTATATAAGAAAAACCCTTCCCTATACAAGACTGCCTTCAGATGGCTCTGGGATCAGATAACTCCACACCTTCCAACATTTCTCTGTTGAAAATAGGGACACCCTACCGTACCCTCCAATATTTTTATATTTCAATGAAAATAGGGGTGTCTTAAAGGAAAAGCAGGACATTCCAGGATCAAAACAGAAACTGAGATGGCTTCTGTAAATCCGGGACTGTCATTGGAGAATAGGGGCACTTGGAAGGTCTGCACTCATGGATTCAATCACCGTGCAAGACTCACAGATACGAGCAGCATGCTGCACCTTCAAAGCTTTTTGTGGTTGAGATATCCCTTCCTTCTGCATCAAATACTTATTTATGAGAGGCATGATCCCACAGTGAAGTCCTCTCAGACAAAAGGCTCTGTTGCCCATGTGGTGTTTACAGTAGAACTGCCTGGTAAGTTTAACCCAAAGCTTACAATTTCATCTTCCCTTCCAGTGATAAATCCCATTCAGCGGCTCATGAAAGTCTGCTAATTTTTTATCTTCCAAAAAATGAATTAGATACCACAGATCTGAAAGAGATTTCTCCTGGTGATTAAGATTAATGGGAGTGTTTTCTCAGTTTCAAATGATCAGATTTATTATCTGCTTCAGGTAATGTTCAGCAACAGTATATCTTTTTTCCCTTTTCCCTCTTCATTTTGCAGCGAGAGTGTGTGCGCTACAGTCCTTTGGCAGCAGAGCATTCAATAAACGGGAAAGTCTGTTAATTAAAAAGAAGAAATACTTTGACACCATACTACAGTATTTAAAATGCCACGCATTCCCTACATTTAACTGCAATCAGCCAAATTGACTTTGCAGCTTCATAATTGCACTAAATTAATCTCTTATTTCATTTGCTGCACAACCAAAGGTTTTAGTCTGACTGCATGTTAAATCTAAGTAATTTTCTAATTATAGGAGGGGGTGATGGGAAACTCTTTATTAACATTGGTAGTGGTTGCAAGCTTACATGCCTTTGAAAATACAGGTGAGGTTTAGGTAGAGGGAAACAGATGAATAATTGAGCCAAAATATAGCACAGCTGTGTCGTTTTAAAAAGGCAAGGGTTGTAAAACCACCCCCCTATGTTTCTGGCTGCATGTAATTCATTCTCATATATACTGATGTATCAACCTAAGTAGCTGCCTTATACTTGAGTCAATTGGTCCATCTAACCAGTATTGTCTACACTGACTGGCAGTGACTCTCCAGGGTTTCAGGCAGGGGACATTGCATGACCAAGCGGCGACAGCCCCAGCCCCCAGGGATCATAAGGAAGGAATAAAGACTCTGACATTCTATGGACTTAAAATTAAGCCACAACTTTATTAAACTTCTGAATGTAGGAAGACCTTGGCTTAGGGCCTTGGGCGTGTATCCCTCCCAGCCCCCCAGCTGGGGAACTGGGGCACATCAGGGTAAATGGGATATGGGGGTGCTCTACGAGATGTAAGTGTAGGCAGCCAGCCAAGCCCATATCCCAGTTTAGTGTTTTATACAGAGGTCATTCCAAAGCTGTCTGTTGCTTCTTTCATAGATATTTTAGAGCTCACCCCCTATCCAAAGGCCTTCTGCTGCTGATAAGCTGAAGAACCAGGGATGGTGCGAGAAGCATATTGGGCAGTAGTATGTGTCATGAGCCAGGAGACAGCTTCACCTGCTGAACTGTCTTGGGGCGAGATGCAGCCCTCAACCTGATTTCATTTCATAGAATCATAGAATTGTAGAGCTGAAGGAGCTGCAAGGGTCAACTAGTTCAATCCCATGCAATGCAGGAATCACAGCTAAAAAATCCCTGGCACATGACCAATCAATGTCTGCTTAAAAGCCTCCAGTGAAGAAGAGTCCACCACCTTCTGAGGTGGTCCATTCCACTGTTGAACATCTCTTGCCATTGGAAAGTTCTTCCTGATGTTGAGTCAGAATCTCCTTTCTTGCCATTTGAATCCATTCGTTCAGGTCCTACCCTCGAGAGCAGCAGAAAACAAGCTTTCTCTGTCTTCCATGTGGCAGCTCTTCATATATCCGAAGTTGGCTATCCTATCATCTCTTAGTCTCCTCTTCTCCAGGCTAAACATACATCAACTTCCTCAACCATTCCTCGTAAGACATTGTTTCCAGACCCTTGATCATCTTTGTCACCTTTCTCTGTGCATGTTCTAGTTTGTGAATATCCTTCTTAAACTGTGGTGGCTTTTCACCGTGTGAAGATACAGTGGTTCTCAAACACCAAAAACACAGAAGTAAGTGTTCCGATTTTCAAACATTTTTGGAAGCTGGATGTTTGATGCGGCTGTCGGCTATTGTTTCTGGGGCACCTGCACCAATCAGAAGCTGCACCTTTGTTTTCAAACATTTCGGAAGTCAAATGGACTTCCAGAACAGATTAAGTTCAGCACTTTTGTTTTTGCTATTTATTTTGCGTTTTTGTTTTTGAGGCTTTTTTGGTTTGTTTTTGTGACTGTGTGGAACCCAGTTCAGCTACTGATTGATAGATTGTGCGACTGTGGAAATGGATAAAAGCCAAACAATGAAAAACATCAATGCAGGTAAGAAAAAAATAATAATTTTAATTGTTAACATCTATAATACTGTCTTATTTATTCTATAGTACAGTACATTGAATATTGCTTTCATTTTATGGATCAATGGTCTCTTTAGATAGTAAAATTCATGTTTAATTGCTGTTTTAGGAATTGTTTTTAAAAGTCTGGAACGGATTAATCTGTTTTGCATTACTTTCTATGGCAAAGCATGCCTTGGTTTTGGAACGGACTTCCAGAATGGATTAATTTAGAGAACCAAGGTACCACTGTATTGGACTAGATTGGCCATTGTTTGGACGCAGCAAAGCTCCTCTTACATTCTGACTCAACCTTTTGACTCCATCCATCAGCCCCTGGTTCTCCCTTGGTTCTGCTCTGGTAATCTCAGTCTGTGCAAGACATTTGCTGAAATTTGCCAGTCCTCGACACGGTGTACTTTCTTCCAGCCTTGTTCCCATCTTATTCTTTCTCTCCCTCCCCCTTTTATATCTGAAATAGTGTTGAAATATTGAGACAGATGGAAGGGCACCTGCAATGTGGTGATATGAAGGACACTTCAGGTGTTTGATAACTCCCCAGCCAAGTTTTCAGTCATGGTTGGCCAACGTCCTTTTGCTCCTTGACTTTGTGTAAAAATGCCAAGAATTGTAAAGGGGAGGAAAATATTCACAGGGTGCTGTGCTAGATGGGATGCTGGCAGCAATTCACCCTCAAGTTCAAGAGAGCTTACAGCCTCTGTGGGTCAGAGGTTGCAGGCTGTGAATGGCAACCACTGAACCCAAAACAATGGGTGGCTTGACTTTTAAATAAACTATGGAAATGGTATGGCAAATAAGATATGTTGTGGAGGTAACGCTCCACTTTGCAAAGGCAAACCTTGCACCAGACATGCAACAGTATGTCAAGGAGTGTTGAGCCTGCTTCCCCTGACTTTTTGCCTTCTTGGCTAGAAAACAGGGTTTCCCCCCTGATCATTTGTCCTCTCACAATTTGTTTGTTAGACATAAAGCTTGGATGGAGCATGGCGGGGAACACAGACGTAATCAAGTATCGGGGAACATTTGAGGGAAACGCCTGCTGACACGTGTATTTGCTAACACTGGAAACGTGCTTAGATGGAAATACGTTAAGTTCAGGGTGGTTTCACTACTGTTTCCAATTGTTGACTTCTGCTAATAAAAGGAGCCTCGGCAGAGCTAGCCGGCAGCTTGCTTGGAGCATGCTTGCCAGCGTGCTTCTGCACAGCTCACCTGCATCCAACCACCCATTGTCTCCTTCATTCCTACAGTGTGTCCTCTATGCAGCCAGAGAAACAGAAATGACTCAAATATGGTTCAGAAGCAAAGAATGGGGTGGCTCATTATCTTCATGGAGGATGAAGCTATCAGTGACTACCAGCCACAATGGCTATGTTCTGCCTTCCATGGCAGGAGACACCAGTGCTTCTGAATACCAATTTCTAGAAACCTCAGAAGCGGAGAGAGCTCTTGTGCATGAGTCCTACTTGTAAGCATCTGGTTGGCCACTGTGAGAAGAGGATGCTGGATTTGATGGGTGTGGCGATCACACAGGGCCCCGGACATTTAACGGTCTATTGATCCCTGTGCCACAACAGTGCTCGCTTCTCCGCTGCCACCAACCAGTTACTCTCTGGTAAAACACTGAGTCCAGACAGTTGTTAAAAGTGAACCAAAAAGTTTATTTTACAGACATTAACAAGTTTATGGTTTCTCCGATAATATTCCTGTCAGTATCTTAACTTTAGTTTCTTTACCAGCCTATACCTTCCTAATACCTTTCGACTGATTATCTGACTCCTCTTAGCAAATTCTCACACTGTCTCACACCAGACTAGCCCAACCCACAGACTTCTCTTCCCTCTCTTGTCTAACTCCAGACTGTCTTCTCCACCCTAACTCTAACCCCCCCCCAAAAAACCCCTCTGTGTTTAAACCTTATACACAGTTAACTCTGCCCCCTGGGTTCCCATTGGTTAGTCATTTTACAATTAGTTAGCCCTTTCCCTATGAATCCAGTATGATGTCACACACCTAGGAGGGAAAACGCCACACTGGGCCACTGGCCTGATCTAGTAGACTCCTGTTATGTTCTTGGCTAAGTCCTGCAAGACCTTATGTGTCCAGTTCTGGGCACCACAGTTCAAGAAGGACACTGACAAACTGGAACGTGTCCAGAGGAGGGCAACCAAAATGGTCAAAGGCCTGGAAACGATGCCTTATGAGGAACGGCTAAGGGAGCTGGGCATGTTTAGCCTGGAGAAGAGGAGGTTAAGGGGTGATATGATAGCCATGTTCAAATATATAAAAGGATGTCACATAGAGGAGGGAGAAAGGTTGTTTTCTGCTGCTCCAGAGAAGCGGACACGGAGCAATGGTTCCAAACTACAAGAAAGAAGATTCCACCTAAACATTAGGAAGAACTTCCTGACAGTAAGAGCTGTTCGACAGTGGAATTTGCTGCCAAGGAGTGTGGTGGAGTCTCCTTCTTTGGAGGTCTTTAAGCAGAGGCTTGACAACCATATGTCAGGAGTGCTCTGATGGTGTTTCCTGCTTGGCAGGGGGTTGGACTCGATGGCCCTTGTGGTCTCTTCCAACTCTATGATTCTATGATTCTAGCTTCTTTCCACCTGGCTGGGGAGGGCAAAACCCTGATTGACTGACTGACTGATAAATAAAAGAATGTCTATTCATCCTCTATCCAGGCCAGCAAAATGAATTATCACAGTTCAAGGACACATTCTAGACGAGCAAAAAAGAACTCCAGACCACTCAAGGAGGGCATGGAACACGACTGGGAACAGTCATCACCTGGGGAGGATCTCAAGTGCCAGAAAGAGAGGTTTAGAGGGCCACATTTGGCCTCTTGGCCTAAGCTCCCCCCTCCTGTTTTACTACATCATCTGCTGCTTTGAGGGAACAAAACTATAAAATGAATTAGTCTGCAGTCCGAGTCTGCCAGCATCGCACACAGTTCCCCCCCATTCATGGCACAGTTTTCTCCACCAAAGTCCTCTGAAGGTCAATGGAATGATTTGTTGTTCCTTACACTCAGTGAGAGCAGAAGCAGCCAGAATGAAAATAAGTCCTCCTTTGATCCTCCCCCTCTTATCTATCTTATTGTCAGTGCAAGCGCATTTCAGAAACCATCCCCTGGCAGTCAAACTTTTAATAAGTCCTCTTCTCTATCCACCGTGCCTTTCAGCAGTCAGTCTTCCAGAACAGGCTGACTTGTGGATTTGGGTCCCCACTGGTCATACACATATAAGCATGCTTGCATTTGGTGTTGCATGAAAGATGGTGTCACCTTTTGCATGGTGAGTCCCCCCCCAGTGGAAATAATGACACATGACACGATTATTAAGGTTAATGGGTTAAATAAGGCCACAACTTTATTGGTTACAGGTGAAGAGCGGTATTGGCTTAGGCACTGGTCTAACCGACTATATCCAACTTCAGCCCGTCTGCTAGAAGTCCGGGAAGGGTTAACCACCAGTAGGGGGAGTTCTGCTGATGCACATCAACTAGGAACTCCCCTGGGGTCACTGCTCGGGGGCGTGCCTTAGGCCCTCACCTGCTTAGGCTTCGGACAGGGCCACGCCCCCTGGAATCCTTTACCAGACTACCCTTCAATATGTGGGGCAGGTGATGGCGCTTCCTCCCCTCTTCCATCTACAGAACAATACCAATGCCTAACCGCCAATACCCAGAAAGTTGTGACTATTTGCTACAAGTTAGGCACCAAGGGACGCGGGTGGCGCTGTGGGTAAAACCTCAGTGCCTAGGACTTGCCGATCACATGGTCGGCGGTTCGAATCCCCGCGGCGGGTGCGCTCCCGTTGCTCGGTCCCAGCGCCTGCCAACCTAGCAGTTCGAAAGCACCCTTGGGTGCAAGTAGATAAATAGGGACCGCTTACTAGCGGGAAGGTAAACGGCGTTTCCGTGTGCAGCTCTGGCTTGCCAGAGCAGCTTCGTCACGCTGGCCACGTGACCTGGAAGTGTCTGCAGACAGTGCTGGCTCCCGGCCTCTAGAGTGAAATGAGCACACAACCCTAGAGTCTGTCAAGACTGGCCTGTACGGGCAGAGGTACCTTTACCTTTAGGCGAAAACCAAGTGGCTGGTGCCAGTTTGTCAAGTGGAAAAATTCCTACCAGGCCCTCAATGGCGACTAAGCAAGGTCCATAGCAAGGTCAAGGAACGAAAACCTTAGAGGGCGGGAGGGTATGAAAAGCAGGAACAGCTGATAGGTGGGGAAAGAGGGAGATCCCCGGCTGAGTCCTGCCTTAAATAGGACAGGCCACACCCCCAGAGCCAGCCGATTTGGCTGGCCAGGAGGTGACGCAGCCAGGAATCCCCCTAATTGTGTGGTGGGGCCGTGAAGCCCGCAACTCCACCTCCTCAATGTGTGCTGCCAGTTCAAATCTCACCTCGGATCTTAACTCACCAGGAGGCCTTAGGCAAACCACATTTACCCAGCTCCACTTTTTCAGTGTGGGCTGAATAACTGCATTGGTGTACTTTGCAGGGTATCTGAGATACATGAGAAAAGACTCTGACTGTATCAGACTGAGGATCCATCTAGTCTTTCCACAGAGGCCCACCAGCTGCCAGTTCAGATCTCACCCTGGCTCTCAATTTTCTTATGAGTGATAATGTGACAGTGTCCAACCCCCTGCAATGCAGAAATCTCAACTAGATCATACATGACAGATGGTCATCTGACCTCTAACAAAACACCACTCCAACCATGCAGACAATACCCAACAGTGTGAAGTAGGCGGAAATCACATGACCCAGGTCAATTAGTGTCACCCCCCCAAAAAAAAACCCCTACTCAGTCACCTCAAATGAGGAAGCCAGCAGAGCCCAGACGTGAAAATGGGTGGGAACCTCAATGTGCTGAACTAGGTATACACATGATGGAATGTTGGGTGTGGGCTAGCACTATAAAATACTGGTTGCATTGCCATTTTCACTGCCAGCCTTCGAGTCTGCTTTCTGACTTCCATACTTAAGGACTCTTATAAATCCAGATGGTTCCAAGTCTTACATAGCAAAATCAGATCTATTGGTATTGACTTGGAACTCTTGTATAATTCAAGTGAGCAATATTCAAACCAGATTAAGGGAGATTGAAAAACAAAACATCAAGTCGGCCGCAAATCAAATTTGCTCCCCCAAGTTCTAGCTCTTAAATACAACAGATAGCAGGGTCACGTTTATTTGAAAATTAATAATTCCAGTCCAATCCAGGGTCTTCATGTTAACCCGACTGAACACTTTCCCCTCAGCTTTTGTCAAGGGCAGATATTAAAACATCCCCAGAAATGATAGGCATTTTGGATGTTCTTTGAATGTGCCAGACACAATAGAACATATTATTTTCTACTGTCCATTGTACAACCAGCTATGCAAACGTGTAATATCCCTTTTTATTGGGGTAGTCCAACATTGCAGCACAATGAAAATATCAGATTCCTATCTGTCTGACATTAACTCGGAAGTTTTTATTAATAGTACTATCTCTTAGTGCTGAATGGCACTATTTAGCGAGAAGAAACTCCAGTGAAAACCCTCATTGTTACATATTTTACATAGCTGTTTATTTGTATATATTTTTTCAATTTCATATATGGATGTTTTCTCATGGCCTATATTTGTAATGCCTAATAAGGGTTTGGCAAAGTAAGGGTGTCTCAATGAGAAGATGGGAGAGCGTGGTCTCGAGGGGTCTTAAATAGGCTGATCTCCACTTCTCCCCTATAGGACAAATTGCCCCATGTGTTTGCCCACATTACCCCTGTGGGAGAGACAATCTCTCCTTTTCTTGCAGGGGAGGAGGGTGTGAAAAATGCATCCCCTGCCCCCGCCTCATTAAAAGGAAGGAACAGAATTATAATCTTGGTCGCCCTTCTCTGCACAGGTTCCAGCTTGTCAATACTCTTCATATCTGTAGCTAAGGGGAGCGGGTGGTGTTATGGTCTAAACCACTGAGCCTCTTGGGCTTGCTGATTGGAAGGTCGGCAGTTCGAATCCCCCTGACAGGGTGAGCTCCCGTTGCTCTGTCCCAGCTCCTGCCAACCTAGCAGTTCAAAAGCACGCCTGTGCAAGTAGATAAATAGGTACTGCTGTGGTGGGAAGGTAAGTGGCATTTACATGTGCTCTGGTTTCCGTTGCACCAGAAGCAGTTTAGTCATGCTGGCCACATGACCCGGAAAGCTGTCTGCGGACAAACGCCAGCTCCCTCGGCCTGAAAGTGAGATGAACCCCGCAACCCCATAGTCACCTTTGACTGGACTTAACTGCCCAGGGGTCCTTTGCCTTTGCCTTTACCTTTATCTGTAGCTCTTTTGGTTCAGCTGAGGACGAAGGTATCTGTTCTTCTGAATTTGTGTGCCCTTCTTTTCTGCAGTGACGCTAAGCAAGAGGCTTTCACTTTCGTGCATGATCAATGCCGCTCCTGTTGGCTTCCCTGGCTGTTCAGCTAGAAGGTAAGAGATTATTCCAGAACATCAGTTCCATTACAGATCACTGCCATTCCAGAGTTCAGAGGGAAAACGTCCGTCATAATTATGTTATCCAGATCATTATTGCTCTAATAACTACAGAACAGCAGGCCTCCCAGGTTGTTATCCGAACATTTTACCAAGTAATACTGGGGCAAGAGTAAACATTTGCTTGAGATCTTTGTGGGGGCATGTAGTGCAGCCTCTGCCATTTATCCAGATGGTTAATGGAGCAACCAAAATTGGTTTAGGTCTACCCAGAGGTCTATCGAAAGAGAGGGGGCAGTCTGGCAGTGAAGAAGGGGCAGAGGGAGGTGCACAGGTTGCCTTCATGAGTCTCCTTTTCTTGCTCCTTCCCCCTTCCACCTGATGGATGGGGCAAGCATACATTATGCTTTTGGTACACCAGCTGCGTGGCAAGTCCCCCTCCCCCCTTGGGAAATAAAGACACAGGACATGGTATTTTAAGGTTAATGGGCGTAAAAGGCCACAACTTTATTGTTTGCAGGAATTGAGCGGTATTGGCTTAGGCATTGGTCCTATCAACTAACCGGCTTCAGCCTGATTGCATGAAGGCCGGGAAGGGTTAACCACGAGTGGGGGGAGTCCTGCTGATGTACATCAACTAGGAGCTCCCCCAGGGTCACTGCTCGGGGGTGTACCTTAGGCCCACACCTCCATAGGCTTCGGGCAGGGCAACGCCCCCCAGAATCCTTTACTGGACTACCCTTTGCTTTGGGGGAAGGTGATGGTGCTTCCTCCCCCCCTCATTTGCATAACAATACCCCTACCAATGTCTAACCGCCATGCCGAGAAAGTTGTGACAATTTGCTACAAGGTAGGCGAAAATCCAAATGGCTGGTGCCAATTTGCCAAGTGGAAAAAATTCCTACCAGGCCCCTTGACCGCGACTAACCGAAGTCCATAGCAATGTCAGAGAGCTAAACCTAAGGATGGGCAGGGTGGGAAACCGGAGCAGCTGGAACGGGGAAGAGAGGAAAATCCTCGGGTGCGCCGGCCCAAAATAGCCTAGGCCATGCCTCCCCGGCCAGCCGATTGGCTGGTGGGGGAGATGACGAGCCCGAGGATTCCCTCATTCTTGCGGGGGCTGTGAGCCAGCCCCTGCGTGCGTGGGGAGAGCGTGGGCCCGCAACCCCACCTCCTCTCCAGTTTGGAAGTGGCTTTGCTGGAAACCACAATGCTTGAAATGTGTGTTGTGGCTATGACCAATGCAACACAGAAAGAGAATGGCAGGGTGGGGGAGAAAGCAAAGGTGTTATTGATCAAAAGACAAAGCTAACACTAATCTGACTGTAGGCTGTGAAGGGGAGAGGATTTGTACTTCACTATCCCCATAAATCTTCCTCCATACTTCCTTCTCCGTGAAGAAAACATCCATCAATCGGAGTAGGTGGATAGGTGCTGATCTGGCCTCTTGGTGGCCATTTGTCTTCCAACAGCATCCATTTACCCCTTGGCATCTTCAAGGCATTAAAAGTCTGCACAGGGAGTGGTCCCTGGTGCCTGTTGAAAATATCAAGGGCAAGGGAGCGTTTCCAAGTGGAAAGCAGCAGGCGGAAGCCAAAAAAACCGGAATGCAGCCATCATCAATTGCAACAATATTTAATTATCCATGCAAAGGCAGCACAGATGCTTGGCCTGTGAAAAGCCCCCTGGTTCAGTCCTTGGCATCTCCAGTGATCAAGGCTGATGAGGACCTGTGGCTTGCCTGTACTGGAAAGCGACTGCTGGTAGGAGTTGAGAGCACTGGGAGAGATCAGTAGGAAGGGATGCTTCAAAGTCCCAGGGCCATGTTCTGGAAAACTGGGCCTAAGAAGAGCCTTCTAGGTCAAGTTAATGGCCCATCTCATCCAGCGTCCCGTTTTCATAGTGGGCAGCCAGATACCCCCCCCAAAGGAGCCTACAAACAGGACACTGATCACTGTGATGGCCTGGGACTCGGGCTCAGACTTGGAGCCAGAGGAGTCTCAGTCTGCACCAGATCCTTTGCCTCAGGTGGCATCTGAACCTAGTCTGGGGCCTGATTCTGAAGAGCCCCAGTCTGCACAGGTTCTCCTGCAACAAGTACCAACTGGGCCGAGTCAGGGGCCTGAGCCTGCCCTGGCTCCAGATGTGGGGATTACCTCGTTGCTTTCAGCTAGGCAATCACTTACAGCTGCTCCACTACCAGTTGGGTCAGGAGAGGCTGAGGAGGCCTCTGGGTCTAGTAACCCACTGACATCTCCCGAGCTGCAGAGACTAAGGTCTGAGAGAAAGAGAGACCTGAGTACTCACAGGCGGAGTGCTCGCCTTCGGGCGAGACAGGGAGGTGAGTCGCTGGGGGATCAGGACCGGCCGTTAACCTGACAGAGATAAAAGGCTGTCGGACCCTGCCCCAGGTTGCGGGAGCAAAATTGCTGTTTGCTAGAACCTGCCTGAGACCCTGTGCCTGACCTTGCCTGGTTTCCTGCCTCGTGTCCTGCCTTGGCCCTGTCGGACTCACTCCTTGTGGAACTGTTGGGTTCAGGACCGGACCTGGACCACATTGCTCGGGTTACCCCCGGGCCCAGCACAATCACAAGGACAACTATTTCCCATACTGCAGCTTCCGGCAACTGGTATTCAGAGGCGTTGAGGCCTCCAGCTGCAGAGGGAGAGCATAGCCATTGTGGCTAGTAGCCATTGATAGCCCTCTCCTTCATGGAATCACCAATCCTATTTTCATAGCATCCAGGCTGGTGGTCATCACTGTCCTCTGTGACAGTGAGTTCCATAGTCTAACTGAGCACCATGGGAAGAAGGGCTTTCATTTATAGCTCCCCAATCTTCCAGCATTTGGCTTCATTTGTTGTCCATAAATCCTACTGTTATGCGAGAGGGAGAGAAATGTCATTCTACCCACTCCTGCCTCTAGGCGGGGTCTTCCTAGTTGATGGGGAGGTAACTCTGGTAAGTGGCATGATGGGGGCTGGTTCAGGCTGTTCTCCCTCTCTCCTCCTGGGATGTCTGGCATAGACAGGGATCTCTCAAAACAGACTATTTGACTCTACCCCAACTCCAAGCTCAGCACTCATATCCCATTCCCCTTTCTCCAGCCGAAAAGGAGGAGGACTCCCAGAACGGGGGTCTCAAAGAAATCTCTCTCTGTGTGTGTATGTATACTTTACTGAAAAATAAGTATAAAATTATAAGTGCACATGGTAAAATAAGACATGAAAAGAATAAAATAAAATGGCATCCTCGTAAAAAAATAACAAAAGAAACCTTATAAACATTACATGATTGTTCTTGTAGTTAACCTAAACTTAACCTAATACAGTGGTACCTTGGGTTAAGAACTTAATTCGTTCTGGAGGTCCATCCGTTCTTAACCTGAGACTGTTCTTAACCTGAAGCACCACTTTAGCTAATGGGGCCTCCCACTGTCGCTGCGTCGCTGCCGTGTGATTTCTGTTCTCATCCTGAAGCAAAGTTCTTAACCCGAGGTACTATTTCTGGGTCAGCGGAGTCTGTAATCTGAAGCGTATGTAACACGAAGCATCTGTAACACGAGGTACCACTGTAAACAAGTTATTCTACTTGGCTGCTTAGGAAAGCTGGAGACCAATGTGCATGAAATCCCCCAGGCACAGTGTTAATTTTTTTAAAAAATGAATTCCAAATATTGTTAGATTTGTCCATGACAAGTCTACATTTGTACACAATTTGTTCACGTGTTGTGAGTTTCACCAACAGCCCAGGATCAGAAGACTGCCATTGGCCTGAAAACTGGGGGGGGGGGCGGTGTCAACATATAATAAATAAATAAACAAACCCAGTGTTGCATAAAGCTCAGACAGAAGGAAACGGAAAAACTCTGATTTATTATGCAATTCTCAGAAGATAGGGGGGATCATTCTGTTCACCTTCCTTGACCTTTTTATTTTCCAGTCCATCTTTTAATTTATTTCTGACAGGACACACAATGGAAGTCTGGGTGCCTTCTAAATCAGATCCGTAGCAGTCGCCAGCTCTTAAATTTTGACAGATGCTCATCCCTCAACCTTTCAAAATTTGTTAGAATTAGGAGCGTCTCAATGAAGGCAATTACTGACAAGGTCAGGAAACTCACCAAGATAATGTCGCTGAAGCCGACTGTGACCAGGCAGAAGGGATGGCTCTGGTCTCCTCCAACATTTGGCAAGTAGCCAGTGTTAATTTCTACTTAACCCTTCACAGAAGACATCGGGTGTGCCTTTCATCTCCTACATCACCATGATGGGAGAGAACGCACTCTGATCTGCAGATATTGACTGAGAACAAGCTGACTTTGATGGGAAAGAGTAGTTTTTTGGCGGGGTTGGAGAGGTATCCAGAAAGTACAAAAGAAAAGAAAAAAAAGATTGGCTGGCTTTGTTACAAAGGTATAATAATATATATCTTCTTTCTTTTTTAAACTCTTTCCATGAAGAAATGTGCCGTGCTATAAGTGGTTTAGGAGACTGTGTCCTTTTAAATGATGATGGGGAGGTTACTGGTGCTTTTCGTGGTGCAGATTTGTCTTGTCTAGACAGGCAGAAAAGAAACTGCAAATCAATTTCAGGTTTTATTAGACGGAATGTAATTCTACATCAGTCACATTTGGGCCTGTAGCCAAAAAGAGATTTCTATGAATAATTTTAGAAAGGATTTCAGATGGGTGAGATCAGAGTTGGCTGCTTGGGGGGGGACGACGACTATTATGGGAAAGAAAAGAAAGCTTTTGGTGAATTAAAAAGGTGTGGGGGGAAGAGTGCAGGTTCCTTGTTAAGTATGACTTTTATCATCTATCTCTTCATTCAAACTTGATCCATAGAGTTCTCTGGTGCCAGGTGACTGTCATAACTCCTGACTCTCAGCGTGGACACTGACACCGAGTTAAGTCAAGGAGTGCAAACAGAATACAGAAGATGTAGGATACGGAAGATTAAACATAAAGCGTGTTCTCCCTAAAATGAGAGCACGGGTTGCGGTGTGGGCCGCCAGGCCAGGCCTCTGTTGCCAGGCAGGTTAATGGCTGTGCCTGCCCCTCCAATGGTGCTGGAAGGGAATTCCCCATTAAAGGAATCCTGGGGCTTGCCACGATTTCGTCCAATCCCTGAAATGGGACCAGGGCCGGCAAGCCTTGGGGAGCTGGTTGGGTGAGCGGTGAGGGACTGACGCTCAGCTCAACTGATCCCCAACATTGTCTTTCCCTTCACTGGCTTCCGACGGAGTTCGGAATGTCAGTTCTGTCCCAGGCAGGGGGACAGATAGTCATAACCAATGTCTAAGCAACCACTCACAGATTTTGTATTTTAATAAAGTTGTGGCCAAAATAGTGCCCAAAAACCTTAAACTTAAATTACGCGTGATGTGTGAATTATTTTGAAGGGTGGCTTGGGGACCTACACACGCAACATGTCATTCTTGGATAGCTGGGCATCATGTAGAGAACACAGGGAACTTCCTTATCCTGAGTCACAGCGGTCGTCCATCAAGCTCAGTATTGTCCACACTGGCTATCTGCAGCATTTTCCCCTTCTCTCATAATCCTAGAACTAGGCATCACCCAATGAAGCTGGATGTTGGAAGATTCAGGAGGTGATGATCAGGGCCGTCTTTAGCATATGCGGCTCCGGGGTGTAAAAACTTTGCTCCGCTCGACAGCGACGGTTGGCTGGCCTGGCTCTTCAGTCACCGGACTCCAAATCTCGACTCTTGGCCTAGCACCCCTGAGAGCCCAGCACCCAGGTGCCCCTCAACCCTAGCGCCTATAGGTAAGCCAGCCCTAGTGGTGATAGCCACCAAACTTGGGAGACTTCAAAACCGCATTAGACACATTCATGGATGAGAGGGCTACCAGTGATGGTTTCACACTGCCACCCCAGTTGCATAGCCTGTTCTAGAAGGGATTGAACTCTCCACTAAAAGAGGAGGTGCATTTTCTGGGGTTTTCCTTTGACCCAGCGTTGCCACTTCAGACCCAGGTGCAGAGTAAGCCCTAATACAACACCAGTCCTGAAAGACCTACATTGGCTCCTAGTATGTTTCTGAGCACAGTCCAAAGTGTTGGTGCTGACCAACAATGGCTTGCGGCTTCACCCCGCGAAGAGGGTAGACGACTCTCAGCTCCGTGCCGCTCACCCCCGCTCCGTTCAGAAGCCTTTAAAAAGGCTCCCTTGCAGTCGGGGGGGGCGCAAATGGAGCCCGCCGAGTCTCCAAGTTCACAGGCTTCACCGCCTGTGATTTCTTCGGGTCTCCGCTTCGCCGCAGCGGCCAGACCCAAGCTTCGCGGGGCCGGTTCCCTCCGGAGCTCAGAGGGAACCCGCCATTAATCGCTGGCGCCGACCGGAAGTTCAGCCCGGACACTGAGGTCCACCTCCAAGGGCCTTCTGGCGGTTCCCTCATTGCAAGAAGTGAAGTTACAGGGAACCAGGCAGAGGGCCTTCTTGGTAGTGTGCCCTGTGGAACACCCTCCCGTCAGATGTCAAGGAAATAAACAACTATCTGACTTTTAGCAGACATCTGAAGGCAGCCCTGTTTAGGGAAGTTTTTAATGTTTGAAGTTTTATTCTGTTTTTAATGTTCTGTTGAAAGCCACCCAGAGTGTGGGGTATAAATAATAAATTGTCATCATCATCATGATTACATTTTTTCCATTTCCATATGCAATATAACATTGCAATTAAAAATAAAAACGCCAACTTCCCTTCTGCCCTTCCCTGGCTTCCTCCTATTATCCTTTAGCACTGCATTTTCTGATTTCTCCAGATCTTCTCTTTCTCATTTAATCTCCATATATTTTATACTGCTGAATTTATTCTAAACCTGCTAACGTTTTAACCTGCTTGCAGTGGTTCTTCATATATACTGCAATCCGCTTTAAATCCTCTTTCCTCTTTCTCTTTAATACCATCCCTGGAGATTCCTGGATCAGGAGTGTCTGGTCACATCAACCCAAAGCCAGGGTGTATTCCAGGGGCGGCCACCATGGCACCTTACAGATGTTGGACTACAACTCCCATCAGCTCCTGCAAGCATGGCCAGTGGTCAGGGATGATGAGAGTTGAAGTCCAAGAACATCTAGAGGGGCACCATGGACTGTGGGTGGTGTAGAATTTTCAAGTGCATTGGATTCACCATGGCAGATTTGTGCCATGTGCATGGGTCAGCGCACGACAGAGGTGTCAGTGTGAACGGACCCTGCATTGCATTATCAAGGTTCTGCTTGCTTCCTCAACCTTTCTGCCGCGAAAAGGTCAAACCACCTTAATGCTGTAGGGAGGCCTTTGCTGGTCTCCGAGATTTAATTTCACGTCGGCCATTCTGCTCAATTCCCATGCTAATCTATCTGCTCAGTGAGCTGCGAATGAATGGATGGAAGGCACTTCAGTCCCTTTGCCAAGTTTTCCATCAGCTTTTGCTGGGATGCAAATGTGTTGGCAGAGAAAAATGATGATCTGTGGAGGCGATGTGTAGAGAGCTCTCATCAAATCTTCTTTCTCCTTTGTAACGAAGGTGTGTGAAGGAGTCCCTCAGAGATAGACCCAGAGGTGAGAAGAGTCAGCAGCACCTGGCCATTGGGGCCAGACTCTCAGTGGAAGCAATTCCTGCTTTTTAAAACTGCTGCCCATTCTCATTGCAAAGGTCTCAAGCAATGTTTCCCAGTGAAAATAGAGGCACGTCTATTACGGCTGCTACTATATAATAACTTCCTTGTACATGGCTCTGAATACAGTTAGAATAAGACATCTACCCCAAACAACTACTGCAGCTGCTATTTACATTTATCCCCCACCTTTCCTTAAGCAGCTCAAAGTGGTATACATAGGTCTCCTCTTCCCCATTTTATCTTCAAAACAACCCTGTGAGTAGTGCTGGATTTACGTATAAGCTAAACAAGCTATAGCTTAGGGCCCCACTCTCTTGGGGGCCCCCCAAAAAAATTAAAGGAAAAAAACTGGATGAACATTTCCAAAAGACAAGTTTAAAAACAGATAAAATAAAACCTACATGCAGCAACAGTGTTTTGTGTCGTGTAGGCTCCTATGATGTAAGTAAGGGGTCCCCAATCATTTTAAGTTAGAGCTTAATAATTATTTCACTATTAATATACTTCTTAATTGTATTTCAGTTCAATAATTACTTTGATAAAATACATATTTTGTTATGTGCAAATGGCTTTAGATACCTATTAGGTCCATAAACTACCATAGAGCATATATTCAACACAAAAAACAGTGACAATTGTTGACAAAGGACAGCTGAACATATAAAGGGCCCCATTACCTTCAGCAGCTTAGGGCCTCACCAAACCTGTATCTGGCCCTGCCTGTGAGGTAGGTTAGGCTAAGAGTGAGTGACTGGCCCAAAATCACCCACTGAACTTTATAGCTGAGTGGGGATTTGAACCCTAGTCTCCCAAGTCTTACTCTAAGCACTACGCCACAAAGCGTAATGCCTGTACAAGAGATGATAGGCCATTAAACCAGACTGAAACTGCAGCACAGATAGGCTTGCGCCAGCGCAGCAAGTTGACTCCTCACTCATTTCCCTTTGCCTTTGCAGCCCGAGTTCCATGCGTTGATGATTGCTAGTCATGGAGGATATGATGGGTGCAGTCAGGTGCGTAATAAACAGAAAGTCAAGCAAAGAACAGAAACTTATAGGCCACAAGGTTGACTTTGTCCTCCCTGCCAAAGATGTGTTGTCTTCCCTTGACAACAGCATGGTTAGCTTGTCAAAATTTCATACATCAATGTTGTTATTCTTTTCAAAAAGATGCATCAAGAATGCATATTCAGAACATCCTGTTTTGTTTCAACGGAGGACTGCTTGGGAGCATAGTATTTCAAGGCACTGAAATCAGCTAGGGATGGAGAAGAAATTTGACTTGGTACACATTTAAAGGAGAATATGTTTAATTTGCAATTTCTGAAACAATAGGCGAACTGCAACACAGCCTTCCTTTCAAAATTTACCTCCTCTTAATTTTGTGATGCAGTTCTCCAACCAAACTTACCCATCACAAATAGGATACCACTGGGCAGAGTGAGGCAGCTGCTTCAGGTGTGTGTCTGAAGACTGCTTTGCACCCCTTGAGCTAGCCTGCTGCATTCTGGTACAGTGGAGGGTGTGGAAGTAAAATTCAGTTGCCAGTCCGACCAGCTTTTGGATATGGAGAAGGGCTTTAGCTCAGGGGTAGATCATCTAGCTTGCATGCAGAAGGTTCCACATTCAATCTCTGGCATTTCCAAAGAGGGCTGAGAGAGGCCCCCATCTGAAACCATGGATAGACTATGTCAGTGTCAAGGAGCTGTCAGGCAAGCACAGGTCGTCCACAGGGCAGGAAGAACATGGGGCATGAAAAGCAATTAGCTTTTATTCACAGAAAGCAACAACACAGCAGAGTTACTCTGGCTTGATTCATTCAGCTTGAGGTGTTGCTGAAACTGACCACTTGCCCTGGCTACCTCCTCTAGCCTCTGGTACCAGATCCCTCTCAAGCAGACGGAGACTGCGGAGAGGGAGTGAGCTCCTTCTCTGAGCCTGCCTGGCCCATTGCTCAGCAATGTGCAGGACTCTCCTTGAACAGGGTGTAAGGGGAGGGGGGAGGGCCAGCAGGACTGGGACTGCCTAGCAGCTGGGTAGCAAGGGCAACCTCTGACTCCTCTCTGCCTGAGTTTGCGCTCACACTGTGACTCTCAACCTCTAACCCTGCCCTCCTTCTCCTGACTCCCCACTTGATTGCTCAAACCCCCTGTTTCTAGCACCTCCCAGCTTGTCCCTTCTGCAAACTGCTCTTCAGTGTCCGACCACCATGATCTGGGGTCTAAGTGTGCTGGTCCCATGGGTTACCTGAGAGGTGAGGTCCAAGTCCGGTCCATGGTCACAGGTGCGACGTGGAGGCAGTCCGTAGTAGCTGCAGGGCAGGGAGTCAGGTGAAGTCAGGAACAGGCTTGCAAGCAGGGAGCCAGGGCAGGTCAGGAGCTCAGGCAGGGAAGCAGGACAGGGTTCAGGCAGGAACTAGCAACCAACAATGTTGCTTCCACAACTTGGGACTGGGGCTGGCTGGCTTTTTTCTGCCCCGAAGCATAGGGCGGCCCCGATCCTCTGGTGACTCGCCTCTCCTGGTCTGGAGGCGAGCACTCCTCCTGCAGGAACTTAGTTCCCTCCACCTCTCTGCCCTGAGCCTCTGCAGCTCAGGAGAGGCTGGAGGGTTACCAGACCCAGAGGCAACCCCAGCTTCCTCTGACGGGGTTGAGAGTGGAGCACCTGCAGGCAATGGGTCCTCCATCACTTCAGGAGCCAGAGCAGTCTCAGCTGATGCCTGCACCTGAGGATCTAGCACAGGTGAGGACCCTTTGGGCTCATGCCCCAGCCCCGGCTCAGCTGGTTCTGGAGGCGGGGAATCCTGTGCAGGCTGGGATCCCTCAGGTTCAGCATCCAAGTCTGAATCCCAAGCCATCACACTAAGTCTTCTTCTTCTTCTTCTTCTTCTTCTTCTTCTTCTGCTTCTGCTTCTGCTTCTGCTTCTGCTTCTGCTTCTTCCTCTGTCCTCCCTGGAGTCCCACCACTCTTCCTCTTCCAGCCAGTCCCTGACAGTCAGTTAGTATAGACAATACAGAGCTTGATGGATCAATGATTTGACTCACTATGGGGCAGCTTCCTGTGGAATGGAGGAAGGCACCATCTGTTTGGCCACAGGCCCCCCATCTCTGTGAAAAGTAGGCCTGTATCCCTTCGGCCTCTTTGTCATCTTTCTGCTATTGACTGCCCACAATCATTGTCACCTTCTAATAATAATAATAATAATAATAATAATAATAATAATAATAGTAGTAGTAGTAATAGTAATAATAATAATAAAATTATTTATTCTACCATGTTGGGTCCAGACAAACACCAGGAAATGGTTCGTTTTGGGGGCCTAACTGGCCCATTTAGAAATCTACCATTTCCATTTCTTGTATCTCATTGAATTGGGTCGTTCCTGACCAAGTCACATGCAAGGACCCACCAATTGGGCCTCTGAGGCCTCAACGGAGAGTTTTGTCTTACAAGTCGTCTGTCAATTATGCCAGCAGGGCCTGGGGATTAGTTGTTGAAATTACTGCTTGATATCTCTGTGGCTAGATAATAAGGGAGCAACTTTTCCTAGACAAAGAGCATTCTAATTGGTTTCTACAATCTCCTTTGAGTGTATGGCACGAATATTAATAATGTGAGGGGAAAAGGAAGGTTAAATAAGGTTTTGCTCACGCCAAAAAGCGATAGTCCAAAAATCCAGAAAGCTTGAAAGAGTGACGGGAAGTACAAACAGATGGCATTTGAATCCTTCCCTTTAGGGGGAAAATGTCATTCTTGACAATCCACATAGAACAGCTTCCCTGTTTAGGATCGAGACAAGAACAAAACATTTTTATTTTATTTTTTGCCTTCTTGCAGTGGCAGGAACTAAGAGCCCAGAGCATTGCTTTGGGAGACGTTTATAGGCTCTGATAGATTTCCAGAAACGCAAAAGTATTTTAGTAGCTTGTCTTTATTTCTGTCAAAAGAAATCTGAAGCAAATGCCACACAATATTTGGCCAGCACATGACATTTCAGAGCTCACCCTTATTGTAAGCTTAAAATCATGTGAGACAAAGGCAATTGATGCTATCAGGAATGATCTTGGAGTTGGGGAGGGGAGAGAAGGCCAATTAAAGAAAGACGCTCTCTAAATCAATTGCTTTCAATTTGATATACCGGTATATATAAAAATGGAAATTTAATGGACACAATAGAGGCAAACAGAATGGGTTGGAAAAGGTCTTCACAAGTCCATTTCATAACACACACACACACACAAAATCAACATTCTAGGTTGGGGCTATAAATCATTTCCAATGTGTGTGGGTTTTTTACCAAAAAAAAAATGTTATTGATTTTAAGTTTTGCAACCAATATCCCTTGGGCTCAGTATAGAGGAAATAATATTAAAAACTCAAATACATCAAACATCCAAGTACTTAGTTGGATTGGTTTTTGCTGACACAGGTCTATTCATCTTAGACGAGGTAGAATCAAGACCGAACTTGAAATGGCCACATAAAAAATGCATTGGGGAAGCTGACAAAAAACCTTTTTCTTCACATGCTTAAAATACACATTTTGAAGGAGAGAACTGAAAAATGGTGTAAAGTTAGGGGGCTGGACTTCATTTCTCTAGAGCTATTCATTCATTCATTCCATTTGCTAATATCCCAACTTCTTTCCTCCATGGAGCACAAGGAAGAGTCTATAGTTCTCCTGCTCCCCATTTTATCCTCCCCATTTTATCCTCCCAACAACCTTGTGAGGTAGCTTAAGCTGGGAGGCAGTGAGCAGCTTCCAAGGGCACCCAGTGAGAGCTTCAAAGCTGAGTGGGGATCTCCCAGATCCTAGTCTGACACTCTAACCACTACACCACATTGGCTCTATATTCCGCCCGTCCTCTGAAAGGAGCCCCAAGTGGCAAACACACAGGTAATAAAACAATTAAAACATAAGTTGATTATTGGCTGTATGTTGCGTGGCGAGTCCCCTCCCCAGTGGAAATAAAGACACATGATATAATTATTTAAGGTTAATAGGCTAAATATGGCCACAACTTTATTGTTTACAGGTGATGAGCGGTATTGACTTAGACATTGGTCCTAACTGACTATATCCGACTTCAGCCTGTCTGCTTGAAGTCCGGGAAGGGTTAACCACCAGCAGGTGGAGTCCTGCTGATGCATATCAACTAGGAACTCTCCTGGGGTCACTGCTCGGGGGCATGCCTTAGGCCCTCACCTCCCTAGGCTTCAGATAGGGCCACGCCCCCCAGAATCCTTTACCGGACTACCCTTCAATATGTGGGGCAGGTGATGGTGTTACCTCCCCTCTTCCATCTACAGAACAATACCAATGCCTAACCGCCAATACCCAGAAAGTTGTGACGATTTGCTACGAGGTAGGCAAAAACCAAGTGGCTGGTGCCAATTTGCCAAGTGGGAAAAATTCCTACCAGGCCCCTCAATGGCGACCAACTGAGGTCCATAGCAAGGTCAAAGATGAAAACCTTAGAGGGCGGGAGGGTGGGAAACCAGAGCAGCTGGAGGCGGCAAAAGAGGGAGATCCCCAGCCGCACCTGCATTAAATAAGGCAGGCCATACACCATGAGCCAGCTGATTGGCTGTCCAGGGGATGACGCGGCCGGGGATTCCCTCAATTGCATGGAGGCTGAGAGCCAGCCACTGCGCGCGGTGGGGTGTGCAGCCCGCAACACCACCTCCTCTGAAGTCGGAAGTGGCTTTGCTTTAAACTTTTTTTTGATATTGTGTTATGATGTTGTAACCTGCCCTAGGGCCTTAGGGTGAAGGGAGGGTGACAAGCAAGCAAGGACTACAATTCTATTATTCTAAGACTCGTTCCAACAGGTTTTTCGGAATTGACTGCTTTTAATCAAAGGGCTGGGGCTGTGCTCAGTTGGTAGAACATGAGACTCTTAATCTCAAGTTCGTGGGTTTTGAGCTCCATGTTGAGTGAAAGATTCCTGCATTGCAATGAGTTGGACTAGATTGTCCTCATGGTGTTTTCCAGCTCTACTAGTCTCTCTCTCTCTCTCTCTCTGTGTGTGTGTGTGTGTGTGTGTGATAGGGAGAGATTCTATCTTTAAAAAAAAAATGATTTCCCTGTTTTTAGTGGTTCTTATATTTATCCGTCAGCCATTCCATTAGTTGTAAAGATGGAGGAATAAATATCTAATAATAACAACAATGTTGCTGTTTAGTCATTTAGTCATGTCCGACTCTTCGTGACCCCATGGACCAGAGCACGCCAGGCACTCCTGTCTTCCACTGCCTCCCCCAGTTTGGTCAAACTCATGCTGGTAGCTTCAAGAACACTGTCCAACCATCTCGTCCTCTGTCGTCCCCTTCTTCTTGTGCCTTCCATCTTTCCCAACATCAGGGTCTTTTCCAGGGAGTCTTCTCTTCTCATGAGGTGGCCATAGTACTGGAGCCTCAGCTTCACGATCTGTCCTTCCAGTGAGGACTCAGGGCTGATTTCCTTCAGAATGGATACGTTTGATCTTCTTCATGTGACTCTCAAGAGTCTCCTCCAGCACCAGAATTCAAAAGCATCAATTCTTCGGCAACCAGCCTTCTTTATGGTCCAGCTCTCACTTCCACACAACAACTCTACTATAAACTAATTCTTTTAAACCCACGATTTTCTAGGTATCTTGCAACCAAAGGAGAAAAACAACCAGTTGCATATTTATTTCTGGGAAGGGATCCCACAGAGCTGTTTGTCATAACACCCAGAATCATTTGTTGTCAGATTTGTTCAAGAAATCCCACCATGGCCCTAAGAGAGTGGCCCCTGCTCTTTTGAATCCATCGTTTGTTATGAATCCATTCACTTTTATGCCATTCGCATGATGCCTGCTTCCCTTCTTCTCTTCCGATGCAGTGCCTCTGTCCTTTTGGAAAACACAGCGAGTCTTCAGTATCAGGAGCCGAGCAGATGTCAGAAGACTAACATGACAGAAATCCCTCTGCAAATATTGGCAAACTCGTCCCGTATTGATGTTCCGGCTAAACGAACGATGAGAAATATCATCTGTCAACTCCTCGAGCTAGAGCCAGAAATAAATAAAGAAATCAAAATATGTTTGCTTGGTAGGTTCATTCTGGAGATTTCAACCTTTAATCAACAGTACTCGAGATAACAGAAAGGGAGCTGAACATATATATGCAATGCGGTGATACACAGGACCATCTTGTGCGTCGGTACATGGGCGCCATCAGTAAAACACAGCACAGGTGAAAAATATTATGATTATTAATAATAATAATTAGCCACCCTTCACCCTCAGGTCCCAGGGCAAGTTGCACCCTTAAAACACAATATTAAAAACAACTTACAGTTGCAAAAAGAAATACAATAAAGTAGGTTCCAAAAATATGCACTTCAAGTATCAAAAGCCAGGGTAAAGAAGTTTGGAAACAACAGCAATTACCAACAGTAGAAGAATGGCGACAGAAGGTAATGGAATATGAAGAAATAACTAGATTAATGGGGGAAATTCGACAACAGGGCGATGAAACATTTCAAAAAGAATGGGAAAAATTTATGTCATGCATAGGAAGGATAAGGTGAAAGAGTGAAACCAGTAGAACTGAAATAAACCTTATAATGTGAAATACAAAGAAAATTTCTGGATAAAGAAAATAATAAAAAGTAAAATGTATAATGTGATTAATCTAACCAATGGTAGTTGTAAATGAATACAGACAGACAATAAGAATTGAATATACAGGAGGATTTATTTGGCTATAGACTCTAGGGACAAATATGAAAGCAGAACAAAAATATGCAAAATGGATAAAGACAATGTGAAAAATTTGGATGTGATATAAAAAGCCAGAAGAAGGAAGGAAGGAAGGAAGGAAGGAAGGAAGGAAGGAAGGAAGCTCCTAGGAGCAAATATAAAAGTAAAATGTAATACAATATGTGTATGTGGAGTATGTAAATGAAAATCAATAAAGAATATTATGAAAAAAAGAAAAAAGAAGTGGATCTTCAGCATTTGCCAGAAGCTATGCGATGAAAGTGCCAGGCACGCCTCTCTGGGGGGGGGGGAGTTCCACTGCTTAGGGGCCACCACAGGGAATGCCCTCTCCTGCGCTGCCACCACCCAGAGTGTCAGGCATGGAGTATCTTCTCCTCCCCCAGTAGCCTCAGAGGCAAGAACAAAGAGTTTGTATTTTATGGTTTTTTATTCAGTCATCTGGTTGCAAGGCAAAAGATCCAGGTCTCCACGCATAGGAGAAGTTGGCTACTCTGAGTCCCTCCTCTTCCATCCCCGACAACATCCTGGAAACCTACAGGAAGTCACAGGAGCCACAGCCCTCCGCATTCTTTGTTCTTGAATGTGGAGGGACCGGTGAGCCCTTGGACTAGGAGGGTCTCCCAGAATCTTCAGGGAGGTCTCTGCTGGCTGTTCACTCACTTCTCCCTCCTCCTCAACTACCTCTTAACTAGGCATTTCCTCATTCAGCTGTACATCATCCCTGTCTCGCTTTCCTCCTGAGACAGCTGGAGACAAGGGGGGGGTGAAACTTCCCCTTCCTCTTCTGAGAGGAGCATTTCCCATTCCTCCTGTTCAGCCCAGTTCCTGACACAGAGCCTCTGAGAGCGAAGGAATCCCCAAGAGGACCCCCTCTACTGATCTCAGCACCCAAGCAAGTGTGTAGGGAACAAAGGGACCAAATCCTAGGGGCCAAGGTAATAATAATAATAATAATAATAATAATAATAATAATAATAATAATAATAATAATTTATACCCCACCCAGCCACTCTGGGTGGCTTCCAACAAAATATTACAATACAATAGTGCATCAAACATCAAAAGCTTCCCTAAACAAGGCTGCCTTCAGATGTCTTCTGAAAGTCTGGTAGTTGTTGTTCTCTTTGACATCTGGTGGGAGGGTGTTCCACAGGGCGGGCACCACTACCGAGAAGGCCCTCTGCCTGGTTCCCTGTAACTTGGCTTCTTGCAGCGAGGGAACCACTAGAAGGCCCTAGGCGCTGGACCTCAGTGTCCAGGCAGAACGATGGGGGTGGAGATGCTCCTTCAGGTTTACTGGACCGAGGCCATTTAGGGCTTTAAAGGTCAGCACCAACACTTTGAATTGTGTCCGGTCCCTTTGCTCACCCAATAAAATATTTGAGGGGGCCAGGCCCCTCAAAAGTTGATGGGCATTGACATTCAAATAGTGTGTTGTGTCTTGTGTTCAATTATTTTATTCAAGTTGGCACCCCAGTAAGGAAGGTGGCAATCTTTCAGATATTTAGGGTCTGAGTTGTTTAGGGCTTTAACCACTAATGTGAGCACCTTCAACTGAGGCCATGAATGAACTCTTTTGAAATGGCGGTTATGTAAGATCTGAAGCGAACTTGAGCCGGTAAATAGACTGCTACATTTTGGACCAACTGAAGTTTCCATGTTGTCTTTGAGGGCAGCCCCACATACATCACATTACAATAATCCATAGTAGAAGTTAGCAGAGCATGGAATACAATGTATACCTGAGTAAAATATGCTCTTTGGAGATGGCAAACAAAGTGAATTGGGATGGATGACTCTCTCGATCTCCATTTGCCTTCACACCCGCAAAGAAGGCTCATGAGACAAAGGCTTGGAACAATGGTTATATTTATTAATCTAGGAGCTTGGAGGAACTGCAGAGGAAATTAACCAAATTCATAAAGGCTTAACAGGTGAGGGTTTCAATGAACTCTGGCTTAAAAAAATGGAAATTGTAGAACACATACAAAGTACACATTTCCTATAAAAGAGACACAAAACTGCATCCCTCCAGACTCCTGGAGATAAGATGTGGAAGTGGCTCCCTAGCTAAGGATTAGGAGGAAATGCCTTCCTCCTCACTAGGTGAGCCTTTGGGTATGAACCCTGTGCACTCAGAGCCCACTGTCCAGCGTTCACCCAAATGTTCATGTCAGGCCCAAAGGGCACCCCTCATATAGGCTTGGGCAGTGGTATCGGCAGCCTGTCCTCTTCCTTCCTTGCTTTCCAGCAGCTGCTACAAGCTGCCCTAAGGATGAGGCCAACAGTGGTGGCCGTGGAGACACAATGGTCACTGCTGCACCCACCACTTGGGACAAGCACTGGCTCATCTTTGTCCCTGAGATTGGTGGCGGCAGCATTGGCAGGGGAAAGAAGGGCATTTGTGCTGGGCCCAGGGGTAACCCAAGTAACGCGGTCCAAGTCCGGTCCCAAATCCAAGGGTTCCACGAGGAGTCAGTCCGACAGGGCCAAGGCAGGACACGAGGCAGGAAACCAGGCAAGGTCAGGCACAGGGTCACAGGCAGGTTCTGGCAAAAAGCAACGTTGCTCCCACAACCTGGGGCCGGGTCCAGCAGCCTTTTATCTCTGTCAGGTTAACGGCCGGTCCTGATCTGCCGGTGACTCACTTCCCTGTCTTGCCCAAAGGCGAGCACTCCTCCTGCAAGTACTCAGGTCTCTTCTTCTCTCGGACCTTAGTCTCTGCAGCTCAGGAGATGTTGGTGGGTTACTAGACCCAGAGACCACCTCAGCCTCTCCTGACCCAACTGGTAGTGGAGCAGCTGTAAGTGATTGCCCAGCTGAAGGCAACGAGGTAATCCCCGCATCTGGAGCCAGGGCAGGCTCAGGCCCCTGACTTGGCCCAGCTAGTGCTTGTTGCAGGGGAACCTGTGCAGACTGGGGCTCTTCAGAATCGGGCCCCAGACTCAGTCCAGATGCCGTCTGAGGCAGAGGATCCAGTGCAGACTGAGACTCCTCTGGCTCCAAGTCTGAGCCCAAGTCCCAGGTCATCACAGCATTCCAGGATCAGATCAGAAGCTGGGATGGTTTTCGTAATTCCAGGGCTGTCCCTAGTAAATCAGAACACTTGGAGGGTATGGGAGGATGAGCTTGCAGAGAGAGAGGCTCATAAAACCAGACTCCAACCCCTTCCCCAATAGCCTGAGGTCTCACATGGCCACACTTCTACCCCTCCCTTTGGAAGCACAACTCGTAAGAGGAGAGGCTGAAGGCAAACATGTCTACAATTCTATGATTTTAAGTCTCTTCTGTACAAGCAGGAATGACATTCTCTCAAATCCCCATTTGTTCCAATCTTAATAAGGCCGTAGCCAGGTTTAATCAGCAATTTGCTGTGCATTTTGCCATATAATCACATTTTTAATGCAAATTCGCCTCATGTGCACATTTTTGCAAGCAATTTCCCCCAGTACTGTGTGCATCTACATGTCATTTTCACTAGTTTATGAATCTTCACACACACTTTCCCATAATATATTCATTTTTGTAGCCTTTTGGGGGGGCAGTTTGACGAATAGCAACATTGGGAGGAGTGTGAATCTCATCAAAAGACATTTTGGTTCATGTATCATTTTGGGAAGTATGGATGAAGCAGGAGGGCCTAAAAATGTGAGCTGAACTGAACTTCTCTCCCCCTGTCCAGTTGCTGTCATGGAATGTCAGGCTGGGCAAGCCCATCAACATCCGAATGCTGTAAAACGAAAACTTTGTTCTAATGTCCCTTTCTCCCTCTTCTTGGCTACGTTAGCAATTTACTCCGGTGTGTGTGTTGTAGGGGAAGGAAATCTTATTGATTTACGATCTGCTGCACATCCCATTATCAAGGTCCTGGTTTAAGAAAATTCCAAAATTTGACATCCATCCACTGTACGACAATGCGAAAACTTTGTTCTAATGTCCCTTTCTCCCTCTTCTTGGCTACGTTAGCAATTTACTCCGGTAGTATGTAAGGGTGTGTGCGTGTGTCTAGCCTCTTGATACAAAGATACACAATTATGGGAATGTGTTTGAACAATATGATATGGCCGCACTGGGAGATGTTATGTGTGGCTAAACTGTGATGCTGGAAGTCTTTGCCGAAGACAATGAAGCAATCTGATTTCCTTCCAAAAAGAGGGGGAGGGGATGAGGAATGAAATAAGTTTGTGTGTGTGTGTGTTGTAGGGGAAGGAAATCTTATTGATTTACGATCTGCTGCACATCCCATTATCAAGGTCCTGGTTTAAGAAAATTCCAAAATTTGACATCCATCCACTGTACGACAATGCGAGGACTACTTCTGGAAATGCCGCCCAGGGAACGAGGCATAAATCCAAGTGTTATCTCCATAAAAGGACTATTGAATTACATGGCACAATAGGGACATAAATATATAACTGCTTTGCAGAATATGGCTGGAAAGGGAGCCCCGAAGCACTCCTTGCACAATGGCAGAACATTACTCCAAATGCATCACCAGAAAGCAAAGGATGGGAAATGAATCACGCCGCATGTGTGCTTGTCAAGTTAAGAGGCAGCCCTGTTGTTGCCCCCTAAGACCATAAGGCAAGTCCTGCTGGATCAAGCCAGTGGCCCGTCTAGTCCAGCATCCAGTTCTCACAGTGGCGAACCAGATGCGTGTGGGAAATGCACAAACAGCACCTGAGCACCATAGCCCCCTCCCCATCTGTGGCTTCCAGCAACAGTTATTCAGAATCACCACTGCTGTCCGCCATGGAGGCAGTAATATCCAAGGCAACAACAATGCGATGTCAATATAAACTCTTCATATTATCCATATAGAACGTTGAACAGTATGAAATATATGAAATATGCACTCTCTGCAAAACAGAAATCTTATAAATCTCTGAAAGTCGCAAAATATGCACTCTTGATGGATTCTCTTGAAAACATAGAACCAAATAAACATAAGTCTTATAAGTCTCTGAAAGTCTTTGTGGACTATGCAAGTCTCTGAAAGAAGCAATGGGTCAGATTCTTATCTGGTGAAAACAAGCTGTAAAGCTTTGTTTTATGACGTCCAACGCTGCCAAAGTGGTCCGCAAACAGACGTAGTGAACAGTGATTCCGGATATACCCACTGTTTCGTGGAATTCTTCTTCAGCACAGCAGAAGGATACAGAAATGCTTCATAAACCGATGGTGAATGGTGAATAGAATTGTATATCAATAATTGCTATGGGGCAGTGGTCATAAAGTTATGGAGGCAGATCATAGCCAGAGCATGAAGCCATGAAGAGTCTCATCCTCCATGCATTCAGGTAAGGTAAAGGTAAAGGGACCCCTGACCATTAGGTCCAGTCGTGACCGACTCTGGGGTTGCGGCACTCATCTCGCTTTATTGGCCGAGGGAGCCAGAGTACAGCTTCCGGGTCATGTGGCCAGCATGACTAACCCGCTTCTGGTGAACCAGAGCAGTGCACGGAAACGACGTTTACCTTCCTGCCAGAGCAGTACCTGTTTATCTACTTGCACTTTGACCTGCTTTCGAACTGCTAGGTTGGCAGGAGCAGGGACCGAGCAAAGGGAGCTCACCCTGTCGCAGGGATTCGAACCACCGACCTTCTGATAGGCAAGTCCTAGGCTCTGTGGTTTAACCCACAGTGCCACCTGCATCCCATGCATTCAGGTAACCCTCCTTTAAAGCCATCCAAGTTGGTGGACATCACTGGCCCCTGCAGGAGCAAGTTCCATAGTTTAACTGCATGAAGAGGGACTTCCTTTCATCTGTCCTGAATCTTCTAACCTTCAGCTTCATTGGCTGTCCACAAGTTCTAATGTAATGAGAGGCAGAGAAGAACTTTCCTCTACTCACTTTCATCATGTCATGCATGATTTTGTCACCTATTAGTCCCCTTTTCTCAAAACTAAAAAGTCCAGAATGCTGCAACCTTTCCTCTTGGGGTAGGTGGTCCACCCCCCCCATTTAACTCTGCCTTTTAGTGCCTAAGCTGTGATTTGGGGAAGGGCTGTAGCTCTGTGGCAGAGCATCCGCTTTGCCTACAGAAGGTCCCAGGTTCACTCCCCAGCAACTCTAGATAGGGATAGCAGAGACTTCCTGTCTGAAACCATGGAGAGCTGCTACCGGTCAGTACAGATAATTGGGTCGTGGGTGGCGCTGTGGTCTAAACCACTGAGCCTCTTGCACTTGCTGATCGGAAGGTCAGCAGTTCGAATCCCCGTGATGGGGTGAGCTCCCGTTGCTCTGTCCCAGCTCCTGCCAACCTAGCAGTACAAAAGTCAGTGCAAGTAGATAAATAGGTACCCCTGTGGCAGGAATGGAAACGGCGTTTCCGTGTGCTCTGGTTTCCATCACAATGTTCCATTGCAGCAGAAGTGGTTTAGTCCTGCTGGTCCCATGACTCGGAAAGCTGTCTGTGGACAAACGCCGGCTCCCTTGGCCTGAAGCGAGATGAGCACTGCAACCCCATAGTCGCCTTTGACTGGACTTAACTGTCCAGGGGCCCTTTACCTTTACCTTTTTACAGGTAACATTGAACTAAATAGACCAATAGTCTGGCTCTGTATCCTATGATATAGAGATGATGCTGTGTTTGGACTTTATATGAAGAACTTACACTTGGTCATTGTGCGTTTGTGCTGTTCTCTGCAGTGTTTGAAATGAAATCGTTCTCTCATATGGTTTTATCGGCAACAGTATTGCACATCTGTTGAAGCA
Organism: Podarcis raffonei; assembly: GCF_027172205.1. NCBI lineage: Eukaryota > Metazoa > Chordata > Lepidosauria > Squamata > Lacertidae > Podarcis > Podarcis raffonei. The sequence goes on along the minus strand of NC_070615.1, from coordinate 45,789,345 downwards.
TATTTATTGTTAAACTGCTTTAAAAATGATTTTTTTTCTTGAAAAGCGTTCTATAGATTTTTAAATAATAAAAAAAACCCAGCACCAACTTACAATGTCACAACAGATATGAGCAGAAAGGCCATAAACAGCTTTCCAGTGTATTGCGTTCTAGACTTCACCACTTCAGAGTTTGTGGAATAGAGGTGTAACATTTTTAAATACAGTGGTACCTCGGGTTACATGCGCTTCAGGTTACATATGCTTCAGGTTACAGACTCCGCTAACCCAGAAATAGTGCTTCAGGTTAAGAACTTTGCTTCAGGATAAGAACAGAAATCATGCTCCGGCAGCATGGCAGCAGTGGGAGGCCCCATTAGCTAAAGTGGTGCTTCAGGTTAAGAACAGTTTCAGGTTAAGTACGGACCTCGGGAACGAATTAAGTACATAACCCGAGGTACCCACTGTACTACCCTACAATGTAAGGTGGGAAGATCCCTTCACATATAACCCAGCCAGATGGATGGGGTATAAATGATAAAAATATTATTATAAATGTTATAAACTTTGGCTCTGGGAAACAGCAATTAACTTAGCCTCCCTGACATATTTCTTCTGTATGTGTAAGAAGCTATAGGTATTTAAAGATAAGATCCTGCGCCACCTGCAACCTTAGCTGGTACATTCCAATAAGCGTTTCCCCACCTGATTTCCTGGTTGGGCAGAACTGACAGGTTCCCGATTATTTTCATTAAAATAAAATAAAAAGACCTACAGAATGTAAACAGCCAAAGTTGGAGTTTCTTCAGAATACATTTTTCTTATTAGGGAAAATGATACCTTCCACCAGGCAAATTAGTACGGAAGTGATATTAAAAATGTCACGTCTTTAATGAGGATGTTGAATTGTGGCACATCATAAGCACTGTTACAATTTGTGAATAAGATTAAAAAGAGGAGGGGGGGGACACCTTTGATGTAATGCTATTACCCTGAGTACTTGAAAGTGATCAAATTATGATCCATCAAAGGAAGAAATGGTTAGAACTCCATAGCAGAGAGAGAGAGAGAGAGAGAGAGAGAGAGAGAGAGGTGCACATCTACACACTTCAAATGAGCATGAAGATTGCTCGTTTTAATAATTCACACTTCTTCATTCCAATCTAACAGCAGGTCCACTGAAACCTGTGAAGTGCTTGAAGAAATTAAATGGACCAAACAATCTGAAAACGCTTCCCCCAAGCCTACAGTGATCACACTTCTTTTGATCACTAGTTCGAAAGTATGCTCCTTGCTCCAGAGACAATAGCACGGTCAACTCCATTCTGTTGAACAGTGGAGAAGTTGCTCTGTCAACAAAGAGGGGTTGGATGCAAGATTTGATGGGAATGGGAGAGTTCCTGCTTAAGTGGAGCTCGGCAGGTGCTGATTAGAGCCTCATGACTGCAGACTCTGTGAATGGTGGGAAATGAGGGCCACACTCATTCCATGAGCACAAAAAAACTGCCCGGATATTGTAGATTTGTAAAGTGAAACAGGGTGTTGCAGCACATTGTGCAAGAACTAACCCTGTATCCCATTACTACCACCACAACTACAGTGTAAATCAGCTTGCTATGTTAGTGGGAGGCCATCATGCACTTCTTCCTGTTTTTAAGAGAGCTGGTGAGCAAGACAAACATTTGTTGGAAATGCAGGGAAATGCAGGGAGGCTGAAGGCACATGGATCCACATGCGGTGGAACTGTAAAAAGATCAGACAATTTTGGGAAATGATTTATAAAGAGCTTAAGATAATGTTCAAATGCCCCTTCCCTAAAAAAAACCCTGAAGCCTTCCTGCTGGGAATTATGGGTAATGAAATCCCAAAAAAGCTCAGGAGAGTCTTTATGTATGTTACGGTTGCTGCCAGAATTCTAATCACAAAAGGCTGGAAGGGAGAGGATATTCCATCTAAATTGGATTGGCAAAATAAGATAAGAGAGTTCGCTGAACTGGCGAGATTATCAGCAAGGTTAAATGACATTACAGATGAAAAAATTATCAGAGAATGCGAGATTGGCTTCATTATTATCAGATAATGGAGGCATATAATTTGGACAAAAAAAATGGCTTCCAGGTGGAAAAATCAAAATTAGAAACAGAGCTGTTAGAACCTAAAACTAAGATTTTGTCAAAGATGTATAACTTGCTGTTGAAATGGAATACTCAGGATGAAACGGTGAAATCTGCTATGATTAAATGGGCACAAGATGTTGGACATAACATTATGTTTGCTGACTGGGAACAGTTATGGACCACAGGTATGAAGTTTACGGCATGTAATGCCTTAAGAGAGAATATTATGAAAATGATTTACAGGTGGTACATGACCCCAGTCAAGCTTGCAAAAATCTATCACTTGCCCGATAATAAATGTTGGAAATGTAAGGAAAATGAAGGTACATTCTTTCACCTTTGGTGGACGTGCCCTAGGATTAAGGCTTTCTGGGAAATGATTTATAATGAAATGAAAAAGGTATTTAAATATACCTTCCTGAAGAAACCAGAGGCCTTTCTCCTGGGCATGGTCGGCCAATTGGTGCCAAAGAAGGACAGAACATTCTTCATGTATGCCACAACAGCAGCAAGAATACTTATTGCAAAGTATTGGAAGAAGCAAGATTTACCCACTCTGGAAGAATGGCAGATGAAAGTGATGGACTATATAGGATTGGCAGAAATGACTGGCAGAATCCGAGACCAGGGAGAAGAGTCAGCGGAAGAAGATTAGAAGAAATTTAAAGACTATTTACAGAAATATTGTAAAATTAATGAATGTTAGAATGATGTCGGATAGAAATTAAGTGGTTTCCAGCTGTAATGCGTTAAGAGAATATGGAAAAAAAGGTTTAGAAATAGGTTAAAATTTATTGATAAGGATTTGCTGAACTAACAATTTGAATTGGAATACAAAAAAGGGAGGTATGGGAAATAAGTTAATGAAAAATAAGTAACGGAAACTTTATGTGTTTTTAATCATTTTTACTTTTGTATTTTTGTTATTTTTTCTTTTTTTGATTTTTATTGTACTATTCTTGAAAACTTTAATAAATATTCTTTTAAAAAGAAAAATTTATCAGAGAATGGGCTATATACAGAGTATATATCCTATCTTAAGGAAATCAACCCTGAGTGCTCACTGGAAGGACAGATCCTGAAGCTGAGGCTCCAATACTTTGGCCACCTCATGAGAAGAGAAGACTCCCTGGAAAAGACCCTGATGTTGGGAAAGATGGAGGGCAAAAGGAGAAGGGGACGCTAGAGGACGAGATGGTTGGACAGTGTTCAAAAAGCTACCAACATGAGTTTGACCAAACTGCGGGAGGCAGTGGAAGACAGGAGTGTCTGGTGTGCTCTGGTCCATGGGGTCACGAAGAGTCAGACATGACTAAATGACTAAACAACAACAACAACATAACTTCCCTTGGTTGTAACATAAGACATCTGTTGATGCAGCCTAGAATTGCACTAGCTTGACTGAAATGTACTGCAGTTTTGTAACAATTCCCACCTCCCTTTTACCAACATCAAACAATGATTCCCTTGCATGTCCCCTGTATCTATATTTGCTTTCTCTTTCGCCTCCAATGCTTTTTCTTCTGCAATCTCATTCATTAAAGAGCAAATGAAGCTGTCGTAATCGAGGCTGATCCCCGATTACAATAAATTTATTTTGACACAACCTTTAATAAATTGAAAAGAGGAAGTGCCAAAAAAAGCAGCCTGATCTACATCTCTCTGGTAAAGTATCCTCATCTCCTTTGACATCTGCACATTCCTGTTTGCATCAAAAGTCAATGTTTTTCAACTCTGCAGGAAGCTGTTTAGCATAGAGTCAGCAAATTCACTTTAGATGTGACTTTGCTACCAAATGCTGCCATTTGGAGAATAAGGAAATTGAACATTATAGCTTGAATGAGGCCAACTGAGGGCGAAGAGGAGATTACAAAATTTTATATTGTTTTCCGTAGTTTGTATGGCAATAGGCTAAGATTAAAGTAGGGGTCTTGCTCTAGATAACACTGCTGGTGCCTCCCAGAACTCCTGCCTCCCATTGTAAAATGGGGTCAAGGTTCTCCTAATATAGATATTTCTCGGTGCAGTTTTGCCTAATATACAGATATTTGCCAATAATTTTTCCTGATGCATTTTTGTTTGCTGTTTGCAGGAAAATATAGGTTTTTAATGCCTACTTTAGCCTTGTATAGTCAATTTCATATACATTACTTGCATGGGGAACTGCGTTGAAATATTCAGAGAAGTGCAAATTTTGAAGGATTGTGTTTTGGTTCATTGCGTGGACAGGCGGGGTCCCCAGATCCCGCGTGCCCCCCCGTCATGTGGAATAACGACTCATGACAACGTGCTATGGGATTAAATTGGCCACAACTTTATTAAATTTCAAATGTGGGTAGACCTTGGCTCAGGAACATATGTTCAAGCAGAGATAGCCACCCCCGTTACGCCGCCGCCACAGGGGAGAGCAATGACGACCTTTCAGCGTACGGTCAAAGCCTCCCTTCAGAAACCCCTTTAATGGGGAACCCTGGTATCACCGCTGCAAAGAGGAAGATGGACTAAAGGATTCCGCCCAAGGCCTGATACCGCCAAAGTTGTGACGTTTTGCTATGGGAAAGGCGAAACCTGCCAATGCAGGGAAATTCCTTTCCGGCCCTTTAACAGCGACCTTAACGTAGCAGCGCCCACATACCTGTGAAGAAAAGTTAACCTGCAAAACCTGTGAAGAAAAGTTAACCTGCAAATAAGACATTAACTGAGGGTGGGTAGGGTGGGAGAAGCTCTGGAGCCAAGTGAGGATTCCCAGGTAAGATCCTCCCGCTATTGTGTGGGCAGGTAATCCCTCCCCTACCTGGCCTGGTCTCCTTGGCAACGCTTCCCCCAGGTGGGATTGGACAACTGACTGAGGTAGGCGGAGACCTCCAGGTATCCCACCTGAGGGAAGGCAAACCAAGCCTATGCTGTTGGAGCCGCTCCAGATCTAGGGGCTGCGCGCATCCATGCAAAGGCCGCCCCCCGTTTTAAGCGGGGAGCGGTCATTTCAGCAAGCTTGAATTAAGTAGGTTCTCCTTTAAATGCAAATGACATTGAATTTCTTCCCCACCCCAATCACGATCCATTTGTTCATGTTCTGACTGTTTCATGCGGAAGCAACAGTGTTGTGCTGTCATTGTTTTAGGGGTGCAAATGGCACAAAACAAGATGAAAGAACAAGATTGGATGAAGCTACATACAGTGGTACCTTGATTCTCAAACTTGATCCGTTCTGGAAGTCCGTTCCAAAAGCAAAGCGTTCCAAAACCAAGGCATGCTTTCCCATAGAAAGTAATGCAAAAGGGATTAATTCGTTCCAGACTTTTAAAAACAACCCCTAAAACAGCAATTTAACATGAATTTTACTATCTAGTGAGACCATTGATCCATAAAATGAAAGCAATAATCAATGTACTGTACTATAAAATAAATAAGACAGTATTGTAGATGATAATTTTTTTTTTCCTGACTTGCACTGATGATTGTCATTGTTTGAATGGGGGGCTTTTATCCATTTCCGCAATCACACAATCAATCAATCAATCAATCAATCAGTAGCTGAACTGGATTCCACAGAGTTACAAAAACAAACCGAAAAAGCCTCAAAAACAAAAACGCAAAATAAATAGCAAAAACAAAAGTGCCAAACTTAATCTGTCCCGGAAGTCCGTTTGACTTCCGAAATGTTTGAAAACCAAGGTGCAGCTTCTGATTGGTGCAGGCACCCCGGAAACAATAGCTGACAGCCGCATTGGACGTTTGGCTTCCGAAAACGTTCGAAAACTGGAATGCTTACTTCTGGATTTCTGGTGTTTGAGAACCAAGGCATTTGTATTTGCAAATGCATTAGCAACTGTATTTGCAAATGCATTTGCAACTGTATTTGCAACTGTATTTGCAAATGCATTTGCAACTGTATTTGCAAATGCATTTGCAACTGTATTTGCAACTGTATTTGCAAATGCAAAGCATTTTTTTTGCTTTTGTTTCCGTAAGCCAAAGGCAGTTAAAGAGCTAACACTGGCATCAGTCCTTGCAAAGGAGGCCTGAGCAATGGCTTTTCTGCCTCCCTGCTCATCATTGCTTGAGATTGTGGGATGTGCCCCTGCATTAACTCAATTCAAGGTACTTTCTCAATCAGCCGACTCAGCTGACAGATTTGGGAACGCAACTCTCCTTGCCTGAGAGTATGCCTTTTGTCCTGACCTCATGTGAGGAGCAGCTGTGAGAGTGTTGGTGTTGGCAGGAGGGAATCCACTGCTATGTGTGCCCAGCTTATGAAATATTAGGGATGGGTAGGGGCCTCTTCCTTCTCAGAAAACGTCATAATTCTTCCACTACCCCCACCAAGAAAAGTCCAAGCTTGGATGCAGCTGTCCTGATCTTCCACACTAAATTCACAATGCTGCATTTTGATGTGAAGGTATTTAATTGTGTGTGTGTGTGTGTGTGTGTGTGTGTGTGTGTGTGTTTTCCAATTGGAGGTTTCCAGTACTGGGATTCTATTATTATTATTATTATTATTATTATTATTATTATTATTATTATTATTAATTGCATTTTCAAAATTATATACACATATGCATATATCTTATTCAGTTCCTATTAATTATATATACTATGTTCTTACTTACATACAGAGCCAGATTTAAGTTTGATGAGGCCCTAAGCTACTGAAGGTAATGGGGCCCTTTATATATCCAGCTGTCCTTTGTCAACAACAAATTGTCACTGGATTTTTTGTGTGTTGAATACATACTATATGGTAATTTATGGACCTAATAGGTGTCTAAAGCGCCCTCTCCGATTGCATGGAGCCCGGACAGCCCCGTGGTTTTCCCCGGAGCTGAGGGTGATGAAACAATCGTTGAGACGGCTAGAGCGCCGGTGGCGGAAAACTCATTCTGAATCAGACCGGACACGGGTTAGAGCTCAATGTCGAGCCTACCAAGTGGCAGTGGCGATGGCGAAGAGGGCCTTCTTCGCCGCCTCCATTGCATCTGCAGAAAACAGCAGCAGGAGACTTTTTCAGGTGGTTCGCAATCTATCGGAACCACCTGTACCACCGGGGCCTGGTAGGGACCCCAAGATCTCTTGCAATGCTTTTGCAAAGTTTTTTGCAGATAAAATCGCTCAGATTCAGAAGGAGGTAGACTCCACCGTGGGAGCAGGGCCAGGGCGGGAGAGTGCTAGAGTTCTGTCTGGTCCTGTTACATGGGATCAATTCCAATCTGTTACCTCCGAGGATGTGGACAGGCTGCTTGGACAAGTGAAACTGACCACCTGTCTCCTTGATCCTTGCCCATCCTGGCTGATAAAAGCGAGCCGGGAAGGGCTGGGCGATGGGCTCTGCGGGGTGGTGAATGCTTCCCTCTGTGAGGGAGCCTTCCCAGACCCGCTGAAAGAGGCGGTCATTAAACCGCTTCTTAAAAAAACATCTTTAGACCCGGCCAATTTGGCCAATTATCGCCCAGTCTCAAACCTGCCATTCTTGGGCAAGGTGATTGAGCGGGTGGTTGCTGAACAACTCCAAGCACGCCTGGAGGAAACGGACCATTTGGATCCCTTCCAATCGGGATTCAGGCCTCACCATGGGACTGAAACTGCCTTGGTCGCGCTGGTTGATGATCTCCGGCGGGCTAGGGACAAAGGTGAGAGCTGTTTCCTAGTTCTGCTGGATCTCTCAGCGGCCTTTGACACCATCGACCATAACATCCTTCTGGACCGTCTAGAGGGGCTGGGAGCTGGGGGCACTGTCATACAGTGGTTCCGCTCCTTCCTCCTGGGCCGTGTCCAGAAAGTGGTGGTGGGGGATGAGTGTTCAGACCCCTAGACTCTCACTTGTGGGGTGCCTCAGGGTTCTGTCCTCTCCCCCATGCTTTTTAATATCTATATGAAGCCGCTGGGAGAGATCATCAGGGGATTTGGACTGGGTGTTCATCAGTATGCAGATGACACCCAGCTCTACCTCTCCTTTAAATCAGAACCAGTGAAGGCGGTGAAGGTCCTGTGTGAGTGCCTGGAGGCGGTTGGAGGATGGATGGCGGCTAACAGATTGAGGTTGAATCCTGACAAGACAGAAGTACTGTTTTTGGGGGACAGGGAGCGGGTTGGTGTGGGGGATTCCCTGGTCTTGAATGGGGTAACTGTGCCCCTGAAGGACCAGGTGCGCAGCCTGGGAGTCATTTTGGACTCACAGCTGTCCATGGAGGCGCAGGTTAACTCTGTGTCCAGGGCAGCTGTCTACCAGCTCCACTTGGTACGCAGGCTAAGACCCTACCTGCCCACGAACTGTCTCGCCAGAGTGGTGCATGCTCTAGTTATCTCACGCTTGGACTACTGCAACGCGCTCTACGTGGGGCTACCTTTGAAGGTGACCCGGAAACTGCAATTAATCCAGAATGCGGCAGCTAGACTGGTGACTGGGAGTGGCCGCCGGGACCACATAACACCGGTTCTGAGAGATCTGCATTGGCTCCCAGTACGTTTCCGAGCACAATTCAAAGTGTTGGTGCTGACCTTTAAAGCCCTAAACGGCCTCGGTCCTGTATACCTGAAGGAGCGTCTCCACCCCCATCGTTCAGCCCGGACACTGAGATCCAGCGCCGAGGGCCTTCTGGCGGTTCCCTCATTGCGAGAAGTGAGGCTACAGGGAACCAGACAGAGGGCCTTCTCGGTAGTGGCGCCCGCCCTGTGGAACGCCCTCCCATCAGATGTCAAAGAGATAAATAATTACCTGACATTCAGAAGACATCTTAAGGCAGCCCTGTTCAGGGAAGTTTTTAATATGTAACGCTGTACTGTTTTTAACACTGATTGGGAGCCGCCCAGAGTGGCTGGGGAAACTCAGCCAGATGGGCGGGGTATAAATAATAAATTATTATTATTATTATTATTATTATTATTATTATTATTATTATTATAAAGCCATTTGCACATAACAAAATATCTATTTTTTCAAAGTAATTGTTGAACTGAAATACAATTAAGAAGAAGTATATTTTGGGGGGGCCCAAGAGAGTGGGGCCCTAAGCTATAGCTTGTTTAGCTTATACGTAAATCCAGTACTGCTTACAAACATTGAATTTTCCCTTTCAAAGTACTATGACAGTCACCAAAGAACATTTCCCACCATAGATTTCTTTTCTCCAAGTTGACTTCCTCCCCACTTCCTTACAGCTTCTTCATACTCTCTTTTCTCTAAACAGTGTTGTTTTCCACTTTATTTATTGTTGTTAAAAAGAATGATTCTTCCCTGACTAATTTCTCCTTTTGTGAAATTTATTTTCAGCACCTCTTTATTTTTTTATTTTTTTTTTACCTATTAGAAACCATACTTGTGTAACTATATTTCAAAACATTCCCATTCCTTTTTATACCTTTGGCTCGACTGATCCCTTATTGCCTCTGTCATTCTAGCTAATTCCATATATGCACACACTTTGTTTTGCCACTCTTCCTTAGTTGGTATTATATCTCCTTTCCATTTTTTTGCTATTCATATTCTGGCTGCCCCTGTACTGGGATTCTTAATTGCTGTGTCAGAGAGCCATGTTGCTGAAGGAGAACATTTTTTCATTTAAGCAAAAAGGCTCTCAGGAGGTGAAGCTTTATTCAGGCATTCAGAGGAATTATACCAGAAAGAAATGGATGTCTCGTACACCCCAGGTAGTGTGGTTGCTGACCTTGAGCCAGACATCCTGGAGAGTGAAGTCAAATGGGCCTTAGAAAGCACTGCAAATAACAAGGCCAGTGGAAGTGATGATATTCCAGCTGAACTATTTAAAATTTTAAACGATGATGCTGTCAAGGTGCAACACTCAATATGCCAGCAAATTTGGAAAACTCAGCAGTGGCCAGAGGATTGGAGAAGATCAGTCTACATCCCAATCCCAAAGAAGGGCAGTGCCAAAGAATGCTCCAACTACCGCACAATTGCACTCATTTCACACCCTAGCAAGGTTATGCTTAAAATTCTACAAGGCAGGCTTAAGCAGTATGTGGACCGAGAACTCCCAGAAGTGCAAGCTGGATTTCGAAGGGGCAGAGGAACCAGAGACCAAATTGCAAACATGTGCTGGATTATGGAGAAAGCTAGAGAGTTCCAGAAAGACATCTACTTCTGCTTCATTGACTATGCAAAAGCCTTTGACTGTGTCGACCACAGCAAACTATGGCAAGTTCTTAAAGAAATGGGAGTGCCTGATCACCTCATCTGTCTCCTGAGAAATCTCTATGTGGAACAAGAAGCTACAGTTAGAACTGGATATGGAACAACTGACTGGTTCAAAATTGGGAAAGGAGTACGGCAAGGCTGTATATTGTCTCCCTGGTTATTTAACTTATATGCAGAATTCATCATGCGAAAGGCTGGACTGGATGAATCCCAAGCCGGAATTAAGATCGCCGGAAGAAACATCAACAACCTCAGATATGCAGATGACACAACCTTGATGGCAGAAAGTGAGGAGGAATTAAAGAACCTTTTAATGAGGATGAAAGAGGAGAGCGCAAAATATGGTCTGAAGCTCAACATCAAAAAAACTAAGATCATGGCCACTGGTACCATCACCTCCTGGCAAATAGAAGGGGAAGAAATGGAGGCAGTGAGAGATTTTACTTTCTTGGGCTCCATGATCACTGCAGATGGTGACAGCAGTCACGAAATTAAAAGACGCCTGCTCCTTGGGAGAAAGGCGATGGCAAACCTAGACAGCATCTTAAAAAGCAGAGACATCACCTTGCCAACAAAGGTCCGTATAGTTAAAGCCATGGTTTTCCCAGTAGTGATGTATGGAAGTGAGAGCTGGACCATCAAGAAGGCTGATCGCCGAAGAATTGATGCTTTTGAATTCTGGTGCTGGAGGAGACTCTTGAGAGTCCCATGGACTGCAAGAAGATCAAACGTATCCATTCTGAAGGAAATCAGCCCTGAGTGCTCACTGGAAGGACAGATCCTGAAGCTGAGGCTCCAAGACTTGGGCCACCTCATGAGAAGAGAAGACTCCCTGGAAAAGACCCTGATGTTGGGAAAGATGGAGGGCACAAGGAGAAGGGGACGGCAGAGGATGAGATGGTTGGACAGTGTTCTCGAAGCTACCAGCATGAGTCTGACCAAACTGCGGGAGGCAGTGGAAGACAGGAGTGCCTGGCGTGCTCTGGTCCATGGGGTCACGAAGAGTCGGACACGACTAAACGACTAAACAACAACAAGCTTCGTACTACAGCAAGCCAGCCTAGACTGTCTTACAAGAGAGTATTGCAAGCACGGTATTCTGGTGGGAGAATTTCAGTGGCATGAAAATCAGCCCTCAACAACTTATGAGAGGAATGGCTGGCCTGCGATACTCCAGATGTCCAACAATAGTGCCATGCTGGCTACCCCGAATTAAGGCTGTATCCACACAGCAGTTTATCTCATTTCCTTGATGTTTCCCTGACTGTCCCACTATACTTGAGCTTTCACACAACATAAAAGTCACTTCTAGAAAAATAAAAGACTATAGTGCATACCTAGCATTCGTTCCTATGTTATTTTATTCCAGGGGGAAAAATCCATTCACAGCCCTCTTAACCCAGAAAATTGCAGGAATGAAGTCACAAAATTCAAGGTGATACAGTTCTTTTCTGACATTTTCCTAAGGGAATCATGGTGGAACAGAAGCAGGCATATGCAGAAATGGTGGGGAAGTAGTGATGTTGTCCAGTAATGTTTGTTGTTGTATCACACCATGCCCACTGGTGTAAATGAAATGTGCCGTGACCGTGACATATTACTACAGTGGTACCTCGGGTTACAAACACTTTGGGTTACAGACTCCGCTAACCCAGAAATAGTACCTCGGGTTAAGAACTTTGCTTCAGGATGAGAACAGAAATCGTGCTCCGGCGGTGCAGCAGCAGCAGGAGGCCCCATTAGCTAAAGTGGTGTTTCAGGTTAAGAACAGTTTCAGGTTAAGAACAGACCTCCAGAACGAATTAAGTACTTAACCCGACGTACCACTGTATATAGGTCAAAAAGCCATCGTTCCAGGTATTGCATTGTGAAGGGGACATTACAAAATGGGGTGGAAGTTCTAGCATTATAATCAGGAAAACTAACAGGACCAATAAACTAAACAATTCTATCATAAGGTACACAAGCAAAATTGCAACAACATAAATTAATATTCTGAGTTTAGTGAAATACAGGCCTCAGGGTCAGCAGGGCTTGCTAGGTGGTGGTATGTAGATGGAGTTTCTGGCCTACCCACATCTCCAGGTTTTCAGAACAGAATCTGACTACACGAGATAACAATCAAACTTGAGGAACCGAAAAGAGAAGGTGGCAAAATCTGGCACCCTTTGATTATCAGCACATTTCCCTCTCTCTCTCTCTCTCTCTCTCTCTCCTTCTGGGCATTGGCTATTTCAGTAGCTGCAAGAATGGAGGGCACCTCAAGGGGCTCCTTTAAAAAGCCTGGCTGAATTCAGGCAGAGCATCTCAGCTGGTCAGAGGACCAGAGGATAATTATGGCACCATTTGATGCTACTGGCTGGCTGGAATCGTGACTCATTGCACCAGCCCTTGTGCAGCTAGGAGGAGAGAGAATAAAAGAAGGGTTGTTTTTCTCCATCATCCAATATCTGTAAGTTGATTCTGGCTAATGACATTGAAGTGGAGCAAAGGCATTGGCCATGCAAACATTGCTGTGAATATTTACATATGTTCAGATGAACCTGCCTTTGCCACAACCTGTGACCTGGGGCTCCTGCAGTCTGTGGGAGACCATTCTGGAGAGAATGACCAACATCTTATTCAGTGCCATCCTAGCCAGAAAATACAGACCTACCATTATCCTCTGAGTCAGAGGATGGTTCCAATGAAGTAACCTGTCTCTCCAGCTTTGCAGAAATCGAAGGCTGTAAAACAATACAAAGGTCCTTTAATCTGGCACCTGGTCTGGTGAGCCTACATAAAGTTTCAGTTGGCTTCAGCTCCTTGCAGAAAGAACATGTCCTGTAGCTACCTTTCTAGGGGTCTTTGGAGCTGTCCATGGTACTGTTCCTGACTGCTTGACTGAACTCATGAATGAGCCCTATCCATTGAGTTGGATAGCCTTATACTGGGCCCATTGTTCCACATACCTAAAAACTATTTTAGGGCGGTAGGAGACACTCTAATGTACTGAGTGGCTTGCCAGATCATCATTCACCTCAATATTTCTGTATCACAGAAGGCAGTGGAGTCAGGAAGTAGCATCCTCGCAATGAAAAAAAGATGAGAGAAAGGATGGTGGCTGCCACTTGGCAGTGAGGTCTCTCTTCTTGTTTCCCAACAATTCACTTGGAACTATGGAAGAAGAAGAAGAAGAAGAAGAAGAAGAAGAAGAAGAAGAAGAAGAAGAAGAAGAAGAAGAGTAGTTTGGATTTGATATCCCGCTTTATCACTACCCAAAGGAGTCTCAAAGCGGCTAACATTCTCCTTTCCCTTCTTCCCCCACAACAAACACTCTGTGAGGTGAGTGGGGCTGAGAGACTTCAAAGAAGTGTGACTAGCCCAAGGTCACCCAGCAGCTGCATGTGGAGGAGCGGGGAAGCGAACCCGGTTCACCAGATTACGAGTCCACCGCTCTTAAGCACTACACCACACTGGCACGCAGGAACACCCTGATGCAGCATCTTTCCCCAAAAGGCATGAAGATAACAAGAGCTGGCCACAAAACAGCATTATCATTTGATTATCAGGATGGTAAAGAGTTGGGTCAGGGCAGCAGTGAAGTAGGAGCAGCAAAGATACACTTGCAGAGTCAATCCAGTTTTTCTGCCAATACATCCAAACTACACTGACCTCAGTACTGCCACGCTGCCCCATCCCAGTAAGCAGTACTGACGTTGCTGCCAAGAGGCTGGCTCTGACCCACCAGTCACCCCTGGAAAAGAATGATAGCCTGCCAGGAGCTTCTGTTGCAGTTCTGTTGCTCCGAGCTAAACAAAAGAACCAAAATCCAACCAAACAAATACATCCAAACATGAAGCTGCTGTCACTGCCTCCGTTCCTTCTAATGGCAAGCGCTCTCTTGACCCCATACATTAATTGTAAATAATTCTGCCCCATTTCTGCAACCTGCATCAGAAGTTGTGGAAGTGGGTTGAACTTTTCAGTTCAGGACTAGATTATACTCAGTGGTGCCACCACCCTAATGGCTCAGGAATACAGCATCTGCTTTTCATGCAGAAGGTTCCAGGTTCGAACCCAGCCATCTTCAGGCAGAACAGGGAAATATTCCTCTCTGAAACTCCAAAGACCCACTATCAGTCTTGGTAGACAATATTGGGCTTGATGGAGCAATGGTCTGGCTCAGTGTAAGGCAGGATCCTATGTTCCTTTAAATCATGGGTAGGCAAACTAAGGCCTGGGGGCCAGATCCGGCCCAATCGCCTTCTAAATCCGGTCCATGGATGGTCCGGGAATCAGTGTGTTTTTACATTGGTATGATGTGTCCTTTTATTTAAAATGCATCTCTGGGTTATTTGTGGGGTGGGGCATAGGAATTCATTCTCCCCCCCCAAAAAAAGGAATAATATAGTCTGGCCCCCAACAAGGTCTGAGGGACAGTGGACCGGCTCCCTGCTGAAAAAGTTTGCTGACCCCTGCTTTAAATGCATGTGAGAGTGTTGGTTTTGATCTAGCTGCAGAGACCTCACTCCCTCTGTCTTTGCCTACCCCCCACTCTGAACTGCATAAAAGCTTGGACTTGCTACTTCTGTGTTTTTCTGTTCAAAAAGAGAAGAAGAAAAAACATGGAAAATAAGCATCTTTGGAATCTGTTTTTAAAAACACTGATACTTCTCAGGTTTCAGAAAATCTAAACAATTCCTTTCCTGTCCCAGCATCCAGAGTCCCAGATAGGAAACAGAGCAACCCCTACCTCAAATTGGTGCATTTCCCCATTTCTAACTGCAAAATTATACAATCCATGTGGTTTGGCACCTGAAAGTTGCCTGAACGAATATCATTTCGTTTTTGAGAGAGGTTTACATCATCCAAGTTCAAGAGTACTAACTCACAGCTGCAAGAAGTCCACGTGGGTTTTCCACCTGCCATCTCTTGTCAGTTTGAAAACCCCGAATCCCCAATGAACTGGGGTTGAAAACAGCATGTCTAAGGAGCCTCCTTCAGACACATTTCATTCTTTCCCCCACAAAGGAAAAGCCTTCCTCCATATGCCTTCTTTGTTGTATTGCAAGCAGAGGGTGGAGCAGAGATTTGCCTCCATAGTGTATTAAAGTGAGATCTCATTTTTTTATTAAAAAACCCCATAAAATTTTATTTTTGAAAAATCATTTTAAAAAGTAAGTGAGATCATTGTGCAAGGAAATTGCAAAAAATATTCCTTTCCCCCTCTAAATGTAGCAGAGGCTCCTCTGTGTATAACAAAAGGAGGATGCATTTAGGCTCATATTTGTGCATAGTGTGCTAGTGTGCTGCAGGGGTTATCATGTTGGGCTAGAATCTGGGAGACCAAAGTCCCCACTCAGCCATGGAGCCCAATGAGCAGCTTTTGGCCAGCCAATATCTTTTACTTAGCCTGACCTACCTTACAAGGTTGTTGTAAGGATTAAATGAAGAGGGGAAGAAACCTGCATGCCATCCTGAACTCCTTTGGGGAACGGTGGGATAGAAATGTAATAATAAATAAATAGAAAGTTTTAATAAGAATTAAATGCAGGGGCCAAATTTGGCTTCCCAGCTACCTCTATCTGTTCCTCAGGGCTCTGCCTAAACCCTGTCCCTCCCCAGGTTACACTCTTCACCAGCTGTATTGCATGCCCTTCTCAAGTGCTTTTGCCTGACTGGAATCTGTCCTTGAATTTTTACAATGATTCTTCCATACCTGGATGGATGTATAAAGCTAAAGGGACCCCTGACCGTTAAGTCCAGTCATGGACAACTCTGGGGTTGCGGCACTCATCTCGCTTTATTGGCCGAGGGAGCTGGCGTTTGCCCGCAGACAGCTTCCGGGTCATGTGGCCAGCATGACTAAGCTGCTTCTGGCGAACCAGAGCAGCGCATGGAAATGCCGTTTACCTTCCTCCCGGAGCGTTACCTATTGATCTACTTCCACTTTGATGTGCTTTTGAACTTCTAAGTTGGCAGGAGCTGGGACCTAGCAACAGGAGCTCACCCTGTCACAGGGATTCGAACTGCCGACCTTCTGATCAGCAAGCCTTAGGCTCAGTGGTTTAGACCACAGCGCCACCCGTGTCCCAGGTTGGATGTATACAAGGCTCTTAATTAAACTGCAAGAGTCACATCCATTGCTCCATCTATTTTGGCCTCTGATCCCACCCACCACTGGCAAGTACCCCCCAGAAGATTATCCATAATGGAATGTGGCCCCTGGTCCTGGGGGGGAAAAATCACTGCCCATGCTTAAACTAGATTAATTTATCAATTAAAGCAGTTAAAGTTTTGGAGTCCTGGTTACAAGATCTGGGAAGAAAATGGCCAGCTGTTGCAGAACTAGGAAATCAGGACTGAGCTGACTGTTGTTTAGTCAATTCCAAGACTGATATTTTAAACCCTCTGTGGGTTACTTCTATGTTTTCAAGAGACCTGCAGAAGAAGGAAAAGTCAAGGAGAATGCAAGTCTTGTTTTCTCTTTTAAGGGAGCTGCCGAGATTGTGTGCATAAAACAAAAGAGAACAAAATGTGGTCTGAGTCAGCTCATAAATGTTTTAGAGGCAAGGTAGCTCTCTGGCTATTAAACCTCAAGAATGGAGAGCCAACAATCCATCAGGTTAAAAAGAGGGGTGGGAAGATGCTGCAGTGAACAGAAAGGGGGGAGATATTCAGACCAGAAACTGGCATCACAAAACCTGTTGATTGTCCCCCACACCAATGAAGGAAATGGCCGAAAGGTTATGTTTATTAAATACTAACAGGGAGTGCCCAGGGCTCCCTAGGGATTTTGAAATGAATAGTGATATTTGTGAGTTTGCAACCGGCATGCCAAAAATTGGGTGAAGTCATGCCAAAGTCACATTTTGGTCTGCCGTCTTGATTCTTCATGGTGCCAGTCGTTCAGACTTCAGTGAAGACCCTTGAAAACTCTCATTTCCCTTGAAAACTCTGGTCAGGAAGGTCAGAGGCTGTGGATGGAGACACAGTATCTCTAAACAAAAACCTTCCCTCTCCCAGAAAATGGGGAGTTTCAACCCCTCAGGGTGTCGCTTCACAATATATTGTAGTTCTGGGACATGTATAGAGTCCCAACAGATGGTAAGAATAAAAAAAGTAAGCGTTGGAAATGTAAATCAGCAGAAGGGACATTTTTTTCATCTGTGGTGGGATTGCAAAACTGTTAAGAAGTACTGGGAAATGATTTATAATGAATTGAAGATGATGTTTAAAATAACGTTTGTTAAAAAACCAGAAGCTTTCCTACTAGGTATTTCAGGAGTGGGCATACCAAGACTTCAAAAAGACCTATTTAAGTATGCCACGACTGCCGCACAGATATTATTAGCACAACATTGGAAAGAAGAAAGTGTCCCAGCTAAAGAACAAAATAAAATAAATTTTAAAAAAACAAACAAATTCCTTCCACCAGCACCTTAGAGACCAACTAAGTTAGTTATTGGTATGAGCTTTCATGTACATGCACACTTCTTCAGCTAAAGAAGATTGGCAAGTGAAGTTAATGGAATATGCTGAAACGGCAAAATTGACTTTGAAATTAAGAGGAAGAGATGGCAATGAATTTAAAGAAGATTGGAAGGACTTTTTTGCATATATGCAGAAGCAATGTACACAGGTTACTACATTAGCACAATTTTAAAAAGACTTGTAAAGACATTATGACCAGATAATAAGTAATTTTAATGATTTTATAATTTAAAATGGACATGCAGTATGATGATAAACAATGGAACCAAGGAAGGAAATCGGGGAAGTCAACTCTATTCTCACCCCTATGTTTGAATATGTATTGTTTCTTTTCTTTTCTTTATTATTATTATGTGTTGTTGTCTTTGGAAAATTAATAAAATAGTATTTTTTAAAAACAGAGTTCCAACAGATGGATGCTTCTCAGTAACCACAGCTCTTCCCCTCCCCTCTCTACTATCAGAGGAAGAAGGGAAAAAATCCACTCCATTGACAATGCATGTCCATTTGCCTTTTTCCCCATCCCGGATTGTTTTACAAATCTTCTCCCTCCATTTGTCAGCATCCAACAGTTAAGGGTGCCGTGCAACTTTTAGTGCTGAGGAAATTGAAAGTGTGTGGGGTTTTTGCCGCAAAAATAGGAAAAGTAGAAAATGAGAGGCAATGGCTTTTGAGTGCTACCTGTACTCAGAGTACCTTTTGCAGATCTAAAGCAATGAAAATAAGAGGAAAAGATACTAGTTGTCAAGGCGCATTTTTCTTTTGGAATCAGCTACATTAGAATGAGTTTTTAAGGATGATCAGACTGAGCACCCAAGGCAGGGAGGAGAGTCCATCAGCTAAAGCGAATGTGCTTTCAATCCAGCTGCTGATTAGATTCCTAGGTCAAGAATACCATATTGTTACAAGATTTGGGTGCCTGCTCCTCTCTCTGCAAGAGCCCATGGGCTGACAGGCATCCGCACGAGGTCTGTGCTCCTTTGGAGAATGGAAGACACGGCAGAGATTACCATGGCTTTAAGAAATATGGTTCATGACCCTGTTTACACATTCAATCTTCATGGAGGGAGTCCCGATCTTACTGCATGGTCATTCTAAGAGGCAGCAGAAGAGGCCGCCTGCAGCCAGCCTCTCCCAAGTTGGATCTCAGATCCTCCTCCTCCTCCTCCTCCTCCTCCTCCTCTTCTTCTTTTTCCTCCTCCCAAAAACCCTTTTCTTGTCCCCTCAAACATACACCCCATCACCTTGGTAACATCACACTCCCCAATGGCCTGTCAACACCTTTTGTCATGTTAACAGGTTTGCTCTTCACTAAGCCTGCCAGGCTGGTTTGCATAAGCCAGCCCAGGAGTTCCCGGAATTCCCTACCTAGCACATAATCCATATACCAATTAATCAAAACCCTGGCATTTATTAATTTATAGGGTTCAGGGAGATCCCCCCCCCGTTAAATCTTTTCTGAGCACAATTCAAAGTGTTGGTGCTGACCTCTATAGCCCTAAACCATGGATATGCAAACTAGTGGGGGGGTGGAAGCTGTGCACTGCCAGCCAGCAGGTTGGTAGGTGCAACTCCCTCCCATGCTGCTGTGGGAGGCACGTACTCTAGGGAGTGATTCCCGCAGCGGGGGGGGGGGGTTGGCTGTGTGCCCGCCAGCCAGCTGATTGGTGGCCCGCGCTCTAGGGAGCTTCCCGCCCGCAGTGGCATGGAGGGAGCGGCTGCCCACTTTGCCAACCCCCAGCAATGGCCATGCCGGGGTGATGGTGTACGTGCAATTCCCCCTTTAAAAAGCTCAACAACTTTGGGCCAACCTCCCCTCAATTTCTTTAAATTTAGTCCCCCAAAATAGGGGGTGTCTTATACATGGAGGCATCTTATACAATGGTACCTCAGGTTGAGAACTTAATTCGTTCTGGAGGTCTGTTCTTAACCTGAAACTGTTCTTAACCTGAAGCACCACTTTAGCTAATGGTGCCTTTTGCTGCTGCTGCACTGCCGGAGCACAATTTCTGTTCTCATCCTGAAGCAAAGTTCTTAACCTGAGGTAATATTTCTGGGTTAGCGGAGTCTGTAACTTGAAGCATATGTAATCCAAGGTACCACTGTACACAAAAAAATATGGTGTATAAAAAACAAAACAAAATATTAAACATTAAAAAACTTCCCTATACAGGGCTGCCTTCAGAGGTCTTCTAAAGATTGTATAGTTACTTATCTCCTTAACTTAGGGGTTTCAGAACTCCATACCCTCCAACATTTCTCCGATGAAAATAGGGATGTCCTACCATACCTTCCAACATTTCTTCACTGTAATAGGGACATCCTAAAGAAAAGTGGGATTAAATTCCAGAATCAAATCAGAAACTGGGATGGCTTCTGTAAATCCAGGACTGTCCCTGGAAAATAGGGACACTTGTAGGGTCTGCACCTTCTGCCACTGACTTTGTGACCTTGGTGTGAGGGGGCAAACCTTCAGGTGTCTCCCCCTGCCAAAAAATAAAAAAAAAATTCCAGGATGTGTTGTGTTGGCAGGAATGCCCCCTCCCATCAAAGGGTCTGCTGAAGAGGAAGGTTCTGCCATCACTAGATCTGCTCCATCACCCACCTGCCCAGGGCCAAGTCCTCTGTGCTGGCTTGTCTCCCAGATAGCTCCTTCCTTGGCCCTCTGCCATGTTAGCTTTCAACAGGCCAGAAGCAGAGACCGCAGATGCTCACTTCCTCATGGGGAACTCATGCAAGACATCTGAGTTTTGGGGGCTCTCCAGCACCACACTGGTCCACTCTCCTCTGCTCTTTGGCCAGGTGGCAGCTTCTGCTCTCCTTGCCCTTGGTGACCATTGCTGTGGAAGGTTTTGGGGACAGCAGCTGAGTCTTCCAGGCTGGATGCCCAAAACTTGGGCAGTTCTCTACTTCCACTTAATGTTTGTTTAGTTGTCTTCATCGAGTTCGACTCTCCGTGACCCCATGAACCAGAGCATGCCTTGGAAACTCTCACTTTCTTCTCAAAGCTTCTCCTTTTTATGTCCATGGAGTTTTCTTGGCAAAATACTGGAGTGGATTGCCAGTTCCTTCTCCAGGTGGATCACATTTAGTGTAAACTCTCAGCTATGAGCTGTCCGTCTTGGGTGGCCCTGCATGGCATAGCTCACAGCTTCTCTGAGTTATTCAAGCCCCTTCGCCACGACAAGGCAGTGATCCATGAAGGGGAATGCTCTGCATGCACAACAGCAAATCTATGTGCAATGTGCAAAGGAAGCAAACAGGGCAAAAGTGCCCTAAGTCTCCAGCACTCTGGCACCCAAATCCAGCCAGTGCAACCCCTAGAACATTATGGGTAGCATGCAATAAAGGTGATAGATAACAGATAGACAAAACATGAGGGAGCCCAACACTTTGGATCAGCCCAAAGGCTCATCTAGTCTAGCATACTATTTCCTGCAGAGTTTAATCAGTTGCTAGTGGAAAGTCTGCAAACAGGACCAAAGTGTAATAGCACCCTCCCCACTTCCTAGAGACTGATATTCAGAGGCTTGCTGACACCAACAGTGGAGGTAGAACAATCTATCTATAGATAGATACATAGAGAAATAGAGAAATCTGTCTATAGATAGAGAAAAAGAGAAATAATAATAATAATAATAATAATAGTAGTAGTAGTAGTAGTAATTTATATCACACCCATCTGGCTGGATTTCCCCAGCCACTCTGGGCAGCTCCCAACAGAATGTGAAAAACATGATAAAACATCAAACATTAAAAACTTCCCTAAGCAGGGCTGCCTTCAGATGTCTTCTAAAAGTCAGATAGTTGTTTATTTCCTTGACATCTGATGGGAGGGCCACCACCGAGACGGCCCTCTGCCTGGTTCCCTGTAACCTCACATCTCACAGGGAGGGAACCGCCAGAAGCCCCTCAGAACTGGACCTCAGTGTCTGGGCTGAATGATGGGGGTGGAGACGCTCCTTCAGGTATACTGGGCCGAGGCCATTGAGGGCTATAAAGGTCAGCACCAACACTTTGAATTGTGCTCGGAAATGTACTGAGAGCCAATGTAGGTGTTACATGCTCTCGGCGGCCACTCCCAGCCACCAGTCTAGCTGCTGCATTCTGGATTAATTGTATATTGCACTATATATTTAAAGAAGTATTACACTACTTTGAACAGTCATGTCCCCACCCCCACCCCCAAGACACTCCAGAAGCTATAGTTTGTTAAGGATGCTGAGAGCTGTTGTTAGGAGACCTGCCTATTCTGTTCTTAGAGCCACAATCCTCAGAGATCTCTTGGAAGAGGGACTAATTTTTAAACTGTGAGCATTGTAGCTGGGTGAGGGGAACGGGGTATCTCCTAAGAACTTTCAACATGCGTAATGAAACCACCTTGCGTATAAGACCCTCCAAGTGTTCCTATCTTCCAGGGACAGTCCCAGATTTAGAGAAGCCGTCCCGGTTTCTGATTTGATCCCATAATGTCCTGCTTTTCCTTAGGTAAAGGTAAAGGGACCCCTGACCATTAGGTCTAGTCGTGGATGACTCTGGGTTTTCAGCACTCATCTCTCTTTATTGGCTGAGGGAGCCAGCATACAGCTTCCGGGTCATGTGGCCAGCATGACTAAGCCGCTTCTGGCGAACCACAGCAGTGCACGGAAGTGCCGTTTACCTTCCCACTGGAGCAGTACCTATTCATCTACTTGCACTTTGACGTGCTTTCGAACTGCTGGGTTGGCAGGAGCAGGGACCGAGCAACGGGAGCTCACCCCATCATGGGGATTCGAACCGCCGACCTTCTGATCAGCAAGCCCAAGAGGCTCAGTGGTTTAGACCACAGCACTACCCACATCCCCTTTTCCTTTGCACGTCCCTATTTTCATTGGAGAAATGTTGGAGGGTTTGGAGTTATGTGACCCCTGAGCCCAGGAGAGAAGTCACTATAGAATTTTAAGAAGACATCTGAAGGCAGCCCTGTATAGGGAGGGTTTATTTTTTAATGTTTTATTATGTTTAATTAATGTTTATTATGTTTTTTATGTATGTTGGGAGCCACCCAGAGTGGCTGGGGCAAGCCAGTCAGATGGGCAGGGTATAAATTATTATTATGGAACAGGACGTTTCTATTATCATTGGAGAAATGTTGGAGGATATGTAGTAATATAGAAAAGTGGTATACAAATTAAAAGTGAAATGAAACGAAATGCTGACTGGGACCTTTCATGGGACTCCTATGATGTCCTGGTGAGTACACCTTATGTCTGGGGTGGGGGTCACATTGATGACCCCAATACCTAAAAGGGCAGAAAATGTAGGAGAAATGCTGCAAAGAGTCCTCCTTTTCCTCAGGGGGGGTGAGGTGGGGTTGAGAAAAGAGAAATCTCAGAAGTCTTCAATGAACTGTTGGCTCAGCTGCAATGTTAACAGCCCCTGCTACTTGGGTACATATCATAAAAGGCGGCTAATTGAATGGAATAAGAACAGCTTCCGTGGAGAATTTCTTTCACTTATTTGAAGGATGCATCTCAGAAGAAATTAGAAATTTTAATGGGGAAGAAGAAATGATCCTGCGTTACTTAAACTTCTCTGTTCTCATCGTAATGGCTCCCAGCTGCCATCTGTACTGTTGCTTGTAAGTTCCGATGCGGAGATACATATACAAAAGAACTCAAAAAAGGAAAGAGGGGGGGGAACCTTTATCATCTTCCCTGATGCATTGATGATGGGTTTTTATCCTGAAAACTATGGAAGCATGAAATAAGAAAACAATCAGCAATTGTTCCAACCTCACAACACTCCCCCCATGTCCTGCCGCTGCGAAAAAAAGCTCCTCAAAATAAGCCCAGCTGATGAGAGGAAAAGTTGAATGGCAAGAGGAAAGAGTGGGGATGTGAAACACCTTTGGAATGATTCTGAGGCACTAAGCAACACAGGATTATATTTTTTAAAAAACCAGCTTTATTTATTCATTACCTGTCAAATCTCATCCTTCTGCAAACAGGTTCCCCCCCCCCCCAATTTTAAAACAGTGCTTTAAAAACCCGTCTTGCTGAAACATACAGTGGTACCTTGGGTTAAGTACTTAATTCGTTCCGGAGGTCCGTTCTTAACCTGAAACTGTTCTTAACCAGAAGCAGCACTTTAGCTAATGGGGCCTCCTGCTGCTGCCGCGCCTCCGGAGCCCGATTTCTGTTCTTATCCTGAAGCAAAGTTCTTAACCTGAAGCACTATTTCTGGATTAGTGGAGTGTGTAACCTGAAGAGTATGTAACCTGAAGCGTATGTAACCCGAGGTACCACTATACTGAGCTTTCTCCACACACATTGGCCACCTGGGAATACACATTTAGGGGAAACAGAGGCATATGTGGTAGCAGTGGCTGCTCATTGAGAGAGGTGGAGAAGAAGGCAGGGAGAACATTTCCATTGAAGGTTTCCATAGAGCAGTTTCCCCAGCCTGGTGCCTTCCTTATGTTTTAGACTACAGCTCCCATCCTCCCTGAACATTGGCCGTGCTAGCTGGCAGTGATGAAATCCAACATATCTGGAGGGTACCAGATTTGGGGAATCCACCACCAGTTTGCACCCGGTAGTGAATTCACACAACCAGTTGCCTATCACAGCTCCTTATGACATTTATACAATGGCTGTGTGAAGAGGAGCACTGGGGGCATTGTTAGAAATCCCTAGGTGCATCTTGCAACTGTCAAGGGTCCAACTGCAACCACGTGGACATCTCTGGACACAAGCTTGGTGATTAATATCTCCATCTGGCTGGCCTCTCCAGCTTTCTTAAGCAGCCAAGTAGAATAACTTGTTTATTGCATTTATATCTCACCTTTTTTCTCCAATGAGTGCCTGGTTCACCCCGCTCCTCCATTAATCCCTACAATGACCCCTTGGTATAGGTTAAGAGGCTGTGAGAAGGTCAACCGGTGAGCTTCATGACTGAGTGGGGATTTGAATTCTGATTTCCCAGGTCCTCATCCGACACTAACAACCACATCAAACTGGTTCCCTACTAGAGTACCTGTATAAATTTTTATTGCTGTTGAGTCGTTTAGTCGTGTCCAACTCTTTGTGACCCCATGGACCAGAGCATGCCAGGCACTCCTGTCTCCCACTGCCTTCCACAGTCAAACTCATGCTGGTAGCTATGAGAACACTGTAACCATCTCGTCCTCTGTCGTCCCCTTCTCCTTGTGCTCTCCATCTTTCCCAGCATCAGGGTCTTTTTCAGTGAGTCTTCTCTTCTCATGAGGTGGCCAAAGTATTGGAGCCTCAGCTTCAGGATCTGTCCTTCCAGTGAGCACTCAGGGCTGATTTCCTTCAGAATGGATACGTTTGATCTTCTTGCAGTCCATGGGACTCTCAAGAGTCTCCTCCAGCACCATAATTCAAAAGCATCAGTTCTTCGGCGATCAGCCTTCTTTATGGTCCAGCTCTCACTTCCATACATCACTACTGGGAAAACCATGGCTTTAACTATATGGACCTTTGTTGGCAAGGTGATGTCTCTGCTTTTTAAGATGCTGTCTAGGTTTGTCATTGCTCCTCTGTAAATTAAGTAGGTAGATAAATGTGGGGTGAGCAAGGATCTGAAATATTTCCCCTGAAGCTTGGATTTCTTTTGTTGGATGTGTTGCAAACCGCTTTGAGATTTTTCTCAAAGATATAAAGCAGTGTAGAAATGAAATGAATAATAACAACAGGAGCTGGAGCCAGAGCCAATGACAGGCAGAAACAATTCCAATTCTGTCCTCCTTCTCTCTGCTGAATTCTGCAAGAGTGACACTGAGATGAAGGAGGAGGAAGCTGTCATGCAGTGCTACGCCCTGGACCAGTTGTAATTCAGAAGGCAGGCAGGTGGGGGCCTGGCTTAGGGGAGGCTGGGGTTGGCAGGACAGAATCCAAGTTGCCCTGATGGACTGATGGATCCAGTGCCTGCACCCACATGTCCCACAGAAAACTCACTGTAATACAGGCAGTGCTTTTTGGGGGGGATGCAGGGGGCGCGTACCCCTAAACATTTCGTGAATCTAAGTCTGGCCTCATTGAGGGCAGTATTTCAGTATGTGTAGGAAAATGAGAGTACCCCTAAACATTATTTAAGAAAAAAAGCACTGAATACAGGCATCTTTATACAAACATCCCCCCCCCCACAACACTAGAACTAGTGGACATCCTAGCCCCAAAATGGAAACAACAAGAACTGCCGATGAAAGAAGAGTGGCAGATGAAAATGATGGACTTTGTGGAATTGGCGAAGCTGACAGGGAAAATCTGAAACCAGCGTGATCAAGTATTCCAAAAGGACTGGAGTAAATTTATATGATACAGTGGTACCTCAGGTTACATGCGCTTCAGGTTACATACGCTTCAGGTTACAGACTCCGCTAACCCAGAAATAGTACCTCGGGTTAAGAACTTTGCTTCAGGATGAGAACAGAAATCATGCTCCAGCAGCGTGGCAGCAGCAGGAGGCCCCATTAGCTAAAGTGGTGCTTCAGGTTAAGAACAGTTTCAGGTTAAGAACGGACCTCCGGAACGAATTAAGTACTTAACCCGAGGTACTACTGTATTTGAAAGATTACTGTAAACAGTTAACATCACTAGCAGGGTTGTCTGAAGACTTGTAATGAGAAACTTCATCTTTTTTGTTTTAACCTAAACTTTAATGTCTTTTTATAATGCGTGAACCTAGGATTGGAAAACGTATAAAATGCAATGCAAAATCAAAGGTTGATTTTGAAAGCCATGAGGCAGCAGGGAAGGAAGTCGATGGGCTCTAAAGAGCCAGAGAGGTTAAGTGGATAACAATGATATGATTGTATATTATTAAATGGAAGATTAATAAAAATTATATACAAAAAAAGAGCTTGTGGACATACAAAGAAGCTGGATGCCATATTGTGGTTTGAGGACCCGATCCCCGCAAAGTGGAATGAATACACAAGGACACGTGATATAAGGTTAATGGGCAAGAAAAGACCACAACTTTATTGATTGCAGCAAGTGAAAAGGTATTGGCTTAGGCATTGGATTACTGACTCCACCCCCTCAGAGAGGGGTGAGTGTAAAACAAGGGGGTTTATTCACCAGTAGGCGGAGCCTGTTGATGCTAATCTAACTATAAGCTCTCCCCTGATGTCACCAAGGGTCGTGCCATGGCCTCCCGCCAAGCAGGCATCGGACAGAATACACGACTGCCAGATTCCTTTAACGGAATACCCAAAAATTGAAGGCATAGGCGATGGCCACACCTAGCCCTTCGACACACCCCAACACATTATTCCAATGCCTAACCTACCCACCAATACCACGAAAGTTGTGACAATTGCTACGAGGTAGGCGAAAAAACCAAAAAGCCTAATGCCAAATGGAAAAATTCCTACCAGGCCCCCCGGACAACCAGGGCGACCAACCTAAGGTCCATAGCAAGGCCAAAGAAAACTAAGACCCTGAGCTCAAAGGGAGTGGAGGGTGGGTGACTCGCGACGGGACGACGAAGAGTGAGGCCGAGGAGGGCCTGGTACCGCAGCATTTAGGCTGCTGTACACGCCCCCTCGGAGGCACCTGGTTGGGTGCCTGCTGATGGGCTTGGGCGCCAGCCAGGTGAGTGGGAGGCAGGGGGCTAACGCCCCCTGCTAGGGGCGGAGCTCGGTTCCCGCCCACAACCACTCCCCTCTCTTCCAGGAGGAGAGTCTTTGTTGTTGTTGTTGTTGTTGTTGTTGTTGTTGTTGTTTATTACAGTGGATGCTCGGGTTGCGAATGTGATCCATGCGGGAGGCACGTTCACAACCTGTAGTGTTTGCAACCCGCAGTGCCACATCTGCGCACGTGTGGGTTGAGATTCGATGCATTTGTGCATGCGCAAAGCGTGATTTAGTGTTTTTGCGCATGCGCGAGCACCGAAACCCAGAAGTAACCCATTCCAGTACTTCCAGGTTTGGTGCTGTGCGCAACCCGAAAACGTGCAACCTGAAGGGTCTGTAACCCAAGGTATGACTGTATTATTATTATTATTATTATTATTATTATTATTATTATTATTTCTGTGCCGCCCTTCATCAGAGGATCACAGAGCAGTTTGCAATATAAAAATTCAGGATATGTAAAATAAAGTGCTTCTTCATGCAGTAAAGGTAAGGTAAAGGTAACGGACCCCTGGACGGTTAAGTCCTGTCAAAGGTGGCTATGGGGTTGCGGCGCTCATCTCGCTTCCAGGCTGAGGGAGCCGGTGTTTGTCCACAGACAGCTTTCCAGGTCAGCATGACTAAACCCCTTCTGGTGCAACAGGACACCGTGACGTAAACCAGAGCGGACAGAAACGCCATTTACCTTCCCGCCACAAAGGTACCTATTTATCTATTTG
Organism: Podarcis raffonei; assembly: GCF_027172205.1. Lineage (NCBI taxonomy): Eukaryota > Metazoa > Chordata > Lepidosauria > Squamata > Lacertidae > Podarcis > Podarcis raffonei. The sequence continues at coordinate 45,761,259 of NC_070615.1, read as the reverse complement.
CACTGGCATGCTTTTGAACTGCTAGGTTGGCAGGAGCTTGGACAGAGCAACAGGAACTCACCCCATCATGGGGATTCGAACCGCCGACCTTCTGATCGGCAAGCCCAAGAGGTTCAGTGGTTTAGACCATAGCGCCACCCGCGTCCCTCCGCTTTTTCATGCAGTACATAGTTAAACTATTGAACCCTCTCCCATAGGAGGCAGCGACAGCCACCAACTTGGGTGGCTTTCAAAGAGAAGCAGACAGGTTCCTGGCTGCTAACCATGATGGCTGTGTTTTGCCTCCATGGTTGGAGGTAGCAATGCTTCAGTTGCTGGAAACCACAGGAGGGGAGAGGAGCCTTCTGCATGTGTACAGCTTGCACGTTCCCCATATGGGCATCTGGTTGGGCACTGTGAGAACAGGAAGCTGGACTGGATGGGCCACTGGCCTGATCCAGCAGGCTCTTCTCGTGTTCTGATGTTCTTATACTACTTTTTGAAAAGGGAAGGGTGTTAGGAATTGGGAGGTGTATGTCCTCTACAGCACTTAGCACATAGGATTCCACAGCAGCAAAGTGTGACCCAGATCTCAAGCCTAGTTGGCAGTAGCATAGCAAGGTGAGGTGGTACCCAGGGCAGAAAATTTCTAGTCCCCCCCCCATTGAAATCTAGTTGGACTCCCAAGGGACTGCGATCACTCACAGTATAAAAAGACTGGCTGTGATCTACCCATTGTCATTGCCAGGAGTTGCTGAGCTTTATTGGGGAGAGGGTTGGCCAAAGTTGTCAAGCTTATTTTGGGATTGCCTGGTTTGGGTCCTGAGTTGAGAGAGCTTCTGCTTCTCTCCTTCCCTCCACCCTCCACTTGTTTGTTTGCTCAGCCACCTCCTTCCCATCCCCTCCCTCCCTCATAGCTGTCAACTTACAGATTTGAAAATAAGGGACCATCAGCCTCGAAAATAAGGGACCAGCAGCCAAAATAAGGGATTTTCTGAACACAGGTATATTCAACTTCTGAGCCCCTCCGAGCCAAAGGCAGAAAGCACAGCCAGCAGCCAAACGAAGCCTCAAGCGGTGGTTCCCACAGCGCAGCAAAGGGCAAAGGGGATGCAGCAAGGAAAACCACCGTCACCTCTCCGCTGGGAAGCGCTGAGCAAAGGCAAGTCCCCAGGCAACGCGGCCGATTTGATCAGCACAAGGCATGCAAGCTCCACCCCCCAGTTGTTCTTAGACTTCTTATTGGGTGAGCAACGCATCCAAGCAACACAGTTGGAGCCTCCCTCCTCCCTGGCCGGCAGGGAGGGAGGGAGAGGAGCTGCTTCCTTTGAAACCCAGGAAATTTAAGGGACATCATCAATAAGGGACAGCAGCGGGACATGGCGCTGGGATAAGGGACTGTCCCGCCAAATAAGGGACGCTTGACAGCTATGCCCTCCCTCCCTGCCTGCATGACTCCTCCAGCAGCCCAGGATCACGGGGCTGTCAAAACAAAGTGGCGAAAAGTGGGAAAACTACCCCCATTCCTCTGACAGCTCGAGGTAGGTGGGAGTCACGGGCAGGCGGTGTGCTGAATATCACCCCCCCTCTTAGATGACATCCGGGGCGCTCGGCCGCCACCGCACCCTCCTTGCTCTGCCCCTACTAGTTGGGATGGGAAAGATAACTGGTGCAGTTCTGGAAACTCTTGACCATTTTACCATAAGGGAGGCATGGATTTGCCCTCCAGTCCTGAGTTCCCCTACTTCTGCATTCAACATATTTTCCTGCTGCTTCTTGATCCGTGCCTGGCCTTCTCTGTTCTACCGATCTAAAAATAAAAACACAGTTTTGCTCTCTGCTGCACTGGCATCAGCAAGAGCTTTTCTACCATACAGAACCATGGATTTATGAATGCCTGCTTTCAGAGTAGGGGAGCCTATATCAGTTCTGAGTTCTGGGACTCTTAAATAGTGCATGTAGGCATTTATTTCATATTACGCTTGATCCATCTCTGCTAGAGCTGCCCCAGTTTGCTGCACTGTCTACCAAACAAGATACAGTGTTAGCTACAAAAGCTTCTATCATCCGTTCTAACAAATGATGACCCTTAGTATAATAGAATGTTTTATAAGCTTCCAGGAAATGGGCAGGTGAAGATTTCATTTCCTCCAAAATGGGTATGTCGGGAGGTATTTTCATACACACACACACACACACACACACACACACAAAATCCCCTGGTACTTTAATGAGCAATATGGTTCAAAGTTATAACCACAAGGACCCTTTTCTGCGGCTGTGATGGTAAACATCACTACTCTGGTCTCACTGTAATTGCAAGATCAACAGTACTGCTTACAATAAGTTTCAGATTCAAACAGCGACCTTCTGAAACTTACTTTGGATAATGAATTAAGAGTGATAATGAGTGCATAAAGTAGAGGAATTTTTTTTTTAAATTGCTAGCTTCATGGGGAAAGAAGAGGAGAACTCGTGAACTACATTTATGTAGATGTTGAAGAAGAAGAAGAGGAGGAGGAGGAGGAGGAGGAAGAGGAGGAGGAGGAAGAATTTGGATTTGATATTCCACTTTATCACTACCCTAAGGAGTCTCAAAGCGGCTAACATTCTCCTTTCCTTTCCTCCCCCACAACAAATACTCTGTGAGGTGAGTGAGGCTGAGAGACTTCAGAGAAGTGTGTCTAGCCCAAGGTCACCCAGCAGCTGCATGTGGAGGAGCAGAGACACGAACCCAGTTCACCAGATTATGAGTCTACTGCTCTAAACCACTACACCACACTGGCTCTCAATAGTGGGACTGAAAATACCCCCTAAGAGGAGTTGTCTCATGGTGTCTTTCTTGGGTTTTAAGCATGGGAAGTTGAGGTGGAAGGCTACTGAGGTTCTGAGTTCAGTATGCTGGCTTATTTTTTATTTTCCACATTTATTAATTAGTGAATTAATAAAAAAAGTTTAAAATGCAGAAGAGGTTTAAATCACAGTGCTGGGAGGGGACTCTACCCACACACTCCACAAAGAAGCACACATACATGGCATATTGCTATCGCTAACATTGCAGAAACCAGGAGCACTGGGAAATTGCATTTTCCAGGTCTCCCAATCCCTGACCTGCAGCTGTAATAGCATGTCAAGCATCAGAGGAGGAAGAACGAAGCCTGCTCCCTGTCTTCCACCCTTTGCCACCTTCAGAGTAGCAATCCAAGTAAGACATGGGGTGGAAGGGATGGTTGCAGGGTGGTCTATGGGAGTCCAAAGGAGCCCTGAGCATTGAGAGAAAGGTTTGTTCATAACACAAAGAGCTGAAGTCATTGCTTTACTTGTGTGTAAAGTGCTCACTCAAGAAGAAGCAATCCCTGATCCTCTTTCACTGGCAACAGCTATAATTACAAGGTATGTTTCGATTTAAACACAACCACATGAATGGACGCGGGTGGCGCTGTGGTCTAAACCACAGAGCCTAGGACTTGCTGATCAGAAGGTCGGCGGTTCGAATCCCCATGACAGGGTTAGCTCCCGTTGCTCGGTCCCTGCTCCTGCCAACCTAGCAGTTTGAAAGCACGTCAAAGTTCAAGTAGATAAATAGGTACCACTCCGGCGGGAAGGTAAACAGCGTTTCCGTGCGCTGCTCTGGTTTGCCAGAAGCGGCTTAGTCATGCTGGCCACATGACCCGGAATCTATACACCAGCTCCCTCGGCCAATAAAGTGAGATGAGCGCCGCAACCCCAGAGTCGGCCACGACTGGACCTAATGGTCAGGTGTCCCTTTACCTTTACATGAATGATACCAACCACATTTGCTTGATTGCCATTCCTGACTGCAGATGAACACCTGAACTGTGGCAATCTCTGCTTCCTTTTCTGTTTTTGGTGAAATTCTCTGGCATCCACAGCTACAGCACAAACTTAAACATGTCTACATTGGTCCTGAAAGACCTACATTGGCTCCCAGTACATTTCCAAGCACAATTCAAAGTGCTGGTGCTGACCTTTAAAGCCCTAAACGGCCTTGGACCAGTATACTTGAAGGAGCATCTCCACCCCCATCGTTCAGCCCGGACACTGAGGTCCTCCTCTGAAGGTCATCTGGTGGTTCCCTCCCTGGGAGAAGTGAGGTAACAGGGAACCAGGTAGAGGGCCTTCTCAGTAGTGGCACCCGCCCTGTGGAACACCCTCCCACCAGATGTCAAGGAAATAAACAACTCTCTGACTCTTAGAAGACATCTGAAGGCAGCCCTGTTTAGGGAAGCTTTTAATGTTTGATGTTTTATTGTGATTTTAATATTCTGTTGGGAGCTGCCCAGAGTGGCTGGAGAAACCCAGCCAGATGGGCAGAGTATAAATAATAAAATTGTTGCTGTTGTTGTTACTCAATTCTGCTTAATTAAATGATGCTTACTCCTGGGTAAGTGGGCTTACAATTGCGACATTGCTCCTTGGTTTATTGTAAACCACCTTGAAATCAATTGATATAGGGTGGCACATAGCTTAAAATAAAAACACTGAATTTCAATTGGACTATCTTCCAGGTGCTGGTATACAGGATTCCTGCAAAGTTGCAAATTCTGTGCAATGATGCGGCATTTGACTGTTACATAGCAGCTGTCAATTGGTGAGGTTTTCTATCTGATGCCTTTAGAAATCTGAACCTTCCATCGATGCGACCTCATCTAAATCTCTCAGATTTGACAATTGCAAGTCAGAATGTCATATTCCAAATTTGGTGCTTTGTGCTGGAAATCTGAATGGCGACATGTGGAGATGCTGCCAGCTTTGACCATGCTCAAAGTTCCAGAGTAGATCAGAACCCGGCCTCTTCTGCAAGGAGCTTTCAAATCCACAAACTCAGGCTGATGTGTTCCCTATAGATTGGCTTAGAGTCACTGGGTCCAATCAGCAACATCACCTTGTACTTCCATCTGCTAATTTGGATTACAGTAACATTGCTATTACCACTCCTGGCGATATTAATTATTTTGTGACCCAGATCCTTCTTCCACTGGCTCTGTTCAACAGCATGCATGCTGGGGGCAACAATGACTGTTGTTCAATCAATAGTTGAATGTTTATGAGTGGGAAAGGTTGGCAGACATACAACACAATCCTCACCAGGTCTACTCAGAAGTAGGAAAGAACAACTAGGTCCTTTTCGGTTTCTCTCCATTGCTTGCTTTTCTAATCTTAAGTTTCATTCACTATTGCATCAGTTTATAAATAGAATTGTAGAGTTGGAAGGAACCTCAAGAGTCATCTAGTCTGATCCCCTTTGGTGCAGGAATAATCTGCATATGAGGGCCCATTTCTCTCCTAAGATACACATTCTCTATATACCATTTTGTTGAAATGTACACAATTTAGCAAGCCATTTTCTCTACTATAATTCATTTTTGGATGCTGTTTTCACTTATATATGCATGTTTGAATGCATATTTTATTGGAAATCTTTACTGAAAAATTCAGAGATACTCAGATTTCAAAGGCCTTTCGATTAGTGTGTTCTTTAAGGAAATTATTATCTGTGGCTTCTAACAGATTATACAAAAACACAGCAGAACATCACACATTAAAAGCTTCCCGATACAAGGCTGCCTTCAGATGTCTGTGGAAGGTTGCATAATGATTTATCTCTTTGCAAATTAGAAGTGCAAATTAGATAGATTTGCATTAAAATGAGAACTGAACTGAGGGTTTTCTCCAACTAAGTCCTACTCAGAGTAGAGCCACTGACATCAATGAACCTAAGTTAGTCAACTATAGTATATACAATCCCAAATTTCTCTACCATCCCCACTCAGTATTGATACCTATTGAATTCAGTAGTGCTTACACCCAGTTAAGTGGAGTGAGGACTGCAGCCCTAACTGAACTCCCTTTTCAGCTGTTCTAAACTGATATAGGGCAGATCCACACCATACATTTAAAACACATCCCAATGCACATTTAAAGCACAAGACTCCCCCTCCCAAAAGAATACTGGGAACTGTAGTTCACAGTGCCAGATTTATGTTCAGTGGTACCTCGGGTTACATACGCTTCAGGTTACATATGCTTCAGGTTACAGACTCTGCTAACCCAGAAATAGTGCTTCAGGTTAAGAACTTTGCTTCAGAATGAGAACAGAAATCGTGCTCTGGCGGTGCGGCAGCAGCAGGAGGCCCCATTAGCTAAAGTGGTGCTTCAGGTGAAGAACAGTTTCAGGTTAAGTACGGACCTCCGGAATGAATTAAGTACTTAACCTGAGGTACCACTGTATAAGCTAAACAATCTATAGCTTAGGGCCCCACTCTCTTGCGGGCCCCCCCAAAAATAAATGGAAAAAACCCTGGATGTACATTTCCAAAATATAAGATAACAAGCAAATAAAATAAAACCTACATACAGTTAGAGCTTAACAATTATTTCACTATTAATATACTTCTTCTTAATTGTATTTCACTATTAATATACTTTTTCACTGTATTTCAGTTCAACAATTACTTTGATAAAATACATATTTTGTTATGTGCAAATGGCTTTAGATACCTATTAGGTCCATAAATTACCATAGAGCATATATTCAACACCAAAAAAACAGTGACAATTTGTTGTTCACAAAGGACAACTGGACATATAAAGGGCCCCATTACCTTCAGTAGCTCAGGGCCTCATCAAACCTCAGTCCAGCCCTGGTAGTTCATTAGGGGTTCTGGGAATTGTAGCACTGTGGTAGGAAACAACAATTCCCAGAATACTTCAAGGTGAAGCCATGTGATTTAAAGGTTCACACAACCCTCATCCTAAGATTCAGTCTTTCTAATATCCCACCCACATCCAAGAATTTTTATTTGCATCAGCAAAACAGGTTACCTCTCCCAAATATAAATCATTGTTGCTTTATTACTTGGTATAATTTGATTCTCAGCGAGGCTAATGAAAATCTCCCTCGGTTAAAGGGCTGCATGCAAGGTTGAGCTGCCCAGCATTAATCTCAAAATATTAAGAGGTGTCGAAATGCATCTTAATTGCACATGATGATTTGTACCACTGTTTTTTTAAAGAAAGAAAGAAATGTAGAACAGAGTGGATGAATATTCATCATGCAGACATGCGATGACAAAATGATCAGAGCTCTCTTTGAAAGGCTCATCTTAATTTCCTTTTTTTCCTTTCCAGGCTGCATAGAGACCTTACACGTTTGTTTAACAAATGATACCACTGACTTCTTCAGACATACAATGATTTGCAATGCAAGACCAGAGCTGGCCTAAGGCACTGATCTAATACCAGGGGTAGGTAGGTGGGTGAGAATCCAATTGTATGGCTGTCTCCCACTGGCTGGTATCTCAGAAGCTCCTGTCCTGACTATCTTGAATGAGGTTTGGGATTTTTCAAAGAGCATCTCTGCTCCCCATCTGCGCTATGTATCAACAGGCTGCCTTTGCAAGACATCTCCATTTTAAAAATGGTTTGACATGAGATGTGGACAGTTGCTGTACTTCAAGGATACCTTCTTGACTGAAGGTTCAGTCTTCTTGAGTAGGCTTTTCATACCAGTTGCTGGAAGGGGGAGGGGAGAGGACTCTTGTGCTTGCATCCTGTTTGTGGGTTTCCCAAAGTCATCTGGTTGGCCACACTGAGATAAAAGATGCTGGACTATATGGGCCAATGGCCTGACCCAGCTCGTGGTCTTAAATCTTGGCTTCTAATGCACTTAATAATCCATTAATAATAATTTATTACTTATACCCTGCCCCTCTGGCCGAGTCTTCCCAGCCACTCTAGGCGGCTTCCCACAGGATATTAAAAACACAATTGTCAGAGGCTCAGGAGCAGAAGAGCAGGGGAGAGAGCAAATAGAGAGCGGAGGAGAGGAATCAGAGGGGAGCGTAGGGGAATATGACAGTGGACCGAGAGATTCCATGAGCTTCTCCAGCGAATCAGAAGATTCCCAGGAGGGGGCGCCTATGGTAAGGGCGAGGCGAATCCCAGGGGGGACGATCCATAAACAAGGAACCAGAGGGGAGTCCCAAAGGAGTAGCGGAGGAGTAGGGCCAGTTCCCCCACCAGAGCACAGTGGGGGGGAAGAGTCACGTGAGTCAGGACCAGCTTCTCCTCCATCGGGGAGTGGGGAGACGGAGGGAAGGCCAGGTCCAGCTAGCCTCCCCGAAAGGGGGAGCAGTGACACAAGTGTAACGGTCAGAAGGAAAGTGGGAGGCTGCGCGCGCGCGCCAAGTTCAAATGTGGAGGAGCGCGGGACAGCAGAAAACCCGGATTGGGAGCCAGGTCCTAAAGCCCGAAAGAGGGGGGGGGAGGAGTCGGGAGAATCAGCGTCAGAAGAATCTCGGAGGGCTGAGACTCCGACTAGCAGAAGGACCCAGAGAAAGAAGGAACAGAGGAAGAGGTGGAGTAAGGCTAGAATCTTAAGCTGGTGTCAGGGGGGAGGAGATTCAGATGGGACTTCTACGGTCTGATGGATAGATGTAGCGTTGCGCGCTGCGCGTGTGGAAATGAGACTGAACTTCAATAAAGACTTTTTAACTTGAGCAAGAAGCAGCGTTGGTCTTGTGTGAGTTGGGACCTTGGGCAGCGCTGACAACAATAAAACATCAAACATTAAAAACTTCCCTAAACAGGGCTGCCTTCAGATGTCTTCTAAAAGTCAGAAAGTTCTTTATTTCCTTGACATATGATGGGAGGGCGTTCCACAGGGCGGGCGCCACAACAAGAAGGCCCTCTGCCTGGTTCCCTGTAACATCACTTCTCACAGTGAGGCAACCTCCAGAAGGCCTTCGGTGCTGGACCTCAGTGTCCGGGCTGAACAATGGTGGTGGAGATGCTCCTTCAAGTATACTGCTCCAAGGCCATTTAGGGCTTTAAAGGTTAGCACCAACACTCTGAATTGTGCTTGGAAACGTACTGGGAGCCAATGTAGGTCTTTCAAAACTGGTGTTATGTGGTTTCGGTGGCCGCTTCCAGTCACCAGTCTAGCTGCTGCATTCTGCATTAGTTGTAGTTTCTGGGTCACCTTCAAAGGTAGCCCCACATAGAACGCATTGCAGTAGTCCAAGCGGGAGATAACCAGAGCATGCACCACTCTGGTGTATCAGTCCGTGGGCAGGTAGGGTCTCAGCCTGCGTATCAGATGGAGCTGGTAGACAGCTGCCCTGGATACAGCACTGATCTGCGCCTCCATGGACAGCTGTGAGTTCAAAATGACTCTCAGGCTGTGCACTGGTCCTTCAGGGGCACAGTTACCCCATGTAGGACCAGGGAGTCCTCCACACCAGCCCACCCCCTGTCCCCCCAAAACAGTACGTCTGCCTTGTCAGGATTCAACCTTAATCTGTAAGTCACTGTCCATCCTCCAACGACCTCCAGACACTTCAGACTGTTGCCCATAACCCAATAAGTGAAGGTGAAAAGAAAGAACTTTCACATCATTGTGGTAATCACCTTCTCTTCACCAGGTGCTACAAAGCTTCATAAGAATGTCTGAAGAGCTCTGCTGAATCAGAGCGAAAGTCCATCTAGTCTAGCGCAGTCTTTTCAAGAGTGGCCAATAAGATGCTCCCAGAAAGACTGCAAGCAGGGCATGAAGACAGCAACCCTCCAGGTTTTGTGCTCTGCGTGTGGACATGAAGGTTCTATTCCTATAACCAGGCCAATTCAGAGGCCCAGAGAGGCCAGGTTCTAACTTTTGAGTTCCCTATCCATAATAATCATTTAAAATAATAATAATAATAAAATGACAAGACAGAAATGCACAAAATATGGCACCCCCCAAAAAACAGCAAGACATAATCTGACTTTTTAATTTTAAAAAACATCCTCTCTTTTTTAGCCCTTTTCTATGCAAATGCGCTAATTATTGAGGGGGTGTGATCTCACTTCCATGCAGTGTCACAGCTGACATTAAGCATATAACAAAATCTACATCAGAAAAAAAGTCTTTTACCAAATCGCATCTCTTAATTGCTTAAATTTGCATCTCCGAGCTGAGGGAGTTTGTCACAATTTGGTCAGATGCATATAAAAACAAAACTTATCAAATGCCAAAAAACAACAACAAGTGTCTAAATTTGAGGCGGCAGGGGGTGGGCCTTTTAAGTTTGAGGACCTGGACCAAATGGCCCTCCTTGGCCCAGCTCTGACTGGTCCTGCCTATAGTCCATAACTAATAAGAAGAGATCTCCTGGAATTCAAGTAGCCCAGCCTCATGCTTCTTACAAGGGCCAATCAAATGCCTCCTTGAAGCTCACAAGCAAGGTAGGAAGGTAATAGACCTCTTCTACAGCTGCTCCCCAGAAACTGATATCTGGGGTTACCCTTTTTTTTAACCCACTGGTCTCATTTGATTATCCTGATTTTGCATGGCATTGCATGAAGTCAACAGCTGTTTCCTAGGATTATAGTTGCCATATACTTGTGGTGGACGTGCAAGATAACAAAAATATTCTGGGAAATGGTTTATAATGAGTTGAAAAAAATGTTTAAAATAACATTTGTAAGAAAAACCAGAGGCTTTTCTATTAGGAATCTTAGGTGCAGAGATACCAAAGGAGCAGAAACAATTATTTTTGTACGCAATGACAGCAGAGGGGATACTACTGGCCCAGAGATGGAAAGAAGATAAAGTCCCAACCAGAGACGAATGGTTGATGAAGATGGTGGACTATGCCAAAATGGCAAAATTGACCGGGGAAATCAGAATCAAGGAAGAGAAGAACTTTAAGAAGGAATGGGAAAAAATTATAATGTATTTAAGAGAACACTGTAAACAGCTAAAAACTTTGGCAGGATTTGAGTAATGCTTGTAATGTACTAAAAATTATGGTTAAAATGTTTTCTCCTGAATTTTAATTTGCAATGTAAAACTTAATTAAAAAAAGATTTCACAAACAAATATAGTTGCCTTATACCACTCCCAGTCCCTCCCAGTCCTGCTGAAGATGCTGATGTCGAATTCAAGCCAGCAAAGCCAGCGAAGTTCAGAGGAATTGGCCACCCTCCAGGTGCCCGGCTTGAATCCTTGTTGACCTCCCTGCCAGCGACTCCCGGCAAGACCAGGGGAGGTCTCCAATCGGCTATTCTTCCCAACGTGAAGAAGAACACACCATTCCTCCCCCTCCCATAGCCAGGGAGGGGAAAGAGACAGACAGAAATATATTTACATGCTTTTATTCCTGTCTTTCCAGCAGTACAGAGAAATCATGTCTGTACCCTCTCATCACCAACTGCAGAGAGAGAATAACTCCACCCATGTACTTCCAGTACAGGGTCATGTGCCACTCTGAGCTAACATCCGGTGCTCAGTGCACAGAATAGACCGTCCCTGGTTCCCACGGTACAGTCCCATAACATCAACATCCTGTTTTGCATTCCCAGCCACCTGGAGCTCGCTTCTGCATTGCTCCTTTTTCGTAACAGCTGAGGACTGAACCTTAGACCTTCTTCACTCAAGTCAGTTGTTGTTCTTCTGCTGCGATTGATGAGAGTTGGAGTTCAGCAACATCTGGAGAGCCACAGGTTCCTCACCTCTTGAACAAGGTGATAACCCATGCAGAAAAGGTGAGCTTTCCAAGGCGGGATTTGATGGAAGAGGGAGGTAGCTCCATGCTCTTAGTTAATGGTTGGAATGACTAGAGATCAAACCTACAGGCCACTGCTCCCAGTTGTCTAATGAAGAAGCTGGAGCAAGTACAAATGGTTTCTCACCCTTTATGGATGGCTACTGTGACGGAGATGAATTTAGGTCTAAGTAGCAGCTTTTAAATTATGTTGATGGATGACGGATGATGGATGTTGGTGTTGCCATAATAAAATTAGGACTGCTCACCAGTTAATGATTTTTATCTGATTAATCATCAGCCTTTCGTCATTTAATTACTCTATAGGGTTGGGCCAAAACACCCTTCTCAAATTTCACAGCCGCACAGGGTGTAAAATTGGAAGGGGGTGTTCAGTTTTGAGACTCACCAGATATACCAGAGCATCACCAATCAGTGGACACCTTCCTTCTGCCCCCAGCTGCCAAAGATGGCAGCTGACAGCAAATAAAGAACTCTGGGAATTCCCCCTCAAAAGGAAAAAACTGTACCCCTCCTCCATGAAATACAAAGAAGAGGAATTGGCTGCTCCTGCTTTAAGGATCTGCATATTATATCCTCCAGCATTTCTCCAATGCAAATGGAGGGACGTCCTAAGGAAAAGCAGGACATTTCAGGAGCAAATCAGAAACTGGGATGGCTTCTGTAAATCTGGGACTGTTCCTGGGAACAGTGCCCCGCATTTTGAAGGGTAGTCCACTAAAGGATTAAGGGGGGTGTGGCCCTGTCTGAAGCCTAGGGAGGTTGGGGCCTAAGGCACGCCCCCTATCAGTGACCCTGGGGGAGCTCCTAGTTGATATGCATCAGCAGGACTCCCCCTACTGGTGGTTAACTCTTCCCAGACTTCCAGCGGATGGGCTGGAGTCAGATATAGTCAGTTAGGTCCATGCCTAAGTCAATACCGCTCATCACCTGTAACCAATAAAGTTGTGGCCTTTTTTAGCCCATTAACCTTAATAATTGTGTCATGTGTCTTTATTTCTACATGGGGGGGGCAGGAACTCGCCACGCAACATGAGAACATAAGAAGAGCCTGCTGAATCAGGCCAAGGGCCCATCTAGTCCAGCGTCCTGTTCTCATAGTGGCCATCCGGATGCCTGTGAGAAACCAGGGAGCAGAACATGACCACAACAGCACTCTCCCCTACCATGGTTTCCTGTAACAGAAGCTTCTGTTTTTGACACACAAGAAGTAGAATCAAAGAATCTTTGAAAGGGACCCAAGGGTCATCTAGTTCAAGCCCCTTCAATGCAGGAATCTCAGCTAAATCATCCATGACAGATGGCCATCCAGCCTCTGCTTAAACATCTCTGAGCAAGGAGAGTCCACCACCTCTCGTGGGAGTCTGTTCCACTGCTGAACAGCTCTTACTGTCAGAAAGTTTTTCTGAATGTTTAGTTGGAATCTCCCTTCCTGTATCTTGAAGCCATTGCCTCAAGTCCTTCCTTCCAGGGCAGCAGAAAACAGGCACGCTCCCTCTTCCATGTGACAGCCCATCTTATTTGAAGATGGTTACCCTCTCTCCTTTCACTCTCCTCTTTTCCAGGCCAAGCATACCCAGCTCCTTCTAGTGCTACTCATAAGCAGGTCTTTTTAGGAACCATCATTATTATTTTAAGTGGTTTTAATTGGTTTCTGATATTGTGTTTTACTGTTGCAACCTCCCTTGGGCCTTAGGGTGAGGAGCAGCTAAATGCTAATAATCATAATAATCCCCAAATAGAACTGCCTTTATGTGCTACCAAAGGAAGTAAAAGAACACTGAAGTTAATAAACAGAAATGACCAGTGAGCATTAGAAATAGACACCAGCTTTTCTATTTCCTTCCATTCATTCCTTCTAACAAAAATGCACCAGCCCCAGAGAATTGGAGACACTCTAGCTATTTCCATGGAGTGTGACTCAACTTGTTTTTGCATGCTATCCTGCACTGGCTGGGTTTGGCTCTCCCTCAAGGTGGAACCTGGTAGGGTGACCCCAATTAAGTGTTTTGTGAGCCTCTGAACCTTTCCTTCCAATTATTCCTCTCGGCAAAGTGTTTAGAAATTTGATTATCTAATTACACAAGAAGGTCTTGGCAATGCAAATGTTAATGAGGAATATTAAATCAATTTGAAGCTCTATTAGCATTAAATAGGGATACTTCTCTCTAGAGCTCCCCTGCACAGACTCTCTCACAAACACAAACACTCCAGTGGGCTTAGGGGAATACGGTTGCCTTAACTCGTCATCTTCAATGTACCACCCATTGACACCACCAACCCAGCATGCAATAACCCACTTCCGATTTCAGAAGCTCTTGCCTCCTAAGTGGTGTCCAGGGGTAGAGCTATTTCATTGGATTTCTGATTCCAGTGGGGAGAAGGGGCTGTAGCTCAGTGGTGGAACATCTGTTTTGCATGCAGAAGGTCCCATTTGAACTCCCAATAGGGCTAGAGAGAACACAGTCTGAAAACCTGGAGAGCAGTTGGCAACCAGTGGTGGCTGGTGCCCATTGAGATTGGTTGGATAGAAGACTGGTAGACCAACAGTTAGGTGGCAGCAGAGTCAATAAAAGGTGGAACCAACTAATTCTAGACTTCTCCCTATCCTCCTCCTCCTTGCCAGACTCTGTGAAAGGGCAACATGGAAACTTAGGAGGAGGAAGCTGATGTCAGGAGTTCAGCCTACACTCAAGTAGGACCCTGGCAGAGACACATGCCCGACTGGCATGTTCCCTCCCTCCTGGTTGATCGTTCGGGAGCTTGAAAAGCTTTCTTCTGCTCGAACATTACAGCGACCAATGCCAACCGACACCAGCACACTTAAGGATCTGCAGAGTTTGCATATCATGCGTGACAGACCTCAGCAACTCAGCATTTGGGCTAATCTACTTTATTTACATAACACACACGGAGCACTGCAACATGGCTCCCTCTCTCTCTAGCATCAGACAGCAAAGAGAAAAAGAACAAAGGACAATAGTCCCACTTCATGGAACACAGTAACACAAACATCCTGTCTTCCTCCCACTCTGTGGAGTCAAAACATATACCGTCATGTGAAAGACAGCATTCCCATGGCTGCAATCATGAAGCAAGAATTCTAACAGCTGACAGCCACTGCTATATTCTGAACTTACTGCAAGCAAGGAGGCAAGCAGGTGAGGACTGGCTAAGGACAGACTTTGGTTGCCGGGGCAGTGCCCTTGTTGCCTCCACTGTTGACAATACTGAGCTAGGTAAGTCAATGGTCTGACTCAGCCTAAGGTCCTTTGATTCTATCATGTTGATCCTGTATGATGTGCCCTGTCACTTAGCTTTGGGACTCAATTCAAGAAGCTGGCATTTGATTAACCTGTAAAATCCACCATCCTTCTAAGCAAAAACACTCCGGTCCTTACAGCCTTCCTCCATAGAGGGGCTGCTGAAGCTCACAGAAGATTTTGGTTGTCCTTTTCTTCACCCAGGTGTTTTTGTCCAACAAGATGTTGGACTGGATGGTCCTCCCCTTACGTTTCTGTGAGGGGGGGGGAAGTGTGTGGCCTCCCGATGCACTAAAATGAACTAAACAAACAATTCTAAGCTAGAACTAACCCACCACTAAAGGTTTCCTTCCTCGTGCACAAAACATGTGGGTGGATGTGGAGCTGTAGGTACCACATCATTCGACACACTAATTATGCAGCAACTGAGAAAATCCAGTAGGCCTTAATGGCTGTTTTTGCTGATGGCAGAATCGTTTAAGCATCTCCTGATTTCTGTTGCTGTTCTTCTAGTTTAATGGCTGATTAAGCCCAGGAGCAATATTGTACAGGAGTCCTGGCTTTGTTCTCATTTGTGTTCTCTCTCCTTAACACTTGTTGTTTCATTAGTTCACAATCGCAGTGATGAACTTCCTCACCATCCCTGGGTACCACCCACTTCTAACATCCTACTCCTCTTTCAGGATTGTGGTAGAACATGAAAGTTAATGTTTAAGGGGGGAAGGACATAAGAAGAACTCTGCTGGATCAATTCAATGGCCCATCTAGCCCTATGTCCTCACAGTGGCCAACCAGATGCCTGTGGGAAACCCTCATGCTGGAGCGAGCAGGACTGGTATTCAGAAGAACCTCAAACATCTCAGAGTACAGGAGGAGACAAGGTGTTGCCTTCCTGGTCTTGTTGGGTTCCAGCTCCCATAAGCTCCAGTTATGGTCAGGGATGTGGAAGTTGTAGTCCAGTGCTAACTGGAAGGCACCATATTGGCTACCCCTGCTGCAGTGCATAAGATGATACATGGTGTGAAGAAAGTAGAAAGGGAGAAGTTTTTCTCCATCTCCCAGAATGCTAGAACTTTGGGTCATGCAGTGATATGGAATAGTGAGATGTTAATGTCGGCATGCAGAGGGCCGCAAGGCCAGCTGGCTAGCCCCAGCTGGGTCATCTCCTTTTTTTATATATATCATATTTATTCAAAGTTTAAAATTACAACAAAAAAAGCAATACAAAATACAAAGAAAAAGAATACAACAATAACAGAAAAAGAAAAAGGCATAAAAATACATTCACTTAAAATAGAAAAAGAACAGATTAAACCTTTACAAACTTTCTTCCTTTACTTGTTTCCTTGACCTCCCCATACCTCCCAATTTTGTATTCTAGTTCCAATCGTTTTTTCAGCAAATCCTTCCAACCTTATTTTCATTTAAGTAATTTAATTTAATATATTATAATTTAACGTCCTCTCTTTCATCAATTTCATCAACTCATTTTTACTTAATCCTTTATATCGTATCTACCAAAACTACCTAAATTTCTTTTTCCAACATCTTTCTAACAGTCCTTAATTTTACAATGTTTTTGAAGATATACTTTAAATTTTTTCCAATCTTCTTCCACTGACTCTTCCCCTTGGTCCCGGATTCTGCCAGTCATCTCAGCCAATTCCATATAGTCCATCACTTTCGTCTGCCATTCTTCTCGGGTGGGTAATTCTTGTGTCTTCCAGTACTTTCCGATGAGTATTCTTGCTGCTGTTGTGGCGTACATAAAAAAAGTTCTATCCTCCCTTCGCACCAATTGGCCGACCATGCCCAGGAGGAAGGCCAGCTGGGTCATCTCCTTCTAGCCGTCCCACTGCGTAGACCCACCGGCCTCTGCTCTGATGTAAATCAGCAACCCAGACTCCAAAGCCAGGGCACACTATGTCAGCAAAGCGAACTGCGCACACAGAATAGGTGTGAGGCTTGTGGAAGCATACTACAACTACGGATTTATTAATCATAAATCAGGACAAAGAAACATGTCGTCTCTCTCTTTGTCTTCTCAGAGAGACAGGGAAAAGCAAAAGCTATACACACAACGGAAGTTCCCAGGAAGCTGTGCTGGTATGTAAACAGACATGTGACATGCAACAGTTCCATGTCTGCAACTAAAGGTGGAGTGGAATTTTCCAACAGTTAGAGCATCAGACGAGCCCTGCTTGATCAGACCAAAGCAGGCCCATCTAGTCCAGCATCCTGGTTCTCACAGTGGCCAACCAGATGCCTATGGTAAGACAGGAAGCAGGACCTGAGCACAACAGCTACTGTCCACACTCATGATTCCTGCCAACAGGCATTCAAGGCAAAATGTGACAGTAGAGGTGGAATTAGACCCTATTAGGGTAGTAGACTCTGATAGCTGTATCTTTCTCCATGAGCATGTTTAATTCTCCTTTAAAGCCATCCAAGTTGGTGGCCACAACTACATCTTGTCTTGAGAGAGTCAGGAGAGAGAAAAGAAAGGACTTCTTTCTCACAAGCCATAGTTAAAGAAATTGACCTGAAGTCAGGGCTGCCTTAAGGAGCAAAGTGGCAAGAGAGTGCTCCATTCCAAGTCAAAGAGCATCACACACAAGGCTAGGCAAGTGATTCCTCCTCACTTCTGAAGAAGCAAGTCCTAAAAAGCACCTCTACAATACTTTGAGTTTGTTGAAGGAAATGAAAAGTACAAATGGAACGAATTAATGCCCTGCCCTGGCACTAAAAATGCAGTAAGGAATAAGTTCCTGTCATTCACAGCACCCAGAATTGATTGCCTAAGGTGGCTGCCCCTCTACCTATTCCAAGGGCCGGCCTTGAGTGCACTATGGGACACAGCTGGTGGTATTTGTGAGAAAACCCCAGCTTTCACTCCAGACCCTGGGGTCAGAAGAGGAGTGCAGTGCCTGTAGAGGCACCCGCATTTTCCAGCAATACACAAGCTGTCTCTACCCATCCTCATGATGAGTCTTACGGTAGTAACCAGCATAATAGGCACTCAATGAAAATGACCTCAATGAATGCAGCTCTAGCAAGATATACTCAGCCTCCTGTAGGATGGATTATGTTGTGAGTGAAGGGGAGGGAGTCGTTGGCCCCCTTCATGGTTCCACAAAGGAGCAGGGGGCAAGCAAAATTCTGACTTTGAAACCAAGGGACCTCCTGCTATCGACTTTCTTTCTGATCCCCAGGTGATTAATCATGGGTCTGCAACCTTGGGGATTTGCAGGCAAAAGAGAAACAATTTGCATCTTTTCGGAATAATTTGCCCTTCCTTTTCGTTGAATTGGAAGACTTTAAACCCCATGAGAAACAAGACAGGCAACCGCTGGACATCCACAGAAGATGAGGCGAAGGTAGATTCTGCCCATCCACCCCCCACCACAACACAATATTTAAAAGTTTCCTTAATTGGAAGGATCTAACCCACTTATTTATATTCCAGTCTCATCCTCCAGTAGTGCTGCAAGGAAGCAGAGGTCCAGCTCATGCACTTCAGGACCACGGAGAGTTCCCCAGAGCAGCAGGGGTGGGACCAATCAAATCCAAAGTTCAGTGGAGTCCTTAAAGGGCACCTCCGCTCGTATGGAGCTGTTTGCCTGCCTTCCACTGAGCTGAAAATGCCACTCCACTGTGGCTGTGAAAGTGGGACAGCCTTTTCAGAAATATGCTTAAGGGTTTAAACATTGTTTTTTAAAAAAGGAATCCATCAGTGGGGAGGCTTATAGTGATGAGCAGCAGACGTGCTTTATGGTTAGTTAGTTTATTGCATTTAAATCCCACCTTTTTCCTCCAAGGAGCTCAAGGTGGCATATGTGCCCCCCCCCATTAAGCCCCACAGCAACCCTGTGAGGTAGTTTAGGCTGAGAGGCAGTGACCAAGCCAGTGAGCTTCATGGCCTTGGAACATCTTGGAGCCAACAGATGAAAGTGGAAATAGCGGCAGGGCCACCAGCCTTGTCAATAAATAAAGGATTTTGTGCTGCTTATTTTGAGCAGCCGATGTTGCAAAGGGTGCAGCTTTAATGACCCACACAAAGGGAGGCAGATGGGATGGGAAAGAGCCAACAGTTCCCCCACAAAGATGGGAAGGAGACGGCCATTCTCTGAGTGCATATGCCCAAGTCATATGCTATTCTTCCTCCAGGAAAGCAAAGACATGCGACTGGGGACAACCGTGGCAGCCAGAGAGGGGAGAGAGGAAAAACTTGCTTGATAGGAACAGAGGAAGCTCCCTTATGCTGGGCCAGAGCATTGATCCATGTAGCTCAGTATCGTCTTGGCAGCAGCTCTCTCTTGGGTTTCAGGCAGGGAATTCTCCCAGCCTTACCTGCAGAGGCTCAGTTTTGAACCAGAGAAGGGCCAAATAGGACAGCGCAGCAGTCCTTTTTCTGGTGGAATGCTCCAGTCGGAATACCGTGCCTTTGCTCAGGCTGCTACTGCCTGCTAGCCAGTGATGTGTGCCCCTTTATTTATGTGTGCCTCCCATATGGGGAGTTAAGGAAAGAGTGATGGGGGTATCCTGCTACTGTTGCCCACCAGCCAAGTGAATCTGGTGATGGATGCTTCCTTTGCTCCACAGAAGGGCTTTTCTGACTGGGAGGAGGATGCTCAAAGTAGGTGTGTGTGTGTGTGTGTGTGTGTGTGTGTGTGTGTGTGTGTGTAATGGTGAGATGTAGGTATGTGTGGTTTTGGGGAGAGATACAGTGGTACCTCTGGTTGCGAATGCGATCTGTTCCAGAGGCCCATTCACAACATGAAAAGCCCACAACCTGAAGCACCGTATCTGCTCAGGTGCGTGGCACAATTTGGCCCTTGTGTGCATGCACGAAGCACGATTTAGCACTTTGGCACATGCACAAGTGATGAAACCCGGAAGTAACTCTTTCTGGTACTTCTGGGTTGCCGTGGGATGCAACCTAAAAGAATGTAACATGAAGCAAATGTAACATGAGGTATAACTATACATTTGTTGGAGGGAGGGAAGAAGCTGAATATTCTTTGTATTGTCTCTGTGCACCTGACAGACATGGAGGTGTCTGGATATATGGTCTGGTGGGAGAGATGCCCTTGGGAAGAGGGGGCGAGTTTGATGGGTCTGTGTGTGAAAGAAAGAAGAAGGAGGGATGTATGCATTTGTGGTGTGTGTGAGAGAGGGAAAGATGCATCTGGAAACAGAGGAGGGAGGCATTTATCTGTAGTTGTGCATACAGTGGTATCTCGGGTTACATACGCTTCAGGTTACATACGCTTCAGGTTACAGACTCCACCAACCCAGAAATAGTGCTTCAGGTTAAGAACTTTGCTTCAGGATAAGAACAGAAATCGGGCTCCGGCAGCGCGGCAGCAGCAGGAAGCCCCATTAGCTAAAGTGGTGCTTCAGGTTAAGAACAGTTTCAGGTTAAGACCGAACCTCCAGAACGAATTAAGTGCTTAACCTGAGGTACCACTGTATATGAAGTGTGCAATAGTCAGAGTAATGCATGGATGCCTGTGGTCTTTAAGTGTATGGCGAGTGCTCTCTGTGTGCGCAAAAGAGAGTTCAGCAGCCTCAGCTTTTGTAGCTGGAGTCAGTCAGGGCTCTGCCCTACCAAGCCAGGTGGAAAAGGGACT
Source organism: Podarcis raffonei (assembly GCF_027172205.1). NCBI lineage: Eukaryota > Metazoa > Chordata > Lepidosauria > Squamata > Lacertidae > Podarcis > Podarcis raffonei. The sequence goes on along the minus strand of NC_070615.1, from coordinate 45,740,817 downwards.
GCAAGGCAGGGGGCAGGTCTTCTGGGACTCACAGCCAGGGGTGCCAGTTTGAATATGGTGTGTGTGTGTGTGTGTGTGTGTGTGTGTGTGTGTGTGTGTGTGTGTGCAGGTAAGCTCCACCCCACATAATCAATCACAAGATGCACACACCATCTGAATGGCAATACACATGAACTTTAGGGCCCCACTGGCTACCTCAAATATTTTACTGGGAGGGCTGAAGAGACCTCAGCCCCTAGGAATTGGCTCCTATGCTCAGCCTTCCTTTAGAGAAGTGCTTGAACCCCTATCTTCCTCTTTAACACAGATGAATAGGATGCTTCCCTCCCTTCCTCACTCAACGCTCTCTAAATAACTAAATCTCCTGGGATGCTAAAGTGTGTAAATGCCTGCATTATTAATCCAGCACTGAAAAGCTCCTCCACACACAAAAATACAACCCTTGCTCCCTGCTTCACTCTGTCTCCCAAATAGACTGCTCAATGATTTCAACTTCATTTTGAAATTATCAGGAGTAATTCTAATGCTGCACCCAACTACAAATGGAGGCCAGTTGCCCATGGCAATGTCAGATGGGATTCCATCATGCTGAAGGTCGTGGTGTTAATATGCTCTGACAGTTCCTTCCATTACAGATTTTCTCCCCCACTCCAGCCGCTTCTACCTCTCCGGTCTACAGGCATCTGTGCGATGCAGTCAGTCAGTCTGAGCAGTGAGTGTTTGCAGCCGCGGCGGGCACACCTGTCATTGCCGGGCCTTCCATGTAGATCCATCACAACACTTCCCTGAAGAACTCCCCAGGCGTTCTCTTTGGTCCTCCTCTTAGTTCTCCATTAGCACAGACCTCTAAACTGGTTCTGCAGCCATTCCATCGGGGATGCTCTCGGACTGGATTTCAGAATCCTCAGCTTCCCTGCTGGACTACATTTCCCAGGGTTCTTTTGAGGATGACAGCCACGCAGCTGTGCCACCCACCCACAAAGAAACACTGCTAGGCACAAACAAGTGGAAATATTTTAAGTGCATTAAAGCTTCTGAATGCCAGTTGCTGGAAACCATAGGACGGGAGAGTGTTGCTCTCATGCTCAGGTTCCATGAGGGTTTCCTACAGACATCTGGGTAGCTGGTGGGAGAACAAGATGAGAACTAGGTGAGCCCAGCAAACTCATGTTAAAAGCTGCATCTGTGGGTAGTGCATGAACACAGCTCCCACATGTATATCTGCCAGGGACTGGACTGAAGGGGCAGGGGCAAAGGAAGGAGAACCAGCACCCGGTGCGGGGTGTCGGGCAGGACAAACCGCCCGGCGAGCATGTGCGTGTGCACCGCTACGTACTGTGCATGCATGTGGTACATACGGCGGTGGGATCTTCTGCTCACGGCTGCAGCGGTGGCGGAGGGATTCTCTGCTTGCGGCTGCAGTGATGGAGGGATCCTGTCACCGTCCATATGGTGCTTGAATGATGCAGTGCATGTGCATACGTAGTGGCACATGCGCATGTGCCCCCAGATGATTCGCCGATGGCACTGCTCGAGCGCTGTATTGACGGCGTCGGAGGGTGCAGCCATGAGTGTAGGATCCTCCGAACGCTGCTGTGGCGGTGTGATGGCGGCGGTTTGCGCCGCGGCTCTCGGGCGTGGGGCCACCCTCAGAGTGTCACCCCCTCAGAGATGCCCCTGGGGCAGCCCGCCCCCTGCCCCCTTCCTCCACCACTGAGAAGGGGGAGGCTGGGAATCGTCCCCTCTTCCTCTTTAGCTTCCCTCAGAGGAGAAGGAGGAGTGAGGGAGATGACCCCCCTTCTCCAGTAGTTTCAAGAGAAGAGGGAGACAGGACTAAATTGCAGCAGAATTCAAAGCTGCCAAGTTATGAGGTCTTAGGAGAAGGAGGGGGAGAATTGCCAGCAGAGATGTCCTTGGAAAGCATAGAGGCGCCACCATCCCCTTGTATGCGCCACTCACTTAGAATTCAAGAGGAAAGGACTCAAAGACGTTTGACTCCTGAGGCTCCCCGTAGGGCCACAGGCTATTGCTGGGGAAAGAAGGGGAGTAGATCAGAGTGAGCAACGTCACTGGACTGGTTTCTTTGTCTTGCACCACGAGAACTGAATAAAACCACAAATACAAACTTACTTGCTTCTTCATTGATACTGCTGGGGGAGGATAGAACCCCCCAAGCCTGACAATATCTGGCAAAGTCAGACCCTCCAAGTGTCCCTATTTTTCTTCCATATTAATATTCCACCCAGTGCTTTGGGGGCCTTTGGAACAAAAAAACCACCTCTGTATAAACAAAGAGTAACCACAATGATACAAAATAAAATGGAGCAGAGCAGTGAAGCAGCTTCAATAGCGCAGGCCACAATAGAATATGCCCTCTCATTCCCCACAATGGTGGAAATGCTGATATATTTCAATTTAATTAAGTGATTAGTCGCTTTAAAGGGAGATGATAAATCAACTCAGAATTCTTTAATTGGTTAACAATCCCTCTCTTTTGTCTTTGCCACTTGGTAATTTTCACTTTAAGTGAGGGTCTTGCATTTACAGAAATGTCTGGAGATTCTTGTGGGACGCGGGTGGTGCTGTGGGTTAAACCACAGAGCCTAGGACTTGCTGCTCAGAATGTCGGCGGTTCGAATCCCCATGACGGGGTGAGCTCCCTGCTCGGTCCCTGCTCCTGCCAACCTAGCAGTTTGAAAGCACGTCAAAGTGCAAGTAGATAAATAGGTACCCTTTACCTTTACCTTATGGAGATTCTTTAAGCTAGCACTGTGCCAAAACCTGTCCTCCAAATTCTCAGAGGTTTTCTTCCCCATATGAAAGGTTCTTTGGTAGCCTGAGAGCAGCAGAACATAGGAAGTTGCCTTATCAGATCAATGGTCCACCTAACAGCAGGTGTTCTCTTCAGGGTTTCAGACAGGGTGGATAATCAATAAACACACAAGACGTAACCGGCTGTAAAGGTAAAGGAAAAGGGACCCCTGACCATTAGGTCCAGTTGTGGCCGATTCTGGGGTTGCGGTGCTCATCGTGCAGCTTCCAGGTCATGTGGCCAGCATGACTAAGCCGCTTCTGGCGAACCAGAGCAGCACACGGAAATGCCGTTTACCTTCCCACCGGAGCGGGACCTATTTATCTATTTGCACTCAAATTGTAGATTTCAATGGAAGTTTCATAACGTTAGCCTTGTTTCGCCATATTACAGGATAGTGGATCTTATAGCATAGTGGTGGTTGCAGTCACTCTATGCTATAAGATCCACTATCCTGTAATATTACATATGAGCCTGTACTACTGATGAAGTCTAGGATGGTGAAACAAGGCAATATTCCGGAAATCCTTATCTTAGACTCTGTGAAAGGATTCTGTGGACAACCCTTCATGTGGATTATTGGACTCTATGAACAGACAGGTAGAATAGACACTTATACATGTATGGACCTTATGCAGGAACTGACTAGAGAATGAACTGATCTATTGGATCTTCTGCTTTTTTTCATTGAACGTTATGAAACTTCCATTGAAATCTACAATTTGATACAATGAATAGTATACCTTATTTATTCAAAAGTACAGCCGGTTACGTCTTGTGTGTTTATTGAGTATGTTTTATGTAACCACAGGTTTGTTGTTGTTGTTGTTGTTTGTTTAGTATGTGGAAGCATTGCTTTGTTTATTGTTTGGAGCAGGTGTGTCGTTTCTGTTTTTCCACAAGTCGTACGAAATATTAGCATATTATGCAAGCTCCCATTTTCCTCCGAGGCACTATGTGTGTGCATACATTTTTCTTTCTTATATATAAGTTGCTTGGAGACCTTTGGGTTACAAGCAACTAATAAGTTTAATAAATAAGTAGAAGTAAACCAATCGATCAATAAACATTTTCCATGGTGCCCTTTAGCTGAAAAACACTTCTTGCTCCTTAAATGCTGCTACCTTTTCCCTGAGCTCGAGAGGAAGAGAGGAGTTTAACCTAGAATAATGGTTTAATTTCAAAAACTAACACATTGCTTTCTTCCAATAATCCATGCAACACAATGAGTAATTTTGCATTCTGCCTTCTCAGTGGTTGACTTCATTGTGCTTTGCACGGTCCAGTAACCGCTGCAATTATAGCGCACTGCAGATTCTCTGCCAGCAGGTTTGTGGCTCAGTACTAGGTAGATGCAAAGGGGGGAAAGGCTTCTTTGAACAAGGTTCCAGAGATTGCTACAGCCACTGTGGCTTTATTCTTTAATTAAGGCAGGGCTGTGGACGCAACCATGCTCCCTAGCACACTTAAGAAGTGTGACATGCTTCTCTTAGTATGAGCAGACCTGAGCCAGGAGACGAAGGGGAGAGCTTAGGGGAGAACAGGCGAGGTTCAGAAGAAGATTGGAGAGGGGAACGTCAACCCTTCATTGTAGTTCATGTGTAGGTAGGGTTGCCAGGTGTCCTCTTTTTCCTGCACACATCCTCTTTTTCAAGGGTAAAATCTGAGACACATCACATTTATTTGCTTCTAATGGCCATCCTAGTGTCCTCTTGTTTTGCTCTTCAAAATATGGCAACCCAACACATAGATAACATCAAGGATGGATGACTGCAACAGGCCCTTTGTGGGGCTGACCTCCAGCTGGTCCAGAATGTGGGGGCCAGATTGCTGGTGGGGGCATCTGGCTCACACCATGCGATGACACCATTGTTAAAACAGCTGCACTGACTCCCCATCTACTATAGCAGGTATTAATATCGTGCAGCTTGAAGCAATGGGAAGAACAAAAAGCTGTGGAGCTCCTAACAGTGCCTAGGATCTTCTGGCTGAAGACTAACCTTTTTGCCCTGGCTTTTGACACTTGAGCTGTTTATTTTCAGGGCTTATCTTATTTCGGTGATTGTAAGTTGCTTTAAATTGTTTTTAATATTGTGTTTTAATTTTGTGACCCACTCTGGTACCTTGGGGTGATCGACAGATAATTAATAACAGCAACAAAAATGGTGACATTCCACAAACACTAGATTTCTCCTCAAATTGGGTGCATTTGTTTAGAAAAAAAACCTAGAGAAGCATGCATTAAACACATAAAACAAATATTCAAATGATGTCTTTTCTTTTTTGGTGCCTTATTTTGTTTCCATGGATTGTCATTTTTTAAATTTTTATTACAGCAAGGGGTCTCAGAAGATGGACCCTCTCTGGACTTCTGAGAGGGCTGCTGTGTGTGTGTTTGTAAAATAAGAAGAACCTTTCCCCAACTCACTTTAGAGAGCTTTCCCCCTTGAGGTCTCTAGTGTTCCGAGGAGGAAGCCATCAGCAAATGAGCAGAACTAGGGAGAGAAATGCAAGGCATGTTCAAACTATAGGAAATCTACAAGCAGTGGCGGGCAATGACATTCTGTAGCCCAGCTCAGCTGGCAGGGCTCAGGGTCTGAAGTGAAGCTGGGACTGTTGATTGGATTGTAAGACCTACATCCCTCACCCCCATACACACCTCAATAAACGTTTCAGTGAATTCCCTTTGCTTCAGTTCCTGCTCAGATTCACATTGCATCCGATTAATGTTTTGGGTGTCTTTGAGTGCATTGGCTTAACTGCTTTTGAGGTCAGCTGATTTGAACAGCTGGAAATGCAGTGTAACGTACAGACGGATGAAATAAGACCATAAAATAAAGTCACCACTCAATGCCACAATAGGAATCAAAGGTATGGATAGTTCGGTTTGCTGTCCCCTGCCACTTAAGGGTCTCGGCCACCTTTCCACTAGGTGGTAGCACATCAACACATATATCCTCGAGGTGTTCTCGTTTAAAGCTACCAACTGTATACTCTTAATTAGAAACAGCAGGGATGGGAGATTTCCATAGGTGAACAAACACATTGCTTGCTTGGGCGTCTCTGATCTACCTTCCTTGTATTAACATAAGGTGGGAAGCCAGCTGTGATCGGTGGGGTTGGCCGTCTGCCTCCACAAATCCTAGAATAAGTTGGCCAGCCAAGTAAATCTGCTGCAGATTCTCTCCAGTATTCCTGGAGCGTGAAACAGGAGCATCAAACTCAGATGCTGATGTAGGCTTCAAAAAAATCAGCAATGCTGGTTGGCTTTCCTGAAGATTGTAGGGTGCCCCCATCAGCCCTAATTGAACATCACTGCAGTTTTGCTTGGTTTGTGGTAGGAATGGGGGGTGGGCAGTCCCATGGGACAACAACTCCCACCATCTCTCACCATTAGCCATGCTGGCTGGCGCTGATGGGAATTGTGGTCTCACAATACCTGGAGGGTCACAGGTTCCCTCACCTATGGTTGAGACCTCCTAGAGTTATCTCCACTCGGATAAGACCCCATTACCTGCTGTGGTTTCTGTATTATATATGATTATACAAGGAAATGCAATCTGGAAGGCGTAAGACAGGGGTAGGCAACCTAAGGCCCGGGGGCTGGATGCGGCCCAATTGCCTTCTAAATCTGGCCCGCAGATGGTCCAGGAATCAGTGTGTTTTTACATGAGTAGAATATGTCCTTTTATTTAAAATGCATCTCTGGGTTATTTGTGGGGCATAGAAATTCATTCATTTCCCCCCCCAAAAAAATATAGTCCGGCCCACCACATGGTCTGAGGGACGGTGGACTGGCCCACAGCTGAAAAAGGTTGCTGACCCCTGGCATAAGAGATCAGATAGGTAGGTAAAAGATCAATTTGAATCTGAGTTAGTTGGGGATAGATAGATGACAAACTTGGACTGAGAGACAATTCAACAGGTTAGCCAAAAGGATTCATGACCCTCCTCTCCCATCCAGCATAGAAGATGTATCCTTCCTTCCATGCTTTGCATTTAATGACATAGTAAATTTTTCACTAGTCTGGCCACCTGTTTTCATAGCTGAGATGCAGTGAACTGCTAGTCAGTGGACCAGTCCAGTCCTCCAAATGAGAGTTTGTTGGACGGACTGTCTCTCGAGACAAGATGTAGCATCAGAGGGAGCAGTGGGTAAAATAACTTCCTCTCCATTCTTCAGATCCATTGTCTGAAGAGCATAAAGAGCACAATTTTACTCCCCATCACTCTGGGCAGGGAGAAAATGACATAGTCTTAACTATGTGCTATGCAAAGTCTTTCCTTTATTGCAGAGTTGGAAAAGGTTCAGAAGAGGGCAAGCAAAATGTTAAAGAAGATGGAGCAGTTCCCCATTGTGGCATTTGGGACTTCTTCACTTAGACAAAAGGCATGTAAGATGTGAGATGATAAACGTTTATAAAATAATGCATGAAAGTAGAGAAAAGTTTCCCCCATCTTGTAACACTAGACTTGTGGACGTCCAATGAAGCTGATTGTTGGAAGTTTCAGGACAGGTAAATGTACTTCATTCAGTGCATAGTTAAACTATGGAACTCCCTCCCACATGAGGCAGTGATGGTCACCAAGTTGGATGGCTTGAAAAGAGGATTAGACAAATTCATGGAGAAAAGGGCTATCAATGGCTGCTAGCCATGGTGATGAATATTCTCTGCCTCCACAGTTGGAGGCAGCAATGCTTCGGAATACCAGTTGGTGGAAAACATAGGAGGGGAGAGGGATAATAAGTTTGTGCAGATATGGGGCCAGAGAATCAAAATGGAGAGGTGGAAACTGAACATACCAAGGGCAGAATTTCCTTATACTGGCCAGGTTGTTCTGATGCTCAATATCTTTTAGACGTTGACCAATTAGACTGTTTGCTTTAGTAGGGCCCAAAGTGAGTAGGTGTTGTGGGGACAGGCCACAAGAGTGAAGTTTTTGATAGACAGTTTTAAGCCAGGCACTTTCATGGGAGTCTTGAAGTACTAGGGATAGTAAACCGGGGGGATTTGAGTTTAGAAGGAGCCAGAAGTTAAGAGTTCTTTGCCAAGTCTGTACTTCTACTGAAGGGAGACTTGCCTCCAGTCTCAATGATGTGTTTGGGACGCATGGCGGTACAGAAAAAAATCTGCCTTAGAAACTTTGATTGAACAGCTTCCAATGTCTGAAGGTGATTACCAGTCCAAATTTCCTTTTCTGTGTATATGGTAATGTTTTACTGTTGCTGTGGCCATTGGCTAATGCAAATAAAGTTTTATCTATATATCTAGGAGGGGAGAGGGCTCTTGTGCTCAGGTTTTCCACAGGCATCTGGTTGGTCACTCTGAAAATAAGATACAGGGCCACTGGCTTAATCCAGCAGGCTCGTCTTACATTTTCATGCTATGTTCCATTTCTCTGTTCTGACTCTCCCTCCACACAGTTTCATTGGATGGCCCCAGATTGTAGTGTCATTGTAGGCAAAACCAGAATTAGATTGCACCCAGCACTAAGCATTTCCCAATAAACCGTGCAAAACTGGGGGGGGGGGGATTGGCACACCTTCGCTGGCTTGGCATACTTGATGCAAGTTGCAGAATCCTGTTGATGCAAAGGTGCAGGATTTAATGCAATGCATCCACTTTATGCTGGTGGTGCATTGCAGTTATTTTCCTGGATTTTTCAGCATGGATTGCAAACACTGTTCGCTTCTATGACGGGAAGGGGCCATAGCTCAGTAGCAGAACATCTGCCTTGCCAAATCTGGTGCACAGCCCTATTTCTGCTGTGGTTTTTCTCTGTTTCCTGCCATCTCTAGTCCCTGCCCCTCTGTGATTTGCAACGAAATCCCTTGTCTTAATTCGCTGTGTTGTGAAGATTTGTCTCATCCTTTTCTTTATGAGCGCACACTGGGATCACCTTTCTCTCCCCACATCTCCAAGACTCCTTCATGCTCAGCTTCCCTTTCACACCCGCTTTCCCTCAACATCCATGAGAAGTTCAGCCTTCCCTTTGAATTTTTTGTTCCTTTGGGGAACTGCCGTTTCCCATCACATCTCCAGAAGGTACAACTTGGGAGTCTTCTCTCCCAGATAAACCTTCATCAGATCTCTGAAAGTTTCGTGCCACAGTCCAAGGACACGACAGAGTCAACGTGGCTTTGAGCTCGGGCCAGAGCATATGCAGAGAATGAGAGAGGGGCCTCAAAGTTTCCTCTTCACAAGTCTCCCTAAGCAGCTGCTAGTCTATAAGAGATCAAGGGAATCTAGTGAGCACACTTCAGAAAGGAAAAAATCTATTTTTTCTTCTTCTCCCTCACCCTTACAACTGGAAGATAAGTTTCTATGTCATGCTAGAGGCTAACATTTCAGAATTCCTACATCTTTAAACACACACACACACACACACACACACACACACACACTCTTGATGCCTGAAGATGAACAAATCTAGCAAAATCCAATATGTGGGGCAGTAGATATAAAACATTGTACTCAGGCTCAGGGAATCTAGGAGTGCCTCCAGACTGTTGTGGGTGTATTCTGCAATGTGTCATTGACTCAAAAACACCAGCAAATTTATTCTACTTAATAATAATAATAATAATAATAATAATAATAATAATAATAATTTATTATTTATACCCTGCCCATCTGGCTGCCCCCCTCAGCCACTCTGGGAGGCTTTCAACAGAATATTAAAATACAATAACCTATTGAACATTAAAAGCACCCCTAAAGAGGGCTGCCTTCAGATGTCTTCTAAAAGTCTGGTAGTTGTTCTTCTCTTTGACATCTGGTGGGAGGGTGTTCCACAAGGCGGGTGCCACTACCGAGAAGGCCCTCTGCCTGGTTCCCTGTAACTTGGCTTCTCACGGTGAGGGAACCACCAGAAGGCCCTCAGTGCTGGACCTCAGTGTCTGGGCAGAACGATGGGTGTGGAGACGCTCCTTCAGGTCATATTCACACCATACATTTAAAGCATGATGATACCATTTTTCACAGAATGATAGAATTGTAGATTTTTAAGAGACTCAAAGGGTCTTTTTCTCAAACCTCCTGCACAATGCAGCAATCACAGCTAAAGAATCCCTGAGAGATGACCATCCAACCTCTGCTTCAAAACCTCCAGCGAAGGAGAGCCTGTTCCAGTCAAACACCTCTTACCATCTGAAGGTTCTTCCTAATCTTTAGTTGGAATCTCCTTTCTCGCCATTTGATTCCATAGGTTCAGGTCCCACCCTCTGGAGCAGCAGAAAACAAGCTTTCTCCATCTTCCATGTGACAGCCCTTCAGATCACTGGGGAACAAAAATTTTTGTTGCATTGACACCTGCAGTTGTTCTAACCTAATTTCAATGTGCTGATTTCATATCTGAAGTTGATTTTGTTCTGTAAGCTCTAGTTTTTTGGAGTTTTTGCAATTCATGTTTTTCACTTTTCACCATAATCTTTGATTTTCACAATGCAAGAATTCAATATTTTATTAAACACATAGCCAAAGTAGTACAATATGAGTATAAATGTAAGTGACTTATATAGCATTGAACATGACATGTATAGCATTGAAAACGACATGTATATTGTGATGGGATGATGAGCTGCTTGTGCATGAAATTCCTAGTCCCTCAGAGTTTGGCTAAGTCCACAAACCTCTGTCTGTAACGGAGCTCCTTAAGCATGGCTCCGTCAGTCGCTTGTAGAATCCGACAGTGGGCGTTTACGGAACTTCTTCCAGCATAAAAGTTCCTTAACGGAAACACGTCTTCTGGACTCTCGGCGCGACAGTTTCCGGCGAGGAGTGGGTGTCCCTATAGGAGGTCCTGAAACCTCCCCACTGTTTTCGCTGGAAGTGTCTCTGAGCCATCCCTCCGACTCACTTTCCCTTGGAGCTCCTCCTCTCCCCCTGCTGGTTCCCTCCTCAGCTGATAAGTCTCTCTCAGCCTCTGTGAGCCCTTTCACCTCCTGTTTTTCCGATGGCAGTTCCCTGACATCCACCTCCCCTCCAGGGCCCCCTTCACCACCTCCCCTCCCCTCCTCTGCGGGCGGCGAGGGAGCAAAACCCCTGAAAGAACCTCCCTCATCTTCCGAAGTCTCGAACACTTCCCTCCACCGGTTGCTGTTTCTGGTTTCTAAGTACTCCTCCTCATCGGAGTCTATTCCTTCTTCCAACTCCGATTCCCTGAATCCTTCCAGTTCCTTCTCCTCGTCGGTGGTGCCAAAGTACTCCCTCCGGAACCTCGCTACTGACTGAGGTTTCCTGGGGAACCTTTGGTGGAACGTTTCGATCAAGATCTCGTCATTGACCTCCTCTGCCGTCACCCAGGCGTTTTCCGACTCCGGTTCCCCTTCCCACGCTACCAAATACTCCACCTGATTACCCTTCCACCTGGAGTCGATGATTTCCGCCACATGGTTGCTGCTTTCCCTCTCTTCTAAGACTGGCCCCCGTGTGGAAACCCCTTCACCTTCCCCCCTATACGGTGACAGTAATGACCTGTGGAATACTGGGTGCAGTTTCATGTGGTTCGGTAACCGGAGTCTGAAAGCCACTGGGTTGACCTGTTGAATGACCTCAAATGGTCCCAATCTTTTGGGTCTCAATTTCTTGCAACCCCCCTTGAACGGCAACCCTTGGGTTGACAGCTACACCTGACTCCCCACCCTAATGGTTTCACCTTCCCTTCTGCTCTTGTCTGCCTGCCTCTTATATTCTTCTTTGGCCCTTTCTAAGTTGAGTTGGAGTTGATGATGGATCGCTTCCATTTCTTCTACAAAATGTTCGGCGGCCGGGACACTCCATCTCTCCCCTCCTCCCCCTGGAAACGCCCTGGGGTGGCACCCATAATTAGCCAAAAAGGGGCTCATCCCGGTGGACACATTCTCCGCATTATTGTAGGCAAATTCCGCTAGCGCCAACTTTTCGACCCAACCGTTCTCTCTGTCATTGACATAACACCTCAGGTATTGTTGGAGGATACCGTTTGCTCTCTCCGCCTGCCCGTTGGTTTCAGGGTGCCTGGCAGTCGAAAAATTGACCTCTACGTGCAGTAAGCTCATGAGCTTCCTCCAGAACCTGGACGTGAACTGTTTGCCTCTGTCTGAGACCACCCTCAAGGGGGCGCCATGCAGCCTAAAAATATGTTCTACAAACAATTTCGCTGTCTCTTCCGCCGTGACTGCATGTGAGCAAGCTACAAAGTGGCCCATCTTAGTTAACAGGTCTACTACGACCAGGATGGCGCTTTTCCCCTTGGATTTCGGCAGATTAGTCATAAAATCTATCGATACCGCCTCCCACGGTCGTTCTGGTGTGGGTAACGGTTCTAATAACCCCGCCGGCGCCCGCCTTTCTCCTTTGGCTCTCTGGCATTGGTCACACCCTCTTACATACTCCCATACATCTTCCCTCACCTTGGGCCACCAAAATTCCCTGGTAACCAACCACATGGTCTTGTGTTGCCCAAAATGCCCCGCTGTGGGGCTGTCGTGCAGCTGTTTGAGTACTCTCCCTCTCAATTCCCCTTCGGGTATATATAGTGCCCCTTTGTAATACAATGCCCCGTTTCTTTCTTCAAAACCTCCGGGGTTTTCTCCCTCTCTCCTTAAACATCTGAGCTTATTCTGGGCGTATTCATCATTCTCCATTCCCTCTACCAGTTCCCTTTGCCCCACCAAGGCCGCCCCACACACCCAGCGGTCCTCTGGGATGATATGTCTCTCTTCGGGTGCTCCCTCCCCCTCCAAATATTCAGGTTTGCGTGAGAGAGCGTCCGCCCTGACGTTTTCTGGACCTGGCACATAGCAAATTTCAAAATGGAATTTGGAGAACTCCTGGGCCCACCTCACTTGTCGTTGGTTGAGCACTCGTGCCGTTCTCCAATACTCTAAATTCTTGTGGTCCGTGCACACTTGCACCTTATGTTGTGCACCAATTAGTAAGTGTCTCCATCTCCGGAACGCTTCGTGAATGGCGAGTAGTTCTCGGTCATATACCGTGTAGTTCCTCTCGGATTTGTTTAGCTTACGCGGGAAGAAGGCACACGGTCTCCACTCCGACTTATTCTTCCCCGGCTGAAGAAGCACCGCCCCCACCGCCCGGTCTGATGCATCAGTTTCCACTTTCATTGGTTTTTGTAAATCCACATGCAGGAGCTGTTCTTCCGAAGCGAATGCCCTTTTCAATTCCTCAAATGCTTGCTCCGCCTCCGCCGTCCAAACAAATTTCTTCTTGCTGCTGAGACAGTCCGTGATGGGAGCCGTTAAGTGGGCAAAGTTCTTGATGAACTTACGATAAAAGTTCCCAAACCCTAAGAATCTTTGCACATCCTTTTTCGTTTTTGGTGTCTTCCATTCCAGCACCGCCTGGACCTTGCCTGGATCCATGGCTAATCCCTTGTCTGACAAGCGGTACCCCAGGAATTCCACCTCCTTGGTGTGAAACTGACACTTCTCCAATTTCACCCACAGCTGGTTTGCTTGCAGTTGGCTCAACACTTCCATGACATCCTTTACATGCTGCTCCTCATTCTCTGAATATACTAACACGTCATCTAGGAAGGCCACGCAATTCTTGTAGAGCAGAGGTCCCAGGACGTGGTTCATGAACGATTGAAAACATGCTGAGCCTCCTTGTAATCCGAAGGGCATAACGAGATATTCAAAAGCCCCCAAAGCGGTGAACATGGTGGTTTTCCATTCATCCCCCTTCCTTATCCGTATCAGGTTGTATGCCCCCCTCAGGTCCAGTTTAGTAAATATCTTTCCCTTCCTCACCCTGGTCAAAATGTCATCAATTCTGGGCATGGGGAAAGCCACTGGTTCCGACACTGCATTTAGGGCCCGGAAGTCCACTACAAGTCTCGGTTTATCCGTGTGTTTTTTGTCCACAAAAAACACTGGGCTGCCCCCCACCGCTCTGGACTCTCTGATGAAACCTCTCTTCAGGTTTTTATCAATAAACTCCCTTAACTCCTGCATTTCCCTGTCTGACATGGCGTACAGCTTGCCCACTGGGAGCTGGGCCCCAGGGACTAGATTGATTTGGCAGTCAAAGGCTCTATGCGGTGGTAGTTTGTCTGCTTCCCTTTCGCTGAAGACATTGCTCAGGTCAGCGTATTGTTTGGGCACCTTCCCTTTGTCCGTTACTTCCGTCCCTGCTAGAAAGGCTTTTGCCCCATCCGGAGCCTTCCCCTCTTTGCAGTGTTCCAGGCAATGTGCTGACCCAAAGGAGACCACTCTCTGATGCCAGCCCACTAGCGGATCATGCAACGCTAGCCAGCTCATTCCCAAAATAATGGGAGCCCCTCCCAAGGTGGCCACATTGAACGCTATTCTTTCGGTGTGCCTGGCAACCCTCATAACCATTGGGACGGTCTGTAGGCTAACTTCTCCTCCCAACAGCTCCCTCCCATCGATCGTGGTCACCTGCAGGGGGTTACTTAAAGGGATTGTCTGTATCTGGTGTTCAGCTGCAAACTCCTTACTCATAAAATTACAGGAGCTGCCTGAGTCCAATAGCGCCTTTATCTTTAGTGGGTGTCCGTTTGCCAGCTCTAGCAACACCTCTATCACTAGGGCTGGTCTTGGAGGTTCCGGCGTGGGCACTTTTACTGCTCCTTGGCCTGGCTGCTGTGCCCTGACGGTGTCAGCCAGGCGTTGGCTTTTACTTGCTCCTGGACTTCCTCCTCCTTTCCCCCAACAGCTCCCGCCATCCCTTGCCATTTCTTTCTTTGCAGGCAGACTCTGGCAAAGTGACCTGGCTCCTGGCAGAGATAACATTTCTTGGCGCTCTTCCCCTCCTTCTTCCGCCCTTCACTGGGATTTGAAACTGCGCGCGCGCGCGCTGTTCCAATTTCCATCGGCTCTCCTGGCGGGAAAGTTGGCTCCGGAATCTCTGGAATGCGGAAATCCCTCCAACACTCTCCTTTCCCTTCCCGCTTCTCCAAGGCTCTCGCCTCCTGGCGCGCTCCAATGGTCAGCGCTGATTTGGTCAGCTGGTCCATAGACTCCGCCCTGGGCGCCCGGGAAAGTTCGTCTTTCACTGCCGAAGAAAGCCCCTCTTCAAAAAGCATTTGAATGGGTTCCGCCGATAGATCCCACCCCAATTTATGTATCAACATGGTAAACTCAGTCCAGTACTCACGGACAGATCGGCTCCCCTGTTTACAAGCCATCAACTGTCTGCGCACCACTCCCTGCTCAATGTCGCTGGAAAACATCAGGTCCATGGCGTGAAAAAACTTCCTCGTGTCCTTCAGGATTTCATTACTCCCTGCCATCAGGGGTCTAACCCAGTCTCTCGCACCCCCCTTCGAGATGGCCAACCACAAACGCCACTCGCGATTCCTCGTCGGGAAAGTCGTCAAACTGCAGATTGAGAGCATACTGCATCTCTGTCCTAAAGGCTTGATAGTTCCTGGGGTCCCCCCCAAACTTCTGCACCAATCCTGGCATCTTTCTTGCCAGTGGGGCGCCTTTTGCCTTTTCTGCATCCTGCGCCCTCCTCTCCTCGAGCCTCGCCGTTTGCAGCGCTAGCTGGACCTCCAACACCCGGTACCTTTCTTCCAGGCTTGGACCCGCTCCAGCTCCTCCCGCTTCTCCGGTTCCGGCTGGGTTGCTCATGATGCCTCTCTGCACAAGCTGCTTTCAGGGACTGTCGGATTGCTGTGATGGGATGATGAGCTGCTTGTGCATGAAATTCCTAGTCCCTCAGAGTTTGGCTAAGTCCACAAACCTCTGTCTGTAACGGAGCTCCTTAAGCATGGCTCCGTCAGTCGCTTGTAGAATCCGACAGTGGGCGTTTACGGAACTTCTTCCAGCATAAAAGTTCCTTAACGGAAACGCGTCTTCTGGACTCTCGGCGCGACAGTTTCCGGCGAGGAGTGGGTGTCCCTATAGGAGGTCCTGAAACCTCCCCACTGTTTTCGCTGGAAGTGTCTCTGAGCCATCCCTCCGACTCACTTTCCCTTGGAGCTCCTCCTCTCCCCCTGCTGGTTCCCTCCTCAGCTGATAAGTCTCTCTCAGCCTCTGTGAGCCCTTTCACCTCCTGTTTTTCCGATGGCAGTTCCCTGACATATATCTATGTACAGTTGGAGGTATGCAAAACAATGTTTTCCCTTGGGATACACAGTATACTGAGGAACAATATTTTTTTTCATTTTCTTTTGCATGAGATTTTTCGACTGTTCTTATATGTTCCTTCAATGTGGATTTCAAATCTGAAATCGATTTTCGTGTACATGCTATAGTTATCTTTCAATTTCCGACTTTTCATAGAATCATAGAATCATAGAAACATAGAGTTGGAAGAGACCACAAGGGCCATCGAGTCCAACCCCCTGCCAAGCAGGAAACACCATCAGAGCACTCCTGACATATGGTTGTCAAGCCTTTGCTTAAAGACCTTCAAAGAAGGAGACTCCACCACACTCCTTGGCAGCAAATTCCACTGTCGAACAGCTCTTACTGTCAGGAAGTTCTTCCTAATGTTTAGGTGAATCTTCTTTCTTGTAGTTTGGATCCATTGCTCCGTGTCCGCTTCTCTGGAGCAGCAGAAAACAACCTTTCTCCCTCCTCTATGTGACATCCTTTTATATATTTGAACATGGCTATCATATCACCCCTTAACCTCCTCTTCTCCAGGCTAAACATGCCCAGCTCCCTTAGCCGTTCCTCATAAGGCATCGTTTCCAGGCCTTTGACCATTTTGGTTGCCCTCCTCTGGACACGTTCCAGTTTGTCAGTGTCCTTCTTGAACTGTGGTGCCCAGAACTGGACACAGTACTCCAGGTGAGGTCTGACCAGAGCAGAATACAGTGGCACTATTACTTCCCTTGATCTAGATGCTATACTCCAATGTCATATTTTGCCAATGTCATATTTACGCTGGGAAAAGTGGACACTGACACGTTGATCTACCCTAACCACATGGTAATTAGTGTTTTGCAAACTTAATTTTTCTTTATTTTTACAGTTTTGTAACCTAAATATTTGTATTTTTCAGATCGGACCATGACTTCTTCAAGTAGACAAAGCTTGAAGTTCCAATCACCTGCTATCATAAGGAGGTAGACATCACTCACCTGCCAAAGAGGTTCATGGAAGGTGGGCTGCTTCTAGGTGCAGCCCTCTAGCAGAATTTTCCCACCCAATGCTCTAGACTACATAGGCAACATTTAGCATAAATAGGACAGGGGTCTGATCTCCTCCCACACATGCACTTTTGTGGTTTGAAATTAGCATTTGTTTGGCCAGGGACCCTGGATCCAAAAAGCTTTCAAACTCTGGGCTTCATTTGAATTCCAAAATGCCTCGTGCTTAAATCACCCCGCTCAGATGCAATACTTTCACTTTCGGGAACGGCTCGAGAAGCCAATGTGCGTTTGACATTCTCTTGTAAATTATGGCTTTCTTAAAGTGTCTTTTCGAGGGGAAGCTGACTCATGTTAAATTGTTCTGCGCCGCAAAGGAAGCCATATCTCTTGTTAAAATGCTGAGTTTTTAAAGCAGAGCACAAAGTATTTAATGGGGCCTAGTCCAAAGAATTATCCCCATCACGATTAAGATGCATGGAGTTGGACTAGTACTGTTTTGGGGGGACAGGAGGCGGGCGGGTGTGGAGGACTCCCTGGTCCTGAATGGGGTAACTGTGCCCCTGAAGGACCAGGTGCACAGCCTGGGAGTCATTTTGGACTCGCAGCTGTCCATGAAGGTGCAGATCAATTCTGTGTCCAGGGTAGCTGTCTACCAGCTCCACCTGGTACGCAGGCTGAGACCCTACCTGCCCGTGGACTGTCTCACCTGAGTGGTGCATGTTTTCAAAGTGTTGGTGCTGCCCTTTAAAGCCCTAAATGGCCCCGATCCTGTATACCTGAAGGAGTGTCTCCACCCCCATTCTTCTGCCCGGACACTGAGGTCCAGCGCCGAGGGTCTTCCCTGCAAGAAGTTACAGGGAACCAGGCAGAGAGCTTTCTTGGTAGTGGCACCCACCCTGTGGAATGCCCTCCCCACAGATGTCAAAGAGAACAACTACCAGACTTTTAGAAGACATCTGGAGGCAGTCTTGTTTAGGGAAGCCTTTAATGTTTGATGCATTACTGTGTTTTGGAAATTTTATTTACAACGTAACACAAACCCCCCACCCCCCCAACACAGAAATCCACCTCCATCAGACACAAACATAACAAACAACAAGCATAACATACAACAATACAAACAACCAAATAAAAGACTTCCTTTATCCTGTTTCTGGCATCCTTATCTACTTCTTATAAGCTGTTTCCTTTATGAATAATTATTAAGATTTTTCTAATTATAACTTAAATATCCACAAAGTCTCCTGTATACATTAATCGAAACAAGTCCAGGTATGAATTTTAGGGCACTGTTTTGTGAAGTATTCTCTGCATTTCCCCCATGCTTTTTGAAACTCTTGTCTAGTGTGATCTCTAACTCCCTCTGTTAATCTAGCCAGTTCAATATACTCTAACAGTTTGTCTTGCCATTCCATTTTTGTTGGCACAATTTCTTTTTTCCAGTTTTTAGCAATTAGGATGCCACTCCTGTAGCATAGAGGAATATTTTCTGATCTTGTCTTGCCATACCTGCATCCATTATCCCTAGTAGAAAAGCTTCTGTATTTTTTATAAAGTTATATTAAAAAAAAGATGCATTACTGTATTTTAATATTTTGTTGGAAGCAGCCCAGAGTGGCTGGGGAAGCCAGATGGGCGGGGTATGTATAATAAATTATTATTATTATTATTATTATTATTATTATTATTATTATTATTAGTGGTGGAAGGAACCTCATTGGATCCAAACTCGAATGGGAAGCAGTGGAAGGCAATGTGGTGTAGTGATGGACTAGCAATGGGAAAATCCAAGCACATATCACCCTTTAAGCATGAGGCTCATTGGGTGACTTGGGACCAGTCTTTCAGCCTAGCCTACTGTCCTGCACTATCTGGATGCAGAGCAATGGTGGGAGGAAGCAGCTGGGGAACCACCAAGGGATGAAGACTCAGAGCCTAGGGAGTGGTAGTGGGATGGTGGTGAATGGTCCGAGGGAGGCGAGGGAGAAGACTGAGAGGAGGAGGTGCCGGAAGCTGAAGAAGCAACAGGGTTTAGTGAGCAGAGAGTCTGTGGCAGAGAGAAATCTAGAGTTAGAAGCAGAGGTAGAGATGAGTCAGGCTGGGGTCTCCCCCCTCCTGCTGCAACTAGCTCCCTTCCCCCTGGTCTCCCAGAACCAGAGGAGATATGAAGAGGGAGGAAGAAAGGCAGGCATGCTGGTGTAGTCTCAGATCGCTTGGGAAGGACCCAGTGAGAAGGAGATTTGAGCAGCTATGGGAAGGCAGGAACCTTCACAACTGCCTCATAGGGCAAGATCTACCGAGAAGAGTTGCTGCGCTCATTAGGCCTGACACTCCCAAGCAGACCTTGTTTCTTCTCATTAAGAGTTGCTGTATTTTTCACTCTATAAGACGCACCCGACCATACAATGCACCTAGTTTTTAGAGGAGGAAAACAAGAAAAAAATAGTCTGAATCAAATATTTTCTTCAAGTTGGAAGAGGGAGGGAGAGAAGGAAGAGAGAGAGAGGGAGAGCTTGCATTTGAGCGTGCCTGTGGCAGGCAGCTGTCTTGCCTTGCCTCCGAGGAGACGCCGGGACAGGAGCCGTGTAAGCGGCTCTCCCTTTGCTTGAATTACAGTCAGCTGGGAGGAGGGGCAGAAGGGGCTCCCGTCCCTCCCTCCTCCCACCTCACTGTAAAGCCAGCAGAGCAAGATCCGCTGACATGCTCTCGGCGGCTCTTGCTTTGAAGCAAGAAAAGTGAGAGCTGCACAGAGCATATCAGTGGCTCTTGCTCTGCTTGCTTTACAGTGGGCGATGGACAGGAGCCACGGCTCTGGCTGTGGAGGCATCCCTCAGCTCACGACTGCAGCGGCAGCCGAGGGATCCCTCGGCCGTCCAGTGCATTCGCTCCATAAGACGCACAGACATTTATTTCCCCTTACTTTTTAGGAGGAAAAAAGTGCGTCTTATGGAGCGAAAAATACGGTAACTCTACTTACTCTGTGTGATTTATTGCTGACCTGCTCGTGTCACCCATCTTCCAGGGTTGTGATGAGACTAACATGGATGGGGGCAGTGCTTTTTTATTTATATTAAGGTGTTGGTACTCACCCTGAAGTTGTTATAGTAAGTGCCACACTTTTAACACTTGGGAAAAAGAAGGTGCCAGTACTATGTACCCTTGAGTACCCACGGGGGGGGGGGGAGCACTGAGGGAATCATGTATGCTGCCTTGATCTCCTTGTAAGAAGGGCAAGATATTAAACAAACAAACAATACCCGCCTGACCTTTCAACTTGCTTTTTTTAAAGGGTTTATATAGCAGATTTAAAAGCTTGGAAGCTAGAGCTACCCAGCCACATCCCACCCCCCACCCCCATTAAATCTCATTGCTTAAAAGAGCAAATAAACCACAGAGAGCCCAATGGGACTGATAGGGCAGAAGACAGGGGAGGAGGAAGAGGTGTGTGATGGGGCGGATCGCCCCGGGTGTCACCACTAAGGGGGTGACAAAATGCCAGGCGGCACTCACCGCGGGGCCTGCAGTGCGCCCAAGCCACACGTCTCTCCTGGGAGTGAGGTGGTGGCTTGGCGCCTGTAGGTTCCACACTGCCCAAACGGCCCGTCCGCCGCCTCCCCCTCAGCTGTGAGGTGGGGTTACCAGATGTCCCCGGTTCCCGGGGAGAGTCCCTGGATTTGCAAATCTGTCCCTGGACAAATTCCGTCCCCAGAATGTCTCCAGATTTGCAAATCTGTCCCCAGGAAACATGGCAGCGGCAGCCTCAGCAGCCCGGAGGCAGCCTGGTAGCACAGCTGGCTCTGGCTTTAAGGCTTTAAAGGTCAGCACCAACACTTAGAGGAATCAAGGCTGAGATTGGAGGGGCAATCCTTCATTTGCCCTTAGTGGACCAGTTTCCACTGAGAAAGGATGCTCAGCTCAAGGTGTCAGTTGCCCTGGGACTGCAGAAGCAAGCAAGGGGGACTGATTCTCTGGTGCCACCCACTGGTCAAGTGAACAATTGCTATTCATGTAAGACAGTGGTGGCCAAACTTGACCCTCCAGCTGCTTTTGGACTACAACTCCCGTCATCCCTAGCTAACAGGACCAGTTTCAGGTATGATGGGAATTGTAGTCCCCAAACAGCTGGAGAACCAAGTCTGGCCATCACTGATGTAAGAGTATCAGCAGATAAGATGAGCCAGTCTTGGATTGGATATGAATGCCCACATATTGCACATTGCCTCATTCTGACCTTGAATAACTGGGTGACCCTTGGGGCTCTGCAGAGTGAATCTGGGGGCCACAGGCTGGAGCCACAGGGTGGATCAGCACACATAGCTACTGGTGAGGGGTGTAGCCTGGTATGGGCATGGTCCAGGGGCCAGATATAGAAAACTGGAGGGCCACACTCAGCCTGCAGTCCTGAGATTTCTATAGTGAGGGGGGTGTGCTTTGCAAAAGAATTGACATATTTATGCCGAGAGAGAGGGAGAGAGCAATTTAAACCTCAAATTAGTCTGTTCTGCCATAATTGCAGCTAAACTCGAATGGGATGGATACAGAAGAAAAGAACAATTGGTCCTGAAGTGTTTGCTAGCTGCTGGGTGCCTCCAACTGCAGGGAGAGGGCTGGAGAGAACCACAGAGGTGGCCTGAATTGCAATCAGCATCCACATTCGGTGCAAGTTAATTACTAATGAGCTTGGTGGGGGAGACTTTCCTCCCCCTTGGTCTGAATCGCAGGTGTGGCTTGTTTTGTTCCTCTGTCTTAGCACCGTTTACTCCCCCCAACCCTGCTCAACCTTGTAAATTTCCAGAAACAGGGAGAAAAATGAGGCCTCCCCCAGGAAGCAGAAATTATGATGACAAGACAAGTGAGGTTCCCTGCCCAGATGAGACTGCAATTCTGAGAGGGGCTGAAAAGATCAAGGCTAATGAGGCTACATGTGCTCTTTTAGCAGTGATGCTTGAAGCTCACACCTCAAACCCAAAGAGAAAAATCTTGTGTTCTTGTCTATTTCTATAAAACACTGCATTATTGCATTCACATTGTGCAGGGAAGATGGCATGCAAAGATGTGTGTAGCGTGAGAAATTCA
Organism: Podarcis raffonei; assembly: GCF_027172205.1. Classification (NCBI taxonomy): domain Eukaryota; kingdom Metazoa; phylum Chordata; class Lepidosauria; order Squamata; family Lacertidae; genus Podarcis; species Podarcis raffonei. The sequence continues at coordinate 45,718,853 of NC_070615.1, read as the reverse complement.
CGCAAAACTGCTGCTGCGTTTTCATGAGATTTTCTTCTTCTTCTTGCAATGTATGTAGAAATGCCGAGAAGTGAGCTTGAGACTGGGAGGGGAAAAAAAGTGAATCCAGAATTGACAGATTTGCCCAACACAAGGCAACTTTTTTCATCAGAATGTTAGCGGATTTTAAACGGAAGGGCTCATCATGACTTAAAATGGGGTGGGGGGTATCTATGGCCCACCAGATGGACTACAACTCCCATCATCCCTGACTATTGGTCACACTGGCTGGGGCTGATGGGAGTTGGAGTCCAACAGCATTTGGCAGGCACCAGGTTCCTGACCCTCATTTAAAATAGGCCACTCAGTGATGACGTGGTGAGCTCTATTAAACACAGATATATAGAAATGTACTGCATGAATCTAGAGGGACGCGGGTGGCACTGTGGGTAAAAGCCTCAGCACCTAGGGCTTGCCGATTGAAAGGTCGGCAGTTCGAATCCCCGCGGCGGGGTGCGCTCCCGCTGCTTGGTCCCAGCGCCTGCCAACCTAGCAGTTCGAAAGCACCCCCGGGTGCAAGTAGATAAATAGGGACCGCTTACCAGCGGGAAGGTAAACAGCGTTCCGTGTGCTGCGCTGGCTCGCCAGAGCAGCAATGTCACGCTGGCCACGTGACCCGGAAGTGTCTTCGGACAGCGCTGGCCCCCGGCCTCTTGAGTGAGATGGGCGCACAACCCTAGAGTCTGTCAAGACTGGCCCGTACGGGCAGGGGTACCTTTACCTTTACTTACTGCATGAATCTGATATCAGAGTTCTAGGAAATACAGATATCAAACTTGAGATAGCTGGGGGCGTGGGGAGCATGTGTTTTTCATCTTTTCCCTGAACTTAGCATAGATACATAGCTGTCAACTTTTCCCTTTTCTTGCAAGGAATCCTATTCGGAATAAGGGAATGTCCCTTAAAAAAATAGAAAAGTTGACAGCTATGCATAGATAACTATTTCCAATATGCAAATCTATAAATCTTGCTGAACTGGCTTTCTGTTAGGCTTTAGATTGACAGACTTGCCAGGCCACTCAGTGGCTGTCTTCTTAATTAGGGTTCTCTTCCTCAATTCCCACTTTAGCAAGGCAATATCCACTCATGATCCCAGCCCAAAACATATCATGAAAACGTATTGGTTTACTTTGTTGCTTTGAACACAAACAAACCCGCTTGGATCAATGCAAAGAGGAGCTTCTGTACTGGGGATTAAGACATGGGATTGGGTGATGTGGGGAGATGCACTGAATGCAATGCATTTCCATAAATATTTCAGGTGACAAATGCCATAAAAGTCAGTCTAGGCGGTGCAATAAAAATTAAGCATTTAGACTTGGGGAAATTGGCAAAGGAGAGGAGAGTCTCTTTTCTCTGTCTCAGCTGATATGAGTCAGGCTGCAATAAGAGCTGTTGGTATTGTACACAGGGGTGGAGGAAGTGGGGGCCGGTGGGGGCGATATGCCCCGGGTGTCAACACTGAGGGGGGTGGCAAAATGCTGGGTGGCACTCACTGCGGGGCCTGCAGCGTGCCCGAGCCACACGTCTCTCCTGGGACTGATGTGGTGGCTTGGGCGGCCGCAGGCTCTGCGCTGCCCCAAATGGTCTACCCACCATCTCCCCCTCAGCTGTGGGGTGGCTGAGTGGGAGGGGCAGACATACTCCTCGGAGGCCCCACAGAACATCCTGCCCTGGCTCGCCGCTGATTGTACAGTGGTACCTCGGGTTACATACGCTTCAGGTTACAGACACTTCAGGTTACAGACTCCACTAACCCAGGAATATTACCTCGGGTTAAGAACTTTGCTTCAGGATAAGAACAGAAATTGCGCAGGAGCAGCACAGTAGCAGCGGGAGGCCCCATTGGCTAATATGGTGCTTCAGGTTAAGAACAGTTTCAGGTTAAGAACAGACCTCCAGAACGAATTAAGTACTTAACCCGAGGTACCACTGTACATTGTTAGATTTGGCCTGTGGATGGACTTGGCCCCAGGGGACAGCCAGGTTAGGCATCAGCCAAAACCTTTGAGACTCAGAAGGGCCTCTCACGAGACTAGACCAGCTTGCCTTGCTTGCTTACTGCTGGGCCTGGCAATAATAATAATAATAATAATAATAATAATAATAATAATAATAATAATAAATTATTTATACCCCGCTCATCTGACTGGGTTTCCCCAGCCACTCTGGGCAGCTTCCAACATAATATTAAAATACAATAACCTATTAAACACTTCCCTAAACAGGGCTGCCTTCAGATGTCTTCTAAAAGTCTGGTAGTTGTTGTTCTCTTTGACATCTGGTGGGAGGGCGTTCCACAGGGTGGGTGCCACTACCGAGAAGGCCCTCTGCCTGCTTCCATTTAATTGGCTTCTCGCAGGGAGGGAACCACCAGAAGGCCCTCGGCTCTGGACCTCAGTGTCCAGGCTGAATGATGGGGGTGGAGACACGCCTTTAGGGCTTTAATGGTCAGCGGCAACAGCAGAAACAGTCACTTGCTTGCGTGCTTCCACTTCCCTGTTGCCTCACCCCATGCATGGGGCAGAGGTTCCTTCTCAAGGATTTGAGGAGAAGGTGGCTAGTAATATGCTTTCATTTCTGCTGCAGTTCCCTGCTATGACTAGAAAGGGCTGTTAAACTGAAGAATGTTCAGAGCATCCGTGTGGTAAATAAATCTTTCCCCCAATTAGGATACTTCGTTTGTCAACATTTTCTCCGGTTTGGTGACTAAGGCAGAATTTTTAAGGTGTACCTGCAATTAATTTTGTGAAATGCCTTGTCTGGAAAATAAGAAGCGGAGAGCGGATATCGGGGAAATACAAGCACAGAACAGATTTGCTTAGGGGTGAACACCTCATTGCTTGAGTATACCTGAAGGAGCATCTCCACCCCCGTTGTTCAGCCCAGACACTGAGGTCCAGCGCTGAGGGCCTTCTGGTGGTTCCCTAACTGTGCAAAGTGAAGTTACAGGGAACTAGGCAGAAGGCCTTCTTGATAGTGGCGCCCGCCCTGTGGAACGCCCTCCCATCAGATGTCAAGGAGATAAACAACCATTTGACATTTAGAAGACATCTGAAGGCAGCCCTGTTTAGGGAAGCTTTCAATATTGTATCAGGTTACAGACACTTCAGGTTACAGACTCCACTAACCCAGAAATAGTACCTCGGGTTAAGAACTTTGCTTCAGGATGAGAACAGAAATCACGCTGTGGCGGCACGGCAGCAGCAGAAGGCCCCATTAGCTAAAGTGGTACCTCAAGTTAAGAACAGTTTCAGGTTAAGAACGGACCTCCAGAACAAATTAAGTTCTTAACCTGAGGTACCACTGTAATCTCAGAAAGGGCATGGTTGTGGCTATCAGGACTTCTCAATCAGCCATTACACTCCTCATAAGTGGGACACCTCCACCTAATTCTGCCACCTATCCTATGTTAAGGATTCCATACTGGATATTCTGAACCGAACCCAGAACATAAGGGCAAAATCGGGGGGGGGCACTAGGGGCGCATCAGAAGATGGCTGACAATAACATCTCTCCGACCCACACGAGGTAATTTGGAGGCTGTGATGGGAGTAAATAGCCTCCCTACCCCCCCCTGGATTGTGGGGGAGGACTGCCCTTGCCTGCTGTGCCCTATACCACCCCCGAATTTGTGGGGATGGGGGCACTAGGCACAATGCTCTCCTGTGGAATTTCGGCGCTCCTGGATGCCGTCTCTGATTTGCACCACTAGCTGCAAGAACTTCAAAAGAAACAATTTGGATGAAGCAAATGCACATATTTCAAGGAAGGAGGGGGAGCAAAGACTGCTAACAGAAGAGATCTCTGATAAAACAAGACGAGTCGGAGGAACAAGTATAAATCATGAGAAGATACGCCAAGACTCGGTATGGCAAAGGGACTGATGGGGGAGGGGGGAAAACTTTCCTTTCTTTCCTTTATGTGATTAAACAAGAATCCCCCCCCCCTCACAAGTCAGAAATGTCGTTTTAAGGACTTAAGCTGTGGATTTAAGGCTGTGTGGAGATACACTTTCGAACCAAAGCATGTTTTAAGAAGAGCGTGGAATGTATAAGGGCTTTGGAATGACGCAGTTAAAAGTGCTGTCGCCATATTGGGAAGTTCTGTCGGAGGACTTAAGTCTGGGAGGAGAAATAGAGAAATAGAGCTGTTTTTATATTGTGGGTGAAACTCCTCATAGGGACTTACAAACGACAGTTCTGTAATTAATGATGGAAAGAGCGCTGTTATCTATGAAGGCGATGATATATGGAAACCATCTCGATTTGAGGATTGGAAGAACGGAAAAATTCACACAGGATTATTATTGGTGTTTATCGGCTTAAGGAGACTATCAGAAGAGATCATAAAGAAAAAAGAGAAAATATATGAACAAGATGTGATGTGGAAACAGCAAGATAAGACTGGATAGAATTATGAACTTTGTTTGGACTGATTTGGACATTAACACAGTAGCAAGAAGATGATCAGAATCCCCCTTCGGATCTTGAAATATGGGTCCCCTCAACAAAATTTAAAATTCGGCTTTGTAATTCGGAATTTGTGTGATGTGATTTGACTTGATTTGATTGGACGGTTAATAAAAATTATTTTTAAAAATCAAAAAAAAATCTGATCTGATTTGGGGGTAGATATTCCAAAAAACAAACAAACAAACAAAAAACCCCTCAACAAGCAACAATTGTCAGAGTGGTTTAACAGTCATTCCAGGGAAATCTTTCCCAGGGAACTCTGGGAATTGTAGCTCTGTGAGAGGAATAGGGGCCTCCTAACAACTCTCTTGGGACGCGGGTGGCGCTGTGGGTTAAACCACAGAGCCTAGGACTTGCCGATCAGAAGGTCGGCGGTTCAAATCCCCGCGATGGGGTGAGCTCCCGGAGGTACCACTCCGGCGGGAAGGTAAACGGCGTTTCTGAGCACTGCTCTGGTTCGCCAGAAGCGACTTAGTCATGCTGGCCACGTGACCCGGAAGCTGTACGCTGGCTCCCTCGGCCAATAAAGCGAGATGAGCACCGCAACCCCAGAGTCGGTCACGACTGGACCTAATGGTCAGGGGTCCCTTTACCTAACAACTCTCTGCACCCTTAAGTACCCACAGCTCCCAGAATTCTTTGGGCGAAGCCATGGCCATTTAAAGTGGTGTCATAGTGCTTTAAATGTATGCTGCAAATGTGGCCAAGGTTTAAACACTTACTGCATCTTTCCTCAAACCGGTACAACTCAACGCCGCTTCCTCCTCGACCATTGGCACTGTCAGCTGGGGATGATGAAAGCTGGAGTTCAACAACGTTTGAATCGCAATAGCTTGGATATGGCTAGCTTACAGTACGTACCAATTTCTCCCAGACAACATCAGGCTTTTGTGGAATGAAAAGAGAAGGAAGAAAAATGGGCTAATTTTGAATACATTCCTATCATTTTTTAAAAAAAGGCTTTTACATTTCCAGACAAATGAAGCCATTTAAGTTGCACATAATGAGCATTAGGGAAAGAAAAAATCCTGCATTTCATTTTCCTGTGGTGGGGGAACACTTATTAAAATTTGTGATGTATTTTAATTATCTTCTAATTAAAGGCAGATTTGCATTTTAATACATGCCCAGACAACTGAGTGGCATATGTGTTTCCTTTTTAGAATATTGTTATTAGTCCAGAAACATGTGTGGAGCTTTGGCACCGACGTTATCAGAACCGTTCCTTCTGCAAGATCTTAATAGACCTGTTAATGTACAACTTGATGTTTCTTTTATTGCCTCCTTGAATCCTAAAATAACCTCACCATGCACCTACAATTTCTAAGTTCCATATGTGTAAGACAGACCTGACCCCCAGCATTGCAGTCTAATAGACATGGCACAAAAGGAAAAAGCAATGGGGAGGGCAGAGGAAAGTATGAACTGGAGCAGCTTCTCCTTTACCGGCTGATGGAAGCGACAGATTGTGTGTTTGTTCGCTTTTTAGGCTTTTATCAGTTGTGTTGGTTGCAATTGGTTTTAGTGCTCATGTTCAGTTTGTAAGTTGCTTTGGGTCAATTTTGTGAGGAAAGTGACTAGTAAATATAAACAACAGCAAAACAAGGTGGACTCCCCTTTGCCACAATGTTCTTCCTGGAGCTAAAGGGTAGGGATGGGGGATAAATTTAATTTTCTCTGCATTTAAAAAAGAAACACCCTAATTCACACTTCTCGAACTTATTAGCAAACTGAAATGGAGCTATCCTTTCAAATCTCTGCTTCTATGATATGGTTTGAAATATTGTTATGCTGAAACTGCTAATAACTTTTTTTTTTAAAGTAATCTGTGCTTCTCCAAATTGGGTGATGCAGTCCTCCAGTCAAAACGACGTGTGCAATAAGTGAATATATTTGGGGGACTTGTGCACAGATAACTGTGTATTAGTGAAAATAACATACAAAGGGCATTCTGTTGAAGAAATTGCTGTGAACACTGTGTGTAGCAGTCGAAACTACATACACACAGTTTATTCTGGGAGAAATTTGCACAAAAATGCTGATGAAATCTCACACAGATCCCTGTCCTCCCTGCCAAAGATAATGATGATGATGATGATGATGATGATGATGATGATGATGATGCTAATTTATTATTTATTATTTATACCCCGCCCATCTGGCTGAGTTTCCCCCGCCACTCTGGGTGGCTCCCAATTGAGTGTTAAAAACAATACAGCATTAAATATTAAAAACTTCCCTAAACAGGGCTGCCTTCAGATGTCTTTTAAAGCTAAGATAGCTGCTTATTTCCTTCACATCTGAAGGGAGGGTGTTCCACAGGGCGGGCACCACTACCGAAAAGGCCCTATGTCTGGTTCCCTGTAAGCTCACTTCTCGCAATAAGGGAACCGCCAGAAGGCCCTCTGCACTGGATCTCAGTGTCTGGGCTGAACGATGGTGGTGGAGACGCGCCTTCAGGTATACAGGACTGAGGCCGCTTAGGGCTTTAAAGGTCAGCACCAACACTTTGAATTGTGCTCGGAAACGTACTGGCAGCCAATGCAGATCTCTCAGGACCGGTGTTTTGTGGTCCCGGAGGCCACTCCCAGTCACCAGTCTAGCTGCTGCATACTGGATTAATTGCAGTTTCTGGGTCACCTTCAAAGGTAGCCCCATGCAGAGCGCATTGCAGTAGTCCAAGCGGGAGATAACCAGAGCATGCACCACTCTGGTGAGACAGTCTGTGGGCAGGTAGGGTCTCAGCCTGCGTACCAGGTGGAGCTGGTAGACAGCCGCTCTGGACACAGAATTAACCCTACGATAGGTTTAGCAAAGTTCTGTGGAAATGTGGAGAACTGGAATTTAAGGTTGGGGGGGTGAGAAACCTAAATGGGCAGATTCATCCATCCTCCTTACTGAAGGGCACTGTCTTCCAGTAACTGGGTGACGGCAGAGGCCAGAGCATGCCTCTCTCCACCTCTCCTGTCCCAGGTAACTGGGAGTTGGAGCAGTTAATAGTCTTTAATTAAAAATTGCCTATGATTAAAAAAGGGGTTGGGCATGGTGAAAGGCTTTTCAGTGATGCTTTGGATGACTGCTAGCCTGGCTACATTCCCGGCCAGCAGCCAATCTCTTTAAAATTCAATTGCTTAGCAAGGTCAAAATGGCAAAAGAGGAAGACGGGGACTTGGGACTTGAAATCAAATCACGGAGGAGATGAATCCCATCTCACATGCGAGGTTTGCTAGGCAGCACTCCACCATTAATCTTTCCTCATATCAAAATTCCACCCCAGCAAAGCTTGGATACAAAGAAAAGAAAAGAAACCCTCTCTGTATTTTGTAAAAAATAATAATAATGTAATGGGGAAAATGACATTGAGAATCAGAGCACTTTTCACAGTCCTGGCCTGACTCTGCAAAGGAATCCCAAGGCGTTTGCATGAGCCAAGAACCCTCTCGGCAGCACCAGTGATTTCATCAACCCACATTTGCATGCCAAGCCCAGGCACAACTGTTGGGGGGGGGGTAGGGTACACCCGCCATTGTTGCTACTGACAATGGACTATAGCAAGTCTCTATCTCCAGCATCTCTAGGTGAGGCTGGTAAAGTCTCCTGCCTTCTGTTACGAAAAAGGAGCAATGCAGAAGCGAGCTCCAGGGGGCTGGGATGCAAAACAGGATGTTGATGTTATGGGACTGTACCGTGGGAACCAGGGACGGTCTATTCTGTGCACTGAGCGCCGGATGTTAGCTCAGAGTGGCACATGACCCTGTACTGGAAGTACATGGGAGGAGTTATTCTCTCTCTGCAGTTGGGATGAGAGAGTACAGACATGATTTCTCTGTACTGCTGGAAAGACAGGAATAAAAGCATGTAAATATATTTCTGTCTGTCTCTTTCCCCTCCCTGGCAATGGGAGGGGGAGAAGTGGTGTGTTCTTCTTCACGTTGGGAAGAATCGCCGAGGGAGACCTCCCCTGGTCTTGCCGGGAGTCGCTGGCAGGGAGGTCAACAAGAATTCAAGCTGGGCACCTGGAGGGTGGCCAATTCCTCTGAACTTTGTTGGCTTGAATCAACACCTTCAACCCTGGAGCATAGCTGTCAACGTTTCCCTTTTTTAAAGGGAATTTCCCTTATTCCAAATAGGATTCCTCGCAAGAAAAGGGGAAAGTTGACAGCTATGCCCTGGAGAGATGCTGCCAGTCAGTGTAGGAAATATTGAACTGGATGGACTGAAGGTCTAGCTCTGCAGAAGGCAGCTTCCACTGTGCACAGTTCCAGTGGTTTTCCTGAGCCAAAACGAGCCCCTTCAGTCAATAGGTGGAATCTAAGAAGTAAAAAAAAAGCAGAGACATCACCTTGCTGACAAAGGTCCGTATAGTTAATGCTATGGTTTTCCCAGTAGTGATGTATGGAAGTGAGAGCTGGACCATAAAGAAGAATTGATGCTTTTGAATTATGGTGCTGGAGGAGACTCTTGAGAGTCCCATGGACTGCAAGAAGATCAAACCTCTCCATTCTGAAGGAAATCAGCCCTGAGTGCTCACTGGAAGGACAGATCGTGAAGCTGAGGCTCCAATACTTTGGCCACCTCATGAGGAGAGAAGACTCCCTGGAAAAGACCCTGATGTTGGGAAAAATGGAGGGCACAAGGAGAAGGGGACGACAGAGGACGAGATGGCTGGACAGTGTTCTTGAAGCTACGAACATGAGTTTGACCAAACTGCGGGAGGCAGTGGAAGATAGGAGTGCCTGGGGTGCTCTGGTCCATGGGGTCACGAAGTGTTGGGCATGACTAAATGACTAAACAACAACAAGAAGTCAAAGAGCCAGAGCTCAATAGAAGAGTATCCTTCTTGCTTGTGTGGAAGATCCTGGGTTAAGTCCAAGTAAGGTTGGGAGATGCCCTTGGCTGAATTCACGGAGAGGTGCTGCCAGTCTGTGTAGACAATACTGCGCCAGTGATTCTGACTCAGAATAAGGCGAGCCAGCACCAGCGCAGCACACGGAAACGCCGTTTACCTTCCCGCTGGAGAGCGGTCCCTATTTATCTACTTGCACTTTGAGGTGCTTTCGAACTGCAAGTGAGCAGGAGCTGGGACCGAGCAATGGAAGCTCACCCCGTCGTGGGGATTCGAACCGCCAACCTTTCGATCAGCAAGTCCTAGGCTCTGTGGTTTAATCCACAGTGCCACCCGCATCCCAATTAACCCAAGGTACCACTGTACAAATAAAATGATGGTGGTGGTGGTGGTGGTGATGATGATGATGAGAATAGATTTATTAAGCAAACCAATCCATGATGCTAAACGCATGTATTCAGTGTAGAGTGGTCCTCATTGGGAGAAGGCAAGGAGGCCAACAGTAGTTGCTACCAAATGGTTAGTGGAGCTAGGTAAAGGGTAAAGGGACCCCTGACCATTAGGTCCAGTCGTGGCCGACTCTGGGGTTGCAGCACTCATCTCGCTTTATTGGCCGAGGGAGCCAGCTCAGCTTCCAGGTCATGTGGCCAGCATGACTAAGCCGCTTCTGGCAAACCAGAGCAGCGCATGGAAACACTGTTTACCTTCCCACCAGAGCGATACCTATTTATCTACTTGCACTTTGACATGTTTTCGAACTGCTAGGTTGGCAGGAGCAGGGACCGAGCAATGGGAGCTCACCCTGTCGTCGGGATTCGAACCACCGACCTTCTGATCAGCAAGTCCTAGGTTCTGTGGTTTAACCCATCGAAGTAATTCTGGTTTTTGGGGTGGGCTGGAGCTATCTGAGGGCAGACTGAATTAAGAGGGGCAGTATCTTACTTGTCCTAATGGCAAAAACCTCCACTGTGTATGTTATAGACAACTGGTTCTGCCTGGGAACCAATGAGCCTGCAATTGTGCCAAAGGCAGCTGTCAGACACAAGTCAGTGGGCCAGGAGAGACTGTCATTGCCCAGACCAGCGGCAGTCTGAACAGAAAGTCGTAAGAGCCCTTCTGGTTAGGGAGAGTCGGTTGCAAGTCTGGTTGGATGGAGTCACTCCAGAATGCGTTCAAGCCAAGAAAGGTGGCAGGTAAGGGAAGGTTAGCCAAGGGCAGTCTGAGCATGGTGGGGCATAGGATTGTTATAAGAATTTTAAGGTTATATATATATATATATATATATATATATATATATATATATATTCATAACTGTATATATCAACTACATGTCTGAAACCCCTTAGAAAAGGTCCTGAACGAATTGACCTCAAATATTTCTCTGCAAGGTCAAAGTGGGAAACCTCCCCATTGTCTCTTTCCTCACAAATCCTGTCTTAAGGGCACATTCAAGATATGAACAGGGTGTGAGCCTGTGACCTGGGACCTCGATTCAGGAATTAAGTAGTTATAATAACAAAAGAGTGGCTAAAACCCAGATGATGAAATCAGGTAACTTGCCAGACAGGAGATAAACAACACACTCAGATTTCTGTTGTAGACCGCCTTTTCTGTGATGTATGTATGATGTATCCGGTGGGTGGTCTTGGACTCCAGGGTGGGCAGTTTAAAATGTCTATATAAGGGTGGGCACACATTTGTTCTGGGTCCTCCTCCTCTCTCCTGCGTGTGGGGGAGCACCCTGTTGCAACAGTTGATCAGGCTTACTAGCTGCTTTGCTTCTCAATATTCTCTGGTTGGCCTCTGTTATTTTCTCCTACTGATAGAGAACCTACAAAAGGACTCTATGTGGGCTCTTGGGTACCCCATAAAGGAAAAGGAGCAGCTTTTTCTTATAACAGGATCATAGAATTGTAAAAGTTGCAAGGGACCCTGAGGGTCATCTAGTCCAATTGCCTGCAATGCAGGAATCTCAACTAAATCTCTGTTTGCCCTGACGGACTGGCTACCACTTGGATATAAGGCAACTGCCTTTGCTCCTATCATCATTGAACTATATCCCTCCTCCAAATAGGACTCTTAAGTTAATAGCATATTTATTTATTGCAATTCATACCTCATTACTTCAAGCTGGAAGAGAAATCTTTCCGAGGTGAAGCTTCTTAAGCCTTTTCCCTTTTAATGATGGGCAGCAACAGAGGCCACCCAGTGACTCTTTGGCTAAATGGGAATTTGAATCACAGCCCAAGGTCAACACCCTCTTAGCCGGCTCTGCTCAATTTATTTTTCCTATAAGGAGATAAGACACTTTCATGCACAACTATAAACCAGGATTACTCGAAACTTTTTTTATGAGTCTGATCACATCTTTTTACAGTCACTGTTCTATGTCAAATAACCTTCAAAACCTGTTTCCCCTCTTCCTCAAATGTGTATTGGCAAAATCAATCCAAACGAGCACAGCTGTAAGTATAAAGATTTACTGTTCATTATAAAAGCTACTTTATATTCTCCTGGAATTTCAGCAGCCATCCTCCCAGGGCCCAGCTGCCCTGCCAAGATCTTCGCTCAGCAAGCAAGCAAGCAAGCAAGCAACCATCTGAATTTTCCCTTTCAGATTTGTTTTGTAGCTATCAGCCTTTTCACACCCGCACAAGCCGGAATGGGGAAGGAAATGTGTTTGGTTCACCTTTTAATGCCAGCTTATCTAATCCATACTTCCTCAGCCGAGAGACAACTATCTTTCAAGATCCAAATATTGCAATCCAGTTCTTCAACCCAAAAAAAATTGCACACATAAATTTATATGCTGGGAAGGGTACATAAACATATGTATCATTACGTGCTACCCCAATCTCCAAGCAGTGAGAGATTGCAGGGGTTCCAGTGCTCACCCAGGGCTAGGGTTCCTTGAAGCGTGGGTCAATGGACACTGTGGTGTCTTTAGAAGATATGGTATGGCTTATGCAACCTGGATGAAGGGGCTCGCAGCATAGGACGGATGGGAAACAAGATCCCATAGATCTTGTTTCCTCATCTGGCTTCTAGGAGAACCCCAAATACCAGCACAGAGCAACACATGTCTTTCTGTCCTCCAGTTTTCAACTCACCACATATGTTCTTTTACCCTAGTCTTCCTGTGGCACAATGGGTTGATGCATCTGGCTGTTCACCAGAAGGTTGGTGGTTTGTTAACCAGGAGGTTCATGGTTTGAGCCCACCCAGGGATGACTGTGGGCAGAATTTCTGCATTGCAGGGGCTTGGACTAGGTGACCCTCAGGGTCCCTTCCAACTCTAGATGTCTATGATTCTGTGCTTCTACCAACCAGGCTTCTACCAGCCAGTGTTTTGCTGTAGCTCTAGCTCACTTTGTGATGCTGATGACTGGCATTTTACTGGCCAGCCAAAAGCATGACCTTAATAAAGGAACTGGTCTGGCAGGTTCTGCATCCTTAATGGAAGCAGGATCACAAGCTTGGAAAGGATCCAAAAATATCGCCCAAACTGACCTACCCCAAAAAACCAAAAACATTGACACTTGTGAGATCAAGATGTGATCATTACCCATGAGACCTTAGCCAATATATTTGATATTTTTCAAACGCCATTTCTTTTGGCACTCATCAATGGAGAATGGTTGGGGGGGAGGATAAATTTTAGCAGAGGACTAATTTCAAGCTTCTCGGGGGCTCTGGGTGGTTAGTGCTCTTGGAAACATGATGTGAAGTGCCACTCTGCATGCCCTCCTTGAAACCTTGTCTAGGACAGCCCTAGGGATGACAAAGGGCTGTTTACATATGGAGCGATAGATGGCTCCACAAGCTTGAAAGTTGGTTCAGATACCAGAGAGGAATGGCAAGATAAGCTGATGGACTACGCCGAAATGGCGAAGCTAACTGGAAAACTTCTGCAGAAATAAAATTTATTATATGTGTTAATACAAATGGAAGACAAGAACTCTGTAGCTGTTGATATGAGACTAAGATCAGGACTGAATGTAATTGGATTAATCAAGATTTCGGAAGCAGGAAGAAATAAGAACTTTGCACCCCAAAACCCAGCACACGGGAAGCCACACAAATTGTATAATTGGGTTGTTATATAACAGATATATATTTGGATATGAATTGTAATTTGACACTGATAAAATGTGGCTGTTATTGGATTTTAGTAATTGAAAATTAATAAAAAATATTTAATAATAATAAAGAAGGAAAACTCAGGAACCAAGAGGACAAAAAGGATGGGGGGAAATCATGTTATTTAGGAGACCACTGAATGCAGATGGAAACGTTAGCAGGATCTTAATCTCACTTGTAATGTAACAATAACCATGGATAATATGGATCCATATAAAATACAGATTATAGATTAATATGCAGTTGTAATAAGACCCGTGGAGGGGGTGGGGAAGCCACAAGATTCAGAGTAATCTCTGAATATATGAATAAGCATTTGGATTGTTATAATTTTGTATTTGTAAAATAAAATAAAAAAGATTTTTTAAAAATTGCACCAAAACACACAGATACAAAAAGAGGGAAAAAAGAAAGTTGGTTCAGATAGTTAGGAAAAGTGGCTGAACTTTCACTGTACCTCCTAACAGATTTCTTTCCCCCACTTCCCATTCCAAATGTCAGGAAATGATCTGGACCCCGCACTGGAAATCTGTGGACCATAAACAGTGCTCTCCAAATTGTATGCTTCATGGAAGTGTAGAGATTCTCATAATCCTCTTGATAGGGTTGCCTTGGCATGGTCACCTGGCCCTGTTTGCCAAGGCTTTGTAAAACAAGGCTTCTCTCGGCGCTCTGACATTGCAAGAGCCACTGCCAGCTCAAGTGCATTGTCCTTCAGCTTGTGCTGTTGATTGAGCTTAAATATCAAATATATTTGTGGATGAAGAAGGCTTTGTGAACTTCCTGCTTGGTTTTGTCTGGAGGCCGCGCTTGGCTTGCCTGCCCGATTATCTGCGCTTTTGAAGTCTTGGTTTCTCTTCCCAGACACGCATCTCAAGAGTCCGTTTCTGGCTAGCTGCTGCTTCTGACATTTGACCAGTGCCAGAGCTCTTGGATCTGCAGAAATGGCACAGTATCCGTTAACAGGGCAAGACAAAGAGGAAAGGGACGGATCTCTGGAAGGCTTGAGAGGAGGGTGTGCAGTGTTGTGATAGCTGGGTGTGGGCCTTTAAATTTAGGACATTCCTAAGAAGGTATCTGAACTTTGACCTGGAAGCTCCTATGAAACATTGGATGTAATCCATTGGAGCAGTCAAATGCAACGTTCCTGATTTCCCTAGAGTTGTCAACCTTTTTTAAGGGGGGAACCCCAAAGTTGTTGACCCACCCTTGTGCTGCTGCCCTGTGCTGCTTGTGCGTGGCCAGGCATCGGCTCCCACAGCGTGGCAGGATCATGGTGTTGGACTGGGCAGCTGGGTGCAATGGGGGCGGCACAGGAGGCAGGCAAGGGTCTCATCCGGGCAGGAACAGGCGAAGCGAGCTGGACCGTCCACGTCCTCGCAGCAGAGAAGTGCGCTCACTCAGCCACAGTCTCGCTGTCCTTGCTTGGTGTGGAAGGTGTTGGGATGTGTCCAAGGGAACGGGGGCAATTTGCAGGCACCCAGCTGGCTCCAGCCCACCGGCCGGCAGCCGGGTGAACTCCAGTCATTGGAACAGCATCAAACAGCGACTCACAGCTTCAGAAGCCTTCAGAAACTTGAGCACGCCTTAATCAGCAGAGTGAATAACACACAACAGAAGTGGCGGACAGAGGCATATTTACAAACAGTTTATTCAGCATAGTTCAGGACCAAAAAAAAATGTCAGCTCTCCTTCATGTCTAAGAGCAAGAAGCACAAGGCAAAAGCTATACACAAACAGAAGTTCCCAGCAAGCTGTGCTGGAATGTAAACAGTCATGTGACATACAGCAATCCACATATCTGTTCCTCTTAGGTGAAGCAGAACATCAGTATTCCTAACAGAAGGTGTGGGGGGGTGGAGAGCGTGACTGGGAGGGGATTGGGCAGGGGAAGGAAAAAACGTGGTTCTTGTGGAGGAGTGCACAAGGAGGGCAGCAGGAGGAGACAGGCTCCATACAAGGCAGTGGAGAAGCAGGGGAAGGAGAGAGGGGCACTGGGGGCAGCAGTTGCAGTGTGTAGCCTCGAGCGCAGGGATCTTTCGAGGTAGAGTGGGTGGAGGGAGCGGTGGTAGAGTCATGTTTACTGTGCGCAGAGCTTGGGGAATATGCAGAACTGCCAAAACTAACAGAAAAATCACATGAAAAGGACAACAAAGACTTTAAAAGAGAATGGGGACCATTTACAACTGATAATGAAGAGGCAACATAAAGCAATGGACTCATTGGCAGGGTTTGAGTAAACGATCACAACTGGATACAAGAAAAAATAAGACTATATGTGTTGAGAAAATTTTGGGGAAACAACACGCAGGGCGAACAATATGGAAATAAAACAAAACAGGAGTATGGGGGAAGTCCAGGGGAGGAGGGTCAAAATATGAAAAATTGTTAAAGATATATGGTTAGAAGTATACTGTACATGAAAAAATCAATAAAAATATTTTTTTTTAAAATGCAAGCACACACCACACAGCCGAGGAGGTTGTGTGAGCCAGCGTAGAGAGCTCCAGACTGCAGGAAAGCATCTGGAGCTTTCCCACCCCCAACGGGCGCTGGAGGTGTGCAGGCACCAAGCCCCCGCTCCACCTTGCTTACCTCCCCGCTCTCCCGTCCCCGGACTCTCCCCAGACTCTCCGCCTGGCGCCCTCCACTGCTTGGTGCCCTGGCTCGCTGCGCCACTACGCCCAATGGTAAATACTTCCCTGAAGTCCACCAATGTCTCTGAGTCGTGATGGCTATTACCTCCAGGATCAGAGACAGATTGCTTCTGAATACCAGCTGTGGATTGCAAGTGGGGAAGTGTTGTTAAACTCATGTGGGCAATGGCTGTAGCTTAGTGGCAGAGCATTGGCCTTGCATGCAGAAGGTCGCAGGCTCAATGCCTGGTATCTCCAGGTAGGGCAGAGAGAGAATCTTATCTGAAAATCCCAGGGAGAGCTATTGCCATTCTGTGTAGACTGAACTGAGTCAATATAAGGCAGCTTCTTATGACCCAATGTCCTGCTTCTGGGCTTCCCAGAGGCACCTGGTTGGCCATCAGTGTGTACTTGTACACTATATTTCCCACGGAGCTGCGTAAAGGAGAAAATCCATTAGTTTGGGGTGGGTTTTGGTTCTAACGGCACCCGCTGACAATATGCAGCAAGCTTTCCCCATTTGTTTGTGTTAGTCAGGTAATTGCTTGCAAATACATTTTCTGGTAACTGTGCTATAATTTGTAATAAGATGGAATAATTGCCATGAATGTGGGATTCTGTAACAACTGTTTTTCAGGAGACTGCTTTCCTTTAAAACAACCCACACAGTTTATAGACATGTTTAATTGGTAGGATTAACCTGACAAGTGCCTGAGAGCTCCCTCTGTTCCACAGATGGGGTGGGGACGCTGGTGGAAGCAATTTATATACTCAACATCCCCCTGCATTAGTAATTGGGAGAGAGATGGAGTGTGTGTTTTCTTCCAGTGTGAGGAGCCCCAGCTCTGTGTGTGGCTGACCCATGTAGGGAAGCTGCCAGACTTGGAGTATCTTCCAAGTATTGAAATATTTTTGAGCTCTGGGTCAGTTCCACCTATCCAGGCTGGCCATTGGGCCCTCCTAGTAGACAGGAAGAGCTATAAAGCACTTCCTCCTTGAGATGGAGCTTTGCCTGATCAAGAATGGCCTTTCGGGTTGCAATATGCTTTGACATACTTTTCACCTCTGATTCTAAGTCCAGTCCATTGGCTCTTGGCTACTAGATGTTGTCCCTTGGCTTCATCCCTCAACTCATTCTATTGACTCCATCCCTCATCTATTGACCACAACACCCTAGTGGTCCCAGGCCCTAAGGAAGTTAGATTGGCTTCAACCAGAGCCAGGGCCTTTTCAACTCTGGCTCCGGCCTGGTGGAATGCTCTGCCTCATGAGACCAGGGCCCTACAGGATCTGATTTCTTTCCGCAGGGCCTGTAAGACAGAGTTCTTCCGCCTGGCCTTTGGCTTGGAGCCAATTTGATTCCCTCCCTCCCTCTCTTTCTTTTTTCTTTTCCTTCTCCTCCTGCGATGAGGCTACATTTTAATATTTTAATGTTCCATTATTTTAATGTTGTATTTTATTTTTGTTTTTAAGTTGTAATCATTCATCTTGTTTTTATTATTGCTTGTAAGCCGCTCTGAGCCCGGCCTTGGCTGGGGAGGGTGGGGTATAAATAAAAAAATATTATTATTATTATTATTATTATTATTATTATTATTATTATTATTATCTTCCAGCACCGTCCCATGGCCCCTTCCATTGGCTCCTGGCTCCACCCTTCAGTTCCATTGCTTGGCTTCTGGGACCTTCCTTTGACTTTTTCCATTGGCTCCCGGCTCAGTTTCTCAGATCCATCCCTTGAATCCACCCCTTAGCTTATGGTTTCCGTGGACTTCATCTCTTGTCTCTTGGCTCCATCCCTCATCTCCATCCATTGGCTCCTGGCTCCACCCCTCAGTGGGGAGAGCACTGTTTTGCTGAGGTCCCATTTGTGAGCTTCCCATGAGCATCTGGTTGGTCACTAAGAGAAAAATCCGGGCTAGATTTAGCTTTGTTCCAAAGGGACTCTTCTTATTAGGTGTGTTTTGACAACGTGCGGAGCCAACGATATGACGCAGCAGCAGGGGGGGAGAACCCACCCTATTGCTATACAGTGGTACCTCGGGTTAAGAACTTAATTCATTCCGGAGGTCCGTTCTTAACCTGAAACTGTTCTTAACCTGAAGCAATACTTTAGCTAATGGGGCCTCCCGCTGCTGCCACACCACCGGAGGACAATTTCTGTTCTCATCCTGAAGCAAAGTTCTTAACCCAAGGTACTATTTCTGGGTTAGTGGAGTCTGCAACCTGAAGCGTCTGTAACCTGAAGTGTCTGTAAGCCGAGGTACCACTGTAATAGGCTGCATCAACAGAAGTATAGTGTTTAGCTTAAGGGAAGTAATAGCACCATTCTATTCTGCCTTGGTCAAACCCCACCTGGAGATCTGCAAGGGTGGGTCTTGGTAATATGGCACCCTGTGCAAGGCCAGAATTTGATGCCCCACTTCCCAGCCCCTCGTGCTGCCTTCTCAAAGCTGTGTAAGGGAGTTGTGGGACTTTGAGAAAGAAGTTACAGAAAGGTAGCCGTGTTGGTCTGCCATACTCAAAACAAACAAACAAACAAATTTCTTTCCAGTAGCACCTTAAAGACCAACTAAGTTAGTTCTTGGTATGAGCTTTCGTGTGCATGCACACTTCTTCAGATACACTGTTTCAAGTGTATCTGAAGAAGTGTGCATGCACACGAAAGCTCATACCAAGAACTAACTTAGTTGGTCTTTAAGGTGCTACTGGAAAGAAATTTGTTTGTTTGTTTGTTTTGAGAAAGAAGTGTGAGGCTCTAGCAGGGTACCAGAGTCCTCATTTCTACTTCCCAAAGCCGGGCAAGCACTAACTAGGCTTTGAGAAAGAGGAAGGAGCTGTCTAGGACCCTGAAAGAGACCTCACACCTCCTTCCCGAAGCCCTGCACTTATAAGGCTTTGAAAAGGAGGTGAAGAGGTGCCCCCTTGGTCCATGTGCCTTGTGCAGATGAACCAGCCACGCTGCCCTAAACCTGCCTCTGAGTTTTGTGTCTTATTCTGAGCACCATAGTTTAAGAAGGATATTGACAAGCCGCAATGTGTGCAGAGGAGTGTCACCGAGACGATCAAGGGTCTGGAAACCAAGCCCCATGAGAAAAAGTTGAGGGAGTTGGATATGTTTAACTTGGAGAAGATGGGACTGAGAGGTGAATATGGGACCCATCTTCAAATATCTGAATGGCTGTTTCATGGAAGAAGGAGCAAGCTTCCCCCCACTGCTGTTCCAGGGGGTGGGACCCAGACCAATGGATTCAAATGATGAGAATCCAACTAAAGACCAGGAAGAACTTTCTGATGGTAAGAGCTATTTGACAGTGGAATTCACTCCTGCAGAAGGTGGTGGCGTCTCCTTCACAGGAGGTTTCTAAACAGAGGTTGGATGACCACTTGCCAAGGATGTTTTAGTTGAGATGCTTGCATGGCACATGACCAGATAGAATCATAGAATCATAGAATCATAGAGTTGGAAGAGACCACAAGGGCCATCGAGTCCAACCCCCTGCCAAGCAGGAAACACCATCAGAGCACTCCTGACATATGGTTGTCAAGCCTCTGCTTAAAGACCTCCAAAGAAGGAGACTCCACCACACTCCTTGGCAGCAAATTCTACTGTCGAACAGCTCTTACTGTCAGGAAGTTCTTCCTAATGTTTAGGTGGAATCTTCTTTCTTGTAGTTTGGATCCATTGCTCCATGTCCCTCAGGGTCCCCTTCAATTCTACAATTCTATGATTCTGTGACACACACAGCAACCTATCTGTTTTTCAGCCTAGCCCTAAGCCAGTTGCCATTCATTCTCCTGTTTACTCTCCTTCCCCATGAGACCCTCGCAGAGCAGATTTGAGATTCGCAACACATTAATTCCTCTTTAACCAATTGACTCTCCGGCTTCTCTACACACCGATTTCCACGGGAAGCAACAGAACTTTCTATCAAACAAATTAGTGTAATTTTCAGAGGCATGAAATTGCCAGATGACATGAAATCAGAGTTACAGGGTGAAGGAATGAATCAAAACCTCGACGACGCTAATTGGAGGATGACACATTAGCTGCTTCATTTGATGTCCTTTCACCGTTAGAGATTTCTGAGGCCAGCAACCTTGATTGGCATGTACCATTTTGCAGGGGGCGGGGTGTTTTCCCAGTTAATTACAACCACAGAGGTTCAAATGAAAAGTAGGAGAAAAATTCATTGAGCAAAGAGAAACATCACCATTGATTGAATTACGAGAGTTGCAAGGTAGTCCTTTCTTTCTTTCTCATATTAATAGAGTCAGCAGTCATTCAACAAGCTGATGGTCAGTAGCATCTGGACCGAGAAGATGAAATCATTTATTCAACACTGAACTGATCTAGGAAATTCTCTGCCATGTATATGAAGATGATAAGTAGTTGCGTCTCGAGGCCCCAAGACCCACCCCCAAAATAAATCCACACACTTATATTAGTTTAAGTTTTTGGGCAAATTTTGGCCACAACTTTATTGAAATACAATCACGTGAGCGGTATTGGCTTAGGTATTGACTCCCCACTATAACTGACTCCACCACTCAGGGTGATCATTCAATGGGGTAAACCAAATGACGGAGCAAGGTCGATGAGGACCAGCCTAAGCTCACCCTGGGGTTCCTGTGGTCCTCGCATGGCCCTAGCCCCTCAAGCAGACTTGGACGAGATCCAGGACCCCAGATTCCTTTAACGGAATACCCAATTCCTGGAGGGGCAGGTGATGGCCGCACCTCCCCTCCCCACAATCCAACTGAGCCAATGCCTAACCACTACCTAACCACTGAACCAATGCCTAACCACTACAAGTTGTGACGATTTGCTAAGGGGTAGGCGAAAACCAAATGGATAAAAGCCAATCTGCCAAATGGAAAAAAATTCCTACCCAGCCCCTGTTCCAAAACAGGCGACCCAAACCAAAGCAAGGCCAAGTGACTCTACCTAAACGAGGGAGGGTGGGCGGGTGTTCAGCCATGCAAATGCAAGTGCCCCACTTGCATCACACTGCTGCTTTTAAAGCCCCTGGGATCACGCCACCTACTGGCTATTGGCTAAAACAGCCTGGCATGATCCCAGGGGAATGGCCAGGACTTCCTGCTCCTCCCCCTCCCCCTTTTTAACCCTGTCAGGTGAGCTCTTGGGTCCCGAGCGCAACCAGGACCCTCTGTTATGAGGATCCCATTTCATATGCACTTTGAAAGAGGGAGTTGAGGGACTTCATCTAGAAGGAACGTTACAGCAATTTTGAGGACCAACCTCATTTTTTGTGATTGCGAGTTGTTTTAAACTGTTTTTCATAGAATCATAGAATTGTAGAGTTAAAAGGGATCCCGAGTGTCATCTAGTCCAACTCCCTGCAATGCAAGAATATGCAACCATCCTATACGGAGATCAAACCAGCAACCTTGGTGTTATAAGCACCATGGTTTAACCAACTGAGCTATCTAGGAGCATTGTGTATTGATTGTTGCAACCCACCCTAGGACCTTAGGGTGAAGGATGGCGAACAAATAATAACAAGTAGTAACAGATGCCTTCCTCAATGAAAGGTAGAGGCTACCTGGTAAAGTAACTTCCACCATTTTTCTATCACATTTTCATCTCCATTGTATAAGAACATTTGCATACACTTTGCATGATTTGCCCTGCAAAGAGCAATGCAACATCCCACCAACAATTCAAACTCTCAACTATCAGGCATTGCTCACATATGTTCAAGCCTAACTTTAAATCAGGGATGCGGGTGGCGCTGTGGTCTAAACCACAGAGCCTAGGACTTGTCAATCAGAAAGTCGGCGGTTCAAATTCCCGCAACGGGGTGAGCTCCTGTTGCTTGGTCCCTGCTCCTGCCAACCTAGCAGTTTGAAAGCACATCAAAGTGCAAGTAGAAAAATAGGTACTGCTCTACCGGGAAGGTAAATGACGTTTCCGTGCACTGCTCTGGTTCGCCAGAATCAGCTAAGTCATGCTGGCCACATGACCCGGAAGCTGTACGCCGGCTCCCTCAGCCAATAAAGCAAGATGAACACCGCAACCCCAGGGTCGTCCGTGACTGGATCTAATGGTCAGGGGTCCCTTTACCTTTACCTTTAACTTTAAATCACAACTTGGGATTTTTTTTAAAAAAAACAACCTCATATACACACACAACAACAAATGTACCACTTACAGAAGACAACTCTACACTATTATTTGTGCAATGTGGTTGTAAAATAAACACAAAGCTCACCTTGTGCACTGCAACCTTTACATAACATGCTGAAGGACGCACTTTTGAATCACGGCATTTATTCCTTTACGAACGACTTCATGTTTGCTAGCTGTATTAATCACATCTCCGTTCACCATGGAGCCACCTGAGGCTTCCCCTCGATCTGCCTAAAGTCTATTTTTCTGTTCCCTCTCGACAAGGAAGACAGGCATCTTGTCAAAGAGAAATGTGTGTGCTTGAGTGTAGGTCCCCTGCTCACTTAGTGCCCCCAAGCCACGGAGATTTATTTATGCAAAGTTTTAGCATTTTCTTCCCGGTTTGGATTTCAGTATTTGCATGTTCTGCCCTGTCAATGTCTTCTTGTTTTGATCATGCTCAGTCGCTGTGAGGACACATCCCTCTGAAAGGGACTCAGTGAGTCATCAGCTCATGTTTTGATCTCCGCTCCATCTCAGAGAGTGGCAATAAAAACAACAAGACAGAAACCTCATATGGATGTGCAAAGCTGGCTTGTATGGACTCGTGCTATTGGTTCACCTGGCACAGGAGCTACTGCGCTGTCCCTTCCCCAACCTGGTGCTTTCCATATGTTATTGGACTACAACTCCAGTCCTCCTTGACCATTGACCATGCTGCCTGAGTCTGATGGGTAGTGGAGACCAACAACATGGAGAGGACACCAGGGTGGGGAAGGCCGATATAGAGTGAGATAGAAGCATCCTTTTCCATTTTGCCCAGCCCAAAACATTCTCTCTATTGTTCCCACCCTATTTGCTGATTGAAAGCACTTGCAATTCAAAACTGGTAGCTAAGCTTCCTTTATTCCCCATCCCATTAAATCCATGGGCAAACTATGGAATTTGCATCCACATAGGGCTTGCCAAACAGATAGTCAACGGTTCGAATTCCCACGACAGGGTGAGCTCCCATTTCTCGGTCCCTGCTCCTGCCAACCTAGCAGTTTGAAAGCACATCAAAGTGTAAGTAGATAAATAGGTAACACTCCGGCAGGAAGGTAAACGGCGTTTCCATGTGCTGCTCTGGTTCGCCAGAAGCGGCTTAGTCATGCTGGCCACATGACCCAGAAGCTGTACACCGGCTCCCTCGGCCAGTAAAGTGAGATGAGCACCGCAACCCCAGAGTCATCCACGACTGGACTTAACTGTCAGGGATCCCTTTACCTTACCTTTTAGGGCAGTCATGGCCATCAGTTTGGATGGGTTTAAAAGGGAATTTGACAACAGATGGAGGAGAACCCCATCAATGGCAACTACCCACGTCAGCTATGTTCTCCCTCCCTTGCCGGAGGTAATATGTGCCTCTGGATACCAGTTTCTGGGAGTCACAAGTTGGGAAAGGTGCTGTTGAACTCAGGTCCAGCTTGCAGGCTTCCCAAATACTTCTGTTTGGCCACGATGAGCATATGTTGCTGGACCAGATGGGATTGATCCAGCAATATTCTTATTGTATCCACAACAAAGCAATGCAATTGCAATTTATTCCTTATAACCACATATATCCATTTACAATCCTCATTATAAATTATCCATAAAAATATTTATCCTCCTATCTTACCTCCTGCTACCAACCCATTTAAAGAGCTTGGCATTAAATCAGCTCGCAATAAATACTTCAAATTTAACGATTCATTAACGTAGGCCAATTCGTTACTTTCCGAACAGGGTCCTCTTTGCTATAAGATTAAAAGAATTTGTCCAAACAATGCATGTTAAAATAATAATAGTCTTTTGCTGTGCTGTTAACTCCTAATAGTTTTCTCTGACCTTGCAAATCAGAGCTGCTTGACTGTAGCTTAGTGGCTGATCTGTGACTGCAGTAGTAAAGATGGATTGATGGAACTTAAGTCGAGTCTTCTGTATCTTCCCCCTCCCACTTATTCAGCTAGCAAGTTAAGTCAGGCCAACTCACCATCCCCACCCCCCAACCCAAGTCTAGTGGTAGCCAAAAGCACACCACAAACCACCAGAAGACCACTCTGCCTTTCCTCATTTAGCTATGGAAACTTAAGCACAAACTCCATCACTTTCACACTGAAAAGTGTGTGTGGGGGGTATTTGGATAGGCAAAGTCATTAAGTGGAATTGTTTTTTGGTAGGCAGGGTTGTGTGTGTTCTCTTAAGCTAATGCAATGTGGAATGGGAAGGGTCACAGCTCAAGGGTAGAACATCTGTTATGCATGCAGGAGGCCGCAGGTATGATCCCCAATGGCATCACCAGATAGATTACGTGCTCAGGTCCAATGCCAGATTCTACAGAGAAAACAGAGACCAGCATGGCTGGTCCAAGGTTTCAGGACCATGGACAACTCCAAGTGAGCAAGTTGCTCCAACAATGTTGGGAGCAGACTGGGCCCCTTTAAGTCTCTGTCTCCAGACTCTACTTCCTAGATGAGAAGTTTAGAGCCTCAAAGGGCCAACCCTCTGGCTGAACACTGGCACTCTTTCTCTGTTCCATAGGCTCTCTCATGGAGTGCTCCTAGTTGTACCAGATGGGTGGTGTGCTGTGGGAGGCATCTGTTTTTTCAGCTTCAGAGGAAGTGCCTATGAAGGTCTAGCCTCTAGCCCTATAGGCTTTGGTGGTCTGGGAGGTCCAGCTTCAGGTACAATGGTATCCCTATGCTCAGCATTCAGCTCTGAGTCCTGAACTTGGCCTGGCTCACCATATGATGCTCCTGCAGCCTCCAACACCATGTCCAGATCACTGCTAGATTCTGGAGTCGTAACAGTAAGGGCTCCCTCCCCAAAACCTGGAGAGCTGTTGCCAGTGTAAGCGACACAGAGCTGGATGGACGAGGACACTGGCTCAGTATGAGGCAGCTTCCTATGTCCTTCATGATTCCAAAATCTGTGCATCAAGCCCATTTTCAGTCCAATGGCTGTTTTCCCTCATTATCCCCCAGGTCTGAGGCTCTCTGCCCCTGCTGCAAATGTACGAATATGCAGAAGAAAACCTCCTCTTCTTGATCTGCCTCCCTTCCTTTATTCAGAAACTCCAGTGGGAAATTCTTAAAAAGTGGAACCTAAACAGACCCAGCCTGCACTTTCCAGAAGGGCTTAATCGTGCAGCTAAGTCATTTAGCAGCACAAAGCAAAATGGGATGAGCTTTTTCATGAAATAATCATGTAAAAGACAATTTGCTGCGAGATGCAGAAAAGACATCAGCATTGTCTAATCTGTGTCAGCTCGGATGTTTTAATAATATTGCATTAAATGACCCAGAGCTTCTCTTCCTGTAGGATAGTGGTGCCTTATCGCTCACGTCCAGGAGGTTTGTTTTTCTGATTTATGCCTTGACACCCACATGCGATCCTTCCCGTTACAGCGGTTCAGCTCCTGGGCATCTGTGGAAAGCATATACTGCTGTCATAACAAGAGCACAGCATCTGATAGTCTCCATACAGTTTGACAGCTCCTCCTAGGGAAATGACTTTAAAAGAGGTCATATATTTACTCCCACCCCAAAGAACATCCCCTCAAAGTCTGGGTATTATTCACACTCAAATGGAGTGAACTTCATTCCTCTGGGAAGGAGGGAGGGGCACAAAATGATGGTGCTTAAGAATAAAGCTGCTAGATCAGCCAATTAAGCCCAGCAGTGTCCAATGAGAGGCCTCTGGGAAGCCCATGAGAGGAGCTTTGGAGCTTCCCATTGGAGCATCTGATTGGCCAATGAGAAAACTGGGTGGGATTCTGGGAAAATATTTATAACGAACTGAAAAAGATGTTTAGATCTTCACTCGAAAAGAAATCGGAATCCTTCCTCCTAGGGATCATGTCAGAAGAAATCAAAGAAATGGTCAGACCAATATTTATGTATGTGACTATGGCAGCAAGGTTATTAATTGCCAAAAATCAGGAAAGCAGCAGTGTCCCAACAAAAACAGACTGGCTATCTAAAATGATGGAATGCTTTCATATTGCTGAATTAACAGGGAGGATTAGAGGAGACATGGTGCAAAAAGTTAACAAGGAGTGGGCTATCTTTAAGGAATACATCAAAATCTATGTGGTAAAGGTAGAACTTTTGACAGACACTGATTGAATCCAGAAAAAGAATAGAATGAAAGGAAAGTAAAGTTGAGATGGAGGAAGAGATCAAAGAAACAATGAAATGAGTTTAAGTTAATTGGAAAAAATAAATTAGTGTAATAAGAACGGGTGGCTCTGTGGGCTTGCCAATCGGAAGGTTGGCGGTTCGAATCCCCATGACTGGATGAGCTCCCGTTGCTCTGTCCCAGCTCCTGCCAACCTAGAAGTTCGAAAGCATGCCAGTGTAAGTAGATAAATAGGTAATGCTGTGGTGGGAAGGTAAATGGCATTTCTGTGCACTCTGGTTTCCGTCACAGTGTCCTGTTGCACCAGAAGAGGTTTAGTCATGCTAGCCACATGACCCAGAAAGCTGTCTGCAGACAAATGCTGGCTCCCTCGGCCTAAAAGTGAGATGAGTGCTGCAACCCAATAGTCATCTTTGACTGGACTTAACCATCCAGGGGTCCTTTACCTTTACATTTTAGCTTATGTGCTGATGAAAAACTTTCTTTTGTCCATCCTGAATCTTTCAACATTCAACTTCACTGGATGCCCATGAGTTCTAGTGTTAGGAAAGATGGGTAGAAATCTTTTCCTACTCCTTCTTCGACCAGGTGGATGCAGTAACCAACCTCAGATGGAGTCAGTCTGGGACAGGCATAGGGAAACTCCGGCCCTCCAGATGTTTAGGACTACAATTCTCATCATCTTCATATTGTTCTGCCCGGACTCTGAGGTCCAGCGCTGAGGGCCTTCTGGCGGTTCCCTCATTGCGAGAAATGAGGCTACAGGGAACCAGACAGAGGGCCTTCTCGGTAGTGGCGCCCGCCCTGTGGAACGCCCTCCCATCAGATGTCAAAGAGATAAACAATTACCTGACATTCAGAAGACATCTTAAGGCAGCCCTATTCACGGAAGTTTTTTTTTTAAGTAATATTTATTAAAATTTCAAAGAGTTACAAAAATAAAAAAGTAATAAAACAAAAAATACAAAATACTAAAAAATTAAAACAATTAAAAACAAATCAATTTTTCCATATCTTATCTTTCATTTACTTGTTTCCTTGACCTCCTCACACCTCCCTTTTTTGTATTCCAGTTCAGTTAGTTAATTCAGCAAATCCTTTCCATCTTTGTTTTTATCTTAATCATTTATCTTAATATATTGTAACTTTACATTCTCACCTGTTAACAACCCATTTTTACATTCTCCTTTATAACATTACTGCTAAGACCACATAAATTCATTCTGACATCATTCTAACATTCATTAATTTTGCAGTATTTCTGTAAATAGTCTTTAAATTTCTTCCAATCTTCTTCCACCGACTCTTCTTCCTGGTCTCGGATTCTGCCAGTCATTTCTGCCAGTTCCATATAGTCCATCACCTTCATCTGCCATTCTTCCAGGGTGGGTAAATCTTGTGTCTTCCAATACTTTGCAATAAGTATTCTTGCTGCTGTTGTGGCATACATAAAGAAAGTTCTATCCTTCTTTGGCACCAATTGGCCAACCATGCCCAGGAGAAAGGGAAGTTTTTAATATGTAACGCTGTACTGTTTTTAACACTTGATTGGGTGCCGCCCAGAGTGGCTGGGGAAACTCAGCCAGATGGGCGGGGTATAAATAATAAATTATTATTATTATTATTATTATTATTATTATTATTATTATCCCTGACCACTGGTCCTATTAGCTAGGGATGATGGGAATTGTAGTCCCAAACATCTGGAGGGCCGGAGTTTGCCTATGTCTGGTCTGGGACGTCAGGGTATTTCACTAAACCCATTTGTTCAAAAGTTGAACAAATGAGGGGATTGCATCCAGATCAAGCCATTCTTGATGGTCACCTGAATGGATCAGCTCTCAGCTTCATTGTGTTCTAGTGTTATAAACCTATACTATCCTATAAACCTAAACTATGTCTCCACTTAAGTCATCTTTCACTGCACACCCCTACTGGAGAGTCAAGAAAAGCCGATATCTTCTTCTGCCTGGACAGGTGAGAATTTATGAGTACCTGTTGGGCACATGGAATAAAGATGGATGTTCAGCATCACACACACTATCATTTTGCATGCAGGATACAACCTTGGCTGTCAAACCCACTGATCAATCAATAACCTATTATGTCATGAAAATGAATACCGCCTGTGTGCCTTATTAATTAGAATGTCTGGTGAGGCATTGGACCGTCAATAAGAGAGAGGCCTCTCCTTGTTCCAAACTCTGCAAAACACTCCCCTTGTAAGACTTTCACTTTATTTTAGTTTTGATTCATGGTCCTGCTTCAAATAGATCAAAATGCAGCAAATGAAAAATTGATCACCTTCTTCCCTGTTCTTTTTCTGGCCGTGTGAGCTGCTCCTTGACATTTACATCACAGAAGCTAAAAGGGGAAGAGCTCTATTAATAAACAGATATGGAATTCTCTGGCCTGAAAGGCTCAATGCCCTTCTTGAAAACGGGCCCCTAATGATTCACATAAGTGAAGGCATCTGTATTTCTCTTCCTCTGCTGACCGTATGTTAAGGATCTTCATTCAAAGAACAGCTCTGGCTCACAGCCAGCTTTGGAAAGGAGATCGCTGAGCAGGCAGAATTTAAATTAGAAATAATTATTGCTGATGGTAGGATAGTGCAGTGGGGGGGAGTGTTGGGGGTTTTTTAAGGTTTTTTTTTAGAGTCAGCTTCTAGGTGAGACTGCAAATATGACAATGGGACAACGGCATGGAACTGCAAGAAATGTATACGAGGCTAAGCCTTTATCCAGCTGTGTGTATTGTACTAGAATTCATCAAATTCTGCTCTGTTGACCAGGCAAGGAAACTTGGCATCCCCTCCAGCATTGTTTCTGATGAAAATAGGGACATCCTAAGGAAAAGTGGGACATTCCAGGATCAAATCAGAAACTGGGATGGCTTCTGTAAATTCTTCCTTCCTTCCTTCCTCCCTCCCTTCCTTCCTTCCTTCCTTCCTTCCTTCCTTCCTTCCTTCCTTCCTTCCTTCCTTCCTTCCTTCTTGCTTTTTTCCCTTCCAGAATACTCACTACTGGATTGGGGGAAATTTAAAGAGACATTTATTTGTTCCTGACCTTTGCAAATTTTCCACTAAAAGCCATTTTAGGGGAGATAAGATGTCCCAAATTGTTTCTGAATTTCAAAGGGCAGAAGGAGCTGTGCACAAAGAGGACAGTTGCTGAGTGACAGCATTGATTAATAAAACTCAGAGAGTGTTATGAAATCTGTCCTCTTTGCATTGCAAAAGAGAACCGATTACTTCATTCTACACTTTTCTAGCTCCACTTCATGCTACAGTTTTAAGCCACGGGCAGGAGTGATAAACAAGAATAGCAGCATTTACTGATCTCCCATTGCTGGCATCGCTGCAGCTTACTGGCAAAAAGAGGATCAAGGTGAGGGCATGGTTGACATGGTGAAAAGACTAGTAGGTGCCCTAGATTGGCTCATAGCTGTCAACCGTCCCTTATTTGGCGGGACAGTCCCTTATCCCAGCGCCATGTCCCGCTGCTGTCCCTTATTGATGATGTCCCTTAAATTTCCCGGGTTTCAAAGGAAGCAGCTCCTCTCCCTTCCTCCCTGCCGGCCAGGGAGGAGGGAGGCTCCAACTGTGTTGCTTGGCTGCGTTGCTCACCCAATAAGGAGTCTAAGAATGACTGGGCGGTGGAGCTTGCATGCCTTGTGCCAATCAAATTGACCGCGTTGCCTGGGGACTCGCCTTTGCTCAGCGCTTCCCAGCGGAGAGGTGACGGTGGTTTTCCTTGCTGCATCCCCTTTGCCGGGTTGCTGCGCTATGGGAACCACCACTTGAGGCTTCGTTTGGCTGCTGGTTGACTAAAATCCCTTATTTTGGCTGCTGATCCCTTATTTTCAAGGCTGCTGGTCCCTTATTTTCAAATCTGTAAGGTGACAGCTAAGGATTGGCTCTGCTATTGCGTTTATACTGTGCTAACCTCAATAGGAGATGGGTTAAGAGTCCATGCTCCACTGACTACTACTGGCTACAGGAGTGTTTACACAGAAGGTTGCTCATACATACAGGCCTGGTTCTAATGTAATACTAAACCATCATTTAGAGCAGGCATAGGCAAACTTGGCCCTCCAGAAGTTTTGGGACTACAACTCCCATCATCCCTAGCTAACATAAGGTTACCAGATTTTTCCCCCAACTTTTTTTTAACTTCAATGGATTTTGTATGGGGACTGTCCCCAGGAAACGGGGACATCTAGCAACCTTAAGCTAACAGGACCAGCGGTCAGGGATGATGGGAATTGTCTCAAAACATCTGGAGGGCCAAGTTTGCCTAGGCCTGATTTAGAGTTGAAAGAATGAGGCAGTTGCATTTGAGAACAATTCTCCGTTTCCTGTTTCATCTGAATGGTTTGCTAACCATGAACACACACAGATATATAATCCTGACCTGCTTTAGGGGTAGGGCCAACTGCTCTTCCAAAGAGCACACTGGGCTCAATAGAGCTTTGTCTGATCTCACCACCCCACTTAGCCCTAAGCTCCATTGTCAGACATATCACGAACTGAAAATCCCTGCATCTTATTAATTAAAGGAAACAAAACCGTCCCTGCAACAGAAATTTGCCTTTCTTTTCTCTCCTACTGTTGCAGGCTGAGTACTGGAGTCTGATTAATACACTAAGTTGAGGTCGGGGGATCTCTGAGTATTCCATAAGCCCTCTAGAGCTCTCCTTCCATTACACACTGTAAAACTCAGGGCAGAAGCCTCCAGGCAAACTCTTCAACTTCCTTCAACAGCACTGAATCCTTGGTCCAAAATCTGTAGCCGGTGGCTGAACCTAAAACTGCCAAATTCTCATTATCTGTAGATAAACAGGAATTGGGAGACACAGATAATAAGTGAACATGCTGCACTGCAGGCTGAGGATTCAGTCCAGGTGAAACATGTCCAAAACCAGTTACAGTTTCATGGAGACAGGAAAACATGTACATAGGAAGGTGCCTTATACTGACTGTATGAACCTGTTCTGTGTTGTGGGGATTTTCTTTGGTTTGTTTTGGAGAAATGGGTATCCTGTTGTGGGGGTGTTTTTGATGGTGTCTCTCCAACTGGACCCGTAGCTTCCTCTCGTCTTCTAGAATTGACAGGATTATGTGGCATACTTGGTTGGCAATGTAATATGATTCTGTGTTGGGGATTCCATATCCCCCTTCTGAGCAGGGGAGATGCAGGTATTTGGAGCTTATTCTTGGCTTTTTGTGTGAGAAAATAAATGGGCGGGAGGCGTTCTGCCACTTGTGGAGTTGGGTTGGGGAAATTCAGATTGGGAGGATTTGGAATAAGTAGGTTAGCTTGGGGAGGGCGATCATTTTGATCATGGCTATTTTGTCCGAGAGGGTGAAGTTGGCGTTGTTCCATTTCCTCAAGTCTCTGTAGATTTGTTGACACAGGGGCTTGTCATTGTGGAGATATAGTTTGTTGAGGTTTCTGGTTATTTGTTCCCCATGGTACCTGAATTTAGTGCAGCAGAGTTTTATCTTTGTAGACATTGGTGAATTCCGTGTGTGTGTGTGTGTTAAAGCACATATCTTCAGATCTTGCAAAGTTTACTTGTAGACCCCACACCATTGTGAATGTGTTGAGTTCTTTAGTTGGGGTGGTTGCTGTGTATGGCGTCTGGTGTCATAACTATCAGGTCATCTGTGAAGAGCCCTGGTTTGTTGATATCTGGGGCTGCTCTGAGTCGGCTCCAATTTCTAAACAGTTGTTCCCATAATGACCAGCTGACACAGTTCAGGGATGAAATGAGCCCTTCCTATCTCTGCCACTGAGGCGGCCTGATGACCAACACTTTTTGATAAGCCACAGTGCTAAGGAGAACAAGCTGCAGCAAATACTCATGCAATCCATGTGTTCAGAGGACACTGAGCAAAACAAGCCCCATAAAAGCAGTGCCGGCTGAAATTCAAGCATCAATGACTTTAGGATCTCACCGAGACGACGAGGAGCAATTACGGAAATTGGAGCAAGGGCATCTGGTGGGAAATGGAAATGCCTTGCATTTCAGGCACAGTCACAGACAAGCGGACATGGAGGTCACCTGAGTGTCGGCCCAAATTAGCTCACCAGAGGCTATTTACATCACCAGGGAGGCAAAAGCCTGATTATGATCAGAACAAACACCAGAGGACACTGGCCGGACCTGAATGACAGTGAGGAGGGAAACAATAAATGGTGCTGCCATAAGAACATAAGGAGAGACCTGCTGGTTCAGGCCAAAGGTCCATCAAGAGCAGGATCCCATCCCACAGTGGCCAACCAGATGCCCATGGAAGCCTGTAATCAGGATGTGATCACAAGGACACTCTCCCCTCCTGTGGTTTCCAGCAACAAGCATTCAGAATCAGTACTGCCTTGGACCACAGAGGGTGAGGGTCGGGTTGGGGGCACTGGGAAGGAGTTTATAGGGGGCAGCAGCTCCCAAAGTTTTGGGGACCACTACTGTAGACAATAGGGATGTGGGTGGTGCTGTGGGTTAAACCACAGAGCCTAGGACTTGCCTATCAGAAGGTTGGCGGTTTGAATCCCCGTGACAGGGTGAGCTCCTGTTGCTCGGTCCCTGCTCCTGCCAACCGAGCAGTTCGAAAGCACGTCAAAGTGCATGTAGATACTGCTCTGGCAGGAAGGTAAACGGCGTTTCCGCGTGCTGCTCTGGTTCGCCAGAAGCGGCTTAGTCCTTTCTGGCCACATGACCCGAAAGCTGTACGCTGGCTCCCTCGGCCAGTAAAGCGAGATGAGCGCCGCAACCCCAGAGTCGGTCACGACTGGACCTAATGGTCAGGGGTACCTTTACCTTTACCTTACTGTAGACAGTGCTGAGCTACATGGGCCCAATCATCAGACGTGGCGTAAGGCCGCCTCTTAAAAGTTTCCTCTTCTGCTCTTGATGGGCCAGAGATGCAAAAGTCCAACCACACGTGCAATCTTTTGAGCTGCTTCTTTCGTGTCAAGTTCTTCACACAGCTGAATTCAAGAGAAGGAAAAGCGTCCTTAAAATCAAACACAAAGCAGCCCCACCCCAAATATATTGTTGTAAACACAAATTGCCCTTTTCCCTTATGTGGTATCCAAAAGCCCATATAGAGTCCTTACATAGGTTCCCTATTGGTAGGAGAGAATAACAGAGGCCAACCAGAGAATATTGAGAAGCAAAGCAGCTAGTAAGCTTGATCATTATTGATCTGTTGCAACAGGGTGCTCCCCTCACTCGCAGGAGAGGAGGAGGAACCCAGAAAAATGGTGTGCAAGGCCTTATAAAGACTTTTGAAATTGCCACCCTGTAGATCAAGACCACCCCCCAGAAACATCATACATACATCACAGAAGGGGTGTAACCTAAGACCACCCCTCAGATACATCACACCTACATCACAGAAAAGGTGGTCTAAACAGAAATTTGAATGTTGTTTTTCTCCTGTCCTTGTTTATCTCCTGTCTGGCAAGTTACTTGATTGGATTGCCTGGGGAGCCTGGCCAGTCTTTTGTAATGATAAATACTTAGTTCCTTGGCCATGTCACAGGCTCACACCCTATTCAAACACAGACATACCATTAAGACAGGATTTGTGAAGGAAAAGACAATGGGGAAGCTTTTCCACTTTGACTTTGCAGAGAAAACATTTGCTCAGTTTAGGAATCAAAATGGCTTCAGGTCAGTTTTCCTGTGCTGATCTATGTACGTGCGGTTATGAACATTACCATATATCGAAGACCTCAAAATTCCTATCACAATATGGACACACGCACACAGCCCCATTGCAAACTTCAAAAGGTTCAGATTGGGTTCACTTCCTTCTTGGGAAGAGAGGCCGAGGCTTGGTTCTTATTTTATCCCAACGAGTTCTCCTGTCCTTAGTGATAAAGCTGTCCATGTTCAGTGACCTTCTCCAAGTCCCCGCTTTATTGTGCTCACAGAGAGGCAGGCGGGGGGGAGAGGGAGGGAGAGAGAGAGAGCTAGTGGTTGATGGGTGAAACCCTTTGGTAAATATTTTAGAGCCTCTCCAGTGCTTAACAAAGCTTCATAGAGTCATCTCTTCCTCCATCTCCCTGGAGCCTCACGGAAATGTAAGCTCATGGAACGTGTTGTTTGGAGTGCACACATGTGTGATGATTTGGGTCTAAAAATATACATTGACCCAACACAATGCATCACCTTATTGCTTTTGTGGAGGGGAGTTGGGGCTTTTGCAATCAAGACTGGTTGTCTGGCAGAAACTGGTGTGTGTGTGTGTGTGTGCATGGGGAGAGTGTGTGTGTAGGGAAGGATGGGCAGTCTGAGAGTTTGATCTACGCCTACGCAGTGAGTTGTTCAGATCTAGAAGACATGCTAGAATTGTGACACCTGCCCCAGACAACCATAATTCATTTATGCAGCTTTACAGAGTAATATAAGAGAAGGATAGATCCTCACTTTTCATCTAAATGCAATGGTGCTGGAAGTTTTACCAGGTGACACTTGTTGTCCCAGTTTTACAGCCCTACACAAGAACACAGGAAGTTGCTGTTGGTCCATCTAGTACAGTATTACATGCACTAACCGTCAGCAGCTCATCAGGTGTCAGGAATGAGCCAGCTCCCAATGAAGGCTTGCAGCCACCTCCCAGTGAAGGTTTGCAACCAACAGAAGTAAGCAGCCAGGAACAGAGAGAGTTAACTTTCATGCAGGATGAACAGCAGCTAGTGCCAACTCCCCCAGCCCTTGGAATGCCGGCTGATAAGGGAATGGCTAAGAGCGGGCGCTCGGGAAGTTCAAACAGGCATGAACAGAGACAGAAGTAGTTTTTCAGAAAGGCAGGAGAGGGGGGAGCTGACCCAATCCCTCCTCAGAGTCGGCTAAGGGGAGGGCTGTTAGACCGCAAACAAAGTAAGCGTTGGAAGACGCAAAAGTTCACCATCTTCTGTAGGAACTGGAATGATCTTCAGAAGGGTCATCTTGACTGATGATGTCGGAGGCTGTGTTAAGGCCGCCCAGAGCTATCTCCAAGAGTTGGAGTCCGTGGAAGAGCCCTTCAGTCGGAGCGCCACAGCGGGTTCTTCTTCTGCGGGCGGCTCTGCGCCACAAGTTCGGGGGTGAGCTCTGCCCTCCTGTGCACCTGGGATTGGTGTAGGACCATGGAGAGGCCCGCCCAGTGCAAGCTGCTTACACCACGAGGCACCCAGCTTCACTCAGTCGACAAAGCTGACGCCTCAGGCTGGTATGTTGCGCTGGGCTCCTTATGTTTCCTGTTTTCTTTACCGGAGCAGAGATAAGTGTGGTGTCAGATCCATAAAAAAAGGTTGACAACTCTGGGCAACCTGGGGCAGGGGCACCGGGCAGTTCTTTGCACCCCGGCGCCGTATATGCTTAAGAAGGCCCTGATCAAGCTGGGAACCTGGACTCCTGACATGGGTTTCAGGATGGGCTTCCTCCTAGCCCTACCTGGAGATGCTAGGGAGTAAACCTGGGGTATTCTGCATGCAAGGCAGATGCTCTACCATTCATTTGTGGCCCTTATCCAGAACATTACATCATATTTTATTTATTACATTTATATTCCTTTTTTTCTCCAAGGAGCTCAAGGTGGTGAGCATGGTCACCTACCTCCCCATTTTATCCTCACATAAAAAGAACCTGCTGGTACCCCCCCCCGCCTGACCACCCAGCAATTCTCTTATCTTCATAAAGACAGGTTTGGTCTCTACCTCCTCCTTTCCTCTCCCACTTTCCATGACCCTGTCTGAGGCTAATAAGCCATCAGTGGGAGCCTAGAGGATCGTAGCCTTTTATCAGTTACACCCTTAGTATCCTGCAGAACTACATCTACCAGAGCAGGAAGATCTCAGCTTATTCAGGTTCAAAGCACAGGGTAGTGGTTAACAGTTGGTCTGGTGTTTTAGTTTACCTACCTTTTCATCTCCTCCATTTCTAGGACTCTGCTTGTAAACATGGCCAATGCATTGTTATCACCACCACCACCATTAAGACTCATTATAAAGGCTCATGGGACTTTCGAGATATCAGGCCATTACCCATTCTGATTCTGTTAGCATTGAAGCGAAGACAAATGTTTGTGCTTGAAGCTATGCAAGGGGGGAAAATGGTTTTAATTTTGGTTTTTTAAAAAAATGAATGGACTCCCTTCAAGCCCCAAATTAAACTTGGCAAAGATGACGTGTGCTTCGACTGAAAATGCTGACCCCAGAAGACCATGCGGGTAAGTTTTTTAATGTAGCTTAATTCCATGGTTAGAGATTTATGGAAGTTATGAAGCAAAGCTCTGGTGCTTGAGATTAAAAACAGAACAATGGAGCAGGCTGCGGAAGAAGCCGGCGCAGAATACAACTCAAGGCTGAATATTCATCTCATAACAGTGCACCCATACCCACCCTCTGTGCCTGCCCCACCGTCTGCATCAGGACTTGATAGAGAGAGAATCTGGCATCCACAGTACTGTGAGCCAAAGGAACTGCAGTGGGAACTGTCTTCTTTGGTAGTTAAATGCTCATGGGTTGACTCACCCTAACTAGGCTAACTATTGTCCCCCCCTAATCAAGGAACAGTGACAAAAGGTTAACTGCTTAAGCTTTGATTATGCCTGCACAATTCTAGTATCTATCAGCTCCAACTACTGGCTCAGATTCCACTCAATAGCAGCAGACAGCCCAACTCTGATGAGCAATAGAACTTCCTGGGTAATTGTGTCCCCAGACAGTTATTTCTATTGCACAATTAATAAAGAGTTTTGCTGTTGTGTTTTTCCAGCTGAACCTAAATGTCTTTCTCACATCCAGCGAACCTGCTTTACTCTTCGAGCCAGGCCAAGTGTCCACAGAGAAGTGCCAGGCAAGGTACAGGGAGAACCAACCTGGAAGAGGAAAACAAGGTTCAGTTACAGGCAGCTTATCAGATTCAGGACTAAGGACAGCTCCCAGGGAAAGCAGGAGTTGCTTCATCAAGGTCCAAAGCTCAACTCTGGTTGAAACTATAGTTGGTTGCACACATTTCCCTCTCCTCTACATTTAAAAAAAACAAACCAAGTCCAGCCCCAAGGCTGTGCATTACTTCTGGCAGAAAGGATAGATTACTTAACTCCCTCATTTTTCAACAATTTCTAATGGTTTGTCTCCTCAAACATTCACAGATATATTACACCATGAACACTGGATTCTGGCTGGCATGACTTCAGCAGTAAAATGGGGAGAGAATCTGTTTCCCATTCCCTTCATCTGAAAAGGCCTTTATTATTGCACCTGAGACTTGGCCCGTCTCTTCAGTCTGGGAGCAGCTGCTTAGCCAGAGGAGCAGAATCTTGGAATGCTTTTAAGCCAAGATTTCTCCGCTGGAGTTTTGTCTCTGGCATTTGCATATCTTACTGTGTCCTCTCCTTTGGGGAGTTCATCATGGGCTTGCAGCCTGCATAATTATTTTGTCTTGAGGCACATATGTTACATCTTTTCTGTGACTTCATATGACTTTGTCACAAGAGAGGTTGTTCTTTAAAGAATTGTCAAGTCAACCAAGAACACTTCCTGGCTGATTGATTATCCATCTTTTAATCAGTTAATCCATTAAATTACAAATACTTTTATGTATGACACAGTCAACCCAGCCATTCAGACTGGTGGAAGGGGCCCTTCTCTTTTCCTGACATGATCAACAGTTGCTAATTGTGCATGTTTGCAGCATAGGGTCTTTGTGATCATTGTACTCTGACTATGGATCTCCCTCCCCTTGAATGTATAGATGGTCACATCACTCATCAACTTCCATCACCTGATCAAAATACACATTTGAAGGCTTTGTTAAATCTAATCTGGTATTTGAGAACTGTGTGTATTGCTGTGTTTGCGCTTTTGAAAAACATCACTTTT
Organism: Podarcis raffonei; assembly: GCF_027172205.1. Taxonomy (NCBI): domain Eukaryota; kingdom Metazoa; phylum Chordata; class Lepidosauria; order Squamata; family Lacertidae; genus Podarcis; species Podarcis raffonei. The sequence continues at coordinate 45,680,544 of NC_070615.1, read as the reverse complement.
ACAGCTTCCTCCTTCCATTTTATGTGCTTTTCCAGCCTCTGATTAATTATAATGGATCCAACTTTGACCCAGATCCTTTGGAAAAAGCAAAGTGGGGGGGGGGAGGTTACCACCCCACCTCCCTATGATTGAATTGGGAAAAGAGTGGGGAGGCTCAGAGGCTTTGTGGGTAGCATAGAGAGATAGTGTTATTGTGCTCAGGAATATCACATTAGTGAGTCCTGCACAAGGGGCTGGCATGCAGTGAAGATGGGTTCACAGCAGGGTCTTGGTGGAACGCAGTCCCCTCCAGACCCAAGCTAGAGCCCAGAGTAATTTCTTAGCCATCTAGATGTCTGGAAAATGGTTGATCCAGGTGTGATAATGCAGCCAATTTGATTGGGTCAACCCAACACAGCTGAGTCTTTTTCTTTCTTAGCTAAAAAAAGTTCTCCCCCCCCAATAATTTTTATTAATTTTTTCCAAATATCATAAACACAATACTGTACAGCTTAACAATATTATTCTCCTTTAAATCAATATCTTATCTGAGTTAACTTCCCTCCACCCCTCTTCTGGCTTCTCTACATTGCACTTGCTTAAGCGTGATTACTATATATACATTCTATAAGTGTCTATAATTCCTTGATAAATTTTTGTATTATACTTTCGACATACAGTACATTCCTTATTATAATACAGCATTACATCTTGTGGTCTAACCAAATGTTTACAATAAATGTTATGAGTTTTATTTCAGTCCTGTGGGTGCTGTTCTTTATGTACAGTTTTATACCATAAATTTATACCATAAATTTGGACCATTCTTTTTGTAATTTCTCATCGTCCTGCTGTCGGATTCTTCCATTTAGCCTTGCTATTTCCGCATACTCCAATACTTTCTGTTGCCATTCTTCAATTGTCGGGATATCGTGTTGTTTCCATCTCTGTGCCAGGAGTAGTCTTCCTGTTGTTGTGGCATACAGGAAGAATTTCTGATTTCAATGTAGTGTAAATATTCTGTTTGTGGCTTCATTTTCTGCTTCGCCTGGTTATGCGCTCTCTGTCCCTCTCTCTCTTTCTCTCTCTCTCTTCTTTACCCCTGATACTTTTGATTTTTCGAGCTTTTCTCAAACGTGCCTGATGGGACCTGGCAGAGGTGCCAATTTGAGCTGAAGATTGAGGGGACTAATGACATGCCTGTGATGTCAGGAAGTCAAGTGCGTGAAATCAGGGCGTTGGGAGGAGCCGGGGGCTGAGCGAAACATTGCAGCAGCACAGCTTCAATGGTCAGTGGCTCCTCCTCTCTCACGCTCAGCCTCCTCCTGCTGCTGCCATTGGCCAGGGCCTACTTCCCCTGTCTTTCCCTTACGTGGCAGCAGGAGGAGCTCCCAGCCACTGAAGCCACACCACGCCATGCTTGCTTTGCTCTTGGCCTCCTCCACCCCCAATTAATGTGAACATTGGGGGGCACCCACCCAAAAACGAGGGGACAAAAGAGCTGGGTTCCTGGGAGTTGGTACCTATGGGACCTGGCAACCTGCATTGCTCATGCAATGTGAAACGAGACAGGTGGTGCACTTTCTGCTGCTTCTGCAAACAATGTGATAATTACAGAATACAAATCGTAGCTCTTAAAAATTAGGATGCCGTGTCTGTGGTCTAATCAGCGGCTTATTTTGCAAAGTGACACATGTATAAATCTCTCGCCCCAACCCACTTGCAAACCAGCTCCCATTGCATCAGACTGAATCAGCAAAACACGGGGTGGGATTAACTAAATCTGCAGACTGAGCCAAGGAGCACTTGAACCCTTGAGCGCAAACATGCACAGCTGTGCCCAGCTCTACATACACACATTGAAAGGAAGGCAGCATCAGGAGACTCTGCCAGGATCAATAAGGTATGCAAATGTTGTCTCTCAGCCTCCCTGCACCAGAACTAGTAAAACAAGCTGCTTAACAAGCAAAATGGAAAGCAAGTCAGCTAGAAAATGTACCTCATGGCAAGATGAAGTTACTCGGAGAGAAAGGCCATGTGCAGCCTTGCAAATAAACCAAAGGCAGGAGGACATCTGGGGAGGAGCAAGCAGACCAAGAAATGTATGTATGTATGTATGTATGTATGTATGTATGTATGTGACACGGGTGGCGCTGTGGGTTAAACCACAGAGCCTAGGGCTTGCCGATCAGAAGGTTGGTGATTTGAATCCCCACGATGGGGTGAGCTCCCATTGCTCAGTCCCTGCTCCTGCCAACCTAGCAGTTCAAAAGCACGTCAAAGTACAAGTAGATAAATAGGTACTGCTCTGGCGGTAAGGTAAACGGCGTTTCCATGCGCTGCTCTGGTTCTCCAGAAGCAGCTTAGTCATGCTGGCCACATGACCCGGAAGCTGTACGCCGGCTCCCTCGGCCAATAAAGCGAGATGAGCACCGCAACCCCAGAGTCGGCCAGGGGGTCCCTTTACCTTTACCTTATCTATCTATCATCTATCTATCTATCTATCTATCTATCTATCTATCTATCTATCTATCATCTATCTATCTATCTATCTATCTATCATCTATCATCTATCATCTATCATCTATCTATCATCTATCATCTATCATCTATCTATCATCTATCATCTATCTATCATCTATCTATCATCTATCTATCATCACCTACTCTTTGCCCAGCAATATTACAGCACAATATAAAATAACTTACAAAACTAAGGTGAGTCCTAAAAATATGCACCTCAAGTATTTTTAAAAAAACAGGTTAAGGGGTGCATCTTCAGCATTCGCTGGAAGTTGTGCAATGAAAGTGCCAGACACACGTCTATGGGGACTCATGTTCAGTTTGGGGTCTACTAAGTGAAGGAATGATCACTGGGTGTGGAGCACACTTCCACCCGCAGACAAGCCACAGCTGTCTGAACATCATGCCCTCTATCTAACCTTTGCTCTCTTAGTAGTCTGCAGTGCCCTGTCTGTGACCTTTGTCACTTTCAATTAAACATTGTTCAGGGGGAAAGTGACGTGGTGGAAACAGGTGCCAAAATAACTTTGTACCACCCCACGATCTCGTGATTGGAAGATGTGTAAAGGGCACAGTCCAAAATGTATCTGACTGGTTTTGCATATTGTGCTAATAAAAAGAGCCTCCGCAGAGCTAGCTGGCAGCTTGCTTATGCATAGCTCACCTGCATTACCAACTCCTGCCTCTAGATCCCTTTCACATGTGCTGCTGTCAAGTCATGTGCCCCTTGCCCTATATTTGTGCATCTGATGATTCTTCCCTATGTGTAGAACCGTACATTTGTCCCTACTGAGATTCATTTTCTAAAGTTTTTGTCCAGTTCTCCAATCCCTTAAGGTGACTCTGAATCCTGATTCTATCTTCTGAGTTTCTAGATAACCCTCCCAGACTCACCAGGATACCTCTAAAGGGGAGAAGAGGAGCAACTCTGACATCCTATTTAAAGCTCTCCAAGATGGTGGCCATCATCACTACACCTAGTGGGAGCAAATTTCATGGTTGAACAATGTGCTGCATGGAGGACTCCTCTTTGTCTCTCCTCATTTAGCTGCACAATACCACGGAGTTCTTGTGTTATGAGAGATGGAGATAAAATGTCTCCCTATCCACACAGTGCATAACTCTAGACCCCTCTATCATGCCCTCCTTACCTTTTCTCTAAACAAAAATGCCCCAGATGTTGCAACCCTCCCTTAAGAATCCCTTCTTCTAACCTGAGTTGCCTGCTTTGTGTGCCTGTTCCCAGGCCTTCCTGCTTCTTCTGGGACAAATGAGAGCTAGTGCTTGCTTGCACCCCCTAGAGTTCTAGTGCTTCTGATGCTGAAAGGATTATTAGTTGGACTTTGCATGACCATTAGTCCAGCAGGAGCAGGCAGAGTTCCATTGGCATTTGTGCAACCCTGAATCTACAGGTAGTGCTACCTGTGCAGTGTTGAAATAACTCTCTCTCTTTCTGTCTCTCATTGGGTAGCTGAGAGTGGAAGGTTGGGGTGTTCATGCCTGCAGTGGCAACGTTCAAGGGCAGGGGCAGAAATGAGGTTTCGAATTCTCAAGGGAGAGAGAGGAGCCAGGTGCGCTGACAAAGAACATTTCTGCGATGTTCAATGTGTCTTGCATCGAGCAGAATTTTTGCATGTCAACAGAATATCCACCTGGATGAGTTAGCCAGTCATCTCCAGCAACAGCAGCTGCATGAATCTTTCATAAGAACATCAAAGCTGGTGGAGCACCTCACATATGTCTCTCCCCAGCCACACATACACCCAGAACTTCCATGGGTGGGAGTGTTAACACTAGGATATAGGCAGCCCCAAAACTCAGAGTGAGTGGCAATATGATTTGTGCCAGCAATTTGAGTTAGAAGAGTCCCGCAGCAGATCCTGGTGGAATTCAGTCCCAGGCAGACCCAGAGCAAAGAGGCTGATCTAAAGGCAAAGGCAATCACATGCCAGGTTCTAAGAGTCACAGCACATTTTTAAAAATAACAATAAGTCACATCCGTTTTGAAAGGCACTCAGGTTCTGCTTGAGGGTTCCTCAGAGGCATCCGTGTGGCCACAGTGAGAGCAGGATGCTGGACAAGGTGGGTTGTTGGCCTGATCCAGCAGGCTCTTATGTTCTTAAGGCACCACTTGTTGTTTAGTCGTGTCCGACTCTTCCCCCAAGTCCCACCTATCTGATTTTCATTTTACTTCATCTTTCACACGCCAGGCACTCCTGTCTCCCACTGCCTCCCACAGTTTGGTCAAACTCATGTTAGTAGCTTCGAGAACACTGTCCAACCATCTCGTCCTCTGTCATCCCCTATTCCTTGTGCCCTCCATCTTTCCTGACATCAGGGTCTTTTCCAGGGAGTCTTCTCTTCTCATGAGGTGGCCAAAGTCTTGGAGCCTCATCTTCAGGATCTGTCCTTCCGGTGAGCACTCAGGGCTGATTTCCTTCAGAATGGATAGGTTTGATCTTCTTGCAGTCCATGGGACTCTCAAGAGTCTCCTCCAGCACCATAATTCAAAGCATCAATTCTTCGGCCATCAGCCTTCTTTATGGTCCAGCTCTCACTTCCATACATCACTACTGGAAAAACCATGGCTTTAACTATACAGACCTTTGTTGGCAAAGTGATGTCTCTGCTTTTTAAGATGCTGTCTAGGTTTGTCATTACTTTTCTCCCAAGAAGCAGGCGTCTTTTAATTTCGTGACTGCTGTCACCATCTGCACATGAGTCAAGCTGGAGCAGAGCTACAAGGAAGAAAAACCAGGCAACGAAACAGGTGGGACTCTCACCTGACTCTCGGGTTAATAGGTAACAGGTAGAGCACATGCTTTGTATTCAGGCAGTACCACCACTGTCTTCTCCAGTGAAAGTGGAGAGGGTAGATCAGACAGGAAGTTATGGGAAATACTTCAGCCATTGCTCCTGGCAGTCAAAGTAGAGGGCAGTAGCCAACATGATGCTCTTCAGATGTTTTGGATTACAGATCCCATCATCCCTGATCAATCATTGGCCATGCTGGCTGGAGCTGATGGGAGCTGGAATCCCATGCTCAGATACAGAGCTTGCGGACTCATTGTCTAAATTGGCTGGCAGTGGTTCTTCAAGATTTCAGATGGAGGTCTTTTCCCAGACCCACCTGGATACTGACTCTAGAACCTTAGTATGAAAAACATGTGATTTAATACTAAGGTAAGGCTTTCAGGTATAAGTTGGGTGGTGGCACCACAGACCTCATAGAAAAGAGGAGCTTTGAAGAAGGATCTGAAGGGAGGAGAGAGAGAGAGAGAGAGAGAGAGAGAGAGAGAGAGAGAGAGAGAGAGACGGCAACATGTAAATGTTTTGGAATTGTGTCCCAGGAATAGGGAGCAGCAAAGAGGCGGTGATGTTGTCATTCGAGGGAGAGGGGTTTTTGTTTTCACTGCATTTTAAATCAACCATATTTAATTCACACTTCCTGGAGCTATATGCAAACCGAAACACACCTACTGTACTCCAAAATTCACACTTCTTGCATTTTATGATGGGGCGTGTCAAGTAGAAAAATGTTCAGAAGTGCATAAATTAGTGGAAATTGTGCATAAAAATACATATACAGTGGTACCTCGGGTTAAGAACTTAATTCGTTCTGGAGGTCCATTCTTAACCTGAAATTGTTCTTAACCTGAAGCACCACTTTAACTAATGGGGCCTCCCGCTACTGCCGTGCCGCCGGAGCACAATTTCTGTTCTCATCCTGAAGCAAAGTTCTTAACCCGAGGTACTATTTCTGGGTTAGCGGAGTCTGTAACCTGAAGCGTCTGTAACCTGAAGCATCTGTAACCCGAGGTACCACTGTATTAAGAACACAAGATCAAGCCAGTGGCTCATCTTTTCTAACATCATATTCTCACAGAAGCCAAGCAGATGCCTGTGGGAAACCCACCAACAGGAACCAAGCACAAGAGCCCTCTTCCCATCTGAGATTCCAGACAACTGATATTAAGAACCATTATTGCCTTTAACTGTGAAGGCAGAGAATAGCCAACACAGCTAGTGACCACTGATGGACTTCTCCTCCATGAATTTGTCCAATCCTGTTTTAAACCATCCAAGCTGGTGGACACAATTGCCCCCTTTCCTGGAGGTTTTAAGCAGAGGTTGGATGGCCGTCTGTCATGGATGCTTTAGCTGAGATTCCTGCATTGTAGGGGGTTGGACTAGATGACCCTTGGGGTACCTTCCAGCTCTACAATTTTATGATCCCTGCGGGAGCAAGTTCCATAATTTTACTATGTGCTGCATGCATAAGTCCTTGTTTCTATCTGTCCTGAATCTTCCAGCATTCAGCTTCATTGGATGTCTATGAGTTTAAGTGCTAGGAGAGAGTGAGAAACACTTTTCTCCACGCAATTTCTCCCTACCACGAACCACTTTATAAACTTCTATCATGTCACCCCTTCTCACCTTTTCTCTAAACTGAAACAGCCTCAAATGTTGTAACCTTTTCTTTCTCCATCCCTTTGATAATTTTGGCTGCCCTTTTCCAAACCTTCTTCCAACTTTACAATATCCTTTTTGAGGGAAGGCGAGTATTGAAAATAACATAAAAAGCACATTAAGTTTGAGAAATTGCTTGCAAAAAATCTCTATGTTAGATAAAAATGCATATTGGGGAAAATGCACACAAAAATATGAATGAATATTCATGAGGATTTTTTATATATAAAAAGCAAAGATGTAGTGAACTGAATGTAACATCAGAAAAATGATAACGGAAAAAGATAAGTTTGCCCATCTCTGTTTGAGGGTGCAGAATACCTTCAGGTGGTGGAACTGGAGGAAGTTGGTGTCTGTCTTGAAAGACAATAGAATGCACCTCTGGGGGTGAAGTCAAAAAGCTGGAGAATTGCCATGGCTGCAGAGACTGGTAACTCGTAACTGCTGCCTCTCATGTTGTTTTTGCTGTGTTACCCGCACTGAGGTGACCTCCCTGAGACACAAGCCTGAGTGTGTGTGGAGGTCCTGGGCAGCCTAGACGACAAGACCCCCATCTCAGTCCTGCTGATGTGGACCAAAGGAAAGGAGATCAATATGTTTGGCACCAGCTTGGCTGCAGGAGTTGCCAGAAAAAGTTGTACAAGGCTCCATACAACCATCTTATGGACTCCACTTTGGGTCTGTGTAGGATTTGCTCCTGAGCCTTTTCTTCTCCTGGAGATATCCTGGAAGGCAGTGGGTATGGATTTTTCCTAGGGCTTTATTCCCAAAGCATTTATTGAAAATGAGAATACAATGGTACCTCAGGTTAAGAACTTAATTTGTTCTGGAGGTCCGTTCTTAACCTGAAACTGTTCTTAACCCGAGGTACCATTTTAGCTAATGGGGCCTCCAGCTTCCACAGCACTGCCACCGCACAATTTCTGTTCTCATCTTGAAGCAAAGTTCTTAACCCGAGATACTATTTCTGGGTTAGTGGAGTCTGTAACCTGAAGCGTCTGTAACTTGAGGTACCACTGTAGTTGCAAGACAGTGGAGGTTTAGGATCAGAGTTTCCCTTCTGCTAGATGGGCTACCTCCCCAGGTTGATGAGCCCCATCTGCCTCTTACTTCCCTCTACAGCACGTGCAAAAACCATTTATTGACCATTGGACCCACTATTGGTTTTGCCTACTCAATCCACTGGAATCTGTCTTTGCATGCAGGGGAAATCCATAACTCAGTGAGGGTTTGAGACCCATCGTATACCATCACCTGGTTTAGCCAGCCAGTGAAAGCCATTTCCCAGGGTGTGGCCGCTGTCAGATGCTGACAGTTTCCAGGAGCCACAGGTGAGAGCTGAGTGCAGGGTAGGGACCAAAGGTGGACAAGCTACCCCAGAAGGAGCATGGCATGTCCTCCACCAGAGGAAACACCTATTTGGTGTTTCACAACTTTCCGACCAGTTGCAGGACCTTAGCCAGACCTAGCAGAGTAAACGCAGAATCCACGGAAGCAATTGGCGACTTGGCTGCAGACAGAATAGACGAAGCAGGAACCAGGAACTTGTAGCTAGGTGTTTATTATATACGGTGGACTATTTACAGGAACAGAACATGGATCTTTTGCTAGCTTTCTCTGACACGACTCACAACTCCTACACTGACACAGAACTCTGAACCTCTGAACTAACACATTCCAGTTAGTAGGCCATTAATTATCACTCCCTTGAGAGAGCTTGACCAATCAGGGAGCGGTCTCCATGTCTCTGTTATCACCAGGCAGACTTACTCCTTCAGATTGCCTTCTGGTTGTCTGCCAAACCTTAATTGACTCTGTGTGAGTAGCTGCACGTACACAGTTTCCCAACAGTGGGGACCAAAGGTGGACAAGCTACCCCAGAAGGAACATGACGTGTCCTCCACCAGAGGTACTACCCCTCCCCTAACACCCCACAAATCCCTATGATATCTGTGATATCTGCATTCCCCTAAAATATCTGAATAAACTTGGCCACCACATCTTATTGCCCTTCCTCCTTTCCGTCTCATTTAAAACAAAGTTAATGTGAAAACTGCAGTGCTATTTAACTTATCACTAAACAAATGTGTTCTACTAAATCTCCATTGACTGAATCATCATCGTGTGTATTACTGCCACTATTTTGAATGTTGGTTCTTAAACAAAGCTTCCAGTGCTGCAATTCAGAGCTTCAGTTCTATTGGTGATAATTCACTTTTCGCATCAGCAACGAAGCAACTGAAATATTTAAAATGAAAACAAAAGAAGAGCCACCTTGGTGGACGATTTATAGAACAAAAGCAAGCAGACTCGGCTAGAGAAGATCTGATGGGGTGTTTCAGGGAACTGAGCGAGTTCTTGACGGAGCTGCAAATTGAATTGGTATGATTTCCAAAGTCGACGCTTGCAAGCAATCAATTGGGGATAATCTTCAGACCGACATGATAGCTTGTCATCAGAAACAACAGATTATAGAATCAAACACATCCCGCACTTACATTTTTCCCACTTACAGATTGCTATGCAGTGCTGAGCTATAAATGGCTTAGCATTTATTTTATTTTTATTGCACTATGTGGAGATCATACTGAAATGGATGCCTTCATGCTCCGCTTTGAGCTTCGGAGAGACAAAATCAGGCTGGCTGTTGCTAAAATGCTGGAGGATGAATATTATCATTGCCAGGCCTCTTCACCAGGAGTCCCAGGGCAGGTTAAAACAAAAGGTGGACTTTTGATGTGATCAGTACCTGATACCAAGTCAGACTCTTGGTCCATCTATCTCCGTATTGCCTTCACTGAATGGCAGCCGCTCTCCAGGGTTTCACAGAATTGTAGAGTTGGAAGAGACCCCCCCCCCGGGTCATCTAGTCCTGCCCCCTGCAATGCAGGAATAGGGGGAAATTGAACCCACAACCTTGGCACTGTCAGCACTGCACTCTAACCATCCTACCTGGAGATGCTTGAGATTGGACCTGGGATCTTCTGTTTACGAATCTTGTGCTCTACCACTAAGATGTGGACCCTTCTGAAATCAGATCCTTGATCGATCTAGCCCACTATTATCCACAATGGCTGGCAGCAGCTCTCCACTTTGACTTGGGATTTAGGGATTTACCAGGAATGTTAACAACATGGTTACAATATCATCATTTGAATGAAATGTTTAAAAGGGATATGAAGCAGGGGTTTGGGGAACAACTATCACAATTAGAGAGAGACCTGCTAAATTGTAATGTCTAAATGTACAAGATGTTATTGGAAAGGGAGAAAAAAAGATGAACAAGTGAAATCTTCAGTGATACACTAGGCAATAGATATTGGTCATAATATAGAAATGGAAGCATGAGAACAATTATGGAATACGGATATAAAATTTACAGCATGTTACGATTTAAGAGAAAAATATTTGAAAATGCTATATAGATGGTACCTAACACCTAGAAGATTGGCAAAAATGTATAAATCAAAGTTGAATAAGTGCGGGAAATGTAAAGAGAAAGAAGGTACTTTTTTATATGTGGTGGTCTTGTAATATGGTTAAAGCTCACTGGGAAATGATATATAATGAATTGAAAAAGATGTTTAAGATATCATTTGTACACACACAGAGAGAGAGAAGCTTTGGGAATTATGAAATTAGAACTACCCAAACAGTTTAGAATTTTATTTACTGGTATGTATGTGACTACAGCTGCAAGAATGTTATATGGAAGGATGGAGAGGTCCCGAAGAAAGAATGGATACAGAAACTAATGGAGTATGCAGAAATGACAAAATTTACCAAAAGAATAAAAAATCAAGACAACAAACATTTTAGACAGGAATGGAAATGGCTTATTGAGTATTTACAAACAAACTGTAAAGAGATCAAGACATTGGCAGGATTATTGTAAAAACCTGCAGATAGATAGATAGATAAGATATATGTGAGAATAGATGGTAAAAGAATAAGTTAAGGCAAGGAACTGCAGAAATAGAGGGGAGTCTAAATTGAAAGCATTAAAATTATGGTTAAATGATTGTTGTAATGTCTATGTATGAAAATTATATAATTAAAAAACAAACCAACTAGGGCAGTCTCTGGCAGCAGTCTGAAATCAACAGCAGAAGCTTTTACCACCAACTTTCAAGATCACAAAATGCACTATTAAGATGGTTTTCATGTTCATGTTTTTCCACCTCTTACTTCCCCATTCAATTTAGGTCATATCTATGCTACAAACCAACGCTACTAACTGGTGCTTTTCGGTAGCACACCCATCAAATAAATGGAGTTTTAGCACCACTCTGACCCAATTACTGGGTGTCATGTTCCTCTAAAAGCAAAAAAATTGAAATCTGTAAGTTGAAGAAGGAAGAGGCTTTTGTTCCGTCGCCTGAGATCAGGTTATAGGCTGAGACAAGATATGCCAAAAACAATAAAGACCACGCTCAATCTTTCAATTTGAGGCTTCAACACAGAGCAGTAAAAGGAGCAGCAGCAGCAGCAGCAGCAACCTCTAACGCCAGTTCCATGAAGTGGTTGCGAAATGGAAGAAGAGCCCAACTGGAAATTAGCCATTTGCAGTTAGGACTCAGGCCGAGCCAGAAGTTCTTCAAAAATAACAATAAAGTCATAGAACTGTAGAATTGGAAGGGGCCCTCTGGGTTATGTAGTCCAACCCTTGCAATGCAGGAATCTCAACTAAGGCATCCATGATAGATAGCCATCCATCCTCTGCTTTAAAACTTCCAAGGAAAGAGAGTTCACCAACTTCCACGGGACTCCATCCCACTGTTGAACAGCTCTTACCGTCAGAAAGTTCTTCCTGATGTTAACCAGAAGCCTTTTTGTTAAGTATTTTAGGACAAGAGCTGCCCAAAGAAAAACGGACATTATTTATGTATGCTACAACAGCAGCAAGAATTCTAATAGCACAAAACTGGAAGACTGGAGAAGTAGCCTCTAAAGAACAATGGCAAGAAAAATTGATGAACTATGCAGAATTAGCAAAGTTAACGGACAAACTGCGAGAAAAGGACAACTGGGACTTTGAAAAAGAATGGGAACCTTTTACAATATATTGGCAGAAACGCCAAAAAACAAACAAAAAACATGGACTCGTTGGCAGAATTTAAATAAACATTTACAATTTTATTTACATAAAACAAGGAATATAACACTGGGATAACATAGTATTGTATATAAACATCAGAATGTATCATTTCATGTAATAAACCAAAAATGGAAGCTGAGGGAAGTCAACAGGGAGAAGGGGGGTCAACCATCCCTGCAGCAGGTGACTTAAGAGGTGGGGAAGGCAGTGGCATAGCATGGGTTGCCAGTGCCCGGGGCTGCACAGAGTGGGTGGGTGGGAAACAGGCAGAGTATGTATGCATGGACATTCAACTGCCTAATGGGGTCCACGTCACCCAGGAGATCGCAGTCACAGAAATAAGAATAGGAGAGTCGTTTCATTGTCTAGAGAGGTCCCTTCCTGGTTTGCATGGAGAAGTCATCTTCAACAGAGTCCAGCAACGAAAGCTAGCAGCTGTGTTGAGGCAGCACTGGGTGTTGAAACTTTGTGCCCTCTAACAATTTTGTTCCTGGGACAACTGCCCCTGTGCCACCACCACCACTAGGGGAAGGGCCCCCATCTTTGCAAGGGGGAGGTCCCAGGTTCAATTCTGGGCATTTATCCAGTTCAGAGTGCCTCAATTAGCATGGCTGCGGGAGAAGGCTACTGCCAGCAAGAAGAGACTGAACTAAGCAAAAGGGATTGATGGTCTGTTTCAGCGGAGTGCAGCTCACTGATGGCCCATAGCTCAGTGGTAGAAAATCTGCTTTGCATTCATGAGGTTCAGTCCACAGGACCTCCAGATAAGATGATCAAGTAGCAAGGCTAAGCAAGGCCCTCTTCTGCCTATACTGGGTATAATTTTATTTGATTACCGGTACATTTATAACCTAAATCTCTTCTATCATAGAACTCAAGATAACATATGTGTGGTTCCTGGGCAGTCACCCACTCGGGCACTGACTGGACCCAGACCTGATTAACTTCAGCATCAAGTACCTTCAGAACATTCTCTGGGACCATTTCTATTCCTTTCTAACTGCCTTTCCTTCAGAGCTGGTGACTGTTCCCTTCAATTCACAGCCATCCCTATCTCCACCGCATGTTTGCTTAACTCATGGTCCAACTGCATCATGAGTTCTGTAGTCTTCTGTGCGCCTGGCTCATCAGAAGGGAGATGGTTTTCTGTTAGCAGCGAGAAGACAGATGCTTGAGTGCAGAAGACTCCAAATTAATATTGTAGAAACGTGTCGTGCTAATTCTAGCAAACGAACACCACTTGTCGAAAGCAGAGAACATTCTGGAATGCCTGCCAGACATCTTGCAGAAGGAATTGGAGGCTGCAGACCTGTAATAGCTGACCTGGATTCCCATTTTTCACAAGTTAGGGCAGCATCTCAAGTCGGAAAGAGCAGAGGCATGGTAAGGGTGGGAGGGAAGCAGGAGCAGCTCTTTATGCAGAAGGGAAAGTGCTGGGACAATGTTTCCACCTTTATTGCAATGTCACCAGCTGGAAAGCAAATTAGATGCCTCTTGTACATCTTCATGCATTATGTATTTGTGCTATATAATGCATAAGCATTGCCTCTGCTCTGAAAGCGTGCCGGTCTCTCTCCCTTTACATTTTAAACCAAAAAAACTAAAATAAAACTAAAATAGTCACATACATTTTTGTTATCTTCTAGCTGTATTGGACGCTTGTGGAACCTATACATCTAGGTTTGGTGAAAATAGGGACCGAAGAGAAAGGAAGGTGATCTAAAAAAAAAAAAAAATTCCAGAGGGATTCTTTTTGTTTGTTTTTTGCTTAAAAGGATACTTTAGCTGCTTTAAATTTACTGGGGGGAAATGCAGTGGAAATTGATAGTTCATGTTCTCTCTGACTGCTTGGCTGGGAGACATTTCGTTCAACACTAGCTTTTTGGCAGGCTAAGGGGGAGTGGACTGCACCCAACCCTGTCATTCTCCGCTAGTCTCCTGCCTGCTATCACCAGTTTATCCAGCTTATCCAGGGATGTGGGCAGCGCTGTGGTCTAAACCACTGAGCCTCTTGGGCTTGCCTAACAGAAGGTTGGCAGTTCAAATCCCTGTTTCCCTGTCCCAGCTCCTGCCAACCTAGCAGTTCGAAAGCATGCCAGTGCAAGTAGATAAATAGGTACCGCTCCGGTGGGAAGGTAAACGGCATTTCCGTGTGCTCTGGCTTCTGTCACAGTCTTCCGTTGTGCCAGAAGTGGTTTAGTCCTGCTGGCCACATGACCCGGAAAGCTGTCTGTGGACAAACGCTGGCTCCTTCAGCCTGAAGCGAGATGAGTGCTGCAATCCCATAGTCTCCTTTGACTGGACTTTACCATCCAGGGGTCCTTTACCTTTTTACCGCCAGCTGAGTGACACCTTTGTTGCTCCACTGGTGCAGAGCCCTCCTTCCATTCACCAAAGTGGGGCTTTCTGGGGGCAGAGAAGGGCCCCGACCACTTTTGCACCTTCATGGGTGGCTCAGAGTTCTGCCTGTCCTCTTATAACCACTACCTTTGGCCCTGGTCACTATACGCATCAAGATTGTGCATGCAACAATCCCTGAGAGAGAGCCAGCGTGGTGCAGTGGTTAAGAACAGTGGACTCGTAATCTGGTGAACAGGGTTCGCTTCCCCGCTCCTCCACATGCAGCTGCTGGGTGACCTTGGGCTAGTCACACTTCTCTGAAGTCTCTCAGCCCCGCTCACCTCACAAAGTGTTTGTTGTGGGGGAGGAAGGGAAAGGAGAATGTTAGCCGCTTTGAGACTCCTGAAGGGGAGCAAATGGTGGGATATCAAGTCCAAACTCTTCTCCTTCTTCTTCCCTAAAGACTGAAATGGCTACTGGGGAGAGTGAATTAGGGTGGGTTCCTAATAAATGGTCTTTGGCATAAGAAAATAAGAAAGTCTGCTGGATCAGGCCAGTGGCCCACCTAGTCACCAAGGATTCCCTGCCCGAGCTGCTTCAGGTCGTGGCGGATGTTCTCCTGGAGACACCTAGCTTGGTCGTCCTAGGGGATTTTAACATCCATGCCGACACGACCTTACAAGGGGCCGCTCGGGACTTCGTGGAAAGCATGGCCTCCATGGGGCTGTCCCTGAATAAGTCTGGCCCAACCCATAGCTGCGGACATGCCTTGGACCTGGTGTTTACCTCTATGGATGTTGGTGATCTGACACTAAGTAAAAGCGAAACGAAAGAAGTGCCATGGTCAGATCACTTCCTGGTGCAACTGGACTTCTCTGCGACCCATCCCCTCTGCAGGGAGGTGGGACCAATTCGGATGGTCCGCCCCCGCCACTTAATGGATCCAAATGGTTTCCAGAGAGTGGTAGGGGATGCTTTATCCCATGTTGATGGCCTTTCAGCTGATTCCCTGGTGGCCCGCTGGAATGTGGAGTTAACCAGGGCTATTGACTGTTTGGCTCCGAAGCGCCCTCTCCGATTGCATGGAGCCCGGACAGCCCCGTGGTTTTCCATGGATCTGAGGGCAATGAAACAATCGTTGAGACGGCTAGAGCGCCGGTGGCGGATAACTCATTCCGAATCTGACCGGACACAGGTTAGAGCTCAACGTCGAGCCTACCAAGTGGCGATAGCGACGGCGAAGAAGAATTTCTTCGCCGCCTCTATTGCATCTGCAGAAAACAGCAGCAGGAGACTTTTTCTGGTGGTTCACAATTTAGCGGAACCACCTGCAACATCGGGGCCCAGTATGGGCCACATGTTCTCCTGCAATGATTTTGCAAAGTTTTTTGCAGATAAAATCGCTCAGATTTGGGAAGAAGTAGACTCCACCGTGGGAGCAGGGCCGGGGCGGGAGAGTGCTAGAGTTCTGTCTAGTCAAGTTGAGTGGGATCAATTCCAATCTGTTACCTCCGAGGATGTGGACAGGCTGCTTGGACGAGTGAAACCAACCACCTGTCTCCTGGATCCTTGCCCATCCTGGCTTATAAAAGCTAGCCGGGAAGGACTGGGCGATGGGCTTCGTGGGGTGGTGAATGCTTCCCTCCGTGAGGGAGCCTTCCCAGACCCGCTGAAAGAGGCGGTTATTAAACCACTTCTTAAAAAACCTTCTTTAGATGCGGCCACGATGGCCAACTATCGCCCAGTCTCAAATCTTCCATTCTTGGGCAAGGTGATTGAGCGAGCGGTTGCCGAACAACTCCAGGCACGCCTGGAAGAAGCGGACCATTTGGATCCCTTCCAGTCGGGATTCAGGCCTCGTCATGGGACTGAAACTGCCTTGGTCGCACTGGTTGATGATCTCCGGCGGGCTAGGGACAAAGGTGAGAGCTGTTTCCTAGTTCTGCTGGATCTCTCAGCGGCGTTTGATACCATCGACCATAACATCCTTCTGGACCGTCTTGAGGGGCTGGGAGCTGGGGGCACTGTCATACAGTGGTTCCGCTCCTTCCTCCTGGGCCGTGTTCAGAAAGTGGTGGTGGGGGATGAGTGTTCAGACCCCTGGGCTCTCACTTGTGGGGTGCCTCAGGGTTCTGTCCTCTCCCCCATGCTTTTCAACATTTACATGCAGCCGCTGGGAGAGATCATCAGGAGGTTTGGGCTGGGTGTTCATCAGTATGCGGATGATACCCAGCTCTACCTCTCTTTTAAATCAGAACCAGTGAGGGCGGTGAAGGTCCTGTGTGAGTGTCTGGAGGCGGTTGGAGGATGGATGGCGGCTAACAGATTGAGGTTGAATCCTGACAAGACAGAAGTACTGTTTCTGGGGGACAGGAGGCGGGCAGGTGTGGAGGATTCCCTGGTCCTGAATGGGGTAACTGTGCCCCTGAAGGACCAGGTGCGCAGCCTGGGAGTCATTTTGGACTCACAGCTGTCCATGGAGGCACAGGTCAAATCTGTGTCCAGGGCAGCTGTTTACCAGCTCCATCTGGTACGTAGGCTGAGACCCTATCTGCCTGCGGACTGTCTCGCCAGAGTGGTGCATGCTCTGGTTATCTCCCGCTTGGACTACTGCAATGCGCTCTACGTGGGGCTACCTTTGAAGGTGACTCGGAAACTACAACTAATCCAGAATGCAGCAGCTAGACTGGTGACTGGGGGCGGCCGCCGAGACCATATAACACCGGTCTTGAAAGACCTACATTGGCTCCCAGTACGTTTCCGAGCACAATTCAAAGTGTTGGTGCTGACCTTTAAAGCCCTAAACGGCCTCGGTCCAGTATACCTGAAGGAGCGTCTCCACCCCCATCATTCTGCCCGGACACTGAGGTCCAGCGCCGAGGGCCTTCTGGCGGTTCCCTCATTGCGAGAAGCAAAGCTACAGGGAACCAGGCAGAGGGCCTTCTCGGTAGTGGCGCCCGCCCTGTGGAACGCCCTTCCAGCAGATGTCAAAGAGATAAACAACTACCTGACATTCAGAAGACATCTTAAGGCAGCCCTGTTCAGGGAAGTTTTTAACGTGTGATATTTTACTGTATTTTTGGTTTTTATGGAAGCCGCCCAGAGTGGCTGGGGAGGCCCAGCCAGATGGGTAGGGTATAAATAATAAATTATTATTATTATTACTAGTCCAGCTCTGATGGGCCCAGGGATTAACCCAAGCAATGCAGTCTGGTTCTAGTCCCAAATCCAAGGGTTCCGCAAGGAGTCAGTCCAACAGGGCCAAGGCAGGAAACCAGGCTAGGTCAGGCACAGGGTAACAGGCAGGTTCCAGCAAGCAGCAATGTTGCTCCAGCAGGCTTTTATCTCTGACGGGGTAACGGCCGGTCCTTATTCCCCGGTGACTCACCTCCCTGTCTCTCCTGAAGGTGAGCACTCCTCCTGCGAGTACTCAGGTCTCTCCTTCTCTCAGACCTCAGTCTCTGCAGCTCAGGAGACGTCGGTGGGCTACTACGCCCAGGGTCTGCCTCAGCCTCCCCTGACCCAACCGGCAGTGGAGCAGCTGTAAGTGATGGCCCAGCTGAAGTCAACAAGGTAATCCCCGCATCTGGAGCCAGGGCAGGCTCAGGCCCCTGACACGGCCCAGCTGGTGCTTGTTGCAGGGGAACCTGTGCAGACTGGGGCTCTTCAGAATCAGGCCCCAGACTTGGTTCAGGTGCCACCTGAGGCAGAGGACGGAGACTCCTCTGACTCCAAGTCCGAGCCCGAGTCCCAGGCCATCACAATCACTTGCTCCTGTGGGAGTGAGTTCCATAGTTTAAATATGCCCTGCATAAAGAAGGACTTTTAAAAAATAAAAAAAATAAAAATCTGTCCTGAATATCCCAACATTCAGTTTCATTGAGTTCTTGTGTTAGGAGAGAAAACTTTCCTCTCTCCACTTTCTCCATGCCATGTATAAATGTACAAATATGCATGTAGTATTTTAAACACAGAGGCGTGTGGCAGTGGCTGGCCATTGAAGCACATAATTGCTTCTTAATGGATGCCTCTTCCCACACCCCCCCCCAATGTTTTTATCTCTTTTTATGATCTGCAATCTGCTTTTGGTCCCTGTCAGGTAAAAAGGTGGGTATAAATAAATACATAATAGTAATGTAATAATAAATGATTTTCAACATTGCAGTTGTTTTGGACGCCGGGTTCTCACTGCTTCTTCTTTGTAATTTTGAGCAGCCTTGAATTTCACAAGATCAAGTGAGACGCTGAAACAAAACAGAACCTCTTAAATAAATAAAGAGGAGGAGGAAGACCTGCAGCTCTTCCTGAGTTAGCGATCCTCGCCCCAGAGCTCTAACTCACAGAACACTCTTCTACAGTGGAACTAGATCAAGTGCCTGAAATCCATCAAAAGATCAATAGTCTTTGAGAGCACTCTTGATGACAAGCATCTGGGCTGTAATCTCAGCAGGAAGGATGGCAAAAGGAGAAGGACCAGCTGCGAGAGAGTTTGCAAAAACTGATGTTTGGAGGGAGAGAGAGATTCTGATGAAGTAGAGCTGGATTAATACCTGCTAAGGAAATGTTAGACTAGAGGTGATGGATTGGAGACCCAGAGGCCATATGTACCGTATTTTTCGCTCTATAACACGCACCAGACCATAACACGCACATAGTTTTTAGAGGAGGAAAACAAGAAAAAAAATATTCTAAACGAAACAGTGGATATATGATTTTTGTGGTTCATGCTGTGATCTGACAGTGAGTTTGGAGTAGCCCAATGCAAAAATCCTGAGGATCCATGTGGATCCGTGCTTTGTAACCACGTTTTAAGTGGGGAAGGAAGGAAAAGCACTCAAGGGACAAGGAGCACGCGTGGGGTGTGTGGAGAAGGATGCTGCTAATAATGAAGAAGAGGGGTATAAGGGAAGAAGGCCCCTCTTCCCTCCCACTTTGCTCCTTTAAAGAAACAGGCTCTCTATCCCTCTCTCCTCCCCACTCCACGGCTCTTCTCCCGCTTTGCGAGCCACAGAGGAGGGAAGGAAGGGGAACCATGGATCCTCTGCTCACGACTGCAGCAGATCCGCTCTGCCACCCGCAGGCATTCGCTCCATAACACGCACAGACATTTCCCCTTACTTTCTAGGAGGAAAAAAGTGAGTGTTATGGTGCAAAAAATACGGTATTTCATATTGTCCCTGGTAGACCTTCCTAGACCCCTGGTAGACCCATAGAGATGGGAAACTTTCAGGAGAGGGCAATCAAAATGAAGCTGAATGTAGGAAGATTCACGGCACATAAAAGATAGTATTGTTTTTAAATTCCCCATTCTTTTTAATACCCTGGGGTTGGCTATGTCCTAATAATCTCAGTCATTTTTTGCTAATTCAAGATAATCTACCAGTTTCTCCTGGTAAAATATGGGGAAATTTATATAGAATATTTAATTAAACATTGTCCACAAGTGAAAACATGGGCATGCTTTGACTAAACCTCGAGAACGCTGTCCAACCATCTCGTCCTCTGTCGTCCCCTTCTCCTTGTGCCCTCAATCTTTCCCTGAATCAGGGTCTTTTCCAGGGAGTCTTCTCTTCTCATGAGGTGGCTAAAGTACTGGAGCCTCAGCTTCAGGATCTGTCCTTCCAGTGAGCACTCCAGTGAGGGCTGATTTCCTTCAGAATGGATCGGTTTGATCTTCTTGCAGTCCATGGGACTCTCAAGAGTCTCCTCCATAATTCAAAAGGATCAATTCTTCAGCGATCAGCCTTCTTTATGGTCCAGCTCTCATTTCCCTACATCACTACTGGGAAAACCATAGCTTTAAGGTAGCATTCCCAGTTAGGACTGGATAAATGTTCCCCAGCCTGGGGCCTTTGTAAGTTGCCTCCAGCTAGTGTGTGTCATCAGCACAGAGTTGGATAGATGGACGGCCTGACTTCGCATAAGGCAGGCAGCATCCTATGTTCCGGTGCTCTGAAAAGAAAGCCCTGGCATGTTTGTGTGGGCGATTTGCTGGCACTCCCGGCTATAGTCATAGATCTTCTCTGTCTCATCAAGATTCCTTTGCACCCCTGGCAAGAGGCCAATTTCTATTGGATGCTGTTCCAGCAGAAACTGCATCCCTTCAGCTTTTTTTTTTCCTGTGCGGTTTCTCTCCTTCCCCTCCCTCTCTCCCAAGACTGCCATAAAGAGGAGTCGAGATGGACAGCTTCTATTAAAAAGAAATTCTTTCCGTTGGTGTTGCTCAGCCTTTGACAACCCAACATGATTTATTTTCTTAAGACCAGAAGGAAAATCATCTACAGCCTGGTCTCTCTCTCTCTCTTTCTCTTTCTCTGTCTTAAAAGCAGTAACTCACTCCTCCGGAAGATATGTATGAAAGCACTATGAAAACAAAAGTCAAATATTTATATATATTTTTAATTTAAGGAAAACAGTTTCCATATGTTGTATGCCCCTCCACTTGATTCATAATTAGCCGGTTTCACCCATTGGGGTTTTTTCCCACAGATTTCTCTGCTGTCTTTCTTAGTACTGATCCTCAAGGCAGCCAGAAAGCCACCACCCAGCATAATTGCAAGAAGAGCAATACTTTCAAAAGAGCTTTCTTGAAATCAGTCAAAAGGAAAAGAAAGAAGCACCAATGATCCTAAATAGGAGAATAAAAATAAAACAGCTGAATATCTTCCAAGACTTTGCCGACCAAAATGGGGACATGTCTGTAACAGGCCAGTTTCATCAGACAAAGGCTGGAGGCTGACCGCTATAGCATGTCGCTGAAGGCTCCCCTCTGTCTACTGGAATGCTGTGTTCAATAGCCTGGGGAGGGTTCAATAGCCTGTTGATTTAACAGATGAGAAGGCAGTTTTTCTTCTGTTGAAAAAATATGCTAGAAAAATACAAACCACCTGCAGTACACTATCAAGAGTTGGGAAATATACTCCTGGGGTTGCTTGGTGTGAAATGGGAGGCTGGGTCAGAGATGGGCTCATGAGCAACAGTCTGAAGAGAGCCAGGAGGTGGGTGCTAGCCAAGCCACTTCAATAATGGAGACAGAGTCCAGAGACAAAAGACGTGATAACACTTTGTCAAAGAACAGATACACATACACTGAATGAAAACAGTGTATGATTTGTGCAGAGAGGAACAGAGAGGTTTTGGCTTTCCTAGTTCAGGCCTTGTATGCAGCAGGGAGGCATTCAACCAAACATACAGAGGGCACACTCCCTCAGAACTGCACAGCCAATCAGAAATGTGTTACCTCAGTGAAGAGGCTAAGCGATACCTCCACCACCCTCTTGGTCAGATGGCTTATTGGTAATAGAATTAACTCACAATTAACACACAGAATTATTTCTGCTGTTGCACTTCCAAAACCAGGTGCCAGGAGATATGAGACAGAGCCGGGGTCAAGACCGAGGAGCCAGCCAAAACTAAAAGACAAACCAGGAAGCATCCCTGCTCCCTAAATTCCAGATACAGCATTAAAGTGTAGTACATTGAAATCAAGGGATGTGGGTAGCGCTGTGGGTTAAACCACAGAGCCTAGGGCTTGCCGATCAGAAGGTTGGTGGTTCGAATCCCCACAAAGGGGTGAGCTCCGGTTGCTCGGTCCCTGCTCTTGCCAACCTAGCAGTTCGAAAGCACATCAAAGTGCAAGTAGATAAATAGGTACCACTCCGGCGGGAAGGTAAACAGCGTTTCCGTGTGCTGCTCTGGTTCGCCAGAAGTGGCTTAGTCATGCTGGCCACATGACCTGGAAGCTGTACGCCGGCTCCCTTGGCCAATAAAGTGAGATGAGCGCCGCAACTCCAGAGTCGGTCACAACTGGACCTAATGGTCAGGGATCCCTTTACCTTTACCTTTACATTGAAATCAAGACTTACAGAGATGCCATACAGTGAGAATAGATCAAACAAATGTATCATTCCATAGGATTCCATGAGAGCCTAGTGGACGGAAGCCATGTTCAATAGAATGCACATATTCAATAAAAATTAAACCATGTCATATAGAAAGTTGTGTTTCTCTTTGTGATGTTGTTAATTTATCCATAAGAATTATGTCCCGTATCTGTGACATCCATGCTTCAAAAAGACCTGTGTTAAGCGTTTCCCAGTATCTGGCTATAACAAGATTAGCAGGTGTTAACAGGTGAACAGTAAGACCTTTGTTAGACAAATCTTTCCCATCTCCAAAAAAATAAGGCAACGATGGGAGAAATTACAGACAGTGATTTGCAAGGAATAGGCTTCAAAACACTGAAGACAGGTCCAGGCGATCGTTGGAGACACACCACACTCAGATCTCTCTTATCATTTAAGGAGCAGCACCCAGTCAGAGCCATGCAAAACAACCGACCAAAAAATGAGCAGATTTAACCTGTTATGAGAGCTGGACCAAAAGTACCCCTCCCCCAATTATTTGCAGGGGGTGCCCTGAAAATGTTAGAAGAAGAAGAAGAAGAAGAAGAAGAAGAAGAAGAAGAAGAAGAAGGAGGAGGAGGAGGAGGAGGAGGAGGAGAAGAAGAGCCTCATAAAAAAAAAAATCTGTCGCTCTTTACAAAAAAGCACACCTGCCTTTTTTGTTTCCATTGAGCTCTAGCCAATAAGTTATGCCCCGGGCAGATCCACAGAAACAAGTGGACCTAATTACAGGAAGGTAGCCGTGTTGGTCTGCCGGCTGAAACAAACAAACAAACAAATCCTTCCAGTAGCACCTTAGAGACCAACTAAGGTTGTTATTGGTATGAGCTTTCGTGTCTGGAAGGAAATTTTTTTTATGGACCTAAGTTCGTCATCGATGGGATGCGGGTGGCGCTGTGGTCTAAACCACAGAGCCTAGGGCTTGCCCATCAGAAGGTTGGAGGTTTGAATCCCCATGACGGGGTGAGCTCCCGTTGCTCGGTCCCAGCTCCTGCCCACCTAGCAGTTCGAAAGCATGTCAAGTGCAAGTAGATGAATAGGTACCACTCCGGCGGGAAGGTAAATGGCTCTGGTTTGCCATGACCTGGAAGCTGTCCAGAGGAGGGCAACTAAAATGGTCAAAGGCCTGGAAACGATGCCTTATGAGGAACGGCTAAGGGAGCTGGGCATGTTTAGCCTGGAGAAGAGGAGGTTAAGGGGTGATATGATAGCCATGTTCAAATATATAAAAGGATGTCACATAGAGGAGGGAGAAAGGTTGTTTTCTGCTGCTCCAGAGAAGCGGACACGGAGCAATGGATCCAAACTGCAGGAAAGAAGATTCCACCTAAGCATTAGGAAGAACTTCCTGACAGTAAGAGCTGTTCGACAGTGGAATTTGCTGCCAAGGAGTGTGGTGGAGTCTCCTTCTTTGGAGGTCTTTAAGCAGAGGCTTGACAACCATATGTCAGGAGTGCTCTGATGGTGTTTCCTGTTTGGCAGGGGGTTGGACTCGATGGCCCTTGTGGTCTCTTCCAACTCTATGATTCTATGATTCTATGATTCTATGTCTGCGGACAAACGCTGGCTCCCTCGGCCAGTAAAGCAAGATGAACACCGCAGCCCCAGAGTCGTCTGCTACTGGACCTAACGGTCAGCGGTCCCTTTACCTTTTAAGTTCATCATGTCCATAGCTTTCAAAGGGTCTACTCTGAGTAGGACTGGCATCAGATCCAGCCCGTTGCTCTCTCTTGCTCTCACACTCAGTTGACTTCAGCTGCCCCTCCCAGAGATCCCATCACTTGCCCATTGTTGCATTACCTTGTGACAACATCCTAGATGCTGAGAGAATCCTGAATGCTTGGCATCACCTATGTGCAGGGCCGGCCCTGCAATGAGGTAGATGTCTCAGATGGCAGGTTCTGAGATGAGGGAAGTGGCCAGAGCTGTGAGTGCCATGAGGCCAGTCCTGCAACCCCTATGCTAGCCTGCTGCCCTCAAGTGCAATGGAAGACACTTTCCTTTCACCAGGATTGGATTTATCTACCAGTCCCACTGGCTTCTGTACTTGTCTTGGAGGAGGGCATCATCTTGTCCTTTGCCTCAGGCAGCAAAATCTCCTGAGCAGGCCCTTCCCATGTGACTCATTTGGGGAAAGAAAAAGAAGCTACAGTGGCTAATGAAGAGAGGAGAATATTAACAAAAATCTCCAGAATTTTAACAAAATCTCCAGGGGTGGAACACGTTCAGCCCGGAACTACCAGTTATGCATGACTAGTGATTTTATTTCCTTTATACTGTTAGCCAACCTAATTCAGTCCAGAACCACTATTTACCACTGCAATGTGCTGGTGGGAAATCATGAGCTGTATTCGAGAGTCACTCAGCTGGAGGATTTGAATGCAAATTCTGCAAAAGCTGGCATTTGGCATTTTGGAAAACGGAGGAGCAGAGTGTCTTGGGAAAAGAGGACCAAGCTGGTTCAAAAACCTCTTGGATTATTATTTTTTTTAAAACTACCTCTAAATGCATGTAAGCTCCAGGGGGCATAATTAATGCAGGAAGTTTAGGGACAGGCCATCGGCATCTGTCGGCATCTGCAGAAAAGAAAGGCTTGGCACCACTGCCAGGAATGGGGGAACTTAAATAAATGTCATGGCTTGTAACTTCCCAAAAAGAAAAAAAAAGGACACAGTTATGGGACAGTGGGAATGGATGTCTAGCTTGTCTACCATATGTGAACTCCGATTAGCACTCTGTAGCTCTCCCAATGGTATTCTATCCCTTTAATATTAAATTACTGCCTCATTGGGAGCCCTCTGGGACTAGAGTCTGCTTGGTGCAGGTCCAAAGAAGGATGCCCTGAATTAAGGGAAACAGATGCCAAGATGACTCCAAACAGGAGCTGTCTTTGCTCTCGACAAAGAAAAGCCAGGATAAAAAAAGACCAGAAAAAGTATGTTCCTTTTTCTGCTTGCTGGCATGGACGTCACCCAGACTGATGGAAGTTGGGTGAGTCCCAAGTTTTCCTTCCAAAGGGAGGGGACTGCAGCTGAGGAGTGTAGCAATTGTTTTGCCTACAGAATGTTCTGAGTTCAAACCTTAGTGGCATCTCCAGTGCCTGTCAGTGCAGACAATATTGAGAAATACGGGCCAATATTTCTCTCCCAAGGCTACAATTCCCAGAGCTCCCTGGGAAGAGGGATTGGTTGCTAAACTGAGGCATCTAACTTAAACTCATGGCATGCATTTATGAGATAAGGGCAACGCCATGCCATTTCTTAGTATTTCTTGCATAGATCAACGCCCTGCCTTTTCTTAGTACTGCCAGGTGGGGAAGGGTGTTGTTCGATTCTAATTTGCTGAATGTTCTCTTACGTGTTATGATGTAAAAAGTCCTATACATATTTGCTGAGCCCTGCGTTCAGGGCTCAGACTTTGGAAAGTATTCCTCTGAGTCAACTTGCTAGCAAATACAATAAGGGGACGTGGGTGGTGCTGTGGGTTAAACCACAGAACCTAGGGCTTGCCGATCAGAACGTTGGTGGTTCGAATCCCCACGACAGGGTGAGCTCCCGTTGCTCGGTCCCTGCTCCTGCCAACCTAGCAGTTCGAAAGCACGTCAAAGTGCAAGTAGATAAATAGGTACCGCTCTGGCGGGAAGTTAAATGGCCTTTCCGTGCACTGCTCTGGTTCACCAGAAGCGGCTTAGTCATGCCGGCCACATGACCCGGAAGCTCTACGCCGGCTCCCTTGGCCAACAAAGCGAGATGAGCGCCGCAACCCCAGAGTTGGCTATGACTGGACCTAATGGTCAGGGGTCCCTTTACCTTTACCTTTACTTTACAATAAACTTTCTGAATTTCTCCATTGCTGCGTGGTGTCTTACCTTCAGTCTAAAGGATTTGCAAGAAAACCACTCTGGGAATTGTAGCTCTGTGAGTGGAACAGGGGTCCCCTAACAACTCAGCACACTCTTAGCAAACTGCAGATCCCAGAATTACTTGTGGGGGGGGGGAGCGAGCCATGACTGGTATCATAGTGGTTTAAACATATGATGTAAATGTAGCCCAGGGTCCAATTTGGTGTTGCCCTTCACATGGTGAAATTTCTTAAGTCAGCACTGATCTCGTCACTCCCATTTCGGAACGGTCTCTTCTTGGTCTGAGCAGGGTCCAGTGGGAATCTTGATCCATATTTCCCAGCTAATTGCTCTGCCTCTTCCAAAACATGGGGTCTTTATTCATCACATTGCAAGCCAGCCTCCGCTGCTGATTCAGCACCCGAACCTTTAGCGTCAGCAAGTCAGATTTTACAGCAACCCCACTGGCCGTCACAACTAGCTTAATGCTATTTAATTAGACGCCAATTTGCATAGCTTTGCACTTCATCCAGCATTCAGAGACTCTCAGCTGGCATGCTATGATGTGCTTTCCCAACATATACTATGTGGAAATTTGCCCTTTTTTGGAAGAAGAAGAAGAAGAAGAAGAAGAAGAAGAAGAAGAAGAAGAAGACACATAGACATGCAAAAGTTCAGGGAAAGCTGTCTTATCCCAGGGGTGAGTAACCTTTTTCAGTCTGAGGGCCACACTGCCTTCTGAGCAATTTTCTGAGGGCCACATGGCAGTGGTGAGTGGGGCCAGAGATCAACTCTGTGCTCAGCAAGTTCTTCAAATGAAAGACTCCCTGTCCTTCAGATTTGAACTCAGGAACCAGCTTGAAAATGTGGGAGAGGAAAACGTTCTGCTCTCTATTGCTATTAATTGCAATTTATTGCCTGTCCATCATTCTAAGGTCCCAGGGCAGGTTCCAGGAATCAAAGCACAATACTAATATGAAAACACAATGCAACTCGATATTAAAAACCGTTTCAAGCAAATTAGAAATAAGGTGGGTTCTAAAAATACAGAACCTCTGCCTCTCATCTGAAGAACTTGCAAGCTTTTCAAGCTGCTGAGGAAGTAGCATTCCACTCCAGAATGCGTCCTCCTCTTTGTTTTGTCCCTTCGGGCTTTATTAAGTCGAAACTAGCAGCTTGAATTGAGCACAATAGCCGGTAGGAAGCCAGTGCAGATCCCATAGAATTGATGCAGTATGATTTCAGCAAGTTGACCTACTTACTGCTTTGGCCGGCACATTCTGCAAAAGTTGAAGCTTCCAGATCATCTTCAAAGACAGCCCCACATAGTGTTGCATCGTAGTGATCTACAGGAAGTTCCTTGGTCCCTGTGGCCAACCATTCCTCAGGTCTACAACCAACATGAACCCTATTCATGGGCTACTTGTGTGAATGGTGTATCAGTTGAGCACTGATGCATGAGACTGCACTCTGGTGTTGGGCATCCTGACACATCCACACATTCACTAGAAATCATGGATGCAAGAGGTTTTCTGCTTGTCCCACCACTTTCCACAGGAAGACCCACTGTTTACCACTGCCTTGGAACACATTCCATCCACAGAAATCCCAGTTGACATTT
Organism: Podarcis raffonei; assembly: GCF_027172205.1. Classification (NCBI taxonomy): domain Eukaryota; kingdom Metazoa; phylum Chordata; class Lepidosauria; order Squamata; family Lacertidae; genus Podarcis; species Podarcis raffonei. Next base: position 45,652,768 of record NC_070615.1, on the reverse strand, counting down.
CTTCTGATTCAGCTGTAAACAGCAGGTTTCCCCAGGGGAAAGTTACAAGGCAAGTGACAGAGTGGGCGAGCCCAAAGACTTCCACATTTGAGTGTGGCTGTCTCTCATGGATTTTTTAAAAAGGAGGGGGGGAACTGCATGTGTAGAAGATGTCTATAGATCCTGGGGCCAGGGGTGTAATCCTGCTCCTCGGTACAGTGGTACCTCGGGTTACATACGCTTCAGGTTACAGACTCCGCTAACCCAGAAATAGTACTTCAGGTTAAGAACTTTGCTTCAGGATGAGAACAGAAATTGCACGCCAACGGTGTGGCGGCAGCAGGAGGCCCCATTAGCTAAAGTGGTGCTTCAGGTTAAGAACAGTTTCAGGTTAAGAACAGACCTCTGCAACGAATTAAGTACTTAACCCGAGGTACCACTGTACTCACATGATGCCCCCTTCACATGAATAACTCAGGGCAGATCTACACTTATGGTTTTTAATGTTAAGGACGGGTTAAGGAATGGTTTTGATAATGCAGATTGACACATTATGTCCTACTTTTTACGTTCATAATGTGTTATTACCTTGCCTAAAACACTGCTCATATGTCCCCATGTGTCAGGCTTCAGGGAATCGCCCCCCTCCCCAGGGCAGTAGATAAGCAGCACAAAGGGAAAAGAGTCTTCTTACCAGTTAGAAACTTTAATAATCACAATGAAAGAACAAAAAACCCAACTCCTAGAATGGCGGTGCTCCCAATTAAGGATTCTACCCCCTTACGTCCCTATTAATCCATGTCACTTCTATGTCTTGTAACCTGATTTTGTACCCTCTGTGCTTTGTGTTCTTTCTGTTCTGCCACTTTCTGAGCTCTTCTTGACCGTGAGCTGAGCAGAACATTGCTTTCCAGACACAGTGAATCTGTTCACCCTCTCTCTCCCAGTGTTTCTTTTCCTAGCTGTTCCCCACCCAGCATTTCCCAGCTTCTGCCTTCTGAACTATGCCCCTCTGCAAACCGCTGTTCCAAATCTATGCTATCCTCCTGCTCCTGGGAAGATTTAAGATCCGGATCAGGGGGAGAGGGGCTCCCACTATTTCTTCTCAGTGAAGCCCTCCTCAGCACAGTCCCTGACACTATGTAGCATTTAACTTTTTATTTTTCTTCATTCAGACTCCGACCCCATCTTCCAATGGTATTTGAGGGGCAGTGTTTGGTTGCAATAAAGGACACGGAGGGAGGGAGGAAGAATTAAAATGTGACACCAGAGGGCACAGAGCAGAGAAAACAGCAGCAGGGAAAGAAACAATGTTTTGGAAAATGGTATGGCTGGGTATTACATACATTTGACAGAAAAAACAAGGTCAAAAATGTTTTAATTAACAAGTATGCCCTGTGACGTTTTAGAACGAGATATCTAATATTGTTCTAATAGGCGGAAATACCATTAAACAGGTCAGTGCATATCCAGCCTCGGTGCTCAGTGTAACATGATCAGCTATGCTGGGAAAGAGGCGTCAAATACATTTTAATTTAAATGCTAGATAAGGACAACCCAAACAAGCAAGGTGCAGAGAAATTCCCCTATGGGAATTGCCAACATTATCTGGCCTATTTAAGTTTAAAGAAAGGGTTAGCTGAGCTATGTACACATGAGGCCTTTAGAGGACATATGAAGCACATTTTCTCCCTCAAAGAATTCTGTGTACTGTAGTTTATGTGTTATGTATTCAGTGGTCTGTGTTTGCCTGAGCTTGAGTCTGGACTAAGGATTCTGAGCCCCTGTGTTCTGATTCGATACATGATATCCAGTCATAGAACATTTCAGGATTTGGGCCTCTGCCTTTGGTCCTTAAACTCTGAGTTATGATTCGCAGCTTGGAAGTTTAGACAGCCAATCACGTTGGGAGTGGGAGTGGCTCAGACCTTCAGAAATACCGTATTTTTTGCTCTATAAGACTCACTTTTTCCCTCCTAAAAAGTAAGGGGAAATGTGTGTGCGTCTTACGGCATGAATGCAGGTTGCACAGCTATCACAGAAGCCAGAACAGCAAGAGCGATTGCTGCTTTCACTGCGCAGCGATCCCTCTTGCTGTTCTGGCTTCTGAGATTCAGAATATTTTTTTTTCTTGTTTTCCTCCTCCAAAAACTAGGTGCGTCTTGTGGTTTGGTGCGTCTTATAGAGCGAAAAATACGGTATATATAAGCAGTCGCTTTGCCCCTGTTTCCCAGTTCTGTTAGTTTAATAAAGGTTCTTGCTGTTATCACTGTGTCTTGCCTCATGGGAACCCACTACACTTCATTATGGGTTGCTGGAAATTGTAACTCTGTGAGGGGTCAACTAACAGTGCCCAGAATACTTTGCTCTTCAAATGAGTTTAATGATATAGGGGGCATGCAGTCAAAGACTGGATGGAGATATGTTCTTCTCACTGTCTCATAACGCAAGAACCCAGAGACACCAAATGGAGCTGGATATTGGAAGAATCAAGACAGGGGGGGAAACATGAAATACTTTCTTACACAGCACATATTTAAACTGTGGAACTAGTCCCACAAGAAGCAGGGATGGCCACTAACTTGGACGGCTTAAAAGTGGATTAGAATAATTTATGGAGGACAACACCATTGATAAATAATAAATAATATTTTTTTATTTATACTCCTCCCTTCCCGGTTCAAAAACTGGGCTCAGGGCAGCTAATAACAAATTTAAAACACTTTAAAACACTTAATTATAAAAGCAGCATAAAATACAGTATAAAAACATGAATAATAAATTCAAAAATCAAAAATCAATTAGATAATCCCCAGAGCTAGCTGGCTGAATTGGTCCTACTTGGGCCAGCGAGGAGGCCAGGGGAGAATGAATTGTGGGGTCTCAGAGCGGGTAATCTTCATAAAAGGGGAGGGGGAGGAAAGAGAAGGGAAATAAAAGATCAAGCTGAATTCAAATTAAAGGCCAGGTGGAATAGCTCTGTCTTACAGGCCTGATGGAAGGAGGTTAAATCCTGAAGGGCTCTAGTCTCATGGGACATGATATTCTACCAGGTCGGAGCCATCACTGAGAAGGCCTTGGCCCTGGTGGAGGATAGTCTGACTTCCTTAGGGCCCGGGACCTCTAAACTATGGTTATTCGTGGACCTTAAGGTCCTCTGCGGGGCAGACCATTGCCTGCTACTAGCTATGATTGCTATGCTCTGCCTCCAGAGTTAGGGACAGCAATGCTTTTGAATACCAGTTTCTGGAAGCCACAGAAGGGGCGATTGCTAATAGCCTCCTTCCACACTTGGGGTAGCATGCCTCTGAATGTCAGTTACTGAAAATCACAATTGGACAGAGTGATGTTGCCCTCAGGCTTCCAATACGCAGCTGGTTTGCCACAGTGAGAACAGGATGTTAGCCTAGACGGGCTTTTCTTATGTTCTTATGACTGTTTCATCTGTTGTGTTTTCGTTGACCCGCCAGTGAATTCATCAATTGAATCTGCATAAATTTGCACGAGCCTCAAAATAGTTTTTAAACAAGGCATGCTTATGTCGCAGAAAAGGCCGTCGTAGGAGAGGCTTACCCCTCCTGCGATGGTGCCTGCCAGCTGCAGCCTTTGTAAGTACATTTATATTTAAAATATATTTTTTAACAAAATGTGTTTGATTAATTACGGATGTGTTTTTAAACAATTTAGGCTGCAATTAGGGCAGTCACGTAGGCATTGCTAAAGAAAAGAGGGTGAAAGAGAACACCACTTTGCATTACACACACACACACACACACACATGCTGATTTAGAAAAAAAAGAAGCTATAATTTAAATAGAACTTCAGGACATGTCACCCTAGTGGGGAAGACTATAAGGCTGTGTCTCATGTGCTGGGTCCAAAAGTCTGTATATTATGGAAAAGTGTGCATTAAAAAATTGTGTGTATTCCATACACATAAATACACATAAATACCAGACAGAGGGCCTTCTCGGTGGTGGTGCCCGCCCTGTGGAACACCCTCCCAACCTGACTTTTAGAAGACATCTGAAGGAAGCCCTGTTTAGGGAAGTTTTAAATGTTTGAAATTTTATCATGTTTTTAATATTCTGTTGGGAGCCGCCCAGAGTGGCTGGGGAGGCCTGGCCAGATGGGCGGAGTATAAGTAATTTTATGATGATGATGATGATGATGATGATGATGATTATTATTATTATTATTATTATTATTATTAACACACACAAAAACAAAAGTACACTATATTGGCAGGAAACTACTTGCAAAAATGTGTATATTCAGGGAGAAATTCACACAAAAATACTGGCAGATCTTCATGATGACTTGAAACAAAATGATTGCAAACTGATGCAGAAATGTGTCAGACTCCTATTAAAATTGGGGGGGGGGTTGGAATTGTAGAGTTGGAAAAGGTTCAGAAATCAACCAAAATTAACGAGAGGATGGAGCAACACCCCTGTGAGGAAAGATGGCAGCGTTTTGGGACTTTTTAGTTTAGAGAGAATATGACTAAGAGGCGACATGAATGCAGTTTATAAAATTATTCACGGCATGGTGAAAGTGGATAGAGAATCATTTTTCTCCCTCTCTCTCTGTCTCCTTTGGTTTGGACTCAGTCTGAACTTTATGTTTCCCTCCCCTTATGGTTTTGACTTTTAAAAAGAGGCTGCATTTTAAATTGCATCTTAACCTCTATTTTAAATTGTTTTTTTTTCTTTTTCCTTTTTTTCTTATTATGTTTTTACTGAAATTTTATTGGTGATAGCCGCCCTGAGCCCGGCTATGGCCAGGGAGGGCGGGGTATAAATACAAATTATTATTATTATTACTAACAGTAGACGTTGTGGACATCCAATGAAGCAGAATGTGGGAAGGTTCAAGACGTGTAGAAGGAAATTCTTCTTCACGCAGCACATAGATAAACTATGGGACTCACCCAGGAGGCAGTGATGGGTCCCAACATGGATGGCTTCAAAAGATGATTAGACAAATTCATGGAGGACAAGGCTTTTGATGGCTGCTAGCTCTGCTCTGCCTCCACAGCTGCTTCCAAACACCAGTTGATGGGAACCATGGGGGGGTCATTGAGTGCTCTTGTTCTTGGGTCATGCTTGAGGGTTTGCCATTGGAGCGTCTGGCTGGCCACTGTGAGAAGAGAACGGTTGAAGGATCTGGGGATGTTTAGCCTGGAAAAGAGGAAACTTGAGAGGAGATAGGATAGCCATCTTCAAATATCTCAAGGGCTGTCACGTGGGAGATAGAGCAAGCTTGTTTTCTCCTGCTCTGGAGGGTAGAACCTAAGCCAATGGATTCAAATGACAAGGAATGAGATTCCAGCTAAACATCAGGAAGAACTTTCTGACGGTAGGAGCTGTTAGACAGTGGAATGGTCTCTCTTGGAAGTTGATGGACTCTCCTTCCTTGGAGGTTTTTAAGCAGAGGTTGGATGGCCATCTGTTGTTGATGCTTTAGCTGAGATTCCTGCATTGCAGGGGGCTGGCCTGGATCACCCTTGGGGTCTCTTCCAACTACAATTTATGATTCTATGACTAGTTGGGCCATTGGCCTGATCCAATAGGCTCTTCTTATGTTTTTATATTGGGGGGGAAATGAGAGAGAAATCAGAATCGGCACATTTGTTCATCCTTACTGCTTGCATATCACTGCACTGTCAATCCTTTTTTCTTTCTTTTTTTAATTAGCTGACTATGCAATTAAGGACCGCAGTCCTGTGAGAAAGTTTGAGGAGTGCCTCACGGGAAAACCAGGGACATGTTTTCCTGAGCAAGTGTCTTTTGTCTGATTCTCTCCACAAACAAAAACAGCCAGACCTTTACAGGCAAAACAAAAGTGTGCTCAGCTCAAAATCAGAAGACTCATCCCATTAAGACAATCACTTCAAAGCCAGCTAGGCTTGAGATGATACTGCCCTAAAACTGTGCTGTGAAAACACTTTCTTTTCTTTCTTTCTTTTTTCTTTTTGCAGATAAGTTTAATCTATTTGAGAAGTTATTGCAATAAAAACATTTTTAAACAAAATCGATGGCTGGCAATAGCTTGGGAAGCAAGAATTATTACATCTCTCTCTCTGTGTGTGTGTGTGTGTGTGTGTGTGTAGAATTGAGTTGATTCATTGTAATCTTTAGTTAGATACCAAAACATCATAAAACACTGCCAATGTGTTTTATAAAAATAGAGCATGGTTCAACCACATTTTAAACTCTGCTGATTTCCATGGGGAAAGGATTTGCATTTTGTTGATGGTCAAATCCTTTGTACCGTTTTCCTTAGTGCCTCTGAAATTTGAAGCACCTCTAAGTGCATCAAGCTAAATGGGTCTGCTTCTGGTTAGTGCCTGGTTCGGATGCTGTCTGGGAAACACCTGTATGCAAAGAAAGCGTTCAGAATGATGGGGAAGTCCTGCTGCATTAGTTCCAGCCAGTGGTGGCTGGTGCACACCAAGACTGGTAGAGAGGAAGGCATGGAGCTGAACAGTAGGTGGTGCCAGAGCCAATGACAGGTTTCTATCCATCCTCCTTGTCTCTGCTGAGTTCTGCAAGGGCAACACCAAGACTGCAGAGGAAGCTGTCAACCCGGGTTACCCCCAAATGTGGTTGTAAGTATGAAGGCTGGCAGGGGACAGCTGGTGTGGGGCAGACAAAGGCCACATTCACACCATGCATTTAAAGCGCTATGATGACAATTTAAACAGTAATGCCTTCCGCTGAAGGATTCTGGTAGTTGTAGTTTCTAAGAGGTGTTGAGAGTTGTTAGGAGACCCCTATTCACCTCCCAAAGGTCCAGTTCTCAGAGTTCTCCATGAAGAGGGATTGATTATTCAACCACTCTGGAAAGTATAGCTCTGGGAGGGGAATAGGGGCCCCACAATGACTATTGACACCTTGAACAAACTACAGTGGTACCTCGGGTTACATATGCTTCAGGTTACAGACTCTGCTAAGCCAGCAATAGTACCTAGGGTTAAGAACTTTGCTTCAGGATGAGAACAGAAATCACGCTCCAGTGGCCTGGCAGCAGCAGGAGGCCTCATTAGCTAAAGTGGTGCTTCAGGTTAAGAACAGTTTCAGGTTAAGAACGGACCTCCAGAATGAATTAAGTTCTTAACCCGAGGTACCCCTGCACAGCTCCCAGAATTCTTTGGGTGAAACCATGACCCGTTGAAAGTGGTGTCACAACACTTTAAATATAACGTGTGAATGTGGTCTGAAGCAGGTGGGGCAGCTCCCTGTTTGCTTTGGTTTCAGTCCAACTGCTCCCCCAAGACCAGGTATTTTAGAACTCCAAAAATTGGGAGAGGCATTTAGAGGAAAATAATTTGGGAAGCAACCCTGGTTTTGATAAGACTAGCAAAGGATGTTCAGGAAGGGCACATCATAGCCTCATTTTTAATCTGCAGCAGTGGCAAAGGAACAGATATATATTTTGCCTTGCAGAGGGGGTGGGAGAAAAGAGCAGGATAATTGTTTCTAATTTTGGTCCCTTCCCGTTCTCCTCCCCCGCCCCCTGCACTTTCTAATAAAACACTCACACAACTTTATTTTTATATAGATATATAAAATATATGTAAGTCCTTCTTACAACGCCTAATGCTCTTCAATGACGGGGATGTCAAAAGACTTGCTGGTGAAACAGGCTGATCCAGCCAAGGCCTTTAATCTGGACTGAAAAGCTTGGCGGGGGCGGCGGGAGGCAGATGGTAATCCGGATCTGGGCTGCCAGTCAGTTGCAAAAAGAAAAGGGCCTATTATGCGTGGTGTACAAACGACAATTGCTGCCCCCAACCTTCCTCTCCTTCCAAGGGTGAATGAGGAAAAGGAGAGAGAGAGAGAGAGAGATCCGGTGGTAGCTGAAGATGGAGGAGTGGCAGAACAAAGGCAACCCTCCATAATTCATCGGAAGCTAGGAAGTGACTACACAGCCGGTGGATGGAGTGGGGAGCTAAATCTGCCACATTGTCCTTATAGATTTGTCTTACACAATATAAACAAATCATAGACTCATAGAGCTGGTAGCCATCTAGTCCAACCCCCTGCAACCTGTGAGAGCCAGTGTGGTGTAGTGGTTAAAAAGGGTGGACTCGTAATCTGGGGAACCGGGTTCGCTTCCCCACTCCTCCACATGCAGCTGCTAACCTTGGGCTAGTCACACTTCTCTGAAGTCTCTCAGCCCCACTCACCTCACAGAGAGTTTGTTGTGGGGGAGGAAGGGAAAGGAGAATGTTAGCTGCTTTGAGACTCCTTTGGGTTGTGATAAAGCGGGATATCAGATCCAAACTCCTCCTCCTCCTCCTCTTCTTCTTCTTCTTCAGTCCACAGCTCCCTTGACCAAGTCCATTTTTCTGCAGCACCCCTGTGGGGCTCAGGAGCCCAGTTATGTCACCCCTTGCCTGCAGAGCTGGCAGCCTCTCAGCCTTTTTCAAACCCCCTCCCTTGTGGAGTGTTCCCTCAGCCTCCTCTCCTCTCTTCTTGGGAGTCCTCCAGGCAGCCACTGCTGCCACCCCTGGTCTCTGAGCTGCCCCCTCTGCCCCAAGGAGAAGTGCCTCCTCACACTGCCCCATAGGGGCCTGGGGCTTGTCTGTCCATTCCCAACAGCAAGGGTTGGAGGACTAGCTGGCTGGTTTCCCTTGCCCGCTTGCTTGCTTGCTTGCTTGCTTACTCCAAGGCTACCTCAGCCCCTGGCACCCAGCACCCCCTGGCCAGCCCCGGAGGCACCATTCTCCTGGGGAGCTTGGAGACAGGGCTGCTGCAACAAACAGCTGTGCAAGCCTTTGGGAGGCAGAGACACGAGAGGGCATCAGAGGGAAGGAAAGAGGGACAGAGGCCAGTGTTGCCCGCGACACCCCTGACTATCATTCAAGGCACGCCAGGGTGTCACAGCATGCTGATTGAAAACCACTGCCAAATGGGGATCAAACCTGCGACCTTGATGTTATCATAACTGTGCTCCAACCAACTGAGCTATTGTCAGGAGTCCAGGTTCCCAGCTTGAGAACACAGTAAGTGTAGGTAATTAGAAAGGAGGATTTACTGCAAAAGCAAACAGATAGGTCCGGACAGCTCTAACAAAGCCTCCGGCATCATTACTCAAGATGACCCTTCTGAAGATGCCTTCCGGCGTCGACAAAAGATATTGAACTTACGACCTTTACGTCTCTTGTTTTGCTTCCTATCTTGCAGCCCTCCCATTTGCCGACTCTTCGGACTTAGTGGATCAGCTCCAACCTCTTCCTGTTCTGAGAGGCTGTCTCTGAGTCTATTCACCCCCATTTGTGCTTCCTGTGAGCTTTGACTGTGTTCTAGCCTGCTCTCAGCTGCTGCCTTATCAGTCTGCCCATCAAGGACAGGAAGAGCCGAAATCTGCAGCTGCCGGCTCTCCCCTGCCTGACTAACATCTAAATCTCTCTGTTCCTGCTTGCTTTCTGCAGTTGGCTGCAAAGCTTCGCTGGGAGCTGGCTCATTCCTGCAACTATCCTGTGCCAATAGAAACATATACATTAAAATGGGTATAAAAACACAAAGAAAAACCAAAAAGGCAATTCTATTTTTTTTTATTAAAAAACTAGATTAAAACATCTTACCCATTCAAAGGCTTGGTGAAAAATAAATGTTTTCACTTGGCACCTAAAGATATTCAATGATGGTGCCAGGTGAGCCTTTCTGGAGCCACTACTGAAAAAGCACATGCTTGTATTGCCACCCTCTGGACCTTCCATGGAGGGGGCACACAAAGAAGGGCTTCAAATGACCAGCACTTTGAACTGGGCCTGCAATCAATCAATCAATCAATCAATCAATGTATGTCACATGCACTTTCTGGCTCCATGCACCACTGACATGCAGACCCCTAACCCGCAGAAGGGTCACCACGAGGGAATGCAGTTCTTGGGTGGAAAAAGATTATGCATTCCTTCTATAGACTATATTGGACTAGATGGGGCAACAATTTGTTTATAGGAGTTTCAGAGAGAGAGAGAGAGAGAGAGAGAGAGAGAGAGAGAGAGAGATTTGTCATGACAATTTAATCACATGAATTCTCTGGAGTTTTCAGCAATGGGCAATGGTAGTTTTCGAGGCAGCTTTCCTTTTTCTTTTTAAATGGCACTGTAATGATTGAATCCAAATAACTTGGTTAAATATCAGCTTTTTGCTCTGACCAAGATAAATCTGACAGTGCATAATAGGAAACATAGTGTGTATCTGCCAAAAAATCAGCCCGGGAATCATGCAAGAGATGAAGGAGAGTGATTAATTCTCCAGCGATCATGTAGGGGATTAATTTGCTACCTTAGCTGTCAAAGCTAAAGTTCCTTTGTCAGCAAATTCATTTTCCGAAAGGAGAAATGCCTGCATTTAATATGTAATGTCCAAATATATATCACACTCTGTTGGAGAGACAGAGAAGGCAGAACAATGAGTTCAGTGCAGAGGCACAGATAACCCTTCTCTGGGGGGGGCAGCCTTTTACTCCAGCGATGGAGCAACCTGTGAACCCGTAGATTCTGTTGGACTTTAAAAAAAAGGATTAGACAACTTCATGGAGGCAAGGGCTATTGATGGCTGCAAGACATGATGACTGGACACGGGTGGCACTGTGGGTTAAACCACAGAGCCTAGGACTTGCTGATCAGAAGGTTGGCAGTTCAAATCCCCACAATGGGGTGAGCTCCTGTTGCTCGGTCCCAGCTCCTGCCAACCTAGCAGTTCGAAAGCACGTCAAAGTGCAAGTAGATAAATAGGTATTGCTGTGGCGGGAAGGTAAACGGCATTTCCGTGCGTTGCTCTGGTTCCCCAGAAACAGCTTAGTCATGCTGGCCACATGACCCGGAAGCTGTACGCCAGCTCCCTGGGCCAATAAAGCGAGATGAGCGCCACAACCCCAGAGTCGGCCATGATTGGACCTAATGGTCAGGGGTCCCTTTACCTTTACCTTCGGCATGATGACTATGCGCTGCCTCCACAATTGAAAGGAGCAACTTCCAATGTGCTTCTGAAACCACAGGAGGTGAGAGTGCTCTTGGGCTCATGTTCTGCTTGCGAACTTCCCAGGGGTACCTTGTCAGCGAGAACAGGATGATGGACTAGAGGGGCCAGTGACCTGATTCAGCAGTTATTTCTTGTGCTCTTATGTTCTTATTACAAATTACTCAGCAACAGCAGCATGGCTGGATCCCCCTCCCAACCAAAACTCACTGGAATTCAGTTCTGAAACCAGTCAGGTGGGCACCATTGCCATTACATGAGAACAAGGGAGGTGTTCATGGTGAGTTCTGGCACCTCTTTTCCTAGAAAAATATAACTGATAATAATTTGTTCTTGTTTAGTCGTTTAGCCATGTCCGACGCTTCGTGACTCCATGGACCAGAGCACGCCAGGCACTTCTGTCTTCCACTGCCTCCCGCAGTTTGGTCAAACTCATGCTGGTAGCCTCGAGAACACCATCCAGCCATCTCGTCCTCTGTTGTCCCCTTCTCCTTGTGCCCTCCATCTTTCCCAACATCAGGGTCTTTTCCAGGGAGTCTTCTCTCCTCATGAGGTGGCCAAAGTATTGGAGTCTCAGCTTCAGGATCTGTCATTCCAGTGAGCACTCAGGGCTGATTTCCTTCAGAATGGATAGGTTTGATCTTCTTGCAGTCCATGGGACTCTCAAGAGTCTCCTCCAGCACCATAATTCAAAAGCATCAAATCTTTGGCAATCAGCCTTCTTTATGGTCCAGCTCTCACTTCCATACATCACTACTGGGAAAACCATAGCTTTAACTATATGGACCTTTGTCGGCAAGGTGATGTTTCTGCTTTTTAAGATGCTGTCTAGGTTTGTCATTGCTTTTCTTCCAAGAAGCAGGCGTCTTTTAATTTCATGACTGCTGTCACCATCTGCAGTGATCATGGAGCCCAAGAAAGTAATAATAATAACTTTATTATTTATACCCCACCCATCTGCCTGGGTTTAGCCAGCCACTGGTGGAGGAAGAGGGGTGCAGAGGGAGTGGGGTGCAGGTAGCGTGCCACACCCCCAGGACACACACCAGCCATGCCCCTGCTTGCTCTCCAACCCTCGGTGCCAGAACATGAAGCTCCTCCACTGTAGCCAGCCACTCTGGGCTGCTTCCAGCACATATCAAAACATCAAACATTAAAAACTTCCTGATATAGGAATATGTCTTCTAAAAGTTGTGTGGTTCGTTATCTACTTGGCATCTGATGGGAGGATGTTTCACAGGGAGGGCCCCACTACCAAGAAGGCCCTCTGCTTGTTTCCCTGTAGCTTCACTTCTCGAAGTGAGGGAACAGCCAGAAGGCCCTCAGAGCTGGACCTCAGTGTCTGGGCTGAATGATGAGGGTGGAAATTCTAACTATTGCATGCTCAGGCACATGGAGATGTTGTATATAACCGTAGAAGGAGGTTTGGCTGTGAGAGCACATGACTGTATCATGAAGGGACCTTGGACAACTGTATTTGGCACTACGCTACTGGTTAAACCACTCTGGGAGCTGTAGATCAGTAAGAGGAATAGGAATCTCTTGACAACTCTCAGCGCCATTAACAAACTGCAGTTCCCAGAATTCCCATGACTGTGTAAAGTGGTACGATACTGCTTTAAATGTATAATGCAGATGAGACGCTAGCTGGCTCTGTCACTCACTGGCTCTTCCTCTGCGATCCATTTCCTTTGGCTCCACTTACTGTTGGCCTCCTCACCTCCCACCCTACCAGTCCCAAGGGGGACCAACCTCCCTCGACCTCATCTCATGATTTGCATGCTCAGGACAACGGAAGCAGCTGTAAGCATGCAGCAAACATTACAGGACATAATGACCTTAATTTGGACCCAGATTGCGTTTCAGGAGAGAATTCCTATCCCCGTTTAAGCTCGGACAAAGTCATATGTCATTGTTTCCTACTTGTCGCTCGGCAAGCAAATTGGCCCTGCCTTTAATTAAACCCCGCTAAATAAAAGAAAAGGAGAAAGAGCGAGTGAGAGAGGAGAAGAGAGAGAGAGAGCTTTTTATTATTGATTTCCAAAGGCAGCCTAGTGTGAAATTTTTGATGTAGTTGTTTTGAGGATTAAAAAGTTGAGCATGAAAATGTATTATTGATTCGGCACTGCAAAGTACAGTATACTGTTCATCTAAGCCATACATTATTGATGAAAGCACTCAACAGTCCTAACCTTTTACTTGATCACGCCGAGGGTTTATTTATTTATTTATATTTCCACAGGCACCAGCACCATGTGACAGCTCTTCTCCCGCCCCCGCCCCCTGCTTCCGAACTGCCTTTCACATGCATGTTATGCGCGGGCGATTCCAAGGGTCAGTGGTGCAACTGCAAAGCGATTGGGGGTCTTATGTCACTCATTATGAAGAAGGTGTCAGGATGGTGGTGGATCTCATCTGGGACATGCGACGGAAGCAACTATTCCAAACAGCTCAATCCTCATAGCGTTTATTGATTTGGAAGTAAGTCGAAACTTACTTCCCACTAAGGGTGCAGAGGAGGTCAGCCTGTCATATTGGCCAAGGCATTGCCAAATGATAAGCCCGTGGAACAGAAGATACGTCTCTCAGCCTCTCATTGGCTCTAGCTCAACCAGCCATTGGCTTCGAATCCACCAACTGCTGACCGCCCTACTTTCTATCCTACCAGTGGGACCAGCCTCCACTGGCCGGGAATACAATGATACCTCTGGTTGCGAACGGGATCCATTCCGGAGGCCCGTTCGCAACATGAAAAGAGTGCAACCCGCAGCGGTGCGTCTGCGCATGCACGGGCTGCGATTTGTCGCTTCTGTGCATGCGCGTGTTGTCATTTTGTGCTTCTGCGCATTCGCGAGCAGTGAAACCCGGAAGTAACCCTTTCCGGTACTTCTGGGTTGCCGCGGGATGTAACCTGAAAGAACGTAACATGATGTAACATGTAGGTATGACTGTAGTCAGAATGGGCATTATTCCCTTCCTTCTGGGAGGGAGAATTTGTCTCCTCTCTTCATTGGACTAAACTCCTAGCACCAGAGCCGTCTTTCCCATGGGTCTTAGTGGTTCGTTGAGCCAGGGCGCTGGCCTCTCAGGGGCGCCCTAGCGAGTGGGGGAGCTGTGCGGCTTTGCCGGCAGCCTCCCCTTTCCCTGCACACCTGCCAGCTGCGCCCCGCCAACTATACGGCTGGCGGGCGTACAGCTTCTCTCCCAAGCCTCTGCATCTGCTAAAGATGGCCCTGCTCCCAGTCGTTGTCCTCCTCCTGCTTCCTGGTGAAAGGCAGTGTGCAGCCTTCCTGGGCTGCCTTCTTGGGTGCTCAACGCCGGAGAGCATGTCTGCCAGCATGTTTTCCTGCTTGATCACCGCCGCCACGCGGGGGATAGGGGCAATGGGGGGGGGCAGAGGACATTTTCCACCGCCCCCTCCCTTGTTTTGGAGTTTCCGGGGGGGGGAGCGCCGGAGGGATCCTTGCACCACGGCACCGGATATGCTTAAGACGGCACTGCCTAGCACAGTGTCCTGGATGAGGCTGATGGGAGTTGTGGTCCATCAATATCTGCAGGGCTCCAGGTTGATGAAGGTTGGCGTCAGGGGCGCCAACTTGAATGAAATATTGTGGGGGCCCAGGTAAGCCCTGTCCCACGTGATCGATCACATGATGCAGTAGACACACACCATTTGAATGGGAATGCCCATCAACCTTGTGGGAGCCTGGCCCCCTCGAATATTTTATTGTGGGGGCTGTGAGTGCTACTGCCCCCACAATAAAATATTGTTGTGGAGTTGCCTCCTGGAGTTGCAGGAACACAAGGCACCAAGGTGCCAAATCAGTGTGGAATGGCCACAGGGGGTTTCTGATGTGGACCAGAGTCAAGACATGCTCACTTTGGGTCAAGCCTCGGCTATAAGTCTGGACCAAATATTTTCAAGACACACTTAAAATAATGAAAAATTGGGACATAATAATTAGAAGAATATAAAGTTAAGTATGGTTTAAATAAGGGTTTGAATTTGCTGAATTTGATTGGAATAAAGAGGAACACAAAAAAGGGGGATGTGAGGAGGTCAAGACAGAGGGGTATGGAATTCTGTTAATACAAAAAAGTGGATTTTTCTTTTTCTTCTGTTTTTCTGCTTTTTGTTTTTTGCTATATATTTTTGTTTTTCTGGTGTTTTTGTTTTTTATATGAGCTTTATTCATGATAATACTTTATTTGAAACGATGAAATTTTTGATTTGTAAAACCTCAATAAATATTTATTTTTTAAAAAAACACAAATATTTTCAAGACTGACTCTCTCTCTCTCTCTCTCTCTCTCTCTCTCTCTCTCACTGTGTGTGTGTGTGTGTGTGTGTAGTTTTATATATATCCAGCTGAAAATGTCTGCAAAACAACACCCAAATCCTGAGTAACAATAATAATAATTTCTAAATAATTTAGCAATTTATACCCTGCCCATCTGGCTGGGTTGCCCCAAAGCCACTGAGTAATTTTGACTACATTCTAGTCATTGGGAGAACAGCTTTCTTGATATCAGGATCAAAGACATTCTAGGGCAAGAATGGCTGAACCTGTTAATTTCAGTTCTCTTAGTTTCTCTCTCCCCCCCCCCCCAATCTTAAATCTGATTTTCCACATTTCTGCCCCATTTTTTTAAACAAAAACACTCATGAAAATTGACTAGCATTCTTGAACAATCAATCACCTAATGTGCACATTCCTGCAAGCAATTTCCCCTAATATAATACATTATTTGCATATTTCACTAATGTATTCTTGATGCACACTCTGCCTTAGTGCATCCAGTTTGGGAAACATGACTTGACTGGAGAATGGCATGGCGAAATTTGGAGAAATGCGAATTTCGAAAGATGGCTGTGTTTCGGTTCATGTATTGTTTCGGAAGCTGCAAATTTGGTAGATTTACCTTTAAATGTGAACTGAAATGAATTTCCTCCCCATCCTTAGTCTAAGGCATCTAACCTTCCATAAGAGCTTTACATAAATGAAGTTCTGCCACTCTGAATTTGCCAAACCTTTAGTTCTGACGTGCAACAGCAACCTTTTCAGAGGGAATCTTAATGGTCCCCTGCAGACCATTAGATGCAGCCAGCCACAACGCCTGCATTAACAGAGCTACGTGAGAGAAGCACAGCATTTATGGCCTTGCAGCAGACATAAAAATATGCCCCATAAGTCACATGCATTTATGCTCGCGTTCCTCGTTTCCACTGGCAAATGTTATTTACAGTGAATCTACATGCATGAACTTTTCAAGTGTGTTTTGGTCCAGTGAGAATTTATGTGTACTGTTTTTATGCACTTAAAAAATAAATAAACCTAAATTGGGGTTGTGGAACGAAGCCTATGCGACCACTATCTCCTGCTGCCTTGAATTATATTCACTAGGAAAAGGAAAGGGACCCCTGGATGGTTAAGATCTCTATACATCAGATCAATACTTTCTGTGCTAAGAATGCAAACTGACAATGATACACTTTTAACCAGACCCCCCCATCAGTGTGTGGGGAGGCAACTATATCACCCACCTCTCCTCAACAGATGGAAGGGTGTCCGGACCTGGCATCTAATCAAATGTGCACCAGTTTAAGAGTGTATTTTCAATGAATTTGAATAATGGTGCTGGAGGAGTCCCATGGACTGCAAGAAGCTCAAACTATCCATTCTGAAGGAAATCAGCCCTGAGTGCTCACTGGAAGGACAGATCCTGAAGCTGAGGCTCCAATACTTTGGCCACCTCAGGAGAAGAGAAGACTCCCTGGAAAAGACCCTGATGCTGGGAAAGATGGAGGGCACAAGGAGAAGGGGACGACAGAGGACGAGATGGTTGGATAGTGTTCTCGAAGCTACCAGCATGAGTTTGACCAAACTGCGGGAGGCAGTGGAAGACAGGAGTGCCTGGCGTGCTCTGGTCCATGGGGTCACGAAGAGTCAGACATGACTAAATGATTAAACAACAACAACATTCAGTACAGGGAAAGCTGAGTCAATGCAAACAGGAACAGAGCAATGAGAGCTATGATGCATTGTGGGAGATTGACTCAGACTTCTGTGGGCACCATAGGAGATCCTGGCAGGTGCATTGCCTGCAGGGTGGCACCTGGATCAAACTCTCCACGTACCATGGGACAGTCTTCGAGGATTCCTCACTACAGTTTCACATCCTGTCAGTGATAGCCACTGAGGGAGAGCGGCAGGCAGGCTACATGCAAATTAATCGGTGCCTGCTCTTTAATAGGGCCGGATGAGTCAAATAATTAACTTGCCAATAAAGCATGGATAGGTTACAAGCTGTGGAGCAGGAAATTTTGTTACCAGTTCCACAGAAGGTTCTCCTGTCAGCCGATGGTGAGAGATGGGTCTCCAGGCTAAAATACCTGCATTTTTATTACCTTGTCCAGAACACAGGTAGAATGTTTAGTCACTGGATTCCGTTCCCAGTTTGTTGCTTCCATTGAACATGGTGATAAAGATCTCAGTCGCTTAGCTTTCAAGGCTTGAAGTGATTTGTTTGTTTGTTTGTTTGTTCCATTTATAAATCACTTCCCATGAGGCATCCCAAAGTAATTGCCAATATATATCTATATATAAATCTTAAACAGTTACTTATATAAAAAGTTAAAACAATTGCATGTATAAAATCCTTATATTCTCTCTGTGTGTATGTGTTCTGTTTAATAATACAGTGGTACCTTGTTTTGTGTCTGGGATCCGTTCCAGAGCCCTGGACGCTCAATGAAAAGGACGCTCGACAAAGCGCCGCTCTGCGCACGCACGCGGAGCAGTTTGTGTTTCTGCACATGCGTGAAGCGCGATTTAGCACTTCTGCGCATGCGCAAGTGGCAAACCCAGAAGTAAAGCATTCCAGTACTTCCAGGTTTGCCACAGACATCTGCATAAACGGGCACTGGATGGGATGGACTTATACAGAGGTACCACTGTACAGGCATTTTATTTTATATGGCAGAAGGCTTATCCTCTTTGATGCTTTCAAAGTTATCTATCTCCCTATACAGTGGAAACTTGGGTTACGTACTGTCCTCCTTACGAACACTTCGGGTTATGAGCTCCGCTAACCCAGAAGTACCCAGACGTAGATGTTCCTGGTAGTGAACTTTGCCCCAGGATGAGAACAGAAATCGCACGGCAGTGGCATGGTGGCAGCGGGAGGCCCCATTAGCTAAAGTGGTACCTCAGGTTAAGAACGGTTTCCGGTTTAAGAACGGACTTCCGGAATGAATTAAGTTCATAACCTGAGGTACCACTGTACAGTTTAAAAGAACAACAGTACATACCCAGCATACCCTCCACATGTCCCTGTTTTCCAGGTACAGTTCTGAATTTTCAGAAACTTTCCCAGTTTCTGATACGATCCTGGAATATTCTGCTTTTCCTTAGAATGTCCCTATTCTCATCAGAGGGATGTTGGAAGGTATGGTAGCGCATCCCTATTTCCACCAGAGAAAGGTTGAGTTTGGGGCCCTTTACTTGCACCCCTGTTTTGAGTGTTAATTACTCTGTGGGGTGGCACAAAATGTGGGGTTTGCAGCACAAAACAGCACAAAACTTGCAAAAACTTTGGCACTTGTTTAGAGTCAAGCAGACAAGCTTGGATCTTTTTGCATTGATTTGTGGCCTCAGTTTGCTTTCCCTATCTCTCGGTTTGGGGAGGCAGCGCAAAACTAGCAAAAAACTTTGGCATCAGTTTTTTTGGGGGGTATCTGGAATTTTGGGGTTACACATTAATGAAGCTGGTCAGTTTGTATGAGGAGAGGTGGTCCATAAGGTGTTGGTGTTCTTACCCTGGAATTGGGCCTAGAAACTGATCGGCAGCCAGAGCAATTGGGCCAGGATTATATGCCCAATTTGTCTTGCCCTGGCGAACAACTTGGCCCAATCAAATTTTGCACCAGCTGAAATGCACCTCTTTATCCCGGCATTTGACAGTTAAGTCTAATTACAGGACAATATCGGATGTATCTGAAACAAGACACCACAATAGAATATTAAAAACATGGTAAGACATCAAGCATTAAAAACCTCCCTAAAAAGGGCTGCCTTCAGATGTCTTCTAAAAGTCAGATAGTTGTTTATTTCCTTGACATCTGATGGGAGAGTGTTCCACAGGACGGGCGCCACTACCGAGAAGGCCCTGTGCCTGGTTCCCGGGAACCTCACTCCTTGCAGTGAGGGAAGCGCCAGAAGGCCCTCAGAGCTGGACCTCAGCTGGACCTACTGAGATTTTGATGGTAGGTAAATATATCTCCTTTTGAGGCATTTATTGGCCAAGGGGCATAGGCTTAGAAGCAATCCTATACATGTCACTCAGAAGTAAAGTGATAGGTCAGTGGTCCAGCAACTGAATTCCATGCAGAAGGTCACCAGCATCTTAAGGTAGGGCTGGGGGGGAAGAAGAAACACTGGAAAGTCTTGGCCAGTGAATCCTGAGCTAGATGGACTTCCAATGATCATCTTTCTGTGTTCCTAGGGCTTATTCCCATGTGAGCATGCATATGATTGCATCTTGAATCAGCCCAAAATATCTGATTGGATGACAGCCCTGTGATTAGCTACCCTGCCCTCTGATTCAAGAACGTGAGGAGCCAAGCAAGAAGAGGGGGATTTGCCGTGCTCCCATGTTACAGCATTCAGAATGAAAGCCCATCCATCCACCCTCAGCCTTTGCAAAATACTCTCTTGTTTTGTGGCTCTTGACTTTGGCACCACACAAATATGTTTTAGAGGAGCATTTAAAAGCCCTTAAGTCAGTTTTATTACATTGTTAATTATACTCGTGAGCTGGATCGGAAAAGCAGTCCCTGAAGCACTCCATGGGAATGCTAGACATGAAAAGGTGTCAATTTACCGCCAGCCTGAGAGAGTTTTAATGTGTGATTTAATGTGTATAGATTCACAGTTTATATGCAAACACAAATATATGCTTTCCACCCTTTTATACCTCAACGAGCATCTCCACTTCCATCGTTCAGCCCAGACACTGAGGTGCAGCTCCGAGGGCCTTCTGGCAGTTCCCTCACTGTGAGAAGTGAGGTTACAGGGAACTAGACAGAGGGCCTTCTCGGTAGTGGCGCCCACCCTGTGGAATGCCCTCCCATCAGATGTCAAGCAGATAAACAACTATCTGACCTTTAGAAGATATCTGAAGGCAGATTTTAATGGTTGATGCTTTATTGTGTTTGTAACACAAGTCAGATGGGTGGCATATTGTTGTTTAGTTGTTTAGTTGTGTCCGACTCTTTGTGACCCCATGGACTAGAGCACGTCAGGAACTCCTGTCTTCCACTGCCTCCTGCAGTTTGGTCAAACTCATGCAGGTAGCTTCGAGAACATTGTCCAACCATCTCGTCCTCTGTCATCCCCTTCTCCTTGTGCCCTCCATCTTTCCCATCATCAGAGTCTTTTCCAGGGAGTCTTCTCTTCTCATGAGATGGCCAGAGTATTGGAGCCTCAGCTTCAGCCTCCTTCCAGTGAGCATTCAGGGCTGATTTCCTTTAGAATGGATAGATTTTATCTTCCTCTTCTTCTTCTTCTTCTTCCTCTTCTTCTTCTTCTTCTTCTTCTTCTGGATCTCAGACTTTGCAGTGGAGCCAATGTGGCCCTCCGAACCTCTCCATTTGGCCCTCTGGACTTCTCAAGGCTATGCTTTCATTACCCTGCTCAATGCCCACCTGGAGTGTTGTAGACAGAGAGATGAGGAGAGATGACAGGGACTGTGCTGAGGCAGACGGCACTGAGAAGGAATGGTGGGGGCCACCGCACTGCCACCATTCTGAATCTTCCCAGGAGCAGGAGGATAATATAGATTTAGAAAAGTGGCTTGCAGAGGGGCACAGTTCAGAAGGCAGAAGCTGGGAAATACTGGATGGGGAACAGCTAGCAGAAGAAACACTAGAAGAGAGAGGGGCAACAGATTCACATTCTCTGGACAGCATCCACCTCCCTTCTCCAAAGACACAGAGAGCTCAAAGAGTGTTAGAACAGTGGGTACAATCTCAGATTACAAGACGTAGGAGTGACGTATATTAATAGGGACAGAGGGGTGTGTGAGCCTTAATTGGAAGCACCGCCATTCTAGGGAGACACTTTCTTTTGTCCCTTGCTGTGTTTATGAAAGAAACTAACTGGTAAGAATTTCCTCTTGTTTGATCTGCTTATTTACTGCCACGGGGGAGGAAGCCGATTCCCCGAAGCCTGACAAGAGGGTATTTCTGACCTTTGTGTGGCCAGAATGTAGCCTTATCTAGAAAGGTAAGAGCCATCCACCTCAATTGATCTACTCACTTTTGCCTCTGCCCTTACCCTCTATGCCAGTGATGGCCAAACTTGGCCCTCCAGCTGTTTTGGGACTACAACTCCCATCATCCCTAGCTAACAGGACCAGTGGTCAGGGATGATGGGAATTGTAGTCCCAAAACAGCTGGAGGGCCAAGTTTGGCCATCATGGCTCTATGGCATGTAGCTCCCAAAAGGTTGCCCACAGGCAGAGAACAGGTTCCCCATGTTTGCTGTAGACCAACAGCTGGGGGGGGACACCAAATCTGTCCAGTCTTGGGATTTAGGTGCCTTAAACTCCATGAGGCTTACTCAAGAGTGAGCATGTTTAGAATTTGGCTCCAAGAAGGTTTATTTCATTTATTTTTGTGATATACGTCCAGAGTTTTCATACATTGCGATCTCCCCCCCCCCAATGTAGAGTTAAGAGAGAAAATAATAATAGCAATGAACAATTTCATATTTAATTCAAATTATTTAATGAATCCCATATATCAAGGAAGAAGAACCAGCCTGTCACATTTTCTATCAGACTGGGAAGTTGGCCTAATCTTTCTTCTAAAATATTTAAATTATTGCCAGGAGTTGGATAGCTGTACACTCTAAATGTTGTGGGGGGTGGGGGGTGGAGATCAACACTTCCTGGCTTGGTTATTATTATTTTTCATTAACACCTAAAGGAGAAAAATCTAGAATTGACAGTAAGAACAAATGATAATAAATGAGAAGGAAATAGAAAGGACATGGCAAAGACTGTTGCTCAAAAAACGACCCTGCTCATTATGCTTGGACTGAAGAATAATGGAGACATGTGTGGTCAAATTGAAAATTTCCCGTCTGTTCATTATTTTGAAATATATATTGGTATAAATAGAATGGCATTAGGTTTGGGAGGTTTCAGAGTTAGCCAACTAGGGATCTAAGGAACCTCTGGTACAAACAACCAGGACTCCAAAGATGAGTGATTGTAGGCTGCCTAGTCATAGCTGATCTCAAATTCCAGAGGTGGACCGGGTCTGATCCAGCAGGACTTCTTAATTTTTTACATTAAGTTTTTGAGTGCAGGGTGAATGGATCTTGATGCCAGCATTCACATAGGATGGGGTGAGGAGTATCAGGTGCAGGGGGTGAATGAGGCCTGCAAAACCTCTCCGCCTGGCCCTCGGGACTTTGCCTAGATGATACCCCTCCCCGTGGTCCACCTCTAACTGGTCCTGCTCCATGTCCTCCTCAACTGTTTTTCCATGGCTAGACTGTGTCCTTCAACTGCAATGCATCTCACTTGCCTAGATGGAGGAGTTTGTGATAAAACCTCTAGGGTGGTATTCAACTAAATTTTACTCAGGGTAGGCCCATAGAAAACAATGCACATGACTCAGTTAGGTCCATGAATTATATCAGGTCTACTCTGAGTGAAACATTATTTGAATACCACCCCTGGTATTTGCACAACTAGAATTTAGCTAAAAGTACAAAGGGAAGTCACATGTGTTGCCCCACTTGCATCTGGTATAAGGCCCCCAGAGGATTGCCCTCAAGGGAGTGTGGCCCTTGTGCTTCCCCAGCCCTGACGCAGGCAAACCAAAGTTGCATGGAGTCATTCTCACACACTGAAACTGCTGATGACTGTTTTGGTCCTATATTATAAACAGGTAGCTTTTTTCTGGTGCATCTTTAACAAATTACAGTGGTATGTTGGGTTACAGACGCTTCAGGTTACAGACTTCGCTAACCCAGAAATAGTACCTTGGGTTAAGAACTTTGCTTCAGGATAAGAACAGAAATTGTGCAGCAGTGGCACAGCGGCAGCAGGAGGCCCCACTAGCTAAAGTGGTGCTTCAGGTTAAGAACAGTTTTAGGTTAAGAACGGACCTCCAGAACAAATTAAGTTCTTAACCCGAGGTACCACTGTACCTCATTTTCCTTTGAATAGTAGAATTGTAGATTGGAAGGGACTTCAAGCCCAACCCCCTGCAATGCAGGAATCTCAGCTAAAGCATCCATGACAGATGGCCATCTAACCTCTGCTTAAAAACCTCCAATGAAGCAGAGTCCACCACCTTCCAAGGATCCCCTTACATCTCTTACTGTCAGAAAGTTCTTCCTGATGTTGAGTCGGAATCTCCTTTCTTGTAACTTGAAGCCATTGGTTTGAGTCCTACCCTCCAGAGCAGGAGAAAACAAGCTTGCTCCATCTTCTATGTGACAGCCCTTAAGATATTTGAAGATGGCGATACCATCTCCTCTCCATCTCTTCTTTTCCAGCCTAAACATACCCAGCTCCCTCAACCGTTCCTTGATGGAGGACAGTCTGTTGCAATGTAAATAAATAGTAGCGTGCAGCAAGAATGGGGAACCTGGTGTCCTCTGGATGTTTTTGGACTCCTGCTCTCTCATCAGCCCCAGCCAGCATGGCCAATGGCCAGGATGATGAGCATTGTAGACCAACAACATCTTGGAGGGCTACAGCAGTGGTGGGGCAGTGGTGCTCACTTGACCTTGCAACAGCTGAGTCTCTGAGTCTCTGAAGGAGAGATGATGCGGAGATTGTGCTGTGCAATAGCACAGGTTTGGGTGCACCAGTGCATCTTCACAGTGTTGACCTCACCACCTCACCCCTTCAACTATCCTTCCTTATCAACAACTGCAATTCAGCTGTTGCAAGGTCAAGTGAGCACCACTGGCCCACCAGAAGTTTTTGGACTACAAAGCCTATCATCTGACCATTACCCATGCTGGATCAGGCTGCTGGGAGCTGGAGTCCAACAGTGTCAACCAACTTTCCCTGGCAATAAGCAACAGCAACTCAGCTGTTGTGAAGTCAGGGGAGCAATGCCACCCTCTACACTCCCCCCTGTTGGGCTACTGGTTCCCCATCCCATGTGGGGGAGAGTCTTCAGAAACATGCCATGGTGCAAGGAATGGGTCTCACAGAGTGGGATGACAACTGGAGGATTTTACAGAGATGCACCAAGTTCCATCTGTGAAATGACAAAATAGTTGCCATGAACGCCCCCTCCCCCTCCCTTTGTCTGCCAAACTGCAAGTCGCTCCAACTCCTACTAACTGGAAAGGTGCACAGGTGGGCTTAATTGTCAATTGTGCTGACGGGCTTGTTCATTTGTGGGTTTTTTTGCTCCCGGTTTGCATAATTAGTGCATAACAACACCTGTTCTGCACAAAAGTCTGGGGAGAACTTTTGTTCCAGAAAGCGACTCCTTTTTTTGCACATAGAGAGGAATTTGCTGGAGAAACTCTCCAACTCTTGCCTTAAATGCTAGAGCTGGCCTTTCTCTTTCTTTCCCCTTGCCTTTTTTCCATCTGTCAGAATATGAAAGCGATGAGGAACCCAAATGTCCCGCTAGTTTTTAAAGCAAAGGCCAGATCCACAGCATACTTTTCAAGCACACCCAACACACACTGAAAGTTCATGACTTCCCCCATAGAGTCATGGGAACTGTAGTTTCCCCTCACATAGCGGCAATGCGCAGCCTACTTAACAAACTACAGCTCCCAATTACAGTTTGGAAACAAAGCCTTGCGAGGAATGGTTGAGGGAGCTGGGTATTTTCAGCCTGGATAAGAGGAGGCCAAGAGGTGTCATGATAATCATCTAAGAAAATATCTGAAGGAACAACACATGGAATCTGAAGCAAGTTTGTTTTCCGCCACTCAAACCAATGGATTCAAATGACAAGGTTCAACTAAACATTAGAAAGAACTTTCTGACAGTAAGAGCTGTTTGAAAGTGAAATTGGCTACTCGGAAGGTGATGGATTATCCTTGGTTGGAGGTTTCCAAGCAGAGGTTGGATGGCCATCTGTCAGGGATTCTTTAAGCTGTGATTCCTGTCCGCAATTCTATAATTCCCAGGATTCTTTGTGAGAAGCCATGTGCTATGTGTAGTGTTGCTGCCCTAACGAAAGCAATTCTGGGAAGCAATGGTCAAGGATTGGAAATGTAGGCCAGCAACCATTTCAATTATTAGTCAAGATATTTTCCTTTGCACCCTCTGGTCTCCTCTTGGTTGCATCGTTTACAAAGTTCATTGTTTCTAGAAGATTTCAGTGAGATGGTGTCTTCTACTCAGGTGGGCTCCCAGGGGATGCAGGATTGAAAGCAGGGAGCATCTTGTTGGGGAGTAGGTCTCCAACAGTAGGGACAAGGCAAGGCAAGTCTCATGGCCCAGTCAATTCCCAGGGGTAAGATGAAATCCAGTCATTCAGTCAAGGCAGGTGAGGCCAGATCCAAAACAAAGCAGATGATAGCTGGCAAGGACCTCAGAGAGTTCTTCTTTTAGGAATGTAATGGTGTTGCAAGGCCATCAGAGGGTTCCTATCGCTGCCACCTACTGGATATCACACTATTAACCTTCAATTATAATTGTTCAGAAAACCTAACATCTTGATAAACTTCCCCAAAAATCTCCAGCACTGGACCCCAAAGATTTTTGTCCCAAAGGACAACTCCCAAAAACAAATGTACGATGAACAATATGCAAACAGAAATGCACCCGTCTTTGAAAATTCACACTTCTCTGAATTTTGCAGTGCAGTTCTCCAGCAAGGTAATGTGTACCAAAAAATAAAAAACACAAAAGCTGAATGTGGGCACACAGAGAAATGCATATATTTGGGGAAAGACCATACAAAATTGAATGTTTAGAGGGAATTGCATAGCAGGCATGTGCATATTGGTTGAAATTGCACCAAAACATTATAAATTGGGAGAAATTTGGATCAGCATGGAGATGAATTTTCGTGATGATTCATTTTTTAAAATAGTAATCATCATCATCAACTGCCTTGGGAGTGTGGAAAACTGAATTTAAGTCTGAAAAAAAGAGAAGGAAAAACTGAAAGAGACTAAAATTGACAGATTCACACACCCCTGCTCAGAGGTTTGGAGGTGGTAGTGCTGAGTTGGTAGAACATAAGAATCTTAATGTCATGGTCATGGGTTCAAGCCCCATATCGGGCGAAAGATTCCTGCATTGCAGGAGGCTGGACTAGATGACTCTCATGGTTCCTGCCAACTCTATAATTCTATGATTCTATGTGCAAAGCATTAAAAGATGGGA
The DNA here is from genome assembly GCF_027172205.1 of Podarcis raffonei. NCBI lineage: Eukaryota > Metazoa > Chordata > Lepidosauria > Squamata > Lacertidae > Podarcis > Podarcis raffonei. Next base: position 45,626,402 of record NC_070615.1, on the reverse strand, counting down.
GCTACTTCAGTTATGCTCTAATGCACACCAGCATTTGAAATATGGAAACAGATAAGCTGGCAGGTTGGTGCAGAGAAATTTCCCCCCTCCCAGCTGCAACCGTGCCTTCCCTCAGCTTCCTGTCCAAAATGTTGAGTTATTCCTGTGGAGAACGACCAGCCAGCTCAACCATTGGAGATCAGCCAAAAGCACCTGCCTTTCTTCTGCACCAAAGCTATTAATTGCTTATGGACACTGAGCTTTTGACATCTACGTCCAGGAGAGTGGAAATGATCGATGCACTGAGGACCTCAATGAAAGACCATTAATGTTTACTAGCTAGCTGCCCACCAGGTGGGGAGGTTAATCATGCAAGGTCCAGCTTGTGCCTGTGTGAGCTCAGGATCTCCGAAAGTGCAAATTGGGCAATGGGTGAAAGGAAAAGATTGGGTAACTTTGGCTCTTGATGTCACAACAGCTATTTGCTGAATGGATGTGATGTATGCAAGAGAGTGGCAGGCAAGGACTAGGGAGACCCAGGTTTAAGTTAAGGCTACGTGGGGCTACCATTGAGGGTGACCTGGAAACTACAACTACAGTGGTACCTCAGGATGCGAACGGGATCCGTTCCGTTCCATCCTGAATGGAACGTAAGACGCGATGACGCGTCTGCGCGTGCACGGGTCACGTTTTGCTGCTTCCACGCATGCACGTGATGTTATTTTGAGCATCTGCACATGCACGAGCGGCGAAACCAGGAAATAACGTGCTCCATTACTTCCAGGTTGCCGTGGAGAGTAACCCGAAAGCTCTCAACCTGAAGCACATTCAACCTGAGGTCATACCTCGGGTTGAATATGCTTCAGGTTGAGCATTTTTGGGTTATGCTTTGCGGTGACCCGGAAGTAACGGCGCACGTTACTTCGCCACTCGCGCATGTGCAGATGCTCAAAATGATGTCACACGCATGCGCGGAAGCAGCGAATCGTGACCCATGCACACGAAGACACAGGTTGCGTTTGCTTCAGGATGCAAACAGGGCTCCGGAACGAATCCCGTTCGCATCCAGAGGTACCACTGTAATCTAGAATGCAGCAGCTAGACTGGTTACTGGGAGTGGCCACCAAGACCATATAACACCAGTCCTAAAAGACCTAATTGGCTCCTAGTACATTTCCGAGCACAATTCAAAGTGTTGGTGCTGACCTTGAAAGCCCTAAATGGCCTCTGCCCAGTATACCTGAAGGAGTATCTCCTTCTTCATCATTCAGCGTGGATGCTGAGGTCCAGCTCTGAGGGCCTTCTGGTGGTTCCCTCACTGCGAGAAGTGAGATTATAGGGAACCAAGCAGAGGGCTTTCTCATTGGTGGCGCCCGCCTTGTAGAACGCCCTCCCATCAGATGTCAAGCAGATAAACAACTATTTGACTTCTAGAAGACATCTGAAGGCAGCCCTGTTTGGGGAACAAAATAAAAAAATTCCTTCCTGTAGCACCTTAGAGACCAACTAAGATTGTTATTGGTATGAGCACAGCAAAACTTATACCAATAACAAACTTAGTTGGTCTCTAAGGTGCTACTGGAAGGAATTTTTTTATTTTGTTTCGACTACAGCAGACCAACACGGCTACCTGCCTGTAACTGTTTGGGGAAGTTTTTAATGTTTGATGTTTTATCGTGTTTTTAATATACTGTTGGGAGATGCCCAGAGTGGCTGGGGAAACCCAGCCAGATGGACGGGGTATAAATAATAGATGGTGATGGTGATGGTGATGATGAACTCAAGAGTGGCTGGTGCCCACAGGACTGCTATTGGCAGGGAGGCCAACATCAGATGGGGCCTGAGCCAATGACAGACAGCTCTGAAACCAATGGCAGTCAGAGCAAGCCTTTATCCCTGTTCTCTTTACTGCTGAATTCTACAATGGGCAAATTTAAGATGGGGGGGGGGCTGAGAGGCAGTGATGCTTCTATGATGGGTTGTAAGTAAGAGAAGGCATATCAGTAGGTGTGGCCTGGCTAATGGCAGAGGGAAGTTCATTTCCCCAACTGAAGCAGCTTCCACACTCACACAAACCCTGTAAATTCCATAGTCTTATGAAAAGGATTCCTGCTGTTTGATTGAATGTGGCAGTTTCATGGAGGGGGGGGCTTCCTTGCTCCTATCAAATGGCAGCTGGCACCTTCTCCGTCCCAAATGTGTGGAACCCATCATCCCCCCATCCAGGGGTTCTAACTTGAATATTTTTGGGGGGAAGACAAGTAAGCCATGTCCTGTATAATCAATTGCATGTTGCAGTGCACAGAAACTACTTGAATGGCAATGCCCATAAAATCAGGATGCCCTCAGCCCACTCAAATATTTTAATAGGGATGATGTTGATGATTTGCACACCATCTGAACCAACTTTATGTTTCCAGCAGCTACTGAAGTCTGGACGTTCACAAGCAGTGTGCGAAGGTGACTAAATCTATATTGCAGGTATCCTGCCTCTGGGTATGGAGGTTCCATGATTGCTTTCAGTGTGATCTATCATTATGCTCTATGGATTTGTTGACTCGTTTTGAATTGTCTTGATTCTAGTAGAGCCTTGTTTGTGAAAATGTTGGCCGTGGCTCTGGTAATTTGACAGAGCCTGCATTAACAATGACTTTGGGGGGAGTCTCATTTTGCCATACTAATTCCGGCTAATTAATTCTGAGCTGCGGCAACGACGCACACACAAAACCCTCTGTTCTACTTACCTGTATATTTCTTTTTTAAAAAAAAAAATCTGCATAACCTGACTTCATTAGATTTGACAGCTATCCCCTTTGATAATATTCTTTACACCACGGATATCACTGTAGACTGCCTGCGCTTGTTACTGCTAACATCTGGCACGAAGCCCTCATTGCACGCCAGCCGAAGCTTCATCCTTTCATTACTCAACATGCCTATAAGAAGGTTATAGACTTATAGTGCAAGTGCTAAATTAACTTCAAGATTGATTAGGCAGTGCAGACACGAATCGGGCTCTTCGTGATCCTACTGTTTCTTGGTGGCTGGGGTCTGGAAACGGCATATGCTTTCAAATCCTCAGGAGCGTCAAAGAAGTGGAGAGACTGAAAGAAAAGAGCTAGCAAAACAACAACACAAAAAAACGATGCCTTTACAATGTGTGAACATGAGCGTGCAAGTACAGGGCGAGAGATGAGGTGCTGGTGTCTGTGTGGAGTGTGTGTGTTGTATTTCTTCCTGAAGGGTTTTTCCAGATGGCCTGCTTATTGAGGAGTCAGAAGTTAGGCAAGGTCCACTTTTTGTGGAACATTTGTTGATTTGCTATTTATTGCGTGATCGGGCGCAACAGCCCCAGCCCCCAGTGAACATGGGAAAGGAAATAAAGGCTCTAACAATGTTACGAAATTGAAATTAGTCCACAACTTTATTAAACTTCCAAATGTAGGAAGACCTTGGCTTAGATCTTGGGCGTGTATCCCTCCCAGCCCCCCAGCTGGGGAACTGGGGCACATCAGGGTAAATGCAATATGGGGGTGCTCTGCGCAACGTAAGTATTGTATTGATCTTTATTACGGCCATTGGCCCATCACACGACAGTTTCCCATACCAACATAATGTACTTAAACCTCCAAATTTAAAACCGCCAAGACTTACAAAAAACAGACAAGAACCAAAGCAAAACAAAAACAAAAGACCAACATCATACATTACAACAAATTTGTAACATAAGCATCGCCCTCTACTCATAAATTAGTAGAAGACATCAATGGTGAAATCACCTAATTACATCCTAAAACATAGATCATAGTTTAAAGAGATTATCCGAGCCGCACAGGAGTCCGTTTCTCTTCTTTAGGGATAGGACGCTGATCAAGAATCTGGCAACCATGAGTGATCTTAAGGGGTCATCATCATTTAATAGA